>NC_133470.1:33148069-34398069 GCF_048565385.1 Saimiri boliviensis | reverse complement strand
ATTTATCAATACAAATTTCAATGAAAAATGAAGACAAAATAAAGATAATTTCATGCCAAAAGCGTTTTAAAGGCAGATCAACTTTTGGTCAATTTCATTACTGTCTTTAAATTACCTCCAGGCAATGCACCCTCTTACTGCTTATACCCAGGGAGGACCATTCTGACTACCCTCCTTCATACAACACTGGGTAGAAACATAATGAAAGATAAAGTAAGATGCCAGAACAGCCAAGCCATATTGCAGGGGAAGAGTGTTCCATCAGGGAGCAGGTGGGTAATATATATGGTATTAGAAAAATTAGGTGTCATAAATAAAATTAAGCTTTTTTAAGCTTTGATGTCAGTACTAATAATTTGTATAACATTGGAAATTGTTATGTTTTAAATTTGAAATTCAAGAAACAATAGAAACAGGAAATTTTTAGTTTCCTTTTGTAATATTCTAATCATTTCATGTGGGTCTAAGAACATTTTTCTTCAGGCCCAAGATGTCAATGTCAAGGTCTTTGTGATGAGCAGTAAAGAATTTAGCCTAGATTTCTCTTTGTGATGAGCAGTAAAGAATTTAGCCTAGATTTCATTAACTAGGAGCAGTATATAGCTCTATTCAGTTTTTAGTTTTGTCCTGAAGAAACAGCTGTCCACAAATATAGTTACTTCCAAGCATGATTAAAATTTCGCAAAATGACCCAGGCTAACTTCTGCTGAGTATTTCTAGCATTCTGGTTCCTTTTGCCATTATCTTTAATTTTTAGCACTGCATTTCATAAATTTTATCTGTTGTTCTTTATTCACTCTATCATTGGTGATAGAGTATGATGTATCTAAAATAATTAGAAAACATGTTTTCAAATTCAGTTTTCAACTATCCACCATTTGAGGAACTTGGAGCAATTTGTCACCGTCAATCCTAGAAGGAGTTTCTAGGCCAGGTTATTCCTTGAGGTTTTGTTTTGTTCCTTAAAAAAAAAAAAAAAAAAAAAAAAAAAAAATCCTTCAGCCAGTTTCACCAAATGTTAACATGTTGCCCTATTTATTTTATTAGTTTATCTTTCTAAAATATAAGATAAACATTACAGATCCACATGAAGATCTCTTCATGCCCCAATTTCCATTTCTAGCTGCTCTTTTCAGAGGTGTTCGCTGCCATGAGTGTGATGCTTGGCATTCCTTTGCATGTTTTTTACTATTACAATTTTGTATGTACCAATAAAAAATGTATAGTATTGTTTTGTATGTTACCATACTTCATAAAAAGAGTACTTTCATGTATTACTATGCACTATGTATTATTCTGTGACTTGTTTTCCTTATTGCACTTTATAATTTAAAAATTTAGCCATGTTGATACATATGCTATGTCATTCATTTTAACTGAGGTATAATGTTCCAGTGCATCCATCCATCCCTTCTCCCGCAGAGGGACATTTATGTTGCTTATTATTACTGACCATGCTGCACTAGTCATTTTTGGACAAGTCTTCTTGGGCACATATATGAGTTTCTCTAGAGTACATAGCTAGTTATTGCTAAATCAAGATGTATAGCTATCTTATTCTTTATTAAATGCAGTGTAATACCAAAATGTCCTCTAAAGTTGTTGCATCATTTTACATTCCCTCTAGAAGGTACTATTTCTCCATATTTTTACAAACACTTGATATTGCTAGACTTTTCATTGTTGCCAATTTGAAAGGTATCATGTTATAGTTGCATTTCTCTAATTACTACTGTTACCAGTGAAGTTAAATTCTTTTCATGTATTTTGCCATGTGTTTTCTTTTTTATTGCCTGCTTATACCGTTAGTCTACTTTATTCTGAGTCTTTAAAAATTTATGAGTTCTTTATATATTCTGTATAGTCCTTGTCAGCAATGTATGTTGTAACTATCTCTTCCCATTTTGTTGTACAGATGTGCTAATTTTTCAATATAATAGCTTTTTTTTTTTTTTTTTTTTTTTTTTTTGAAACAGAATTTCGCTCTTGTTGCCCAGGCTGGAGTGCAATGGCGTGATCTTGGCTCACAGCAACCTCTGCCTCCCAGGTTCAAGTGATTCTCCTGCCTCACCCTCCTGAGTAGCTGGGATTACAGGAATGCACCACCACACCCAGCTGATTTTGTATTTTCAGTAGAGACGGGATTTCTCCATGTTGATCAGGCTGGTCTTGAACTCCAGACCCCAGGTTGTCTGCTCACCTTGGCCTCCCAAAGTGCTGGGATTACAGGTGTGAGCCACTGCATCCGGCCTTATAACAGCTTTTTATTGAGTTGTGCTCTGAGATCATAAGAACTCTTCTGTGTTCTCTTCTATAATTTTTAAGCTTTTACTCTTTACATTGAGGTGTAAGGATTTTATATATTTTTTGAGACGGAGTCTTGCTTTGTCACCCAGGCTGGAGTGCAGTGGCATGGTCTTGGCTCACTGCAACCTCTGCCTCCCAGGTTCAAGCGATTCTCCTGCCTCAGCCTCCTAAGTAGCTGGAATGACAGGTGCCCACCACCACGCCCGGCTCATTTTTGTAGTTTTAATAGAGACAAGGTTTCACCATGTTGACTAGGCTGCTCTTGAACTCCTGACCTCAGGTGATCTGCCAGCCTTGGCCTCCCAAAGTGCTAGATATACAGGCATGAGCCACCACACCTGGCCAGGTTCTACCTTTTTTTTTTTTTTTTTTTTTTTTTAGTTAGAAAGTCAAATGCCATTATTGAGTGGTACATCCTTTACTTCATGTATTTAGGATGCCATTTCTATCAAATGTCAAGTTCATATATATGCATGGGTCTGGGTCTGTTTTTGAACTGTTTTATTCCATTTGTCTACAGGCCAATGCTCCTCTGTTTGATTATTATAGCTTTATAACAAGCTCTAATACTTACGAAGTATGATCTGCCTTTTTGTTTTATTTTTTTCAGAATTGTCCAGGACATCCTTCAGTCTTTACTCTTTGGCATGAATTAGTTTATCAAGCTCTATAATTCTTAGAATTTTTTATTTAATTGATTCAGATTTAATCACATTTATTAATCCAGAGATTATGGACAACTTTAAGTATTTAGTTTCCCCATCAATAAACAGTGTCATTCTCTATCTAAGTTTTTTCTTATGTAGTATTCTTCTATATATCATCTTATAATTTTCTCTATAAAGATATCACCTGTTTGTACCCAGACGTCTTACAGTTTTTGTTAAGTATTTTGAATGGAATTTTTACTTTTATGTTTTCCAATTGATTATTTCTGATATGGTCTTTGTATGTTGATCTATCCAGAAATCCTGCTAACTTCATTTGTTACTCCAATAAGTTTTCTTTTGATCCTCTTTGATTTCTTATGCAAAGAACTGTATTTTCTGCAAATAATTTGTTGTCTTTTTCAGTTATTATTTCATTTATTTCTTATTGCATTGGCTAAAACTTCCAATACCATGTTAGAAATTAGTGGTGATAGTAAATATTTTTGGTTTTGAGAATGCTTTTATGGTTTGTTTTTATTTTTTTAATTTTTAATTTTTGTGGATACATAGGCAGTGTATACACTTATGGGGTACATGTTTTGATAGGCATACACTTATGGGGTACATGTTTTGATACAAGCATGCAATGTGAAATAAGTACATCATGGAGAATAGGGTATTCATCCCTTCATGAATGATTTTCAGTGGTCACATTTAAGTGTGATAATTTGCTGTAGATTTTCATTAGTTTATCTTCAGCAACTTCCTTTCCACTACTAATTCGATCTAAGTTTTAAAATAATTTTTATTGCAATGCATTAAGCTTTTCAAGATCTTTTTCTTTTTCTTTTTTTAGAGACAGGGTCTCGCTCTGTCATTCAAGCTGGAGTGCAGTAGCACAGTCATATCTCACTGCAACCTTGAACTCCTGGGCTCAAGCTATTCTCCCAACTCAGCCTCCCAAGTTGCTGTGACTAGAGGCATGCACCACCATGCCTAGCTAACTTTTTTTCAATATTTTGTAGGGACAGGGGTCTGACTGTATTGCCCAGGCTGGTTTAATTCTCCTGGATTCAAGCAATCCTTTCTCTGCAGCCTCCCAAAGTGCTGGGATTACAAGCATGAGCCATTGCTCTTGCCTCAAGATATTTTCAACATATAAAAATGTTGTTTTCCTGATGATGCTTTGCTTATCATTTGTACCATGTCCAAATATACTTAGGTCATATTAAAAATCTCATCAATGTCCCTAACTGGATAATTTGTTTTTTAACGTGTGTGTATATGTGTACTTGCATCAGCTACAGTAAAAAAAAAAAAAAAAAGTTAAGTTACTTGATAATGTCATACTCCTTATGTGCAAGTTCTCAGACAGATACTCAACTGTGGGGAACATTCCCTTGTGAGACCCCCAAAAGGCGTGAGTCTCACTATACGGTGAGTTTGATCCCAAACACAGTTTCCTACTGGAGGCAGTCGAGCTATCCAGAAAAAGGAACTTAAAGATCGATGATCAGTTTCTAATATCAACCACAATATCGTTTGGGCCTAAAACTATGTGGTGCTGCTAGACCGAGTGACCCCCTGCCAGCAACCGGTTCCTGCTTTTAACTTTTTATGACTCTTTCTTTAAGAATAAGTTTTAACCTTTTCTTTACTTACCTGACTGCCTTGTACCCTAGATAATGGTTTAACTGTCGGGATATTTGCAAAGCAAATGCCACCATAAGGGATGGCTTTGATTTCTGACTCAGAGACTCCTGAATGGGGAAGTTGAGATAAGTTGAGTCAGGAGTAGACAAAGGAGAATCCGGTTAAAAGACATTCTGATGAGCAAAACCAGAAAACCTTTTCACATCTCAGTTCTAAAACAAGATCAAACCAGAGATACCTGCAGCCAGGAGGAATAATGTCTGGATGTAAACAAGCTTTGTGATCACAGGAAATTCTGTTACTTTTTACAACCACTGATTGTGTATCTGACTTTTCAATTGTATAGGCCATGTAATGTATACATTTGCATTTCCTCTTGCTATGACGTAAACCAGAGCAGAAGAAAGTGTATTTATTCCTGGCCTTTGAAAAATAAAATTTGCTGTTTAGGCACGGCCTATCAGCCCTCCAGATCCCCGCTCAAGCGCACTCTCTCTTCCACGTATTGGGACGCTCTTGCAGGTCGAGAGACCCCCAGCAGACGTGCCTACCCATCCCGGATGGTCTCCGACAATGTACAGATATGCAATGTATACATACAGAGCTAAAGAGATCCTGTGACAGCCCTCAAAATTAATATTCTAAAATGGAATTCATTATGAATCACAACTTACTCCCCCAAAAAAGTGCAACAGTCATATACACTAGGCCTGCTGTTTTTGGCATGCTTGGGATATAATACCCATCATGCTCTTTATATACACTTATGGGTAGTGTGTGTGTGTGTTTGTGTGCATGCGAACGTGTATATGTGTGTGCGTTGGCACATGTGTGCTGCGTAGAACTTGCAACAGGGCTTCTTCTAGATGACCATCTGGAACCACAGCAATTTCTGTGGAAGTAGGAAGAAAACTGATTAATGTAAGAGATATCATGGAGTTGGAATCCCCTGGAAATCATGACTGGTAGGTCTAGGCAGCCAGGCAGAGAGCAAAACTAAGGCTGTCATAATGTTTAGTTTCTTCTTTGTTGAACTATCTAAAACCACAAGGAGCACTGTTCACTGAGGTCATCTTCGTTGATGCCCATAGCTTTGTCTCTCTGCTGCCAACAACAGCATTTTGTAAGGTGTAAGAAGGCCTGCATTCTAGTCCTGGCTCTACCTCCAATTGGCTATGTAATCTTAAAATATTTATTTCACCTCTCTAAGCTGCACTTAATTCATCTACAAAATGAATAGGACCTTTTTCACCTTTAATATCATGGAGTAAAAACTCTAAATCAAGAGTTGAACAGATATTTAGATATCTCTTACACATACCTAAATCTTTTTTCTTCAACATTACATGTTATAGGGCTTTACAGAATTAAAATGGGACAAATAAAAGTGAATCCAAAGAGGGTATAGATGCTTCCAACAAGTGAAAGCCTGAAGTGGGAGAGTCTGGGATGCCCAGACTCGTAGACTGGAAGGCAGTGGAATGAAAAAGAATCATCATAGAGTCATAGAATCCCAGAGTTTAAGGTTGCCTATATGAACCGTCCAGCTTCAGCAGATATCAGTTCTACAAACACACGTGCCAGATGTCTATGAAAGGAGCTTATCTGTGGCCTGGACTAGGGGGGTGTCTTTCATTCTACTGGTCCATTTTGATGCTGAACTCAGAGTAAGGCAGCACAGGCATGTTTCATGAAAGAGAGACATTGGAAGACCTTTGTCCTAAAATACACACACATGCATTGCACACAGATGTATGGTTGGTACAGGCTTTGAAAGATACTACTTTGAAATTATTATTTTGCTTTCTCATCTTCAAAGACTTTATCTCTTCCTGCAGTTTAGGCAAGCTGCCACCAGGGGACAGAAGGATGCTATTAGTTGTATTGTGAAGTGTAAGCCTTGAAGTTTGTGCTCTCCTTAAGACTCAAAATGATGGCTCTCTCCTCATTTTCACCCCCTACCTGAGATGTATAGTCACAGAGATTGAGTTTTTTCTATAAAACGAATGCATTTGCTAAACTGTTTAAAATACGTCAAACTTTAAACTCAACACACTGGAACCACATTTCCCAGGCCCCTGAAAAACAGCAGCAGTCTCTGGTTTCTCATTTTAAGAGAAATCACCAGAATTCCAATTCCTCCTGTTTTCTTAAGGTCTCTCAGCTGTGTCTCATTTGGATTCCTTGGTGGCCCTCCCAAGGCTTCTTTTACCTAACTTCCCAAGACTCATTCTCCTTCGCTGGTCTCTTTCCACACACAACATGGGGTTAGGTCAGTAATTGATGCAGTAAATATTTACTTTGTGTTCATTGTGTGCCAGAACTATTCCAGGCTCTCAGGAAACAAATAAAACTTTTCTGTCCTAGATCTTACATTCTAGTGAAAAGGCAGACAATAAACAAATATGTTCAGGTGGTGATAAGTGCTATAGAGAAGTAATAATAAGACAAATGCAGGAGAGGGAGACAGGGAGTTATTCAAAGAAGGGATGATGGCAGGGCTGCTATTTCAGATGGTACTGTCAGAGCATATTTCTCGAATAAAGATGACATTTCAGCTGTGATCTGAAGGAGGTGAGAGAGCAAGCCACATATTCCAGGAAGTTGGCGGGGCGGGGTGGGAGGGGCACAAATGTAAAGATCTTAAGTGGCACTAATCTCAGTATGTCTGATGGGCAGCAAGGTGGCCAGTGTAGCTGGAATTCAGCGAGAAATGGAGAGAATGATGGGAAATAAGATCAAATAGGTGACAAAGAATCTGATCTTGTGGGACCGCTCTGTGAGATGATGCAGTTCTGACAATTTTGAGCAGAGGATTGACATGGTCACTGTGGCTGTAGTGAGAAGTGTGGGAGAAGGGATCATATTCTGAAAATGGTTTGAAGGGAAAGTTGACAGGATTTAATAATGAATTGCATGTGGTAAGTGTGATAAAGAAGAGTCAGGGGTAGGCTAAATATTTGGCCTAAGTAAATGGAGTTTCTATTTACCGGGACAGGAAAGACTAGGGGACAGGCAGGTAAGTAAGACAAAATCTAGGAGAGTATGTGAGTGGTCCTGAAAGCTAGGTGAAGAAAGTTTTGTGAGGAGGAGGGAGTGATCATCTGTATCCTACACTAATGAGGTGGATGACATCCCTTCTATCTGTAGCTATTGCTACAGGTGTTACCTGTCTCACAGTCTCACTGATCTTGGTGTGGTTTTCTACCATGTCAGATACTTGGGTTGGGAAAGGGTCCTCAAGTGTTAGAGACAGTTCCACATGATTTCAAAACACAGTGGTCCTCTCTATTCTGTTCTCGGTTCCCAGTTTCTTGGAGCTCAACTAGATAACAGAGAACTGAACAAGGTACGCACCACTCAGTGCTACATTCAAAAGGCTCCTCTCCACCACTCTCTGTTCATCTTTCAGAGCAAAGTCTGTGAGACAACTCCAGCTTTTTCTATTTATAGTGGTTCTTTTCCACCTAGGATGCTGTCTGGAGTTGAGCATCTACCTCAACTCTCCCATACACATCCTAGGGCATCAAGCAATATTGCCGGCTTCATGGCCATTAAACCCTTGTGTCCAATCTATGCATATAATCCCAGGCACTCCAGGACTCACAGTGGCCCTAGACATACGAGCTGTACTGCACCAAATTAAAGAATCATGCCTTAAGAATTTTGTTGAGTAAATGGAATTATTAAAATAGAGACATGTTATTCTCACCCAATTTTTAGCTGTTTATTTAACATCGTAATGTAATTTTGCTTTTATATACTGTCACTAATTAAAATTTTAGAATTAAAATTATTATTCTCTTCCAAGATCAGTTTTTGAGATAAACTACCACTTCCTCCCATACCCGTGAATTTTGTTATCTCCATTCATTTACCATGACTCTTCATGAATATTCTTCGAAGGTATAGAGTAAGCTAAGGTGGAAACACCTTGTCCAGATTCAAGCCCTAACTGATTTGTTTCTTAGATGCATGACATTGGGAAAATTGCTTAATATCTCTATGACTTAATTTTCACTCCTAGAAAGCACAGATAATAATTGTTGTGAAGATTGAACAAGATGTGGCATGCAAAGTTCCAGGCACATTGTAGAAGCAAGAAGATAGAACCCGTCTTAGTCTGGATACACAAGAAAGAAAAGTGTTGGCCCCAGTCAACATGCAATGATTACATAATATAACAATAAATAAACTTTAGTTGCTTTAAAGCATTGAGATTTTGGGGGTTGTTAATTCAGCAGAACCAGATGCTGACTAAGTAAAACAGAAATTGATATGGTGAGTAGGGCATATTGTAACAGAATCTAAAATGAATGACTTTGACAGAGTAGTAGGTTGATGGGTGGCAAAGAAACATATTGAAGGCTGAAAAGGTGAAGATCCCTGTTAAGCAGAAGCAAAGCATTTGTTATAAATGTTGCCTGTAGTCACTTGGGAAGAAAATCATGTGCCTATTAAATGTGTAGATTTATGGAGAAAAATGGAAAACATAATGCTAGTAGTCTGTTGTTTGCTGTTAACTGAAAATTGACTGGCTTGCCAGTAGAAATAATAGAAACTTCTCAGTATCAACTAAAATTTATGGACTTTGCACACAATGCCGCAACAGGTTGGAAGACCTTTGAGATTGCTCCCTTGGCAGTAGATATATTATCAAAAAGTTAAGAAGTAAAGCAAAGGAGTAAACACAAGCCAAATCATGAAATCTCTTTTCAACCACATTAAGGAGTTAAGCCTCTTTCTTGAAGCAGCGGGAAGCCTTCGAGGGTTTTTGAAACAGGGATGACATGAGTGGCCCGGAAATGAGTATCTCATCAAAATTTGGAAGAGACTAACATCTTGTACACAATATAAGTGCACAAATCAGATCATGCATAATCTGAATTAAAATATTCAGAAACAACATAGCATACATAATTATGAAGTAAAAATGAAAATTTCCTTTCACATAACCCAAATTCCTCTTATTCCCCATATTATCATATTGATACTTTGATGTATGTCTTCCCAGATCTTTGATATGCACCCAATCACATGCATGTGTGCGCACCCCCATGCTCCCATGCATACACACACGCACATAGAGTGTTGCTTTGCAACAGGAATAGAGTCACACATATAGGTCTAACTATATGACCATATTGCATGTATTCCAGTGTGCAGATGCACTATAACTTCTTTTTCACATTTTACTTTAAGTTCTGGGATACATGTGCAGAACATGCAGATTTGCTACATAGGTATACATGTGCCATGGTGGTTTGCTGCACCTATCAACTTGTCATCTAGGTTTTAAGCCCCACATGCATTAGGTATTTGTCCTAATACTCTCCTTCCACTGACTGACCCCAGAACGTGATGTTCCCCTCCCTGTGTCCATGTGTTGTAAATATTCAACTCTCACTTACGAGTGATAACATGCAGTGTTTGGTTTTCTATTCCTGTGTTAGTTTGCTGAGAATGATGGCTTCTAGATTCATCCATGTCCCTGCAAAGGACATGAACTCATTCTTTTTTATGCCTGCAGAGTAGTCCATTGTGTGTATGTACCACGTTTTCTTTATTCCAGTCTGTCATTGATAGGCATTTGGGTTGGTTCCAAGTGTTTGCTATTGCGAAGAGTGCTACAGTAAACATACCTTACACTATAACTTCTTATTAATGAATAATTAGAATGTTTCCAGTGCTGCAATAGATAACTACGCACATCGAGGGTGGTTGTAAAGCTGTCTCCAAACTGAGGTGTGCACAATATATGACTATTTTTCTCTAACAAAGTATAATTTCTCTTTTAAGTACCCTCTCTCATGTGGCAGGAAAACTCATCCCAGTCTTTTTAGGATTATGGCCTTACTGCCACCCATGGAATTTGAATCATGGTTCCAGAATCTTATATAAGTCAAGAAGTGTGGGTGGGGATTTTGGACATAGCGTCATTTGTCCATTTTCCCTATCAGATCCAGTGTCTTTCAGCTACTTCTGTGACACATCTGGGCATGTGAAATTATTTCTGTGAAGCTTCCCATGGTCATATCTACATAAACGGATGGCATAACCTTTTTCTCCCTCAGTTGTGGTCAATATTCCACCCCTTCTATTGTGCTTTTATATTGTCAAGGTTGATAAGTTTACATTTTATTTTTTAACCATAGCTAAGGCTTCTGTAATTTGTCTGTTAATTAATTCTAAAATTAGAAAACCAATACACATTACATTACTATGAAATACATCTTTTCAACTTTCACCTGAATTGTGTGGTAGGATTATTTTTCTTTCTCTACGAAACTAATGTCATGACTATGCTTCTGCCTCCCCAGGTGTTGGGATTACAGGCATGAGCCACTATGCCCGGCTTTAAGAAGTTCTAATTCAGTTCCAGCTTTTGGGAGCAGATGAGTTGTATGGTTCCATAAGCATCAAAAATTATCCAGCATGTCTTTTTAAAATTTCATTTGGTTTTAACCAACTTCAGGTAACAAATCTGCCAAATCATGTTAGTAATAATTAATCAAATTGATGAACAAATCAGTTGGCCTCTCCCTGTGGTAGTATTGCTCCTACTGTAGTGTGCTACCTCAGGAATTCAAAGGTTTCAAATTTCTCAAAGGTGTAAAGCAGAAGCTTTAAACAGCCCCCAAAATGCAAGCTTGCTCTAACTTGCTCCCTAGGAAGAATTACAGATTATATCTGTTTGCCCTGCCTTATCATTTTGAGTTTATACACCTCACAAATCTCCGTAATGTTTATTACACGTACTATTTGTTAGAGATAGTGCCATGCAGCGGGGTGCAGTGTCTCATACTTATAATCCCAGCACTTTGGGATTTAGCTGGGCATGGTGGTGCATACCTGTAATCCCAGCTACTGGGGAAGCTGAGACAGGAGAATCACTTGAACCAGGAGGCGGAGGTTGCAGTGAGCTGAGATTGAGCCATTGCACTCCAGCCTGGGTGACAGGGCGAGACTCCATCTCAAAAAACAAAACAAAACAAAACAAAACAAAAAAAGGAAAAGAAAAAAGGAATTACAGTTTGAATATAATTTCCAGCAGAACTTTGAGTTTCTATGAAACTTCCCATGGTCATATCTACATAAACAAATGGCATATCCCTTTTCTCTCTCGGGTATGGTCTCTGGTCCATGGGCCTTGGTCCATTGTCTTCTAGTTTCCAGTGTTGCTGAAACAAGTTTGATTCTTGTTACTTTATGGGTTAGCTATGTTTTGATTTGTTTTGTTTTGCTTTAATATTTTCTTTCTAGAGGCTGTTGAAAATTTACTTGAACCTTTTTATGTTCTGAAATTTTGTAATATGTCTAGTCTTAAGAAATTATTTTCAATGTCGTTGCTACTCTGTGGACTCTATGAGTATGATGACTTGTATTATTTCCCTCAGATAAAGTATCTTATAATTTCTGACACTTTTCTCTCACATGCTATTTCTATACTCTCTTTCTGAAACTTCCATCAGGTGGATGACAGACTACTCTTTTCATTCTCATGTTTCACTCTTCTTCTTTGTATCTGGTATTTCCATGCCTCTAATTTCTCTGGAATTCTTCAGGGCAGGTAGGCATCTTCCTGAGCCTTGTCGCCTTCCTCACATACTTCTAAATTTCATTTCTTTCAGCCTAGTTCATGATTTACCACTTCTCTATCAATTATTCAGCTTCCAGGAACATGGCAAAAATTTTTTATTCCTTGATGGTCCTTTTTTATTCTCTTCACATAGGTTATACCATTATTATTATTATTACTTTTATTTTTTGAGACAGCGCCTCACTCTGGCACTCAGGCTAAAGTGCAGTGGCACAATGTCAGCTCACTGCAACCTCCGCCTTCCGGGTTCAAGCAATTATTCCTGCCTCAGCCTCCCAAGTAGCTGGGATTACAGGTGCCCGCCAACATACCCAGTTAATGTTGGTATTTTTAGTAGAGACAGGGTTTCACCATCTTGGCCAGGCTGATCTTGAATTCCTGACCTCCGGTGATCCACCTGCCTTAGCCTCCCAATGTGCTGGAATTAGAGGTGTGAGCCACTGCACCCAGCCACCATTATTATTATTATTGTTTTTTATTTTTATTTTTTGAGATGGAGTTTTGCTCTTGTTGCCCAGGCTGGAGTACAGTGGTGTGATCTCAGCTCACTGCAACCTCCACCTCCCAGGTTCAAGCGATTCTCCTGCCTCAGCTTCCTGAGTAACTGGGATTAGAGGTACATGCCACCACGCCCGGCTAATGTTCTTATTTTTAGTAGAGACAGAGTTTCACCATGTTGGTCAGGCTGGTCTTGAACTCCTGACCTCATGATCCGACCACCTTGGCCTCCCAAAGTGCTGGGATCACAGGCATGAGCCACTGCGTCCAGCCCCATTATTATTTATAAAATGCCATTTAAGAGTCTTCAGAGAGAGAGAGAGAGAGAGAGAGAAAGAAAATTGCTTGGGATCAATTCACCATCCTGAACGAGAATTGTCTGAATTTTTATGATGTAGTTGAATCTGTGTTCTTCATGTAGTTTGTGGGTTTCATGAATGCTTAACATGGCTGTATTTTTCCTATATGTTAGACATGCTTTGGATTCATTCAGCCAGTTTAATATTTACTAAGTGAAGGGTTTATGGTTCGTTGCCATCTCAAAGCAATAAACACCACCTGCAGCGGACCTTCGTCTAGCAGATCAAGACTTCCTCATTTCTGAAAATAACTAATTGAGGTTTTTTTTTTTTTTTTTTTTGAGACAGAGTTTCGCTCTTGTTACCCAGGCTGGAGTGCAATGGCGCGATCTCGGCTCACCGCAACCTCCGCCTCCTGGGTTCAGGCAATTCTCCTGCCTCAGCCTCCTGAGTAGCTCGGATTACAGGCATGTGCCGCCATGCCCAGCTACTTTTTTGTATTTTTAGTAGAGACCGGGTTTCACCATATTGACCAGGATGGTCTCGAACTCTTGACCTCGTGATCCACCCGCCTCGGCCTCCCAAAGTGCTGGGATTACAGGCTTGAGCCACCGCGCCCGGCCACTAATTGAGTTTTTAAATTGAGAAAGCAGAATGTAAAACAGTTGTTTCTTAGTATAATCTGTATTTTTTCACTTTCAGCTGAAGATTTCAAAAATTATTTTTAGAAGAATAAAAGTTTATTTTGTTAAGTTTTATTATTGTTTTATTGTTTTTCTTAAAAAAAATTTTAATGCCTCAGATAAGATGTATTTTGATTTTCTTTCCTTCCGTTTTTAAAAGTAACCCAGTTCTTTATTCTTATCTTTAAATAAATTTTAAACAAATGTTTACCTATTTTAGGCACAGTCTACACAAATTCTTTCCTCCTTTGCTCTAAAACATGAAGGTTCCTGCACTAGAAATGGAGACACACTAATAATAATTAAGCCATCTGAGAACACCATGAAATGAGTCATTCTCAATGGCTACCTTCAAACTTAGGCAAAACTCCTAATTATTTTGCATAAACATTTAGGCTGGCTTAACTTGAATTAACCCTTTTGTGAATGGACTGTTAATAATATCATTACCAGATTGTAAACTCTAATTGATAGTCTCACTCCTTTAGGTTTTAGTCAGTACAATGATCAGAGAAAAAGCTCAGTATACATACCATTTTTTGAATAAACATGTGAAGTGAATGAATGAATAAATGCAGTACAATGATGCTCTTAAGTTCTATTGAGGCATATGGAGCTCTCTACCTCTAACACTTAACTGGCCCCTAGCTGCTATGCTTTTAAGTGTTTGAGTGTGCTTCACATTGTTTCTTTCTTTGGCCTTCCTTAGGTTCTCAGATGTCACTTGTTATCATTGTGTGTGTACTGGTCTCTAGAAGTTCTTCTCTCTTAACTTGCCACTTCTCATCAAATATGACTTTGGGACCAAGATGACTAAGCTAGTTATGGCAAGTATACAAAAACCCTGAGTGAATTTCTGACCAATTTCACCATTGTTTAATGTACTGTTTTTGGATTTTAGCTCCATTTTGGTTGCCCAGACATTGTCCTCACACACTTACCCACAGTTCATACTGCTATTTCAGATAGTGAGATAGCCAGATAGCTTATTTCTACATGAATGGAATGACATGCTATTTATTGGAGTAGAATTGAAATAAATTGCCTATATTTTCTAGATGACAACACCTTTGATCTGAGCCCAAGGACTTTCATACTTTCAAAACACGGATGACTCTACATAATTTATGACAATTCAGACGATATGGTATTTTACTCATAGTAAAGCTAATGTATTATTCATGGCAATCCCCCGAAAAAAACTATGTGGTATTAACACAGATACAATCACCTACAGCTCTCACCCTGAACCTGTCTCTCTCTTTCAACAATTTTTTATCCCATTTACATCAGTGGTTTTGTTATATAACGAACTACTCTGAACTTAGTGACTTAAAACAACCATCATTTAATATTTCTCATGCACCTACAGGTCATTTCGGTGGTTCTGAGGATGTGAGCTGAACTCACTTATGTACCTGCAGTCACCTGTGGATGGCCTGGGCAGTTTTGTTAATCTTGGGCTCTCTCTCACATATCTGGGGTCTTGGCTGAGACTAGTAGGCTGACTCTGCTCTGCCCCATAGGTTGCACCCTTAAGCAGGCTACCCTGAGCATTCTGTATGGAAAAAGCAGAGGAGCAAAAGAGAGAAGAGATGTATGCCAGGTTTCCTGAGGCCTAAACTCTGGAACTCACACATCACTTTTGCCACATTTTATTGGTCAGTGCTACAATAGCACTTTGGTGTTATTACATACAATTGGTCAGTGTTACAAGAATTGCCCAGATTCAAGAGATGAGGAAATGGACTCTTCATGGTGGAAGGAACTACAAAGTCACACTGCAGAGGATGTGGATCCAGGGAGAAGTAGAAAATCTGAGCCAATTTGCAATCAATTCAAGCATTACTGTTTTAAAAAAAACAATTTAAAAAACACTATTAATTATAATATTCCTTATCTTGCTTTTCTATTAATTTGGTTACCATTCATTTGTTTTACATTTTCCCCCAATTCCCATCCTTTAAGATATACGATATCTTAAAGAAGAAACAAATTTATCAAAATGCGTTTTTATATTTACCAAAAGGAAAGGAAAGTTTTCTGATTATTTTCTATAAAGAAAAAAAGGAAAAAACTCATATTCTTAAAGGCCGTTTTGCATCTGGCTTTCTTTGTGAGTTGGACATGATCAAAACTCGCTGTTACCTTCTATCTCTGTAAAGCCATAGGCATGTTTGCCCCAGAAGAATAAGCACTGGGTAAAGAATGCAGCAGGAAGTTGATAACACACGTTTGAGTATGACATTTTAGCTGCGAGTGATGCAGAGCCCTCACCTGGAAAACAGGATGATCAGATAGCTGTGCTGACCTCCAATAGCTTGGTGTGGAATAACTCCCATGTTAATTGTGTGCCCTCATGGTTTTCAGCAAATGCAAGCACACTGGCTATTCTCAAGAGATGTTTAGGTAACACATTTTTTTTTTCTTATCAATCAACATAAGGATTTCTAAGAATTGCCCTGGAATCTCTTAGAAATAACAAAGGTGTTTCCATTCCTTATACCCTGACTTGCCCTCATCTGATCAGAAAAAGTCATGCTTAGTGTTTTCTATGAGCATGAGTAGGTTAGTGATTTTACTATTACTGAATCGGGTATTGTATTACTGAAAATAAGAAGTGATATCTAGCAATTAAGGGATCCAACATAATCGAAAACTTGGTGATTTCTTTATGATCTAATATAATTTTAAGATTTATGAAGATCTTTTGAACTTAATTTCTTCTATAAATCAAGTTTGCTATCTTTGGAGCAGTCCTCTATGAAGGATGAAGTTTCAGGAGGTGATATTTTGCACTGTTTCCAAAAGTCAGAGAGGCACAGTATTCATGTCATTAGTTCTTCAGAGTAAGATCTAGAAAACAAGCTCACAGTGGCCTCTGCTCATGTACAACCTTTCCTAGTATTTTTTAAATCCAAGAAACAGTGTATTTCATGATTCAGTTTCTCATTTCCTTGAAAATTATGAATCTATTAGCAGTAAGCATTAACTGGAATATCCAATTTCTTAGACTACCTCATTCCCCAATCACTACAAGAAGATAGTAAATACTACAGATTTAAATGAACCTCAGGCCACCTGGTTGATCATTTTTCCAAATTTTAAAAATCTCTAGTGGTTATATTTCCCAGCCTGTGTTATCACTTTGTTTTTTGCCCAACCACATTTACAGTTGAGAAATTTAGCTTCTTCCTCATGCAATCTTATTAGACACACACATACACACACACACGCACACACATGCACACACACACACAAACATATACTATGGGCAATAGCTGGCCATTCTCTGAAAGACATAAATTATTTATAAATAAAATAAATATAAATGAAAAATAGACTTAATAAATATGATTGAGTCACCCTACAGCCTTTTTTTCTCCAAGTAAAATAATTCCATTTTTGTTAGGTTCTATTTTATCTTAATTTAAAAGTAAAAATTAGCATGAATCAAGTTAATCAGTGTTTCTAAACTAAGATACCAAGCTACATAGATGACATAAACTAGAGATTTATGTTACCGCTGTTACCCAGCTATTCTTGGTGCATAATTTGTACCTAGCATAATTGCTTTTAAAATATCCTTAGTTTTTGGCCGGGTGTGGTGGCTCACGCCTATAATCCCAGCACTTTGGGAGGCCGAGGCGGGTGGATCATCTGAGGTCAAGAGTCTGAGACAAACCTGACCAACATGGAGAAACCCCATCTTTACTAAAAATACAAAATTAGCCGGGCGTGGTGGCACATGCCTGTAATCCCAGCTACTCAGGAGGATGAGGCAGGAGAATTGCTTGAACCTGGAAGGCGGAGGTTGTGGTGAGCTGAGATGGCAAAGAGTGAAACTCTGTCTCAAAAAAAAATCCTTAATTTTTTATACCTAATCTGCTAGTGTAGTATAAAGCACATGGAGTTTGTCCCCAGGAAGATGTGGATTGAATGTTGACGTACTCACCCACTAGTTATGGGACTTTTGCTTCTCATTCATCTTCTTTCAGACTGTTTTCTTGTCAACAAAATTGGGACAAAATGGCTACCTTGCAGGGTTGCTAAGGGGTTGACTAAAGTATATGTAAAATGTCTGGCATAGCAAGAGGTGTTTACTCAATGTTGGCTATTTCTATTATTGCCGTTTATTTTAGGTAATGTCCTTTCCCTCCATGGCAGCACCCATTGACTCCCACAGGAACATGCCATGTCCACACCCCTATGCATTTCCTGAATGGTGGAGATTATAACTGGTTGACTCATTTAGAACAATGGCTATCACAGAACCATGAGCATATAGGCCTACAATTGAACTTGATGACACTCAATTGTGAAGTTAGAACATGAAAGTTCAGTAGACATGGAACAAAGAGGTCATATTGGGGTTTCTTCCTTTCTGAAATTCTATCTATGAAATTAAGTTGCACTCCCTTGTCCCTTATGTCAGTGTAGTGAGGATCACCAGTATTTAGCACAGAACTTAGTCTTCAGCTTTCACTTCCCAAATCCATAAACCATGAAGTGGCATGTCATATACAAAAACACAGAGTGTCTAAATCCCTCTGGAACAGAGAAAATCATTGCTAGCTGAATTTACCCGTTGATACAAAGATCAGTAACACAGACACAAAAAAAGCTGATTAATTTTAATAGTTGAGCACAGTTTTAAGAATTCCCCCTAGAAATTATCTCCCAAGTGCCCCCTAGAACTATTCACATACAAAGTCTACAAGTATTCAAATTTCACAAACACAGTTGCAAAAGCAGAAGAACTAAGAAAAGCCTTCCCAGCCTTAAGATTAAAAACAATGCTTCACGATTCTTACAGTATCTGTTACTAAATGCTAAATACTAAGTGCTCATAACTGGAACACAGGGCAGATCTCTCTACTTTCATAACTTGGTTTCGAAGATAGAAAACCTTGGAAAAACATTCTTGGAGCAACAAATGAGGCTGGTTTTACTTATGCACATAGGTTAGAAAGGGACAATATTCTCAGACTCCTTATAAGTGAGGTACCCACTCCAGTTCATATTTTGGTGTAAAGAATTGAAGCAATAAACAGAGCCCGAGTCATACTAATAACACAATAAATATCTATTGAATAGATGAACTGATACCTGAGGTGCAGTGTGAACAGCCTGGACCTAAATGTGTCTAAGCAGAAACCATCCTTGTACATTTCAGAAAGGCTATAGTTGCACAGCAAGCCATATTTATCAGACCTACCCTCAGTGCCCTGAGGATTCTGGGGGACCAAGGGAACAGAAATAAGACAAAGAACAACTGAGTTCTTATTTACTTCATCCTAGTCCCCTGAATAATCCCCCAGAGCATCAAAATTTGTGACCAGATATTAAAAGATTCAGTATTGTAGACAATCAAAACAACATGAATATGTGTATACCTTCTTCAATTACATTCAACACATACAAAACTTTAGGAAATCTGGGGCAGGGAATGATCAATATGAGACCCCCTTCCCCTCTCTCTCCCTTTTGCCTTTTTTATTTTCTCTCACTTTCCCATTCTTTTCGTATTTCCCTGTCCTCCCAAACCAGTCTCCTGCCCTTCCCCAAGCTCTTTCTCTTTCTTCCTCATCACCAAAGCTTAAGAGTTCTAAATATCTGTGGTTCCAAGGGGTGGGACAAATAAAACTGGTTTTAATTCCGAGAAATGGGAGCAGTTCTAAGAAAAAAAACCCCTGCTCTTGGCCACACTAACAGTGATTTACGAACTCTTGAACATATGTCCAGAACATTCTATTAGGTGTAAATTTTATCTCTGTATAGAGATTTTAGTTTTGGGGATGTTAATTTTGGGATGATGATGATGATATAATACAAATAAACCATTAGCACACAGATGTGTTCCGTTTTGTGTGTGTATTTAAGGAAAACAAGGGGTGGGTGCTATTTAAAGCAGATCGCCATATCAGATACATACTTGTCACAATTCTTAAGTTCAATATTCATAAGGGCTAGCTGGAGAAAACCATTTTGGGCAGGAAATCAGTCTGCATTTATTTTATAGCACAAGGAGCAAGACTAGATAAGCCAGACAGAATCATGGCAGGAGATTAATTCTCCACCTCCAACACTCTCGTTTTCATGCTTCAGTAAGAATGTGCAGAACCCTCCAGGACATCCTATTGGTTAGTATGCTTAGCCTATTCTTTACCCCAGGGAGAATCGAATTCCTTTGGTTTATAAGAGTAACGGAAGTTTTTTTTTTAGATAATTCTAATTAAGGCTTTACATTAATTCTATCTTGGCATTGTGTGGTTCTAAGTTCAGTCATTCATTCATTTAAAAAAAACCTTACTTGAGTATCCACTCTCTGCCAAGCACTGTGGTAAATGAAGAATATTACATTATCTCCAATCAATCCAATATTCTTCTGTAGAAACAATATCTGCCCCAGTTACCCTGCTCTATTAGTAAACTGGAGTATGCTTAGATGTCAATACAGTCACTATTAAGTGTTGAGACACTCTCAGCATATATTATTTCCTAATGATCTGAAAAATTTCCTTCAATATGATATTAATGATGACAAAAATGACACTAAATGAAATACATAGCTACTCCTTGGTTTCCTTCTTCTTTTGAAGAAGATAAAAACTGATTTTGAGGATTCTGAGGCAGCTCAGTGTTATGGGAAAAGTATCAAACCTAGAATAAGATGGGCTAGATCTGGTCTCAGCTTCATAATCTTAGGGAGATTACTGAATCTTTCAATCCTTTTCCTTTTGATTCTAAAATTGAATCCAAGAATCTTTGTCCTACCTGCTACTGACACTACTGAGAGAAAAAAATGAAATAATGTTGTAAAATCTCTCAAAACTATAGAGCTCCATAGAAATGTAACTTATCACTATCAAACAATCTTTGACATTCATTTAAGGGAAAACCATTACATTACAGTTTCTTTATCTCCATTCCTAAGCAAGGGATATTTATATTATCAATTAGCATTATTTGAGCATTTGGCAGCACAACCCACATTTATTTCCTCATGGAAGAGACGAGTTAGAAGTTTTCCTTGTTGAAAATGAAATGCACTCCCCGAGGGCCAGACTCAGAGTTGGAGATGCTCTGTTTACTGAGGGTTTCAGCCAAGGCTTCAGGTCCACAAAGGAAAACTCCTATTCTTGTACTTTTGGGAGAGAGAAAAAAAAAAAAAAAGACAATTTCAAACTTTGGGATGAGATGTCTACAAAGCAGGTAGGGGAATTTCCTGTTAATCTGTGGCGCCAGGGCAGAGTCCCCTCTGCTCCTTTGCCTTTTCCACAAATAGCAAAGAGTTCATATTGCTCAGAGGGAGTATGGTTCAGCCTGTTTGTGTGAGCAGCTGGATAGTTCAAAAGGTAGTTGACTTCTCTGGAAAAATGAAATCCAACCAATAGAATTTTTGGAATTTTTATCACAGAGAAAATGGGGGTGAATTCATGAGTCTTTGGGCTACTTTCCTTCAGGGCTCTGTGCCCCCTAAACCCTCCCTGGCATCTTGAAATTAGGAACAAGCCAACTATGCTAACTACTTAGTGTGGCTTCATTTCTCTAAATTTTAGCGTCTAAAGCTTTGTTCAAAGTGTAGTTTCTGATCAGTAGCCTTGCCATAAACTTTTTTAAAAATGCAGATTACCTGGCCCTACCTCAAATTTTCTAAATCAGTATCTGCATTTTAAAGAGATCCCCAGGTGCTTTGTATACTCATTACAGTGCAAAAAGCAATAGTCTAAAGGGTACATGTATGGTGATCTCTTGAGTTTCTCAGGTACTCTAGCAAGATAAGGGATCCCCCTCAAGGTTTTATAATGACTAAAGTTTTAGTGAGAGCAGAAAGCACCTTGAGACATCTGTAAACTTAAGATTTTAGACCCAGAAGCTATAACTAAAAGTGGAGACAGTGTCTTCTTAACAATAAGTGTAAATTATATTGAATCTTTAAAAGAAGTAGTTACACTATTGAAATTTAGTAGACTAAAGAAAAGAACCAAGCTGTGGCCCTGCTTGGGACAAGCAGGTTGAGAAAGTCTGAGATAGGGACCTGGGAAACTTTTTTTTTAATAACTCTCCAGGTAATGCTTATATAATTTAAATATTCCTTCTTAAAGTTGAAGATACCTGGGATGTACTGTTGGACATAAATTCAACCTTTATATAGTAATAGACGTATCTGAGTTTCTAAAATATTCAAGTTTCGATATGTATGCTACTACTTTAGGCAGACACAAAGGAGCTGCTACTTTAGGCAGACACAAGCCTCAAAAACATCTTGGTGACAGACTCCTTACTTAGGGTGTTGACTTGCAATTGTCTTGAATTCGTTATCCCAGTTGGGCCGTCCATACAAAGTCTTTTGTTTCAGGCCTGTGATCACATCTTTCTCCTCATCATGGTGCACAGCAAAGTGATTGGCCTGTAGGAAAGGACATGAATTCAGAAAAAGACATGCTGTAAAATCACATACAATGAATTTACATAATTCACAAACTATTCTAACCAAGGCAACCTGCTGGATGTTAAAAGGTAAACAAAGATGGACAAACTAGATTTCTCTTAAGCAATTTACAATCTAGAAGGGGAGACTTTGAAGTACAAATATAAATAATCCCATATGTCGAACAGGGTGTGATGAGAGTCATGAAAGAGGCACAAGTATCCTAATGAGAACAAAGAAGGAAGGTGCAGTGGAAGAATAGGGGAAGGTTTAGGGCCACAGGATTTGAGTCAAGCATTGATGAATGAGTAGTGTTCTCATTGTTTTTCTATGTGCTCTATGTTTGACTTTTGCTCTTTACCATAATATACTTCCACTCCTTTGGGAGAATTACTAAGAGATGTAACAATTTTAGACTAAAATACAGCAATACCTTGGTTGCATAATGAGACATCAAATCAAGCCTAAAGCTAGTGTGTCTGTGTTTGTGTGTGTTGACATGCTATTTTTCTGCTACAATCTAGGAGGCTTCAGTTTGAACAACAGGTATTTTTCATAAAAGTGGTTAATTAAATTTATTTTTTAAAGTAAATCAAATTTTAAATTCACTAGATGGATAATGGGCATAGAGGAGGTTAAGAAAGGTGGGCACTCTGGTTTAATAATTCTATAGAGATCAGTTTTGCAGAGCTAAATAATTACTTTTTCAATACAAATAAATTACTGATTAAAAAAAAAAAAAGACCTGTGCCTGGCTTTTTAAATAACAAAACAGTAAAGCAACTTATATACTATAGTTTTTTTTTTCTTGAGTTTTATTTTTATCAAAGTGTTTTTGTTGTGTTTTTAAATTGCAGAAGTGACATTTTGAAACCACTTTTTTTCTGTAGTAACAATTTTTATGGTTATGTTTCCCTAATCAATATTTGCTACAAGATTCCTTTAAGACTTGGAGAATCTGTGATAAATAATATGTCGAAACTCAAATGGGAATTCAGTCTTCACAGTGACAGGGTCCACATGGAAAACGCCCAGGGCTGTGGAACCAATGTCTGTGAATACCCACCTGCTATACTCTGAATGTGTCCTCTCCAAAATTCAGATGCTGCCAATGTGATAGCATTAATAAGTGGAGCCTTAAAAAGGTGATTAAGACAGGAAGGATCATCCCTTATGAATGAGTTTAAGGGCTTTGGAATATAGTCATCACACAGTATTTGACGAGCCTGTCCTTTTTGTTGCCACCATGTAAAAACACTGTATTTCTCCCACCCAGAAGATGCAGCCTTTGCTAGACAACCAAACCTGTTGGTGTCTCAATCTTGGACTTGACAGCCTCCAGAACTTTCAGAAAATAAATTTCTTTTCTTTATAAATTATCCAGTCTCGGGCATTTTGTTATAACAGCACAAATGGACTAAGACACCAGCTAAGACACTGGAAACAAACATGCAGAGACTCTTGCCTTAGCTTCTCATTCATGGTGACAGCTTATGCTGTTTCCAGGCCAAGTCATTAATGTTTGCTTATTTACAAAGATGTTACCCCTCCAGGAATCATTGACTTGTTTCAGGGTTTGTCAATCTCAGCACTTTTGATATTTGGAACTGTGTAATTCTTTGTTGTGGGGGGCTGTCTTGTTAATTCTAGGATATTTACACTGCCAACTGTCTCTGGTGTATGTCTGGGCTGGGAGAACAGAGCAAAATTGCCCCAGTTAAGAACTACTGGCTTACTTTATTATAGTGGTCTCCAAACATTTTTGAAAGACCACTCTCATTGTACACACACATACACATACACACACATACATGCATATATATCACCTTCATTAGATATATATTAATTTATTTACAAATGATAATCATGAACTACTGGGAAATGCTGAGAGTACAGGTTCTGGCACATTCTGTCTCTGTCGCTTATTTGTTGGGTGCTCTTAGGAAAATGACCTAACCTGGTCTGAGTTTCTTCATCTGTAAAATGTGGATAATAATAGGAGCTACTTCATAGTGTTGGTGAGAGGATAAAATTATACAATCTATGTAAATAGATACATAAGAATAACACCTGGCAATATGCATGCATAATAGTTATAAATGTAGTAAGTATATTGTAAAATATGCAAAAACATGTAAATCAAATGATTTTATAAATACATATATACATATAAGTGTATGTGATACATATATAAATACATAATAAAATATGTATATACTTTATATACTTATGCATGTTATATATACAGATGCTCCTCAGCTTACAGTGGAGTTATAGCCTAATAAAGCCATCATTAAATAGAAAATACCGTAAGTTTAAAATGGATTTAATACACCTAACTTAACATCATAGTTTAGCCTAGACTACCTTAAATGTGCTCAGAACACTTATATTAGCCTACAATTGCACAAAAATCATCTAACACAAAGCCTATTTATAATAAAAGGTTTAATACCTTATGTAATTTATTGAATACAATACTGAAGTATGACTTCTACTGAATGCATATTGCTTCCACTTCGTTGTAAAGTTGAAAAATCATAAGTTGAACCACTCTAAGTTGGGGAGTGTCTGTTTTACACACACACACACACACGCACATACACACACACACACACACACACACACACACACACAGAGAGAGAGAGAGAGAGAGAGAGAGAGAGAGAGAAAGTTAAATTTCCCTACCATAACCCTGTGCATCATCTTGTCCACCTGGTTTCAGAGTGCCTGGTGGGAGAATTGCCCTAATAATGTCAAAGCAATGGCTTTTATTCCTTAACAGGCTCCGTGGTTTGAATCTAGTCTGAACAGTCTAAATATAATGTGGGGATACCGAATGAGAGTGAATTGACTTGATCACTAAATCCACTAAGTGTACTTAGAAAAAAATAGTACACGAGACACACCAATAACCAAGGGCAAGTCCGTAAGTCCTGTATACCATGGGAAGGACCTGAGCATTGGAGTCCTGTCCTTACCTGAGACTCATCCCAGCCAGTGAGGTAGATGTTGTAGCTAAGGAAGCCAGCATTGTTTCTTTCCTGCATCTGGCTCTCCAGCAGCTGCAGCAGGTCTGCAAACCACTCAAAGGCATGTGTGTCCCGGCACAGCCAGTAGAAGTAGATCTGAAAATGCAATGGATCATGAAGCAGATTATATTTGGTAGGCCCTATCAGCATTAAAATGTGATTTCTACTTTCTGTCCCTTAAACTTTTTCCTGATGCTCAGAATGCCTAGAAACATAGATTCTCAGGAGGTTCTGAACATTTCACAGGCTAGTTTACATGAACCTGCTCTGATCTTCACACTAGCAGGGCAGTAAATAACTAACTTGACCTCAGAAACATATAGCTTAAGAAAAAACTATTAGCCCACCAAGTCTCCCCCTGGGTCTGCTCTTACTCTCTCAGAATCTCTGGCTACCTTTGAATCTCTTCTCAGAAAGTCTGATGGGATTTAGACTAGCAGGGACTGCCACAGAAATTCTTCCCTGCCTGCTACTGCCAGACATTCATGAGTTTCTAGGTGAAAAATAAAGTTGTACGCACATCCCCTCCCACATGGAAAAGAGGTACAAGGAGAATGAAAAGTCAAAGTAGGCTTAATGTCCCTATTAGAGTTTATCTTTTCAGGTATTAGAATGGCTTGAGGTTTATTTAGGATGCCCTTTATTCCACAATAAAACCAAATTTATAGGTAACCCAAAAATCCCCTGTGAATTGATCCTGAGGAGATATTCATAAGTAGGAATTTCAGGTCCCCTCTCCTCCCTTTGCATAAAAAGTATTGGTGGCGGGGGAGGGGGCTGGAAATGGAATCAATCTCAATATCTAACACAAGATAAAAGAAAAATTATTCAATATCCTCTTAGTGGAACATGAAGGAATCATTTAAAATCATCATTATAAAGCCTGTGAAGACATTGAAAAACACTTTCTATAATACATTTCCTAAAAGTAGGACATGAAATTATACATGCTCAATATATAAAACTTTCTAAAAATATGTAAATGTGAAAATATTAGAAGAGAATATACAAAACTGATAGCTATTAAATTGGGACTGTGAACACTTTCCCAACTTTCTTTCTTCTGAATTTCCAGCAGCACTATACAGATACAATATTTTCCCTTCACTAATAGGCCTGCTTTGCTAGAAGCACATTGGACTTAGTCTTTTGAAGAAAGGTCTGTCTCTTGAACCACCGGAAGCTTTTCTTCACTTCCCATGGTCTCTGTCAACCTCATCCCTGAAAGCACTTTCAGGCCTCACATGGCAGAGTATGGTGACCGCTTCAGGCCTTCCAATAAATGAAAGGGCTTACCTTTTTGAGCTTCAGATTGGTGGCGTTATTGCAATATTTATACCAGACTGACTTGAGAATGGATGCGAAGGGTGTGACCCCAATCCCTGCTCCCACTAACATAACCACCTCATAGCTGAACACATCTTCACTGGCAGTGCCAAAGGGCCCATCAACAGCTATCCTGAAGGGAAATGGGGAGGAGACAGTTACAGAGATGTCTTGTTCTTCAGAGTGAGCTGGGACACCTATGATTATTGGGGATATGAAATATGTTAATTCAAATTGGAACAATGTATCTATTTAGGTGCTTCTTTCTATGAAGTAGCTCTCAAGTAAAAAAACTTAGTGCTGATGTTGGGTTTGCAAGTAAGAAGAGAAATATTTGGGTAACCAAAAATATGTAGTAACTCAGCACAAGTATTTTTTAATCTCCCCACCCGACTTCACACATAACAAACCCCTCTCCACACACACCATATCTCTTGCCAGGACATCCCACTCGAAATTTTTGCACATGCTGCACATTGAAGTGAGAATTTGCCATATCATAACATTTTGTATTTATGTCTCCACTTTTCATTTGTCTATTCATTGAGTTATTCAACAAACTCTCAAACCTTTCTTTAGCATCTACTAAGTGCCTGATACCATTGTTAGGCATGCAGGGAAAAGGAGGTAAGGGGGCTAATATATGGCATTTAACCTCAAATAAATTATGCCAATTAACATTTAAGAATATTTTTGATATACCATAATTTTATTTGTTAGGAAAGTTAATATAACTTGGCTTTGACCCTTACATATTTAAAGGAGTTTGGGGGCATTTATTTCTAATATTTGATTCAAAGGTTTCACAGTTCACATAAGATTTATAAAAATATGCATAAACACATATGAAATAGTGACCACAGAAACAGTTACCTATATTCTTAGAACCTGTGTGTTTTGTTGGAGACTTAGTAAAACATGGAGGAAAAGGAGCTGTTTAGTGCCATTTTTCCTGAACTCATACACATTGGTAATATGTACTTTTTACTCACTTAGGTAGTTTCCAAGCATCTTGAAACTCCTGCTTGTCACAGCCACAAGCATTGAACAGCCCCTCTGTCCAGTCCCCAACAATGCGGATATGGATACTAAAGAAGTCTTCTTCAGGGGCAGAGGTCAGTGTGAAAGGGTGCCACTCCAGCCTGGACACCTTGGGGCACTTGACAAAAATGTATTGTCCCACTTCCATCTTGAACCCCTTCTTCTTCATCTGTAGCTCGATGGTTTTGAAAGGATGAGTGACCACCTGTCGAATAAAACATATGTCTGGAAATGAAATTTTCCTAAATACTTGCCTTTTTAGTGTCCATATGGATAAAAAAATAAAAGCTGAACTAAATTGGCCCATCTAGATCTTTGCTTTAGGGCCAACAAAGCGGTTCCTCCAGTAGATGTGTCTGTCACAGGGAATTGCCCTCAGTTGTAGCCCATTACCAATGATGGGCTGATGAAGGAATACTCAGGCCCAGTTCCTTTTCCAAGGGGCCATCTCAATTCCAGCATTCCTGTAGAATCAGCTGAGGCCACAGTTGCAACTAGAAAGAGGGTCAGCTTTTCTCTATCCCCATTTCTGCCTTCTTACTTCCTTTCCAGGTTTATTTCCTATAGATTGCCTTAGAAACCTTCTGCATGCAGTTATTTCTCAGTCTTTGCCAGGGAATTCAATGTAAGAAATCAGCCTATTGTGATTTTTTCCTCTCAGAAGTGAAAAAAGGTGCTAAAAATTGTACAAAAAGTGATGTGTCGCTCAGCCTTCCTATCTTCCCAGAGGAAGAGAGAGGGCCTTAGTATTAGATTGGTGCAAAACTAGTTGTGGTTTTTGCCATAAAAGTAATGGCAAAAACTGCAATAACTTTGCACCAACCTAATAACTGGCCAGAAGAAGGAGATCCCATTGGCTAGTTATGTAGCAACATTCTCCAAACCGAGCCTAACTAAGCCAGTCTATCTTTGTCTTGAATCACACCTTGAATCTGCCTGATTCGATGCATTACTTCTACATTTCTCCCTGCCTGGGGATTACATGTGTTCTACACACCCACTGCCATCCTCATTTGTCTATGTACACACATGTTTATAACAGCTTTATTCACAACAGCAAAAACCAGGAAACAATCTAAATGTCCATCAACTACTGAGTGGATAATTTTTTAAAAAAACAGGACATAGTGAAGAGCAATAAAAAAAGTAATATACTGTTTATTTAGTGATTCCTAATACTTCCAGAAGAACTTTATATGTATAACTAAAGATAAACCAAGGGACATCAAAAGAAAGAAAAATCAATAGAAATAAAATAGCATAGCAGCTTCCTAACGTCAACTGCTATTGCTGGGCTTTTCTCAAACAGGGAGTTGTGGAAGAGTGGGAAATTCTTTTTTAAAAAAATTGTCAAACGTTTCCAGAACTTGTGACTTAAATGCATCTTACATGTTAAAGCTATAACCAATTTCCCTTCTGCTCTGAAATAAGGATTTGTAAAGCTCATTTTGAAAACAGAAAATTAAAATTATGTTGAAAATTGTTTACCATGTTGTAATTTTGTGTGGTGGAAACAATTTTTACCATATTGCAATTTTGCTATCACAGACACAAATGAGATGTAAGTAAATAAGGGGACAGCATTCTCATTGGAATACTTTTGGATAACATCTTGTTTCTCATACTTATTTATATGAGAAGAAAATGAATATCTATTTTCTTCACAGGAAAACAAGTTTTCCTTAAAAGTTTATTTAAGAAAAATACTTGTCTGGTTCAGTCATCTCTAGTCTAGTAAGGGAAATTTTGCAGCAACTTTTTTTTGCTGATTCGTGGAATTATTCGTATAATACAATATAAATTTCAGAAAGGGAGAACTGTTGTGGTTTCCTATATTTCAAGACTTCCAAATCCAGCTGAACTAACTTTACTATGATCCACCATAGACAGCAAATGAGGAAAGATAAGGTGGAGTACAGGAAGAATTTGGGGGTTTTGCAAAAACAACCCATAGTAGGGTTTTGGCAAATACCTTTTGAACTGAGTTGAATTGAATTAAATTTTATTTGCTAAAGATATACTTTCTTGGTGTTTCCTGAAATTATACCAAGGAGTTCTATTTACATTTATTTAGTTGGATATTTATTTATTTTGTGATGAGAAACAGATTAGCATTCAGGAAAAGCCACTCTAGACTTGGAGACAGGAGACAAAATTTGAGAGGCAGCTTAGTTACTAACTTGTCTGAAATTTGGGGCACTTCGACTTTCATATAGATTATTACATATACAGCACAGAAAAGGTGGTAGATAATCTGGAAAACCATCTCAACCTCTTGGCATCGGAAAATTTTAAGATTCAATTTATGCCCCTTTAAACTCACTTCTTTTTCTTTCCTGCTCTTAACTAGCCAAATAATGCCTCTGTGCCCTTCTCCTACACACACACACACACACACACACACACACACACACGGTGAATGGGGGAGATTCATGCACACAAACAACTTGGCTTCATTTTAACATCGAAAATGGTAACTTGTAGTTTCCCCAGTTAAAGGCCCAAACATTTGACTATTGAGCTAAGTAAATTGAAATAAATTATAGGTCTTCTCTCTGCTGTAACTTTAATTAAAATAAACTGAGTAAAAGACCACTCTGACCAATGCTATAGAAAAGTTGGATAGACTTGTCCGTGATATGGTTATACACTGACCACTAGTAATTACTAAACCAATCAATACCTTGGTGATGACCACCTTCTGTTGAGATCGCCAAAACCGCACCAACCTCTCACAGAGATACAGAAACATGGGACCTACTATCCACTTCCAAGTCTGTAATCAGAGCAAAAATGAAAGTGAGATGCTTAAAGTGGTAATAGATAACAAAATATTCAGAGGGGGAAAAATTTCAGAAGCCAAGTTAATCTTTGTAGACTTGCTTAAATATTTGACATTAGATAAATAAATTTTTTCTACAATGGAATATATGAAAATATCTGAAACTAAGATAATTTTGAGCCAGTAAAAGTAAACATTCTCCTTAGTCACATCGGGAAACTGTACTGACAATATAAAACTTTCCCAAGAGGAACTGCTCACAAGAGTGGGATTTCCCCTCAGTGTTGCAACTACAGTTGCAATAATCCTATAACAAAGCAAGGTTGGTTTCAGAATTAACATTTCTCTAAAGGGTAACTCAGCAACACAATATTTTTAATGCAACATTGTGATTGCTTTCTCTTAGCTATGTAGTCACAGTGATAAATTTGCAAGATGACAGATTTTATGCAAGAGTTTGGCTGTTTCTCCAATATTTTGATAAATTCTGGGGGTATGCAATGCACTTGCTGAATGGAGACAAACCCAGAGCTTTTCAGACTTTAGGTATCTCTTGGGTCAGAACGTGCAGTGTTTCAGAACACTGGAATTACTCTGTAGCATTGTTGGTGGTACAAAAACATTGAGGCCAAACAGATCCATCCCGAGATGCAGCCAGCTGGATATCTGGTTTAATACCTAAAGTAGCAAAGAATTTTAGAAGGCAAGATTATCTAAAATATGACTTTCTGGGATGTATTCTAACAGAAAAAAAAGAGAGTGCTTCTCATCGTCTCACATATAATCTTTCTATGAAATTACTTTTACAGGGAACTTACTCTTGGAAATTGAGAGCACCTGAATCTCCCCAACTTCAGCCAAAGTTGAAGAATAAGATAAACAGTCTTCTGCTGTAGGCCTTTGTTTTGATGGGATAGATATTTAAAAGTCTCAAATCATCCATCTGTTTCCTGGGTGCTACTATGGAGCCCCACTGAATGGAGTCAGATTTGGATATTGCTGCTAGTATCTCTAGAAACTCTTTGAGATAGCTTTCTGTTAAGGTGCTAGTACTCTGACTCCAGCTGTCATCAAGGAATGTGCCTTCCCCTGCCCACAAAGGGACTGGCAATACAGGTCCCTTTTTATCCTTTCTATTGATGTCTGCATGTAGTGGAGCCAATTCACTGATTTGTCTGGTTGCTTTCATTAATGTGATAGGATGCTTAAAGATATTAAGTCCTCAGATAGTATGCTGTGTCTAGAGAAAGAGTAATCCTATGCTAAGAGAGTAGGAAAAAAGAAAAGAGAAATGAAATGGGATATTTGCCTTCATGTTATACTGTGCTTAAGGAAAAAAAAATCCTCTTCAGAAGCTCTGCACAAATGTTGATTTTTGCCTAGTTTTATACCAACAGCTAGCATAATAACCAACAAAGTATACTGTCTGCCAATTGGCGGAATGATATGATTACAAGGCCCACATCTTATTCCACGGAACAGTGATATGAGAATAGACAAAATGGAGCCCTTCAGAGTTCTCAATAGAAGAAAGAATTTCATTATGTATTTCCTTGGTTATTTGCCACATTTCTGCCTACCACATGATGCCATTGAGTGTTGGTATGAACCTGGCTGTTTAGCCTCCTTTATGCCTCATAAACAGAAAACTCCTAATGCCTAAAGGTAGCCTTACGTGCCACCTCATCAATTTCCCTTTTAAATCTGAAAGCTGTACAGAAAGTATCATGTGCTGGTATCTCAAGAGGTCCCTCACTCCTTATACATGATTTATTTGAGCTATTCAACTCAGCTCAAGATGGAATCCCTAGTATCCCCCTAAAAATCATTAGCTGGTGTTGTCATGAAGAAAAGAGATAGAACTTCTTGACTAAAATAGCACTTTTAAAAACACTATTTTTCCAAGTTTTATATCAGGATGTTGATAACAAAACAATGCAAAGCTTATTTTTCAAGAAAGAGTTATATCCAATAGGTATAGCAGAGAAAAGTAGACACATGTTTTGGCTGTTCCATGACATTTGTAATGGACATCTATGTAGATGTATAACATCTGTACGTGTTTCTTAGACACAGGTAGAGAATTGTCAGTAATGAACTGTAATAACAACAGTGAATTGTACATACCATAGGAGGGTTCCCAGCAAACTGAGGGATTGGGCATTTCTGTATTTTTCCCCATTCTGAGATTTTTTTTTCACACTCCATTGGATTGTGCTCTTTCAAACTCTTTGCTGTCTGCCCACGTACAATTCGTCTGGTAGAAAAATGTAAGTCCAGACCATTTAGTAATAGGAAATTAAACTGTTTTATTAAAAGATTCTAGACATATTTTAAGTGCTCTGATGTAGGTCCTGTACTTTTCACTTAAAAGTGATAGCTTATTGCTCCCTCTGAATAGATTAAAGAAAAGAAAATGTGTAATACTCAGCAATAGAAAAAAAAAACATATGTTCAATTACCAAACGGATATTTACATGTAACATTACAGAGGGTAAGTCTTGGATCATCAATATATGTTCTCTTAAAGGGAGAATTTATAATTCTGTCTCAAGTATCATTTTCATTTATGAGCAAACAAAAGCAGAAAGATTGCCAATCTAACAGAGTGACTGCTGGTCCATACAGTACCTTTATGCAAATTAGAAAAAGGTACCCTTTCTATAAGGATAGTCCTACAAGCAAAGGGCTCAATCATCAAAGTGGGCTAACTTTATATCGTCTTTGGCCAGCACTCACTACAGTGGACAACCCAGACAGTCATACACAGTAGCCCTGAAGCTTACCAGAAGTGCCTTATTTGTGGGTTCAGAAATTATCTAAATTAAACCCAAATTTTGAGACCAGTTTGAGATACTTAACATTATAGGGATTATGCCATTTTCACAGACATCAACAATAATAGTGTGTACCTTGAAGTGCTCAGAGCCCATCTATTTCAATTCAATAAATGTTAGATGAGCAACTACCAAAACATAAGATAATTATTGGTGATAGAGAGAGGAAAGCACAATGTTGAGTAGACATCAAGGAACATAAATGACAGCATCTTCAGAATATATAAGAAAAAAAGACACAGAAAACCCATTCTAAAAGTTTGTTTTGGAGACCTAAAATTTATTGTGTCATTTGGTATATTCTGAGAATGTTTTAATTCAAGTTTATTAACCACTTATTTTTATCCTTAGGTCTTGAGGAAAAGAATTATCATATATTGAGTACCTATCATGTGCCAGGCTTGGGGAAAGAAATTTTGCACAAATCATATCGGTTAATCCTCATGACAAGCCTGAGAGGCAAGTGTTATTACCCCCATTTTACATGAGAATGTAAATCAGAATGATTTAGTAACTCAAAGAAAAATGTTTTGGTGAAAACAATTCTGTTTTGTGTCAGACAGCTTTGGGTTTAAATTTAAGTTCTACTCCTTAGTAGTGTGGTGGACTCAGGTAAATTATGCAACTTCTTTTGAGCCTCAGTTCCTTCAGATGTAAAACAGGCATAATAGGAACTCATTAAAGGTTCATCATAATAAGCAATTTGCATGATGTATAAAAAAATGTCAGACACAAAGCAAGTGTCCAGAAAATAACTACTGAAGTTCAAAATGCCTAAGTTTCCATGGGAAGTAAATGACAGAAAAATAATCTGATTTTCTCCTTCTCAATGCTAGGACCAGGAGTCCAGAAACCTGCATTTTAAACCCAATTCAGCTGCTACAGAATCATGAGACTGTAAGCAATCACCTAACCAGTGTAAGTAGCAGATTATTTTCAAGTGGAGGAGATAAACATGTCTCCTCTGTCCGCTTCAGAGGAAGATGAATATCTGTGAAACTATACAAACAGAAAGTGGTGGAATTACTAAATTAGAGAGGGGAAGAAATTCGTTCTCTTCTCTAGGATTACCTAAAACACTGGATTATGAGTAAGTCTCATTTAAAGATACTTGAGTGATTTAGCAGTCAAGAGATTCTTGGTCTATACTGATTTATCCATGCTTAGAAAGAGTTTATCAGGGGTCACAGTCAGCAAGTAGATTAAGAATGCTCAATGCAGCTTTCCCCACCCTTCCCCTTTTTCAACCTCATGTCTTGGCCACCAGCTGGGCTCTGAACAGATGGAGTCTTGAGCTTCTACTTCCTTCACTGCTAATTTCCTGGAGCCCTATACCCACCAGGGAACGTCCCCAGGCCTGCCTTTATGTGCAGGTGGTATGAAACAGTAGAAAAAAGGAAACTTGGTATGAAAGAGGATTTTCAATCAGGCAAACTCTCCTAACCACACAGCCAGGCGCTGTGTGTCTCTAAGAGAACATTTATCACAGCCTGTTTTAGACTACCTGGGCTCCAATCTCAGCTGGGCCACTTACCAGCTGGGTGGCTTAGGCTACATATATTAACATTTTAGTTCCAAATTTCTTGCCAAAATTGCTATCCCCAAGAAATGGTGACAGTGAAAGATCTATACATTTATGGGATGAAAAGAAATATCTCATGTCAAACCCTTAGCACAGACCCTTAATAGAAGTTATCTGTTACTTTCATTATATTAGAATGTTTGAAGGCATTACCCATGTATCTTTCCTGCTTGTATTTCCCGCAGTGCCTGAGATAGGTCCTTCTACATAGTAGGCAACAAATAAATGATTGTGGGGCTTAAATAAAAACTTATTATACTATAACAAACCTCTTCAACTGATTAATCATTAACTCATCTTGTTTGGAGGTTTGTCTAATTGACTAGTGATTAAATCATAAGGGTCACCTTTGCAGATATTCTGGATCCTACCAGTGCTCTTAACATGTTTTATACACTTGCAAAGATACTCAGACTTTGGTGTATTTTTCAAGCTTGCTATAAATAACTGCACTATGAATAGCAATTACATATGTGTATGAAACAAAAATGCCAGTGCTGAGTGGTTTCTACCAAACTGACCTCTGCTGTCCCCTCACATTCCCTTAGCAGACAGGCTAACCACACACAGGCAAGGAGGTCACTGTGTCTGTAATAGAGCATCATGCCTAGACATTGAGGGACATGCAATCTTTGACTACAGAGTTTAAACACTCACTCAGCTCCATGAATGGCAAGGCCAATGAAGAAGATCACAAAGAGATGATGTGTGTACCAAAAGACTTCAAAGTAAGACCTCCGGATGGTTTTGGTGGAGGAGGTGATAATTAATATGAGGCACAGTGTGATGACAACTCCAGTGATGCCTGCCAAGAGGGTCACAGCCAGGTACAGGCCTCCTTCAGGGTTCTGTAAGATATAAACACACACACACACACACACACACACACACACACACACCCCATTATAGGTTCTCAAATCTCGAATGCAGGACTATTATATAGTGTCCAATGTATAGAACAATAGGTATTTCCACTCCCTCCTTGAATAATTCTCATCATCCCTCACAGAGAGATATGGACTTGAAATAGATGTTTCTAAATTTTAAAATGTCTTACATGGTTAAGGTGTCATAGGAAATGTGAATTGATATACTTAAATAATTATTTCTAAGGGGGTATCAAATAAAGGAACTCAATCAACTATAGGATGTCCTAAAAGTTTCTGAAGACTCTTTCTGCCTTTGATTTTGAAAAGGTGATAGTGCTTAGTTTGCAAATACATTCTGGGAATGCCAAATATCATCAGCTGTGTTCCCCAGAAGCAGATCTTAAGATGAGACTTCATGGGCAAGTGACTTAGAAAAGATGTGCTCCAAGAGAAACTGGTAAGAGAGTGGGGAATAGGACAGAAAAGACAAGTAAGCCAAGCAAGGAGGTAAAATCGGGCAGTCTCCCGGGGAATAGCTTCAACCTGACCCTGCAAAGGAACTCTGGAGGGTAAGCTACAAATCAGAGTTTATCCTGACTCGAGGCAAGGAAGCCAGACTTTCATAGTCTGCATCCACCAGTTATTGGCTAAGGATTGCATAGGAACAGGTAAACTATTCATTCCCCTACTCTCCACCTTCCAAGATCTCTGAGCCTGTGAGCAAGGGGACTCTAGTAGCCCCTGGGCAGTCTTCTGAGGAAGAAACACAGTTACAGGTTATTGAAAATGAAAGCATTTAGAAGAGTGGGAGAACATAGTAAAAGTGATCCAGAGCATGATAGTGTAGGCTCACCTAGTTATGTTCACGTTGCCACCCTCATGTATCATTGGGCAAACAATAAACAATTTAAAAGAAATATTACCCAACATATTGTAGAAGAAAAAAACTGTTTTTTATGATGCTTAATTCTGTGTTTAATTCTGTGCCTAGGTGTATCAGGCAAGTTTTTCTCATGTCAGTCTGAGGACAATTTTTTTTTTTCAAAACTAAGGATGTTCTCTAAAGACAAGAAAACATTTTTGGAATTCAGTGCATATTAATGTGATTTGGTCATCTTCCCAAGTCACTGGGTGCATGAAGACTTGGAGCTGCTGTCTCTGAGTGTAGGAAGCTTCAACAGCTGCTGGGATGGAATAAGTTCTTCTAGATACCCTCTTGGCTGCTTCTAGAGAACTGCTGAGTTACTCCCAGTGTACCTATGCTTCTCAAGGAATGACAATTAGCAGACATAGGCCATCCCTCAGATATTGTTCGTAAGAAAAGACAAAGGCATCACTGACAACTGTCAGCTGGTGTCTGGCCTTACACTAATACTTAGGCCAGGAAGTTCGCTACTTCACATAAATAATTTCATAAAACACCAACATCAGACGAGGTCACTCTGTGACTATGATAGAGTGAGATAAAAACAAAATCTCTCCAAAATCATGTCTGATCCTAGACAATGACTACTGCTTCTTTTTCTATCATAGATTTAGTCCTATTCTGTTCCCTCTGCCTCCTAAGAAAAATAATTAAGATACCTAATCTGAGAACTACACCCAATTCCTGACCGTAACTGATCCAGAGAAAATTCTTGCATTCTTAAATTCTCCCCTAAACCATCTAACAGAATCCTAAATCCTATAACATGTTCTACTTTACATCCCCTTGAGATGCCCAGAGTTCCTCAAGGTGTTAGATTTCTTTTGCAGTAGCAAGTAATAAACCAAACCTTGTTTGACTAGACATGTGTTCCCAGCTTTCTTTTACTGGTGGGCATAGTCACAGGTAAGCCTGAGTTACTCCAGGCCTCACATGTGCACATTCTCATGGGTGAGCTTAAAGACCTGGAAAACATCTAGAGACCTCCACACATGGGATGAGGAGTATGAGAGACATTTTTTTCTATACTCTCATTCTTGTAACCTACAGACTTGTCCCTCTGATGGTTAGCCAATTTTTTTTTTTTTCTGGCAAAGTAGAGGTCTTCACTCACTGAAATCTAATCCTCAATAATAATGGCCTAGAGAATATCTGAATCACATGAGAGGCTTACCTTGATTCTCTTTCGAGCAAAGTTGAGATAACTTTCATTTGGCCTGTCTCCAAGTTCAGAGAGTGCTATTGAATAAGGATCAGAATTGTTGACTCGGGCATTCACACACCATTCCACATTAAATAGATGTGCAATGGTGTGAATTGCTGAAAAGAGCAGAGAAGAGAAACAAAGAGAGTGAAGGGTATGCACAAATTTATCATAAGCTGGGTTTCTGGGACAGCCTCTGACTCTATGATAAGCCACAGGGAGATAAAGGGAGGCCTAGGAAAGTTATAAACAAGAACTGGGTCTCTAGAACCAGGGAGGCAAGACAATTCTAGTGGATAAGCTCCTCTCCAGTTGTGTAATTGTGAGAAAATGACTTAACTCTCTGGTCTTGATTTACTAATTTGTAAGATGAAGATGTTGAGCTATATGCTCCTAAAGGCCCAACCAAGTTATAAGATTCTACACAATAGTCTTAGTTTCTGAAGGTGTTTAGATATGCTTTCATTATCTCTCTGCATAATATATTTGGGCTCAATCAAGAAAACTTTCATGGAATGAATACCTAATTGCTGGCCCATTAACCTGACTCTGAAATTACCTCCAGAGAGAGATGACAAATTTGACTGAATTAATACAAATCTATGGCCATAAGGTATGAATGTCTTTCTTTTAAAAATTGCATACTTTATTAATAAACACTTACATAGGGCTTACTAGATATCAAGTACTGTTATAAGTGCTTCACAATGACTTAATTCTTGTTATAAGTGCTTCACAATGACTTAATACATTGACCCAGTGATGTAGGTACTATTAACATAGGCTCATCTTACAGATGAGGAAACTGGGACATAGACTACTTTAAAACCTTGATCAAGGTCATCAAGCTAGGAAGCAGCAGAATTACGAATCAAATCCAGTATATTTGGCACACAAATCTGTGCTCTTAATCTGTACACTATGCCAGTTTCTAACAAGATTTTAACATACATTTCTTTTGAACTATTTATTTGCCACTGCTCAAAAAGCCTGTCAGATCTACTAGTAGAAGAGAAATTCAGTTAAATGCCTGTAATCTAAGCCTATTTTACTCAGGCTAGGAACAGACTCTTTAAGGGCAGAGTACAAGTCTGCTTTATCATTGTGCTTATCTATTTTCTGGCACATGAATTATTTGTTGAGTGAATTAATGGAATTAGATAAGGGCCCCAGATACATCCCTTCTTGCACTGACATTACCACCCTAATAATTTAATAAATTTAATAATAATATATAATATCTATTTATACACATATATATGTATTGCATGGATACATGTAATAACAATAGTAATAATAATAATAAATGTATTTGGCTGATAAGGACTGTCTTGAGGGATTCTCAATTTATAATCCTATAGATTTACTGCAAAAAGTCCACAAATTCACTCGGGAAGCCAAGAACGTTTTTTAGAATAAATAAGCTTTTGTGTGTATTTTTGACAGTGGAAAGAACAGGAAAAGATGAAGACACTAGAATTGACTTTTCTGATGGCATATTTTCATTTTTATAGGAAAATCCTGAAATAAAAATGCTTTAAAACCTAAAGAAATAAATCCTAATATTGAAGTCGCAGAAAGTGTGGTAAATATGTTTGAGCAGAACTCAATACAACATATCCAGCCACCACTTAATCTAACTATAAAGACTGATTGATCTCTTACATAAAAGATAAATATTTATGAATAGAGGGAACTCTCTGGTTCTAAGTTTTCTTTAATCAACTTACCAGTGTGAAGTGCAATCATCCATGCCACCATTTTATGAAAGGTGAGATTCCTGTCCAGTTGTCTTCGAACTCTTGTTGAGCAGCACTTTGGATTAAGGGGGAAAAAATGGAATAGTAATTGGTCACAAGAAAGCTTGCTATGTGCCAGACATTTGATACATATTATATCATTTAATTTTCATGATCTCCCTACAAACTATATCATTGTATCTATTTTATAAATGAGGAAACTGAGGCTCAGAGAGATGCAGTCATCTTTCTCAGGTCAAACAGCCAGTAAGTGACATGGCTGGCTTAACTGGTATGTTTTCTGTTCTCATACTGGTGACATAAAGTCTCCCCTGGAATTCATTGCTTAAGTGTATAAAAATATAAATGTTGACAGAAAACATATCTAGCTACATAGTTTCTAGTTCTGATTAATTTACTCATTAAAAAAGGGTGTAGAAATTAATAAAGGACAAGACTGTCTTCACATACCTGATAGTCAAGCAGGGACACAGACAAGTGAACAGTTCTAGAAGAATTGAATAGTTTTCAAACAACACTGTTCTAGGACATACACATTATGAGACGAGAAAGAAGGGTACACCTGCCCATGTAGGTGAACAACATTACAAGGGAGATCATTGACCAAAAACGAATAGGCAAAATAACAGTAGCTAACATTTACAATATACAATAATATTTACAATAAAATAATACAATAATATTTACAATAGCTTCTGCAACCGTTTTATATGCATTGACTCATTTAATTTTTACATTAATCTTTAATGTAATTAATATAATACTTAATGTAATTAACCTTTAATGTCAGAATCGAATTAACTCTTTAATTCTTACATTACAATAACAGTTTAAGGAAGGTACCATTATTATCAGTACATAGCAGGTGAGAAAACAAAGGGATAGAGAGTTTACCTGGCATTAGGTCACACAGCTGATAAGTTGCAGAGCTGGGATTTAAACTCAGGCCATCTGATACTAGATTTTTTAACAACATTCTGATATTTCATACTGTGCATGATTTACTTTGGCATTAAAAATACTATTATACTCAATATTTTAGTGTATTTGATCAGCCTGCTCATGTTAGAAAATGTGAGTTTGAATCTCATTTCATGCCAATGCTTAAAGCAAGGGAAAAAACCAGTTTATGGTTGAATTACAGCTTTGCTCTCCTGAAAACTGGCCAATGTCTTGCTCTGGTTGCTTTGTTCCATAGTCTAAATGCACTGTCACAGAGATTCAGGGAACTTTAAGAACAAGAGAGTGAAATACCAAAGAAAATTTATGTATATAAAGTATCTGGTTCTAAAGGTTGTCTTCAATTTAAATACAGAGGTGTTTAATATTTGGCTTACTTATTTTTAATAAAATACTCTGATTTTATGAAAATATAATTGCATAGAAAATTGTTCTTACTCCACCATCTCTCTCTCAGTTAGCCATTACTAGGAAGGGCAGGAAGCTTAAACTATGAGGGCAGATTCTTGGAATTATAGAAATAGTAGTGAGGAAGACACTAGAGATTCCAGAAAAAGAAAAAATAGAATTAGGCTTTACTGAATTCCTTCTGTGAACCAGGGAGTTTACCCATAATCATTACCTCCTTAATGTAACAAGGAAAGTTGTAATGTCCTAATTTTACAGGTAAGAAAATTAAAGCTAAAATTGCACATTGGCTGGGATCCAAGTCTATTTGTCTATGAAAGGTTAATGCCCTTTTCTACCAAACCAAATGCAGGAATATAGTCACTATTATTCTAAGTGCCTATAAACCAGAGGCAAGAATTTCAGTGTTAGTATTCTATCCAGTAGGTGATCATAGAAAATGAGGGTAGAAATAAGACCGGGGAGGAAATCAATGAAGAGTGTATTATCATATCAGCTACCATGATCATATCATATCACTGGGCTCAGTCACACCAGGGAACTCTGAAAGACTGTGTAGAACTTGTCCCAAAGGTTTATCTTTTGTTTTTATTTTGTTCTTTGGTTTTGTTCTTTGGTTTTTACCTAACGGGTTAAGAAGCTTGGGTGTTCAACCACCAACTGCCACCTATGATTGGCTGAGGGCGGCTCTGAGGGCATCACCTCCCTAGGATTTCAGGCTTGCTCCAGGAGAAAGCTGAAAGCAAATCCCCAGGCAGAAAGTGAATGATGCTTGTAAAGCACAATTGTCGCATGGATCAGAAGTGTCAGTGCTTAGGGAATATGCCAATGGCATCGGCTACAATTAAATGTTGACCAGTGGAGCTGAGCAATGACTCACACTGTAGACAATGGTTTCCTATTTGAAATAAAAACTTGTAAAATAATTTTTTTCAAACTGAATGTTTTTGCAATAAAGAATATTTCACAGATCTGTTGGTGAAAAGTTGACTATCTTTGTTTTCTTGTATAACTGCCTTGCTTTTCATGTTCAAGTGCTGAAAGTTATTTTCTATTTTGTATTCTTTAAAATTTTAAGGAAATATCTTTTTCCTGTTTCTCAATTGCCATGTTCCTCTATCATTTTTTTTTTGGTGGTTCCTCAAGTTCCAACTTAATTTCCTCTATAGTTTCTAAGAGTCATTGTGTTAGACAGAATTCTAGAATGACCCCCAGTGACCTTATATAATCTCCTCCCCTTGAGTTTGGATAGGACTTGTGAAAATGATGAGACACCACTCTGTGATTTTGTTACCTTATATGGCAAAAGGGATTTTGCAGAGGTAAGGTTCCAAGTTGACTTTAGTAGGGAGATTATCTGGGCAGACAAATTCAATCATATGAACTCTTTAAATCTGGGTTTAGAAGTCTGAGATGGAGGAAGTCAGAGATTTGAAGCTCCGTTGCTGGCTGAAAGATGGAGGAGGGCATGTGGCAGAGAATGCAGGAATATCTAGGATATGAGTGATCCCTAGATGAAAACCAGCAAGGAAACAGTGCTACATCTGTAATGAACTGAATTCTGCCAACAAGAATGAGCTTGGAGGAGGGTTTTTACCTGGAGTTTCCAGGTGAGAATTTAGACCAGAAGGCATCTTGATTTCAGTCTTGAAACACTTTGAGCAGAGAACCCAGTCGCTGGGTGCTGCACTTGTGATCTACAGAACTGTAAACTAATAAACGGGGGTTGTTTTAAGTTATTGTGGTAATTTGTTACATAATAGATGACTGATACAGGAGTGGTGAAACTAGGATGGAATCCAAAGAATAAGAGAATGAGAATTAGTGGTGTTGGAAATCAGTACTAAATTACATTTCAGAGCAAGTTTTGTCTGTGTTGGTTCTCAGTCCTTTCACCTAGCCGTGTGACATTGAACAATGTACTCAGTCTCCAGTTTCCTCACCTGTATAATTATCATAGTTCATCCCTCATATCCCAATTGCATATGTTCATTGACAGGTATTTTATAAATATTTGATGTTATTTTGTATCATTATTTAAGTTTTTAGTTAGTATGGCTGCACTCTCCAGCTAGCAGGTAAGCTTCCTATGTGAAGAACGGTAAGACATGTACTTTAAAAAAGTATTTAATTAGTATTTGCTTGGATAAACGAAGTACATTTTCATTGCCCTGGAACTGAAGATAATGATACTAAACCTACAGAGATGTATTTACCCCCATATCTATACTTGCCACACTGTTCTTTTCTATTTGTTGACAACTCCTTTTGAAATATTTTGGGGAAAATTCACTGGCTCCTGCATGCCAAATTTAAAGAATATGGTTTTGTTGTGGAACCTACACTGTACAGTAACCATAGTCCTATCCTTATCATCATCCTCACCATGTATCATAAAAGTGTGAAATAATAGATGTTGATGTCCCCTGATAGCTTTAACTATAGATCTTTAGAGAAAAAGTAACTGAAAGCCAGAACAGTGGAGAGATGTGATTGGGAAATACATTGTCCATTCAATGATACTCCATTTAATCTTAATAAGTAATTTTTAAAACCTAGTTAATATAAAACACAAACATTATATTGAAAGGAAAAAGAGAGATTACTAGTCACTAATGGATCAGTGGAGTGGGTCCAACCATCAGACCACCAATCCCTAGTTTTTCCCATCTACTCTCTTTGGCATGGTCAGGAATGGCAAAAAAGAAAAAAAAAATCAAAAAAGAAGCCACAAGTCATGCTGATACTGGGCTTTTAAGAAGACCATCTCCCTACTACTTCCTTAAAAAGGAGGCAAGACAACCAGTTGGTAGCATAGGAAGGAAGGACTTTCATGTCTGTGACTGACCATAATTTTTTGTTTCTCATCACCATGCAGATTGCATTTATATGCTTTGAGTTACTTCTAAATTATTGCCAGCCACTCCCCACTTATCCAAGTTTTTCATCATGCCCCATAGCTTCCTTACCAACTTACTTTACTTTCTGCCATTGGCTTCTAAAGGGAAATTTCTCTGTTACTGTCACTTAAAGCCTTGCCCAATTTCAATAAACTGCCATTCTAATGCAAGGGAGATTATTGAGTCACTTCAGCAGATTTCTATGCTCTATTGAAACTGAGTGAGAAAAAAAATTTCAAGAAAATGGGAAGTGGAACTAAAAGGAAGTGCATATTTTATGGGGTGTAACCCTTATGTTACAGAAACTCAAAACCTCTATTATTTTATGCTTGATCTTACCACACAACCATTAATTTATCTGATTTAGATATTTATATTCAATTTGGAGAAATTGCAAAATCCAACTTTGAATCTACAGAAATCAGGCAAAGAGGTTGACAGTAATGTCCACACCTGCTGGCAGTAGAGTGTGTGATAAATATGAATAACATTACCTTATTTGCATAGCACTGTTTATAATTTGGAAATTCCATGTTTATTCTCTATGTCTTCTGTAACATTCTAAGTTGCTTAAGTTCATGGCCCATCTATACCTCACTTTTTACTCATCATATGTCCCCAGTCCTTAGCACATAGATGGAACTCAACAAATATTTATTGACTGACAACTCAGTAATTGACAGACTTATTCAATTAATATGTTTTAGAACAACATATGCCTTCTTACATTTGCATTAGTTGACCTGTTTTTCAACTAAAAAAAAATATGAAACAGAAAGCCCAAAAGACTCGTGCTAGACCACATGATTAGAGATAGAGGCACACTGAGTGCCTCTGACTCCCAGACTGTATAAGGTAACAGATAAAAACCTCACCCTCTCATCTTCCTGTTTCTTTCTGATCTTAAGACGAGGACTGCCATCCAGCTAGAAATTAGTTTCTGCATGGCAAGCTGGGGGTAATTAAGGGTTCCTCAGAGACTTTTGTATGCTGAGCTAAATTTACCCTTTCTCCATTTTTCTCAACAAAGCAGTCTGAGAGCCTTTACCCCTACATTTCCTGGGGTGGTGAGGTGGGCAACCCTGGAGCTTTCTTTCTCTAGGTAACCAGAAGCAAACTTACAAAGCAAAATTTCAATGATTGAGACCTCTAGAAACTCAATGCAAGTTTGTGGCTATTTTGCTCATATAGTGTCCTATTATTGAGTCCTTGTATTTACAACATCCTTGTCATTTCTAGTCTAGGTTACTTGGCATGCTCAAACAACACTCATATCTATAATGGCTTTCTAAGATCATCATACTGCAACAGCACAGTATCAAGAAGTTTTGGCAGCATGATTTAAAGTGAATGGGCTCTGGGGACACAATGACCTGGCTTTGAATGCCAATACTTCCATTTAATTTTGTTCCCACTTTACTGGCTTGATGTGCAGATTTCATGAGGTGAATTCCATTAAGCTTCAATGAGTGGCAGCTATATGATTTATAGCATTAGTCTTGACAGACTCATTTATTTTAATGCCAATCAGAAAAGAAGTTTTATTTGAAAAGTTCACATTTCAGGTTAGGAATCCCAGAAGAAACTACATGCTTGATCTATGAAAGAATATTGCTTGCTGCTAGTTTAAAATATTATTATTTTATATAAAGATCTATCTAATTATAGAGCCAAGGTTCTCTGCAATTTGAAGGACAGCCTCATTTCATCCCTGTCTTTAGAGACCCTCATGCAGATCTTCCCTCTTGGGTCACAGAGGGCCTAAAAGCTACCATTACAACATGTGCTGCTCATAGGACATGGTGCTCAATGGCAGTGCAACTTGGAATTGTGGAGTAACCAAGATTTCTTAATAGACCATCTTGGTGAAAACATTGCCTGTTTCTCAGCCTTTACTTCCTCTAAATAGAAACTATTCTAATGGGGGTAGGAAGAATAAAATTGAATTGTGACTCCTTAGAAATAAGGAACTGGCCGGGCAGGTTACTCATGCCTGTAATCCCCACATGTATGGAGGCGAAGGAGGGAGAATCACTTGAGCCCAGGAGTTCCAGGCTGCAGTGAGCTATGATCGTACACTGCATTCTAGCCTGGGTGATAGAGAACCCAACTCAAAAATAAGCTATAGTGCATGGGCTTCATTTAGCAAATGTTCACAGTGCACTTATGATATATTAAACATCATACTTTACAATAGGTAGCTCACTAATAAAACTTTCAATTGAGTGTAATTTTACCTCTGTGATTTCTGAAATTTAGAAGATTATTTGGAAATCCTTGTAATCAATGTCTAATACAAAGTGCTGTTGTTAGTTTTTGGTTTTGATTACCTATCTGTTTACAAGACAACATTGTGTGGCATAGAATTTATGGCTTAAGGAAAGGAACCTCATCACAGAATTTTTCAGAGGAAAATATCATGACTCTTTCTGGAATATCTCAAACTGGTTATCAACATTCTTTTTCTTTTCTGATAAAGTAGAGATGTTAGAGTTATTTCTGCCAACTTTTACTTTAGACTTGTGAGAGCCCAATTTTGGCAGTTGGTTTAAGATGAAATGTTATTTTCTAAATAGTTAACACATAAAAGCTAAATTATAGCCTCTAGTCCTATATTAGTAAATTGAGTGTTGTATGTTCTTAAAGAAAAAAAATCCTTCTTTGGATCAGCATGAATTTAGTATAACTAAGAAAAATGAGGCTGAGTTCAAGGCAAGTTACACATGTTATTACAGTTTAGTTCACTGCCTCCTTCACATATTCTATAATTGCCAAATTAAGCATGAACTCCTCAACTATACATATATGGTTCTAGTTTACCAGCACAATCCTACCCCTCTTTTCCAGTTTTATGTCAGGCATCTGCCCTGTACAATTCCTACATTCCCACAACAGTAGTTTGCTTTCTGCTCTCCTCCATAAATGATCTCTACTTAATAAGTAACTTTTTCAAAAAAGCTTATTACACTTTTAATTAAAAAAAAAAAAAAAAAAAAAAAAACAGAAGCTACTAGTCGTTAATGAACTACGGAATTGGTCCCACCAGGACACCAATCCCTACTTTTTCCCAGCTACCCTCTTTGGTATGCTGAAAATAGTTATAATGAATAGCTATTATAACTGGTGGCAAAAAATAGTTATAATAATAATAATACAAAGAGAAGCTAAGGCTGTCCCAATTCTTGGCCTTCAAGAATATGATTTCCTCACTATTTCCTGTGCTTCTGTCCATGCCATCTTCTCCATGTAGGATGCCTTTCTCTCGCATTTACACCTCTTAGAAGCTTATTTATTTTTAAATGTTCATCTCTAATGTCACCTCCTCTAAAAAGCCCTTCTTCATCCCCTGCCCCACCTGACACAAATTCTCTCTTGCTTCCCCATAGTATTTTATTTGTAAAACGTTGTGGGACCCATCATATTTTGCTTTGTATCTTATTTATTTGAGTACATTTGTAGATTTTAAGTTCCTTGTTTGTCATCTTTGTATAGTAATACTAATGAGAAATTTATATTCCATTTTAATGCGTTACAGGTTCTTCCTACAATTTTTTTTCCCTTCTAGTACAGTACATTTAGCAGATTACTAAATTGTTGAAGTGAGAGTCAAAGGAATTCTGAGCACTTGGAAAGCTCTATGCTCCCCAGTTCCATAAAGCCAACACTTCTTGATCACATTCATTATAGTGTGACTCTGTCCATTGACTCTATCTCCTTGGGATGTTATCCACAGAAGATATTTCCTCTGACTTAAATATTTTTGAATGACACTGAAAGATCAACTCCCAAATATCACATGTCAACTTCCTAAAGCTCTGTATATATGCATATCTATTATATATATATGTGTGTGTGTGTGTAAGCGTGTGCATGTGTGTGCTACTTTATTGCTATTGTTGAGGTATAGGTGGTTTTGTGTGTTTTTTCAAAATTTGTTTTTCAAATAGTTGTCTTAGGGAGCTCCATCCTCAAATAGTATGGAAATATGCTAGAGAATGGTTTGGCTCATGAATATTCCACAGAAGCTGGAGCTTGATGGCCTTTGAAAATTAGAGGAACTTAGTAAAACATTTTCTCTTACCGCACTGGAACCCCTGAGGAAGGACAGCAGATTTCGACAGACTGGCAACAGAATCAGCATGCAGTTGAAATTCAGGCAGGCTGCAGGGGCCCTGGCCAGGGCCAACGCTGACTAGAAGAGGCAAGAAAGGGAGCAGAGTGACTCTTTTGAGCACAGAATGTGCCCTGTCCTCACTTCCCCAAGGTTCTCAGTCACACACCAGAGACACCAAGTGATCTGGACAGGAAGGTCCTTCAGAGCCAACAGTTTTCCTTTAGGGCTAGCTAAGACCCTTCGTTTTCATCTGAAATTGACCATTTTCCCTAATTCAATATTTTTTTATTAAAATTTTCAAACATAAAGAGAAGTTGAAAGAAATTTACAGTAAATACCTGTCTATTCAACTCCCAGATTATACCTTTCATGCTTGCTTTATCACATATCTATCTATCCATTCCTGTATCTGTTCATCAACTCATCTAATTTTTGATGCATTTCAATGTAAGTTACAGACAACAGTTCACTTTCCCCTAAACACTTAAGGTGCATATCAATAACTAGATTTAAGTATCAAAACTTTTAAAGATTTAAAATATTTTCTTAGCACTTATATTGATCTTAACAGTAACTTAAATTTGTATGGTATAATGCTTTGGCATTATAATTATTATCTGTGTAATGTCTAAAGAAGTTGCATATTTTGGAGGGAGAAAGCATCAAAGTGAATAAGTTAACAATAATTATAATAATATAGTATAATTACATGCTATAATTATAGCATTTCTATTATTTACAATACATATAATAATTAATATTGAGCAATTAAGTCATAGTTTCAGCATGATGTAACAAATGTTTTCTGGAGGCAAGAGGCCTGACAGTTCAAGGAAACTCAGAATACTAAAGGAACCAAGGAAACTGAAGGGCCTTCACTCTACTAGCCTAGTCAACAGATGTGGCCCTTGAGCAAATTCCTCAAGTCTCCATATCTAGACAGATATTGATTTTATGAAGATCATTTAATAACATGTGATTAGGAGCAGAGCTTTCCATGCAAAAAAGTAGCAGGAATCAGATAACTTAGAAAATATGGAAAGTCCCACTTGTCCCACACGTGTCACTTTCAGATGGATTGCTCCAGCCTGGCCTTCAATTTCAGAGTCAGTATTAGATTTCTCCTTTAAGATAAACAATGGCACATGGTTCTTGTGTGGGGAGGGATGACACTGGGCCCCTCTGCCCCACTTTTGTTGGTCCCAGACTGGAAGGTTTTAATGACTCTTGCCCAGGAAGTTGCAATGGAGGGAGTGAGGCTGATGGTACTGTTTGGGTTGGTCAGAATATTTACTTAAAATGCTAAAAGGAAGACGAACAAGAATGTCTGATGAGATATGTGAACCAGCCAATACTGCATTGGATGGAATTTATACTTACCCCAAGAAGTTTTCGTGTGTAAAAAAACGTTTCTGGAATAGCATAAACCCGGTAATACCAGACAAAGAGGAAGACGTTCAACCCCAGCCATACCAGCTGCACAAACAGAAATAATTGCATGAAGTTTTTGCATTTCAACAGTAGATTCCACACAAGATTGGAGTCAGATAGGGGTCAGGACTTCCCCAAGTCCAACTCTGACAAAGGTTGTGACAAAGGTGGGTGTAACCAGCTTAAAGCCAGCTCTTTCCTCAACAGTGTCACTGTATAATTAACTTTTCTATCCTCTGTTGTTTCCCATGATTGTTTTATGATTTGGCCAGTATGCCAAATTATCAGTCTAACATCACCCCTCCCTTTTTTTCTCCTCCTTTTTGCTTAATCTTAGATAGGTAGCTGATAGCAGGCCACTCTACTTAAAATGAGAAAGGAAGGCACCATGTTACTGCTTTCCCTCCACCAGTATGACACTGCATTCTCGTCTCACAGGTGCCACCCACATCCCTCTACCACACAATACTCCAGATAGTGAAGTCTCATCAGCGAAAATGCTAATACTTCCATTCTCCTTGGTTAGTTTTACTTAAGGTTTGAAGGAGAGAATATTGAGCATAGTGAGGGGCACGGGATTTACAACAAAAACAGCTTTCTAAATCATGACAATTCATTTTATGCTAAGCATTGATTGGATCAAGTGGCGACACTACCCAGTTCTCTACCTTCAGCTCCATAGTGATCTTTTCTCAACTATGCTTTGAAGCTATTAAATGCCATAGACACTTGATAATATTCTACTTTTTTTAAAGAAATAAATTTTAATATTTTTTAAAAGTTATTTTTAATTGACAAATAATTGTATACATCTATGGAATACAATGTGATGTTTTGATATATATATGTGTATATATATATATATATATATATATATATATACACACACAGCATGGAATGATTAAATAAAATTAACATTTATCACCTCATTTATCATTTTATGTAGTGAGACATTTGAAACTTACTCTTAGCTATAATATGTTTTCAAATATACAATATATCCTTATTAATTATGGTTACCTTGCTGTGTAATATATCTCAAAAATTCATTTATCTTGTCTCACTGAAACTTTATGATCACAATCCCCTCTTCCCTCAGTCTTTGGTATAATATTCTATCTTTACAAAGAAAAAGGTGCAAAAGCAACTTCCCAATTTCCTGACCTTGTCATTCTTTCTTTACTCTGACTTTCCAAGCTGTGTTTTCACTTTCAAGTGTATGAGTATATAATTTAGAAGAAGATCATCTCATGTGAAAAATTGTGGTAAGTGTTAAAAGTATAATTTAAACTTATTTTCTATAGAGGTTATTTGCTCTTTAAAATGGTGATAAGAAGTTAAGTTTACAGCTTCAAATTTTTAGAAGAATTCTCTATTGCAGTAGAATATTGGTTTGGCAATAAAACAATTTTATAAAAAATATATATGTTCTTTTTATTTTATTTGAGCTACTAATTTTCTTCTATATTTAAAATTCAAAGACTCATATTTTTCATGATAAATTTTTACAAATGTTCCATTCATATTCAATTCATAATTGTTCTTTTTAACATCTGTGTAATGCTTCTATTGGTTATCTAGAAAGTCTATTTAAAAACCACATTTCTATTTACCCAATTTGTCCATTATTGCTTTGCTGATAACACCATTTTAAGCGAATGGTGGATTTTCTTTATTTTAAAAAGTACAGAAGTTGGCTGTACTTTTTAAAAGAAAGAAAATCAACCATTTTAACTGTGGCGCATGCCTGTAATCCCAGCACTTTGGGAGGCCTAGGCAGACAGATCACCTGAGATCAGGAGTTTGAGATCATCCTGGCCAACATGGTGAAACCCTGTCTCTACTAGAAATACAAAAATTAGCTGGGCATGGTGTCGGGCACCTGTAATCCCAGCTACTCGGGAGGCTGAGGCACGAGAATTGCTTGAACACAAGAGGCAAAGGTTGCAGTGAGTCGAGATTGTGCCACTGCACCCCAGCCTGAGCAACAGAGAGAGACTCCGTGTTGAAAAAAAAAGATAGATTATATTGATTTATATATATACGATTATATATAATATATACATACTACATATATATGAATCTAGATGGCTTATTTCAATTCTTGTCTTTTGAATTTTTATAAATCTTGTAAATAACTCAAATTTAGATGTCTGAGAAAAGAAGATACTTATTTTGAAAAGAAATTTGAGAAATTTTATTACATTTAGTATAACTGCTGAAATAAAGGCTAATTTTTCATACATGAGTCAATCTTATACTTTTCTTTTAGAAAATGGTATAAAATTTCAATTGGTCATTTTTAAAGTAGTATAAACACATAGATATATGTGTCTGAGTAAACATTACTAAACAACTCAGAATCAGAGATCATTAGCATGAAATATTTTCTACTCCTTCTCTGAAATGCAGGCTAAGTTAGTCCTCCTAGGAATTCAGAAGTAAGCTAGAAGTGAGCCCCCAGATATGTTCTTTCTATTAAGGAATTTAGAAGAATGGACTCAGTCTGTTTACAGATAGATATATGTTCATACGGTGAATCAGTTTCAACACAATTTCCCAAGTGAACAAAAAAGATTTGGCCTATTTTAGTTCCAAGATAACCCCAAAAAGTCAGAGAATTTAAAACTTATCTCTTGTTGGTACTTACAATGACAAAAATGGAGAGCCCCTCATTCACAGCCCAGTTCCCCATGGTGGCAGAGGTTGAATGTGTTGTGTCTGCCTTTCTTCTATACTATGCTTCTTCTTCCAATGAGGAAATGAAAACAGCAGCCCTGGGGCAATCTGTTTCCTTTCTTTTATCAGAAATTGGCTAATAATCATTGGTCAACTGAAAAGCTTGTATTCATAAAAAACTTAAATCTTTAAACCTCAACAACTACAAAAAAAAGGTCTATAATGATACAGTCACAACTAAACCTAATTAAAAACGAAACCAATTTCTACAACTAAGAGAGAAATAACAGTGCATTTTATGGCATGTATTTTACACAGTGAACTAACTTTTTAACTAACCAGTTACCTGCTAGCAATTTTTAAGTCACTCAACTAGATATGATGTAAAACACATTAAGCAGGTGTGATTTTGACAGGCTGGAACAGCATTTATAGCCTTGTTGAGAAAAGTAGTGACAATTGCAATGTTTGATATTTACAAGATGCTTACTATGTGCCAATTTTATGTGCTATAATGTCTCTATATATGTGTATGTTCCTGTATAGACAATACACACACACACACACACACACACACATATATGAAGTGAAACATACATATACAAATACAGATGTTTTGGTCAATGCTGAACCATATGTATGACAGTTGACAATATTATAAGATTATAATAGTGTTGGCCAGGGATGATGGCTTATACCTGTAATCCCAGCACTTTGAGAGGCTGAGGCAGGTGGATCACTTGAGGTCAGGAGTTTGAGACCAGCTTGCACAACATGGTGAAACCTTGCCTCTACCAAAAATACAAAAATTAGCGAGGTGTGGTGGAGGGTGTATGTAGTCCCAGCTACTCAGGAGGCTGAGGCAGTAGAATCACTTGAACCTGGGAGTCAGGTTGTAGTGAGTTGAGATTGTGTCATTGCACTCCAGCCTGGGTGACAGAGCAAGACTCTCACTCTGTCTGTCTGTCCGTCTCTCTCTCCATATGCATATATATATATATATATATATATATATATATATGCTGAAAAATTCCTACCACCTAGTGATATTGTAGCATAACACATTACTCATGTGTTTGTGGCAATTGGCAATGCTGGGGTAAACAAACCCTCTGAGCTGCCAGCTGTAAAATGTATAGCACATACAATTATGTATATTACATAATACTTGATAATAAAAATAGATGACTATGTTACTGGTTCATTTATTTACTAGAATATAATTTTCATCATTTTAGAATATACTCCTACTTTTAAAGAAGTTAACTGTAAAAGAACCTCAGGCAGAACCTTCAGAAGGTATTTCAGAAAAATGTATATTAGTGCCCTTGAAGACTGTCCAGTGGAACAAGATGTGGAGGTGGAAGACAGTGATATTAATGATCCTGACTTTGTGTGGACCTAGGCTAATGTGTGTGTTTGTGTCTTAGCTTTTAACAAAAATGTTTTAAAGGTAAAAAATAAAAATAAAAGTTTTAAAAACAGAATAAAGGTTCTAGAATATGGATATTAAAAATATTTTTCTATGGCTATAATTTCTTTGTTGTTTTAAGCTTGGGGTTATGACAAAAGAGTCAGGAAGTTAAAAAATAAAAAGTTTATAAACAAAAATGTTGCAGTAAGCTAAATTTATTTCATTATTGAAGAAATAAAATGTTTTATGTATATAGTGTAGACTAAGCATACGGTGTTTATAAAGTTTATAGGGTGTACAAAAATGTTCTAGGCCTTCGCATCCACTCACCACTCACTCACTGACTCACCTAGAGTAACTTCTAGTTTTCCAAGCTCTATTCATAGTAAGTGCCTTATACAGGTGTACCATTTTTAATCTTTTATACTTTATTTTTATTGTTTCTTTTCTATATTTAACTATGGTTAGATACATAAATACTGACCATTGTGTTAGAATTGCCTACAGTATTCAGTATAATAACAAACTATAAGGATTGTAGCCTAGCCACCACAGGCTACAGCATATAGTCTAGGTGTGTAGTAGACTATACTATCAGTTTTGTGTAAGTACACTCTATGATTTTTACACAGCAACAAAATCAAAATGATACATTTCTCAAACAAATCCCCCATAGTTGTGATATGACACAGTCACACACACATGCAAACACATACACACACATCAATTCATTTGATCCTTGCAACTCAACCACTGTAAAGCAGATTCTATTATTATGATTTTATTTACAGATAAGGAAACTGAGTTCCAGAGCAGTTCAATTACTTGGCCAAGTTCACATGACTAGAAAATAGTAGAGTTGGGATTTGAAACCCAAGAAATTTGGTTATACTTTTCACCAAGATACGAGAAAAAAGCCTGACTATGCCTACACTGAAAACTCTACACTAAGTCATTCCACATACAGCTATAGGAAATGAAAACATAACAAATACAATAAATATGCCAAAATGTTGATATGACAATTGTGTTTGCAGGCAAACATGTCATCCTATATGCTACATGAGTAAACAGGGTCAGAACAAAGGTATGTCAGATATGGTAGATGCCAAAATCTAAATGTAGCATCATTTACCCTTGTTGCTACCCACTCTTCAAGACATGAAAGAGACAGGAGGGTAGGATAGTAACCCCGTTATGAGATCTATACTGACTAATTGCACAAGGGTGGTTGTATAGCAGCTATAGCTAATAGGGCAGTTAAAAAAAAAAAGAAAAGAAAAGAAAAGAAAAAAAGAAAGAAATGGGAGGAGAAAAAGGGAACAAAAGAAAGAAAAAGAAGACATATATACTCTTTTGTTTGCTGTCTATGAACTACTTGAGAAGCTTCTAGAATTATGGTAATTGGCAAAGTAGTAGTGTTTTTCACTTCTTAATATTCAAGGAAAGGTACTTTTCCGACCTCTATGGCTATTCAAGCATGTGTAACCCACATAAAGAGAAGTTGGCCTCATGGTTCTCTTCCACACAGAGATGAATTCAAAGAAACAAACTTAGACTATTCAAACATGTGACAATTATTTGCTTCTTACTCTCAGGTCTATTTCCTCCTTTCCTTGCTCTACTGTGTTTCAGAGAGAATTGTATTGCCAGGCTCCTTGGTCCTCTGGCTTCTAGTATGTTGACTTGATTGGAGAATGAAGAGCAGGGGATAAGCCATAGTGTTTCTTCCCTGAGCTTTCTGCTTCAAGTGGCATCCATGAAGGAACGGCATCTGCATTGATGCTCCAGTTTTCACCAGTCAGCCTCTCCCCCTGTGGCATGAGCTCCTGCTGACTATCACCACTGTAGTTCTAGATTCTGCCAGGTGGCCCTGGCTTCTGAAAAGTTACACCACCACCTCCTAGTTTCCCCCAACACCTAGGGTGGTAACCACTTCCTGTAGTTGTTCATCTTTATGTTTTGTTGCCTCTGCACCCTGTGTTGGGATTCTCTAATTTTCCATAATCCATGTAACAAATTTCCTGGTCTGAAATTCTCCTTGTTAAAGTACAGTGGTTTCTGTTTTCTGACTGATACAAAAAGTTACTCATATCTGTATTCATTTTTTCACGTAATTAAAGAAATGAGGCCTTTACACCTAAAGAAAAATAAAACATCTTTAAAAATCTACTTTCTCCCCTCATCTCTGCCACTCTCAAACTCCTCTACAAAGATGACTGCTTCTCCATCAGCTCTTGAAACTCATCAGTCTCTTCCTCTGTACTTATCCCCACTGTTTTTCCCCCTGCCTGTTGGCTCACCTTCCCTTATCCACCTAAATTTTCAAGCCTTTCTCATACTTTTCCACCTACCTCCTGAAGCCAGTGCTCCGCTGGGGAGGAAATGACAAGGAGATCATGAATCTGCATATACCAGGAAATAATGTTTCCAGTTTCACATAAACTTATTTCTTGGACATTTTCCCACTTCTTTTCCTTCCCTCCATAATTGAGCAGAAAATTTAAAAAAAAAAAAAAAAGGCTATTTTCCATGGACAATCAACCATTCCATTCTTCTGCTTTTTCCTCCCTTTATGAAAGTACTCATAAGGCTGTGAGTAGCAATTTCTTGAGAACCTTAAGCATCTCAATCAGTTTTACAGCTGGAGAAAGAGAGATAGCTGCAATGAAGAGTAAAGTCTTTCTTTTACGGAAAGTAACTAACTTCCCTTTTGAGAACATTGGTTAAGTAAAATGTAATGTGCACTGCTCTTAGAAAGGCAGGCAGAAAGTTTTATGAAAGAGCAACAGGTATTAGTTGAAAGGCATTGACTAGACATGGAGATGAAGAAAACTGAACCTCTATGCATTAGCTAATGGTTTACCCTTTCCCACCCTCATTGGTTTTCATTGTCTCCTAAGTTGTTAGTATTAAACTAGACTGCAGTTGAACGTGAGGAGGTACTCACCATTCCCAATAGGCAGTAATGGCCAGCATCCTCAGGCTTGTGATAAAAATCCTAAACATTTCTGGTTGAGAAAAATGTGAGAGAGGAGAAGCAGACCCAAGTCTAGGAAATTCCCTGATTTTGCAGTTGGAGTAAAATTCATTCTTGAAAGCTTAAATTAAAAATTATGTTCCCCTGCAATAGTCAAGTAGTCTGTAGAGTTTAATCACCGTTATTCTAGTCAATTAATTTGGCACTATGAGAGACTATTAGATATGACACACATTTTCTCGATTTTTGCCTATTTCCACATTGATATAAAGAAATTTAATTAAAAAGAACTCTATTTAAAGCATTGCTTTGTTTAGTCTTTCACTATGGATTGTAAAGCACATATCTTTTTAGATTTTAGATTGATGCCTGGATTATCACATAGTCACAGGACATGTTTAGCAATTGAGATGACCATGATGATCATGGCGATTGATTAAGAACTGTTAGAGAAAATGCAAACTTGCAAACACTGCTAGCTAAATTGAGGACTTTCTAAGGAATGCTCTAGAGGAACATTTGCTCACAGAGTCACATGTACTATATTTGAAAAATTTAACGGGAATATATAATTATATGCCCCTTTCCATGATTAGTTATTGATAACAAAATTTACATTGTGAGCAGGTCGAAAGTGGTAAGACTCTTAGGCAAACTTCATATTACCATAATCAATAACATCATTATTTTCCTTGAAAATATATGGATAATGAACATATTTTTAAAAATATTTTCAGTATGTAGTGCTCCCCTCCCTGTGTCCATGTGTCCTCATTGATCAACACGGTGGGAAGAGATAGCATGGGGAGAAATGACAGATAAAGGCGAGGGGACGGAAGGCAGAAAACCACGCTGCCATGTGTGTACCTATGCAACAATCTTGCATGTTCTTCACATGTACCCCAAAACCTAAAATGCAATAAAAAAATAAAATAAAATAAAAAGAAAAAAAAATTTTCAGGTTATTAAAATATATCTTCATACCTGAGAAATGATTACTTTTTCATAAGCTTTTTACATTATGCATAACATTTTCATGTATATATGCTATTTTATCCTTATAACTGCCCAGTGATTGCTCAGTGATCTACATTTTACATAGGAAACTAAGTTTCAGAAAAACTTGGTTGCTTTCTCAAGATTATAGCTAATAAGTGAGAGAACGTGTTCTAGATCTTTTTCTTCAAATCAAGTATTTTTTATCATAAATCTCAATATTATGCATCTACAGTAGGTAGTCAAAAATTTCTGAAATGAAATAATACAGTAGTTGTAGACCGTTGTGTTAATAAAAATAAATTTCAGCTTACCTTCCCCCAAAATTATGTTTCTAGTTACTTCAAGGTGCATGTATAAAATTTCTGATGAAAGGGAGATGTGTTACTATGCCAATATGCTTAATGAGTTTTGTTCCTGGTGCTAACAAAAAATGGATTTCTGTTCCCTTTATCTCTGCTATGTATATCCTATTATTTCCAAGACTGTCGTGCTCCCACTCTACATCCTTTTATGATTTGTGTGGCCCCACATTCCTTGCCAAAGGATGGTTACTGAGATAACTTCATCCCTCTGGGCATTTGACCCAAGCAAGACCAATTAGTTTTTTGCATCATGGGGTGGAGTTTTAGGAACTCTGGAGAAGAGAAAGTCAAGCTTTTCTCTCTTTGTGAGTAATGTATGCCTGATACTGCCATAGGCCGTTTGGACAACCTTGTGCTAAATAGTTACATAAGAATTTTGCCAACACAAAATCAGAATCAGTAGTTAGGGAAGGATAGAGAGGTCTGGAGACAGATGTGATTACAATGTTTGAATTTTTGAGTCTGATCTGCCTGAGATACTTAGACATCTCAATTATCCTTTTAGATTGGGTTTCCTGGGAAGCAGATTCTAAGATGGAGTTTAGTGTGCAGGAGTTTGATTAGGGAGTGTTCTTGGAGGTAAATACCTGTGAAAGGCAATGAAAAATTAGAAAACAGAAGTGGGCAGAAGGAGCAGTTGAATTATCATGTGGTCACAATAAGGCCTCAGCAATCCCATGAAGAGATCATCCCATGAGAAGATCACTCAGATTTCCTCATGGGATTGCTGAGGCCTTATTGTGACCACAGCTGGGATGACCCTAAGTGATCTTGGGCAACATCGTTTTCTTCACTGAGAAAAATCCCTATACGAGCTGACAGTAGGAGAGTAAGTTCTTCGTTCTTGAAGTTGGACCTGGTTGCCACATCACTGTATTTAACCTGGATACAGAAGCCATAAATTCCCACCACTACCACTTCCTGCTTAAGAAATGAAAAAACAGTTCCAGTTGTATTTCTGCTGCTTATATCAAGAAGGGTTCTCACTAAATCATGGTATAAAGAAACTCACTTTTATTTCATAACCAGAATCTCAAAGTTAATAAAAGTTGAATAAGTTTGCTGGAACGGGATCCAAATGTTCTATCTCCTGTTTGAGAGAGAAAATAAAACAAAGTAAAAGAAGACACATTCAGGGAAGAAGGGGTAGTTTACTGACCTAGGCAATTAAAGGCATTAAGAATATGGGTTTTACTGGCGTTTCACTTAATAGAAAGTGAAAATGTCGGGTAATGAAGATTTACATTTTCACCCTTTATGTTAAATGTGATTTGTATACATTAATTCATCAGTATAAGGAAAAAAAGGGAGGAAATATCTAGTTATTGATTTGAATTTAAAATGTTTCAGTATGCATCTTGTGTTATATTGGCTTATTTTCTTGAAAAATCTATTTTTACAAACAACTTGGTCTTATTAACAACAGCTTACATTTATAAAGCAGTGTATACACTCCACATGTCTTATGTGCTTGGTCTCATTTATTTTTCACAGCCACCTTATGAGGTATGTAAAATTATCATATCCATTTGTAGTTGGATAAATATTGCCCCCAACCAAAAATGTCTAGGTACTAATCTCTAGAAGCTGTGAATATGTTACCTCATATGGTTAAAGGGACTTTGCAGGTATAATTAAGTTAAGGCTATTGAGATGGAAAGATTTTCATAAATTATCTGAGTGCACCCAATGTAATTACAAGTTCCTTATTAGAGGGAGACAAGAGGCTCAGGGTTAGAGAAAGAGAATGTGAGGATGGAATCAGAGGTCAAAGAGGAGAGATGTTATGCTACTGGCTTTAAATATGGAGGAAGGGGTCATGAGTCAAGAAATGCAGCTCTAGAATCTATAAAAGGCAAGGGAATTTTGAATCATCCTCTAGAGAATTCTTGAGTCTGATCTGCCCAAGATACTTGGATGTCTCAGTTATTCTTTCAGATTGGGTTTCCTTAGAAGCAGACTCTGAGATGGAGTTTAGTGTGCATTCCAGAAAGAATGAAGACCTGCTGACATTTTTCTTTTATTCTAGTGAAACTGATTCCAGACCTTTGACCTCTAGACTATAAGAAAATAAATTTGTGTTGCTTTAAGCCATCAGTTTGCAGTAATATATTACAGCACTAGTAGGAAGCTAATACATCATTTTCCAGATGTGAGATACAAGTCCAGGGAGATAAAGTAACTTGCCAGTGTTGCATTCTACTTGATGTAAAAGCTGGGATTTAAATCTGGGCAGTCTAATTGTATCACTGCTTATTTGAGCCACCAGAATCACTCTATAAAGCTAGGACTTTGTTGTAAATAATAAAATTATTTCACGAGCCTCAACTGCTTTCCCAAAGCCCTAGCTTGGGAAAGCTAGGGAAATTCTGCCATCCTGCTTTCAGTTTGCAATATATAATATAAGTCTTCCCCATTTAACCAATCAGAATGACCCTTGGTTTTCAGTTTCCTTCTGACAACCTAAATGTTACTGACAGGTTCTTGCAGTAACCAATAGGCAAAACCTGCTCAGAAGCCTAAAGAGGTCTCTTGAGGAAGAAGTGTTAGGTTCCCACAACCAGTCTGCATATTTCAGCTGGACCTAAAGGAGAAAGTTCTGTCTCTAAGTCTCCTCCATCACTTTTCTTTGCTCCAAGATGTATTGGAGCTCTCATAGTCTCATCTTGAGAGGCTGGCAATGGTTTATCATTGTGAATATATTAATCAGTAACTTGAGTGTTAGGTGAGAACTTCAAGTGTCAGTTTTCTTAGAAATGCTGGCATTGTAATAAAATTTTGTCCAAGAGAAAAGGCATATGGACTTCATATGACCCTGAGATCTAGACTGTTTAATACTTTAAGTACAATATGTTTGGCCTAACAAAACTAATAGCATCTCACTGCCTGCTAATGAGAAATTCAAGATGTTTCACATAAACGTATGTGTCCACATGTAAAAATCTGTTAGCATATGTAACCACAACATAATTGTCAAAATTAGAAAATGTAACCTGGATACAATATTCTTATTTAATTTACAATTCGTAGAGTTTGCCAACTGTCCCAATAATTTTCTGTTTTGTGACTTTTTTGGGTTATAGTCCAGGATTCAATATATGATAATGCAGGGAATTCAGTTGTCATGTATTTTTAATCTCCTTTAATTTGGGCCAGTTCCTCAGCCTTTATTTTCTTCATGACATTGACATCTCTCAAGAATACAGACTGGTTACTTTGTAGCACATTCCTCATTTGAGGTGTGTCTGATATCTGTTAAGGACTAAATTCAGGTTATGCATTTTTGGCTATGCATTCTTGGCATGAGAAAGCATGTGATATTGTTTTGTCACATTGCTGGTGATGGCCTTTCTCTTAGAAGATACATACTGAAATGTTGAAATGCAGGCAACCTATGCTCAAATGGTTCAGAAAAAAATAATATGGAGAGAGAGAATGACAATGTAAATGTGTCAAAATGTTAATATTTGATGAATCTGGATAAAGAATACCTTGGATTTATTTGTAATAGCTTTATCTTCTGCATGAAATTATTTTAAAAGAAAATGGTTTGTAAAATCTAACACATCAGAAGCTATCTTCAATGTGTGCAGATTTCACTGGGAGTTGGGGAATTAGTTTTGAGGAGAGGGTGCCCTTTTGTTAGAGCAGACACTTGGATGGGGTTTTTGGGAATTAAAAGGCACTGCTTGGTCTAGGGGTTAGATGTTGAGTCAGAGAAGAGTAAACTGCTCAGTACAGTAAAATGAAAAGGTTCTTGGGTAGAGAAACTTAGTGTTACTTGATGTGAGGCTTGCTCTGGAGTTTGTGGAAGGGAATGTCATGGTGGATAGAAGTGATTCTCACCGAGATGAGGAATAGGTCACAGAATAAAACAGAATATCTGTCCCAAGAAAGGATATGGCTGATAAAGGGCTTTCCTGTTCATGATGATGATCTTAGAGAAAAGGGATACACAATAATTGTTGCTGGGTTTCCTTTTCCTGTTTTATAATACCTTTGTGTCGTTGATATGTCTTCAGTAAAGCTAATTAACAAGCACAACACTGCATCAACCTTGAATTAATGGTCTTCTTGGGGGATAAGGCAGAAGCTGATTCTTAGTTGAAGTAGACTAGCTTCCTATCAACAACATTTACAGACTCCTATTTAAAAACAAAATGAAACTAGATCCTTGTGGTGTACACATGTCTTCCTAATTCGAGTCAAGCTCTTTCTTCCCTGTCACAGCCTCAGCCATTTTGAGGTGTCTCATTCCCTTGTCTCAACCCACATCTTCTTCCCTTCATTTCTCTCCAATATGACCCCTTACTGAGGTCACTGTCAACTTCCTGTTGGTAAACCAGGGGTTACATATCAGCCTGTTTTATAGTGTGTATAAAAAAAAGATAATGAATTTTTATCATATTTTAATATGAGATTATTAATTTGTGGCCATTTGGGACATTTACAGAATTGCTTTCTGAGACAGTACTGTATCTCAGTAATTAAAGAATTCTAAGAAAATCAATCAGCAAGACTGCAAATGAATCACAAGATTTTACTTTCTAATGGATGTGCAAAGACATCTGCACACTTTAAACTTGACACTATAAGCGTAAAATGTGAATACTATCCTCAATTCAAAGAAATGAAGGTATTCGGACTCAAACCAGATTTGTATGTAATTCTGAGACTGCACCTATCTTCCTTGCTAAACTGCTTTGGCCTAAATGGATTAAATAAATATTTTGAACACAGGCAAACATTTTGGTGCAAATGAAATCATAACTTAAAAAAATTGATGACTATGAAGTCATTTAAATTTTTCTATTCACTTTTGAAATTTAAATATCTATGTATAATTGGACTGATATTTATCAGTCCTGTAAGTGTGGTTCAGTTTTAAAAGTGCTGATTGGTGAAACAGCACTTAAAAATGAAACATACCTGGCCAGATATGGTGGCTCATGCCTGTAATCTCAGCACTTTGGCTGGCTGCAGCTGGGGGATTGCTTGAGCCCAGGAGTGTGAGAATAGTCTGAGTAACATGGTGAGACCCCATCTATTCAAAAAATTTTTTAAAAATTAGTTGGGCATGTTAGTGTGTACCTGTAATCCCAGCTACTCAAGAGGCTGAGGTGGGAGGATTTCTTGAGCCCAAGAGTTTGAGGCTGCAGTGAGTCATGATCATGCCACTGTGCTCCAGCTTAGGTGACAGAGATCCTGTCTCAAAAAATTAAAAAAATATAAAATAAAAAAGAAAGAAAAGAAACCTGCCCATCAAAAATGGTAAAATGCCCATGGATTTATGATACACATTTGACTATAGGTCCCAAAACTCTCATAAAACAGCTAGCAATATGGCCCAATTATGAGAAATGCTTGGGTCTCAGGTTAATATATAAAATTACTATCTTGATGAAAAAGCTTAAATCAAAGAGGCACCACGAACAATGCAAACCTGGAGTCAAAATGATATTCTCTCTAGCTGTCGCCACTTCACATTTCCCCAGAATAGTTTAGTTTGTTAAATATCAGCATAGCAGGCATTGTCTTGGCTATTTCAAACGTTTTATTATCTCCCTTGTTTTCTGTTTCCCTCAATATAAAGGATGAAAAAACAAATAATAGCTCTTTCAAACTTCCTTGCAAGTAGCCTTCAAAAAAATAATCTTCCAAAGGAGGGTAAAGCATTGTTGTGGCAGCTTTAGCTGCCTAATAGTCATACAGGTGGAGTAAGGACTAAGCGGACCTTAGCTTTAACCTCTGGCTGATTTCTAGGCTCAGAACAAGCAGAAAGTGAAGGTAAAGACAGAATTGTAAATGTCTGGCTAAGGGTTAGAACGTTGTCCTAACACAGAACCTATTTACAAAGACCTAGGGAGTATGTTTTTCTTTTTCTTTTCTTTTTTTAGAAGTTGGTTCCAGATGTTCAAGTAAATCTCTGTCAAGTTACTAGTTGATCACTCTGCTAAAGGAAGAGATACATTGTATACCACTTATGGGGAAAAATACAATCTTTACAAAATTACTTTAGAAAGTCACTAAACAGCCATGTATGGCTAATCTCAAACTCCTGGGCTCAAGTGATCCTCCCAACACCAGCTCCCAAAGTGCTGGGATAATTCCAGCTGAAATTGGAAGGATCACTTGAGTCTAGTAGTTTGAGATCAGCCTGGGCAATATAGTGAGACCTCATTTCTACAAAAGAAAAAAAAATCACTAAACAAAAAAAAAAAATGACTGTAACACACAGGAAACAACACAAACCCTGGAGAGGGAAGATAATCTAACTTACTACATCATAATATTAAAAACGTATAGTTTTTGACAAAAAGTTACAAGTCATGCAAGGAAGAAAAAGGAAGCATAGCTCATTTACAAGGAAAAAAGTAATTAACAGAAACTGTCCATGACGACACACTAAATAATGGCTTTAAGTCAACAGTTTTAAAATATTCTCATAGAATGAAGGAAAACCATTTACACAGACTAAAGGAAACCAGGAAAATAAAGTCTCAAGAAAGAGAAACTATCAGTAAAGAGGAGGAAATTATAAAAAGGAACCAAATAGAAATTTTGGATCTGAAAAGGTACAGTAACTGAAATGAAAAATATGCTAGAGGGACTCAACAGCATATTTGAGCAGGCAAAATAAAGAATTAGTAGACTTGACTATAGATCAAATAAAATAATACAGCCTAAGGAGTAGAAAGAAAAAACGAATGAAGAAAATGAAGAGCTTAAGAGACCTGTGGCACACCTCAAGCATAATAATAAACACATAGTAGAAATCTCAGAAGAAAAAAAGAGAAAGGAGGAGAAAGAATATTAGAAAAAATTATCAAAAAACCTTTCCACATTTGATAAAATACCTGAATCTACACATCCAAGAAGCTCGACAAATTCCAAGTGGGATGACATGTTTAAAGTGCTGAAAGAAAAAAAAAATCAGTCAACTAAGAACTCTATATCAGGCAAAACTATTCTTCAATAATAGAGAAAAAGATATTTACCAGATAACACAGAGCTAAAGGAGTTAGTCACCAGTAGACCTGCCCTACAAGAAATACTAAAGGAAGTCCTTTAGGCTGAAATTCAAGGATAGTAAACATAACTAGAAGCAATTTGAAGAAATAAAGAGCACCAGTAGTAGTGACTACATAGGTAAATATAAATTTAGTATTAGAGTATTGTCTTTATTGTATTTTTCTGTTTTATCTCTTATTGTTTAGATTTTTTTAAATTTATAAATTAGCTTCATTTTTGCTACCACTTTAGGAAATGTATATATTATATTTTGACATTTATCTAAGAAAATTGGTTGAATCAAATATTTTTCTGACTGTGCTTTGTTTTGTAGATTTGACTTGGAAACAATGAAATATTTTATATACTTGTAAAAAAACTAATTTATATTCAAAGAGCACTCTTTCAAATTCTAAGTGAAATTAATGAACTTAACTATGTAACAAAACTCACTTTGAATAGAAAACCAAAAGATTTTCATAAAGACCTTGCCATCAAGTACATTTTCTTTTGTCTTTGTCACACAAAAAAAATAAAGGACAAAACTTACAGTGAAATCCAGAGTCTTACTTTCTGCTAAATGTCATGAAGAGGGAGATCTAGCTATTCTTCTAATATTAGTTCAGATATTAAGAATATATAGTCATAATTGTATCTATTTCTTTCTAAATCAAGGTATAAATGGTGCTAGTGCTTTTGGTGCAGTTTCTAAAGAATTTAGGAGCCAAAGAATTTAGGAGCCAAAAATCAGTCAAAGAAGGAACAGCCAAGAAAATTTAACTTAATTTTACAATACTTAAGGAAAAGGCATGAGTGGAAACTATTAGGTCAAGCTCTGAGAGAGAACAGTGAAAGATTAATGAAAAAAATATATACCTTATTTCTCTCAGTGTTAGTGACTATACCATTCTCAAAATTATATATCCTATTTCAATGCAGCACAGTTTACTTTTATTTAAATTACTTAAATGAAGTATTTCAATATTATAGAAAAAGCATAACTGAATGTGAAAGTCAGCTACACTCCTTTCAACAGAGTTAATCCATTAGTGGAAGTCTAGCTGCATAAACCAGGCACCATATCCAGGTGGTGGCATCAACATCCACTTCATGTTTCTCATATCCACTGGTGGCACCCTCATGGATTTCTCAGCATGTTGCTTGTTTTAAGCAGGGCACTTAGTTGCAAACAACATAAGCCAAATTTTGATTAACTCTGCAAAACATAACTTATCAAAAAGCTATACAATGTCTTGATGGATTGACAGGAACGTTGGAGAAGTAGGAGTGGAAATAAGGGAATAACAGAGGGAAGCCAAGGTGATGCCAAAGGAAAACTTCTGGGTCACTGGCATCTGCCACCAGCACTGGCAGTAGAATGAGATTATAAACTCTCCTACTTCTCATCACCACCACCAAATATCAGGTCCTGGAAGCATCTCATTATGTTTGTGCTCTTGCTCCATCTGCCAAGGACCAAAGAGAATAAATATTTCAGCTTTTCATCTTCTGTCACATGGTGGATTCTTCAAGCACAAGAAGGGGCTTTGTAAGATGGGAAGCTAATGATTGACTAATTTCTATCACAGCACCAGTGAAGAAAGTAAGTGCTAGAGTTTTGGTCACACTCACACGTATAATGCCTTTTCCAGTTAAGACAGTCTGTAGAAAGAGTGCTGCAGAAATTTGTGCATCCATGAGACACAGATGCATAGGAAATCAAATTTTTATATCCTAATTCCAGATACTCTGCTACCTTTACCTATCTCCTCTCAGGTCTCTAATCCCTCAGGCAATACATCTGCCCCTCCAATAGAGGTTGAAAGGTGAGTGGGTTTCAGCAATAAAATACAAATGGTATAGACAATGGTACATACACTACTACATGTTTAACAACTGCACCTCTGTGTTTAGGAAGGCAGCCCTGATTTGTGGAATTTACCAATTTCTGTGGTATAAATACTCCCACCATGGCAGATTTCAAAGATGGTTATGTTTAATATCCAGCTCACAAAATTTCTGAAAATTTAACAATTAGCTTTCATGACCAAGTATGCAATGGCTTTGGCATAACACTGAGTGAATAAGAGTGACATGAGGCCTGGCAGATAAGAGGGAAAATAAAATTGCTAAGAGTATTTGTGAAAAGAAAAAGAAAAAAATTGTGACTGCGTTTATAAAATATATTAATTTGGAAAAGAGAATAGACAGACATGTAGGAAATTGGAGAGTCACAGTTTCAAGGCCCATCATCTGATAAGTTATAGGAAACGATAAATGTAAATGTAGCCTAAAATAAGTAAGGTGAGAGAATTCCATGAAAACAAATTATATATCCTATTTCAATGCATGAAAACAAGCATAGAAAATAATTGATCTACTGTTTTGGTTTAGAAAGTTTATTTAAAGAGGCTTGAGAGAAAAGAGGACCAGGAATAAATCTTGAGGGTTAGATGTATTTATCATTCATTGCTACAAAAATGTTGCATATATCCAAAGGATTATAAATCGTTCTACTATAAGGACACATGCACATGAATGTTCATTGCAGCACTGTTTACAATAGCAAAGACCTGGAACCAACCCAAATGCCCATCGATGATAGACTGGACAGGGAAAATGTGGTACATATACACCATGGAATATTATGCAGCCATCAAAAACAATAAGTTCGTGTCCTTTGTAGGGACATGGATGAACCTGGAAACCATCATTCTCAGCAAACTGACACAAGAGCAGAAAATCAAACACTGCATGTTCTCACTCATAGGCCGGTGTTGAACAATGAGAACACATGGACACAGGGAGGGGAGCACTACACACTGGGGTCTGTTGGAAGAAAATGGGGGAGGGAGGGGGGTGGGGCGTTGGGGCGAGATAGTATGGGGAGAAATGCCAGATATAGGTGAAGGGGAGAAAGGCAGCAAATCATACTGCCATGTGTGTACCTATGCAACAATCTTGCATGTTCTTCACATGTACCCCAAAACCTAAAATGCAATAAAAAATAGTTTTAAAAAAAGTTGCACAGAAACTACTCCAGATCATCGTGGCTTAAAATATTAAGTAGGCATTATTGTTCTTGGGTCCATGAGTTATCTGGGTAGTTCTCTTGGTCTTCACCAGGCTCACTGGTATATCTACACTCATCTTTGGGTTGGGTAGGTGGCTCTGTTGATCTTGGCTGAACTCATTCATATGTTTGAAAGGCATCTGGCTCTTAGCTAGTTTAGGATGGGCCTAGTTTTTCTTCATTGGTTTCTCTTATTTTTCCAGCAAGCTAACCCAGACATACTCTCATGATGAAATAAAGATGCAACAGTGAGTGAGCCAAATCATACAAAACAGCAAGAGGAGATATATATGGGATTGGCTTTTCTTTTCTTTTCTTTTCTTTTTCTTTCTTTCTTTCTTTCTTTCTTTCTTTCTTTCTTTCTTTCTTTCTTTCTTTCTTTCTTTCTTCTTTTCTTTCTTTCTTTTTTTCCTTTCTTTCTTTCTTTCTTTTTTTGAGACAGAGTCTCACTGTGTTGCCCAGGCTAGTGTGTAGTGGTGGAATCTTGGCTCACTGCAACTTCTTCCTCCCAGGTTCAAGTGATTCTCATGCCTCAGTCTCCTGACTAGTTGGGATTACAGGTGTGAGCCATCACACCTAGCTATTTTTTGTATTTTTAGTAGAAAGAAGGTTTCAGCAATTTGGACAGGCTGGTCTCAAACTCCTGACCTCATGTGATTCACCCACATTAGTCTCCCCAAGTGCTGGGATTACAGGTGTGAGCTTTTCAAACCTCTTCCTGCATCACATTTGCTAACATTCTGATTGGCCAAAGCAAGTCACTTGGCCAGTTACTCAGAGTGAGATGGTACCACAAAGCTGGAGGCATAAAGTGTCGATAAAGAAAAGCCATTACTTGGTTTTATTACTACAATCAATATATCATGCTAGGTATTATGGAAACAGTGGTAACCATGACAAACATGGTTTTCTCATTCTTCATGGAACTCATAGCCCAGTGGATGGTGCAGAAGTAAGTGTTCACAGGCAATTAATATACAGTGTGGTTGGTGGTGTAACATGAGAAGTTTATATGTATTGATTCCATATTTAGCAACCCATGACATCTTGTTTATTCATTGCTTTCAAGAATATTCAAATTAGCTTGTATCTGAAATTTATAATGGCCTGGTCTAGTCCATTTTAATTTAGTCTAGTAGAAGATTTATATGGCCCATGAAATGTTTTAGTTTCTGGGGAGAAAAAAAAAAGACAAAGATAAATAAGAGGCATGTCTTGCCCTCCATGAAGTCAAGGTTTATTAGGAAATGCATTTTAGTCTTTATTTTCTTGGAGTCTGTGAACTCCCCATTCTTCATTTCTTCTCTATAGTTTATGAAAGCTAGACCAGGAAAGGAATGGGGAAACATTCTTACCAAAGCATTATTGAGACAGCTATCCACAGCTCAATGTGCTATTTGACAATGAACAGGCAAATCTTCCTTACTAATTTGAGAATTAGTAATGATATTACTGTTAGTTAATAGTAATAGTACTAATGAGTCAAATAATCTATGTCCTCTGACTCATTAGTACTATTATTATTATGTAGGCAAAGCCAGTCTGTCATATAATTACACTATGATCAACATCATTACATTTAGTGTATGGTTCCAACCACCAGTTAATAAATCCCATTTTACAGAGAACACTGACACCAACATACCCACTGAAATCACGTTTAAACTGCGTAACCTTATCCCAGGCCATAGCTGCTGGTTGGTTAACTGGTTAACACTAGCCTAAATTATGCAAACCAGATTATTTTACCTGGAATTTTTGGATATCCTATCTCTGTTTTTGTGAGAGACTGTAATACTTCAAGTGAGTAATACCTAAGCTCACTTGGCAGGACAACAGGATGGCCACAAGTTTCTATGTGACAAAGAGCAAAGAAAGCTTGCCTGCATCTGGAAAGACATATAATGCTGATGTACAAAAGGAAACAGCTATGAGAAATTGAGAGAAAGTCATGAAAGTACTTTAATTTCTGGTCTAATCTGACTTTATAATATGCCTTAAAGATATGTATGTAGTATGAAACAAAGCCAATATCAAATCTCGTTGTACCACCATTACATTCATAATAAAATAAGATACCATTAATTTGGAAGCCAGTAAATCAAAGTTTTTAATGTAATTGTTCCATATTCAGCAACTCATGACATCTCATTTATACATTGAAGTGGCACCTAACTAGATCTTGGAGACAAGGAATGATTTCCAAGGAAAACTGATATCAAGGATGTGATCTGATGAGAGTAGATTAATGGCCAGAAAAGGCTATTTGGAAGAGTATGCTGATACGGATTGAATTGTGTCTTCCCTAAAATACGTTGATGTCCTAAATACCAGTACCTTGGAATGTAACCTTATTTGGAAGTAAGATTGTTGCAGATATATTTAGTTAAGATAAGGTCATACTGAAGTAAATGAACCTTAAATCTAACATGACTGGTGTCCTTATAAGAAGAGGATGTGAAGACATGAGGGAAGACTATCATGTGATGATAGAGGCAGAGATTGAAGTGCTGCAGCTAGAAGCCAAAGAATGCCAGGGATTGCTAGCGACCTCCTGAAGCTAGAAAGATGCAAGGATGAGTGCTTGTTTCAGAGGGAGTGAGATTTTTTTAACATCTTGATTTCAGACATAGGAAATTAATATATGTCCCCTTTAGAGAAAATGATATGTTTACAGGCCTAGAAGCAAGATAGAATGGTTGAGTTAGGGATATTTAAGTATCTCACCATAGTTGAAATTTATAGATGGAGAAGATAATGCCCAGAAATGAGACTGGCTAGTTGAATAAGCAGGGACAAGATTATGCAGAAGTTTGTAATTTAACCTAAAGATAAATATAAGATTTACATTTAAATGGTTTAAGAAAGAAAATAAGGTAATCAGATTTGTGTTGTAGAAGAGCACTATGACTTCAGTAAGAAATAGATTGGAGGAGAGTACTGTAGCAGGAAAACAAGTTAAGAGGCTACAGAATTTGTCTAAGTGATATTACTGTATAAGAAAGTACCCCAAACTCAGTGGCTCAAAACAACATTTAAAGATGATTTCTCATGAGTATACAGATCAGATGATAGATAGCTAATCTAAACTTGGTTTCTCTGGGCATCTGCAGCAAGCTGAGAGTCATATAGACTGGGTTTGCCTAGGATTAGCTTCACACTCTGTGTGTTTTATTTTCCTCCTGGGAACAGTGAGCAAGCTTGGGCATATCCTTCATATAGACATTGAAGATGTTCAGGAGGGCAAGCCCAGGCAGACAAGCATTCTGTCAAGCTTTTGCTAGTATTATATCTGCTAGCATTCCACTGGGCAAAACACACCACATGGATGAGTTAAATTTCAAAGGACAGGGAAATACATTTTGTCTTTTGATTGAAGAAAATGTAAAGTCACATGGCAAAGGGTGTACATTTAGGGAAAGGTTAAAGATTGAGATCATTAATACAATCCATCTGTCATCAGAAATCGCCCTGATGCAATGGTAGCCTCCAAGTAAATCATGTGGCAAACTATCCCAGAGGACACAAAAAAGATTCACAGAACATAGTAAGATGCTAAAATCACCATTTACCAAGTAAATTTTAATGCACACAGCAATATTCAAAGGGAAAGAGATGAGATAGGTTCACACATATAAGACAGTGTTTGAAAAAGCGGAACTACTGAATCCTGGAGTATGGATTGGGCATTCATCCTTTCTCTCTGTTGCATTGATCTTCCCTGCTAATGGTGTTGTTACAAATATCAGAGTTGAGGTTTGAGTATGGGGTCCACGGAGGAAAGTGCTTGGGACCAGTGACACACACTATCCTCTGAGAGATGCTGAGACAAGTACACCTGGCTAAAGTTGTAGCTTGCCAATAAGGCTGCTGAACAAGTAAGAGTTTAATTGCATTTCCTAGGCAGAGGACACATGGGACAAAGATGGGTGTCACCAATGGGTGGCCAAATTAAGAGTTCATAAATACAGAGTGCCTCATGTTCCTGAAGTAAAAATGGTGTGCCCCATGTACTTCATGTATATTTATCATATATATCAATGAGTATTAACATTTCCTTGGTCCTTCTATCCTTTTCTATGTTCACACATACATGTTCTACTTACTTCACTTATCTGACATGCCTGCAAGGTTAATATGCTATTTATTGCTACTGGCTGAATTATGCCCTTCTAAAATTCATATGTTGAAATCCTAACATCTAATATGACTGTATTTAGAGATAGGGATTTTAGCAAATAAGTAAGGTTAAATTCGTTCAGAAGGCTTGAGTTCTAATCTGATATAATTAGTGATTGTATAAGAAAAGGAAGAGTGAGAGAAATCCTTTCTTCACATTGAGCACACACAAACTGAAGAAAGGTTATGTGAGCACACAGCAATGTCAGTCAGCAGTAAGCCCAGAAGAGGGCCCTCACAGAACTTGCCCATGCTGGCACGCTAATATTGATGTCCAGCTCCCAGAACTGTGAGAAATAAATTTCGGTGTTGAAGCCATCTAGTCTATGGTATTTTCTTATGGCAGTCAGACTTAAGGCAGTCATCTTTGCCTGGCACATTGTATGAATTTCACTCTTCCCATTTATTTTCTTGTCTTTTGTGGCATAATTGAATATTCTGAAACTATATAGCAAATACACATTACACCACCACATGGAGAAATATTAATGATGTGAATTAGATAATAGAGAGAAAGACAAGAAAGAGAAATGGAAATACTCAAAAGCAATATTTCCAGGAATTGTTGAATGAATAAGATAAAATAGGGCTGCAAGGCAGGAAGGGGCCAAGGCTGGCCTCAGGTTTCTGTCTTGGGCATCTGAGTTAATGATAATGTCATCCCCTGGAAAAAAATGCACAGGAGGAATAACCATTATGTGGAGGAAGAGAATGAATTCAGCTTTTCACATGATTGAGTTTAGATGAGCTGGGCAGGGGCCATCTCTAATGAAATATGTTGGCTGGTTAGTTGGATGTACAAAGGTGGAGTTCAATAACAACATCTAGCCTAGAGACATAGGTGAGGGTGTCATGAGTAAGGAGAAAGCAAACAAAGTCATGAGAGAGTGCAGCAGTTAGAAAGGAGGATGCCCTAGGGAGGAACAGTGGCTAGAGATCTTGGTTTGAAGGACAGCAGATGTGGGTTGAGGTGAGGGAGTGAGACACCTCAAAATGTTTGAGGCTATGATAAGAAAGAGAGGACTTGGCTACAATTGGGAAAACATGTGAACACCAGGACCATCTAGTTTTGTTACTTAAAAAAAAAATAGGAGCTTGGAAATATTGAGAAGGAGCTACAACAAAGGGAGAGGCTAACTATGGAAGATCTTGGATGGAGCGAGGTTTTTGAGCTCAAGGAAGGAAATGGACCTTGGTTTAGACAGGAGGAGGGGCCTTCTCTCTGTAAAAGGAGGAAAGGAGCAGAGTGCAGAAGCAGGAGCATTTGTAGGGCTGGGGGCAGCGGGGTGAGGGACTTCCTCTTTGTGGTTTCCATTTTGTTTGTGAAAGAGAGGGCAAGGTTATCTGTTGAAAGTGAGGTAGTGGGTAGACATTTCAGGAAACAGAAGACAGTTTGCTGTACTGTATCTGCTTTTTCAGAAAGAGGACTTGACTGTAGAAACACAAAATGATTTCCAGGCTCAGTTAAGGGCCCAGTTGAGCCTGGAGCTCATAAATCAGTAGTGGTAGGAGTCTATGGGTAGCTTTTCTAGTTTTTCTTACACACCCATGTACAAGTGTAGAGGACAATTGAGTTAATCAGGGTTGGGTTTTGCCTGCAGGTGGTACAGAGGGCCACCGCCTGAGAGAATTCAGGACTTCTGTAAGAAAAATGGCTGAAGTCAACTGAGTGTAAGATGAGTAGAATACCAAGAAGTGAACACAAGATGAGAGCAAAGTCAGTCAAAAAGAAACTCAAAGTTTGATGAATTTGAAGGACAATCATCTTGGACATGAGTGAATTAGGAAGCCAAGGAGCAGGAGGTTGTTGTTAACAGGGTGTGTGAGATGCAGATTTTGGAGGCAGTGCAGTTCTGAGAGATAACAGGGTTCAGAGTCTGGCTATGGGAGTGCATGGAGGTGAAGACCTCTGAATGAGGAAGTCAAGGATGACTGAGGCAGGGTATCTGATCCACTGAAGTCACCCAGAAAGATGGCACATGTTAGCCAGGAGAGGCAGACTACAATGCAGTGCCCAGGTTCTTAATAAAGCAACTCATGTGAGGACACAGCAGTACACGGACTGCCTCCCTTAAAAAGGAGGGGCAGAGTGGGAAGTACCGTGGAGTGGCCTGAACCTCAATGGGGCACAGGGATTTGCATGCAGTGGAAGAATTGAAAATATAGAAATGTTAATGAGGAGCTAGGACAAAGGCAACTCTCATATCCTAGTCCACTCTCATAGCATGGCATGTAGAGTAGTTAGAGAGCCAACTGCTGTAACTTAGCTGTCTGTAGGCCATGGGGTCTTCCAGAGAAAAGAAGGCTATAAAGTGGTGGAGATGTTCAAAGAAGAGCTGAAGGTGTAGGGTAGGCTGTTAACCATGGGAGGAGAAGTACAGACGTCCAGTGTGAAGGTTTTGTAGAGGATGGGGAAGACTATGTGGTTGCCCAGATGAATTAAGAGAATGTAGAAGAGATGGGGGAATTGGAAGAGCTGCCCCCCCTTGATCCTGTTCCCCCAAATATATTTCAAGAGTCTCTTGGTTCAAGACAAGAGTCTTTCAAACATATTTCAAGAATTTTTTGGTTCCTTTTATTGAGATGACCCACACTCAACATTTTACAACATTCCCAGATGGCTCAATAGCCAAATACCTCCCTACCTTGTTTGCCCTCCTTTTCTTGCAAAGTGGTTTCATGATAAAACTTACATAGAATTTGTTCAAATCCTGACCACTGTAAGACCTTGGGCAAACTATTTGGCCTTTTTTAGCCTCAGTCTTATCATCTGAACAATGGGAGGTGGGTATTAATACCATCTTCATTGGGTTGGTGGCAGGACTGAGTGTACACAATGCACATAGTCTGATGCTCCACATGTGGCAGCTGCACAATGCATGGGTTTTGTCTTCCTCTTTAAATGTGGTATGCAGAATTGAGGAAAATGTTCTAGGTGTGATCTGACTGGTCAAGAGTGACGGGGGAGCTTGACTTCCTATGTTGTGGAGACCACACATCTATGGAGTAACCTCAGACTGATTGTGCTACCCTTTTAAAGACTTGCCTCAACTTATTGGCTCATATAGAAGTGTGCAATCAACCACAACCACCAGAACTTTGAAAAATGTAATTGCAGCAATTGAGTTGGGGTAGCTGATAAGACGTATCAGTCAAAGTATACATGAATCAAGCAACCTAACAGGAGGAAGTGTTGTTGTATTAGTTTGATTGGGGTTCCACAACAAAGTTGCTCAGCCTGGATGGTTTAAATAACAGAAATTTATTTTCTCACAGTTTTAGAATCTACAAATCCAAAGTCAAGATTTCAGCATGTTTGATTTCCTTCTCAGGCTCCTTTTCTTGGCTTATAGATGGTCATCCTCTTCCTTTATCTTAACATGGTCTTTTTTCTGTGTGGTCTTTCCTCTGTGTGTACATGCCTGTGTCCTCTTCCTATAAAGTTATATTAGTTTAGAACTCACCTTCTGACTTCATTTTAATTTAAATGCCTCTTTAAAGATCACTAAATTAAGTCACATTCAGAGGTCCTAACGGCTAAGACTTCAATATATAAATTTTGAAGGGGACAAAATTCAGCCCATAACAGTAGTGGTGAATGAGAATTTTATTTTCAAACACCAAAAATTTGCAAAGTGTTCTTGTCACATTTTAATATATATTAGAAACACACACACAAAAAAAATAAATGCCGAGGGAGAATATAAATTTTTAGTAACATATAATAAGGGATGGGTGCTCTTCGTATGAAAGAGGAAAATCTCTGAAAAAAGTATTCACTGAGTGAAGAAGTAAATAATGCATCCTCTTTACTACAGATTAAATGTACAACTGTTCAAGTCTAAGGAACAAAACAAGGCAAAATGAAAAAAAAAAACTCATATGGGAAGTTTATCTTTTTCTATATTTCAGTACTTGGCTGATGTCTGGCCATGTCTTCCTCCTTAGAAACATGGGAATAAATGTTTCTTTAGAGTTTTACCTATGGAAAAAGCCCTGGAAAGAATAACTAGAATGTTGCTGCTGCTGCCCTGCAGATACATGCTTGGAGTTTCTGTTAAGAGTTGTTGGGTAGACTACATTAAATCATTCAGATTCTCTTGCCCAGTTCTTATGTGAAGGAGGTCATACAATTTCAAGAAGACCACATAGGTAAGGAAAGAGGAATCAATATTCCTCAAACATCACCTACTAGTAGGTTCTGTGATAGGTGGTTTGGAGTCATTAATTTAATAAAGTATTCATATCAAGAAAAATGCAAATAATCTGATTTTAAAATGGGCAAAAGATCTTGATAGAGTTTGGATGTTATCCCAGCCCAAATCTCATGTCAAGATGTAATCCCCAATGTTGGAGGTGCGGTCTGGTGGGAGATGATTGGATCATGGGGGTGGATTTCTCATGAATGGTTTAGTACAATCCCCTTTGTACTGTTCTGGTGATAGTGAGTGAGTTCTTACAAGATCTGGGTGTTTAAAAGTGTAAGGCACCTCCCCTGTCCCTCTTTTACTCCTGCTCTGGCCATGTGATGTGCCTCCTCCCCCTTCACCTTCTGCCATGATTGTAAATTTCCTGATACATGCCCAGATGTCAAGCAGATGCCAGTATCATACTTACAATCTGCAGAACCATGAGCCAATTAAAACTCTTTTCTATATAAACTACCCAGTCTCAGGTATTTCTTTACAGATGCTGGAATGTACTAATACAGTTCTGAATAGACATTTCTCAAAAGAAGACATACAAATGGTAAACAGGCATATGAAAAATGCTCACCATCACTAATCATTAGAAAAAGGCAAATCAAAACCACAATGAGCTATCACTTCATCCCTGTTAAAATGGCTTTAATCAAAAAGACAAAAAAATAGTAGATACTGGTGAAGATGCAGAGAAAGGGGAATGATTGCACACTTTTGGTGGTGATGTAAAGTAGTACAACCACTATAGAGAACAGTATGGAGATTACAAAAACAAAAACAAAAATGAAAAATAGAAGTACCATATGATCCAGGAATCCCAGCACTGGGTATATATCCAAAATAAAGCAAGTCAGTATTGAAGACTAAACACTCCCGATTATTGCAGCACTATTCACAATAGCCAGTAGCCCAGATAAGAATTAACTTAAACGTCTACCAATGGATGAATAGAAAATGAAAATGTGGTATACACAACAGAATACTATTCAGCCATAAAAAGAATGAAATCCGGTCATTTGCAACAACATAGATGAAACTGGAAGACATTATGTTAAGTGAAATAAGCTAGGCACAGAATGAAAAACATTGCATGTTTTCACTCATATGTGGCAGCTAAAAAAAAATTGATGTCATGGACGTAGAGAGTAGAATAATGGTTACTAGAGGTTAGGGAGGATAGTGGGAAAGTGGGGAAGAAGAGAGGTTGGTTAATGAGTACAAAAATACAGCTAGATAGAAGGAATAAAATATAGTGTTCAGTAGCACAATAGGATCAACATAGTTAAAAATAATTTTTTAGGTATCTCAAAATAACTAGAGGAGTCAATATGGAATGTTTCCAACACCAAAAAAAAAAAAAAAAAAAAGATAAATGTTTGAGGTTATGGATATCTCAGTTACCTTGATTTGATCATTACACATTGTAAGATTGAATCAAAATATCACATATACCTCATAAAAATGTGGAACTACTATGTATTTACAAAAATTAGAAATATAAAGGGAAGTATCTCTTCTCATCCCCATTTTATAGATGAATATGTTGAGGGTTATGAAACCCATGTAATGTTTCATGATGGTAGTGACAAATAGAATTCAAATTCAGGTTTATCTAAAAACAAAGCATTAGTACTTTTTATTGTATCTACCAAATGGACTTCAACCAGTGTTGTCCAATATATAATAGTAGCCAAAATCTATATGTGACTTTTAAAATTTAAATTAATTTAAATCAAATACAATTTAAAATTCAGTTCTTCAGTTCCACTGGGAACATTTTGAGTGCTCAATAGCCACATGTGGCTAGTGGCTTTTCTACTGAACATTAAAGACATAGAACACTTCCATCATCACTGAAAGTTTCACTGGAGAATGCTGATATAGAACTAACAGGTCCTGACATAATTTAATTGTATAATCACTTCTATGAGTATTTCATTGACAAGACGTTTTCCAGCAACTAATTAAACTATGTAAATTGAAAGCTAGAAATTTCTTTCTCCTACTGATTTGCAGGAGTCTTTACATATTTTAGGCAGAAGTCTTTGTTGGATATATGCATTGAAATATATTATCCAGCTGGGTGTGGTGGTTCACGCCTGTAATTCCAGCACTTTGGGAGGCCAAGGTGGGAGGATCACTTGAGGTCAGGAGTTCAAGACCCGCCTGGCCAGCATGACAAAACCCTGTTTCTACTAAAAATACAAAAAGTAGCTGGGTTTAGTGGCATATGCCTGTAATGCCAGCTACTCAGGAGGCTGCGGCAGGAGAATGGCTTGAACCTGGAGGCGGATGTTGCAGTGAGCCAAGATTGCCCCACTGCACTCCAGATTGGGTGACAAAGTGTGACTCAGTCTTAAATATATGTATGATTCCATTCCAGCATTTGCATTTTTACTCTCTGATGGGATCGTTTGATGAAGTGAAGATTTTATATTTTTATTTTATTTTTTTATTGTGGTAAGAACACTTGACACCAAATTTTTAAGTGCAAAATACAGCATTGTTAATTATAGGCACAATATTGTAGAGAACATCTCTAGTACTTACTCATTTTGCATAACTTTATACCCATTGAACATGAACTCCCAGTTTCCTCACCCTCCAGCCTTTGGCAATTGCCATCTGTTTTCTGTTTCTATGAGTCTGACTATTTTAAATATCCCATATAAGTGGAATCATACAGTATTTGTCTTTCTGTATCTGCCTTATTCACTTATCATGAGGTCCTCCAGGTTCATCATATTATAACAAATGACAGGATTTCCTTCTTTTTAAGGCTGAATAATATTTCCTTGTATGTATATACCACATTTTCTTTATCCATTCATCTCTTGATAGACATTTAGGTTGTGTCCATGTCCTGGCTATTGTGCATTATGCTATAATAAACATGGCAGTGCAGATATCTTTTTGAAATTCTGAGTTCAATTCTTTTGGATATACTGCCAGAAGTGGGATTGCTGGATAATATGGTAGTTCTAGTTTTAATTTTTTGAGGTATTTCCATACTGTTTTTTATAGTGGCTGTGTGTTTTTATATTCCTGTCAACAGTGTGCAAGTGTTCTAATTTCTACACCTCTTGCCAACATTTCTTCTCTTTTGGGTTATTTAATAATAACCATTCTAACAGGTAAAAGGTGATGTCTCACAGTGGTTTTAATTTGTATTTCCCTGATGGTTAGTGATGTTGAGCATCTTTTCATCTACTTGATGGTCAGTTGTATGTATTCTTTAAAAAAATGTTTTCAAGTACTTTATCTGCCTTTTTTTTTCCCCCCAAGGAAATTTTCCAGTGCAATTTTAAGTCACCTAAACTAGCAACATCTACATCTACTAAAGTCAAATATCTTTCAATCCATGCCATATTGAAGCTACACATTTTTTTTTTTTTTAATATAACAAAGTTCAGATTTGTTTTCTTTTCAGTTAAGGAGTTCTGGTTTTCCCAACATGCTATGTCAAAGTGTGTACATTACTTTTGGAGCCTGATAAATAGAGAAGCAATCTGTCATCCATGATATCATCTATGATAGCAAAAGTCTGGGCAAATATTTAAATAAATACCCATAAGCAACACTGAAATTATGGGCTATAGAAAGTATTTATAATTATCCTTTGGAATTTTCCAAGAGAGAAGGTGCTTTCCCACTCTTATCTCATGTAATTTTTAAAACTGTCTGGAGTTTGCGGACAAAAATAATGCAAAAATTCCCAGCAATTTTTCATGGAGTTTGTAGTGAAGCTAGGAATTGAATCTGGGCCTGCCCGGATATCCTTCCGGCTAAATGACATGTGTGTCTGGGCCTGATGGCTCCTTTCAGCTTCTTTTTTTTTTTTTTAATTGCATTTTAGGTTTTGGGGTACATGTGAAGAACATGCAAGATTGTTGCATAGGTACACACATGGCAGTGTGCTTTGCTGTCTTCCGTCCCCTCACCTGTATCTGTCATTTCTCCCCATGCTATCTCTTCCCACCTACTATTTGACTTTAGTAGATGTAGATGTTGCTAGTTTAGGTGAATTAAAACTGGTTGGTTGTAGGAGTTTTTTGTATATTTTGATATTAACTCTTTATCAGTTATATTGTTTGCAAATATTTTCTTCCATTCTGTAGGTTGCTTTTTAAATATGTTAAATGTTTCCTTTGGTGTGCAGAAGTTTTTTATTTTGATATACTCTCACTCATCTATTTTTGTTTTTGTTGCCTGTGCATTTGGTTTTGTATCCAAGAAATCATTCAAAAAATGTGCAAGCACCTAGAATTGGCAGGTCTACTAAAAAACACACTGAAATATTCCAATGACTTTAGTAAAACATAAAATTAAAAGAATGACTCAAATTAAACATGTTAACAAGACTAAGCTGCAGAAAGTGTGTGGAGCATAGGTGCTATCCTGTAATACCCATGTGAGAGTTTATTAGTACAATTAACTTGGAAATAACTGGCAATTTCAAGATATGCATATCCTATAGTTTAGTAATCTTTTCTTTTCTTTCTTTCTTTTTTCTTTCTTTCTTTCTTTTTCTTTCTCTCTTCCTTCCTTTCTGTCTTTCTCTTTCTTTTTTTTTGTCTCCTTTTGTTGCCAAGGCTGGAGTGTAGTGGCATGATCTTAGCTCACTGCAACCTCTGCCTCCTGGGTTCAAGCAATTCTCCCACCTCAGCCTCCTGAGTAGCTGGGATTATAGGCACCTGCCATCATGCCTGTCTAATTTCTGTATTTTTAGTTGAGATGGGATTTCACCCTGTTGACCAGATTGGTCTTGAACTCCTGACCTCAGGTGATCCACTCGCCTTGGCCTCGCAAATGCTGGGATTACAGGCATGAGCCACTGCACGAGGCCTAGTTTAGCAATCTTATTTCTAGATGTATAGTGTATAGAAATGTGTGCACAAACGCCACAGGAAACATATGCAAGGTGATACACGGCAACAGTATTCATAATAAAAAAAAATAAAGCCTAAAAAGAAAGGTACAATTTTGATAACTTTAAAAAATTTTGATACTTAAAAAAATCTCTTTTAAAAATGATAAAATATGTATACCTGGGAGTGAATATAACATAAACATACAATTATAAAATGAATACATATGTAAGCACCACTCGGGTTAAGAAACAACATTGCCTGTCCTCTAGAATCTGCTACTTGTTATATTCCTTCTTTTTTTTTTTGTGAAAAGATATACATATATTTAGAATTAGCCAGCTGGACTCCGTTTAGATGATCCCAATTTTGTTGGCAACATCCAAAGCATCTTAATCAGGGGCCAGTCGAACATATGCCTTCTTCTCTCCATCAGGCCGAATCAGGGTGTTGACCTTGGCCACATCAATGTCATAGAGCTTCTTCACAGCCTGTTTGATCTGATGCTTGTTGGCTTTAACATCCACAATGAACACAAGTGTGTTGTTGTCTTCTATCTTCTTCATGGCAGACTCAGCGGTCAGCGGAAACTTGATGATAGCATAGTGGTCCAGTTTGTTTCTCCTGGGGGCGCTCTTCCGAGGATATTTGGGCTGCCTCCGGAGTCGCAGTGTCTTGGGCCGCAGGAAGGTGGATGACGTGCAGATCTTCTTTTATTTTTATTTTTTTTTTTGAGACCGAGTTTCGCTCTTGTTACCCAGGCTGGAGTGCAATGGCGTGATCTTGGCTCACCGCAACCTCCGCCTCCTGGGTTCAGGCAATTCTCCTGCCTCAGCCTCCTGAGTAGCTGGGATTACAGGCACGCGCCACCATGCCCAGCTAATTTTTAGTATTTTTAGTAGAGACGGGGTTTCACCATGTTGACCAGGATGGTCTCGATCTCTTGACCTCGTGATCCACCCACCTCAGCCTCCCAAAGTGCTGGGATTACAGGCTTGAGCCACCGCGCCCGGCCTAGATCTTCTTTTTTTTGTGGCTGTGGACACCTTTCAACACTGCCTTCTTGGCCTTTAAAGCCTTCACTTTGGCTTCGGCTTTAGGCGGGGCAGGAGCTTCCTTCTTCGCTTTTGGCGCCATCTTGTGAAAAACATATTCCTTCTTAATTATGGTCCTCCTCTCAAGAGGTAATACCCTGATTTTATGTGATTATCACTTTTCTTTATAATCTTACTACCTATGAATGGATTAATAGGCCACGGAATTTAATTTTGCCTTTAAAAAACTATATGAATTGTAGCCACTTTGGAAAACTATTTGGTAGTTCTTAAAAATGTTTAAAAAAATAGAGTTGCCATATTTTAAAAAAACTATATAAATTGAATCATAAAACAGGAATTCTTTTTCTATCTTGTTTCTTACGTTCAACGTGTCAGTAAGATTCATCCATAATGTTGCATGTAGCTATAGTTCATTCTTTTATTGCTGTGTAATATTCTTATTGCATAAATATGCCATATTTTATTTACCTCTTCTACTGTTGATGGGCATTTGAGTTGTGTCCAGTGTTTGACTATTACTAGTGCCCTCCTCTGGAAAAATGAAAAAGGAGAATTTTCCTTTCAGTAAAGTTGAGATTTGGGTTCACAGTAGTTTACAATTTTTTTTTTTTTTTTTGAGGCAGGGTCTTGCTCTGTTGCTCAGGCTGGAGTGCAGTGACATGATTTTGGCTCACTGCAACCTCTGTCTCCAGGGTTCAAGAGATTCTAGTGTCTCAGTCTCCCGAGTAGCTGGGACTACAGGCACGTGCACCATGCCCAGCTAATTTTTGTCTTTTTTTCAGTAGAGATGAGGTTTCACCATGTTGCCCAGGCTGATCTTGAACTCCTGAGCTCAAGTGATCCAACTGCCTCAGCTTCCCAAAGTGCTGGAATTACAGGCATGAGACACCATACCCAGCAAGTTTACAAATATTTGTTACCAGAGCCACAGTAAAAACACATTTTATATTGTGACTAAATATACTCATAACCGTATACAATGGAAACAAAAATTCTCCCAAAGGATACTTGACTCCATATAAGGAAAGCTGTCTGATATCTCATTAGTATTTAATTCTTGTCTATTTCCTTTTCAATTATTTTTGGTTGTGACTCACTAAATTTATATGAGGATCTGTTAACAGTTTGCAACCCACAGGTGGAAGACTTCTGGAACATAAGTTACAAAAAGTACAGAACACTAGGCTAGTAGGGCCTTTCCAGAACAAGCTTTCCACAGTTTCCATGGCTACACATTTTTCAGGTCAATAAAATCAATGATGCAGGGAACCAAAACTATCATGGTGATCTGCTCCTCTCTTTCTTCTTCATCAGACCTGGGACCACACAATGAAAGCACCACACAATGAAAGCAGCAGGAATGTGACATCTCTTGATAGTGCTCTCACAGGGAAATCAGGCCAGTTTTTGCAAGAAATGGTTCATATACCTCACCCAGGCTGTGAAAGTGCTGACCCCTTCCTTCGTTTCAACAGCCAATCAGACTAGAATTTATTCCTTTATGGGTCCTTTGAGGAGCTGCCCTCCACCAGGGTGTGGAGAATTACTGACGACTCAGAGAAGCCAAACCCCACCTCTGAATCAGGGGACATGCCGCCTCTAAGCCTCCCTTAAGGTTTCCCAATTTGCTCCAAGTCCACCAGGCTCCTGCAGCCCTACTGGTGGTGTGCACTTTCTTGCCTTAAGCCTAGCTACCCTTTGCCACTGGGCCGATTGCTATAGGGCCTCTTTCCCACAATGCTGGAGATAGGACCCTGAAGTAAAGGACCACAGCCTTTCCAGAGCAGCAGACCAGGTTGCCGAGTCTGATCTGCAGAACTATGAGAGGGGGTTGGTAATGAGAAATTGTGGGTGTGGGTGGGCATGGGGGTGATGGCTCTGCTTCACTTTTAGCAGCTGAAGAAAGAACATGTGGTGACTTGGAGGATCTCAAAAGAGTGGGAGGTTAAGAGTAAGATTTTAAAAGTCAGATGGTTTCAAGTAAATCTTGGGTTTTCCCCTTATTGTCTGTATGACTTTGCCGTTGACCAATTTTTTAACCTAGTCTGTGGTCTCCACTTGTGTAACTTCTACTTTTCATCCTGTTTTGAAGAACACATGTGATAATGCATATGAATCACGAATTGCCTCACATATAGCATGGGCTACTTACTTAATGGTAGCTGCTATTATTAATGCACTGTTGTTGTTATCATACTGGGTAAGAGAAAAAGGTGGAAAGACTTAGCCAGTGGCCCCTGGAACGCAACTAAATGCAGATGTAATGCTTGGGAACTGCACATATAGTGTGCCCTATTACAGAAACTTGCCCTTCCTGGTTTGGCAGGGTGTGTCATGCTTGCCTGCTAGGAAGAGAAGTTTCTTGAGTAGCTGTGCTCAGAAGGACTGCGAAACCATGGCAAGACCCAGTGTGGTAAGAGAGCCTCACACTGAGCATCTTGTCCTGTCATGGGTTTGGAGTGGTAAACATGGGCAAGCCAGCTGAGTATTTGCCTTCCCTGCCTTTTTAGGACTTAATATTTTTTGATTTAGTCTTAATTTTTCAGGCTTTTCAAGATGGCTCTTTTTAAAGGCATTATTTCTCATTGGCGTTTCCAGGGGTGATACATAAGCCTCACCTGCATTCCTGAAAATATTCTACAAGGCACATATTTAAGGAGGTTGTTAGGTGCGTAATAGAGATGGGTCTAGCATTGGAGGGAAACGGAAGTGGTGAAAAAGAAAAAGCAACGAGTCACAGAATAAGAAATATAAAAAGGAGAAAATTAGAACACATACACTGTAAAACAAGCTAAAACTGGGCCCTGGTGCTAAGGCAGGGACAATATTGTGTACCGCAATGAGTAAACACTGCCACCTGCTGGCCAAGGGGAGTGTGACTGCCAAGGGATCCCTTTGAAAATGGCATACATGCATACATCATTTTGTTGTGCTTTGAACGTAATTGTTTTTTTCTGGGTTTTTTTTTTTTTTTTCGAATTGAAAGTTTGTGGCAGCCTTACCTCAATGAAGTCTATCTGCGCCATTTTTCCAACAGCATGTGCTCACTTTATGTCTCTGGGCTACATTTTGGTAATTCTCTGAAATTTTTTAAAGAAATGAAAAATTTCAAATATTTTCACTATTATTGTATTTGTTATGATGGTCTGTGATCAGTGATCTTTGATATTACTATCAGAATTCTTCTTGAGCACCACAAACCATACCCATATAATACGGCAAATTTAATGGATAAATGTGTATGTCTTCTGACTGTTCCACAAACTGACAGTTCCCCTATCTGTTTCCCTCTCCTCAGGCCTTCCTATTCCCTGAGACACATCAATATTGAAATTAGGCCAATTAATGACCATACAATGGCCTCTAAGTTTTCAAGTAAAAGGAAGAGTCACACATCTACACTTTCAACCAAAAGCTAGAAATGATTTTTAGTGAAGAAGCCATGTTGAAAGCTGAGAGAGGCAAAAAACCAGACCTCTGTGCCAAAAAGACAAGTTTTGAATGCAAATGAAAAGTTCCTGAAGGAAATTAGAATTGCCACTCCAGTCAACATAGGAATGACAAAAAGGAAAACAGTTTTACTGCTGATATGGAGAAAGATTTTTTGTGGTTGGAATAGAAGATCAAACCAGCCACAATATTCCCTTAAGCCAAAGCCTAATCCAGAGCAAGGCCCTAGCTCTTCAATTCTGTGAAGTCTGAGGGAGTTGAGGAAGCTGCAGAAGAAAAGTTAGAAGATAGAAGAGGTTGGTTCATGAGGTTTGGGGAAAAGAGCTGTTTCCGTAACATAAAAATGCAAGATGAAGCAGCAAGTGCTGATGGAGAAGCTGCAAAACATCATCCACAAGACTCAGCTAAGATCATTAAGGTGGCTCCACTAAACAACAGATTTTCAATGTAGACAAACAGCCTTATATTGGAAGAAGATGCATCTAGGACTTTCATAGCCAAAGAAGAGAAGACAATGCCTGGCTTCGAAACTTCAAAAGACAGACTGACTCTCTTGTTAGGGGCTAATGCTGCTGGTAACTTTAAGCTGAAGACAATGCTCATTTACCATTCCAAAACTTCTAGGGCCCAAAAGGCTTATGCCAAATCTACTCTGCCTATACTCTAGAAATGAAACACATTTCTGGATGACAGCACATCTGTGTACAGCATGGTTTACTGAATAAGCCCACATAAACCTACTGTAGAGAAAAATAATTCCTTTCAAAATATTACTGTTCATTGACACTGCACCTGGTCAACGAAGAGCTCTGATGAAAATGTGCATGGAGATGAATGTTGTTTTCATGCCTGCTAATAGAGCATCCTTTCTGAAGGCCATGGATCAAATAGTTATTTAAGGTTTCAAGTGTTATTATGTAAGAAATACATTTTGTAAGGTACAGCTGCCGTACAAAGTGATTACTCTGATGGTTTTAGTCAAAGGAAATAGAAAAATCTTCTGAAAAAAAGTTACCATTTAAGATGACATTAAGAACATTCATGATTCATGAGAGGAAGTCAGAAATATCAACATTAACAGGAGTTTGGAATAAGTTTATTCTAACCCTCATGGATGACTTTGAACAATACAAAACTTCAATGGAGGAAGCAACTGCAGATGTAGTAGAAATAGCAACAGAGCTAGAATTAGAACTGGAGTATAAAAAAGTGACTGAATTACTGCAATCTCATTTTTTGTTCTTAATTTTTGTGAGTATATAATAGGTGCATACATTTATGGGTCACGTGATATTCTGATACAGGCATGCAATGCATAATAATCACATCCATGAAAATGGGGTATTCATCACTTCAAGCATTTATCCTTTGTGTTACAAACAAATTACACTCTTTGTTATTTTAAAAGGTACAACTAAATTATTTTTGACTATAGTCACTCTGTCGTGCTGGCAAATACTAGGTCTTGTTAATTCTTTCTAACTATGTTTTTGTACCACTTAACAATTCCCACTTCTTCCTGACTGCACCCCAACTAATACCCTTCTCATCTTCTTGTAAACATCCTTCTACTCTCCATATCCATGAATTTAATTGTTTTAATTTTTAGCTCTTCACAAATAAGGAAGAACATGTAAAGTTTGTCTTTCTGTGGTTATTTCACTTAACATAATGATCTCCAGTTCCATGCATGTTGTTGTAAATGACAGGATCTTATTCCTTTTTATAGCTGAACAGTACTCCAGTGAGTATATGTACCACATTTTCTTTCTCTTCTTTAAGCTGAGGCCAATGATCATTTACCATTCCAAACTTCTAGGGCCCATAAGAATTAAGCCAAATCTACTCTGCCTGTGCTCTAGAAATGAAGCAACAAAACCTAGATGACAGTACATCTGCTTACAGCATGATTTACTGAATATGTTAAGCCCACATAGAGAAAAGTAGGTTCTCCATATTGATTGTACCAATTTACTTTACCACCAACTGCATACCAGGCTTCCCTTTTCTCCACATTCTTGCCAGCATTTGTTATTGCCTGTCTTTTGGATAAAAGCTATTTTAACTGGGGTGAGATAGTATCTCACTGTAGTTTTAATTTGCATTTCTCTGACAATCAGTGCTGTTGAGCACCTTTTCAAATGTCTCTTTGCAATTTGTATGTCTTATCTTTCGGGAAATGTCTATTAAGATCTTTTGCGCTTTTAAAACCGAGATAATAATTTTTTTTCCTAAAGAGTTGAGTTCCTTATAGATTCTGGTTACTAATCTTTTGTGAAATGGGTAGATTGTAAATATTTTCTTCCATTTTGTGGTTGTCTCTTTACTTTGTTGATTGTTTCCTTTGCTCTGCAGAAGCTTTTTAACCTGACATGATCTGATTTATCCATATTTGCTTTGGTTGCCCGTGCTTGTTGGGTGTTGTTCAAGAAATATTTGCCCACTCCAGTGTCCTGGAGAGTTTCCCCAATGTTTGTTTCAGGTCTTAGATTTAAGCCTTTTATCCATTTTGATTTAATTTTTATACATGGTGAGAGATAGGAGGCTAGTTTCATTCTTCTGCATATAAATGTAGAATCATCCCAGTACCATTTATTGAAGAGGCTGTCTTTCCCCTAGTGTATGTTCTTGACACCTTCGTCAAAAATGAGTTCACTGTAGGTGTGTGGATTTGTTTCTGGATTCTCTATTCTGTTCCACTGATCTATGTGTCTATTTTTGTGCCAGTACTGTGCCATTTGGGTTACTATATCTCTGTAGTGTAACTCAAAGTTAGTTGATGAGATTTCTCCAGTTTTCTTTTCTTTTTTTCTTTTCTTTTCTTTTTTTTAGGACATCTTTGGCTATTCTGGGCCTTTTTGTGTTCCATATAAATTTTGGACTTTTTTTTTCTATTTCTTTGAAGAATGTCATTGGTATTGTGAATGGGATTACACTAAATCTATAGATTTCTTTGGGTAGTGTGGGCATTTTAACAATATTGATTCTTCCATAAACACGGAGTGTCTTTCCATTTTTTATGTTTTCTTTGGTTTCTCACATCAATGTTTTATAGTTTTCATTATAGAGATATTTCACTTTTTTGCTTAATTCCTATGTATTTTATTTTATTTGTAGCTATTATAAATGAGATTATTTCTTTTTCAGATTGTTCACTGTTGGGATGTAGAAATGCTACTGATTTTGTATGTTGATTTTGTGCTCTGCAACTTTACTGAATTTGTTTATCAGTTCTAATAGTTTTTTGGTGGAGTCTTTAGGTTTTTCCAAATATAAAATTGTATTATCTGCATATAAGGATAATTTGACTTCTTCCTTTCCAATTTGGGTGCCTTTTATTTCTTTCTCTTGTCTGTTTGCTCTACATAGGATTTACAGAACAGTGGTGAAAGTGGGCATCCTTATCGTGTTGTAGATCTTAGAGGAAAGGCTTTCAGTTTTTCTCAACTTAGTATGATACCAACTATAGGTCTGTCTTATGTGGCTTTTATTATGTTAAGGTATGTTCCTTCTACACCCAGATTTTTCAGGGTTTGTATCATGAAGAGATGTTAACTTTGTCAAGTCTCACCTAAGGCATGCTGTAACCATTCCCTGGCTTTTTCCTATGTTTGTTTAAGGGCCTTTGGCTCTACAATCAGCTGGTGGCAAAGCCAGCCAAGGCTGTGCTCTTACCTTCTGGTGGTGAACTCCCCCAGGCCCTAGGTGAGACCAAAGATGCTGTTGGGAACCAGGAACTAGAGTAAAAAACATTAGGTGCCTACCTTGTGATCGATTGCACTGCAGGTGAAATGGCACTCAAACCAAAATATGCAGTCTTTCCTACTCTCTCTTCCCCTTTCCAAAGGCAGAGGAGCCTCACCCTGAGGTCACCAGCACCACAGGCCCATGGGGAGTACCAGCAAACTATCTCCAATGTTTTTTCTTTTAAGGCCCAAGGGCTCTTCAGTCAGTTTGTGGTGAATGCTACCTGGTCTTGAACTCACACTTCAGGGCAGTGGGCTCCTGTCTGAGCCAAGGCAGGTGAAGAAATGCTATCAAGAGCCACGTCCTGGATTTGGGGCTCCCAAAACCTGCTTGGTACTCTACCCCCTTGTGGCTGAGCTGGTACCTAAGGCACAAGACAAATTCCCCTCTACTTTTCTCTCTGCTTTTCTCAAGCAGAAGGAGCCTCTTCCTGTAGCCACCACAGCTGGGAGTGTGCCAAGTCTCACCTGAAGCAGCAAGTCTCAGAGTCTCATCCAAGGCCCACAGCATACAATATGAGCATTGCTGCTGGTTCATCAAGGCTTAAGGACTCTTTATCCAGAAGTTGATGGGTCCTGCAAGGACTGGGTCCTTCTCTTCAGGGCAGCAGTTTCTCTTCTGGTCCAGGTTGTGTCTAGAAATGTCATTAAGAAGCTAAGGCCCAGGAAAGAAGACTCATGATTCTTATTGTTGCCCTATCCTACTGTGGCTGAGCTGGTATCCAAGATGTAAAAGAAAGTCCTCTTTATTTTTCCCTTTCTTCTCCTCAAGTGGAAGAAAGGGGTCTCTTTTGGAGCTATGAGCTGTGCAGCTTGGGACTGGGGGAGGAATGCCTCTAGCACTCCATTAGCCACCCCAGCTGGTGTCTCAGAAGGGTGTGCCCCCCAAGTGCACTGCCTCTGAGCCCGGTTCAGCACTGGGACTTGCCTAGGAGTTGCAGTCTTTGTGTCACTTGGCCCCAAAGCAGTTTATACCACAGTGATGAGGCTTGATGGAACTGAAGTGTGACCGCTGAGATGGGCAATTCTCCTCTGGCTAGGGCTGCTTTGAATACTTCCTCCATAGGCAGGGGTCAGCTGAATTCAGCCTGGTTTTGTTTTCTGCTGTGGCAGGGCAACACTGAGTTCAATGCAATGTCTCATAATTGCTGTGCTCTCCGTCTCCTAAGTGCACAGATTCTCTCTCCATGCCATGATGCCACTGCCAGGAGATGGGGGAGGGGTGGCATCAGCAATTCAAGTCTGTCTTTTTTTACCCTCTTCAGTGCCGCTTTCAGTGACATGAAGCGAAAACCAGGTAATGTGAGTGCTCTTATGAAGGCACTTTTTTATGAAGGCACTTGTGTGTGTGTGTGTGCGTGTGTGTGTGTGTGTGTGTGTGTGTAGATAGTTGTTAAATCTGGTGCTCCTGCAGGGGCAGGGGGCAACTGGTGGAGTCTTCTATCAGCCATCTTGCTCCCCTCATGATAAAACGTTAACAGATTAGAAGTTGCTTCTATGGATGAGAAAAGAAAATAGTTTCTTGACAAGGAATTTGCTCCAGGTGAAGATGCTGTGAACATTGTTGAAATGATAATACAGGATTTAGAATATTACATAAACTTAGTTGCTAAATCATTTACAACTTGAAAGGATTGACTCCAATTTTGAAAGAAGTTCTTCTGTGGGTAAAGTGCTATCAAACAGCATTATACGCTAGAAAAATATTTTTTGAAAGGAAGACTCAATCGATGCAGGAAAGTTCATTGCTTTAAGAAATTGCTGCAGACACCCTAACCTTCAGCAATGACCAATCTGATCAGCCAGCTGCCATCTACCTTAAGGTGAGACCCTCCCCCAGCAAAAGGATTATGACTCATTGAAGGCTCAGATAATCATTAGCATTTTTGGCCATAACGTATTTTTAAATTAAGGTATGTATATTGTTTTTAGACATAATGCTATTGTACACTTAATAAATGACAATATGCTCTAACCATATTTTTATATGCACTGAAAAACAAATTTTTTTAATTGCAATATTAACTTTATTACAGTGGTCTGGAACCAAACCTACAAAATCCCTGAGGTATACCTGTATCTGAAAAATATGATGAAACAGGAGTGAACATAGAAAATTTAAAATACTTAACTTGTTGCATTTTATCATGCAAGTGTAAATATGTTTGGAATGTAGGAACTGGAGAGCAATCGAAGTGAGATTATGAGGTAAATGAGGAACACACACCATGTTATTGATAGCTGAAATTTACTGAATGTTGACAGTGTGCTGGGCACTAGTCTGTTGAGTGTGAATTATCTCATTTTCTTCTCACATTAACCTTGTGAAACAATACAATTATGTCCCTGTTTTACATTTGTGAAAACAGACAGAGAGGTAAATACACCTAGCCAAAAGTCACTCAGCAAGGAGCTGGCAGAGCTAAACTTTCAGCCCAGGCAGTTTAACTCTGAGCCCAATACACATATCTGAAGTATACAGGAAGCAAGAGATTGAATGTAACTTTCAAGGCAAGCAATTAGGTAAAGGAGGTGAACTAACCAAGAAGACACAGAGATCATTTAGCATTTCTCCAGTGAATCAATCCACAAATATTTTTTGAGCACCTACTATGTGTTCCCCACTGTGTAAGTCACTGTGAAGGCTGCAAATCTGATATAGGATATAGTTCCCACCTGGAAGGGGGTCATGGTCAAGATAGAGAAATAGAACACACATGTAGGAAGCAATGAGAAGGTGACATTGAATTGCATAAAGACATGTTATGAATTGTCCAGGGCAGAGAACAGGCGACAGAAGAAATGAGGAGGCAGTAATGAGTGAAGCCGTGGAGTGGGGGTGGGGGCATTTTAAGATAAGTAACACTAATGAAGGTGCCCAGATTTCAAATAGCCATAAGCAAAGGATTTGGACTCCACATCTCCTGTGAATAGGGGGCACATTCATAATGGACAACAAACACAACTGACGTAGTCTTCCTGCACGTTGATTTACTTTTAAAATACTGTCCTACAACTCCTTCCAAAATCATATCAGGAGAGACTCTCCTGGCCCTCCCTTGTGAAAAGAAAGCTCTCTTGCAGCTCTCCTTCTTGGCATCTCTCAAGAGGAAAGGTGGGAGAGTGCAGAGGGAAAGGGCCACACAAAAGGAGAGAGGAGCTCAGTGGTTATGGCACAGATTCTGGAGCCAGGCTAGACTCAAGTCTCTGGTTGGCATTTGACAGCTGTGTGACTTTGGTGAGTAACTTAACGTCTCTCTGCCTGTTTCCTCATTAGATTGTGGCTTGGATTACAATGATTTAATTTACATGGAGTACACAGAACAAGGCCTGGCAATCAATAAGTGTTCCTACATAATTGCAACTAGAGTAGTTGTCATGGCTTAAAACGCATATGAATGGACTTTTCTCTATTGCATTTTTCCGACCCTGGCTCTAGGTACCCTAAGGCATCATCTGCTTGGCATGGGATAATGGAGGGATGAGATTTGGGTTCGAATTGGAAAAAGGAAGGCAGAGTATTTCCATTCGGGGCTAGCCAAACTAAGACTTTTTTAGTTGAAGTCATGATGCTGAAAGCCAGGTTTTGTTGTGAGAGAGAACCTTGTCCAAGTTCCTCTGGCTGTCACTTAGCAGATCAAAAGCATGTCTTAGAGGACTGAGGTCACAGTGCCCCCACAGTGCAGAGGACATTGCTTCAACCTGGGATGCCTGGCACTGAAGACTTGCTGTCCCAGAGAAAGGAGGCTGTGAAGGAGGGCAAGAGGCAGTGGGCATCCATAGACTGTTGAAAGAGGGAGGCTGGCACTTGAGGCCCCTGTGTTCTGATGGCCTCCTCCACAACTAAGCCTAGGAAGGACACAATACATTGGTTGAGGCAATACCAGAGGCTCAGGGTTTTCTCCGCCTCTTTTCATTGGGTACTGTCTGAGGGTCCCTTTTCTGGGGTGCTATCTGATCCCATATTCCTAAGCAAGAGAGATGTGGCCATGCCAACAGAGGGCAGAAAGTGGTCCTTTGATGAGGCAACGTGGAATCCAGGAGCCCAGCCTCATCATGCCCCTGTGTAGAACTGCCCAGTCCCGGCCCTTGGAAGAGTATGGACTCCTGGGCTCCAGCTCACAGTAGACCGAGCTAAGCAGAGGCGTGGAAGCAAGCAGAAGACAGGCCCTGACAACTGAAGATCTCGGCAGCAGAGTCCAGCAGAACTAAGAGGGACCCATGTGAGCAAACCCGGGCCTGAGCCAGCCGTAGGCCCAGCCTCAGGCCGGTAGTTCCTGGTACCCCTCTACCAGGAGGTAGCATGCAGTGTCTTTCCCAAACACCTGGGTACTACCATCTCAGGGAAGGAGGAGGGCAGTGGGAGGCATCCTGAAATATAGAGCACTTAATTCACAGACATGCAATCACTCCGAAGAGATAGACCCTCCAGGTGAGAAGAGATGGGGGCACTGAGCTTAGCAAGGCTGATTCCCCCCACTTTCTTTGGTACCCAGTTCTGGCAGGGAATCACAAGGAAGTGTAAATCTATCTAGAATATAAAGAAGCTACATTTACTTGAACATCTGAACACAGTGTAAAGAAATCAGTAATTCTGATACTTTTAGATACCTATATCGGATGACTGGCTCACTGTTGTAAGCTCCAGACACCTACCTTTGCTTATAAAGGAAGATTGCTGGAATACTGGAGAGTCCAGATGCAAACCCTGATGCTTGGGTCCCATGCCCAGAGATACTGATTTAATTGGCCTAAGGTGTGGCCTGGAAGCAGCATTTTCAATGACCCCCATCCTCTCCAGGTGATTCCAATGGGAAGCCATGTTTGGAAACCACTTAGTAGAAAACATCTAGGCCAAGTGTGGTGGCTCACACCTGTAATCCCTGCATTTTGAAAGGCTTAGGTGGGAGGATCACTTGAAATAAGGAGTTGGAGACTGGCCTGGTCAACATAGTGAAACTTCTGTGTCTACTAAAAATACAAAAAAAAAAAAAAATTAGCCAGGCATGGTGGCAGGTGCCTGTGATCCCAGCCTCACAGGAGGCTGAGGCAGGAGACTTGCTTGAACACGGGAGGTGGAGGTTGCAGTGAGCTGAGATGGTGCTGCTGCACTCCAGCCGGAGCAACTGAGCAAGACTGTGTCACCAAAAAAATAAAAATAAAAAAGAAAGAAAGAAAGAAAAAGAAAAAGAAAACATCTCTCATTGCTCAGGACACTTTCTGAACACAGAAGTAATACATTAGAGTGAGACGTCCTTGTTCTTATTGTAAACACACCTTTCCTGACATGAGAGAAGGGAAATGCCATCCAAGGAACAGATCTTGGCTAATCCAGCGTTTTTCTGGTATACACTTAGTGCTCTTCATGATAAAACATATCTGCAAAATGTCTTGTCCACTGTAATACAAACAAGATATGGGAGCTACATAGGAAATTTTAAATTTCTTAGTAACCACCGTAAAAAAGTAGAAAGAAGTGAAATTAATTTTAACAGTATCTTTTATTTAGCCTCATGTATTTAAAAAAACTTTCCAACATGGTATCAAATGTAGAAATTATAAGATATTTTGAATTTTTTGTGCTAAATCTTCAAAATCTGGTGTGTATTTTACACTTACAGCTCATTTCAATTTGGAATAACCACATCTCACATGCTTAGTAGTCACATGTGTCTAGTAGCTGCAATACTGGACATCGCCGGTGCTAATAATGTCATTAGTATTAAATGCCGAACTGAGTGCTTTTAAAGAGACGGCATTCTAGCATCAAATTGATTTTCCTTTGGAAATATGCAGATGTTGTCAGGGGCCCAAGAACATAATATTTGTTTTCGTCTATTACCCCAAAGCTCTGTCTGGATATAAATTGTCCTGCTGTACCCTGGTAGCTCTTTAGGGCTTAATAGAAACCTTGCTTTTCTTTTTCCTTCAGAATCAGTTATCCAGAGAAAGTAGACCATAAATTCAGTCTGGGAGGTGGAAAATGTAATGGAAAGCAATGCCAAGAAGTTCTAAGAGCTAAAAAATGAGGTCAACATTCAGGCAGAAAAATTAGGATTTTTTTTTTTTTTTTCTGTAACTCATGGTAGTGGAAGAAATGTGCGACCCTGGCAGCTGAAGACGACCACCTTGCCTCCTTCCAAAACTCTTGGGACCCCTGCCATCTTTCAAGAAAAAGAAGCCCAGATTCAGTTTAGTACATATGATACCTGGAGGTCAGGTTACTATGCTTCAATAAGAAGAAGACAAGTATGAAGATGGAGCAACAGGTTGAAGGCAACAGGAAAGATGGAAAGCGTCGTGGTCCTGAGGATGGTTTGCCTGCTAGAATCTAAAATCACCTCTTTCCAAGCTGCTTGCTAATACAGGTAATGAAGTCCTATTGTTTAAGCCACTTTTAACCAGGTATTCTACCATTGTAGCTGAAAGCACCCTGATATTATAATAAGGCCAAGGAAGTAAACTGGGAGGTAAATTGAAGAATGTGTAGAAATCATGTTATTTTGATGGATATTATGATAATAATATACATTTATTAATGCTTTGAAACTACAGAAGCATTTCACCTTGATTACATACCTCCTGTGAAGGTAGATAATATACTTTTTGAAGGAAGAACATTTACAGTACACTTTTAATATAAAAATATTTTCTGATCTCTTGAAGCAAGCTGGAAATGAGAGAAGCCACATCATTTGTGGGTGAATTACCCTCATTTTAAAAGGAAAAGACTGTACCATAAGTCCATAGAAGAAAATAATTCAGCAGAAAACGAAACAAACAGAAAAACTTCCCAGGGTAATAGTTCCCAATAACCTTAATTACAAAAGACATCCTTTAAAGTCACCCTCCAAATGACAGTGGTTGAATTTTTAATATTTGTTCATTGTGGGAGCTGAGAGGATAATGACAAAATTACTTTGACTACAGTGACACCTTTAATCAGTACTGTCCTATCACTCACAATAGCATTCCCATTAGTTTGAAAAATAATTGCACAAGTGTGTGCCAGATACCTGTAGTTAGTGGAGAGAATCACAATACCTTTGATTCTTGGAGACCTGCAGCCCTACAGACGGGAACCATTTTTCTAGAAAATTCTGCCAATCCAATTAAGAAGGTCACCTTGGGAAGATAACAAAAGGGAATCATTATCCTCCCTGCTAGGGTGGCAGTGGGTGTGCTGTTGCAGTATCACTCCAAAACAGAATTTCAAAATCCTGTTTTATTTCTTGAGTGCTATCACCCCTGAAAACCTAACTCATTAACTCTAGAGTTTAGGTAATTAAGATAGGAAGCAAACTGATAAGAAATTAAACCAGTATGCATAATGTATATGTCTAAGGAGGATGGTATTTCCAGGGCTCTGGGAAGCAGGCTAATCAGGTTTCAATCAGGAACTCATCATTCAGAGAGAGAAAATTAATTCAGGATGAGGGGCAGGAGGGAGCGAAAGCACAGGCAGAACCTCAAAATCAATTTAGACAAATTTATCCTTCTTGGGAGGAGGCAAACCCTCGGACTCCCTTACACGAAGGTGCATGCTACAGCAGAGTCTGAGTGTAAAGTTTTCTGATAACCTGCAGCAGAGAGATGCAGCTATATGTTGCAGTAACACTCTTTAAAAATGCTCTGAATTCTAAAACCTGCTTAAACCAAGTGTTCTAGATCTCCTTGGCCTAATAATTTCCGGAGAAATAGCCATGCAGAGAGGGTGATAAAATGTTAGGTCATTCTCTAGAGCAGGCTTCTGTGGCAGACTCAACTTCTTAGCATATTGGGGGTCTACTCTGACAGGGGTTGTGTGTTTGTATATGTGTGCTGGGAAAGTAGGGATTGGGGATGTTTCTGAATTTCCAGCTCTGTACAAATGTCTGCTGCTATGAAGTGCCTTTTCCTGAAAAAGAGGAAATGCTCAAAATGTTACAACGTATAGTTGATATTTCTGAGCTCTTTTCCAGTTGGAGAGATGTTTATAGAAAATATAGTTTCCTGGAAGAGAGTCGCTCAGAGAAATATGGTCATAGCAGAATAATATCTACTTCCCTCACCTCATTCCTAATCTTTTAAAACTTGGACCCAAACACTGTAAAATAGAGTTATAGCAACAAGGCAGAGGAGGGGAGTGAACTACAGGTTGAAATATTAAACAGCAAACACTTGAAGCCGAAAATGGACGTCCATAAAAAAGAATTGCCCAGTTTGCCAATAAACATCTCAAATTTCCAGTATTAAGCTATTAGTCAGCACTGATAACATCTATGTTTTTTCTTCAAATAACTTTTCAACTACATCTGCTGTAGTTCTCCCATTATTCATAGAAAAGTTAAAACTTACTCATAGTTTTAAATAAAGACAACCCCAAAGAAGAAAACTGAGTTGATTCACATGGTTGAGGAAGCTTTGTGAAAACAAATGAAGTGACTGGCACAATTGTTAACTGGAGTATAGATATTAGATTAGATATTAGTATTGTGTCAATATTAAATTTCCTGAATTTGATAACTGTAGTATGGCTCTGTAAGAGAATACCTTTATTCATAGGGAAAACATATCAGAGTATTTAGGAATAAAGGGGTGTAACGTAGGAGCGTAATCTCAAATGGTTCACAAAAAAGAGAAAGAAAGTGACAATGATAATGGACATGGTAAAATATTAATGACAGGTGAATCTCGGTAAAGGTTATAAAGAAATTCCTTCCACTATTCTTCAGACTTTTCTATTAGTTTAAAATTATTTCAAAATGAAACATAAATACCAAATTAAATAATTTTATATGGACTTACCTGAATGCTGTAGTTGTTAATATTCAGTTTTCTTAACATGAAAATATTTATTTTAAAAGACTCCTGCACAGCAAAGGAAGAAATTTACAGATTGGAGAAAATATTTGCAAATCATATATCTGACAGTCTTGGAACAGCTCCTACAACTCAATAGCAGAAAGTGCTTAATAACCCAACTAAAAGATGAACAAAGGACTGGAACAGACCTTTTTCCAAAGAAAATGTACAAATAGAAAACTGGTATATGAAAAAGTGCTCAACATCCTTAATACAAATCAAAACCACAGTGAAATATCACTTCACACCTGTTAGGATGGTTACTATCCCCAAAACCAAAAAATTAAATGTAATTAAGGATTTGGAGAAATTAGAATACTTGTATACTGTTGGTAGGAATGTAAAATAGTATGACTAATATGGACAACAGTATGAAGGCTCCTCTAAAAATTAAAAAAATAAAACTTCTGTGTGATCCAACAGCCTCACTTCTGGGTATGTATCCAAAATAATTGAAATCAGGATCTTGAAGAGATATTTGCACTCCAGTGTTCATTGAACCATTATTCACAAAAGCCAAGATATAAAAATAACCTAAATGTCAATTGATAGGTAAATGGATAAATAAAATATGGCATATTACTAAATACTATTCAGCCTTAAAAAAAAAGAAGGATACCTTGCCATTTGTGACAACATGGAAGAATCTGGAAGATATTATGCTAAGTGAAATAAGCTAGACACAGAAGGACAAATATGGCATGATTCCATGTATATGGGGTGTCTAAAATAGCAAAACGTATAGAAGCAGAGAATAGAATGGCAGTTGCTAGGGCCTAGGAGGTAGGGGAAATGGGAAGTTGTTGTTCTATGGGTATAAAGTTTTAGTTATCTTAGAAAAATAAGTTACAGAGATCTGTTGTACAACATAGTACTCATAGTTGATGATACTGTATTGTGAATTTAAAACATTAAGAGCATACAACTCATGTTGTGTTCTTACAAAGAGAAAACAAAACAAAAACAAAGAGGCACAAGGAATGTATATTGCCTCCCTTTTTTGTATTGTGCATGGCAACTAATGGACAACTGAACAGAATCTTAGTATCCAGAAATGTAGTTTTTAACAAATGGATTAAATACTTATAAAATAATCAGAGGAGTTTTCATGGACTGCTGTTGTCCTGCAAAGCTGAATCTTAGCACTCTCAAATTTCTCAGCCTACAGAAAGAATTTCCAGGTGAGGTTATAAAACTATAATCAGTCACAATGAAACCATTTAAAAATTTCTGTTTTAAAAATAGTCCCTGAAGTTAAAATGCCATGTAAGAATTGTATAAGGAATGAAATACAAGGAGAAATTGAAAAATTAATTTATTATATGAAGAAACATAACAATATTTATTAGCATTAATGACTGCAGAGAAGCAGTCAACGAAAGCTCATATCCACAATGGTAAGTACTGGCACATACACTCATAACCATAGCACTAATGTTTTAAGGTGGTTTCCAAAGAAATGCTGTATTTGACAATCAATTTTAATGTATATTTTCCCATTTACAAGGCTGAAAAGATTAAACTCATATCCAGTTAATGCCTTGAATCAGCATTCAAGTTGTAAAGCACAATTATCAAAAGATGTTGTTATATCCTTTATAGAAAACTATACTAAAATGAAAAATTCATTTGCCACCAGAAAGTACTTTATCAGATTCAGTGGGTCTTTTTCCTCCAAGTGCCATGTGTTTGGGTGCTAATTTTTGTAAGCAACTGGTGGTAAGAGAAAAGGCACCTGCCAAGAAGACCAAAGATTCACATATCCACTCAGGAACTCCTATGAATGACACTACATATTTCTTTTCAAACAGTAAAAAAATAATAATAACCTTTTTATGGATTTGAATAACTATAATAACTCTATAAATATGCATAGCACTTAAAAACATTTTTGAAGCATTTTCACATCTATTATTTAATTTGATCTTTCTGACAACCTTGTGAGGTAGGTTGGACAAGTGTATCATGGGGAATCTGAGGCATAGAGGAATTAAGTTGTAGGGCTGGACAGGGAAATGCCAATCTCTACACTGGCCTGTCTACAGCAATGAGAGAAAGTCTAAACAAGTTTGACAAACTTATTTCAATATATTTTGAGGACATAGTTCACTCCCATCCAGACGAATGATAGCAATTCAGTTGAAGCAGCTATTCTGACAAATTACGGCATGTAATTAATTAGACAAAGCACCAAGAAATTTAAAAATTGAAATTATAACTGAAAAACACATTTTAACTTCAAATGCATGAGAAAATTTGCTGGTTTGTTTTATGCCCATAGGACAATGTAGCTCTGAAGCTTGAACTGTAATTTTGCCAATTCAGTAAATAAATAATTTAAAAACAAAAATTATCAGTTCACCATGGCTTATGTTTTCACCACACAGAAAGAAAGTAGTGATATCTCTCCCCAAAAGTGAATGGACATACATGTCCCCAAGCTGGAATACCTGTATATCAGAGGTTAAAACTGACAAAATGCCCAAATCTCTGTCCTTATAAATGTGTGAAGTGGGCTTTGGGTATCTGACAAACCAGCACTGTTAGTTTGGTTTGGGATCACTCAAGTTGCTCACCTATATTCTAAATTAAAGTGATTTAAAATGTATTTGAAGGTTAAGATTTTGTAATGGTTTTTGAAACAAGCTTCCAAGCCAAGGCTGGAAAACACCAGTCTCTCCATCCTTGTCTAATTCTTAATGTGTCTAGTCAGTGGCAGGCTGGTGGCTACTCCCACACCTCACTCCCAAGGTATGAGCTGAAGGCATCTCAGGTGAAAAGGGAGCACTATCATTCCTACCACTTGCTACTGCAAAACCTCAAGGCAAGAATGCCTGACAAAAAGCTTGAAAATATTTGGTGTCAATGAACACAAGTAACTGGTGTGATACAAATGCACACTTGAAATGACTAAAGAATTCCCTTACTGCTCTCTTAATCATTTATGGATCCCTTTTGTCAATTAGAAAAAACAAAAAAATGATGTGTTAACATGGTACTTTTATTTTACTCCAAGTCATTATATATTTTCAAGGATGTTTTATGTATTACAATTGTGTATCTATGCATATATGTGATTACATGGAGAGTGCATGGAAGTATATGTTGTATGAAGTATCATTTTGATTATATATGCTCACTATTTTAGGCCTATTAAAAATGGTGAAAGTGGTAAGTGATGTGTTGGAATGGAAAACATAGTCTTGAGTGTTATTCTTATTTGGTAAAATAGAGACAAAAAATGATCTACTGTCTGGGTATCCCCACAAAGTTAAACCACAAATATTGATAAATCAAAAACATTTCAAATGTGAAAAACTGAAATTGAGGCTGAATAGGTTAGAAGCTTATTGATGTATTTCTATGAACTCTATAAATATTAAACAATATAGATGCCTTGTGAAAGAATATATGCAGTTTCCTTGACCTCTGAATGTAATAGAAACTGATCACTAAATTGCATTTTCACCTGTGTGCATTAAATTACTTAAAAATTTGACACCATGAAGAATTAAAAATGAAATTTATCAGAAGTGCAATGGCCAGATAAATACCTTTTGTGGGTTAACACAGAGAATGGATCCCTATTCCATATGGTAAAATCGAGTCCATAAATAGAGCCCTTTTGTAAATTTCTCATACTTTACTCTAATATTCATTCTAAATTGGTATGATCTTTATGGTCACCTGTTTTCAAGTATTTCACTTTCAAGATTTTAATCATAGAAATAATGGTACTAGAGCTAGGCATTTTTTCCAAGACAACTGAGAATATGCCAACCAATCTTCTTTTATGAAACAAATAGGGTCTCAGATTAAAGGAAAAAATATATAGAACATTAAAGGGTGTCAAAGGATAAAACTAGAGATCTTTATCAAATTAACTCATGATTATGTCAAATCAAACTGCATTCAATGAAAGACAAAAATGTTCTGGTCATTCGTCTTTATAATTTAGAAAAGTTTCTGAAGTAAATCTTTAATTATGGGTGGTGGTGAGGAAAACCCTCTTCCTTCAAATAATGAAAAGGAAAATTCTCTATATACCTGAACTGGGGGAGAGATTTCTATGAGGTTTTCTAAAAAAAAAAAAAAAAAAAAAAAAAAACCCTTAAGTTAACCAAGGTAACTCTTGTCTGAAATGTTCCTGACAGGCAAAGATGGGGGAGGAGGAGTAAGATGATAAGAATTCTACTTATATAAGCCTCCATAATTTTGATGTTTTAACACCCCTCCTGATCCAGAATTTCACCAAAATATCAAGGAATCACAACTTTCCTAAAATTCCAGGGCTTCCATAGCCAAATTTATTATTCATTTCTGCATCCATGGATGCTAAGGAATAAAGTCTCCAAATCTAGGCTCTTGAATCAATTAGAGACAGCATGCCAGGGTAGCTACAGTTGGCTATGTACAAAAAGCCCTAATGAGATGAATATGAAACATCTATCTATTCAAAAACCAAACTTGAACAGCCCTTCCTGAAAGCTCTGACTGGAATGATGTCATTGATAGCAAACTCTAGTAACCTTTTTTGGTCACCAGGACAGCTCTTGGGTGAAAACTATGTTCAGTGATAATAAATCTTCAGGTTACCCAAACCAACAGTCTGGAAAACTAGAGAACAGGTAAGCCCCTCTCCTCATTCCACCTGATGCATCTAACCACTACAACTCAGATTTCAGGGGTAACTTGTCAGTGAAAAGGCCAATAATGCCTAGAAGAACATAACATGGTTACCTGTGAACTGTGATGCCTTGGGCTGCCCCTTCAACACTCAAGAGGTTTCCCAGGCTTCTTCCCATACAGTTCTACATACCCAAGAGCTGTATAAAGAGGAGCAGCTCATAAGGAGTTGACAGCTAACTTCCTGCCTTGTTCCCTGTGCAGGGCTAATTATTTATATGAATAACAGGTATCAAACCCAGAAAATAATATGTCTGTGCCCTGAGACATTGGGTCCCATTAAGCAGAGCAGAGATCTTCAGCATTCAAGAACTGACTAGGCTCAGGACTTGTTTTACTGCTAGAAGGTGTCTCATCTCTATCTCCGGATGACTGTAGATCTGCCTTTCCTATCGGCTCACAGGGTTTTTGCTGCCTGCAGGCCCAGCAAAAACATCTCAACCACCTCTGAAAGCCTTCAACAACACTGGAAGAAAAGAGCTTTTTGCAAGGGTGGAAGAACTGATAGAACACAAGCATGAAGAGAATGGCTGTGCAGTACGCAATGAGCAGCTGCAGAACCAACAGAGGTGCGCACACATACATATAGATGTCAGTCTTGAAAAGATACCACAGGAGGAGGAGGATGGCATTCTCAATGAATCTCATCATGTAATACACCAGTAGCTGGTACCAATTATGGGACTTGCTGATAAGGTCAGGGCTGTCTATTTTCAACTGTACAGCAGACCAGCAGAACATGTTGATACCAGTATAGAGTAAAGTTAGAAAGCATAGTACAATGGTGGTGCCCACCCGACTGAGGGCTTTCTCTATGTTCTCAGGGAATGGGGAACCACTGTACCAGAAGAGGATCCAGGGATACAAGAAGAAGCTGAAGAAGTTGATGAGTATTATAACCACCACCCAGGTCTTCAGGACAGAAGTAAAGAGGACCAGGACTACAACTCGAGTGGCAATCTCAAAGCTCCTCCACAGGAAGATACAGACGTATGCCAGAGGCTTCACTTTGACTTCATATTCATCGTACTTGATTTTGATGGCTAGGATGTTACAGCGCAAGGCTCCATACACAATGGACAACAGGGATATGGTCATGAGGAGACCTGAAGAGAAAAGAGAAATTATTGTCAAGTCTCAACTCCACTAGGAATCGTACTGCAGCAGATAGTCTGTCAGCACTCCATCTGCATTCCTTGGACTCTTCTGTTTTATGTGCACAGCCTGACTTCCAGTTGTTAGCGTCTGCCCACTGTGCTTGAGTATGCTTTCCAGAACTGCAGAAAGCTGCTGTGTCCAGGTGCCTGGCAGGCTGAAGTGCCAAGAATTAATACTCCTGGGAGCACCCTCAATGTTCCTCTGCATCTGCAGGATCTTTTAAACTGATACACTGGCTATAGAATGTTCATTGAGGTTGCATTCTTAAATTCTGTGGGGAGCTGAACAAATGAGAACTTCACTGTTACTGAGAGTCGGTCTGTCTTGGGCTGAAAGTCCTTAGTGTTTCAAGAAGTCTCAACTCTAGCTGTTTATTTCTTAAAATGACTAATGGGTAATGGGTTTATCCAGTTTATAATAGAAGCAGAAGAGGAGACAAGATGTGGCTCATTTAAACAGAATGTGGTATTACATTCCACAGCACAGCACTGTTGGCCTTGAGTTTTATTATCTGAGATATATGCTGCCAACCGATAAGTAGACTGTGGTCAAAACTACTTACTACAGGCTGCCACCATCTCTAAATACTGGCACAAGTAAGGTTGGGGAAGCAGGGCTATGAGTTAGGAACCGACAATTTGGCTCTTGTTTTATTCTTGCCTCACCAGTTTACACTGAAAAAATGGCAGCTTCTCTGGGTTCTGTTTTCTTACCCATAAAATTGAGATAATACCTTTCTATTCCTGCTGCTTCATTTTAAAAAAAAATCTTGAAATGTTTATTCATTTATTTTAATTAACTTTATTTTAAAAGTAATTTTAGGTTCACAGCAAAGTTGAGCAGAAGGTACAGAAATTTCCCATATATTCCCTGACCCCACACAAGCATATCAACAACCCCCATTACCACCATTGCCCACGAGAGCGGTACATTTTTTACAACTGTTATCATTCAAAGTCTGCAGTTTACATTAGGGTTCACCCTTGGCATTGTACATCCTATGGGTACACTGGACATTATACATTGGACAAATGTATAATGATACGTAGCCACCATTACAGTATCATTAAGAGCAGTTTAAGTGCTCTAAAAATCCTCTGTTCTCCACCTATTCATCCCTCCCTTGTCTCCAGCTCCTGGAAACCACTGACCTTTTTATTGTCTCCATAGTTTTACATTTTCCAGAATGTTATATAGTTGAAATCATACAGTATGTGGCCTTCCCAGATTGACTTTTTTCACTTAGTAATGTACATTTAAGTTTTCTTCACTATATCTTTTCATGGCTTAATAGCCAGTTTCTTTTTAGTGCTGAATTGAAAAAGTTATGTAGGCCGTAGTATTGCTTAAAGTTGTACATCCACTATCTGGATGTACAACTTATTTATCCATTCTCTTGTTAAAGGACATCTTGGTTGCTTCTATGTTTTGACAGTTATGAATAAATTTGTTATAAACATCCATATGTAGATTTTTGGAGGGACATAAGTTTTCGACTCCTTTGGGTAAATACCCATGGGTGTGATTTGTTTGCTGGATCGTAGAGTAAGAGCATGTATAATTTTGTAAGAAACCTCCCAGCTGTATTCCAAAATGATTGTACCGTTTTGCATTCCCAACAGCTATTAATGAGAGCTCCTGTTGCTCCACATCCCCCCCAGTATTTTGTGTAGTCAGTGTTCTGATTTTTTGCCAATATACTTAAGATATACAACATAATATTTTGATATACAAATATACTGTAAAATGATGACTATCATCAAGCTAATTAATTTATCTATCACCTCATGCAGTTACCTTTTTTGTGTGAGAACACTTAGCAAATTTCAAGTATATATATGGTATTATTAACTGTAGTCAACATGCTGTACATTAGATCTCTAGAACTTATTTATCTGACATACCTGAAACATTGTATCCTTTGACCATCATCTCCCTATTTCCCAGAACTATCCCTGTCCCTACTAACTGCCATTCTATTCTCTGGTTCTATCACTTTGACTTTTGTAGATTACACATATAAGTGAGATAATGCAGTATATTTCTTTCCATATCTACGTTATCTCACCTAGTATAATGCCCTCCAGGTTCATTCATGTTATTGAGAAATGGCAAAATTTCCTTATTTTTTAAGGCTAAATGATATTCCATTCCAATAGATATATAGTGGTACCTCATCATTGTTTTAATTTGTATTTCCCTGATGACATATAATATGGAGTATTTTTTCATGTGCGTATTTGCAATCTGTCTCTCTCTGGCAAGGTGTCTGTTAAGGTCTTTAACCTACTTAAAAAAAAATCTGGTTGTTCATTTTCTTATTGTTGAGTTTTAAGAGTTCTTTGTACATTTTGCATAACAGCCCTTTATCAGATAAGACTTTTGCAAATATATTCTTTCAGTCTGTGGTTTGTCTTTTTATCCTCTTGACAGTGTCTTCTGCAGAGCAGGAATTTTTAATTTTAATGAACTTCAGCTTATCAGTTCTTTCATGCATCATGCCTTTGGTGTTGTAGCTACAAAGCAATCACCAAACCCAAGGTCATTTACATTTTCTCCTATGTTATCTTCTAGGAATTTTACAGATTTATATTCTGCATTTAGGTCTGTGATCCATTTTGGTTTTTTTTTTTTTTTTTGTGAAGGGTGTAAGGTCTGTGTCTAGAGTCTTAAAGATTATCATTTCTCCATTGTATTGCATTTGTTACTTTATCAAAGATCAGTTGACTGTTATGTGGGTCTATTTCTAGGCTCTCTATTATGTTCCATTGAACTATTTGTCTATTCTTTTGCCACTACTACACTGTCTTGATTGCTGTAGCTTTATCTATGCCTGCTTCTTAAAATTCAATACCATGTAATTCTGTCCATGCAGCGTAATTGTCTCTATCACAACTTAAAATGCATAGGAATAAAGGTTTTTATTATTTAGGTTCTGAATAAATGGAAAAACATCTATAGATGGTGGACATAAAAACTCCGAAGCTTTGTTATTTATTTGCCTGGGAGAAGCTCAGTTTTACTCAAAGCATCAGTTTTTCTCATAGTCTTTTGGCACTGACTTTAATTAATGATGTCATTCACTGGAAAGACTGGAATCTACTAATCAAATTTAAAAGACAGAAACACCCTTACCTGAGTTGACTGGGAAGTAACTGGACTAAGTTATTTTTCCTGAGAGGCTAATTCAATGGAGCATTGTAAAGCAGAACATATTAGTGATATACTTTGTATATTACTTATACATGTATGTGTGGTTACAAATTTCCAAATTCAAAGGATCCAGTATTAAATCATTTTTATAGTCATTATGTTTTTTCCAATATAAGAAAAATACTTCAAGTTTGGAAGATGAGCTAAGCATAAATTATTAAAATCTAACTTATGTAGTCACACATACACAGTATATTGTTATATTTATGGTATTTTAACTCCAAAATATTTATTTCTTTAAGCAATACTATGGCCTACATAACTTTTTCAAGTATCTATTTATTTTTCTCTTGTTCAATTATTTTCAAATTACATCTTTTTCTCCATCAAGAGAAACAGGCAATTATTACCAGTAGGTGCTTAATCAACCCCAGAAACCTTCTGAGAATGCATAGAAATTATTTTGAAATCACTGGCTTCAATCATCATTCTTACTTTTGAGTGCTCACTACAAAATGTCACAGATAGAAATGGGGTCAGGGAGGGAGAAACACTTGGGAGACAAGAAGTTTGTACAAAACGCTTCCAATGTACATTTCCAGCTCTAGAATTAAGCTGTCATCTAATGAACGATGAGGATGATGCTCATGCAAATACCTACTTATTCAGACTTAAATGGAGGAAAGTTCCCTGACAATACTTCCCAATCTTATCTTCACACAGCCAACACAAAAGGGAATAAATTGGCAGTCCTGCCTATTTAAGGGGCATTTCACAGAAGTCTAACATTCCCTAGTAATCCTAATCTCATTTCCTAGGTGTCTGTATGGATGGAGGCATTTTGCTGTTTTCATCTTTATTAGAAGGGAAGACATTACTGCAGATAAAGCTAAAAGGAAGGCTTTGGCAATATTTCAAACCCTTGGCACACTCCTAAACCTTCCTCCTACCCAATTCCAGCCAAATGAACTCTTTCCAAATGAATCTTCCTATTTCACAGAGAAATTAATTGTCACTAGGCATGCATTTGCTCATTTCCTGACGACACCAAAAAACTTAATCTGTATGTAAAGTTATGGAGAATATTTCTTCCCCAGAATTCCTCTTAGGAAGGGAATTCTATTTATAGGACAAGGGAACAGTTTGTCTGTTGCTTTGAAAGAGAAAACAGAGGCTGCCTGTAAAATGGAGGATGGTAGATGGTTGTTTTCTGTATTCTGATTACTCTCTGTAGACATTGAACCTTCAGTAAAATGACTGACCTCATGAAATGCTTCTGTGGAATAGACTTTTCAAAAAAAATCAGTGAATGACTTAAAAGGGGAAACTGGGGAAGCCTATGGAGATATGGAGTGCAGTGGCAGAGGGAAACTGGAGGAAGTTAGCATAGAAAGCTTCTGAAAATTAGAAATATCACCAGATTTCTGAGAGTCAGTAATTCTTATCTTTTTTCTTTCAACTAAATGAAAAGAGTCTTTCTTGTTTTTTGAGGTAGGAAAGAGTGATTAAGAAACTTTACTACAGAAAAATGAATGCATCCAACGTCCCCAAATACATTTGTGACAAGAACAAACACACAAGAGAAACAGACAATAGTCACTTCATCACAGCCTTGTTCTTTCCAAAGGATGAAATGTCATTCAAGAATAGGGTAAGGTGGTTAGAGGGAATAGGTACTATCTTTATAAATGGGAAAAAAAGAGCAGCAGGTTGGCATCTTAAGAACACATACAGTGGGCCCAGAAATCAAGTTAAGCCTAAGCCTTAGGTAACATCATGCCACTTACAGCATCTCAAAGAAACTAGGGTATTATTCCATTAGAGGAGCAACCTTGTGACAGTGTGAAAACGTCAAATAGCGGTCTTGCTGCAGCAGCTAATGGACCGACTAGCCTCAACTTGACAGCCTCTTTAAAACTCAGTGTTTGCCTAATCAAAGATCATTTGGCTAAACTGCTTTGCCACTTCTGCTTAGCTACTTTGGAAGCACAAGTTACCCCTTTCCATCCCTTGCCCTTCCCTGGTTGGTGTGTCTAGTTACAAGGTAGATGGGCACTACTTAACAAGTCACTCTTTTTTTACTACAGGTTTTTTCTCTTCCACATTTGACAAGGCTGGCCACAGCTCCCAAATCTTGGCCTAGCACATGATGGATTGGGAAGCAGAAGCTTTAGCTTAGAATGCCAAATGACAAGGACATAGCTGAAGCAGGAGGGGCAATTCCGGAACAAGTGCCTCTGGACAAACCTCACAACTGAGTTTTTTAAATTAGTGGTCATTTTCTAGAACTACAGAACACATTTAGGATAAACAGTTCTGATGGGAGAAGGAATGGATATGAATATATAGAGATCAGGCGGTGACCGTGACCAGAACTTGTACTCATCCAGGACCTGACAGGGTAGAGAGGACACCGCCTCCAGATATGCAAGTTTCTGAACAGTGAATTTTAAGAAAAAGCTGCTTTTTCTTAAAATTAACACCACAAAAACACTCCTGCATGTCTCATAGCCTCAAACATATGCACCCAATTATTAATGCCAGGCAATAGCAACACTCACCCACAACACAGTACTGTATCCTTCCTTGCTACAGACAGTAATGATGTATGTATATATCAGCCTTCAAAATGTTATTTAGTGTCACCACTTGCCATTGTGGCCATCTCTCCTCACTCCAACCTGGATAAAATCTTACTCTACTCACTGATATAACCACTGACACACAAACCAATCTTCTTCTAGTTTAAAAACATTGAACATCAATCTACATTTCCAGTGAACGAGCTAAATTGTGAGTAGGCCATTCAACTTTTCATGATAAATTTAGTGCTTAGAAATGGTTGATTCCATTAGCCTGCCCTATAGCTCAGGTGTCCCAAGATGGAGCCTACAATCTTCCTTGAGGATTTGGTGTTTTGAAGGCGTAAAGTAGGAGCAAAAAGATAGATACTTTCTCCTACCCCACCACCCCATCCCACACACCCTCACTAGCTTCCAGGAGACAAGCAGCACGCTCAAGATCCCAAATGTTGGGCACCACAATAAACGTGATATGTGCCAGAAGCATGGGGGTAGGTGTGAAAGAGGAAAACTAAGGCCTGAATTTTTAAACACCATACAGTCTGAAATTGCCATTTAGCAATGCATTTGGCCCACAAAATAGGGGGCGGAGGTGGAATAGAGAAAGTTAAACCTAGCAGTCAGCCTCAGTCCTAATCACCCACCTTCCTGTACCTTGGAAGACTGTTGAATCTTGCCTGTGTCCTTCTCTTGGCTCCTCCAGACTTCATCCTAATGCCATTCAGACACAAACAAAAGCAGGCAGTAGCTTCAAGTAGCCCTCTCCTTCATCTCAGCCCTAAGTGAACTGGCCAGTGAGTAATAAAGGAAGCTACCACATTTATAGAGAGGCCAGTCTTCAAATACAATGGAGTGGTGGTTTGTTCACTGTTGTGAGTCAGAAATTGACTGTTATAATAGAGAACAGTTTTAAAAATGTAATACTATTTGTTTAACTTCAAAAACATTTCAGCATTCTAAACATACAAAAGAATAACAGAACATTGCAAATTGTATTTAAGTACAGAAGGTTCTTGAACTTTTACTGATGCAGTGGCTCTTCACTGTGCTGACAATGAAGAGTTTTACAGTTTGTATAAAAACAGTTTAAAAACTACCTCACTTAACTAAAAAACAGAAACAAAACAAAAAAATCTCATGCCAGCTGACCCGCTTTATCCACAGCTATGATGGTGGCAGAATGTTACGTCACTAAATACAGAAACAAGACAACCTGAAGCTAAACAGATGCCCACTGCAGAGTCAACAGGTCCAGCCTCACAGTGCACGCCTGAGCTACAGCCCCTCCAAAAGGCATCTTCCCCACAGTCTCAACGCCAAACAAGGAGCATCAGGAGTTTGTCTCGGTTGTTTTGTTCCTTTTACAAACTATAGATATAGAAAGTTGATAACTCAGGATTTCTAGCCAATAACCATATAGTTAATACCACCTTACAAATTAAAAAAAAATGCCAGAAACATCTTTAAATTCCTTGTCACACCAACAGCAAAGTGCACAGAATGAGGAGAACATAAGAGTGCCTTTTCATTTTAAAAATGTTTGGAAATATGTACAACTTTGATACAGTTTCAGGGTGCTCCAGACACCCATGGCCACTTCATGTAAACCACTGGCAATCTCTAGGGCACTTTGAGAGACTACAGTATGATCATGGTCAAATTTGTAATTAAATCTAATGAGGGAAACAGACACTTCTCAAATAAGGGATGTGTCAATTAAGGCGCTCCCCTACTCTAAGTATTCACAAGGAAACAGATAAACAGTTTTTTAAATTTATCCTCTTCCTCCTCCTCCTCTTCTTCCTCCTTGTCTTCTTCATCTTCCTCTTCCACGTTTTTCCGGGCAACTTTAGCAGGACCCTTTGTGCCATCAACCTTTCCTTTTGACTTATAGTCAGCAACATCCTTCTCATACTTCTTCAGCTTTGCCACCTTAGTGATATAAGGCTGCTTTTCACTGTCATTTAGGTTATTCCACATCCCACCCAGCTTTTGAGCCACGTCTCCAATAGAGATGCCAGGGTTTGTGGATTTGATCTTGCGGCAGAATTCTGAGCAGAAGAGGAAGAATCCAGACAGTGGCCTTTCGAAGGCATTAGGATTCTTCTTCTTGCCTCCCTTAGCTGGTCTATAATCCTTCATTTCCCGATTATAGCACCCTTTATCCACCTTTGCCATTTCATCAAATTTAGATATATTTCACTTTCCCAGACATTGTCTTCCACCTCTCAGAGTATTTCTTGGAAAATTCTGCAAAATTGACAGGGACCTCTGAGTTTTTCTTATGTTCTCCTCTGCACATCTGCACAAATAAGGCATAGGCAAACATCTTGCCCTTTGGTTTCTTGGGGTCACCTTTACCCATCCTGACTGTACTGTTCAATAGTCTGGGCAGTGCAGGGCATGATGCACAGCTCAGCGCTCCCCAGCCTTGCGTTAGCTGCCTCCACAAGAGCCGCCACAGAGTCTTTCTTAAGATCTGGAGCCAGGGTCTCTCCACCTGCACTACACTCTATCACTTGACTCCTCAAAAACTTTGCTTTACTAATTATCACTTTTCCCTTCTAAATTTTCAACTAATCTCTCAATCCTGGCTCTTTTCTCTTAGTGTATGAATCAGCCTATGTCAGCTGCATCTTTAGAAAACATTCTTAACTGGTTAAAAACATACATAATTGTTGAAGATGTGATAGATGCATGGGGGTTCATTATAATATCCTTTAAATCTTTTTGTATGTTGCAAAATTTCTATAATAATGAAGCTATAATTCACATACATTTAAAGTGAACAATTTAATAATTTTTAAAAATATATTCACATATAAGCACAACCATCACCAGTCAATTTTTAATAAATTTTCATCACCTCAAAAAGAAACCCCATATCCTTTAGCTGTCAATATTGTCCCCACTGGTCCTAAGCAATCACTAATACACTTCCTATCTTTAAATATTTCCCTATTTTGGACTTTCATATAAATAACGTAATAGAATATGTGGTATTGGGGGACTGGTTTCTTTCACTTTCTATATGTTTCTAAGGTTCATCCATGTTGTGGCATGTATCAGTACTTTGTATGGCCAAATAATATTCCATTGTATGGATATACACAACTTTGTCCATTCATCAGTTGATAAACATTTGGATAGTTTCTAACTTTTGGTTACTGTGAATAATGCTGTTATGAACATTCATGTGGAAATTTTTGTGTGAACATATGTATTATTTTCTCTTGAGTTTATAGAAGCGGAGTTGCTAGGTCATATGATAACATAATATTTAACTATTGAAATGACTGGCATAGTGTTTTCCAAAGTGGGTTACACCATTTTACATTTCAACCACTAGTCTATGAGGATTCCAATTTTTCCACATCTCCATCAGCATTTCTTATTATCTAACTTTTTTATTCTAGCCATTCTAATGGGTGTGAAGTATATTGCGATTTTGATTTGCATTTCCTTGATGACTAATAATTTCCAGCATATTTTCATGTGCTTTTTGGCCATTTGTATATCTTTTTTGGTTGCTTTTGGTTCTTAACTATGAATAACACTCATAATAGATTTCACACTGTCCTATAGATATCCCAAAAAGTGTGCCAGAATTCAAAGGCCAGATCTGCATACACTAAATATATATTATAGAATAAAATATTAAAAATGATCATCACTAATCATCAGAAAAATGCATGTTAATACCATAATGAAGTATCATTTTATACCAGTCAGAATGGCTATTGTAAAATGGTAATAAAAATAACAGATGTTGGCGAGGATGGGAGAAAAAAGAATGCTTATACACTGTTGGTGGGAGTGTAAATTAGTACAACGTCTATGGAAAACAGTGTGGGGATTTCTCAAAGAACTAAACATAGAACTACCATTTAATCCAGAAATCCTACTACTGGTTATCTACCAAAAAAAAAAAAACAATCATATTAAAAAGATACCTGCACTCACATATTTATTGTAGCACTATTCATAATAGCAAAGATATGGAATCAACCAGTGTCCATCAATGAATGACTATATAAAGGAAATGTTATATACATTGGAATACTACTCAGTCATAAAAAGAGAATGAAATGTCTTTTACAGTAATGTGGATGGAACCAGAGGTCATTATCCTAGGTGAACTAACTCAGAAGAAGAGTCAAATACCGTATATTCATTATTACTTAGTGGGAGCTAAGTGAGCTAAATAACGTGTACACATGAACACAGAGTGTGAAATGATAGATGCTGGAGACTTGGGAGGGTGGCGAAGGATAAGAAATTATTTAATGGATACAATGTACATTATTAGGGTGATGAATACACTAGAAGCCCAGACTTCACCACTATGCAATAAATTCATGTAACAAAACTACTTGTACCTCTGAAATTCATACAAATAGAAAAGGATAAATTATTAGTCTTACAGCCATCAACAAACATTTAAAATAACAAAAAAGTACAATTTTACTTTCTTACACATTTTGAATTCCCTAAAAAGGCATCAAAAAGCAAAAGATTTCCATGCTAGCCTGGCGGATTGGCTTGTTTTAATCCATTATTTCTGTCAAGAACAACTAGACAAATATCTGTTCAAAGGCATCAGAGATATTCCCAAGCAGTGAGTACTCCTGGGGCTAAGATCTTTGAGAAAAAAAAAATCTGAAGGGATTTTTGAGAAAATTCTGAAGCTGCTTTTCCTCTCAAGACAGTTTCCCAAATGAAAGTGAGTACTAAGAGACAAATAATATAAATACAACTTACAGCAATCTCTCAAAGCTGGTGTGTATGGGAGCAAATATTGACGTTCAGGTCCCATAATGATCCCGGTGCACACCCAAAACTTTCTGGTAGAAGTTCAAAGAACATCAGGAGTAAGGGTGACTGGAAAGAGATTCAGCCCTTGCAAAGACTGAAGTACATATTTCAATCATTTCAAATCATGACTGTGTCAAGTTGATCTGCATCTAGTCCATTTGACTGCCATAAACAAAAGCAACATCTTCCTACAGAGCCTCAAATATTCTCTACTCTTTTTCTTACAAATATCTGGCATTAAATTAAAAATAACAGTATGCCAACAACAAAAAGTGACTAAAATCCAAAAATAATAATAGATTATAAAAATAGACCTATATGAGATACATATTTTATAAATATCTGACATGGACTTAAAATAACTATAATTTATAAATTTTTTAAATTGTGTGACAAAATTGGGAACTTATCAGGGACTGAAAACTATTTAAAGAACTCAAATGACAATTCTAGAACTAAAAAATACCATAATTACAATTAAGAAATCAACAGATGGGTTTAATAGCAGATTGGATATAGCTATGAAGATAATTAGTACTCACTAGAAGGCAGGTCAGAAGAAAACACTCAAATGGAGAAACAAAAAGCATGAAAAACTTATGGGAGAATGAAAATGTCCCAGAGAGAGAAAAAGAGAGAGAGAATGAGCAAGAGAGAATGATGATGAGATGCAATATGTAAAGCAATAAAGGCTGAGATTTTCTCAAACTGCTAAAATATCAAACCATAGATTGAGGAAATCCCAAGTAGGGTAAATATGAAGAAAACTACAAATAAGCATATCATGTTAAAATTGCTGAACACCAAAGTCAGAGAGAAAGTCTTTAAAAGCAGTCAGAAATTATAAATAAATAAATGAACTTCAAAGGAGTAACAACAATGACAGTTGACAATAGCATCTCAACAGAAATAATGGAAGCCAGAAGACGAATAATAACCTAAAAGTAGGAAGTAACACAGGCTTGCCTACCTAAAGATGAAGGTAAAAGAAACACATTTTCTGTCAAAACTAAAATGAGGAGAGGGAATCTGTCACCAGCAGATCTGCACTAAAGGAGAGATGCTAAAAGTAGTATTCCAGGCCAACAAGAAATGATCCTACGTGGAAGCATGGAGATACAAGAAGGTATGAACAAAGACCAAAAGGGCAAATACAACCAGTTTTGTAATGAGTGAAAATACTTGAACAGTCATTTCACACGTGTGTATGCATGCAAACACAGACACACACAGAAACACCACCCCCCATGTCTTCAGTAAAGACATGAAAAGAAAATTAGTTCATTAGTCATCAATAAATGCAAATTCAAACTACAATGAGATACTATACATCTACTCAATCACAAAAAGTAATACCTAGTGCTGGCAAGATATGGAGCAACTGGAACTCTCATACACTGCTTATGGGAGTGTAAAATGGTAAAACTGCCTTTGCAGTCTCTACTGAAGCTAAACATTGGCATTGCTTATAGGTCTTGTAGTTCTACACCTGCATATACATGCAACAGAACTGCATGTATGTGTGTGCTAAAAGGCCTGCACAAGGATATTTACAGAAGCATTATTTGTCATAGTCCCAATCCGGAAATAACCTAAATATTAATCAAAAGCAGACTGTATCAATACACTGTGGTATATTCATACAATGGAATACTATACAGCAATGCTAAGGAACAAACTTCTGTTACAAACTACAATACGGATAACTCTCATGAATACAGTGTGAATGAAAGAAACTAGAACTCTGATTCTATTTACATAAAACTTTAAACCCCAGGAAAAAATAATCTGTCATGTGAGGTCTGCTTTCTGCTTACTGGTTACCTTTTGGAGAGGAGGGTGGGGAAACTGACTGAAAAGAAACATAAGGAGTCTTTTGGGTATTCTGGTACTCTTCTGTTTCTCACCTTGTATAAAGGACTACATGAGTAAGTTTACTTTGTGATAAATCATCAAGATTTGGCCTTATTATGAGTATAGTTTTCTGTCTGTACTTTATACTTCAGTAAGAATATGTATTTGAAAGAACTAGATACACTACTACTATACTTAGTAGGCACCCAATAAATGTTTATTAGATTAGATTTTTTAAAGGAAAAAGGACTATCATTTCATTATTATAATGAAGTCGTTTCAGAGACATTTTTGCCTATCCTGGCAAAATGCCAGGTAGAAAATAGATATGGCATAAACTCCTATTTAGATTACCATAGCAAAACTCATTCTGCAGTTGTAACCAGTATGATACCCTGGTACTGTTGAAAAATATTATTAAAGTCTTAGTGATTAAGATTTCACTGTTATTAAAATCTCTCTTGAACATCTGCCAGCTTACCAGATGTTTAGTCAAAAATTGAGGACTTTTCTTTCAATACATATTTATATCATGTTTAGTTCTCAGAACTATGAGGACAAATTATATGGCCCATCATCCATAACCCACATGATGTGATTATAACTATATAGTCTATAATCCTTAGAGATCCTGAGTGATTTTTTTCTTTTCTCCCAGATATATTTCAATTTCTTGCCTAAGGATCTCTTCTTTCTTATGCAAAAAATTACTTCACTCTTAGTTCATGCTAAGGGACTATCATAAGAATTTTACAGGTATGAATCACTTAATCCTAACAACAATCCTATGAAGTAGATACTGTTATTATCCTCATAACAGAGATGAGAAAGTGGAGACATAGAGATGTTAAATAACCTCCCAGAGATCACTCAGCTAACAGAGCTGGAATTCAAACCTAAGTAGTCTTGTTCCAGAATTGTAGTCTTAACCAGTAGGCTATTCTGCCAAAATAAATATAATTAGGTCCATTTCCCTAGCAGTGGTCTCAGCTTCACATTTTATCTCTTTTATCACTTGAAGGCAAGAAGTCTGCTATCCTTAAAACTGCCCAGGGCCTCAAGGAGTCTGGATAATCCACCAAGGGTACTTTGAGTAATTGTCCAATTTTTCCTTGCTTCCACTGAGCCCAAATTTTATATGTGTATTTTATTATGTGAGTATTTCATATGTAAAGACCTTCTGAAATAATGCTCTTTAGGCACCCGGGAATGGGTAAGTCTCACTGTGCTAAGCTGGTTTCTGAGAACTGTCTCTCAAGGAATAACCAATGATCAGAGAAAAGTGGGGCAGAAGCAGATGCCTCTATCTGCCCTAACAATTTGTCCTCCTCCTTCCTTATCATTCTGCCTCAGGCAGAGAAAAGGGGCATCAGTGAGTTGAGCTAGACACCCCTACCTGCCCCCCCCCCAAAAAAAACCCTTCCTTTCAATAGCCAGATCAAGGAAGTAAGATCCTAGACTCATGCAGGGCCCTCTATCAGCAAAATGGTAGCAGCAAAATGGTATCTAACATCAATATGGTAGCAAGACCACTTAGAAACCCAAGATAGAGGTTCTCTATCCTACTGCAGATTTTCAGCTAGGGCAAGTTATCACAAATTCTCTTAAAATGTAGCTACTCATGTACAGTGAACCTTGCAAATAATACAGCATGGCCATTAGACCCTCCATGACTGAATCAATCTATTATATTTTTCCCCTTGCCAACACTTGAACCATAGACACTTAAAAATATTTTCATGCACATTCTTACCTCCACTAATCTTTTTAACTACCACAATAATCCTCAGTGTACTCCCCCACTCCCCCCAAATCTACCTTCTGTTCTCTTTTTTCAAATACTTTATTTTTTGTTCTCCTTATTTTATGGTCATGTTTGATATGAGTCCATGGTTATAAACAATATGAAAGCCTTTTAGAAATAGGTAGGATATAAAGAATAAAAAGTAAGTGGTTTGGATCTTGCAAGGACATAACTTCTGGGTGTGATTATATCTGCTCAGTGCCTCTAATTCTACGCAGCACTACCAAGACCTATTTACTTTACAGAAATGTGGGTGAGGAATCAGAAGGCCTATACTGGATATTGGATTATTCAAATAAAGTCTTTTGAAAGACACCTAGGAAGCTATGTAAGCAGCAGTTACATGTTTCACTAAACTCAGACACAACCTTGACAAGACATCCTTGTGTGGAAGTGGGTAGGAAGCATATGTCTTCCCGCTGAGTACCAAGTAACTACCACTGACTTGTGGCCACAAACTCAAAAAAAAAAAAAAAAAAAAAAAAACGGAGCCAATATCATGCTAAAGCCAAACCTAAGTGAAAACTCTTGGTGGGTGGATAGAAGCATTCTCCGTGCTGCCCCATTTTGAGGTGGGTTTAATTTAGGAGGAATGAATGTGAACCCACCTTCAAGTCTTGCAAACTTCATATAATCTTATAATAGGCATATACCATTACACAATCATATGGACCATTGTTTAGGTTGCTATAGCAGCTATGTATACTATACTGACTATAGCTGAAAATGACTTCTGGTACAGAAAACCATTAAATGGAATTGTTGTTAGAAATGTTAGTCAATAAAGTAAGAAAAGTACCAGGGCGTCCAATCTACTATCAGATATATACAAGTTATTTCTTTCTTGAATTTGCAATATGTGACACAGACCATAGACGGTCCACAAAATCTAAAACGTTTTTGTTTTATCACTTTACAGAAAAAGGTTGGCCACCCTACACTTTTCTGCCACAAAAATGAATGAACTAAGATTACATTCATCAATTTGTATAGCTCTCAAAAATATAATGTTAACCAAAAAAAATGCATGTTTCAGAATGATATTTGCAGCGTTATAAAGTTTAAAGATCTACAAAATCAATATATCCTATTTATGGATACAGTGCCTATGCAACAAAGTTATAAATCATGTACAAGAATGACAAACTCTGAAATCAAGACAAGGAAGACTCACAGGGTGCCCCAACTATACTATAAATGTTATTGCTTAAAAAGACAAAAAAATATATATCTAAAGCAAACATGTCATGTAAAGATTTGATAAAGCAGTCAAAGAGGTGTGTGTGTACATATATATAGATAGATAGATATATACACACAGATAAATATGTATATATGGAAATTTATATACATATATATTATATACCTATATAATGCTTTTCTAGAGAATCTTAACATACCAACTGAGCTGTAGACTGTTGAACAACAATAAATGTGTTATTTAAACCATTAAGTCTTTGCTGGTTTGTTTTTTAGCAATAGCTAACTGATACAGCAGAGACCTCTCACCCCCTTTCCAGGCATATGGCACCATGGTCTTTACTCACTCCAGGCTATTCCCTCAAATCTCCCTCCTTCAGGAATCAACAAATGAAAAGGAGGCCTCAGTCACTATGCTCATACTCCTAAACTCTAGGGCACACACAGTAAGGTAGCTTTAAGGGAGGTAAGCAACTGTGAGATAGACCTATGTGTTCCCAGCTTTGCAAGCCAGGAAGTGGCTTTGCAACCCCTGATGCTAGGACCCTTCATCTTGAAATCCTACTTTAAGTGGCTTCTGGAAGGTAGGATGTAACCTCTCACCATAAATAGATTACAGAAGATCCTATTCTCTTCTTCCCCTTCTCCCCAAGTAAGTCCTTTTAGAATCTGAAGGTAGGGGTATGTGAGATTGACTGTGGTAGTGCTGGTTTGTCACTCTCAGAAAATCCTGAAAGAAGAAAACTGGCCAAGTCTTACTGGCTTTTGTTCTGAGTGCAATATATTCAGCACATGGGCCAGATGTCATTTCTGGAGAAAAAGGAAAAGTCCTACTTATTTTCTTACTATACAAGAAATAATTTCTAACAATGAGTGCTTCACCAGTAGAAGTGTCTTTTGAATACTGGCAGTGCCACTGCTGAATATACTCAAGCAGAGGCTGGTGGACTACCTTTCAGGGACATTGAATAAGTGGTTTCTACAGAGTGTGCAAAATCAGACATGATGATCTCTTAGGTTGCTTCCACCTCTAACATTCTCCAACTCCATGAGAAGCAGTGTTGGTTAAAACAACTAACACTGGGTCAAGTGTCCAAAAACCGGGTCTTGGTCTTGGCTTTGGGCCCTTAAACTTCCTAATTCTCAGTGTTGCAGATACTGTGGGCCTCCCACTTAATTGGTATCCCTCCTCTCTTCTTCCTTAAAGGCAGAACTCTAATTCAGATTAGGTGCTACTCACCCTTCTACATGTTCAAGGAAGATGATCCCAGGTTTGACCATTGTAGTAAATAAAGATTAGTGTAGACCAGTCTCCTAACTTATTCTGTGTCACAGACAAGTACAAAAATTATACTATTTGTAATTTGTAGTCATTGGGTTAAGAGGATGCAACTGGTCTATCCGTTCCTGGCCCTGCCCAGCTGTTCTGTAGGGTCAAGGATATCTATATCACAGAGAAATCTGTAACTTCATTTTCTATTCCTGTAGCTAGAGATTGGTTTGGCATGGACATGTGACCCAGTCTTGGCCAATGGAAACTGAATAGAACTATGTTGAAAAAAGAGGCATTCTTTTCCAATAAAAAGAAGTACACAGGAAGAAATCGCCCTCTTCATCACGTCTGCATGTAATGTTTAGACCTAAAACTACCTGTAGATGTTTTAAAACATGGCTCCTAAAGTCCTTTGAAATACCACCCATCAAAAACTAGGATCTATGTCTTCTTTTCTTGAATCTGAGATCATGTGACTCCTGAATAGGATCAAGCAAAAATGATTCTGGTTTCCAGGACAACATATTAAGACACAAAAAATTCTACTTCATGTCTCTTGGAATCCTAACTTTTAAGATCTAGCTTCCATGTTGTAAAAAAGCCAAGAAGAGGTCCACATGGAAAAGAACCAAGGCCTCGAGCCCTGAGCCATAGCTAAGCAACCAGCATTAAACAGTAACAAATTGCCAGCCCCTAGTCAAGCTGCCTCAGCTGATGCCACATGGAGCAAGGTAAGCCCTGCAGATACCTATACAAATTACAAAATCATAAGCAAAAAAAGACTGCTATTATTTCATGTAATAAAAAATAACTGCTATTAGTTTAAATACTAAGTTTGATGGTGGTTTGTTATGCAGAAATATATAATGTATACACAGTCCTCTTGCAGTTGTCAGGGGAGACACCAAAAAGAAGCCAAAGAAGACAGATAAAAAGATGGAAAGTGCCTGGATCCTCAACACTACTTGTGATAATAAATTAGTCAACCATAGGATCACTCTGCCTCTGAGCATATTATATGAGGTAATACATTTTACAGTTTTAAATTGCTTTTAGTGGCATATTCTATCACTTGCAATTAAAACATCTCAAATGATACCCTCAGTTTTTTCCTCTCTGAAATTGAGATTAATTTAACTTCCCTGCTTAACTCACAAAAACACCTTCTGTGATAGAAATTACAGAATGGTTTTTCAACATTCACTGACCTTACATTGAGTGGTCATATGTGCCTGAACTGGGCATGCACAAAAGAGTAAGACGAAGACCCACAGCCACCCAGAGTAGCCCATGATCAATCACTCTCTGTTGCAACAAAAACTTACATTCACTATGGAAGCATGAAAAACAGATACATGGAAAGAAGAAAAAGTACCCCATACCCTCGCTATCTCAGGACAACAACTAATTGACATTCCAGTGTGTTTCCCTTCATACTTTCTGAAGTTTTGTATTTTGTGTGTATGTGTGTGAATACACACATGCAAAAAACAGATGATGTTCTGTCAAAAGTTTATAAGCATGTATCATGTAAACATACGAACATAAAAAGCTATTCCTTCAACTACCTCTTCACAATATTCCTTTAAGAATATACGAATTAAAGCTATTATCATTAGATTAGTTCATAAAACAGTTGGTCCAGAAAACAGGAAAAAATTAAGGGTTTTTCAGAATCTAGCCAATGTGTTTGGCCAAGGTAGACCTCTGGGCAGTGTCCTGATCAAATAAAAGATGATTGCATCAGGTTATTCAAAGTTTGTAGAACTGTAGTATAAAATTAGACCTATGAATCCTAGTCTATTCAGCCATCCTGTAAATACAGCAGAAGTAAAAGAGCAGGAGGAATCCAAGCGTCAATAAATACCTCTGAAATCACTAATTCAAACACCCTATCCTGACCAACATCACCTTCTATCCATCTGACTTGCTTGTCTAAGAGCTACTACAATCGTTCTTAAAATTTTTACCAAACCCTCCAATGAAACAAATCCTCTATTTTCCCATATCCAGCTAAGACTACTTGATGCAAAATTTCATTCGTTCTCTTACACAAACCTCAAACATGCTTACCCTTCAATTCTGTCACATCCTCTGTGACAGAAATTGTCCCTGGATGAACCTAGCTGTCTTTTTCACAGCTGCATATGCCTGGCCCACTGTGACTCAAATTACCATCTCTATTTAGATGACTATTCTCAAGCTGAAGAGCTTGAGACAAGCATCTGAGTGCAGGTGGTTCATTTGGGAGGTAAGCCTAAAAAGCAGAATGAAGGAGTTGGGTGGGAAGTGGGAGAGGGAAGGAAGCAAGGCTAATAAAGACTACATTTTAAAACTGGTTTCCAGTGTGGCAAATGGGGCTCATTCCCACCGGAGTTTCACAGAGGACTGTGTAAATTGTACCCCAAATTATCCATCTAAAGGACAGACAGGTTGAGGCCTTATCCATCAACTACCATCTACCTTAATTTGGGGGTGGCTCCATGGGCATTACCTTCCCCACACTTCTCATCAGTAACTGAGCTGCAATCCCTGCCAAAGGAGAAAGGCCCAAGGCAGAAAGGAAGAGAAACACTGCAGTGTGTCCTGCGACACAAGCTCGAGACGGGATGTTGACAATGTGCACAGAATCTTTCACCACAGCTGCATGGACATGTGGCTCAGAGCATCCAAGGACTGCTATCAGCCTATGTAGCTCCCCAGGCTACACAGCCATTCCTGCCTCCATTCTAAATCTTAAAAATCTCTTATGGTATGTCTTCCTTTAGACATCCCACAGACACCTCCAACTAAAAATGACAGAAACTGAGAGGAGTCAGAAACACATCCATGGATTTAAACTTTTTGAGAGAATTTGCTGATGGGAACAGCATGGGGCTTTTCCAATCGAGTGGTTTTGCCGATGGATGAGGCTGTGAGGCCACCCGTCAGGCTCTGGAACCCAGGCATCAGCAATTCTTCTTGAATTGGGACATGTCAGTTAGACTGACTGTCTCACCCCTAAAGAATTGGTGGCACTCAGGGCTGTGCACCAGCATCTCCATATTCTGTGGGACAATGTAACTCCTGTTGTTGTTACTGGTCTTGTTGCTTTTCAGTTCCAGGATACAGGCTGTCAGGTCACTGATACACATTGCAAAATGCATTGTTCAACAGAAGTGCAACTGTCTTCCCTCTCAAAATGTCATACAAGAAGTTTTGTTTCCAATTACATACTTATTTTGTTATCCCTAATAAACAATCCTTTGTTGGCTCTCTTTTATTTTATTTTTATTTATTTATTTATTTTGTATTTTTAGTAGAGACAGGGTTTCACCATGTTGGCCAGGCTGGTCTCAAACTCCTGACCTCAGGTGATCCACCCGCCTTGACCTTGAAGAGTGCTGGGATTACAAGCGTGAGCCACCACACCTGGCCATAACATCTGTTCATTCCCTCATGAGTAAACAACAGGTTCACATCTGTATAAGCAACATCATTTTACCCTTTTGAAAAAATATATTTTAACCACTTTGGAAGTCATAACAAGAAATCTAATAGATTCACCTGTAAGATCCAGGTAAACATTGTTGACGTGGAAATGTACCTCGTGAGCAGTTAAAACCTAGGCATGCCCTTTCTTCGCTCTCATAGGTTAATCTAGAGCACCAATAGAGCTTTGTTTACACCTTCATTTTCTCATTTTAAATCCTCTCTCTACAAATTTTGTGTTTCTGTTTTGTTCTGGTTTACTTATGGCCATTAAGTTTCTCCCCCTTATTGGGAGAAATTGTTTGAAATCTGATTTTACGGTCTAACAATCTGGAGATCTCTCTAAGTGCATCGATGGTTTATAGAAATTTAGTCCCTGTTGGGTGACAGGCAACAGAAAATCTGGTTTGTCATCCTTTTTGTTAGTTTATTTTTCTAAGCTAAATCACTTAAGAATTTCATGCCCTTTGGTAAGAAAAGAACTGTTAAAATCTGAACTGGGTAGATTTTCTGATTTTGTGTTCACTCTTGACCCATGCCTGAAATTGCAGAACTGAAGCTACAAACCCTATTTCTCTCTATCTGTAGTACTCTAACCTCTGATTGTATGAGTGTGTAATGTTGACCTACCTTTACACAGTATTAATATACTAGATTATAAAGTCTCCCAAATTAAAGGAGTTCCATTCTGGCATATCTAGACAAATAAGTGCTTATATAAATGGAATATACCTGGAATTTCCTAAAATACAGAAATTGTACTATTGATTTTCAAATGTGCTAGTTTAAAAGTATATATTATTCTAGAAACCAACTCAAAACCATTTTAAGAATTCAGATTTATATAATTTATGTAACTCTTTGGCAAATAAGACTAGTTTAAGACTTTGAGTTTAATGTAAACATCTCTGATTTATCAGTGTTATATTTAATATATGCATATATTTTTATACTCTTGAATATGTTTTTCCTAAACTTATATAGCTTTTTGATCAAATGAGCTAGAATTATTCCTGTTAAATATTTAAAAGTATTTAAAAACTTAAATCTATTTTTAAGCAAATTGAATCATTGTTCTGATGAACTTATAGTTCCATAGTAATGAGGTTGTGTACTATGTTATCTTGAACAGCATTTCCAAAATCTTTAAATAACTGAAGATCTTGGATATTCACTGGCTTTCCAAATCATTTCTAAGTAAGATGACGATACTGAAAAATTGATTAGCAAGAACAGTTTTTATTTATACACTATTGCTTATTATTTGTACATGCTAAAAAGAGGCTCTATCTTTGGGTCTGCAAATGAACATGTTCATTTCTGCCACACTATGGAATTAAATAAGGGAAGTATGTGGCTGGATAAAGCTCAGTGAAATATATTCATGAGATTGACTAGGCTGCTAAAATGACAGAGATTCACAATTATCTATTCCATGGTTTTCTTTGTGAAATACAAGTGGCTGCTTAAAAGTTATAATTAATAAATGTGAATGAGATTACTAGGAATCTCAAGATAATGAAATTTTTATTATGGCAAAAAGGTGTATTTCTGTTTTAAAGAAAAATAACTTGTTTCAGGATAGAAATGCGGAAGAATGGTGAATGATAAAACCTGAATGAATTAAGAAAGTTGTAGAGGTTTGCAGAAAGAGTCTGAAAAGGAACACAATTTTGTGTTAACATTATTGCCAAATCTGGCTCAGTTTTGATGGTTTATTTGTGAGACTATTAAAAGTAAATAGTGGGTTATTTAGAAACAAATATTTCATTGAAACAAATCTAGAATTTAGTTTGTCTGTGAAAATGAGTTTTCTTGGAGTATTGGTCTGTTCTTAATAGGAGACTGTAAAAGATTACTTTTGACGTGTATTTGTTTCCTACGACTGCCATAACACATTACCACAAACATGGTGTCTTAAAACAACACATGTTTATTTTCTTATAGTTCTGCATATCAGAAGTCTGAAATCAGTTTGGCTGGGCTGAAGTCAAGGTGTTAATGGGCATGCTCCTTCCAGAGGATCAAGAAAAGAATTCATTTCCTTGCCTTTCCCAGCTTCTACAACTGCATTCTTTGGCTCCTGCCTCTTTTCTCCATCTTCAAAGCCAGCAGTGCAGCATCTTGTTTTACTCCTCACATTGTCTTCTTCCTCTGTGATCAAACCTGCTGCTGCCTCTCCCTTATAACAACACTTGTCCCAGGCCCACCTGCATGATCTACAAAAAATACAATAATTTCCCAACCTCAATCTCTTTATCTGCAAAGTTCCCATTGTCATACAAAGTGACATACATAGGTTTCAGGGAGTAGAACTTGAATATCTTTGGGGGTCATAATTTAGCTCAAAATATTACCTATGTAATCCTGCCCCCAAAGTAGGCATTCTGCATCTTACTACAATAACACCCTTTTCCCCTGACTTTATCATGCCCTTGATTATTCTCTTTAAAATTAAGGAAAAAAAAAACGCACAAATTCTGAATTAAGAATGTGTTAAGGGCTTTTGTATGTTTATCTAAACATTGTACTGTCACTTTAATTTACAGAAAGCCAAGCTACAACCCTTCATGTACTTAGACACCCATGATCCTACCTTAATTCTCAAATCTCCTAGCAATTCTGCCATTCGAAATCAAATTCAAAATTTTAAATTAAATAAAATAAAACTCCATAAATCTTTTACACTTAGATTTATCTTTGAAATTTCTAACAGAGTACCTAAAAATAGGAAAGATTTGTTCCTTCACCTCATGAAAAGAGAGATGTTAGATAAAATTAGCTTTGTTTGCTGCTAGCATTGATGAGTTGCATGGAAAAAAAAAATCAAAAGAGGTGCTATCCAGCCTGGGCAACATAAATGAGATCATGTCTCTAAAAAAAAACAAAATTAGCCAGGCATGGTAGTGTGCACTTGTACTCCCACTTACTTGGGAGGCTCAGGATGACTTGAGCCCAGGAGTTTGAGGCTACAGTGAGCCATGATTGCCCCACTGCACTCCATCCTGGGTGACAAAATGAGACCCTGTCTCAAAAAAGAAAAGAAAAGAAAAGAAAAGAAGTACTCAGCATTCCCTAGATTAAATCTGAATATAAAATATATTATTATATAAGTATTTCAGAAGCTCTAGATTGTATGAGAAACTCCTAGAGATTTGTCAGTTCCCCTACTGTCCATAATATGTTTCTAATTATCAGACTCCTGTTGGTGCTCTCCTTCATGATATTAGACAACAAAATTATAGTGCTATCAGTCATCATTTCAGTAGATTTCTAAACTATTTAGTCACAACTTTCTCTTTTAAATTTTATGAAGCATCTTTCCTCAGGGCTTTTTAAAATTGAGGATGCCCATCGAACTTTTTTTATGGAGATTTAGTAAAATACAGATGTTTAGAATCTACTATAGACTTATTTGAAAATAGGTTTAATCATTATTCTTACAAATGTTTTGTCCAAAACTTTTTTACATTGTATTTTATCTTATTTTGTATGTCACAATTTCTTCTTTAGTTGTATTATGTTTGTTATGTATTTCCAACAGACTTTTTACTTTATCACGTCATAAGTGAACCACAGGCACTTTAAGTCTCTGTCATCTTCAGGTACGTTTTTTTTTTTAAGAATTGTGGTTCACTTTGTGGCCTAGTCTGGAGTGCAGTGCTACAATTGTAGCTCACTGCAGCTCAGAACTCCTTCGCTCGAGAGATTCTCCCAGCTCAGCTCAGCTGGGGAGAATCTCCTGTAGCTGGGACTATAGTTATGTACCACCACATCCAGCTAATTTTAAAAATATTTTTGTAGAGATGGAGGTCTTACTATGTTGCCCAAGCTGGTCTTGAACTGCTGGCCTGAAAGGTTCCTCTTGCCTCAGCCTTCCAAGTTGCCTGGATTACAGGCATGAGCCAGCATGCCTGGCTCTCCAGATAGTTTTTGATTTACATTGATGCTTCCCTAAAGGCCCTACAATCAGCTACAGGATGGAGATTTTTGTCTTCAACTAAGAATTGTCTTAGAGCACCATGAAAAAGGTCAGTATCTCAAGTACTTCAAATACTAGGCTCTTGAACACAGGCTTCTCATGCCATCACATAGCCACATTTAAGATCATGGTTAGTGGACAGAGTCAGAATTTCCAGAACACTGCAACTGAGACATATTTGTGTTCATAACAGTTTAACACAATGTCCAGTGGAACAAGAACTAAGTTTGCAAAGTCCGAAGACCTCTACTATAAAATCAGCCCTTTTCTCCTAATCTGTCTGGCATTCTCCAGATAAAGTACAAGTAAATATTCTTGGGAGTGAGTTATTAAGTGCTTCCCAAGAAATCCAAGAGACCTAATACCTTGGTATTAAAGACTTTAGCTTCTTTTTCTCAGAGGAGAACACTGAACATTTTCTCTTTTGAGACCCTTTTTTCAGGATACAGTAGAGGAAAAGAGCCTTAATAACATGTAAGGAAGGCCAGGATGTTGTTCTACTGTGTGGCCCACTCACCATGTGACTTTACTTGAGCTGATTACCATCACTGGCCCTCAGTGGCCACAGCTGTAAAATGGAGACCCTAAAAGAATCCTGTCCTCTGAACCCTATTTACCCGTTTTCCATAGATATAATTTGTTAGAAGACCAAACAAATTGTACATCTCTAGCTGACCTTTGAAATAATTTTTCCATTTTCCTCACTGGAAACTGATGGGCCCCCAAGTAAACTATGCTGTAGGAGACCAGAACCCAGTTCTGCCTCTCTTTTCAGTATGTTGTTCCTTCTTGTCATGAAGACTCCCTTTCATAATTGCCTTCGTGGATTCTTTTCATCGTACATTTCACAACTCAACAATCTCACAACTGCCACATCTAAATGCCCCTCGATTGCTAATTGGTTTCCTTAATATTTTTTGCTTTCACAGAAGTAGTTTAGCAACATTTTCATCAGTATTATTCTAAAGTCCTAAATATAAGAAGGATAAATCTGTTTTCATGAAGACTCTGAAGGAGAAACAATACCAAATGCAGGTCCCGTTTACTGCTTTTCATTAGATCTAAAATATAAAACTAAAAAGTTTGAGGACTGATTTTGGTCAATGAACTGTCTGTTACCAGTCAGTTACAATAAGTATGGACGGAAACACTGAGAGACGGCATTTAGAAATTTGCATATCATCTGATTTGGCCACAACATTTGAATTAGTGGGCTCACTTTTTGAACAAGGTATATACCAATGCAGTTGTTAAACTCGAATGACAAGTCAAATATGAGTGGCATACTAGTTATAAAATCACATATCAGTTCACAATGTACTGGAACAAGAAAAACAAGGAAGTTTGCTAATACTGGTCCTACACCAATGATATTTTGAGAAGCACTACACACATAGTACTTCATTAAATGAGATTGATTGTTCTGAATACTGTGGACTTAGAATTAATTTATAGTGAGAGTAACCATCTCAAGTATCTCCATTAATCAGGCAACTACTATAAATTGATGAAGTGGATCAGATATGGGACTTCATAGGGAAGAGTGTGGAAAGACTATGGCAAACCAGAGGCCCATGGAGTAGTAGCTCTTCATGGAGTAGTAGCTAGTCATATCTATGTGACTGTAATCATGTGTACTTTCATTTTTACATATCAAGAGAGCCAGAAATCATAACTTTCAGGTAAAATATTCTTGATTTTCAACTGTTACCAACTTATTAATTTTCTTTTAAGATGTCTGCTTAGAGCTAGCATACATAGCTACCATCCATATTGAGTTGTAAGATGCCACTTTGTAGATTATGCTTAGGAAATAATTTATTAGAGATTAGTAGTATCAGGGCCGTCCTTGCCATTTGGAAGATGTGCTTGTCTAAATCCGAGAAGCCTTTCTTGCCATACCATATCCACTGAACATTATATTTCCAGGCACCTCATTGTCAAGCTGCCCACCCCACCACTGTGTGATTTTTTTATGGAGAGCCATGGAGCACTACCAGCCTTAGCCCAGCTCCTTGCTTTCTCTTCTGTGCATTTGAGCTGCAAGCAGGCCTCTTTCCAGCAGCTCCAAGTGGGGAGTCTCCTTCAGCTCATCACTTCATGGCGACATCAGTGCCCCCTCCCCTTGCTGAAGTAAAACATCTTTGTGTCCAGGACATAGGTTTCTCAAAATCCAGTTTTTAAACACAAGACTGCTATTTCCTTCATTCTCAGGACACTCCTGTGAATTAGCCAAAGGCCAAGGTGGGTCCTTCTGCTTAGACAGAGGCAGAGAGAGGGCGAGTCACAAGGCAGGAGGAGCAAAGGGGACACCAGAGTGGGGACCACCTGGCCCATCCCTCTTCCGTTGTCTCCTTCTTCTGCTGGGCACTCTCTTGTTTCTCCATAGGGCTCAGCAAGATGTGGTTCTCACAGCTGGGGGCCCAAGTGCCCAACAGTAACCTGAGAACCAGGCCCAGATACACCCTGTGGAAGCCTGGCTGCATGTCTGGGGTTAGGGAAGGAGACAGATGCAGCTGTTTATTAAGGACCACACTGTGCATATACCAAGTGGAATCAATCTTTGGGAAAACTAAAGATAGAGGGGCTTTTGTTATAGCTATTTTACACATGAGCAAATCTGCTCTGTGAGAGTAAATAAAAGTCCAAGATCGCATGGCCAGAAAGTGGTGAACTGGGATCTTAAATCCAGGTTGTCTGATGTGTTATTGAATCTGGCTGGGTAGCCTCTGGCCATCAGGCAGCAGAGTGTGGCCATAGAGGATCCAAAGAACAGGTGAAAACCTAAAATACGGACATTCACAGGCAAGGGGACAGATTGCTACAACACTTGATGTAACACCTTTTTTAAATACTACAGAGCATGAATTTTTAAAAGTACAGTACATGCTTTAGAGGCCATCACTTGAGACAGAATTACACAGGTCATTTGTATACCTTTCAAACCTGTTTTTCATAGAACAGCACTGATAACTCTATGCTGTTCTATGAAATACATGATCATACACAGATTATTTTTTCTGGGAATGTGATTGATTGATAATTGTGTTTATAATGGATTACATTTACAAATAAATTTTCTAATATTTAGTAACCATTAAGAACTGATTAAATTGCATGCCTTAGGCCACAGAACTTTCATATAAGGTTACCAGTTAATTTAACAGTGTCCAGTGTCCACAAGAGGACAGAAGAATATATTCCTAACAAAGTTTCACAGTACCAGTTACTAACCCCTACCTCAAGTCCCCTTTTGGAATGAGGCAGAAATAAATAAAATCACATGACCATAACTTTTTTTTTTGCATTTTTCCTTGTGTTTTCCCCATCACTCCTCAATATCCATGTAAAGCCTGTCCCATTAAGTTCATGCCAGCCAGTATGCAATATGCCCCCTCTGCGCTCACCCCTGTGGCCACCACCCTCTTACTTTAGACATTCCCTATCCTGAATAAAGCCTCCCACACTTAAGTCAGAGTTTGCAACTCCACCCCAGGTCCCAGCATCAGGCTGAGAACTTAACAAGCCTAGGAGGCCCCCAGCCAACTACCTGGCCTCACAAGGCCTTCCAGTTCAAAGCCAATGAGGATGCCTGTGTCTTTACCCCAGTCAGCTCTTCCCACCAGGGCCGGTGCTCTCACTATCACCATTGGAAACTGTCCCCTTTAAAATCACCGATATTAACATCCCACACTGGCCATACATTCCACCCATTCAGCTCTCTATGGGATAGCTTCTCCTAGATGTCTCACAGACACCTCCAACACAAAACGAGAGAACCTGAGAGAAGTCAGTGGCACTGTCATTAAAGACTTTAATAGTATGGGTTGATGGCAGTGGCCTGGATCTCTCATCTATGGAAATTTTTGAGGCTGATGAAGCTATTGATGAAGTTCTGCCAGGTTCTGAGACCCAGGCATCCATCCTTCTTGGGCTGGGGCACTTCATCAACCTGAGGGTGGATACATCCTCCAAGACGCATCTGAACTGCTTATCCTTGTGCATGGCCCTCTCCATGTGTTCTGGGGTGACAGGTACCCTGCAGCTGTTCTGGGTCTCCTTGCCTGCCTGCCCCAGGATGTTGGCTGTCAGATACTAGAGAATACCAGCCAGGAAAACAGGTGTGGATGAACTCAGGCGCTAGGCATACTGACCTTCGCACAGAAAGCCATCCATGTGGCTAACAAGAAACTGCAGCTAGGGTTTTGTGGAGCAGGAAAGAATCTCCTTTCTAAAGCTCCTTTTTGCCCTGACATGGTCTTGGTGAGTTTTGTCTTGACCAGCCCTCATTGATTTTCCCATTGGCCTGAGCCTCTTCAGGCACCAGTGCTTATTCCCGCCCACTGTGCTCCAGGCCCAGGCCCTCCTTGGTCAGGGAGCTGCCTTTGTGACAAAATCAACTTTGTGATATTATTGGTGTCCGCTGGGCCCTGATCAAACTTGGCCTCGAAATGTCTGTAACAGGAACGTACTCACCCTAATAAGTGGACCATCTATTTGAGGAAAGTCTAACTTTGTACTTGACCTAAACAGTCTAGCCACAACCAAAAAAATGTGTTTCAATTAAAACATTGTCCTGTCTTCAGTACACCACTCCAGGTTCTCTGATTCTAACTTTGTGTTGCCAGTGAGCTCATTTACATTCCTGCGTAAGCTATAAGTCCCTAATAGACATGCTCAATGTATTGTACAGTAGAGGGTCAATTGTTACCCCTCTCATGCTGTAATAAAACCAGTTTTACTTCCATTTACATACTCATTTCAATATCTCTAGTCAATATTCCTATGTCTGCCCTTTGGGTTATCTTATAAGCTGGTCCAAATATCTGCTTGTTCTCTCATGAGTTAGATATAATCTTTAAAATGTGTTAGTTTAATCTGAAATTGAAAATAAAATATACATCACAAACCTGCTACCTCTCCAGAGTGCTCTACCAAGGTAAATGGAGATCCATGGCTACAACAGTCCATATCAGGAACTACGAATTATTCTTGACATCTCTCACTGCTATACCTTCATATCCAAACAATCATCACATTGTTACACTTATGCATTCTTAATATGGCTCCAATATCCACTCTGACTATTCCAGTCCAGCCCATTATTTTCACCTTGACAACTATAGTAGCCCACTTCCTAGCCTCTCTGTTTCTCCCTTCACTCTCTTCCAATCCATTTTGCAGAGTAATGTTTCTAAAACTAAATTTGATCACGACACTTGTTGCTTAAAACTCATTAATGCCTTCCCATTGCCTCTGGAATAAAGCTTGAAATCCTGGGATGCTGTTTCCTGCTTTTTCTTCAGCCTGGCTTCTTTTCTTCATCTATCAGTTTTCAGTTTAAACCTATGTCCTGGAAACCTTTGCCTCATTTCCAAAACTTGGTTAGATACTCCTCAATTTACCCTCAGAGAGGCACTTATCTTTCACTTTGCAGGATTTACCTTAAATAAAATATGTGATGGATTAATAATTTGTCTGATGTTTATATATCCTATTCCAAGATGATTGGGGCCTATCTATCTTATTCACCACTTTATCCTCAGAGACCAGCACAGGGTCTGAAACAGAAAACATACCCAAGAAATACTCATTGAGTCTATAAATAAAGTCCCACAAATCTAACCTCAAATTCTGGCTCCTCTAGCAGACTATGAGTAAAAGTTTCCTCCTTTTCTTTTTTGAGACAAGGTCCTCCCAGGATCAGGCGATCCTCCTGCTTTATCCTCCTGAGTAGCTGGGACCACAGGCGTGCATCACCACTCCCAGCTAATTTTTTTATTTTTTGTAGAGGTGGGGTCTCACCATATTGCCCAGGCTGGTCTCAAACTCCTGGGGTCAAGCAATTTGCCCACCACTGTGCCTGGCCCAATTGCCTCTTTAGTAAGATGGAGATAATATTATCTACCTCAGGGACACTGTGAAACACAAGGATGCCTATTACAGTGCCTGGCACAAAGCAAGAGTTCATGAAACAGACATTTTTACTATCTACATTACCACTTCGAGTGGAATACAGAAGGGCACTGTGAAGGCCAGGCAAGCAAAATGGCAGGCTGCAGGGGCCTTCACAAAGCACAGTAACATTGGTGTGCTCACCTAGACTTAGGCCCAGTCCATCCTTCAAGATCCAGATACTTGAGCAAGCCCCTGCTAAGAACTGATTAGACTCAGGGAATCTAAGGATGTCCAAACTCACTCAAGACTGAAGCTCATAGACACAGTGTCTGCTCATTGGCTATGAGAAAGAAAACTTCCCAATAGTGTATGATTCCATTGATATGAAATATTCATAATAGTCAAATCCATAGAGATAGAAAGTAGATTAGTAGGTTGCCAGGGACCAGGGGCAAGGGAAATGAAGAGTGACTGTTAATGGGTAGAGGACTTCTTTTTGGTGCAATGAAAATGTTCTAAAACTAGATAGTGGTGATGACTGTATATCATTGTGAATATACTGAAACCTACTGAATTGTGCACTTGAAATGGTGAAATTTATGTTATATGAATTACATTACAATTGAAGAAAAACAATAACTCTCCAGTGACCATGTAGCTTGCTCTACCTTCTCTGCCTCACGGCAAACTGCCAGTGCCAAATCCATCAATGTTTGCTCAATGAGCATAGTATCAGAGAGAGAGAGAGGAGAGAGTTACAGAATTTGAATGCTGAATAGGGTCAGGTTGTGATAGACTCTATGTCCTTCTGTCAGGAGGGACACATTTCTATTGGTCTGGACTGCATTTAGATGATATCATAGACATTGTTAGTTGCCTATTCATTTTCTATTCCTCTCACTATCTTAAGAGAACATAGTTTTGTTATGGGTGGCAATGGGCCCAACCACAGGCAGGCCATGACTAGTCTAATCCAATGTTCTCAAACTTTGCTGATAATAAAATCACCTGGAGCCCTTGCTTAAGGAACAAAAGGGAAATAAAAAGAAAAGACATAAGCTTGGCTCCCATCCCAGACACAGCAAATCACAATTTCCAGAGATAATCCTAGTAATCTATATATTTAACAAGTCCCCAGGTAACTCTAATCATCACTAGGGACGTTTGAGGAATACTGGCTTAAGCCATTGGTGGCAAGCATTCCTAGGCCTGGATTTCCTAGCATCCCTTTCAGCTAAATGACTGATCAGTTCTGGCCAGAGACCTAAAGTCATTTCTGTTACAGAGACTTCTGGAAAAGCTATAGTTTTTAATAAAAGGAGGAAGACAAAGTAAAGTCTATTAGGGAGATTTATGGAAAAACTATAGGCATTAATAAAAAGAGAAAGATATCTAGCCTTCCTTCTTTCAGCTCTTCTTCCTGTTTTGAACGTAGCTATGATGGTTGGAAATGCAGTAGCAACCTAAGCAAAAGGCCAACGGATTTGCAGGGACATCAACTGTGCCAATGTTGAGCAGCTGAAATAATGTCCGTAACTGTCTATTTCCAATTTCTAGTTACATAAGAAAAATAAACTCTAGGTTAACTCTAGAGTTAGGTGTTTGTTCCTTGTACCAAATGCATTTCTAACCACATGACAGACACTATCAACATTTTCCTCTGTGACACATCCTAGACCATGCTTCATTCATAAGGGTCTTACCCTTCTGGGTGAGATACTCCTTCCTTAGATATGTTAAGGCAGTGATTGGGGTTAGTCAAGACTTGCATAAATGGCAGTCATCTATCTTTTTAACAAGACCATGTTCATTTCCTTTTTCCACATCTATTTGATTTATCATTTAACTCTCAGAGGACTTAAATTTTTTCAAATTATTTTGGGACATTTCAGATATCCCTTGTGACACTGACATTTTACAAGATAGATTTTCTTTATCCTGAACAGAATTATGTTTGAAAAATTATATCAAGGGTTAGCAAACTTTCTCTGTAAAATGTTAGTAAATATTTTAGGCTTTGCAGACTACGTTATGGGTATTGCAACTACTCAACTCTGTTGTTTTAGTCCCAAAACAGTCACAAACAATACATAAATGAAAGGGCATGGGTTTCTTCCAATAAAACTTTATTGATAAAAACAGGCAGTTCCCAGATTAGGCCCATGGGATGTAGTTTGCCAACTCCTCAACTGTGAGACAATCTTCACTAAAAAAAGTTGAGGAAAAATATGGATCTACCTCTAAAAATCAAATAGACTATCATCACATCTGATTTCTTGCTGTATCCCTGTCACTTGCTAAAACAATAAACTGGGAAAAAGAGTATAGTGGCATACATCTTGGTCAAGATCCATTCCAGTTATAATTCCTTAGGGAATAAGGATGCTGCTATATTTATTGAGCTTTTACTCCCTACCAGGAGTTTTGGAAAGTATTTCCAAATAAATGTTGATCTGCCAAGGTTCAAGATCTCTACTTAAAATCCTGACACATATTTTAAGAATCATAGCCAGGCAACCTGGATAAGGGAGATGGCTCTAACATGTAAGTATCCTGTGACTCTGCCATGAATTACTGCTAGCCAGTCTAAAATATAGGCAGAAGGAGGATAAAATTGAGTGAAGTAAAATAAATAAGAGTCTTTCTTACATTCAATATTTTCTTAAATATGTAGTTTTTCAACTTAAGGCTTTTTTTTTTTTTTTTTTTTTTTTGATATGGAGTTACGCTCTTGTTGCCCAGGCTGGAATGCAATGGCCTGATCTCAGCTCACTGCAACCTCCGCCTCCCAGGTTCACGTGATTCTCCTGCTTCAGCCTCCCAAGTAGCTGGGATTACAAGCATGCACCACTACACCTGGTTAATTTTGTATTTTTAGTAGAGACAGGGAATCTCCATGTTGGTTAGGCTGGTCTGAAACTCCCGATCTCAGGTGATCCACCTACCTCGGCCTCCCAAAGTGCTGAGATTACAGGCGTGAGCCACTGCACCTAGCCAACTTAAGTCTTTAAAATCATTTTGTATACCTCAAGTAAAACTTACCAGAATGATTTTCATTTACCCATAATATGAATACTTGGGTGGGGTTGTTTCCACTTCTCATTTGTAGGCTTTTCATTAAAGTCTTGACTCTGATGCAAATATTTTTTTTGAAAACTTAACCCAAATCTGCTCTTTATTTGATGATATGAGAATAGCCCAAAGCTAGAAATATTGTGTTGACTTATAAACTGATATACCTATTGCAACTCTAAGAAGACAGGAAAGTGGCCTTGTTTCATTATTCATGACAAAGTTGTTAAGCCAACTGTCTCAGCTAGTTTAGAACTAGCACAGAAAGACACAGTGAAATCCCAAGAGGACCAGTCTCCAGTAGCTGAATTTTCAGCATCTAGTAAACTATGTTTTCTAAAAATGGCTGCTACAGTATTTTTGGTTTACATCCCTCTCCCTTCCCTTGAATCTGGGCAGAACTCTGTAACTTCATCAACAAAGAGAAGGAAGCAGAAATGATATCCCACAACTCCCAAGCCTGGATCACAAAAGCTGATATGGCTTCCATCTGGCCTTCCCTCATTCTTAGAACACTCACCGTTGGAAGCAGCTACCATGCTCTAAGGATGCCCAAGCTCACCCACCCAGAGAAATCAAATGGAGAAGTTCTGAGACTCCTAGTAACAGCCAATATCAAAACATGTGAGCAGCAAGACATGTAAGTGAAGGTGCCTTCAACAGATTCTAAGCCCCAATCTTTGAGCCACCCTAGCTGATCCACAGTGGATGACAGATGAGATAACCCTTTTTAGCCCTGCCAAGAATGCAGTTAGAAGCAAAATAATGTTGGTATTTTAAATGAGTTTTGAGCATAGTAACTAGAACACAGATTCAGAATTAAATGTACTTATGAACAAATTTCACTTGAAACAAAGTAAACTGTATGTTTTGCCTCTCATTTTGATCCCAAGTTCAGGCAGAAATAAAAAATATACATACTTCTTCCAACAGTGACGTCCTGCTGCATGATGCTTATGTACAGCTGTAGGGTCAGCTGGGGGGCTGAGCCCAAGAAAGCTTGGATCACCGATGCCCGGCTGAACGCTGATCGGTGGGTAATTAGCTTGCCTTCTGCCTGGCCCACCTCCTTCTCAATCTCCTCTGAGAGTCCATTTTTTGGCATTTGCCTTTTCTTGGTGATACTGACATAAGGCTCTTCATTGTTGCCTGACTGAAAGTAGATGCAGAAGACTTCAAAACACCTGAAAACAAATCAGCAAGTCATAATAATTAGAGACAGACAGGATTCTGACTTTTCATGCTCATCCTACTTACTTTTAGCTTGATTCTCAAAGCCTTGACTTGGCTACTCTGAACCGTAGTCACTCTTCTAAATCAACCACTCCAAGGACCAATTCTCAGTATGCAGTCCTCTTGAGGCTTTCCAGCAGGCCAATGGGAATTGAATGAGAACCAAATGAAGAGGTAACACCAAATGCCACTGAAGCAAGGAAATCTCTTAGAGAATGGAAAGTGGTTCTGGCTCCAGAGCCACAGAAAAAAATGTGCATACTAGCTGTGTAGCCATAGCCAAGTTGCTTACTAACCCCATAGTGCATTCCCTCCACTATGAAGCAGATATAATACCCACTTTGTCATATTGCTGTGAAAAATGGGATAATACAGTGTGACTGCGCACATGCACGCAAACATGTGTATGCGTGTTCCACATCCAAAAAATGCCCCAAACCACCCCAGTTAAAGCAGAAGCTATGGCTCGGAAATGGTCCAGTACAGGGCAGCTTGCCATCTAGCATTTCACTGGGAGACCACAATATGTTACCTAACTCTCTGTTTTCATAAGCCCTTACAGGGCAGGACTAAAGTCAATCCCACCTAGGGATGGAGGCTTAACCAGTGACTTTTCCAGACTGAGAATACCTGGGTTTTAAAATCTGGATTTCCTCTCTAGGTAAAAATATAGATGCTGAAGGGGGAAAAGTACTGATGTCTGTGATTAACTTTGAAGTACACACACACACACACACACACACGAATTGATGGATAAATATGTGAAACAAAATGTTAATTGTAGAATCTAGGTGGTGGGTACTTGGGTGTTCACTACAGAATTCCTTCAACTTTTCTTTTGTGTGTTTAAAAATTTTCATAATAAAATTCTGGGGGAAAAATGTGTTTTCCTGAGGAGTAAGAAAAATGCTCACGGCCTTAGGTTTAAAACTTGTTAAAGGAGTTTTTGTCCCTCCTCTAACGTGTACTTTTATATCAACCTTATGATGCTGCCAGAAGATTTTAATGGCTTTATCTATTTCATTAAATGTTAATGTTATAATGTTTACTTTATACTCTTACCCTGAGGTGACTATAGCAACTAGAATGTATTTATAATTCGAAATAATAAAATAAAGCTTGATGTAAGAGAGGAAATGCAGGAACCTTTCTGGTGAGTTCAAAGTGGACTTATTTTGTGATCAATACCATTGTTCATTTGTTGCTAGGGGAAAGAAGGTGCATAATATGTGGAGGTGTGGGAGTGGGGATTTATTTGTACAGTACATTTTGTCCCAAGGGGTCAAAAACACTTTAATATATTACATGAAAAAATGTAAAACCACATAGACCAGTTTTTTCAGTTGGAAATAATGTCAATGAAGTTCAGGCCATGAGTTCAATACCAAACATGTCTAGTTGAATTTTCTCTGAAGGAAAACTCAAATTAATGAATGAGATTGTATAGGGCCTAGCAACTTCACACTGTTGGACCACTGACCAAAACAGAGTAACAAGGATTAGAAAACAGAATAAACTGACTGAGCGCGGTGGCTCACGCCTGTAATCCCAGCACTTTGGGAGCCTGAGGCAGGTGGATCACCTGAGGTCAGAAGTTTGAGACCAGCCTGGCCAACACGGTGAAACCACATCTCTATTAAAAATACAAAAATTAGCTAGACATGGTGGTGCACTCCTGTGTTCCTACCTAATGGGGAGGCCGAGGGAGGAGAATCACTTGAAATCAAGAGGCGGAGGTTGCAGTGAGCTGAAACCATACCACTGCACTCCAGCCTGGGTGACAGAGCGAGACTATGTCTAAAAAAAAAAATAAAATAAAATAAACTGATAATCATCTTTATTCTCAAATATGAGATGAATGAAGATGCAGTTTACTAAGTGTCGTGAGGAATGCAGACAGCCAGATACTCCTGCCTCATTCTGGGGCACTCACAATCTAAATGGGATAGTGGGACATATGCACAATAAGAATAATAAATAATGAAAATTAATATTTATATAGCACTTTTAGTTGTGAAATATTTTATCATATATGATCTCAGAAGAAAATATATTGCAACAATTTAAATCATAGCATTATGTGTAATAGCAAAATTCTGGGAATACTCTAAAGGTACCAAAAATGAAAGAATAAATAAATCCTAATATATCAATTCAATGAAACATTATACAGTACTTAACATCAATGGTATAGAAGTACATATACCAATATACAAAATTTTTAAAAATGTCAGTCTCACTTTCTCACCCAGGCTGGAGTGCAGTGGTGTGATCATAACTCATTGCAGCCTCCAACTGCTGCCCTCAAGGTACCCTCATTCCTGAGCCTCCTAAGAAGCTGGAACTCCAGATGCATGCTACTCTGTTCAGCTAATTTTATTTTTTGTGAGGAAACAATCTTACTATGTTGACCAAGCTAAATATTTTTACCATATTTGGCATGTGAAAGAAGCAAATTACAATAGAATCATATATTTTAAATTCCATTTCTTTTTGTAAAAAGAAAATCACATATAAAAAATACATACAGATTACACACAAATACACATACATATAAAAAGCAACCTGGCTTTTGAGCTGGCTCATGCTGACTCAAGAGAGCAGACTGTTAAATAGGAATTTTGTGAGCCAGTTGTTAAACAAATGGTAGCTTGATCAATCATGATGGGAATATATGCATTAAAGAAATCAGCAAACACTGAAAATCTGGGCTTGTTTTCTTCAAGAGACAGTTTACTAGCATACCATTATAAAAATATTAGTAAGTATATACAACAAAATAATTTGGAATTGTTTTCTCTGAGCAGTCAAATTAGAGCTTTTCTTTTCCTCATCGTGCATATCTGTTTTCTGCTCTCCTGTCATTCAAAAAATGTTTTACTTGCATAATAAAATCAAGAGTTTTGAAAGACTAAAACAAAAAAAATTAAATACCAGCACATGCTAAGAACTGAATGAATGAAATGAGGGTTCAGAGGAAAAAGCAATTTTCCTGATGCCAGGGAAGGGGCTGTGTGAAACTGGAAGCATTCTGCAGAATAGTAAACAAAGTAAAACTTTCATGGTCATTTGATGGAAATGAAAGAAGGTCCTAAAGCTCAGGTGGAACCTCTTTTAAGACCCTGTTTTTCCCAGGTGATACTTTTGTATTAGCACAGAGATTTACATGTAGTCATAGGTGTTTAACACATTTGTAAAAGGCTCCACGATCTCCTGCCACTGTTAGTTAAGAAAATTGATAAGAAACAAACTACTGTTCTTGGAATTCTGCAAGACTCATCTAATTACTCGAAATCTGTTATTTTTTGGGTTTTTTGTTTGTTTGTTATTTGAGAGGTTGTCTAAATAAAGCCAGAAATTAAGATACTTTTATCAAAATTGAATATTCAAGATAGTTTTTCAGTATCATGTACACCAAGGGACAGCAAAATTTCTGTGAAGTATTTATAAAGAGTAAATATTTTATGATTTGCAGGCCATGGTCTCTGTTGCAACTGCTCAATTCTGTCTCTGCAATGTGAAAGCAGTTGTAGTCAATGCATTAACCAGTGGGTAAGGCTGTTTTCTAATAAAACTTCACTTACAAAAACAAGTGATGAGGGTATTTGGCCTGTGGGGCACAGTTTGCTAACCCCAATACAGATAATCAGCAGGTTGATCCTTATTTTTCACTTTATCCCATTTTCACATATCATATATCCCATTTTTCAAGCATCATAGCAGAAGGAGCTTATTACTCAGCTGAAATCATGCATGTTGATGCCAGCATAAATAATCCATGGTACCAGAGACCCTAATTAAAATACTTTTTCCAAAGAAATACTGTAATTTCCAATAAGCCGCATTATCTTCACATGACACACATGCTCTGTAAGCCTACACAAAACCCAAATTGGTTAAATAGAAAACGCTGCAAAACCTTTGAAAAGCCACTTGCTTAATCTCACTGAACCTCAATTCCTGGACTGTAAAAATAAGATAATGACAGTTAACTCACATGGTTTTACCATGGATGAAATTAAATACTGTATGTAAAAGCACTTTGCAAATGAAAAAAAAAATGCTCTTCAAATGTAGACTATTAATACTTTAAATTCTTACAAAAGTTTACTGTAGAAGGACATATTGCGGTGAATCATTTGCAATATTCTGGAAAAGATTTTGAGAACTTCCTAGCCATTATTTTATAAACTCAGATTTTTCATGTACCATTTTTTCCTCACTATACCAGCAATAAAAAAAAAAGATGAGGGGAATACCTGAACTTGTAACTCAATTATATTTATTCCTCCCAATTAATTTATGAAAATTAGCATAAATGTACAAGAATGATAAACAGAATTTTAGATTTTTTGTGTTTTGGGTAAGAGATCTTTTCCCTGCTCTGGTTTGCTAGAGTATTTTAATGCACAATAAGGTTTTCCTTAAAATTACAAATAAAGGCATTATCCAAAGTTTGTATCATTCAATCTCAGGCTTAATATGAAAATAATCATACAAATTGCAACTACCATTTTAAATACACGACTGATACAAATGAAATATGGTGCTCTTTCTATGCCTCCCTAAAGAAAAGAAGGAACAAAGCCTAATTAGTAGTATTTAGCCCAGAATCATTGGTGTAATCTCTTGCAGTTTAACTGGGCCATTGTGCTGCATGAACTCTCAAACATAGCATCTACCTAGCAAAAACATGAGTTTGGCTAGTACTCACCCAAAGATAAGAAGAGTTAAACTGTCAAAGAACAGTTTGGAAATATTACTAAATCTAATCCATAAGGAAGGGGGTAAGAAACACCATGACTCTCCTTTGTTTGAGAGAAAGAATATTTATCTTCATGTAAAGTTGATGTCTTAGAGTTAAAACAGAATCAGTCAGCAGGAAGCAATTCCAGCAAGATATTAAGTCAGGCTAATACACAAGAACAAACTGCTTTTCTTTTAATCTGGAATCTAAGAGACTTGGAACCACATTTTGTTTATCTCGGCTCTAAGGTCATGGGTCCAATATCTCCTTGAAATAAATCAGCTGCATTAGAATCAGAGACTCGTTATTGATGGAAGGGGGTTGCCTGTTGTTTTGGTTTTTATGTTTTATTTTGTTTTTGCTCCAAGAAGACAATGGCCCATTCAGAACTTTCTGGAAATAAGTATTTTTACAGTGTTGAAACTTTATATATAGCTGAGAAGTTACCTGTTCAAAGCACCAAAAGTTTTCTTTCCTTAATAAAGTTAAAATATTTTTACTCTCAAAATGGAAAAATATAGAAAAGCATATAATTGTTTTATTATATAGTTTTACATATTTTCCAGAATATTAAAATCACGTATAAACCTCACTATTCAGAAATTACTATTCTTAACATCTTGGTATGTTTTCTTGAGTTCAAGTTTATACCTGTCATCCTGTTTCTATATATATTATGTCATTAGCTTTGTCTTGGGTTACTCTTGGTGTTTAGAAACATTTTAAATGGTAGCAATGATAGGGTATTATCGTTTATTTCGATAGCTATTTAGGTTGCGATTATTTAATTTTGCCAAGATGACCAAACTTTTTCTTAATTTAAAATGGTACTACTGATAGAATTTACTACACAGTCCTTTGCTTTCTTCCACTGAGCATAGGGAACATAATTAACTCCACTCTGTTTTTAAGGAGCCCTGAGAACATAGTCTGAGGTCTCATTTTCCTGCCCTACAAAATGGGGACAATTACCTGTATGTCATGGTGAGGAATCAGTGAATTGAGGCATGTAAGTACATACCAAGCTATCTAGCACAAGAAGCTTTTAAGAAATGTCACTTCCCCTCTTTCCTGTTACTCCACTTAAACATTATCTGTTTTCTTTTCACAGATAAGGTTAAGAAATAATGACTGCCCTGCCCAAGTCAGGTCACATTTATTTTACTGAGTGGGAACACTGTCTGGACCACAGGATTCACTTGGCTGGGAAGGACTAACTCTCTCCTCACTAAATGGCTCCAGGTTGCAGGACTTTCAAAATTCCCCTCTCTCCCTTTCTTTTGCCCCAGAGTCTTCCCAGCCTACCAGAAAATCAGCAGCAATTACCCACTTAACTCCTGCTAGTGTACCTGTTTATTTTCCTTTCTAGGGTTCTGCAGCTTCTGGAGACTGAGAAACTTGTTCACCAAGTTTGCTGTGACTGTGTGTAAACTACAAGTCAGTAGTCTGTGTGTCAGCTGGAACAGTTTTCTTTAATATGAAGTGCAAAAGTTTTATGGCCAGGTGTGGTGGCTCACGCATTTAATTCCTGCACTTTGGGAGGCCTGGGCAGGAGGATCACTTGAGCTCCAGAGTTCCAGACCAGCCTGGGCAACATAGGGAGAGCTCTGGTAGGCCCAGGCAGGAGGATCACTTGAGCTCAGGAGCTCGAGACCAGCCTAGGTAACATAGGGAAAGTCTTTCTCTACAAAGAAAAAAAGAAGAAGAAAAAGAAGAAGAAGAAGAAGAAAATCAGCCAGGCATGATGGCAGTTGCCTATAGTCCTAGGTACTCTGGAGACTGAGAGAGGAGTATCACTTGAACCCAGGAGGTGGAGGAGCCAATGAACTATGATCTTCACTGTACTCCAACCTGGCTGACAAAGCAAGACCCTGTCTCAAAAATTATATATTATAACTTCGTAAAATTTATCTTGCTACTTGGTGTGTGTGTGTGTGTGTGTGTGTGTGTGAGAGAGAGAGAGAGAGAGAGAGAGAGAGAGAGAGAGAGAGAGAGAAATTTCCCAGTAAAAAAGGTGAGAGAGAGAGAGAGAGAAATTTCCCAGTAAAAAAGGTCCTTGGCTAGCTGAGTTTTTTTGGCAGCTAAGGTGTCTCTCTGGCCTTTCCATCTCTTCAAATTCCTGTGACGCCTATGTCTAAGGTTCAGCATTATAAACTTATTTCTAATCCAGATGAACAGTCTTTGTTTTGCTTGTCCTATAGAGATGAAGGGAACCAAAACAACACATTTTAAACTCCTTAGATAAGCCAGTCTCCTTTATTACCATATGATTGTACTTGCTTTGTGTTAATAAAAAATAATTTCCAGAAATGTCATTAACAATTTTTCTTTATTTAACACACAGCAAGTTTTGTCTTAATGGTGCATTGTGCACCAGCTTTAATGGCTATGTTTATAAGTTCGGCAGGGCTGGAAGACGTTTCTAGAACCCCATATGTTTCCATATCCCATAATATTCATAACACCATCAAGAGAAAAGAAGGGTGCATGGATTTCTTGACTTCCGTATGAGAATTAAATATTTGAAAAGCGTTAAGAACAGTGCTTGGCACATAGTAAGCTCCATGTGTTTGATAAATTAAAATTAAACCACCTGTACATGCTGTCCCCATAACCACAGCTTAGAACACACTTCCCAAGGGTTTGTGACCACCGAAGCCAATCCTGTCAGAGTCTACTTGACCCCAGAGAAAGCAGTGTCTTTAATGAGGTTGAATCACAAGAATCTGCCATTTTTGCTGGTCAAATTCAGTTGAATGTTGGCTATTTCATTTGAGGGAACCCAACAGGAATGCACGGTGCCCCAGGTTTATGACCATTATGCCATGATTCGTCACACTCCTGACTGGAAAACTGGGGCTGAGGGGCAGGGCGGGCCTCCTTCGGGCCCAGCCACCTGTCTCCACAGGAAAACCGCCTCCCTCCACTGGGGCCGGTGTGGGGATCAGGCCAGAGGACGAGGGTTACGGCCTGGGGCTGGCTCTGGGCTTCTGCACGCACCTGAAAAGGGGCCCGAGTTGCAGCAGGTGCAGCAGCAGTACCAGCGGGCGGTCGCGGCTGAGGTCGCGGTGTACGAAGAGGAGCGTGAGCTGCACCAGCGCGCAGGGCAGTAGCGAGAAAAGCAACGTCAGTGCCTGCCACATGCGGTCCCCGCCTGAGCGGTAGGTGCTGCTCAGGCTGAGCGCCGCCGTTGTCTCGGCCACGAACAGGAACACGGACGCCAGCACTGAGGCCGGGAATTTCATCTCCGCGCGTCAGTGGCGCTCACCGGGGGCGGACGCAGTGGCTGTGGCTGTGTCGCGGCGGCGGCGGCGGCGGCGGCGGCGGCGGCGGCCGTTGCTTGAGGGGCTCCCAGCATGCCCAGCCCCAAACTACTCCCGCGCTCTGCGCAGCCCGCCGAGGGCACGCGGGCCCGGCCGACCGGCCTCGGCTCTGGAGCTGGATCTGGGAGGCGGCGGCCGACCTGGCTGGGGTGCGGTGGGGTGGGGCGGGCAGCGCGGCCCAGCCGGGACACGCCTACGCGCTCCGTGCGCCGCCCGCCCGCTTGTTCGCCACAGTGCCAGGTGTCTCTGTGGTGACTGTGCCCTGGCGGGCCGCGAACCCTTGTTCTCCAACAGCTTACGCCGTGGCGCCAGAGCTCAAAAGCATACAGTGGGCCCTGCGGGCGTCGCGCGCAGCCTCTGGGTCCTAGAGTCCCTTGGCCGGCGCTTTCTTGGGAAATTGTTCACATCCCTTTGAAAAACTGCAACCACCCTGCCCAAGAATTGGAGTCAGGACGCCCTTCTAGCCCACTCTATTTTCTGAGCCGAGGAAACGCCTGATTCTTCAGAGGGCCAGCGTTTCCGCTCCTTTAAAAAATAACCAGACCACACAATATGCTTTTCGAAGTTCAAGTATATTGTCATACACCCACCACCAAGGGGGAAAGATTTCACTTTTTACTGTGTCATGTGAGCATGTCCCTTTGTCTTCCAAATACAGTGGTCTGCATTGCTTCCAGTGCTGAAAAGATCATCTCTAGGAACGAATTCCTTATATCCCAGAAAAACTGCCTACAAAATGTATTCCTGTGTAACTGCAATTAATTCAGGGCAAAGATCAGAGCCCAATAAGGAAGTAGATTTTTATTACAAGGCAGACCTCTGCTTATTCGTGTGCTAATACCAAGACGAACACAACTCCTTTTCGCCCACTGAACTTTCCATCATCTTCTTGATATTAAGATGTACTCAGCCCACCCCGGTCCCTCAGACCTCTATCTAGCTACTAAATCTCTCTAAAACTCAGGTTCCATAAAGGGATTACACTTTATGGAATTATAGGTAATTATAAGAACTCTTCCCCTGTTGAAAGTTGGTGATTTCAATCTTCAGGCATCTCTGGCATTTTTCTATTTGGGAAAAATAATGTAAAAACCAATAGAATATAAAGATTCAAACGGAATCAAGACAAAAAAAAAAACGTACAGGGAGAGAACATCGTGGTCTGTCTTTCTGTTTTTTATGTGGCATGAGAAAATCCATTTATGAGTTAAGGAGAAAATTCAGCCAACAGCTGAGAGGTAGCAGGCCCTTTCCCTAAAAGGATTACTAATATCTATTTATAGAACCCAGAAGGCCACCATATCCTGGGCCAAGATACATACACTGTTACAAATACAGAATCAGCAGCAACACTCCACAGACTATTTGTGTAATGTTTTACTTGATGCTGCGGTTAGCTTTAAAGGAAAAATTGGGAGCTTAGAATTATTAATTGAGACACTCAATATTTAGCATTGGATTTTATTTTAAGGCAAAGGATTATCACAGCTTTTACATTAAGTATACTGTACATAAATGTATTATAAGGGGGGCAATAAGCCAATAAATAACATTGCTTTAAACACTATAAAGTCCAGTTTATAGCGAATTATTTTCTATAATACAAAACGAATACAGAAAACACATTTGGAAAGATCACAGTGTTTAGAACATTCTAACAGCAGTTTTAAAAACCATAAGATGCATCTCTAACCTTCAGACTCTATCTTGCTTATAAAGAGATTTCACTATACCATGCAGTGGGCTGTGAGCAAACACCCCACATGAAAGGGAAGCAATATCAACTAACTAGTACTAACCCCTCCAGGAACAACCAACAACAAAAGCTAAATTCTGATGAGCATTTGCACGTTGATCCTTCTTAGTCTGCACACCAGCCAACTTGCTCACTCGTTCTGCACACTAGCTAAATTGCTCCAGTGATCATCTCTTTCTGTATTATCATTTGCCATTTTGTCCTTGAGAATAATATATACCTTATAGTTTATGGTTGCTAGTTTCCCTGTCAGACACCTCAATGGGTTTTGACTAAAGATTAATGTATTACATTATACTTTTTCACTAGGACCAAAATACCCATTATTTTTAAAAATATTATGTACACAATAATAGATTTATAGAAAGTGATGTTTTGGTATAATATGTAACATACCAGAATACTTGAGAATTTGGTTTTATTATAAAATACAGTAGCATGACATTTTGTGATATAGTAAAATATTTGGCAGAATATTCTACTCTAAATTTAGACCTAATTGCTGCAGATGTCTTTGAAAGAGCCTCAAATTGCCTCTAAGGAAATATAACAATTAGCAAGAGGTCATATAACCTGTTATGGCAAAAAGACAATTTTAAAAAGCCTTTCATTTTGTGTACGAGTCTTTCAAAATCTTACTTCTATACAACAGATGACTGGTGTTGAATTTAGTGCTAGTGGAAATTAGTAGGATTTTAAAGTAGTAATAACCAATCTCTATTATTTGATATATTTTTAAATATAATTTTATGTTTTTAACTCTGTATTTGTGCCAAGGCAAATATATTGCAAATAGTACAATTTTATTAATAGTAATTCTTTGATCAGTTCCTCAAAATTCAATAGTACTTTAAATAATAGTTATTCATTCCTAGATACAATTAGAAATAAGCAGTTATACTATATTGACAGAGTATTTCTTTATTCCTCCTCATAATTAAGAAATTACCCTAATGTGCTGTTTGTGAAATGTATCATTAGGAAGGTGAGCTTTGCTGTCTTCAGTGATACAATTATATTTCTGTAAGTATTGTGAATTGTGCCAAAAAAGCTTTTTGGTGCAGTGAATTCTATTCACTGGGAAATACAGATTCCAAAACTAACATGTGGTGCTTGACCCAGTATATATTCCCAAGTATAGGACTTTGCAAAGTTCTCCCCATGATAATTTGATTCTACAAAAACCATTTTTTAATGTTTGCTAATTTAGAGTCATTAAATTCAAGATACTAAAATTCAGACTTCCAGGAAGAGTTCCCTCAGATGTTCAAAGCTGAAAAAGCTGTATCTTTTTAAAGATTAGGCTATCCTTCCTTATCAGATTCTAAAACGAAACTTTTGCACTTAGAATATTCCATTTCTACTACTAGAGAGTCTATGTGCAACTCATGTTCCATTTTGCATTTTCAAGAACACAGGGATTCTACTGCTCCTACAGTCTTTAAAATTTTTAATACTTAAGAATATTAATTCAGTATGAAAGAATATTAATTTCCAATGGTGAAAAGATCATCTCTAGGAACCAATTCCTTACCTCCCAGAAAAACTGCCTACAAAATGTATTCCTCTATAACTGTAATTAATTCAGGGCAAAGATCAGAGCCCAATAAGGAAGCAGATTTTTATTCCAAGGCAGACCTAATTAATTGTCATACACCCACCACCAAGTGGGAAAAGATTTCACTTTTCACTGTGCCATGTGAGCATGTCCCTTTGTCTTCCAAATACAGTGGTCTGCAATGCAGAATTAATTATATTGCTAATTGCCACTTAAGCATAGATTTTAAAATGAAACTTATGGGAACGACATCAGAGACCCCACTAAAACCAAGTTGCAAAAAGATCACATTATAGATTGACAGTAGTCAAGTATAGTCTATATCTTTTTTAAACTGACTGCTATGTCACAGCTACTTCATACATATTACAAGAACAGTACACATTAAAGAATGTACATTAACACCACACAAAATATAAAAATAAAGCATCAGCAAGAATTGCATTACTCTACTTAAGAAATTGTATTTGGTGTTTATACATATGTACATTCAAATGTCCCCCACCCCACCCACACAAGAATAAGAGGAAGGTATATATTTGGGTACTTTCTGAAGATCTATGTCCAAGTGCTAGACTTTAAAGCCATCTGTTGGTTTCAATGTAGGTGGTGGTTGTTCTAGAACAAGAAATATTTTCACTCTCAGGTGATTCTGAATACAAAGATAAATAGAAATGGGCTCCAAAAGGAGTGGAGGAAAACACAAAGGTTTTCTTATGGAGAGACACTTGTGGCAATTTCCAGGATTCTTACAGACACAGAACTCAACAACTAAACAACTTCAAACAGGTTTCTTTACCCAGGGTAGTTTTCTCAATCTTTAATATGTTAATGTAACATGTATTCTTCAAAAGGGGGTAAAATATTAGAACTTTCATAACATATTTAATCACAGAATCAATTTTTCTACAGGGCAGCTCTTCGTACTGCTGGGCTGCGTTTGGGGAAATATTGCAGCACTCATGTAATAGGGAGGTTCTGCTTCCATTTTCTCTCATAACAACAAAGGACGGTAGGAAGACTTTATCAGTACTAGGAAACAGGTATGGGATGTAGGCCCTGCACTGTCCAATACAATAGTTAACTCACATGCAGCTTTTATACACTTGGAATGTGGCTACTTCGACTGGAGATATATAGTAAGTATAAAATACTAGATTTTGAAGATTCAGTACAAAAATGTAAACTATCTCATTCATGTGTTTATATTGATTGCATATTGAAATACTAACATTTTGGATATATGAGGCTAAGTCATATATTATTAAAATTAATTTCATCTTTTTATTTTTACCTTTTTGATGTAGTGACTAGAAAATTTGAAAATTGCATATGTGGTTTACATTTGTGGCTCACATCACATACTGCTTCTGTATTTGTGAAACTCATGGCTGTTGTTTTCTACAGATGGTTACTAATGGCTTCAACCTGACAGAAGTTTTAATAAGCTCAGTCAAGCTTAATAAATAAGCTTAATAAACTTATTCAACTTAGCTTGAACATAGCCTTTCACTGAGATCTATCTAATAGCTAAATGTCAGGTTTTGCTTCATATGAGATATCGACTCTCCTTAAGTCAGTCTCATTCTCTTTTGCTCAACTACTTACACACACACAGACACACACACACGCACACACACACAAAGGGGTAAACTATTTCCTACAGGAACTAAGAAAAACCAAAAGGGAAGCAAACAGGAAGTGCTTGCAAACTGTTTTCATAACCCTGGATAGTTAAGCCTCATGTATCTTTACCCCCTTCTCCCTTTCCTTCCTCAGTATTGGAAAGGGATGAGAAAGACAAAAAAGAGAGGATAGTTTGTTCTTTTAATCCACATTACTCACCAATCCCCCTAAAAACAAAAATACGGGTGATTTGGTTATTTTAAGTAATTTTTTCAAATTCACTTCAGAATGGGTAATTAACAGGTACATAAAGGCAAAAGAAGATACAGGGAACTCTGCAGGTAAGTGACTTTGCCATTTGTGGAAGAGTCTAGATAAAAATGACAAGGTTCAATGTTTTAAGAAAGAAAAACAAATTTAAAAAGAAACTCGGCTGGGCATGGTGGCTCACGCCTGTAATCCCAGCACTTTGGGAGGCCGAGGCGGGTGGATCACGAGGTCAAGAGATCAAGACCATCCTGGCCAACATGGTGAAACCCCATCTCTACTAAAAATACAAACATTAGCTGGGCGTGGTGGCTTGCGCCTATAATCCCAGCTACTCGGGAGGCTGAGGCAGGAGAATTGCTTGAACTGGGGAGGCGGAGGTTACAATGAGCCGAGATCATGCCACTGCACTCCAGCCTGGCAACTGGCGACAGAGTGAGACTCTGTCTCAAAAACAAAAACAAAACAAAACAAAACAAAACAAAAAAAAACTCACTGCGGTCAGTTGTCAGGGGGCTAGGAGAGGGACAGCTGGGGGTGGGGAGGAATAAGGAGGGGAGATATATCAGACATAGGTGATGGGGGGATGCAGGCAGCAAACCACCTTGCCATGTAGGTACCTATGCAACAATCCTGCATGATCTGCACATGTACCCCAGAACCTGAAGTACAGTTTTTAAAAAAGACCTCTAAAGTCATCATCTGCCAGGCCTCAATTCATTAGTACTTTCAATTAAAGAAACAAGAAGAGAGATTCCACCTCCAGTATGAGATTTATGATAATGGATGAGGGCCAAACATTTAACGGAGCATCAACTTTTTTGTCACATTAAAAATAAAATTACCAGGTCTATGCAATTGAGGGGAAGCAGGATAAATGCCACCACCGCACTATTCTCATGAACAGCCACACTCACTTGTGATCTGACTACTAGGCCCAACTTGTGTTGCTGCTGACCTTGAGGTTGTCTGCCCTTCTGACCAAAGAGTAATCCAGTCTTATTGAGGCTGGAACTCTTAGCTAAGAACAGACATGGATGGAAGCGATAAGGAGAAAACCTGCCCTCCCAGGCAAAAGGAAGTCACATGATAAAGCAGATACAGGAAAAAACACATCACAATGAACTATAATATTTAAAAAGGAGAAGTTGGCGAATCAGGGGTGGTTCTGGACTAGAGGTTCCAGAAAGCAATAAAATTCATAGGTAAAAATGGACTGGTTCTTTATAGCATTAAACGTTGAGTCCGCAACTCACTTTGAGATACTGAGCTTCAGCAAGCTTCTTCCACTCACCCCTTGCTCGCCTTCTCATTTACTTTCTTTGCCAAATCTATGCCAATAATACATGGGCTCAGCAAATTTGAGGCTCAGTCATTTAGCTATTAATTTGAGACAGTGCTAAATAAATAGCCCAGGTCCCCAAAAGAAGGCCTAATATGCAATTGACGGTATATTTTTGATAACTACATGTCACGTGGTCCTGAGACTTGAATTAAGTGCAGATCAAACTCACCCCAGAATTACTTTATTTTCCAGTTGATTTTCTCTCTACAGACCTGGCTTGCCTGCTCCTTTTCTTGAGTTATTGGCACTATACTCCTTTTTCTCAGCAAGCAAAATAAATATTTGCATTAAAAGGAACTGCTGAACTAAATCCATCTGTTCCCATGCAGGAAGTCCTGGTGAATCAAAAGTTCTGAGGCAAAATGCTGTGCTCAGGACTGGTGGTAGAATTTAAATAAAAGGTACACTTGGTTTTTATCCATCTAGTGATCCAGACCTCAAGCACTACACCCACATATAGAGATTCTATTTGGTTGAAACACTTATTGAAAGTCATAACCGGGCATGATTTTTCTGTGTATATAGTGGGTAAAATATAGCATCCCTTTTAAATGTAAAAAGGATCTGCACATTTAAAAACTTACTTATATCCATTTTATCATTGAGAACTTTTATAACAACCCTGTGAAGTAGACAGGGTGGTTATTATTATTACTACAGTGGCCCCTAAAAGTGGCAGAGCAAGGCATTGAGATTTCCAGCACAGGGCTCTTTGCACTACTACTGTTTTTCTTTTTAATTGTGTGTTCATTTAACATGACTAGAAATCGTAAGCACATCTGTTTCATTGAAATTATGGAGATTTGCTCTTTCAAATTTAAAAGAATTTCAGTATTACCATGATTAAAGTCTTACTATGTCCAAAAAGTTAAAGAAATTAGCTGCCACTGGAAGAGATCCAATTTAGCACAGACCAGGAAAACTACTGTTTCTTGAGTTATCAGTAAGCAAATACTCTTATCTTAATAGCATAGTCAATTACCTAAAGAAGCACAGGGAAATATACTCTAGCAAACCCCTGTTCTACTCAGTTATCAAGTTACAAGTGGAAGTAAAAGACTACAAACCCATGACTAAAACAGGCTTGAGCAAAATAAAGATGTATAATATTTTGGGGCGTGTGTGGAAGAGATGGCATGTAATTACATTAATGAAACAAAATACACAGAGTTGTAATGGTTTCCAAAATGTCCTGCTATCAAAGTATAATGCAGTCTCCCCATTATTGAGAGACCCTTTCAATGTATCCTCAAACATTTCCACCATTACTGTCAGGGTTTATAATTGCTCATGCCATGTACAGTAAATAATATTAAAGTTATACTAGTGGTGGTGAAAATGCCCCTGTACTCTTTAAGAGACAACAGGCAGATTATAAATCGTTCTACTATAAGGACACATGCACAAGAATGTTCATTGCAGCACTGTTTACAATAGCAAAGACCTGAAACCAACCCAAATGCCCATGGATAATAGACTGGATAGGGAAAATGTGGTACATATACACCATGGAATATTATGCAGCCATCAAAAACGACGAGTTTGTGTCCTTTGTAGGGACATGGATGAACCTGGAAACCATCTTTCTCAAACTGACACAAGAGCAGAAAATCAAACACCACATGTTCTCACTCATAGACAGGTGTTGAACAGTGAGAACACATGGACACAGGGAGGGGAGCACTACACACTGGGGTCTGTTGGGGGAAAATGGGGGAGGGACGGGAGGTGGGGAGTTGGGGAGAGATAGCATGGGGAAAAATGCCAGATATAGGTGAAGGGGAGAAAGGCAGCGAATCACATTGCCACGTGTGTACCTATGCAACAATCTTGCATGTTCTTCACATGTACTCCAAAACCTAAAATGCAATTAAAAAAAAAGAGACAATAGGCTTAAGTACTACATTAAAAATGTTACCATAGATAAGGGAGGCAAGTTGAATTATTAAATATGAAGTGACATGCCACACTTTCCTACAGCAAAATTTAATGATCTTTTCCCCTTCTTGGGAAAATGATATAGAAGAGTACCTTCCAAAATCTATAATTCTTTCAGGAAAATGAAAAGTTTCATCAACAGATTTAAGTGCTAAACAAGCTTATTCCTGTTTCTAATTTACCAAGATGTCATTTCATAAAGACAATACCCAAACATGGTCTTTGCTTAGATTTGACACACGAAAAGGGTTGTCTTTTCATAATGGTTAGCACATCATCATCAGACCTATCAGAACTTAAAAGGGCAGATAGCCTGAAGGGGTCTGTTTTTTCTGAAGTTACTAAAAATGGAACTGATATGATAATGAACTAGAGTATCAGTTCTAAGTGCTTTAGGTTTCAGCTCTCAAGGATGAATTGTGAAAGGAATAGCAAATTGAAACAGAAGGTAGCTTTGAGGGAAAGGTTATTTTGTTCACTACTGTATCCCCAGATTCTAGTCTAGAATACTGAATAAACTTAGAAGGTGCAACCCTGGGTTTGAATTCTTCTTTTGTCCTTTTCTAGCTGCAAGACTTTGGAGCATTTACCAAACACATTTTCAGGGGTTCCTGGACTATAAAAACAGCATGTGTTCCATAAAGCTCTGTATGGTTATCATATTCAGCCTATATGAAAGAACTTCTGGACTCAATTTGGGGACTCATCTAAAAGCTGTTATTTCTGTGGTATTGTCCCAAACTGAGTATTTTCACAGACGAACAACTGAGGCCAATTTGATATAATCATATCTGAGGATATAAAAATGAAACAATAAGCTGAAAAGGTATATGCATTTCAAAATCATTTTGTCCTACTTTATTGCAATGATTGCAAACATACATAGTCATAAAATACACAAAGATAGTTGTTACGTTTCTTTGGTCAGATTCTTTGAGAATGTTATAGATGCAGAGATCCTTGTCCCCCCCAAAATGAGCACACACACACAAACAAACTGATCCATACACATGTACATACCAACATACTTGTAAGTTTGCTTTTTAGGCAACAGAATATTCTCTAACTTGTCCCAAGGTCTATGATTCAAGTTAAGAATTAAAAACAACCCCATCAAAAAGTGGGCAAAAGATATGAACAGACACTTTGCAAAAGACATTTATGCGGCCAACAAACATAAAACAATGCTCATCATCACTGGTCATTAGAGAAATGCAAATCACAACCACACTGAGATACCATCTCACACCAGTTAGGATGGTGATCATTAAAAAATCTGGAGACAACAGATGCTGGAGAGGATGTGGAGAAATAGGAATGTTTTTACACTGTGTGAGTGTAAATTAGTTCAACCACTGTGGAAGACAGTGTGGTGATCCTCAAGGATCTAGAAATAGAAATGTCATTTGACCCGGCAATCCTATTAAAGGGTATATACCCAAAGGATTATAAATCAATTCTATTATAAAGACACATGCACACATATGTTCATTGTGGCACTGCTTACAATAGCAAAGACTTGGAACCAACCTAAATGCCTATCAAAGATAGACTGGATAAAGAAAATGTGGCACATACACACCATGGAATACAATGCAGCCATAAAAAAGGATGAGTTCATGTCCTTTGTAGGGACATGGATGAATCTGGAAACACCATTCTCAGCAAACTGACACAAAAACAGAAAACCAAACACCGCCTGTTATCCCTCATAAGTGGGTATTGAACAATGAGAACACATGGACACAGGGAGGGGAACATCACACACTGGGGTCTGCTGTGGGGTGGGGGGGCTAGGGGAGGGACAGTAGGATGTGTGGAGATTGGGGAGGGATAACATTAGGAGAAATACCTAATGTAGGTGATGGGGCGATAGAGGCAGCAAACCATCATAGCATGTGTATACCTATGTAAAAATCCTGCAAGATCTGCACGTGTACCCCAGAACTTAAAAAAAAAAGAATTACTGAACTAAAGATAAGTATTTGGATTTACATGGGAATAGCTATGGAATACACACACACACACACACACACACACACACACACACACTTCAAATATTTGACTATTTAAATAAGTCTTATACAGTGTACAATTTCGTACTCAATCTGATATATGAAATTGCCACTGACCAAATTCTAGGAAAAGGGTCAACTCATGCTCTGCATATTGAAGTGACAGATGCTCCTATAGTATTCTGCAAACCAATATTTACTTGAAGCAGTTTCACAACTTCTATGTGTTTACAGCAGGGTTGAATTTGATCTGACAACTTTGCTCAATGAGCATTATAGCTAATTTCTAGTGGACCCTGTGTCTTGGAAGGTAAGGTAACTAACCTCAGAATTCACTTATCTCTTCATTTAATAGTATAAGATGGAGCAAAATTATTTCCACAATCACTGGTGACCTTCTCAGCCTGTGTCTACCTGTCCCAGACAATGGCAGAAATGACACATCTTTGTAGTGGTTACCCTGATCTTTGAAATTAGTGATTTTTACCAAGAGTATATTTTACAGTTCAGCTAATAGCTTCATAAAGATTATGCACATAAAGGCATTTTAAAAATTACTAACAATAGACAATACATAGTTCACACTTCCTCTGGAGAAAAACACTTGACAGCAACACTTGCTATAGCATAAATTTACTAGCTTATACATTTTGCTATTCTAATTGAGCTTTGAGGAAAAAAGGAACCAGGAAAAGAGATGTTCTAAGGCCTAAGAAAACTTCACATTTTAGTATCTGACCTAAGTTATAATATGATTTCTTTAAATTGCCCAGAATAATGAAAAAAATATTCATATGCAAATATCTTTACTCAGTAAAAATCACAAATTTCAATAAGTATAAGCACAGGACAACCAAGAGTTTTTTTTATGTGTGTCAGCAACCTCACAATTCATCCCGCCTAGCAGTTTTCAGCTGGGCAATTATTTCAGTTTTTGATTGTCTTTATTTATGAATTTAGGTGTAGAGGGCACACACAAATGGTCAAATTCTCATTCATACTGCAAAAGTATTAGTGTATTTCTTGCCATAGTCCACACTTTCAGTTTGGTTTTCTATGTATAACTAAAAACAGATCATTTTTCTTTCCCTTTTTCCTATGATCCCTAGTTTCACATCTATTCCCTGAAACATTAAATCTCTGCAGTTCTGAGATGAGTTGTGGTATCTTTATTTTGCAGATCCTCTCTCAAGTCTGGCATCATGTCGCCTTCACCTGCCTGATTCCTTCCCTCTGGTGGCAATGTTAAGGCTCATGGTTGTGATACCATTGAATGTGGCTTATGTGGAAACTGCTTCAGCTTGGCTCAGAAAATCTCAGGGGATCTCTGCAGGGCCACAGTGGAAGATGGAGCCTTCTAAACAAAGACGCTGAAGAGAGGGAATTCAGCCTGATTGGGCTGTAGCAGGTCAATCAGAAAGCACACTGTCCCGGAGAAGCCTTCATACAAGCTGTATATACTTTCAAGAACCCGAGAACCAGCCTTAAATTCCTCAGTAAATAAGAATTGAGCAAACCTAAGAGAAGAAGAAGAAAATATGAACAGTTTAACATTAATGTTTCCATATTGTGGACCTTGGGTTGCTTCCTTCTCTTCTATTAAAGCTTTAGCATAATTTTCTTTCCAGAATTATATAATTAAGTATTTTAAGAAACACATTTTCTCTGTTAAAAAAAGGAGACGATCCATTATATAACTGCGTATGTTTCACCACAAATTATGCTGGCAAGAAAATCCAACTATTCTCACAGTTTGCAAAGCAAAGGATTTCATTCTCTCTGTCATCCAGTAATTAAAGTTAAAAATAAAAGCCAGACAAATTGTTCTACTTTTATTTATCTTGAAAATAAGCAAACTGATATATGACTATTCCTTTAAAAAAACGTAAATATGCTGTGTTTCTGCAGGCATATTACTTCCGAACTAGGTTTTTCATTTACATGTGACAAAAACAGAGACTTTGAAAATAAATAGGCAAGATTTTATACAATCTGTGCTGTAAGCAAACAAGGGAATAACATGAATAGGAAAAGGCAGCAACCTTTTACAACGATATCATCAAATAGCAAATGTAGCTACGTGACAGATTATTTTTGAGACATCTGCCTTAAATTGAATCACAGGCCTCTAAATTCCTTATGAAAGACCTTTTTCCTTTTACCCATATTTATCACAAATGCTAGCTCTTCTTCTGACCTTTTCCCCAATGCACTCATTTATTTATTGCATTATTACATGTTATTAAAGTATATATGATTTGGTATACTGTATTTTTTTAAATTAAAAATATGCTAAATATTTTCTATGCTTTTCAAAATAATTTCTAAATGATACATAGCAACTTAAAATACTGTTCAGATTATTTATAATAAGTAGTATTTTTATGGTGGTTTACAGCTTTCAAAGTGTTGTTACCTACATCATCTTTTTTTACTGACTTGCTCTACTCATTCTCATCAAGAACACAAATAATCACCAATTCAGAGGCTGGAGTTCATAGCTTGGTAAGGCCCAAGCACTGAAACTGTCATAAATTTAGGTTACTGCTGCTATATAGGGGGTCTTACAAAGGGTAATTATTTGATTTTTTAAGGGCTCTTGGAATTACATATGGCAGCTTAAAATAAATCAGCAAGAAACAGACTGCAACTCTATTTGGCACAATTTTTCTATAACTGTTTTCCTGAATATGCAACAATTTTAAAATGAAATTTAAAATTTACGCAGTAGAATAATAATGCATCATAAGAGTTACTTCAGAATTTGTAATAATATAGCCAGCATCTCATGATATAGCATCAGTCTGGCTCCCTAAGAAAAAAAAAAAGTTTTCAAGTGTATAAAATAAACCACACAGGATTCCAAAGGAAATTAATTATATTAAAACACGACAAAAATTTTAAAGCCACATTTGTGATGTAATAACATATGTATTATTTGCTAACACATTAAATGCCAAGATACAGTAATGGGTTTAATAATTGCTAACATTTCTAGCTAGTGATGTGAATATAACATATTTTATAATATCTGTAACAACAGTAATACCACATGAGAATATCTATTAATTATATTGTTTGCAAAGTCACACCTACTAATACTTCTGTGACTTATTACTTACATTCAGAATGGAAGGAAATGCTACATTTAAGTTTGAGACATAATCACTTTCTCAAGCAAACTGACAAATCCTAGATTAAGCATCCCTGGTATAGAAGAAAGAGCAAGGGCTTTGGAGCTGAGATACACTAATTTGATAATTTCATGTTGTATGCCTTTGGCAAATTTCTCAATTTGACTTTAAAATGGTGAAGTTGCAGAACTGGACAATGTTATATGTAAAGATAAAGGATATCATATATTAGACTCTGAGCATATAGCAATCATTCAGTAAATGGAAAACATTACTTTTTACATAAGCATATTATAAAAGAGTTGTAAAACATAATCATGAAAGATGATTTGTAAAACCATGCTATAGAAGAAACACACAACGTTGCTAGCTCTTCTTCTGACCTTTTCCCCCATGCACTCATTTATTTAATGCATTATTACATGTTATTAAAGTATATAAGATTTGGTATACTGTATTTTTTTCACTTAAAAATATGCTAAATATTTTCTATGCTTTTCAAAATAATTTCTAAATGATACATAGCAACTTAAAATAGTACCAGCAATGTCCGAGAGTGGCAGTTGCATTGTATTCTGACCTGTATGGTGTGTTATTTGTAAAAAATATTTCAAAAATCTATCCAGTGATGCAATATTAAACAAATAACTTTTTCTAAAATGTTCTCAGTCAAAATAGAAGTCTGTATGCTAATTACAGAACTAAAAATGGAAGACACAATAAAATATGAAAACATTTCTTATCAAAACCTGTTGATTATGACCAAAATGAATGCAGAAGAAAATTCATAGATTTGTGAGTTGCCATTATTATTAATAAAATGATGGAATGCTTTCTAATTATGCATTTTAAAACTCTAGAACATAACAAAATAAAGGGAAGTAACAGTGGAAAACAAACAAAAGACAAAAACAAAAAAATTAATAAGCAAATCCAGGAGCTAGTTCCTTGAAAGGATTAACAAGATAGAAAAAAACACTGGTGCATCTATCAAGAAGGAAAAGCATTAAAAATCACAATAGGCACATAGCCACAGGGATAGGAAATTAAAAATATTATGGAACTATATTATTGGAGCTCTATGTCAAAAATTTGAAAATTCATACAAACTAGATGGTTTTATAGAAATACATTCACTACCAAAAAGAAGAGTTAGAAAACCCAAGTAATTGAATAAGCATAAAAAAAATTAAGAAGTTGTCAAATATTTTTCTGCAGCCATAAAATCCAACTGTATGTTAAATAATAGATGACAACCAAGTAATGTTCATGTTAGGGAGGTACATATTTTTTAACACGCAATTGTTAAAGTATGCCCCTAGCCGACAGACAAAATGGGCTCCCCATGGCAAAATGAGGTGCTCCAAGTTAAAACAGAACCAGGTAGCTATGGCTGGGTGAGGGAATGATCATGTACTCTGTGTTCTGAGAAAGATGTTGTAAAAGCATCACAGGACCTTTCTTTCTCCAAACCAGTTCCCGTTGTGAGTGCCAAGATATGCCAGCCCTCCATCAGCCATGTGGAAGAAACAGGTGTTGGAGACTTCTGGTTTTCAGCCCGGAAACTAATCAATCAGATCACACCTAAGCCAAACAGAGTCATCTGCCCTGGCCAAACAGGGCTCAGCTGCACTGACCAATAGGAACTGAGTTTCAATCCTTCATTTGCATAAAAGGACCTGACCTGGGCAGCCCTCTCTTGTTCTTTGAAAGCCTGCTTCACTCTGCACCAAAGGCTGTACATCCTTTGTTTGCAAACTGTTCACTAGAATAGTCTCTTTCCTACACATTCGGTTGCAGAGTTGTTCACACAATACCCAAACAATACAGATATTACCTGCACATTTCCAGTATTCTACCTGTTAGCAAAAAACTTAAGTTGTCTTTTTAGAGCCTTGGACCCCAAATCTTATAACGAAGACTCTGTAAGCTAGGACTGGCCTGCCAGAAAATAATGTACACAAAGTTCGTTATTTGAGTGATGGATACCCTAAAGCTCTGGTTTCACCACTATGCAATCTATCCAAATAACAATATTACACTTGAATCCCATATATTTACACAAAGTTTTAAAAAGTTAAAATATTAAAAATTACAAAAAAGAAAATAGAGGTGTTCTGATCCCTTTTAATAGACTTTAAAGTGAATTAATGAATTTCATTCATTTCTGATGAAATTTAGCCCAAAGGTGAAATCCCACTAGCCTAGATGATATCCAAAATTACTTTCTTTTTCTGTATTTGGGAAACAAAAGATCTGGCTTCAAGGAAACCATGAATCAAATATATAAACAGATTTCCTAAACAATAGAGCTTCATATTGAAGACTTACATAAGTTAGTATTTGCCATTCAGTGCATCCATGTAAATATCATGAAAAATAGTTTATGTTTTTTAAACATTAAATATTAGATAAGTTGCCTTGGGAAGGCCTTTATGAGAAAGTGACTTTTGAGTGAAAGTCTGAATGAAATGGGGGAGTTAGGAGATATATGTAGAAAGTGAGCATTACAGGTGGAGGGAACCAAAACTTCCAAGGCCTTGAGATGGAGTCTACCTGGTATCCTAATGGAATTACAAGGAAGCCAAAGTGTTGGAAAGAACCAGGTGAAAGAAGAGTAGGGAATGAGATTAGAGAGGTAACGGGAAGCTAGATCATATAGGACCTTTCATTCATAGGAAAGACTGGCATCTACTCTGAATCATATAGGAAGCTATTGGATTACACTGAACAGAGAAGTGTTATAATCTAACAGGATAAACATTATAAGAAGTGAATATAAAAACCATGGTAAAACATAGAAGCATGCCTAGTAAAATCAGCATAAAAAACAAAGGTGTTTACTACCACTCTTACTATTGAACATTTTTATAGGGTTGCATTGTTATAGAGAACCATGTATTGGAAAAAAAACACCAGGCACATGAGAAAGGAAGTAACAGAATCATAGCTATTTGCAGATGTGTGTGTTTCTATTTAGAAAACCCGATAGAATCTAATAAAAAACTAATAGAAACAGTAATAGAGTTAATTAAGGCAGCTAGATATATTATTATATTTATAAAAAGTAAAATACTTATAAGCTGAAATCTATATTTATATTAAAAATTACATATTAGAACAGAAAAGATTCAGTGATGTGTATGTTTTAAGAGCTTTCATATATACCAGTAATAAATGGTGTGAAAATATAATGAAGGAAAAGATTCCACTCACAATAAACTTGGAAACATAAAATACCCAGGAATAAAATTAACAAGAAACATACAAGACCTCTTTCATAAGGTCAAAACTTTACCAAATTACATTTGTTTAAATAAATGGAAAGGTATACTATGTTTCTAAATGGAAAAACTCAATATTCTAAACATGTTGATTCTCATTAAGTAATCTGTAAATTCAATGAAGTTCCAATCAAATTTCTGTAAGATTTTTTTAAGTATGACAAATGGACCCTAAAATACAATTAAAAGAATAAATGAGAGAATAGTAGGTGGAATAGGGGAAAATATAGAACTCATAAATTTATATCAATTCAGCTTATGAAAAAATTGGAATTTCAAATTATGGGGGTAACTGGTCAACAGATGCTATTAGAATTTTTTTAATAAAAAAGATACACATCTGAGACTATTTAAAAAGTTATAGCAGAATCAAAAATTTTAATGTTAAAATAAAATCATAAAATTATTATAAACCCATGTAAATTAATTGTTTTCTAATTCTGAATTTGGAAGGTTAAAGCATAACACGAAATCTAGAAATTTTAAAGAAAAGATTAAAAACTTTGACAAGAAAAATACTTAAAAGTTTGGTATGACAAAAGGCCATGGACAAAATTAAAAGAGAAATGGCAAAGCAGGAAAATATTTACAACATATATTGACGAAGAGTTACAATCCTGAATAGAAGCATCACAACAGGAAAAAAATGGGCAAAGGATAAAGACAGGCTACTTATAGACCTAGAAATACCTATGGACCTAATGATTTCAGTTCTAAAATTTCTCTGACAAGTGCTTTCGCAAGTGCAAAGAAATATATGTATTGAATATTTGGGGAAAGTTTGTTTGTATTAGTAAAGATTACACACATACCAAGTGTCCATTATTTAGGGATTGGTTAATTATGGTACATACATAGTGAGTAACTATATAGCCATTTAAAAAATGAGATAGATTTATACAAAATGAAATAAAGGCCCTTAAAAATTGTTCATTTAAAATTATAAGCTGCAAACATAGTGGGGAGGTGGTGGCTCACACCTGTAATCCCAGTACTTTGGGAAGCTGAGGCAGGAGAATTGCTTGAGGCCAGGTGTTCAAGGCCAGTCTGGGCAACATCGCAAAATCCTGTCTGTACAAAATAATAATAATAATAATAATAATAATAGTTGCTGTTTTAGTCCATTCTGGCACCACCATAAAGAAATACCTGAGACTAGGTAATTTACAAAGAAAAGAGGTTTAACTGGCTCATAGTTCTGCAGGCTGTACAGGAATCATAGCAACTTCTTGGAAAGATTGAGTTCTACTACTCAGGAGCAAGAGGGCAAGAGGAAGTGCTATGTACTTTTAAATAACGAGATCTCTTGAGAATTCTATCACTATAGAGTACCAAGAGGGGATGTTGCCAAACCATTCATGGGAACTCTGTCCCCAGGATCCAATCACCTCCTACCTGGCCCCATCTTCAACACTGGGATTACAGTTAGACATGAGATTTGGTAGGGACACAAATCCAGGTGGTATCAGCCATGTATGGTGGCATGAACCTGTAGCCCTAGCTACTCAGGAAGCTAAGGTGTGCCCACAAGTTCCAAGCTATAGTGAGCCATGAGTCACACTACTGTACTCCAACCTAGGTGATAGAGTGAGAACCTGTATCAAATAAATAAATAAGCAAGCAGGCAAGCTATAAACAGTTATGTATAGAACTATTACACATCTATAGTTGTAGGAGCTCATTAAAATATACATGTACACATATACATCTATGTGAACAAACATGTATAAAGTCTGGAATTAAGTAATAACAATGAACATTTACATTGCAGTTACTATGTGCCAAGCATTATTCTAAACAATTTTTCATGTATTAACTAGTTTAAACTACCAAACATCCCTATGAGGTAGGTACTATTTTCTCTATTTTATGAATAAAGATATTGAGAATCACTTGTTAAAATGAGCTAAGTGACTTGCTAAAAGTTGTGTGACCTTGTTAAAGGTCACTTAAGTCACTTAGCTCATTGTAATAAGTGATTTGTTAAATGTCACACAATCAATTTGATAATCATCAGTTATGCACTTTCAGTGGGAATCTTCATAACAGTACAGGTGTTACTCTAGCACCCCCTCCCGCCTCCACCAAGTGACAGTTCAGATTGATGGGAACCAGACTACATGGGTGGGTATGAAAGACCACTCTGGCTTAGAAGACCTAGGTGCCACACAGGAAAACTATGTATTTTGTAAGCATTCATGGTTATAGACACCTTCTAAATCCCTTCAAAGTGAACGCCACTTTCATGCCACTCTGCATTCAGGGAAGCCCCTACCTGTGCTTTCTATCAGATTATTTATAGTTCATCTATGGCCCCCAGCCCAGTTTACCCAGATCACCAGTCGGAGGTAATATCTATTAAAAGCAATGTTGTCTGGTAGATAGCAGAGTTTCACCTTTATTAGGTTTACAGGAAATAAACTATAGAGGAAAATTTTATATTGTCTGTCAAAATTACAAATATATATATATTTATTTATATAACATATATAGGAGATATGTATATATAATATATGTATACACGCACACACACACATACACACACAGGAGATATATATCTCCTTCGGCCCAACAATTCCATTTCCAGAAATTTATCTTTTAGATATACCTATACATATATAAAACGATATATGCACAAGATTATTCATCATGGCAATATTTGTAGTACACAGTATTGGAAATAACTTAAATATCTTCCTATATGGGACTGGTTAAATAAATTACGGTGCACTCATACAATATAATACTATGCAATAATAAAAATGTTTAAAGAAGCTCTTTCTGTACTGATATAGGGTGATCACTAAGATAGCAAGATGCTATCATTTGTATAAAAAAGAGAGACAAATACACACATACACACACATATATGGACAAATACACACACACACACAAACACACACATATATGTATGTATGTATTATAGTTTAGATATTTTACCCTTCAAATCTCATGTTGAAATCTGATCCTCGGTATTACAGATGGGACCTACTGGGAAATGGTTGGGTCATAGAGGCAGATCACTCATGAACAGATTGATGCCATCCCCCTGGTAATGAACGAGTTCTCACTCTATTTGTTCCCACGAGATGATTATTTAAAAGAGCCTGGCACTTTCCTCCTCTCTCCCTTCTTCTCTCCCCTTGTGATGTCTGCTTTTTCCTTCTTCTTCTGTCATGAGTAGAAGCTTCCTGAAGCTCTTACCAGAAGCAGATGTTAGTGATGCTTCTTGTACAGCCTGCAGAATCATGAGCCAAAGGAAACTTTTTCTTGATAAAGTACCCACCCTCAAGTATTCCTTTATAGCCACTCAAATGGATTAAGACATTTATCTACACACTATGTGCACAGAATATCTTTGGGAAGATAACCAAGAAACTATCTCTAGAGAAGTCAACTGCATGGCTGCAGGGCACAGTTGATGTATTTATTTTTACACTTTTCAAACCATGTGATTATATTACTAATTCAGAAAATTAATTAGATTTAAATTTTGAAGAAAAAAAAAAAGACCTATAAAGAACAGCTGACCTTTGAGCTCTGTAGATATATTTAGAGTTTCCCGTGAGCCGGTACAGCAGCAGGAAGACATAGGCACTGCCAGCTACTCCGTGGCAAATCCCAGGCCCCTTCTTTAGCAGGCCTTTCTGCCACGTGAGCTCCCCACACCGAATACATGTGTCCAGGTACTGCGGTTTCTTGGAAACCAGATAAGCTTTGGCAAACAGATAGGCAATTCCTGTGAAAACATCAAAGGCATTAGAGGTGACTTTCAGGACTTAATATTTTGGAGCAGAACTTCTAGAACTATAAAAATCTCATGAATAATCTGAGTACTGTTAAAACACAGATTCTAATATGGTAGTTCTGATGTGGGGCTTGAGATACTACATTTCTAAGAAGCATCCTTCTAAAGACCACACTTTGAGTAGGAAGGTGCTAGAATGTTCTGTAAGAGTCTTATTTTTCCGGTAAGATTTTAATTTGTTTTAATTGTATTGTGGGGTTGGCCCTGGGAGAAAAAGCAACATTTTAAACTGACATATATAGATAAAATCTAAAATTTAATTTACAAATGAGTTAATATTTAATGATGTATACTCTAGTAAGCATTATGTATATTTGGTTATTTGAAATGGCTAAATATTTAGCCTGTAATGAATTTGTAGTTTTCCATTTGTAATGTTTAAGTACTTATAACTATAGACATTTTCTTAAGAGCAAAACTGGGCATCTTTCCAAGAAAAACAATGCTCCAGAAGGACCTTGCCAAGACTTCTACTTCAGCTGTGAAGTGAGTCCTTCCCACCCTGATTGTTCCAAGGAAAGCATTGTTCCTTCAAAGCTCTTTAACAAAAGTAGTATCAATTACAAAGGCAGAAATGGAAACAAGAGAAGCAATAGCTATTAATAGAAATGATTTTCCCCAAGTTCTGGGTGTTCATATTCAGTGAGGAGGTTGATATCACAAGATCACATTCTTTCCTGCATAACCTACCTTTCTCCTATATAAGAAGTGTGAAAGACTGAAATATAGTTGATATCTTGACTATCTCATCAATCGGGGTTATCATTGCCTTTCATTGCTTTGACTAGGCTATTTTACAAGTCTGTAGAGATAGAAACTGTCTTATAGAAAACTGATAGTAATGTAAATAATTTTTGTCCCTAGAAACTCACATTCTGTCTAGTAGACGTTGACTTCCCTCTGCCTCTGTGGAAGAAGCCAGTTTTGCATTTATTAAGCAAATTTATTTCAGCATTCCTAGTGGCCTATATAAATATGTCTACTCTTTGGATTTTCCTTTGAAAACAGTTGTAACATCTTTCTGGTTCCCTCATTAAATAATGAGCTCAGTAAAATGGTTCACACGTATTCTTTTTATATTTGTATGAGTCATTATTTCATCCTCTTTTTAACTGTATCCTTTAATATACCCTGTGATTAATACTTACATAGCAACAAGCTCTTTGCTCAGTCAATGCTTTCCAGTCAACTATTGACAATGGTTACCTACAGCATTCTCCTACTTCAGTTTTAGGAACAAAGTATCTTGCACAAACTAAAGAATTATACTAAAAGAACTGAATTTATTTAATCATGCATTCATTCATTGTATCCATTCATTTGAAAGTAGTCATTGATTATGTACTGTATGCACAGCCCTAGGCAAGGCTAGCTTCCTGGGCATGCCACCTGTGCACTCCATAGCCCATACTCCTTAAAAGGATCCCATGTTGAGTTTAATGCTCTGCTATTACTACCTTGAAATTCTCAATAATTTTTCCAAAAAGAACTTGTATTTTCATTTTTCTATGGGCCTTCCAAATTATATACTCAGTCCCAGCACTGGGTGATATTAAATAAATGCTAAACATGACTACCACCCTTCAAGAAGGCACTCTCTATAAAGGGAGATAAAAATATATACTTATGACTAATACATAATAGCATATGTAGTTCATGATGCTGCTGGAACATAAAATAAATGGGTCTCTCAATAATACTATTGGAATCAGAAAAGTGGAAGTTCCCTACAGAGATAGTTGATGAGGCCCTAGATGGAAGGAGCACTTTTTCAGAATTTGAAGGATACATAGTAAACTCCAGGCTCAAGATGAAGCAGGGAGGGCATTCTATCTAGCACCAAGATTAGCAAGGGCAAAGATATGGAGCCAGAAAGGACAAGCCACATGAAGGCTGGTGGGGCAATGTTCTAACCAACAGACTAGTGAAGAAGAAGGCTAGACTGAGTTCTGATTATGGATGGTTTTACAAATCTAGTTAGATCGCTTGGACTGTACTCTATGATCATCAGGGAACCAATGAAAGTGTTTTTGTTGTGGACTGGTTGGCTTTTATTTTTGTATGACAATGTGATTATTATGAACAAAATGTCCCAATTTTAGTGGTGTCAGGATAGACCTAAAGAAGGGTAACAGGGTAGTTGTGAACTGATTATGTGGTAAGAAAGACAGAAGTGATCTGCATGTTCATCATAGCACTATTCACAATAGCAAACACATGGAGACAACCTAGATGCCCATCAGTGGTGGACTGGATAGAGAAAATGTGGTACATATATACCATGGAATACTATGCAGCCATAAAAAAGAGATCATGTCCTTTGCAGGAACATGGATGGAGCTGGAGGCCATTATCCTTAGCAAACGAATGCAGGAACAGAAAACTAAATACTGTATGTTCTCATTGATAAGTGGGAGCTAAATGATGAGAACACGTGGACATAAATATGGAAACAATAGACACCAGGGTCTACTTGAGCGGGGAGGGTAGGAAGAGGATAAGGGTTAAAAAACTATCTATTTGGTACTATGGTCACTATCTGCATGACAAAATCCTTTGTACACCAAACCCCAGTGCCATGCAATTTACCCATGTAACAAACCAGCACATGTACCCAATGAATCATAATAAAAGTTGGGAAAATTAAAAAAATAAAATGGTTAATTGTATATTATGCAAATTTCACCTTAATTTAAAAAAAGGGAAAAGCTTCTCTTAAAAAATAGAAAGCCAATGAAAGAGACATTTTGCAGAACTTGGTAAATGTTTCAATATTAATTGGGCATCTATTATATGCCAGGCACAGTAGTAGGTGCTAAGCATTTAGAAAGTCTCTATCTTCATGGTGTTTTTCAGCTTAACTGGAAGTATCAGACTATGTGACGAGCAATGGAAGTCTCATGGAAGCACACAGGAGATACCCAAGCCCACACTTGGTAGAAGGAAATGACTACTAGAGGAGTGAAACCATCTAATCTGATTATTGGAGGTTGGTAAGGAATTAGCCAGGTGTACTGGATGCTGTTGATGACCTGCATGGATCAGCTTTACCTTACCGACCAAATGCCTCATTTCCCAGTTTCTGTGAGAGCTGGTAACTAACAAAGCTCACTGCTGCATCTTCTTGAGAGATTTTCCCTCAGACAAATGAGAGGCTATGCTATGCAGCCACCCCTCACAGGGATGACACAGGGATAACACAGGGATACAAAATATCAGCTTCCTTGCCTCAAGAGAGACGCAGCTTCTTGATATAATCTGTGTTTCTTAGCTTCTCCTCAGACTTAGGGTGAAGCTAGCCGCCAGGTAAGACATGGTCCTCTTTGGCCTATTCTGCTTCCCTGCTCCCTTACAGGTTTCTCTTGATAGCAAGCTCTACATCTAGACCCTGAGCAAAGAGCTTGCTGAAGAGTGAGGGCATTACGGCCAATCAAAGGAAGGGTGGGTGGGAAGGCCCTGCTCTTGCTGGCCTCCCTCAGGCTCTAAATGTCCTTCCTAGATGATTGCTTTAGCTTCCTGCCCCCAGGTCTGCCATGCCTTAAACTCATTCAGTGGCAGTGAGTGGCCTTTCTGGGTCCATAATCTGACCATGACATTCCCCTGCCTAAACTACCAAAATGACTCCCTATTACCCAGATGCTTTAGCATGACACAGAAAGCCCTTTGTGACTGAGCTCCGTTTCTATTTTCCCACTTCTTCTCCATTCCGTTCTTGAATCTTTTCACTTCAGTAGAACCAAACGACCTGCAGTGCTTTCATGCTTCTAACTACCAATGTGGTTCACTTTTCTTGGAATAAGCTTTGTAACTTTCTTGGTCTGGCTAACTTACTTCAACCATCACAACCTTCAGGAAGCCTTGCCTGGGCCTGGAGGCAGCACGAGGAACCCCTCTGAGCTTTCATTTCTCTCTATACAAACTTTAGCACTTACCCAGAACCCAATTAAAATTACCTATTTCCATTGCTGGCTCTCCTAATACCATGCAAACTACTCAAGAGCAGAAACTGTATCTTGTTCATTTTTGTTCCACTAGTGTGTGGCATGGTGTCTAGCAAATGCCAAGAATTTCATAAATGTCTGTTGACCATAAAGTGCCCCATTTCTCACCCCAGCACAGGCTGATGCTGGGGTATAGATGAGAGATGTAGAAGGAAGAAAGGTGAGATGCTCTAATTGCTATACCAGGCCGAGTCCCAGACAGATTAAAAGGTATTGATCCTGTGGTTCTGGCCAGGGTGAAAGAGCCTCTTTCTGCATCTTGGATCACAGAATGTTACATGAAAGTGACCTTGCAAAACTTCTAAATCCATTGTCTCCTTATCCAACATAATGGAAGTCACAATAAGATGGCTTAATTAAAGAAAAAAAAAAAAGGAATGGTAGGTTTCTTTCCTTTTTTATAGGAATCAGGAACCATATCATTTCATCATAGGAACACTAATTATTGTGCATTGATAAGAAGCCTGAGTCAGCAACGATGTCTTTGCTAAATGCAACTGGGAAAGGAATTAATTGTTACTTAATAAATGTGGTTTGAGAGACTAAACTTCAGAAAATATAAGACCTAGCAGGGCCTTCTGACAGCCAGACTTGGCACGTATAGCTTCAACATACTGGAGAATCACCACTCAGGTCCATTCTGAGTTAATAATTTCGCTGAGGCATGCATTTTACGGTGTGCACTACAGAGCTTAATGACCAATGGTATCTGTCCTGCAAAAGCCTTGTTGTTCTTTATTCAAAGTCACCTACCCAAAAGCCTTTACGAAATGAGTTTTTAAAAAAATGCCCACATCTGTACTTCATGCAGAGTCAAGGAAATGCACTGTCAGTGTTACCATAGCAATGATGTAACCTAATGCAGTTGAGAGTTTATTTTAACCACAGCATTTGTTTTAATGATTTTGTAAATGACTTTGGTCCTGTATTTCAGAATCATCAAGGTTATGAAGGGGTCATATTAATCTTCCTGTAATACTTTATTGCACTTACTAAGAAAAACCTATGTGCCAGTGCCACACAAGGTATTTAAAAATGTCTTGTTCACAAAGCTTTTGAGACACAGCCCTCAGGGATGGCAAGGGTCCAAAGTATAAAAGGGGGTCTACGGTGATAAAATGATTGAGTTCCACTAGTGAGTCTCAATGTGCTCATTTTACAGATAAAGAGACAAAGGTACAAAAGAAAGAAACCCTTTCTTAAGGTCAGCAAACTGGTTAGTGTTGGAGCTGAAATTAGAAGCTGGAGTTATTAACTTAGAGTCAAGAACTATTTCTACACTGTATAAATGATAACTAGGCTTGTTACCTGTAGAGGTGGGTTGAAGGAACATCAATAGGAAACGATTATAGAAACAGATAAGGTATCATTAATGAAGCTACACGTTGTGGATTATTTCTAGCAGGTTTTTAATCACAGAATTTGTCTGCTGCCTCAAACCATCTGCACTGTTCATAAATCTACTCTCAAAAATGTTTTCCTTAAATAAATGAAAATTATTTTATAGTTCATTTCCTGTAGAGAATTTTTAGAGAGTTTGCTGTTGCCAACTTCTGCAAAATCTTGGTGGTCCTTGGACTGCATTTATTAGACTTATAAACAATCTTGATGCTGGTTTTAGAGCATCTATTCAAAGAAAGACCAATACCCTTGAGATGGGGGTAGGGGCTGGTAGAAATAATGGGCCCCACTTAGTTTTTTATTCAGTTGTGAATTGGTTTATTTTTGGTAGTTCAGTGAATACGTGGATTGAATGATTTTTCTTTAAAACCCATGTTTAATATTCTCTAGATACTGAACATGAATGATAAAGGAGGATGTAGTCTCCAAAGTGATGAATTCTATGCTGCACTGTTATGGTAAATGATTTACAAAGACAGATGGCATTTAGTGTACAAAAAGAATGGAATAATTTTCCTGCAAGAGAATTAACTGACCCAGTCACTCATTTTAGTAGATTATTGTCCCACTTTTTTAAGGAATTTTACTAGCACATTGAATGCTTTTAAAATATTCTGTGTTTAAATTAGGGTATCTCCAAAATTCAAGGATCCTGGCTGGGATGCTTGGAGAATATACAGAGACCATCACTGAGAATAATTAAAATAAATGAAAAATGGAAGAATTGAGCATAACAAGAAGGAGTATCATTTCCAGCATGGTAAACAACTTGTTGTTTTTTTTTTTCCCCAAAAAGGCCAAATTAAAAAGAAATGGACTCAAATTACAACTGGCAGTAGTTAGCCTGGACATAATACACAATGCATGGATACTGGTACAAGCACATATTTTGAACTTTCTTTCACAGGTAAATGCAGCAGACAGAAAAAATATGACCAGTGGACTGCAACTTATGTTATTCATCAATTCAAGACTATACTTTCTGGGATCATTATTCATCAACTCAAACTGCACCCCCCAAAATGAAATTATAGTTCGATTAAAGAACATTAACTCATGGGGGGAAGAGGTAATAAAACTCAGGTAAAAAGGTAAAAAAAAAATCAAATATATTTTAAAAGTGTGCTTGTGGAATTGAAGCTTCTTAAAAATTAAATTGACTCGGAGCCTAAGAATTTTGTACTATTTTGGTATTTTAAATCTCTCCCCAGCCATCTAACCCATATTAATTAATTTATTTGAATTTAGCTTTTAGCTTTTTTTTTTTTTTCAAATTAATCCTTCTCTGAAGGCTTAATTAGCAATGTGATGAAATTTTTAAAAGGGGGAAAAAGAAGGGGTTTGCTAAATTTCTAGGCTCAGTTCCACAGAGATTACTGGGGATGGCTTTTTATGTTTCTAGACATTTTCTTTGGTACTGATAGAAATTTTCATCTGAAGAAGAGTTGTAGAACAGTACATCTCAACCTTTAAAGTGCATACAATTTGCCTAAGGATACTGTTAAAATGTAGATTTTGATTCAGTGGATCTAGGATGGGGCCTGAGATTCTGGATTTCTATCAAGCTCTCAGTTGCCCATGATACTGGTTCCAGTGGCCACATTTTGCCAGGCTCCAGATCAGCACTATCCAATGTAGGTACTGAGCACTTGAAACATGGCTAGTATAACTGACATTTGATATAAGAATACAGTATATGCTGGATTTCAAGGACTGAATATTTTTTAAAATGTGAAATATCTCAACTTTTAAATTGGATACACATGGAAATGATAATATTTGGGGTATATTGAGATCTATAATATATATTACTAAAATTAATTTACCTGATTTCACTTTTTTAATGAGGTTACTAACAAGTTAAATTACATATGTGGCTCATATTATACTTCTATTGGACAATGCTAGTTTAACTTTATAAACAAATAGATGTAGCTCATATATATTAAAACATAGAGGGCCATTTTCAGAAGTTGTTTACTAATCAGGATTTTTTTGGCTTTGAAAAATTTGATCTTGACCTTGTTATCTCACATAGTAATGACATAAGATGAGATGTCCTCACTTCTCAGAAAAGGAACCTCCCTGTGGCTAACCTAGATGAAAGGCAATGTTTTTAGATAACAGAGTGTGTAAGACCTGGAGCGCCATGGCACCAGTGCACCAGCTCATTCTCTCTCTCGATGGTCTCGCCAAGCTCAGGTGGCCAGTTGCAGTTTTGTTCCTGTTCCATGAGAAAGTCCACGCTTTGCCATACCAGCTCCCGATCTGAGGGCTTGAGATGCTCATGGTAAGAAAGAAGCATCTGAAGAATAGATGACAAGCCATGAGCTGCCCCTGTATTAACAAACAAGGCATAAAATTCACACAATTGGGAGGACAACCAGTTTCATTTAGTGAAAAGATAAACAGCAGGATAAAAAACAATAATAACGCCAATATTACTTGAAAGCTCATACAGCAATGTGATAACTAAGATGCCTAAGAACTAGGCTTCTGGCAAACTATAGCCTGCAGGCCAAATATGGCTCACTGCCAGTTTTTTCTAAATAAAGTTTTATTAAAGAATAGCCATGCTGATTCATTTGCATATTTTCTATAGCTGCTTTCTGGCTACAACAGCAGTGTTGTACTTGTGTCAGAGACTGTATGGCCCAGAAAGCCAAAAATATTTACTATCTCTAGCCCTTTACAGAAGAAGTTTGCTGACCAATCTTTGTTTTAGAAAAGAGATCTTTTAAAACTTTGTAATTGAAATATCAATAGCTTTCACACACAAAAAAATTCTTAAAATGCTTGAAAATAATTTGGTCTAGGTATCCTAAACATTTTTTTTAATTCATTCATTCAACACACAAATATTAAGCATCTACTCTGTACCAGATACTGCTCTAGGTGCTGAGGATAGATCACTGCACAAAACAGACTAAATCCCTCTTTTATAATGTTAAAGACTAGTTATTTATATTCATTTACTTAATTCTTTACATCTAACCCTGGTTATACAGATAAACATGATTTGGTTGATACCTTTGAAGGCCTCTCCATTCAATCCAATGAGACAGCCAGATTTGTAAAGAAATAATTAGAACATGAGGTGATAAGTGTTCTATGAGAAATGTATATCAGAAGTATAGTGGTTAATTCTGTGTGCCAACTTGACTTGGCCAAGGAGTGTCCAGATATTTGGTTAAATGTCACTTCTGAGTGTTTCTGTGAGAGTGTTTCTGGATATAACTAACATTTGAATCTGTTCACTTAGCGAAGCACATTGCCCTCTCCAATGTGGGTGGACCTCATCCAATTCACTGAAGGGCTGAATAGAACAAAGAGTGAGTAAGAATTAGTTTTTTCTGCCTGACTGTCTTTGAACTGGGACATTGGCCTTCTCCTGCCTTCAGATTTGGACTCAGACTGAAACTTACATTATTGGCTTTCCTGGATCTGGCTTTCTCAGCCTCCATAATCATGTGAGCCAATTCCTTAAAATAAATGATTTATTTATATAATAAATCATATTCTGTTTGTCTAGAGAACCATAACTGCTACAAGGACTAATAGAAAGGATGGAGGAGAGCTTAACTTGGCCTCAAGGGTGGAGGGGATGCTGATGATTCCATACAGATAGTGTCATCTGAGCAAAGTCTTGAGAATTCCTAAGAGAATTCTGACCTAGCAAAGGCCTGAACCTGCCTTTGGAAAAGAAGTTTGCTTAACAAAGGTAAAGCCCAGTCTCTCTAGGAGTTTTCACTCATTCCCAGTTAGTAGAATCCTGATTAGTAGATGGTACTAGGGTCAATATATTCTGATGGCTTGCTCTTTAAACTCAACTCTATAATTTTAAACCTTTCTTTTTGTATTCAGGCATGTTTTACTTTGCCATACTCAGAACTTTTGACTCCCTGGAAACAGCTTTACAGTTTGTATTCAGTCCAAATTTCTACTGCTTTTAACATTTGATCATGAAATTTGAAAATGCCTTTATTTTGCTGGATTTGGAATTGTTGGGGAAGCAAGCTTGCTTTTCAAGCAAATATGTATGCATTAGATAGAAATCTAGTTTAAGCGATATATGTAAAAAGCCAGAATGTTAATTTCTCTAAAGAAAACCTGAAAAATATTGGGAGGCTAAGGTGAGAGGATCACGTGAGCCAAGGAATTCCAGGCCAGCCTGGGCAACATAACAAGATCCTGTCTCCATAAAAAAGTTTTAAAGATAAAGATTGGCCAGGCATAGTGAAGCATGCCTGTGGTCCTAGCTACTTGGAAGGCTGAGGCGGGAGGATCGCCTGAGCTCTGGAGGTGGAGGTTGCAGTTAGCTATGATCACACCACTGCTGCACTCCAGCCTGGGTGACAGAGAAAGAACTTGTCTCAAAAAATAAAACCAGAAAAATGAATGGAATAGATTAGGGGACTACAGCAGACACTGTCAGTGCCCTGGCTTATCATCTCATCCACACTCACCATTCAGGTGCATCTTTGCTCCCACTTTATATCTCAAGCATCTATCATTCTGCCTGAGGCTTTCTCTGGCCACAGAGTATGCCCTGCCTAAAGGGGCAGGAAAGAATTACTGGGGAATTAACAACCCTAGGAGCAGCCAATCAATAGAGCAGAGAGTTGGTGGATGAATACCCCAGCTTCTTCCCCACTTGGGTGAAACAATTCTGAGATGTGTTCTATAAAGTCTCTAAGTTCCCTAGGGGAACTGAGTCTCAGTTGTCCACAATTGCTTATTATTACATACTCAATTAGCTTCTTTCTCTTTCTTGTCTCATTTCTCTACTCCTCTATCAACACTTTCTGAAATTACCTTTCAAATAAACCTTTTACACCCAAATCCTTGTCTCAGGGTCTGATTGTAGAGAAACTTAAACAGAAATGTAAAATTTCTTTGAGAAGACTCATTGAAGTTCTTTATTAGTACTAATTCATTCATTTGGGTTCCCTTATGTGCAGGATCTGTGGTAAAGGTCTAGAGATCATGAAGATAAATGAGAGAATGTTCCCATCCTGAAGGGGCACAAAGCCTGCTCAGGCAGTTAGGCAGGTAAGCCACTAATTACAGTGTGATAAGGGCTCCAATAGAAGTATGCACAGGATGACAGCATGTTATCCAATTTTGCTTTGGGGGAAAACCTGAAACTTGTGAATATTTCTCCACAGAGGAATCAACAACCCTCTTTCCAAAAGCACAGAACATTTTGCAGGAGATTAATGATGTCTGAGCAGAGTCTTGAATTATAGGTATAATTATTACAGATAGATAAAGAGGCTGAGGAAAGTAGGGCATTCTATGCAAAAGGAACCTGGGCAAAGGTAGAAAGAGAGCACTGCATGTGGGAGACTATGCTTGACAGAACCTGGAAGGTAAAGATACAGCTTGAATCTAGAAAAAGAGGCAGGTGGTCCATAAAGGACCTTGCAAATCTTGCTCGGTAGTAATGGTGAGCCACTGAAGGACTCAAAACAAGAGTAACTAATTTACTTTGTTTTTTGTTTTTGTTTTTTTGCATGGCCCAGAGTTCAACATTAGCCATTACAATTCAATTGGCTGTTTAATCCACTACTATTCAAACCTTCAAAATGTTAGCCACTGAATCCTGCTTCCCTACACAGAGGCATTATCTGCAATCGTGTGTGAAAAGCATTCATAATCTTTCAGAAAAACTGGGCCAATGAGCTTACAATCTAGAATAAAGATATTAGTCTTTAATGAAAGTAATTGTTAAAAAAGCTACATTTCTGTCAGGTAGACTATGAAAACAAATATTAACTTGTGATTTGTGTTATCTATCAGTATGTTTTTAAAGAACATTTTTAAAGTACTTCATATTAAATGAATAGTAATGACCTATGGCAAAAATGAAATATTCCAGCCTTTATTCTGTATTAATATTAGAGACTTTCTCTATCCTACAGGCCCATGCCAACACCTTCACTTACCCAAGTATTCAGTTCCATAGTAAGAATACATCAGGGGGAATGGTTTCCTCTTCTTTATGGCATACTGCTTCCCAGAGTCCAGAATTGCCTGGCAAATTGATTTGATCTGTGCTGGAGTCAGCACCTGAATAAGGAAATACAGAAGCAGAAGTCAAAGCAGGATCTTCTTTTTTCTTAAACACTGAATTTTCTTGCTTAAGAAGTCTAGCATCATATCCACAGAATCCTGTGCTACATGTAAATAAACTTAGTCAACAACAATTTATTCTTTTTTTACCACTGATTCTTTCTTTGTTGTCGAGTTTATCTACCCTCTTTAGAAAACTTGCTGTTTCAATGGAAAACACACACCTTCACTGCTATAAGTTGCTATAAAATAGAAAGACTACCTTTTGGCTGTTATATCATTAATCCTTGTCACAGGAACAAGGATTTGCTCAGAAAAGAACAAATAGCAGTCCTAACCTATTATGCTTAACAAAGCTGTTACTGCTGGTATACGACATAGGATCTGGCCCAAACAACAGACCTTCAATTTGTGTTATTTAGACTGTGCTTATAAAGACTGTAGTTATAAAGCCATGATTCTGTGATAAGCTGCAGTATGATGGACTCACTCTAGGCATTGGTACTACCTGAATGAAAGCCAAGTCTAACATGTCAAGACAAAATAACTTGTAACATCAAAATGACTCTGAATAGAGAATGGCTAAAAGGTAATGACTTACAGTCCTCCATATTTTATTCAATCTGTCCACAGTCAGTTTTAGGACTACAGAGAATAAGAGGTTCTCAAGCCTTCAAAACATCATTGCATTTATTAATATTCTACTCACATTAGCCATGTGTTTTGCATCCTGCTCTTCCTGGGACAAATTAGATGTTCCCACTGGCAGACTCCCTTTATGACAGTGGCCTTTACTCTGGTGCACAGCACTTCCTACCTGCTGTATTAGATCTCTTTCTCTTTCACTAGACTATTAGTTGTTTGGGAGCAAACACTGTGGCACCTCATAATTTTGGTATCCTTGGTGCCTAATATAGAATCTGAGGGGGAGGGTACTTTACAACTGATGAGTGAGTGAGTTAGTGCCAGGCTAACTGGTATGAAAATCAGAGAACTCCCTCCCTTCCCTCTTGATTCCTTTCCTCCCTCCCTCTCTCCTTCCCTCCCCTCCACAATTGTTTCTTAAGACCCTACTACATTCCAGGCCAGATTATTCTAGATGCTGGAGATATGACAGTGAGCAAAATAGACAGGACTTGTGCTCTTGTGAAGCCAATCTTCCCAAAAGGTAGACCTACACAGGAAACGTACTGGTCAGATTAACAAAAAACAAAAATTACTGAAGTTTAGTCTGACTGAATGAATCTGGGATCAATGAAAAGTCTGTTGGATTTTGGCCTCTCTCCTAAAACTGACACATTTAATTTTCCTATCCAATATCCAGCATTAGACCAGCTAATTCCTTTTGAAATAAGCTTCTAATGATTTAATTCATAAATTGCTCCTCTGATTTACCTGACATTAGAAGGAAAAAATATTATCCAGGTTTTGGTTTCCCCAAATCTAGCATTTAATTTGGAAAAATAATTACTTCACGAGGAAGCCATTAATTAATTAATTAATTAATTATGCCAACTATCATTTATTGAGCTACTATTCCAGTAAAGTCCCACACTAGGTATTGTGGAGAAATTTGAGAAACCATGAGACATATTTTTTTCCCTACAGTAAAGTTACCATCTAGCACTGGAGATGAGATATAGACAAGAGTCTACAATAGAGCAACTAAAGCTCATGAGCCTAGGGATGGAAAGAAACAGTAATGCAGAGTAGGTAAGATGGACTACTTTCTCCTCTTTTTTTTTTTTTTCCTGTTTGCTGAAATAATGATGTCATGGCTTTCAACTTAAATTTCTCTTTTATTAACCACTCTGTCTCTTAGGTTTACTCCTCCTGTCTAACATTCCTGAAGACACTATCTTCCTACGCAGCATCTCCACTGTCCTATCGTATCAGCCCCATGTCTTCTTTCCTTAGCTTAATAGTAAATTTCTCCTAAATGACTGAATATGCCCATTCAAATTGCTACCATAATTTTCATTTGCTATTGAAAACAATTACTCTTTGTGCCTTTATCAGTGCCAACTGATCTTAAGTTTAGTCTTGTACTACTTAAAATCTTGCATCATCATTTGTCTCAAATCAACCCCTCTTTCTCAGAAAACTGCTAAAAGTCCTGAAGGGCATGCACTTAATAGGACTCTATCCTGATTGAATCCCATCGTCTTCCGGGAATATATCTGGCTCGGCTCAATATTGATTTTGAATCCATATGACAGAGGCAGTTTTTGTGGTAGGAAACAGTGACTGAATTTTCAGGGATATATTCATTTTCATTATTAAAATTTTTCCTATTTGACTTTCATGCCTATAACTGAAAATTGGCTTATTATTTCCTCAGCTGAACGTTTATTCGTATGTTGTATGTGTGTCTGTGTACATGTATATTTGCCTGCTTAGTTTTTAACCCAGAAAAAAAATCAACTTATGCTATATGTGGTGCCATTCCCCTTTCTTTCTACCCCTAATCCACAGCTTAGAATAGGGAATGAGTTTATAAAATATTATTTCAAAACCTCCCATGGTCATGCATCATGTCTGGGTGGTTTCCTTTTATCTCTCAGAAACACTGTGAAAAACAAAGAGAAACCGGTGCTTGTTTGGCTGGATAGAGACTAGTTATACATGCAGTTCTTTATCTCAGGGAACAGACAAGACCTACCCTTCAGTTTAGTGATCAGCAAATAAAAACTAAAAACAGAGCTCATTAAAAGCCTGTGTGTGGGGAACACTGAGGAAGAGTATTTTTTGCCCCCCAACAAACAGTGCAGAAAGAAGAAGGGAGTTGAGATTCTGGGGTAAGGGCTTGAGCTTGTTCTCTTGTGTGTCTGCTTTGTCAAAGATCCCTCCACTCCCTGCTCCTAGTACACAGGAGCACATGCTTGAGCACACCCACTGCCTCCAAGAAGATGGCCACTGTGCTTTTAAGACACTTTGGGATCCTGGGAATGAGGGAGCAGCATTTCCAGTGGGGGAACAAAAATGACTAGGAATGGCAGAGAGGGACTCCCTGGCCATCAGGCCTTCACCAAAACAAGCCCAAATTATTCCCTCTCCTGTATTTGTTGTCCCTAAGATCAATGCATTTGTTGATATTTTGGATGGAATAGATTCTTTTCTTTTTACATTGAATTAAAATAAATTAAGATATCTCAAATCTGAGGTGGTTTGGTTTAAACTGTTTAGCTTAACTGATTCCCTTTGCTGACGTTGTGAAATGTTTCTATTGGTTTGGTCTCTAAGTATGAAGAAACAAGAGAGCAATAAAACTCATGCTTTGTTTCTTGGCCCTGCCTGAAAGTCATGCTATGACTGAACTACCTCCATGCAAAGGAGAGATGACTTTCTTGTAAAAAGTGAATAAAAAGGACCAAACCACAAAATGCTGGCCTCACCACAGACTCCTTCCCAAGGCAAGAGTCCTACCCACGGCTCCTCTGAAGTGGCAGTCTTTGCTAGCTATGTTTCTTTTTCTAGGCATCAAACACCTCCTGCCCCTCCCCCATCAGCATTGACTGAATATGTGTATAATAGCAACTAAATCTTGAGTGTGCCAGTGTCCTAAAGCATACTATTCCAATCAAATGCCTCTTCTTAGCAATTTGAAATGCATGTTCAAAAATTAAAAATGGAGTTGTCAGCAATTGCAGGTGCTGCTGAAGACAGTTCGGGAATGCGCCCAGGCATAAGCTGAGGTTAACAGGGAGTAAGCAGGGGCTGTGAAGGAGAAAAACAGAATAAATCACCTAGCAGTGAGAGTGAAAGGAGACTGGAGCAGATATGCTAAGAGAAACAATGATACCAAAAGAAAAAGTTAGAGAAAAGTAGCTGGTCCTTATAGCTCCCTCTTCCTAACAGTTTAGGGCTACTCCCTTTAGGGTTACCTGCCAATTTTCCATACAATACCCACCCCCATACTCCTGCTTTTCTCTTTAGTCATTTCTCTTTAGTCTCAGTTTCTTGCAAAAACACCCTTACTAGAATATACACAAATATAAAGTCAACCCTTTCATTTATCACTTCATTCCTCACATAAACAAATCAGCTTTGCTACCTACCATGCTAGATCCTTTCAGCCAAAATAACAAAGATACCTGTATCTAAGGTGTGTGATACGGTGCAGGGTAAGACTCTCTGGGCATGGGACCAGGCATCAGAATCTTTTTTAAGCTCCCAAGTGGATTACAAAGAGTAGTCAAGGTTGAGAACTACTGCCATAAAATACTGAATGAATGCAAAACTAGTTTTAAAAACAAAGTAATATAATGGATAAGCACAGAAAATAAAATTAAAGAAAAAAAGAAAAAAGTAATAATAATAGAATATAATACAGTATAATAATACTAATGATGAAGAGGAGGGCTAAAGGGAAAACAAGTAAAAAAACTCCAAGGTATAAAGAAATGCCTTTGGTCTGAGTCATGGAGGACTCAAAATTATCTGTCCAGCCTTAAATTATCTGTCCTCACACTTCTGTCAATAGCCCATTTGAGACCTCTGATATCTAAGAGGTACCTGCTCCTCAAAGTGTGGTCCATGGACTAGCAGCAAGAGCATCACATAGGAGCCTGATAGAAATTCAAATTCCCAGGCCCCAGTCCAGACCCAGTGAATTAGAAACTGAATTTTATTTGTTTTAATCTATTTAAAATTTTACTTTAAGTTCTGGGATACCTGTACAGAATGTGCAGGTTTGTTACATAGTGTGCCATAGTGGTTTGCTGTACCTACTGACCTGTCTTCTAAGTTAACTTCCCATGCCCTCCATCCCTCAACAGGACCTGGTGTATGATGTTCTCCTCCCTGTGTCCATGTGTTCTCATTGTTCAACTCCCACTTATGAGTGAGAACATACAGTGTTTGGTTTTCTGTTCCTGTGTTAGTTTGCTGAGGATGATGGCTTCCAGTTTCATCCATGTTCCTGCAAAGAACATGATCTCATTCCTTTTTATGGCTGCATAGTATTCCATGGTATATATGTACCACATTTTCTTTATCCAGTCTATCATTGATAGGCATTTGGTTTGGTTCCACGACTTTGCAATTGTAAATAGTGCTGTAATAAACATACATGTGCATGTGTCTTTATAGAATAATTCATATTTCTTTGGGTATATACCCAGTAATGGGATTGCTGGCCAAATGGTATTTCTGGTTCTAGATACTTGAGGAATCACCAAACTGTCTTACACAATGGTTGAACTGATTTACAATCCCACCTACAGTGTAAAAGCATTCCTATTTCTCCACATCCTCTCCAGCATCTACTGTTTCCTGACTTTTTAATAATCACCATTCTGACTGGCATGAAATGGTATCTCATTGTGGTTTTGATTTGCATTTCTCTAATCATCGGTGATGTTGACTTTTTCTTTGTATGTTTTTTGGCCATGTAAATGTCTTCTTTTGAGAAGTGTCTGTTCATATCTTTGCCTACTTTTTTAGTTTTTTTTTTCTTGTAAATTTGTTTCAGTTCCTTGTAAATTCTAGATATTAGACCTTTGTCAGATGGGTAGATTGCAAAAATTTTCTCGCACTCTATAGGTTGTCTGTTCACTCTGATGATAGCTTCTTTTCTGTGCAGAAGCTCTTTAGTTTAATTAGATCCCATTTGTCAATTCTGGCTTTTGTTGCAATTGCTTTTGGCATTTTCATCATGAAGTCTTTGCCCATGCCTATGTCCTGAATGGTATTGCCTGGGTTTTCTTCTAGGGTTTTTATGGTTTTTGGTTTTACATTTAAGTCTTTAATCCATCTTAACTGTTTTATAAGGTGTAAGGAAGGGGTACAGTTTCAGTTTTCTGCATATGGCTAGCCAAGAAACTAAATTTTATAAAGATTACCAGGTGGTATGCATATGCCCATTAAAGTTTGAGAAGCACTGGCTTAAGAAATATTAGCTATAAATTCTTTAAATTTCCCAATATTAGATTAGGTCCTGACAATACTGTATATCTAGATTATGTAAATCTGCCTTTCCACAGATTTTTTTTTTCCTAACTATGACTATCATGGCTTTGGTTTCTATATGAAGGAAAGGTTGATTTAAAAAAAAAAAGACAAGTTTTTGTAAAACTGCTATTGAAGACATTGCTCGTAGTTTTCTAATGCCTCTATATGAAGGCTCAAATGATAAGCTACTCTCATAGCCTACCTAACAAACCAAAGTGAGAGTTTGTCTTAGTCTTGAGGGCCAAGAGGCAGAGTTATTCTGTGCTTAGCGCAATAACTTTCTTTATCCTAAGGGTTTTGCTATGAACATGTTACCTCCTAAACCTTAAGCCATGTTGAATGGTTAATGGTTTCATTGCATTCATGAATTTTTGTTGTAAACCACCCCGCACATTTTTGGAAGTGGGTAGAGCCTAAGGAAACATTTTTACAATATAAGATATATGTGTCTTAAGGTGGCAATAAATTATTAGTGTAGAAGTACAGTTCTAAGGCTGATATAACAGGCAATCCTCACAGAGTCTGAAACAACTATAAGGAGATGCTAGACTTCCCACCCTAGGCCTTGCTCAAGTACCATCAACGTTATCATGCAATAGTCCAAAATGCACTGAGTGCCCATCTGCATAGAATGCAGACTCACTCTGATATCATAGCAAACACATATGTAACAGAGTAAGAATCTGATATTAACTTAATGTTTTCTCCCAGCAATTTATTTCACCCAGTCCTTTGTGTCATCATCCTGTTGGTAGCATAGAGTTCTGCCTAGAGAAAGAAAGAAGCCTTCTGACTACCAATAAATATCAAAATGTCTTTTTTGTACGTTTTCTTTAAAGTTAGAGCTACTGGAATGAGACAAATGACTTTTGATTCCTATGGACAATAGCTTTGAGGAAAAAAGCTTCCGGGTTATTAGAACATGGATATTTTTAATAATTAAAATTGATACCATAAAACAATAGATTTTAAGGATAATTAAACTCAGGATGGAGATACAAACTGTTCAAGGTGGGATGAGTTGATATGGAAAAGAAACCGGAAGTTGAATGTCAGGGTGAGTGTGGTGTTCCTGCTTTCCTACCTCCACCCCATCATACCAAGCCTTAGGAGCCTTACAACAGGCCTCCAGATAGGTTTGGGGATCTACAGTTTGTTAGGATGTGTGTCTTCCTTTTGCCTGGAACTCAGGAAGATAGCAGCTTCAGAGGTGTGTCTCTTGCTTCAGGGTCTGGGACCAGCAAAACAGATACTACCACATGACCTGTCCCACATGAGACAGCAGAAGATGATCCCGAGTTTCCTATGGGCACCAGAATAGAGTACAAAAACATCTCATCCCCAAAATTAAATTAATTTTTTAGAATTTCCAGTCCAATTTCTTTCAAATTAATAAGTTAGGGAAATTGTTTATACAAAATCAATATTCACAAGTGGTTAAATTTTTACTTCCTGTATGTCTTTGGGGTTGTAGTTCACTTGGAACCTACTAGGTTACAAGAAAGAGGCAGGCCTTTCAGGAAATCTTTGTAGCAGATAGAGATTTATTTAATGTATTGACAAGACAGAAACTTGGAGGACGTTCTTTGAGGCAGAACATCATAAGCACTCTTACAGTGCATAGTGACTTCCAGAGAACATCATGAGCAGAGAAGGTGTCGAGCAAGCTTAAAGAGACAAAATAGGGCTAAAGAAAAACTTTCAAGTAGGAAACTTGACAAACAATAATTCATGAGTATTATGTGCAAAGCTTATGCTAGATACTTTGGAGAAACATGGAATCTTAATAATGAGACTAAGTAGACATGCAAACCATTTAAACAATGAAATATTCAGCATTTATTTCAATCCTAAAAGTAGTACCCTATAGGAGTAAAGTGAAGGTAGTAAATATTGAGAGCTTCACTAAGGAAGAGGTATATGAGCTGAGCTTTGAAGGACAAGTAGGAGGTGGGTAAATAAAAACATGGGGAAGAGAGGATTTTTTTTAACCTATTGGATGATGGGGAAAGCCCTGTGTGTTGGGGCAATGCTTCAAAAACCTCAATGTGCACACATATCACTTGGGGCTCTTGATTTTATATATATATATATATATATATATATATATATATATATATATATATTTCTAATTCAGTAGATCTAGAGTGAGGCCAGGATTCTGTTACAAACAAGCTCCCAGATGATGCTGAGGCTGACACTGCTGGTTCATCAACCACACTTGAAGTAGCAAAGGATTATGAAAATAGAGAGGCTGGTTACAGCAGAGGATTTTTTTGGAAAAGGTGAGAAATTACAGTGAAGGAACTATAGAAGTTTCCAACAACATTCAAGGCAGCAAGAGGAAGAATTAGGCAAAAGTGCTACATACTATCATTTAAATGATTACCCAGAAAAGGGACACAGCAACAATGAGAAATTCTCTTCCAATATTCTATATGTAAGACAGACATGTCCATATTTGCATGCTCCACTGAGGAGCTCTTTTAGCCAATGTGGCCAGGTTTGTTATTTTCTTAATTGGTCTCCAAATGGGGCATGTGTGCTGCTGCAGAATGAGCAAGTCCCTTTCATCTGGTTTTTCTGATGCCTCCTGACCATTATTATGCAGGACTATGAGGGATAGGAGGCAGGTTGCTCTAGTTGATGATTATCTTCCAGTCATTAAAGGGATTCAGCAGGGAATTTCAATTATAAACATTTGGTCCCAGATACCATTTCACAGTTGTTTCTTTTCCCTTCTCATGTGAAGAAACACAAACCCAGAAAACACTAGAAACCAGAAAAGAAAAACAGGTTTTACCCCATTCTTACAGCCTGACTGCTGGCTTTAAAGATTTATTAGAAGTAGCTGGTAACCCAGTCTCCACCAAATGTCACTAGATGATTTTATTTTCTTTCCTCTAAGACACTAAATGTCTCAGAGCACAAGCTTCCTTATCTACAAAAACGGGATTACGTTTGCCTCACCTATCTCCTCAGATGACGAGACTCTTATGAAAAAGCAGTTCTCAATGTTTGACTGCATACTGTAATCACCTGGGGAGCTTTTAAAAATCCCAATGTCCTGTCCACACCCCACACCGATTACATCAGACTCTCTAGGCGTGGGACCCAGGGATGAGGATCTTTTTTATACGCTCCGGGTTATTACAAGGAGTGTCAAGGTTGACAACCACTGACATGAAACACTGAATGAATGCAAAAGTGGTATTTAAAAGCAAAGTAATAATACTATGATGATGATGATAATGAAAAAGAGGAGGGCTAAAGGGAAAATATGGAAAAGACATCCCGAGTATACAGAAATGCCTTTGGTCTGAGTCATGGAGGAGTGGAAGGAAAAGCCTGATGTGCACATGAATGAACACGCTGGGTCAGGCCAGAAGTCCACTAAATGCCATTAGGCACCAATGCACATTGTGGGAGGCTAATGGGAAAACCACAGAACACAGCAGACAGTGAACTGGACTAGCAATCAAGAGATCAGAGCTTGAGACTCCTTTGGCACCATACTCGTAAGTCAGCAGACCTCCATTTCTTCATCTGTAAAATAAAGGGGCTGGACTAGTATCTATTCACTAGGTCATGGCTTCTCAAATGTTAGTGTTTCTAAAAATCATCTAGTGATCTTGCTAAAACACAGCTTCCCAGACCTCACCCTCAGAGATTTTGACTCAGTAGCTGTGGAATGGGGCCTGAGGTGTTGCATTTCTAACAAGATCTTGGGTGATGGTGATGCTCCTGGCCGGGGAAGCACCTCTTGAATAGCACTGTACTAGGTGACATCTAAGGTCCCTCTAGGCTCCAAGCTCAGTGGTTCTCCAAAGCATTGGAGAAATCTCGTTTTAGAATATAAAAAGGAGAATAGCGTGGTGATAAACAGGGACTTGGGGGTCAGATACACCTGGGTTCCAAACTTAGCTTCACCACTTTCTCGTAGTGTGAATTTGTGAGTTACTTACTCTTTCTAAGCATCATTTTTCTCATTTGTAAAAAGTAGTGATAATAAGATCTACGTCACTGGGTTGCTGTAAGGATTTCACATAAGATACTTAGCACAGTTCCTAGCATAAAGCACATGCACAATGCATGCAAGCTATAGTAAAAAGGGACATTTGAAGTCTAATAGTGACTGAACTCCATAGGCCTTGGAGGTTTGAGCTCAGGATATTTCTCATAAAATAACTATGTGGTTGCCTACTTCCTATACCTCATCTTCCACCCAAGGACCAGGTTATGTCAGCCTGCATTCCTAAATTGTTATAATTTATAATTCATAAACTAGCAATGTTTGGACCTACATGTCGGTATTTACTTTTCTCATCATCACAACTTTCAGCCTTCACTATCCTACTTTTTCCAAAATGACATTGCTTTGCTCTTTCAAAATATCTCTCAAGTTTATCTGGTTTCTAGATACCGACTAACTATGTAACTTTAGACCAATCATGCAACTTCTCTGGACCTCAGTTCCTCATCTGAAAAAATAAGAAGTCAGGCTGAGGGTGGTCTCTAATGTATCGTTCACATATAGCATTTTATGATTAAAGCCTTTATGATATTTGCAAATCTATACACATATTTGGGCTATAATTGTGTAATGTGAACATGCTGGTATGTTTCAGCAGTTTAATTTCTTAGAGAAAAGGCAGAAAGTCTTTTATGGTGAAACTAGAACACAGATTTAACTTGTCCTCTTGTAGGCATTTTGTTTTATCAATATGCCTATTTTCTTATATACTTTCTTCCCAATAGAAAGCTTAAAGGACTAGAACTCTTTGTAGCCTCCTGGCATCAGTAACTTGAATTATCTGTAGTTGTCAGTCTCCTGATGTAGTCAAAGAGAACAATGGCATTATTAAGGCTGAATGCTTTGTTGACTATTTCACATCAGACCTTTCTCTAAGCCACCATTAAATGAGTATGTCATTACAGTATTCTCAAACCATGGTTCAAAATGTTCAAGTGCCTGCTGGGTACATGATTATCTATTAGAGATAATAGAAATATAGGGATGAATAGTTGCTTATTGACAAATATACAGTAAATGCCCTTCCTATTTGAAAGGCCAATTCTGAATTCATAGTGGCTTACACTATTAGTTAGTAACATCTCTTTTCCCTTTATTTCTTGCTAACTGAATATCAATTTTATTAGGCTGGCAATTGTGTCTAGCTCTAAGTGACAGTAATTAGCCTTAGACAAACATGGAAATCCCATCGTCCCTTGCCAAGTACTCTGCCTTCCTTGTAGCTAGGGTTGGCTATGTGGCTTCACTTGATCAATGGAGGAATTTGCAGGAACTTGTTGGAAAGCTTTTTGTTTCATAACACATGGAAATAAAATGGACATACACGGCTGTTTTCAATCTTTCCTTTTTTTGGCTGCCCTGAATATATATATGAGGCATGAAGTAGTAGCAGCCAATTTGCATCCTGAGACAATGGCGGCGTGGATGAAAGGCCAACATTCTGAGAATAATGGAAGAAAAAGAAAAATCCTGGGATTTGTGGACATTATTAAACATCTGTACCACAACCAGGATCACCTATATCCTGACTCTTGTTAAAAGAGAAAATCGAATCCCTTTTTTAAAAGTCACTGTTCTTTGGGTTACTTACTGCCAAGCCCACATAAACTGGGCAGCCATAAAGTGCCAACCTAACAACATTGCTAGCCTTCACTGTTCTGCAAAGCAATTTTTGCCCACATGTACCTCTGTTGCTACAGAAACCTCTAACTCTGAAGCTCTTTAAAGTGGCGCTGACTGCCTGAGTCGGCAAATTCAAACGCAGTTTCCAGTTCTGACTGCACTCACAAAGTTGCAATTGATTTTTCTCATTAAGTGCTATCCTAGAGCTCAGGGACAAAAAGTGGAAAACACTCTTCGCTGCCTTTGACCCAGGTGACCTCCCTATTTCTTCCACTTATCCAGTTTCAGGTCAGGGGCAATGGACACTCTGCAATCCAACACAATGATAGTGGATATTCAAATCCGTAAAGCCACTTTGGGAAGACAAAGAGGAGGCCTCTGGGAGCTTCAGCAACAAGTGCTATGAAACAATTATCTTCTTTTCCAGGAAACACTGTCCCTTCCACTCAAGTGACTGCATTATGTACTACCAATTCTGCCATCTTAGAGAGCTATTCACAAAAATTGTCCTAGTTGAACAATATCTGAACAATTTGTGACATTTTAAGGCTTAATAGCTCTTTCACCTAGATGCTTTCAACAGAGCAAACTGAAAAGATTATCTTTTCCCATGTTCTTTGACATGTGCCTGTAGGATTGATGGATGCACTGAAGGCCATAATTGGGGAAGGGAAGGCAGAGATACTTTAAAATTGCTTAGATCTTTCTCCTTTTTTTCTTTAGTACCTTAAAATACATTTTAATAAATGTATTCTTTGGATGTAGGGAAAGCAGTGTGATATAGTGCTGGTTTGGCCATGAATGGTAACTTTTCTGTGTATAACATGAAACCTAAAGCTATGGGATGTGTGGAGGGTCTGGTAACCATGGTTTGAAAATTCAGAACTTCTAGCTTTGTCATAATATGGCCCTGAGTAAGTGTTTTAACCTCTCTGGCTTCACTGCATTCATCTGCAATATGAGGTGGCTGACCTAGTAACTTCCCAGGTTCTTTCTGGCATGCTGGCTCTATGGCTGAAGAGGCGAGAGAAGGTAAATTGACATCCTTACTCTGTTAAGCATAAGAAGTTCCCCAAAGTCTCTTCCTTAGATTTGCTCTTTGACAAGTTTCAAATGGTCACTGTCAAATGAATGCAGCTGGGGAGTCTTCTGGCCTTAGAATGGCTGAGATGAGCAACTAAGATATGTAGTAGGCAAAGCAGGATTTAAAATCTTGTAAGTTAGTAACTAAGATCTTTGTCTTAGACAAAGATTTATTCTATGATAATTATTGAGCGCTGCAATGGTTTACTAGGAGAACATCGGTGAGCAAAAGAGAGAAGTCTCTGCTACTATGAAGATTACATGTGATATGGTTTGGCTGTGTTCCCACTCAAATCTCATCTCAAATTGTAATCCCCACATGTTGGGGGAAGGGCCTTGTGGGAAGTAATTGAAACATGGGGGCGGGCTTCCCCATGGCTGTGCTCAGATCTCAGTTCTCATGAGATCTGATGGTTTAAAAGTGTGATACTTCCCTCTTTGTGCTCGCTCTCCTGCCGCCATGTAAATAAGTGCCTACTTCCCCCTTTCACCATGATTGTATGTTTCCTGAGGCCTCCCAAGCCATGTGCAACTGTGAGTCAATTAAAACTCTTTTCTTTATAAATTTCCCAGTTTCAAGTAGTTCTTTATAGCAGTGTGGAAACCGATGAATATAACATTCTAGCGGGGTAGTCTGAATAAACTCTTATCATGTTCCATGTTTTATTTTGCCAAATGTGTCTTATTCTGCCACTGTCTATAATTTATTATTTTAATGAGGGCATGTTTATAAAGTAATCAATATTAAGTGAATTGTGTGCCCTCATCTTGTGTCACCTGGGGAAAGTTTTACAGGAGATAAAACTCATTCATAGACTTCAATGTGAATTCACGTGAAGGCAATTGCCAACATTATAAGAATTGGGCATATTAAAGAAATGGCCAGTTACTATAGCACATAATTATATGGTGAGTTTTTAAAAAAATAGAGGTCTCAATCTAGACCAAGACCTTGAGGAAAATGAGAAAGGAATCAGACACTCATATTTTTTAAAAAGCCCCAAATGTGATGCTGGGACACAGACACTGCTTTACAGGTCTTTGCATTGCAAATCCTGCATTATTTAGCATTGCAAATAGCACAGGTGGTTAGAACAAGGAACTGAGCTTAATCTCATGTGTTTCACGTAGTTTAGCTGGATATATTCCTAGTCACAGACTAGACTTTTAATTATAAGCTTAATCCCAGGTACCTTCCCTATAAGTTTGCCTCATTAGTTGTAACACAAAATACTACTGACCATTTACCACTTTTTAAATAAATCAAAGCAGGCTTCCCTATGATACTGAGTAGCCTCATGTTTAACATGTAAAGAGAACAGGTTCACGAAATATGTAATTGGTCATGAAGCAGTATTTTACAAAATGGTCTCTCAATTACAACGTGAAGGAACTCAAGACAGAATTTACCTATATACATGCATGTTTTACATATATACACACGTACATATATACATGTATATATGTATATGTATACGTATACATATGTACATGCATGTATATATGGAGACATACATATATATAATATGGACATCTATTACAGTGCTTTGGTGTCTAAGGGAAATAAATGCCTAGGCCCATTTGTATAAGAATATCTACAGCAGCTTTATCCATGAGAGTTAAAATCTGGAAACATCCTAAATACATATCAACAGAATGAAACAATAAATGGTAGTATATTCATAGAATGGATTATTACTTAACAATAAAAAGAGAACCAATTACTGAAAAATGCAGCAACATGGCTGGATGTCATGAACAATGAAGAAAACAGGTAAGACACAAGAGTATTTGCTGTATGATTCCACCTACATGAAATTCAAAATCAAATATGATGATAGAGGTCAGAAAAGTGATTATCTACCTGTTTGGGGGGTTGGGGTGTGTGTGGGAGGGTGGATGATACTGATTGGGATAAATGAACCTTCTAGATTGATGGAAATGCTCTGTATATTGATCTGGTTAATGGATATATGAAATGCACAATTAATTCATTGAGCTATACCCTTAAGATTTGTATGTTTTGCTATATGTAAACTATACTTCATTTTTTTTTAAAAAAAGCAAAAATAAATCAGGGTACGGAACAACATATCTGCTATATGGTAGAATGAGCAGTTTAGCTGTTTGTTAATACATTTTGTGTGAATGTTAAGGTCCTTTGGTTGTAAGTATGAGGCACCAACTTTACTAGTTATCTTGACGTAGGGTCTTCCTAAGATTATGTGAGATAGAAAAAAGTGTACACTCTACTGGGAAGAGGAATTACATAAAGCAGCACATTACCTCCAGGCTGATACACCCCCAGGCCAGAGCTTGGTGATCAGAACACGATGGCTGGATTTCACTTCCCTTGCCCTTTTGACCAGGTGCCTTTATACAGAGCACAACCTTGCCTGTTCCCCGATCTGGAAGAAAACTGAGTCAGCTCCTGAAACTTGAGGGCAGCTATGACCAAGAGGGAACCAAAGCTTGGACCCAGAAATCCTCCAGGCCGTAGCCAGTGTTCTCGCTCTTGGTGATAGGGGTCTCTTCCTCTCTTTCACTTTCTACAGGTCTTCTTTCTCTACTTTTCTGTGGCTGAAAGTGACCTCCCATCATACTATAACTAACATACACACACACACACACACACACACACACACACACACACACTCACTCTCTCTCTCTCTCTCATTCTTTCTCTCCAAGTTTTAACATGTCCCTCAGTTTTAGTCACATTACAGGATCAACTAGAATTACTGAAACCCAATTTTAAATTCCTGAGAGAATCTGATAGGTTCAGCCTCATTCAGGTGTGTTTACACAATGGCATCCACTCTAGCTGAAGGAACAGGGCTAAGTAGTTCAAGATGGCTGCAATGATCTACCCAGAGGAGAAATAGGACAAAACCTCACAGAGAAATAGGGTTATTTTGAGCTAAGCAGACATTCCCAGAAGGGTCTACTCTATTTGTGTCAGGAATGTGTTTAACTCAAATGAATGGAAAATCTCACTTCTAATGGCTTAATCAAATAACAGGTCATTCTCTCATGCAACAAAAAGTCTGAAAGTGGTTGACTGCTGATATTGCTTAGTGACTTACGATGTCAGAGCCAGGATGACACAATTTGCACTTCTTTCCTTCATGGTGGCCTACAGGCACAAAATGGCTGCTGCAACTCCAGACACCATGTGTACATTCAAGGTAGGAAGAAATGGGAGGGAGGGACCACCTATATATATTCTCTTTTATCAGGAAACCAAAAGGTTTCCTAGAATACCACAGCATATTTACACTGACATGTCGTTAACTAGTACTGTATGACATGGCAACACTGACAGAAAGAAAAGCTGAAAAATCAAGCAATTATTGGCAAAAAATTGTTATGTCACACAAAAGTAGGGTTCTATTAGTAAGGACAATGTGGCAAACAGAGCTCTGGTTGGCAATCATGTCTGTCACCATGCTGCATTGTCTGAAAATTTATGTTAGCCATTCATGATCATGTCTGAACACAGGTGATGGAAGGCACACTTAATTCCTTTTTCAAAAATGCACTGCTTCTTGCCACACGATATGCCATTATATATTCAATTTTGCACTCCGCCACCTAGGATTCTTTGGATAGGATTTGCATTCTATTTCAAAAGCTGTTGTGGAAATAATTGGTCAAGGCAGGTTTCTCAGCTCTGAATATGACTGTCTAACCACTACACAAAGGCCTTTTCTAAACCAAAAGTAATATAGAACTGTAGAAAGCATGCTTAAAGGATGCTTGGATTTCTCTAAATATACTACTTCAGAAGTGATCTAAAGATAATCATCTCAATATATGCAAATAAATAATATTCCATTTAAAATATGTTCCTTACTGTAAAACAGGTGCAAGAGAAGAAGAGTGTTTAAGTAACCAAGTGCCAACAGTCTTCACCTTTAAAAGGAATAGGTGGGACTAGGTGGCTTCTAGCACCCCCCTGCTTGATATTATGCTTTTAAATGAACTGCAGTCATAGTCACTACATATCATGAGGGACATTTCTAAGAATTGTCTAGATTAGCATTATTTTTCAATTGAGAGTCAATGTATTCTACGAGGTGAGAAAAATGTCACGGAAGAGGACAGACTGTACTTACCCATACGATAAGTGAAGAAATTCAAATTTCTAGCTGATTTTTAAAATTATTTTTAAAAATTGTACTTTAAGTTCTGGGGTACATATGTAGATCTTGCAGGACTGTTGCATAGGTACACACATGCTATGGTGGTTTGCTGCTCCATCCCTGCATCACCTACATCAGGCATTTCTCCCAGTATTATCACTCCCCAACCTCCCAGCCCCCTGCTGCCCCTCCCCTAGGCTCCCATCCCCCAACAGATCCCAGTGTGTGATGTTCCCCTCCCGGTGCCCATGTGTTCTTATTGTTCAATACCCGCCTATAAGTGAGAACATGCTGTGTTTGGTTTTCTGTTCTTGTGTCAGTTTACTGAGAATGATGGTTTCCAGATTCACCCAAGTCCCTACAAAGGACATAAACTCATCATTTTTTATGGCTGCATAGTATTCCATGGTGTATATGTGTCACATTTTCTTTGTCCTGTCTATCATTGATGGGCATTTGGGTTGGTTTCAGGTCTTTGCTATTGTAAACAGTACCGCAATTAAAATATGTGTGCATATGTCTTTACAGTAGAACAATTTATAATCCTTTGGATATATACCCAGTAATGAGATTGCTGGGTCAAATGGAATTTCTATTTCTAGATCATTGAGGAATTGCCACACTGTCTTCCACAATGGTTGAACTAATTTATACTCCCACCAACAGCGTAAAAGTGTTCCTATTTCTCCACATCCTCTCCAGCATTTGTTGTCTCCAGATTTTTTAATGATCGCCATTCTAACTGGCATGAGATGGTATCACAATGTGGTTTTGATTTGCATTTCTGTAATGACCAGTGATGATGAGCATTTTTTCATATGTTTGTTGGCCACATCATACAAGATTGTCATAAAAGACAATCACCTATGCTTTTTAAAAAATTATTTTTTATAACAGATGCTGGTGATGTTGCAGAGAAAGGGGAATGCTTATACATGGCTTCTGGGAATGCAAATTACTTCAGCCACAGTGGAAAGCAAGTCCATTATTGGATATATACTCAAAGGAACAGAAATCACTCTGTCATAAAGACACATACACACATATGTTCATCACAGCACTATTCACAACAGCAAACACAGGGAATCAACCAAAATGCTCATCAATGGTAGACTGAATAAAGGAAATGTAGTACATATATACCATGGAATACCATGCAGCCATAAAATGAATGTCCTTTTCAGAAGCATGAATGGAGCTGGAGGCTCCATCCATTATCCTAGGTGAACTAGCACAGTAACAGAAAACCAAATAGTGCATATTCTGACCCATAAGTGGGAGCTAAACATTGAATATACATGGATGCAAAGAAAGGAACAATAGACATTGGGGCTTACTTGAGGGTCGGGGGAGGGAGGAGGGTGACAATCAAAAACCTACCTATCGAATACTATTGCTTATTACCTGGGTGATGAAATAATTTGTACACCAAACCCCCCATGACACACACTTTACATATGTAACAAACCTACACATATACCCTTGAACCTAAAGGTTTTTTTGAACCTAAAAGTTAAAGAAAATTTTAATTAAGTAATAACTGTACATATTCATGGGGTACATAGTGATGTGTTTATATATCAAATGTATATCAGATCAGGGTAATTAGCATCCAGCATCTCAAACATTTGTGATTTGTGTTAGGAATGTTTGATATCCTCCTTCTAGCTATTTCAAACTAGATAATAAAAAAGTTAATCTCATAAAAAGTATAACAGGGAATACTAGAGGTTGGAAAGGGGAAGGGGAAGGTGGGGATAGGGATAGATTTGTTCAATGATACAAAAGGACTATGCTTACCTAGGCTTTTTAATGTTTAGATATTTTATTATATACATTTAAGGAGAATATTTGGGTGAAGATCATGTTAATTGTGTGTGGGGAAATGTTTAGATATTTGTTTACAGCATATATATTCATGTTACAGCATATTTATCATTATTTGTTAATGTTGTCCTTACTTCAACTCATATTCGAACTTAAAAGTATAAGGAAGAGAACAATCTTTGCGTATCCATTCAAAAATCAACAGGAAAAGGAATCCTGAATGTATGTAGGTGGAAACTACATTAATTATCTTTGGGCAAGTTACTTTAGCTGTGTGGATGTCAGTTTTCTCATTCATAAAATGGACCTTAAAAGTCCTTTCCTTGCTCTAAAATTCTAGGTGTCTAATACTCTCTGTCAAAGAAGTCTGTCCAGATTGGAATTGTTCTGCTGGCATCAAGTTTTCACTTCCAGTTTTCAAAGTTTCCATGCTGCCCTGAGTCTTATACCTCTCTTTTTTAAATTTTGTGAGATTTCCCAGTATCTAGTAATAGCTCTTTGAATTTATTTTTACTCCTATGATTTTTGTATATAATTCCAAAGAGTTTAAAGACCAGTACAAAAATTCTCATATACCATTTGCCCAGGGTAATATTCTGTTAACATTTTGTCACATTTGCTCAATCATTCTATTTGGGGAGGAAAGGTGTTTTGGCGTAAGTTGCAGACATGACACCTCTTTATCCAGAAATACTTCAGTATTTATTTCTTACAAACATGGACATTTGCCTACCTAACTACAGTGTAATTATCAAAATCAGTAAATCTAATACTTATATAATACTATTATTTAACCTACAGTCTATATTTAAATTTTTCCAATAATTCCAATAGTATCTCTTACAGCTATTTTATTTTCTGTCACAGGAACCAATCCAGAATCACACATTACATTTGTCACTTCCCTTTAGGCTTCATTAATGTAGGATATTTCTGAGCCTTTCTTTTTCTTGACAGAAATTTTTGAAGAGTACAGGCAATCTATTTTACAAGATGTCCCTCAATTTGGATGTGTATGATGTTCCTCATGATTAAAATCACCTTTGCATTTGGGGCAGGAAGATCTCAAAAGTGATGTCCTGTCCTTTGCAGAATATCATATTGGGAGAGACATGATATTTTACCATACTGGTGCCAGATTTTTTAAAATTATGTTATTTCAAGTTGAATTTCTATTGCCTAAGATTGAAAAAGTTATGAGTAATTGAAGGATTTAGCTGTTAAAGACCCACAGGCTCTTTTAACACCATCTCAACAGTAAGGTGTGTCGTCATTTAAGCCTGGTTACATTTAAGCTGGGAAGGTCCAGAACTTAGGAGTTTGACAAAGATCACCAGCTAATAAATTAAGCTTACTATGAAAGTCAGCTGAATCAGCCAAGTCAGTGGAACATAGATTGGTAAGTACAAGTGGTCAAAGTCCATGAGGTCAAAATCAGGAAGTACCAGTCAACAAGGATACTGAGCACTGATTTCAGGGCAGAGGTTATGGGCTTACTGCCCACTGTTATAAAGCTAGTGGGTGGAGCTGGCCATGGGCCCAGGGGTGTTAGTCATAGACCTCAGTGGAGTACAGGAATAAGCTGTTCCTGGCTATGTCAGATTCTGAGGTGCTAGCACTCTCTCACTGAGTAATGCTAATACCTGTGTTGGCATTACTATGTGTTTTTCTCTTATTCTAGACCAGTATTTCCTACATTGAAATGTACATGCTGATTCCCTGGTAATCTTGTTAAAGTGAACTATCAGATTTAATAGATCTGCAGTGAGGTCTGAGATTCTGCATTTCTAAGTCCCCAGATGATCCCAAGGGGTGCTGATTCAGAGCATCCTTTGAGTTTCAAAGCTGTAGGATAACACTGTTTTTCACTATGGCAGGAATGGAGATGCTACCACTACCTCACATACTCTAGAGTCAGCATTACTGTGAGATTCTCCTCTATTCTACACGATCACATAGAAGCTTCTTTTAATCAATCAGTTCATATCTCACTGAAATATCCTATTATGTAATTTAAAGACAAACAGTAACTCCAAAAAGGTGAGGAGGTATGAAAGGAGGAGACATATATGGCCTACTGCCAAGCCAGAAATAAAGAGAAACTCCATAAACATTAAACAATGAACAATGGCTTTATTTAAAAGATTCACAAGAAATCTCACTTTGACAGCCCTGACAATGTGTATGTCCTAAGAAAGGGTGGCTCCTTCCGGCAAAGAAGTGTTAACTTTGCATCCATCCTCATTTTTTCTTTAGAAAATCATAGTCTACCTACATAACATAGCAAACTTGGTGAGTCAGGATCATTTCCTCTTAGCAAATACCTCTCAATAGGCCCAACGCAGCCTTCCCATAATACTCACAGATGTTCTAAAACTGAGAAGGTTAGAACTGAAGAAACAAGGGCATTATTCACAGGAAACAAGAAGTTGCTTATTATTAACAATTCACATCCTGGAATATTCTTTAAAATCAGTGTCTTTTGTAAAGCTCTGTTTTGAAAAGAAGTACCAGTCAGTATTATGGTTCTGTGACAGGCAAATTTGGGACACAGCAGGAGAAACACTATATGTAAAAAGGCAGTCTGGCAATACAGCAAATTGTTTATTACATTTGCTTTTGATTAAAGGGAAAATACCTTGAAGTCTTCAGGGGAAAAAAAAAAAGATACCATTTTACTCCAGCAGAGGGAGCCTATGAAACAATCAAAATCAGTCTTAAAATACCAGTGTTCATATGATCTTGTCAGAGTGAGTTAAGGGTCATTTGCCAAAAAAAAAAAAAAAAAAAATGAAGAAAGAAAAAAAATTTCCAGTTATTGAAGCATGAAGAAACATGACAATGACCTTGAAATAATGATTTCAGGTGCTCAGTACTTGCTTCGTGAATAAATCATTTGCTTCCTCCCTCAGGGAGCTGTTACATTGGTGACCTAATTCACTCATCAACCTCACAGAATGCCAATATTAAATCACACACCTGTCTTCTGGGAAAAGCTTGGATGGCAAACAATCAGAATTCAGTTGTGGGAGTGAAGAGCTAACTTTTTGTTAAGGGTCTCCTATGGTAAATGGTTTCTGTTTATCTCTACACCAACCCAGAGAAAAGGGCCCAGTGCCATTTTGAGGATAAGGAAGCTAAGTTTCTGAGAAGTTAGTAACTTGCTTATGTTCACACACCTAGGAAGGGTGAGAAGCAAGAAGTTGGAATATTGTTCAGTCTTCATTCTAGTGTAATAGGATTATATGCCTACATCTTTACCATATAACTGTACTGCTTCCCATTGGGGCTGAAGAATATTAAGCCCTATTAATGGTCTTGGCCATGTGAATTGTTTTGATCAAAGGAATGTTAGTGATATAAGCAGAAGCTTGAAATGGTATTTTATAGTTTGTCTTGTCCTGAAACACATAAAGTTGAACTGAACCCTATATACAGCCTGAAACAGAGCAACCCCAGATGACCTGCAGACCTACTGGCAAAAAACAATGTTTGTTATTGAAAATCATTGAGATGTGAGATTGTTAAAAAGCAAGAATTGACTAATACAACAGCTCTGTACATTATACCTAGCCCCAAGTTGCAGGTGAGAACACAGATACTGAAAAGCAGCTTGCTCAAACAGACAAAAAAAATTCCTAGGGACACCTGGAAGAGCTATCCTGATATTTCTTTAGCCAGAACTGTGTAACATGGCTACCTATAGCAGCAAGGAAGGATGGGGAAGTATCTGACATTGTAAGTCTTGACTCTGGGGACTAGGATCCAGCACCACAGAAAGAGGAGAGATAACAGTGTCTGCCATTCTAGTGTTGTGAGAAGCCAAAGTCCATTATCTTTATCAGTACCCTGTGTTGTGTTCTATTATGGGTACGCAGAAGCTACCTCGAGGTCCCTTCATCTTAGCATTTGTGAGCTCACTATGGTGGTATGATCTGGCTGGTCCCTTGGAACTTCTGCAATTTCTGTAAAAAGTTGCTTCTGGTAACTGACAGTCCAAGAAGAACAGGACACACATGGAACCTAGCAGAATCCACACAGAGCTACCCCATGAGTGAGGAAAAATTTTTTGTTGTTGTAATTCACTGAGATTTAGGGATATTTGTTAGGTATTTAAATATAACTAACTAAAACAGTGTTTTAAAGTTCATCCAGCCCTATTCCAAACTAGTGATACAGAAGTACTTCAATTTGTAACCACCCAGGAGTGTTAGCACATGGTATGCACGGTAGCTGCCATAGTCAATGAGCTCTCCAAAGAGTCTTCTATAAAATCCCCTTCTCCTTAGTGCTTGCCACCTGACTAGGATACAATAGTGTGGGTTTTCCTTCATACACAGGCAGTTGAAAAGTGGCTAAATCTCACAAGGATGAAAGTAGTGAATGTGAGCTAATACACTTCTTGGGGTTACTCAAGGCTCTGAGCATCTTGAGAGGAAGCAGTGAAGGCCAGGGTCAGGGTTGACTCCCTGGTCACCACTGTAACATTGTCCACTGCCAACCAACTGCTGATGTTTCAGTAAATGGTGAGTATGACCTCTTATTCCTCAGAACATCAGGTCAGAGAAGCTTCTTAGAGGAGGCAGATAAGAAAAGCGAAGAAAATCCCAGAAATGTGCTATCCATTATCTTTTGACCATAATTAGTACCAAATAAATGTGTCTGACCCTAGGTATACAATAGCTAATAAAAGAAGCCTGGCTTTGTTTTCATGGAACTTACACAGATTTAAATTGTATTATTTTTACATTAATAAATTAATTTCCAGAAGGATAAAATATTTAAACATTAAAAAGTAATCATAAAAGTTACAGTAGAACAAAACACAGAGGAATAATTTTATATATGTTAGGAAAATATGTAACATGATATTAATATTTTAAATTTTACAAAGTAGTTAGAAAAAGAGCAACACTTCAATGGGAAAAATGGGAAAGGACATGAACAAGCAATTCACATATAATAATACGCAAAAGACTTAAAATGTATGCAAAATTATCTTCATTCATAATTTAAAAATGCAAATTAAAATGAGCTACCATTTTTAACCTAGCAGAGTGGTAGAAATGGGTACATAAAATTTACAGCACAGGCTATTTGTGAGGAAAAAAGCACTCTCATACACTGTTGAGAGAAGCCAATAGGTGCTATCTCTTTGGAAGGCAATTTGACAACAATGATAAAAAAATTTGTCTTAATTCCAATAAATATTTTCCCCAGATATACAAAGATGTATGTATAACTCACTGCAGTCTTACATTCAATGGCAAGACTGGAAACAACCAAAATGTCTGTTACTAGGGTACTAGTTAAATGAAGTGTGGTACAACTATATACAATAAAATACCATTCAACCATGAAAGGAATAAGGCAGATCTATATGCATTGATATAGAAAGTTACCCAACATATAATGTCAAATAAAGGGACAGGTTAAATACAGTATGCACAGCATGTTCCATTCACATATGCATGCTCATGGATATGTTTAGAAAATTCTTGGAAAGATTCACAAACACATAAAATTGGTTGCTTGTGGGAATGAGAACTGAATACTGGGAGTATGAGGTGAGAGGAAAACTTAACTATTGTTTTATATACTCTTTTGTACACTTGGGTGTGTTTTTATTTTTCTTTTTACTTAGTGGATGCAATACTTTTAAAAATGAGTACTAGTTAATAGAGATAAATCATATAATAAATAATTGAACAGTCTTAAAGGTATGTAAAAAAGCAAACAAAAACTAATAGCCTTTAAAAATCAATGCTTTTAAAAGAATTTTTTTTTTTTTTTTTTTTTTTTTTTAAGACGGAGTTTCACTCTTGTTGCCCAGGCTGGAGTGCAATGGCACGATCTTGGCTCACCACAAACTCTGCCTCCTGGGTTCAAGCAATTCTCCTGCCTCAGCCTCCTGAGTAGCTGGGATTACAGGCACACGCCACCATGCCCAGCTAATTTTTATATTTTTAGTAGAGACGGGGTTTCACCATGTTGACCAGGATGGTCTCGATCTCTTGACCTCGTGTTCCACCCACCTCGGCCTCCCAAAGTGTTGAGATTATAGGCATGAGCCACCGCGCCCGGCCTAGAATCATTTTTTAAAACAATGATCTAGTGATAAGATTGTGGAAAGCTGAATTTTCAAGGACTATTGAATTTCACTCAGTAGACGGACAGTGACCTGAAAAGCAAACCAATGACAGTTTTTCAGCTAGTAAGGGAAGTTATTTACATAACTCTGAGGACACAGCAAAGATAATGTCTACATTATCTTGGTGCATCTTCTCTTACAGAAAGGCTGAAGGGACAATATCATCAATTTACACCTATGTTATGGCTGATTCAGGAGAATTAAACATTTCTCAGGCACTGAGACACTCTAAAATTTCAAAGTGGTCACTTTTCTTAAATTAGAAAAAGTAAATAAATAAACCCACAACATTAATGCTCTTCTTAAAGTAGAAATAAGTGCACTGGGCTTTCATGGTGGTAAATACAGGATGGTTGCATTCTTAGGTAAGAACTGAACTGTACATAGTTAAAAACAAAAAACAACAACAACAAAACCCTGCGCCCAATACAGAAAATTGTCTATCAAAAGGTGCCAATTGTGCAGTTGAAATAATATCCTTACAATCCATCAATCAATGAAGAAGTATTTAGTGAATTTCTTATATCCTCAAAAGGAACTAAGGAGAAATAGTGCAATTGAATGTGATATAGCCATGTCTTATGGGAATGTATAGTTGCAAGGACAAAAGTAGGTCTTAATTTGGTACAGTAATGGAGACAGAGTATAGGCAGTCAGAGAAGTCACTTGGATTATAAACTGTGCCTAAAAGTAAAAACATTGGCAAGGGCCTACTGATGGACCACCAGCAAAATCGAGCAAATAGATCCCAGTGCAATAACATATCATGTGAAGGAGAAAACGATAACGTTCAGGTTGAACAGAGAAGCTCAGTTCGGTTTGCAGCAGGCTTGGAAGACATGAAGAAGTGTGCAATTCATATGTTACTCGTGTTTACAAAATTCTGTGCTACCAGATGATAACAGATGATTAGTAGAAGGGAAACGGTGGGGAGGCTCCTGTGGTTAAATACTTGGGAAAGTTACAATAATTTTTTTTTTAAGTGTAGGATTTCTCAGTATAGTGTGAATCTCTAAGAGTGGGATAGTTTGCAAATATATATATATATATATATATATATATATATATATATATATATATTTGATAGAAAATCTCTCTTTTTCCACAATCTCCATTATCTTGACAACCTTGTTTGAGAAATGCCAAAGAAAACACAGAACCTTTATTGATTACAAAGAAAATGACTTGCCCAAGATATATAGGCTGCAAGTTGTAAAATAAGCTAAAGTATTGATATGAAAGCTTTGGAAACTTTCCTTTATGGGTATTTAAGTTTCTCTCCAACTTGAGTTCCTTTCATGTACATATAATTCTGACACCTTTTTACTATTATAAGAATTGTGATTCCAGGAAATGTCAAGTTGAAGGGAAGAATCTCAGGGGGCAGGGGTGGCTCTTAGAAAAAAAAGAGAACCAAAGATTAGGAGGTAAAATGGATGGTGGAGGAGCAGAGTGTTTGGCAATAATGTCTTGGGAAAGACGAAGGAAGATGAGAGTCATTCCAGGCCACAGAACTGTGAACTATCCTAAGGGGTACCTGGGAGAGGTGTATGAGGGATGCTGACAGGAGGTGATTTGGCCTAAAGCCATGAAGCAGAGCCAAGGGGATACCACCAGTTAAGGGGAAGGGGCTGTGTCCGATTGGCTCCAATGCAGCTTATTCCATTTCAAGCTTCCAAGCTCCTTCACATCCTTGGAATATGGTGATTCACTAAGGTGGGCCACTTGAAGTTCAGGGTCAACTATTTTATGTCATAAAACCAGAAAGACTGAATATTTGGACATAGGATCAGACACAGTCCAAAATTATCTTTTAACAAATGAATATTTTCTTCAACAAAGCAAAACAAATAATTTCATTGAAATATCAGTGAGCTGAGGAAAATAGAAAAAATAACCAAATATTAAAGTGATAAAATGTTATTGATATTCTCTTTAGAGTGCCACTTTTAAAGTTTTACTTCAGTTAATGTAAAAATATCTGTAATGGGTTGCTATTGATCCACCAACACTTATTTTCACCATAAAGATGACCTTCAACCGGGTTTTCCTTAAACTTAATGCCTGTAGCTAAAGATTGCAGAAGTGATGTCCTGAGGAATCAACCAAGTATCTTGAATTTTCTTATTAAGCAATGGTATCTATGTGTTCTGCCAGTGCTATGTCAATCTCTGTGTGGAGTCTGGAAAACTAATAAAAGACAGTGCATTACCTCAAGGCATATGGACAAGAATAACAGGGTCACCCAAATATTGCAAACTATCTGAGGAGGTAAATATGAAAAAGGACAAAGTAGCTTATTACTGAAATATCTAAATCCAGGTGGGTCAATCTGGAAAGGACGAAGTCTCATATTAAGATGTTCTTAATTTGACTGTAAATGAGATGGGGACACTACTGACTACTGATGTGACAGAAACAAGGATGTGATCCGTGGAGATCTGGGTTGAGATCTGAGCTGAGTGCCCACTTCTCCAGCCCTTCATGCCACTCCAGAAGTGTACAGGAGAGAAACATGCATGTGATGATAAGGGCCTCTGAGCTTTAGAAGAGACAACTTTCTAAGTGAGGCATATAGGGTTCGATGATAATGAATAACCAAAGTCAGATGATTATGTTCTAGAGACAAGGTCTCATTTATATGTTCCAAATGGCTGTTACCTCTTGTCTGAAGGTACTGAAGAATGTAGCTAAGTCCCTCAGTCCTGGCCATGGTCTCATGGTCAGTCCTGCAGTCTTGTCCCCATATCTGTTTCCTGGGGCAATGGAAAGTAAGACAGCTTTAGGAATGTTGGAATTTCTGGTTCTGGAAGTGAGGCCATCAGCAATTAAAAACTGCATGAAGCAGGAAGGAATTTGTGCTGGAGTAGTGCCCCAAATCCAGGCTATACTGAAAAGTCCTTGAAATTTCTTTGCAACTTGCATCAGCTTCTATTAGACCATGCAGCTAATCCCCATTTTTCCAGGCCTGATGGGAACTAGGTAGATGAAATTCACTGACTCCATCACAGGCCTGAATATCTGCCTTTAGGAGGGGTTTTATCCTCCAGCAGCCAAGAGTTAGCAGTCGGCTTTCTATGTCTGAGACTCAAAGAGTTACTTACTCTTTTGCCTGGGGCTTTCTTCCTCTGGAGACTCCTATGTTCTGTATTTCATTCTAGAAGTCAACTGGGTCTTTGGAATGTACAGTTCCAGAGAACCCCACTCTTCAATGAGAAGCATATTGGGAATGGCACATTAGGAGTTTACACAGAGGAGAAAACCAGGCTGTGTCTCCTGAGGATTTGTTTACCTGCCTTCCTGGAGGCTTCCCTATTTTATGCCTTCCCAAATGTGCTCCAGAGCTCTCTCTCTGGCTAAGTCTTGAAGGAAGATGGGATACATTTTGGCAAAAGATTAAGAGAAAAAGACATTTCTAGGTAGGAATGACAGTATGAACAATGGCCGAGGGTCATGCTTTTATGAGGAGACATCCACACAGAGGGAGAAAAATACTCTGAAGAAGAGATGTGAATTTAGTTTATTGATAGACTGGGATAAAGAAAAGCAAATAGTTGATAATGTAAATAAGAGCCTTTGAACACAGAGGGTTGAATGAAGGTTCGGTGCAGCTGTTTTCCATTTCCAGGAAATATGAGCTGAAGAAAATTTCCACTGAATGAGAGGAAACAATATTAACATTTGACAACAGAATTGAATGTAAGAAAATGGAGAGACTGGTACCTCCAAAGTAACTTCTCCTCTTTGCTTCCTTGATCAAGGGCAGATTTTGTCACTAAGAACTAGTATTTCACTGGCAAATTTCAAAGTTTAATAGTAAAGTATATTGCCAAATTAAGACTATGTAATCTAAAAATAACTTGGTTCAACCAAACTTTAATCCCACGTTTTAAGTGCCCTTACCCCTCTAAAAATTATGATCTTTAAATTCCATTTTATATTTCTTCAGTGTCTCATTTATTGTCTCTGTCCATCTCCCCTTACTTGGGTTTCAGCTCAGTGTTGCATGAACTCTGCTAAATTTAGGAAGATTCTGGTTACAACTTTAGGTAAAGGATTTTCTGCAGACAATTCTGTCAGGAAACAGTCTCAAGGAGAATTTATTGTCAAGCAAAAGTAGACATGAAAAGGGGATCTTGATTGCTGGTAGGAAAGAATATGTTTCCAAATGAGAAGCTGTGTGAAAATGCTACACATGGTAATATTGGTAATAATTGTGATAATTTTTATTTGGTCTTTTGAATCTGCACTTTTTTATTCAAACTTAGGATCCCATGCACAAGATTGAATTATAATTCAATCTTGAATTAATACAATTGAGTGCCAATGTTTCTTTTCAAACACGATTCCACACAATTATCTTTTCAAAAAGAATAGTGAGAATGAAACATTCCTTGAAATAACCAACCTTTCCCACTCAATTCCACCATAATAAGAATTAAACAACTGGAGCATAGCCACCAGGATTAAGAGTGAAAGGAGAGGGCTGGCCATGGTGGCTCACGCCTGTAATCCCAGTACTTTGGGAGGCCAAAGCGGGGGGATCACGAGGTCAGGAGATCCAGACCATCCTGGCTAACATGGTGAAACCCTGTCTCTACTAAAAATACAGAAAAATTAGCTGGACGTGGTGGCACGCTCCTGTAGTCCCAGCTACTTGGGAGGCTGAGGCAGGAGAATTGCTTGAACACTGGAGGCAGAGGTTGCAGTGAGCTGAGATTGTGCCACTGCACTTCAGCCTGGGTGACAGAGCGACACTCCATCTCAACAACAACAACAACAACAACAACAACAAAAAAGAGTGAGAGAAGGCCTCAGAAAAAGGGAAGCAGAGATTTGAAATATAGGATATGTTAGGGGTTGAATGAAGATGGGATAAATCTTCATTCTCATATTCCACAATTCCCTGGTTGAATTGTGTCTCTCCAAACAGATATAAAGTCCTATCCTCTAGTACTTGTGAATATAACTTTATTTGAAAACAGATGATCAAGTTAAGATGAGGTCATCAGGGTGGGTTTTAATCTAATATGACCGTGTCTTATAAAATGGGGAAATCTGAACATAGAGACAGTCATGCACACAGGGAAGACAATGTGAAGGCATACAGCAAGCATACCATATGAAGATGAAGGCAGAGATATACAAGCCAAGGAACATCAAAGACTGCTAGCAATCCATAAGCAGCTACAGAAAGGGCATAGAACAGATTCCCCTTACAGCCCTCAGGAGGCACCAACCCTACCAACACTTTGATCTGACGTCTGGCCTTCAGAACTCTGAGATAATATATTTCTGATGTTTAAACTACCTAATCCATGGTACTTTGTTAGGACCACACTAGGAAACTAATACAAGGTTGTAAGGGCAACCTTACATATAAGGTAAAGAGGCAAGCCACTAATCACCAGAAATAATGTTCCCTTTCCTCTGGTTGTTTTCCCACAATGCTCTCCTCAACTCCTATTTTAGCGATTCAGTGTCAGGAATAGAATTAAGAGGGACAGGGTCACATGTGGTGTCTGCAATGAGCAACACCACAAAAACACATACACATCCACCCTTAGCCTGGATTATTATATTTTCATACATACCTGTGAAGTTCCAGTTTGGGGCCAAATGAGTGACCTTGATGAATGCCTTATGGCTTCCTGCAGGGAGAGGGCCCCAGATAATCTTGGGCGTGGCAGGGTCAAAGTAGCAGTTTCTGGGGCATTGTTTGGGTTTCAAGAAGCCCTTTCAGCTGAAGTAGGTCAGAGACAGAGCCGGCTGGCTCCAGGCATCCCACCCTACTTCTGCCCAAAGCAGGTATGCTTTCCTTTGTGAACTGGGTTTCTGCACGATTCCATTTGAACAAAGGGTTCCAGTTTTTTTTTTAATGGCTAAAAATTCCTTTGTAAGACTCATATGCTTTAGTCAAACTCCTCCAGTAATCATTCTTCATGCACACTACACCCTCCATGCCTTCATTCATGCCTTTTGCTCTTTTGGGAATGCCCTTACTCCTGATTCCATCTACTGAAGTCTTCCTGTGCTATAGGCTGCTGGTGGCTTACCCAAAATCTTTCCCACTGAAACGTGCTTGCTCCCTGCTAATAGCAGCTCTGTTCTCCTGGAATATTGGGCTCAGATTACTAGAAGTCATGAAAGATAGAACAGACCCTGGTATACTGGTAGTCCCATGTTCCAGTTCTAGTAGATCAGACACAGTGGAGATTTGCTGGGAGGCCTCTAGAAAAGAATTGCCACCTTGATAAGAATGCAGAAAGAGGATTTTTTTTGTGCTATGCCTATTTGCTTCTTACATTTGAATATGGTTGGATGAGAATGGGATCCTCAGAACTATAGCAGCCATCTTATAGTTGATCATAAGGGGGAAAGAAAGAGCTCTAAAGAGATGCTGGCCCAGAACCCTGGCATCCTTGAACAACTGAATCAGTGCTGGAAACTGCCTACCTTCAGGATACTTACATGAGAAAGAAAAACCCTTCTTCTTTAAATCACTCTCAGTCAGGTATTCTATTACAGCCAAGTGCACTTCAAACTGACAGCATTTCCCAGTCCTTCAACGCCCCCTCCAGGAAACATTCACCAATCTCTCCACCTACAACAAGGTTAAATCAATCTCAGTCTCTCTCTCTGTCTCTCTGTCTCTCTGTCTCTCTCTCTCTCTTTCTCCCTCCCCTCCTCTTCCTTGTTCCTATAGTCACATGTGTGAGTGTTTCTTATCACATTTTATTATTTACATTCAAATGTCATTTTTTTTCTTTTGAGTTACAAGCTCTCAAGGATAAGACCATAATGTGTTCTTCCTCTGATAAAAGTGATCTTTCAAAAGAGAACTTTTCAAGTTTTAATGTACATACAAATCACCTTAGGATCTTGTTAAAAGGCAGACCCCTGGGTCCCAGCCACGGAGGTTCAGATTCAATGGGTCTGAGGTATAGCCCAAGAATCTGAATATCAAACAAGTCCCTACATGATGCTGATGTGCTGACCCAGGGACCACTCTCTGATAAAACACTACTCTAAGAAACTGTGTACCATTTGTATTATCCTTGTCACATACCATCTCCTGTTAACCTTGTTCCTCTTTGTGTTATATCCCTAGCAATTTTGTGAACTCCCTAAGGCAGAGACCATATGCTATACTCCTTGTTACCTTGAGTTCCTAGCATAGTGATGCTCAACAATCTTTATTTAGGAACTGAATGTGTGAATGAGTGAATATAGCCACTGATCTTCTAGTCAGGTTTATTATTCCCAAGAATGATAAATGAGACAAGCCAGTATCTCACTGACATTTCTGCAGAGAAAGTAACAACTTTAGAATGCAAGTCAGTAAAATCCAGACAAGAGTCCCTTTTAACATTGGTCCCCATTACAATGTAGAGATTTTGCCCCAATCTTGGTTGCATGAAGTCACATATTTTCATGAGTCACATATTTTATATTACATATTTTGTTCTCTCCAGTTCTCTGAGCCAGAAGTGCCTCTTAAAATAATCTAGTAAGTAAATCAATTTTCCTCCAGGCAAAGGCTGTTTGTCACATATATGCATTATCTGGTTGGAAAATATTATGCAGAGTAGTAGGAGTGGATAGAGAGTCCTTCCAGGAATGTTAATGGTTGAATTGTTACAAAGAACATTAAATTTGATTTTTGTTTTGATCTCTGATGGGCCTTGTTCTCAGGAGACCCTTCATGGAGGAAATCTATGATATTAGGACATGATAGGGAATGGAAGCCTGAATCTCATCCACCACAAAATTGCACTGAGTGTGAGTCAAGGCTACTGATGAAAGTATTTCCTTTCATACAAAAGTGGAAAATAATATTTTTGCAAAACCTTAAATAGTGGCACTCTTTTGAATTACTGTGAATAATATTGCTTCCATAGCTACTGGGATTGCTATTCAGACAATTTAGTGAGAAACATTTATATCAGCAGGATTCCAGTTCTGTGCTATGTTTTCAAAAGCAAAGGCAATGGTAAACAGACACACAGAAAGATATCTTCAAAGAAACTTTCTGAGTTGTTTCCTTTGTGTTCTCTGCTAACAGCAAGGGTAGAATAACCTGTTTAGGCTATCAGAAGAAAATGTGGTAAAGGTGAAACTTGATACTAGATTCATTTCCAAGGTGTAAAAAGAACAGATGAAAGATATATAGTTATTTGAGTTCTATTCATTGCATTCTAACCTTTGACTATATAATAGTCACCTGTTGGATCCATCACTGAATCTCAGTTTACTTATCATTCAATAGCCATTTACCAAGCACCTAAGCAGAGCAGTTATGCAATCACACTTGAGACCCACTGCAGGAATTCTAGTTACAGCTTCACTGTATATTTGCTATGAGAGGCTGGTAATACCACTACCCTCTTTGAGCCTCAGAGTACTTACCTGAAAATGTGGACAATAATATAAATTATCTCATAAGTTATGTTCTTGCCTCTCAAAATGTGGCCCATGAATCGGTAGCATCAGCACCACCTGGGAGCTCGTTAGAAATGCAGACTCTTAGGCCTCATCCCAGATCTACTGAATTAGAATCCAAATTTTAACAAAATCCCCTGGGGACTTCTATGCACATTAAAATTTTAGAAGCACAGGGTAAATGATAAGGGAGTGGGCTCTGAGGCCAAACTGCTAGCTCTACAATTTATCATCTGTGGGGCCTTGGCATGGTACTTAACCAATTGGTGCCTCAGTTTCTTAACCATAAGATGAGGATAATAATAAAAACTCAACTCACAGGGTTGCTGAGAAAAGTAAATGAATGAATACCATTAAAGAGCTTGGAACAGGGCATAACACATAAGCGCTCAGTAAGACTGCTGGCATAATAGTGAAGATTGAGTTGTAAATGCTGTGTAGTAAATAACAGAAAGTACTCAGTAAATGTTAGTTGTAATATACGAAATGGCATTGAATGTTGTTAGAAAAAAGATGTTTATAAAATGGACCGTGGCCTTACAACACTTGTAACCAAGTAGTGCTAATTGTGCTTATATGTGGTACACATTTTTCTTAAAATCAGAAGTCTTTCAGAAGAATCCACTCAATTGTAGTGAAGACATCCCTGCCACAACTTGGAGTTTGATAGCTCTAAATTGTAATTCATGAGCCAAATTTCAACTAACATCTCTCTTGACACTATAGAGTGACAACCGTGGTAGAAGAAAAGGCCACACTCTTTGACAGCCTTGTTTATAAGCAGTTATCATATAAATCGTTCCCTAAGATTTATAAAGTTGGTAACATTCAAGAGTTTCATCTGGTAAGTTGTGTGGAAACAAATTGATTGTGCCTGATGCCAGGGGAAAGAAGTGACTTGATTCTACACATCTGCACTGTTTCCTGAGACAAAATGTGTCCTGCAGTGGGGCTCAAACTTGGCTGCCCATTAGAATTGCTTCAAGAATTTTTCAGAAATAATAATATCCAGGTCCCACCCCCAGAGATGTTGATTTAATTGCCTTGGAGTGCAGCCCAGGCATAGGTATATTTTTTAAGTTCCCCGAGTGATTATAATGTGCAGCCATGGTTGAGAGCCATGGCTATAAAACACATTAGGCCCAAAGGTGCCCCCAGTTAGTGAAGGGAATTAGCAGAAAGCAAACAAGAACCAAGGACAAAAGAGGAAGTAAAAGAGAGGATATCCAAAGAGATAGAAGCAATAATCAGTATTCTGCTTCTGTGTCCTGGGATGAAACGGCAGGAATGTGGGTTTACTACACCACTTGTCCAACTAGGGGTTTTGTAAATATGACTTCATTCCAGAGAGACATCCCAAGTCCAAGCATAAATCAGAACCCTGAAGTAGCAGGAAGAAAAGGGACAGTTCCAGAAATGCAGGACTGACAAAATGGGGTAATGAGGAAAAGCACACAGAATAGTTGCTATCAAATCCATGCCTTCTACTCATGGGACCTTTCAGGAACTTTCTCAAAGCTCCTTTTCTATAACACCAGAACCTAGAAACAACACACATGTGAGTAGAATGGACTAAACATACTGCAGTAAGTGCAATGAATATTACAAGCAATAAGGCATGAACTGCTGTTTCACACAACACAGACATAATGTTGAAATGGCTTACGTATAAGAGCAAAAACTACATGATTCCATTTACATGAAATTCAAAAATCACCAAAACTAATCAATTATGATAGAAGTCAGAATAGTAATTATCTTTTGGAGGAGGTCCTGTCTGGGCATGCTTTGAAAGAGCCTGCTGGTTAGGTACTAGAAATGCTTCATATCTTTGTCTGAGTGGGGGTTATAAAGTAAGCACATTTAATCAGTATTTATTGAATTGAATGCTTAAGATGGGTGCACTTTACTATCAAGCTATGCCTCAATAAAAAATTAAAAAAGAAACTTATTTGCTATTATTATCATTCATCCAATGAATATTTATTAGAAGCCAACCCTGAGCCAGGCCATGTTCTAGGTGCTAGATACTGAGGTGTGCCAAACAGCAGAGCCCCTGCCCCCTTGACACTTCCAATCCAATGAAGAAAATGGACCATGGAACATAAACAAACATATGTAACTTGATGTCAGGTAGTAATAAAGGCCATAAACAAAAATCAAGCAGGGTAAGGAGCTGCAGTGTTTGTGTTGGGGGTGGGGGATGCAATTTTAGATGGCAAGGTCAGAGAAGGCCTTTCTAAGAGAGCAACCTCTCAGCAAGTTCAGGGTATCTGGTTTCCAGAGCCACAGCAGAATAAAAGCAGCACATTAGATGAGGATGGGAATGTCCTTTGAAGGCAGAAAATTGATAGAAACAGGGAGTCAACTGACAGCAAGGGAGAGACACAGTAGTTATGATAGCAGAACTCAAGGACTCAGGAGGCTCAGCATCAAGATAACATATCCTTCCCACTTTTCTAGCTGTTAGGAATTCCCTGTAACAAAGCTCAAAACAGCCTTCTATTTTATCAGTTCTGTCATTGTATCACCATTTCCTAATCTCTCTTCTACTAGACAGTGAAACTCTTGAAGGCAGGGATTTGTTCCTATTCATCTTTGTATCTTTAGCACCTACCAAAACGAGGGTACAGAGTGAGACAGTCAATAAATATTTAGTATCTGCCTGGCTGTCTGATGATAACTAAATCATTCCAAAAAATACTGTTATAACACTACTTTCCAGAATTATCTGTGTAACCATGTGATATATCATTTACTAAGCATAATACATCAAGGGTTAACTTTTGAGATTGAGTGTATATAGAGGACAGTCTAAGACATCTGGAGAACTCATTTATAGGAATCTTCTAATTTCTTAAAGTTGCTGGAGAAATGAGATGTTACTATGTTAATCAATCTTGTCTTGACATCACCTGTTCTTTCTCCTGGCCTCTCAGCTTAGAGCACTGGTGTTCAAACTTCAAGGATATATATAAATCACCTGGGGAAGGGGGGCTAGAAATGCAATTTCCAGGCTCCTTTCTCATAGATTATGATTCACTATGTCGAGGGTATGAACTGGAAATAATAATAAAAGCAACAAAGTAAATTATTGAACACTTAGAAGTCACCAGGCTTTATACTAAATTCATTTCACATTCTATGTCACCTAATCCACAAAACAGTCATATGACCCAGGTACATTGTACAGACAAGGAAAATGAGGCACAGAGGGCTCAAGTAATTTCCCCAGGTCACATAACTAGTAAGTAGTTCAGAGATTCAAACTCTGACTCCAAAATCTACGCTCTGAAGCTCTTCAGTCTTTTGCTTCTTGGTATAGATTTATATCAAGCAGTCCAGTTATGCTGGTGGCCTGGGAGCTTCACTTTAAAAACACTGTCCTATATCAATCTTTTCCTTTCCCTTTTGCATCCCTTATCCATAACTACTGGTTGCTACCCCAACCCTGGTCAGAAATCTGTACACTTTCCATACCAGAAGGTGACCACAGGCCCTATCCTCCTTGTTTACAATGACAGGATGACTATGCCTACATCCATGGCAAGGATAAAGTATGATAAAGGAGCAAAGGTACCTCAAATCATAGTTTGGGATGGAGGACCAAAAAAACCCCACCACAGCCATGGAGCGGAGGAGATGGCCAAAGGATGAGGATACTCATTAGAAGAGAGAAAGAGAGGGGTGGGGAGGTGGGAAGAGATAGCATGGGGAGAAATGACAGATACAGGTGAGGGGACGGAAGGCAGCAAAGCACACTGCCATGTGTGTACCTATGCAACAATCTTGCATGTTCATCACATGTACCCCAAAACCTAAAATGCAATAAAAAAAAAAAAAAAAAGAAGAGAGAAAGAGAGAAGACTAATCAGCTCTCTGCTTTCTGTTTTGATCTGTCCAGAAGCATCAAATGAAAGATAGATAATGGAAAGATTTGTCGACTCTGCCTGAAGCCTTTGTTTGGCTTCATGAGTGTGTTTGGGCTAGGTATAGGACAATCTGCAAATGTCAGAGTGAATGCCGCCAACCAATGAGAGCCAGGAATTGGTGGATAAATATTCCGTTTTCCTCATTCCTTCTAGGGGACAACTCTGGGTGTGTTCTACACCATCCATTAAGAGTCTCCATGGGCTCAAGTCCCAGTTGTTCATGGGGGTAACCTGCTCATTATCACACACTTTATTGGCTTTCCTTCCTGGCCTACCTCACTTTCCACTCCCTCACTATGTTTCCTTGGATCACCCGTCAAATAAACTACTTACTCCCAAATCCTTGTACTTTAGGGGAACCCAAACTAAGATAAGGACTATATATAGTATAATAAATGTGGTGGCTACCATAGGTGAAGTTCTAAATTTGATTAATCTTTTTGTGTGTCAAGGAGGGCCACTGTTGGTTACAAAGGCCACTGATAAATACTTGCAACTTCTGCTTCTCTTGTTTAATTCTTTTTTGACTGCCTCCTTCTCAGCTCTGTGACCTGAAATGTTTTTAAATGGCCAAAATTGGCCTCATGAACAAAGATAGGGGAAAAAGTGGAGTTGCATCTGGGACTGGCCTTGTAGTAAAAGTCAAGCATTCTGTCTACGGGGATAGAGGGAGAAAAAGGAGCATTATGAGGAGCACTGAGGCATCTCTTTGGCTGTTGTAAATACTAATCGAAAACACAGAACATGCCTTAGGGTCCCCTGTGTGGCAGACTATTATCCAAAAATGGCTACAATAGCCCATCCACATGCTCTTGAAGCACCCTGCCACTCTCTTTCCCCTGATCCTCAATGACCACTGTGATTGCTGTCTGATTATCTGACATTTTATGACATCCAAGGGTAGGTCATGAAATGTCATGCATTTTGCTATATTCTCTTAGGATGCTCACTTAATTCAGCCACCATGCAATGAGAAAGCCCAATCAATTCATGGAAAGGCCAATATAGAGAAGAACCAAGGCTTCTAACCCCAGATAAATTCCCAGCAGACAGCCAGTACCAACGTGCCACCCATGTGAATAAGCATCTTGAAAATTGTTCCTCTAGTGCCAATTTGAGCCCCTCAGCAAACAACAGAAGGAGCAGAGACAAGCTATCCTGCCAAATCTCACTCAATTTGCCTATTTTCTTTCTTTCTTTCTTTTTTTTTCCTAAGATGGGGTTTCACCATATTGGTCAGGCTGGTCTCGAACTCCTGACCTCACCCACCTCGGCCTCCCAAGGTGCTAGGCATGAGCCACCGTGCCTGGCTTAAATTGCCTATTTTCTAGCAAAATAAATGACTGCTATTATTTTGAACTATGAAGTTTTGAGGTGGTTTGTTATGTAGCAGTAGATAACTGATACCACTTGGTTTCCCAATAACGGAAAGCTGATTCAGGGTTTTATCAAAATATTATTTTTTAAAGTCGCAGTATATTTTCCACTTTATGAAGCCTGTACTCTAAAGTTCTCCCCTCAATCTGCACGCCCCTACCTCTTTACTAAGTCTGTTGTAGTAATAGGGAAAGTTTCACATCTCACCAACTGCAAAAACTTTCATGTGACTGTAAATATTTGTTAATTGATAGATACTCATAGTTTTTTTTTTTAAATCCCATCCCCTCTGGTTTTCTTGGAAACTTGATTTTCTATGGATCTCCTTGATTCCCTCTAAGAAACAAGTGTTATTACAACAGAGATGGATGTTCTTAGGTACTCTGGGTAAACAATAAATTCAATGACCCACAAGGTCCAATCTGAGAGCAGTATCTCTTTTAGCATCTACAGATAATTAAAAAGCAGCTCTTTCTTTATTTGGCTTTAAAGGACAATAATAAAATTCCATTCTTTTTTTTTTCTTTTTTTGAGACGGAGTTTCGCTCTTGTTACCCAGGCTGGAGTGCAATGGCACGATCTCGGCTCACTGCAACCTCTGCCTCCTGGGTTCAGGCAATTCTCCTGCCTCAGCCTCCTGAATTTTTAATCCACAATAACACTTCCTCAGACCCGTTCCTCATTTTCCAACTCCTTTGTGCCTCTCAGCTGCTTCAGGACCTTTTACACATCAGTGCTTTCTTAAGCCTCAGAAGCCATTAGTTTTATTTCTCCAAAAACCTTAGTTTAGCCTCCATATCAACAAGGAATATTTTTCCCTTCTCTAGGATGGTGAAAGGTACCATAAAGAGGGCATCTAAGAAAGCAAATATGGGTTTCTTTTTAGCAGGTGGAAGGTTGCTGAAAGGAGACAGGAAGGAAGGTCACTACCACCAACTGATCTAAAAATTTTGTCTCCGTATATTGTAAAACATCTACTTGGATGTAACTAGCTAACGGATACTGACAAAAAGATAAAAATAGAAAATAAGTGGAAATAAACAGTATGTTAATGAAAAGATGTGCTTAGACTCTCAGTGAGAATTTGTTTAGATTTAATCTTAGTATCAGGAAATCTTCCCATTCTGTAGCACCAAGGAAAACTTAAAGCACATTTCTGACAATAAATTTGTTAACTGGCCCAGATAAACAAAATCTGAGGGCATCAAATTCTTGTTTTAAGTTTAATTCTCTGTGTCAACTCGATTACCCATTTTGTTTGTTTTCAGTCATCGTTTCTGGTTCTCTTTTTTCCTATGTTAATGTGAATATTCAAGATGAGTAAAGGCAATTTGATAATTTTCTGGTGAGGAGTTGGATTCTCAAAAAATATTTATATTAACCATTGTCCCCAGAGGTTCATAATTCTGAGCCAGGCAATAAATTTCTGGGGCATTTGTGCCAACATTAAAAACCTTATCTAGTAATAATCACAAGGGCACTAGGAGAAGTAAACTTACTAACAGACCCTTCCATTCCCTGGTTACTAATATTTAGTAAAATACCTGCTCCAATCAATCAATCTAAGATTTCCCCTTTTGCAGGAAATTCCACATTTATTCTTATTTTCCTGACTATCCCTCCTATCACTTTGACCAGTGGTTCTCAGTGTGATCACTGGAGCCACACCATCAGCATTCCTTGGGAACTTGATAGAAAATACAAATTCTCTGGCTCCATCCCAGACCCATGGAAACAGCAACTCTAGGTCGGGCCCAGCAATCTGTGTAGTAGCAAGCCCTCCAGGTGATTCCGATGCATGCTGTATTGTGAGAACCGCTGCCTTAAAACATAAAATTGAATTAGAATGATACAGTGACCTGAAAGTCAGAAGACCTGAGTTCGGTTCTGTGTTCTGCTATTAGTTTACTGTATGCCCTTCCCTCTGGACTCCAGTTTTCTCAATGTATAAAATGAAGGACCTGGGAAACAAGTTGTTTAAGGCTTTCACTAGTTCTAGGAAGTAACAAAGTCACTGCCTTGTGAAGCACTAGCTAACTACTGTAATATCTTGGCATATGGTTCCTTTTTCCTCATGTCAGATTTTTTAAAGTTCAGGAATGGCTAACCCAGTCTTGTCAAAATGACTAAATAACTTAAACAGCTAGAAGTTGTATTTAAAACATTTCGGTCAAGACCAAATCATTTGCTAAAGTTGCTGGTAAATCGCTCTGACAGTTTACCTCCCTCAGAATTTGTCATTTCTCAGCCAGAACATTAATTCATCTGATCAGCCCAGGGATTTGGATGTGCAATTATTTTTATTTGACCTAAGAATAGATTTATAATTCCTCTTCCATTCATAAAAATATTCTCCCTATACTAAAATGACTCAGCATTAGAGTTGTTATTAAGATGCCAACCTACTATATTCTATTGGTAGGAGTGATATTTCAACACTTTCTTGCAATAATACTAAAACAATTTTGATAACAAATGTTATGTAAAATTTATATCTTAAGCTGGTACTGTGATATTCATTTTGAAAATATTTCATTTTTTCTGCTTATAAATTCAATTTGGCAATATTGAGCTGAGATTAATCTTAAGCAGAGACATTGAACATGGGCTGGATGCTCTTTGTTGAATTTCAACTAATGATTCATTCCATCAATTTGTCAAACTTCAGAATGTGACAAGCAAACTTGTGATGACATAGACTTTCGAGATTGACAAAATCCTGACACAAGCAGCTTTGAAATTAGATGAATCCTTCTATTACTGAGGGCACAGAGAATGAAAAATGAGATTTTTACCTAAAGAGTCACTGATAATAGGTAAATGGAAGAGCTTACATAGTCACAATGAAAAATAGTTGAGGAAGTAGAAAGAGAAGAAGGAAATGTATGTTCTCAGGGAGGGGAATCATTTAACATGGCACTTTTGCCTTTAAAAATAAACATTAGAAGAAGAAGCTGAGACATTGGTAACATAAATGTCACAACCAGTCACAGGTAAAGCCAAATGATCCCTCCAAGCCAGTTTTCAGTCCAAAGTAGTTAAAAATGTTTAAAGGCAATATAGCATTTGTTTAGCACTGTGGATGACAAAAAACAAATATGATGAAGAGAAAAAATAGATGAAGAGAACTAGACCCTCACTAAGCAACTAACTAGGTTATTCTGAACATGTTGTATCTGAGCAAATGGGCTCATAAGGGAAATTTTTTTCCTCCTTGTATGTTGCATAATTCCATCATAAGTGTTTGAAACACTATTGAATAGACAGATGTACATGTGAAATAATCAGATAATCAGATCAGGGTGTGGAAGCTGAGCTTGTTTCAGGATCCTTGGACAGGGAGGTATCTGGATAGGAGTACATGTATGTGGGTCTGCTGATTCAGGTAAAGCCTCGTGGGGACAAATCAGGAGCTTGTTTCTCCCATATGTGGTATTTCTGCTATACAGACAGTTAACTCAAGGGCCTGGGTTCCATCTATTCATTCAACAAATACTTATTGCACACCTACTGTGTGCCAGGTACTGTTTTAGAGGATGCATCATGGACCAAAACAAAGATTTCTGTCCTCAACGAGCTGATATTCCCGCATAGCATAGAGAAATGTGTTAACATAGCAGCACTGGAAATGCTATTCTTAGAAAGTCCTGCTTGCAAGATTGGTCCTTGGCTGGCATTTGGGAGCTTGATTTTGGGGACGACTATTCCCTGGACTGGTAAGACTGGCTCACTGCACCTAAATTGTGCAAACAATGTGACTTATGCTGAACACCTAATTTCCTTCTGGGAGTCTGAAATTTTGATATGTGTTGGGCAAAGGGTGCCTAGGTAATCATCCCCCAATAAAAAACCCTGGATACTGAGTCTCTAATAGAATTCTCTGGCATATAACATTTCATACATGTTGTCATAACTCATTGGTAGGGGATCTAAGTGCATCCTATGTGAGTCCACTGGGAGAGGACCTTTGGAAGCCTATGCTGGTTCCCCCAGTATTTCAAACCATGCACCTTCTCCATTTGCTGATATTGATTTGTGTTCTTCCAGTGTAATAAATCATAACTGTGGCTATAACTGTATGAGTCCTTTGAGTTCTCCCAGTGACTCACTGATTCTGGGGTGATCTTGGGGATCTCCAAAACACAGGCAGAGAAGGTTCAGACAATACAAAATTTATATTATAAATGAACAAACTGTCTAGTATCATAGCAAGTGATCAGTGTTAAGTAAAACAGAAAATGTAGAGCAGGGAAGGAGGCCTGAGATGCAGTGAGAGTGTGGCAGTGTGTTATATTAAATTAGAGGGTTCGTATAGGTCTCATCAAAAAGGTGTCATTGGATCAAATATCTGAAGGAAGTGAGCATGTCAACCAGGTGATGTTTTCTATGCAAAGGGCACAGCTCATACAAAGGCCCTAAGGTGGGAGTGTAACTGTGTTTCAGGAACAGTAAGGAGGCCTGTGTGTATGGAGCAGTAGAAACCTGGGGTACATAGGTAGGCCACGAGGTCAGGGAGGTAAGGCAAGTAAGGGCTGTTGCTTATCTTTTAGGGTGCTGTGGGCCATCATGAGGATAATAAGAAATTGAAATAAGAGTAGGATAACTAAAATGAAGTCAGGGGTGAGATGAATATATCAAAGATGTACACCACTGACCTTCATGGTTGTTAAATGGGCTATATACTTGCAGTGGTCTAAGAAGGAAATATCAGAAGTTGAGTCATTGTATTTCAGTCTTAAAGTGGGAACTACATCAAAAGCAGCAATATAGTAGCTTAATAATAGGGTTGCATAATCACTATCCTTTTTTTTTTTTTTTTGCTTTTCAAAAGAACAGCAAATAGCAAAAGCATATAAGTGAATAACACATCCATTGTGGCCTCAATCTGCAGTTTAATACCTAACATTGGCCCATCAGAGGCATAAGGGTAAATGGTCAATGATACTTGTGAAAAAAGCTGTTTGGGATTATTTGTGGCAACCCTAATGAGAGATGACGGCAGCAAAGGAAATAGAGGGGTATGAAATACTCCGCAGCATCTGCCCCTCCCCTTCTCCAGCACACACATCTTCTCATACTTTGCAGAAATGTAGAAACTGAGGACACACATCCACACATCTGAATGCACCTCTCATCTCATGCTGCCTCTGAGACCACATGCTATGACAAATTACAAAGGCTGCCACAAAGTCTCTCTGCATCAATGACTTTTGCTGCTTTACTCTGTAGCTCCCTCCATCAAAAAGTGGTATCCTGTTGTCTACCCTTCGCAACTGAACTGGCCACATGACTTGCTTTGTTCAATTAAATGCAGCAGAAGCGATAGTGCACCACTTCCAAACTTAAGTTTTAAGAGGATCTGCATGCTTCCATTCCTCCTCTTGATTTTGAGTCACCCCTGTCACACCAGTCAATAGCTGGCTAGCTGAAAATCTTATAAATGATCCTGTGCCAGGCCAACCATTGTTAGCTGACTTTTCACCTAACTGCAGACACATATGCAAACCCAACTCAAATAAGCCAAGCCTAACACAGCTCAGCAGAACTACCAGGTGACTTGTAGACTTAGGAACAATAATAATAAACAAAACATAAGCCACTCAGTTTTGAGGTAGTTTGTTATACACCAGTAGATAACTGACACATGTGCCCAAGGTGGAATATTTCTGAAAAAGTTCTCAAGATGACTCATAACAAGAGCTCTGAATCTAAAACCACTACAGAAGCTCTCACAGCACCTCTTAGGACAACTGCAGATCCGACTGCCACTTCAAAGCCAGGAAGACTTGGAAAGAGGCTACTGACTTCAAAGATGGGGTGCTTAGCTTCAGAACAGCTCTTACATTTTGGCTTGAGAGTACAGCAGTTGTCACATTATTTCTCTCTTCCTCTCCAGCTCACCAGGAGAAGAGCAAATGAAATGTTGGGAACGTTCTCTGCTCAAGTACAACAAAGGGCAGATTCTCACATGGCTCAGGGAGGCTGAGCCTTTGGCAAAGTGGGGAACAGCAGGAAGGGCACAGATGCCAGAGTAGCTGAGAAAGAACTCAGTGCCTAAGTGAAATGTCGGCAGGCTGCCCAGCAGGAAAGCTGGCATTGTTTCAATATTGCAGTCTCATTTTGTAGAGGTGAGATAATATTTTCATCTCCTAATAATAGCAGAGCTGCCCTTTTTTTGGGTATATTTCTTAGGCAGCAACATGCAAAGTTAATTTAAAACCTGAATGTGCCCATACCTATCAATTTCAACACTTGTTTCTTTTTCCCTATCCCTGCCACTTTTTTCCCCTTTCTTCTGCACATGGTATCCCCACTAATCATTGTGCTCTGAAAAGAAAAGGTCATGATATTTCAATAATTTTTCAAAGTCATACCAAGTTTCTCAATGCAAGCTGACTGAAGTACAGTGGGAAGTAGGCATGATTTGCCATTGAGAATGTAGATCTTAAAATGAGATACAAATACAAGTCTAAGAACCACAGTGGGGTTCCTCATTAATTCATCAATTCATTGAACACCAAGTATGATGGAGAATAAGACAGGATATACTCCTTACACTCTCGGGTTTGAAGTTTTGGGTCTGCTCTCAAAGAACTCAGCACTGGCAGTGCTCAGAACCAAAGCGCCAAGTTCTGTGTAGACACAAAAGACGGAGTAGTGTTTACAAATATGTCAATGAAGGGGCAGTGGAACCCATGAGAATTTAGAGTATAGCATTCTACTTCAATGTTCACTTTTCCCACAGTCTGTGAGTTCAGCTCATTCACTCTAAGGCATGCACAAAACTCCTGGAAAGTCTAGTTTCTGATATTTCTACCACACTGTCCCTCTAGGACCCTGCTCATCTTTTAGATCTTGGCACAAGTTATTTCACATTTTCTTTTGGAAACAGGAAAGTGATTCTCTAGTAAGAACTAATCTCCTGATTCAAGATCTATCGAAAGTAGGCCATCTATAGGAATCTGTAAAAAACTTCTATTTCCTTTAGATCAGTGAAACAAAATTAAAATTTGTCTTTTATCTCACTTTTCTCTCCAAATTCTAAAATCTACACAACACAGATATCATTCTTTTCACCATATGAGCTAATTCAGAAACAGAAAGCACAGAGAAAGAGGATTAAACAAGGCAATCACCTTCAAAATGTTACAAAACTAAGCTGAAAAGCCTGATTTTGACCGTGCGTGTTGTTTTTAATTAAAAGAAAAAAATCATCCCTCCAACCAAAATTGTATTTCTCCTCAATTTCAAAAGAAGAGTTACCTCCTAGTGATTAAATTAGTTTAATAAAGTTAAATGAAGAAGGGGAGAAAACAGTTACCCAGGCTCTACTGTGTGTAAAATCCTACTCCAATACAGATCTAATTAACTTTAGTTGATGCAGAACATTGACTAAAAAACAAAAAACAAATACACACTAATGTCATTAGAGAGATATTATTTAAGTAATCAATGTCTAAAGAAAAATTTTTAAAGACATATACCCGCAAGATTTTCATGTTTCCTGCTGCTTTATTCTTTAGGAAAAGACCTTATGGATTGCTTCTTAACAAGAGTGCAATCTTGAAGTGTCCCAAGAGGCATTCTAATAATAATTAATGGTACAGGGTTTTCATTTAAAACCATTAGGGATTCATTAAGCTGACAACATAAGCTGTTTAATACTTGAACTTTCTAATAAGACTGCAGAATAAGGGGAGCTACCGTAATTATGACTTTAGAAATTCTGTTGAATATGCAAACTGCTTTGCATATATAATATCATGTCTGTTTGCCTTTCCTTTTGAATTCAGGTATAATTTGTGACTTCAAAACCGTATGTATATACATACCTCACTGGGAGGGAGTGGAGTTTGGATGTCAAAATGCTGTTTGACCCTTGCTTCTCTCTACCAAACCTCCCTGACCCACCCCAATACACTCACTCTATTTCCTAGAAATGATTATTGCATTCTGCTAAGAACAAAGTTGAATCACATCAGGTGGGGAAATTCTACTTCTAGTTACTTTTGGCATGGCATCAGTTCCTTGCCTACCCAGTAGCAATCTCTCCCTTCTATCTTGCTAATAGGACCCCAATATTTTTCAAGGTAGGCCAGATAAATGCAAACTTTCCCAGTTTCCCTTGTGTGGCCACGTAACAGTTCTGCTCAATACACATAAAAAGAAATTTGCTGGAGATTTATTGGATAGCTTTTGTTTCCCTGATAAGTTCAGACATATCTGGCACAGACTTCACTCTTTTTCCTGCCTTGAACATAGACATGGTATCTGGAGCTTCCACACAACATGTGCACCCATAAGGCAAAAAAGGCAACAAGTCCAGAGACACTGACCTTGACATCACCCACCCATTGAACTCATTTGCTAGCAGCCACCAACTTTCAGACTTTTTTTATATGTTAGAAAAATAACTCTAAAAGCATTACTAACTGACCTTCATCCAGGAAAGAAATTCAGCATTCACCCTCAGATCTGGGTAGATTTCGTTGCTTAAAATAATTCTTGTTAGGGCCAGGCGCGGTGGCTCAAGCCTGTAATCCCAGCACTTTGGGAGGCCGAGGCGGGTGGATCACGAGGTCAAGAGATCGAGACCATCCTGGTCAACATGGTGAAACCCCGTCTCTACTAAAAATACAAAAAATTAGCTGGGCATGGTGGTGCGTGCCTGTAATCCCAGCTACTCAGGAGGCTGAGGCAGGAGAATTGCCTGAACCCAGGAGGCGGAGGTTGCAGTGAGCCGAGATCGCGCCATTGTACTCCAGCCTGGGTAACAAGAGCGAAACTCCGTCTCAAAAAAAAAAAAATAATAATAATAATAATTCTTGTTAGTTTACTGTAATGTGCTTCTTGAGAATAGAAGCATACTAAGTAGCCACAATGAGCCATGACTGCACAGACTCATTAATAATATCTCATCACTTGAGTTTCACCAAAGAACAAAGCAAGCAATGAAATTATCATTTTACTAAAGCAGTACTCATCCCATGCACCACTGATCATTGATCATAAGTTGAAATTTACAAGGGAAAGCTGTGGCTTTCTGATGGCATCATTAACTGGCATATCACAGAGGCTGCATCTTATATCTTTCCTTAGTATTTGGGGGCTTTTCTCTGATACTATGCTATGCAATTACCCACAATATGCTATTCATTACAACTCTTCCCCCACCAAACAGCATTTTCTGTTGGAAATAAATTTGACATTTTTCATGCCCAAGGTAGAAAGATCTTAAAGGATATAAACATAAAAGGAGTGGTTTCCAACATGAATGGTATCCATAGTGTTAGCTGAATGTTTTTACTGAGTGGACACAAGGACACAGGCAATAACCACTTTGGGTGACTGGGCTAAGCTTCTGGTGAAGTGTTATGCCACTGTCCCACTTGCTAGTTTGTCAGACAGGTGACCTTATAAAAGCAGGGGTTCAAAAGTGTTTAGCATCTTGTCATGTAACATGTGGTCCTCAGACCAGGAACACAGATATCAAGTAGGAGCTTAAAAGAAATGCAGAATCTCAGGTCCCATCCCAGGTCTCTAATAAGGTCTCCAAGCGATTCGGGTACAAGAAAGTTTGAGAAGTACTGAATTAGTACTCTAATAAGGTTCGTAGCAGGTTATAATGCCAGGATATTAATTATTTCCATCCCAGTGAAAGGCAGGCATCATCTAATATTCAGAAGGCTATAGAACAGCTTGTGGACACTGAAAAGATTAGCAGCATTTGCCATGGTGGCAAGAAGGAAGGTTACTCTGCCTGTGGCACCAATAATTAATATATTTGACTCATCCAATGGTATTAATTTTTTCCTAATGGGTAATTTATTAATGTCTCTGAGGTTGATATATTCTAGTCCACCCTTACCTATAGAGGATACATTTTAAGATCCCCAGTGGATGCCTGAAACCTCAAATACTACTGAAGCCCACATATACTGTTTTTTCCTATTCATAACTACCTATAATAAAGTTTAATTTATAAATTGGTCATAGCATCAGATTAACAAAAATTATAAAACAGAACAATTAATATACTGTAATAAATGTTATGTGAATGTGATCTCCCTCTTTCTCTCAATATCTTATTCTAGGGTACTTACCTATTTTCAGACTGGTTGACCAAAGGCATCTGAAACCACAGAAAGTGAAATTGAGGATAAGGGGGGACACTACTTTATTCTTTAAGATGACAATGATAACAATATTTGTTGTTGAGAAACATGTCATGGATACACAATGCCGATTTTTTATAAACAAACTTCTTCCTGTCACCTTGATGAGGCAACACAAATATCTCAGAAGTCTGGCAAGCTGCCTGGTTTATACTACTAGAAGGGGTTACCTTGGATGCTACTTGAGCAGCCAGTCTCTAGAATGCTGTCAAGAGTGCCCACAGAATTCTCAGAAGAACTGGGAACTTTATTATACCCTTCATCGCACCAATTCACTTGAAAAATAAAATGCATGTTTTGCTCATCTAAGAAGAGTGTGAACATCTAACTAAACATGATCACATATACTCTGCAGCCTACAATGATTGTGCCAGATCTGAGTGTGGTGCTCTGAACAATGCACCAAGAAGAGGAGATTAAACTGAGGTTTAAAGAAGTTATTCTAACTTCACTAAGAGTGATTGCTGGAAGTCGTAACTTTTCAAAGGAGCATCAGGACTTTGTGTTCCACAAATTAAGCTGGAAACCATTGACAGAATTTCTGCTGCCACCATTATGGTGGTCTAGGGCAGAGGTTCTCAAAGTGTGGTCCCTGGACCAGCAGCACTAACATCACCTAGGAACTTGTTAGAAATGCAAATCATTCCACCCTACCCCAGACCTATATAAGGCCCAGTGACCTGTGTTTTATCAGTCTGTAGCAACTGATTCCGATGAACACTAAAATTTTGGAACCACTAGGATCAATAGTATTCAAACTATCACTGGTGAAGAAATAGTCTTGTTTTTTATTTAAGTATCTAATCAATTATGGACTGATATTTTCACAAAAGAACATACTGATACATTACCAGAGAAATTACCAGAGAAAACTCAATCTAATTAGTCTAATGGTTTTTAAAGGTTGTAAGTGCTTACCTCAAATTTCCATACTTATATCCTGTAGACTAGTAACAAATTTGCAGAATGGCACTGGTCTGCAAGCCATACTTTGAGTAGCACTAGTCTCGATACTTCAAAGTCCCTTTTCCTATTGTAAACTGCATAATTAAACAATTTCCAATATACACATCTTTAAAAAAAATCTTAACATCTTTGAAAATGGAATATATCTCAAAATCACTCTCGGCCAGGAAGCAGTAGGATGTGACTCTTGTGGTCTGTGCATGTGCATCAAAACCTTCAAAGTAGGTGTCAACTACTTGGGAAAAAATGCCACAGACTAAGTGGAACACTCTTTTAAGAAATTCTGCATCACTAGTGCTTTTGACGGTACAAAGGAAGATACTTTGTGAAAAATCATGGAAATCAGTGACTCTGAGAAAAAAGTGATTCAGGACTATAGAAGTTTGTAAGAAAGTTTTATGAATATCTTAACAAATTTATCTTGCTTGTATTTTTCTGTTAGGTATACACGAGAGTGATACATGATAAAAATCAATGTCTAAATAACTTTAAAAGATAAGTTATACTTATCCTTCAATAAGTATAAAATCCTAAGTGATAAGAAGGTATTGAGTCATTTTAACAAACAGTTATTTTTCGATTTCTTACTGGTATATAAAAATGTATCTTATGAAAGACAGATTATTATAATTGACTAGATACTGCATATCCTTTATAAAACTTATTTACCAATAAATAGGCTCAAAGAAAGTAGAAGACACCTCAAGGTCTCCTAACAAAGCAAAACAAAACAAAAAAACTTGAGCTAAAATATATGTGGTAAGCAAGGCAAGGTTGCCCTTATGACAAATGTTGGTATCTCCTGCATCAAGCCAGGGAACTTGGAAGAAGGCTAGAGTGGTCCCAGGTTAGCAGTATCTCTGGCTCCCGGAAGCAGCAAACATAAATCTCTGTGGAGAAACATCCTCAACTTAGGCGACACACGTTAAAATCAACCAAATATGTGTGCACGGTAAAAGATTAAAGACCCAAGGAAGCAAGCCACCATGACTGACAGTCTGCAGAAACAAGAAAATGAGACCACCAAGGACTTCCAAGGTTGAAATTACAAGATATAAAATTAAAAAATTCATTGACTACTTCATGAAAAGGTAAAAATCATAAAACTTGGCAAGCAATATAAAACCATGAAAAAGGATCACCTGGAACTTACAGAAAAGATAACTAAAATTGATAAATATAAAATTCAATGAATGTGCTTAATAGCAGATGAAACATCACTACTCGAGAGAGAACTGGTGAACTGAAAGATAAATTCCAAAGAAGTTATCTAGAATGCAGCACAGATAAAGTAAATGAAAAATGTAAAAGAGAGGATAAGCAATATGAAGTGATATAAAGTTATAATATATGTTCATATGGAATCTCAGAGGAGTATAGAGCAGCGTGTTCTACCCTTGGTTGCACACTGGAATTACCTGAAGAACTTTAAAACTATTGACACCTAGGACCTGCCCCAGGAGATTCAGATTTAATTTATCTGGAGCATGGCCTGGGCACAGGAATTTTTAAAACTCCCCAGGTGATCCTAAAGAGCAGCCAAAGTAGCAAAGCATTGATATAAATAGTGGAGAAGATGATAAATTCAATTTAGACAAAGTCTTATCAGATATGACACCCAAAATATGGGCAACAAAAGATAAAGTAGATAAATTGGACTTTATAAAAATTAAAAACTTATACTTCAAAGGAAACTATCAACACAATTAAAAGACAACCTACTTTTGTAGGTTGACAGAAAATATTTGCAAATCATATTTCTGATAAGGGATTCATATCCAGAATATATAAAGAACTCTTACATCTAAATAAAAATAACTTAAAAATGAACAAAGGATCTGAGTAGACATTTCTCCAAAGATGTGCAAATGGCCAATTAGCACATGAAAAGATGCCCAATATCATTAGTCATCAGGAAACTGCATATTAATGTGATAATCAGATACCACTTCACACCCAATGAACATGACTATAATTAAAATATCTGATAATAATAAGTGTTGTGGCCAGGCTTGGCGGCTCACACTTGAAATCCCAGCTTTGGGAGGCTGAGGCTGAAGGATGGCTTGAGCCCAGGAGTTTGAGCCCAGCTTGGACAATATAGAAAGAACCCTGTCTCTACAAAAAAAAAAAAAAAAAAAAGTGGGCATAGTTCCAGCTACTAGGGAGACGGAGGTGGAAGGGTCACTTGAGCCCAGGAGTTCAAACTGGCAGTGAGCTATGATTACTCCTCTGCACTTCAGCCTGGGTGACAGAGATAGACCCTGTCTCAAAACAATTAAGTGTTGGCGAGGGTAGGGAGAAACTGAACTCTTCATGCATTGCTGGTGAGGACGTAAAATGGTGCAGCTGCTATAGAGAATGGTCTAACAGTTTTTCAAAATGTTAAATGTACAGTTGTCCTATGATCCAGGAATTCCATTTCTAGGTACATAGCCAAGAGAAATGAAATATATGTCCACATAGAAACACGTACTCAAGTGATTAGGATTATTCAAAATAGCATTATGGCAGCATTATTCATAGTAGCCAATAACTGGAAACAACTTCAATGTCTATCAACTGACAAACGGGTAAAATGTGATGCATTCATACAATGGAATATTATTTGGCAATAAAAAGGAATGGAGTACTAATACATGCTACAACATGCATAGACCTTAAAGACATTTTGCTTAGTGAAAGAAGCCAGTCACCAAAGACCATATATTATATTATCCCATTTGTATTAAATGCCCAGAATAGGCAAATCCATAGAGACAAAAACTAGATTAGGGGTACCTAGGTCAGCAGGAATGTGGGATGGGGTTGAGAGGAATAGAGGAATGATCATTAATGGCTTCAAGTTTTCTTTTTGAGGTAATGAAAATCTAAAATTGACTGTGGTAATGGTTGCACAACCCTATGAACATATTAAAACCTTTGAACTGTACACTTTAAATGGGTGAATTGTATGATATATAAATTATATCTCAATATAGCTGTTAAATGATGAAGACACAATATTTGAAGGGACAACAGGTGTGAATTTTCTAGAAGTAATTAAAGATGTGAATCCACAACTACAAAAAGCACAACATATAACAAATAGGATATTTTAAATGAAATATACATAAAACACACCAAGTGAAACTTAAGAAAGCAAAAGACAAAGGAATTCCTAACAATAAAAATTCAGAAGACACTGTGAATATACTGAAAGTACTACAGAATTGTAAATGCTAGAGAACAGAGCTTCAGAATTCTGAGAAAGTACTACCTTTGGCCTGAAATCACTAAAAACAAAACAAAACAAAAAAACAAAAAAAAAAAAACTAGATAGTAACAGAAATCACAGTAAGATTGTTCTGCCTTTGATTTGCATTTGGTTCATCAGGACAGGAACACAGCTTGCCAAATGAAAAACATAAAATCTCTAAGCTCAAAAGCAAAATGTTAAAAGCCATTTGACACAACAATTTTAGTAGAACCTCTAAGAAGTCACTTGCACCAAAGGGAAGAATTGGAGATTTTTCTCTGACTGCTAGAGATACTGATAGGGATTTATCTGTTGCTCAATTCTCAACAGCACAACTCAGAAACAGTTGTGCCATACAGGGTACCATCTTGCTAATTAAAAGCTCATGGTATCTGAGATGGGGAAATATTATATGAAGTCATAGTATGTTTCCGAAAAAATCTGAGGACCCATTTTTTGTTCCAACTTCTGATTTAATTATCTCTTCAGGCATCTTTATTCACTAGGAGAAGGATATGATTAGATATTCATTTCTTACCTGTAGTAAAAGTAAACTTATTGGAAACAAGCTTTGACTCTTCCATACATATATAACTCATGAACATTGAATTTAACACCTATTTGGGGAATAACATATTAATATAAAATTAAAGTGACGATTTTCAATATTAGTCTCCTTCTTTACAGGAAAAGTACAAGTCCTTTAAAAGAAACAGACAAAGAAATTCTAATAGCTGTAAAGTACATAGCTAATCAATGTTCAATTTACCAAGAGTGAAGACAAGCTTTAAGCATAAGGAGATAAGGGTCCAGAAATAAATATAAAATTTTACCACCTGCATGAATATAAAAGTAATGAGGATATGAGGATTTTTTTTTTTTTTGAGACGGAGTTTCGCTCTTGTTACCCAGGCTGGAGTGCAATGGCGCCATCTAGGCTCACCGCAACCTCCGCCTCCTGGGCTCAGGCAATTCTCCTGCCTCAGCCTCCTGAGTAGCTGGGATTACAGGCATGCGCCACCATACCAAGCTATTTTTTTGTATTTTTAGTAGAGACGGGGTTTCACCATGTTGACTAGGATGGTCTCGATCTCTTGACCTAGTGATCCACCCACTTTGGCCTCCCAAAGCGCTGGGATTACAGGCGTGAGCCACTGCGCCCAGCCCGAGGATTACTTTTAAAAGCCAAACCAAAGCCTTTTTAGATGTCAGGTATTGTAATAGGACAAAATTACAGTTTCGTAAAAGGTATTTACAATCAGAGAGTTCTACTTGTCAGCACAGAAACACATAAGTGGATCATTTGGATCTGTCACAAGCTAGGCATACTTCCCATTTTATAATGTACAAGTGGTAAAATTTTACCATCTTTTGGCTGTCAAAAGGCAGATTGTAAGTGAAAATATGACAATATTCATGACACATGAATCCAAGTATCCTGTCCTTCAAATACTTAATCCTAAGTGGCTCGGCTGTCAGATCCATAAAGGTGAAAACACATTTAGCCAGGAGCATGTAAAGAGCTAGTTTTAGAAGATAGGTTGTCCTTTCTTGAGATTTTTATACTTGAGCCTCAAAGGCAGTTATTTGGTTTCAGAAAATTAAAAACATGCCATCTGTATTCCTTCCTTCCTTCTGCAAGTATGTATTGAGCATATTCTGTTTGCCAGGAAGGTGCCTATCATTCTGCTTTGTAGTAGTAAAAAGGCAGTGGCAATTAAGACCTTGGAGTTGCCTTGGCTAAAGGCTCCCTAGGAAACATGTAAGATAAAAAACAAAAGTGATACTGTATGTGCAGTGAGCAATACACCTACAAGGGCAGCCAGAGATGCCAGGGAAAGGGATCAAGAAAATTTCAAAAATGGCTTGTGAAAAAAATAGCAGAAGAAACTCAGGGAACGAATTTTGTTAGAAACTTTTTGCTTCATGGTTTATTTCACAACTCGCCATCTAATTTCACTCCATGTACTTAAACATCCATGCTTATCTTCAGCATTGCATTACCAGTCCTTTTATTATGTTCCATTTAGGACTTCATACCTGTACCTGAATGCCTCTCAGACACCTTCACTCTACAAGTTTTCAAGTTACTTTAGTGAGTCTAGGGTGAGAGTAAGCAACTAATTCAGTTCTGAATCCCCAAGACTGCTTTAGAAGCTATGCCCATTTCCGTTAAAGTTCCCTCAACAAACAAAAACAACTGCCATTCAGTCAACATTAATTGGTATAATTAGGTAATGGGATAATTAGGTAATACACTAATGGTACCAACAGCCCAAGGCAGCAGAAAGTTGACAACTTTGGAGAACTTGAGTTCTGGATTAGGCTCCATCTCTTATCAATTGGGGGCCGTAAGTCTCATAGGTAAATCTTGGGTTGTATCTGTTGTTAGATTCCCCACCAGTTGGTGCCTGTCGAAAGCATCCTGCTTGGGCAATAAACGTTATCATTATCCTACTTCTCAACTATATAATCTTTGGAAAGCTACTTAACCTCTCTGCAATGTTTTCTATTTTCTATTCTGAAAATGAATGTGGTAATAATATCCAACTTGAAGAGATATTGGAAGAATTAAATACGACAGCTTATGTAAAAAGCACTTAGCTACTTAATGTTCTATATAATTATCAGTTTCTCTTGGTTGCAATGACTTGCAAGCATTTTAGGGTTTTGGAGCATCTAAGAACCACTGCCACAAAAAACTGTTATATTCTTGCTTTGCTTTAGATAAATGTTTCAACCAGTCTTTATTGTATTTAATCATCTATCCTTTCACTTTTAATTTTCTTAACTAGTCCCTATCCCCATGCCCCTTCTCCCTGGGTAGAAGCTTAATATAGTTGCATCCTCATTTTTAACTCAGTACTTTACTAGGGAATGCACAACTGTGTAAATTCAACCCTATGAAGATTTGAATCAACACAGAGCTATTGAACTCTTCACTCTACTAATAAAACATCATCATTAAGTCTTAATTTAATATGGTTTATAAGAATATAAGGGATATATCAAGCTATATTTTTAATAGGGAAATGTTTATTGACAAAATGTATCTATAAATGACATCACTTTGGTTATTAGATGGCATTCCATAAATGTTCTCCAATAATGCTGTTTAATCATTGAGCAAGAAGACGGTAAATGTGAAGAGCAAAACAGAGTGTGGATAAATAACAGCCAAAAAGCACAGGTAAAGTCAGCTAAGGATTCCTCATTTATTTTCTTGATGTTTATATTTCTCAATGAAACACATGTGCATAAAAAGTCAAGAGTTCATCAAATAATAGCAGGCTCCTGCACCCACCTATTCCTACCCATATATCAACTCCTTTGAGGAAAAAAATTAAAACACTTTGATCTGTGTATTTTTCTAGCAACTTACCTCCATATTTTTAAAATGACGTCATTATACAACTATTGCTTTATTTGTTCATTTAGGCATTGTCCATTAATCTGCTAACATGGAAGATGAAAATTCAGCTTTTTTATGGTCTCTCCATACATGCTTCTCTTTTCTTACCTACCCCAAATAATAATATCACATTATTTGGCTAAATCAATATTCATTGATCAATATCATGTGCAATTAGTACAACTTTTGTCTCCTTTTTCTCCCCTTGGTATTAATACCCAGCAGTGATCCTAGACTGTCCTTTTACCACCACTTGGGAAGATCCCTGCGACCCCCCCCGGTATTGGAGCCTAAGGTTTCATGATCCCATATTTTCCAATGTTTTGGTTCATTCTATCTTTCTGGCAAAGTACAAAAAGGATATTTTTTGGAGACTGTGCATATCTAAAGATAAGTTTTCTACTTTCATACTTGGTTGATAATTTTGGCTGCTATAGAGTTCTAGCTGGGAAAGAGTTTTCTCTATAAGTTTTGGAGACCTTGCTTCACTGTCTTTTAAATTTCTAAGTTGTTATGAAAATTCCAATGATAATCCTTGTATGGAACCAGGTTTTTTTTTTTTTTGGAAGGTTTTAGAGTCTCTTCTTCATTGTTTTTCCCTCGAATATGCTGGTGGGTCTCCTAAATCTGGCAACTCATGTATTTCACTTATGAAAAATATTCTTGCTTTTTTCATAATTTTCCTCTTTCACTTTGTTCTCTTTTAATTGGGACCAACTACTAGATAGAGGTTGGACTTCTCTAGCCTTTTCTCTTATCAATCTCAGTGTCTTTTGGTTGAACATTTATTCAATTTAATATTCTAACTTTTGCATTGAATTATTTTTATTTCTATCATATTTTTATTTTCTAAGTGTTCTTTTCTCTCAATATTCTTTTCAATAATATCCTGCTTTAATTTCAGACATGATTACTTTCCTCTCTGACAATATTTAATTATAGATTTGGGCATTTAGGGAATTTCCTTATGCAGTATCATCTGTTTCCTCCAAGATTGGTTTTCCTATTTGCATATTCTGTTACCATCACTGCCTTTTAAATCAGACACGTTCCTCAAATGCCTTTTGAATGACAGTCCCTCCTAAAAAACTCACTGGCAACTCTGGGTATGGGAAAGGGCTAGCCAGTTGGTGGGCTTTAGCAGAGGGTGAAGAGACAGTGTAACTGCATTTACACTGGGATGGAGTATACCTTCAAATGTCAGTATCTGTGGTTCTTTTTTCTTGAATGTATCTGACAACCACATATTCTCCTTCAACCTACTGCCTGTTGGAGACAGGGGCTGCCAATGCTCTGGATGTGGATTTGAGGAAGAGGGTAACTAAATGTGGGTGTGGGAGGGAGGCATCCACAATTCAGCATGTAAACGTTCATGTCATTCTCCTTTCAGTGAAGTACCACATCTCTGCCCTTGACTGCATAGGCCTCAAAGCTGAGTTTCTCTAATTCAATCTGTCAAAAAAGTGAATCTTAAGGATTCTACACTAAGGTGTGGAGGGCCCAGGTGGAGGAACTGCAGGTTTCCCTACCAAACCCTCTCAGATGCTTCTTCATCAGTTATTTGAATCCATCCCCATATGTCCATATGCTTTGCTTCTAACAACTCTCACCTGCAGCCTTCTTTAGAGTCCTACTTTTGGGCTACAAGGGCAACTTCAGCAGCATGCCAAGAGTTGGTAGTAACTGAAAATTTACATACTCCCCACCACCAGCTGGAGCTCATTACTGATAGAAAAGTGTACCTCTAGTTTAGAGTGTAATTTACACTCCAGAGTTTCCCTATAAGATGAAACACAGGCTACAATTTAGCCTAAGATCACACTCTTGCTTCATTTCCTTCCATTGTCGGCTTCCTACTTTCCCCATTCTCATACTGGTTTCTCCTTGGAACACTTAATAAACAATTCCGTATGAATCCACATCTCAAGGTCAACTTTGGGAAACCTGGCCTAAGACTATCATCTGGTTGCTCAGATTTGGGAAAGTACCTGGGAGTCTAAACACTGCTTATTAAATTTGCAACTAATTCTGTTTTCATACCTCACCCACAATCCCACTACCACAAGAGATGCCTGGAACCTCTAATTCCTTAACCTTTCTAGTGTTCAGGAAGCTGAGACTCCCAGACTTCTGGAAGTTTGTGAAAAATGTAGAGCACCTTCCTGTATTGTCATTTTTAATAGAAACATTTTGCATTTGATAGAGTTGAGTTCAGGCTATTCTTCCAAGTGTCTTGGGGTACAAGCCCAATATCTTATTGGAAGTATATGCTTTAGTAGAAAACATGCAGAGGGCTTACCTGACTGAAATCTATAGAAATTAAGAAGTTAAATAGTCAGACAAACGTGGGTTCTCCTTCTTTACTAGCTGTGTGATGATAGGTAAGTTGCTAAACCTCTCTAAGTCACAATTTTCTCACCTGTAAAATGAAGAAAATATACATATCATAGTGCTTGCCACATAGTAAGTCTTATCCTTTGATTTGCTTTCTGGTGGTGATAAGTTTATGGTACTGCCACGATATGCCCTCACCTAGTTCCCACATTTCTGAGATGTTTGGCTAAGGTTAAGGGCATAGTCTAAGAAATTTGTTCTCGAGATGTATTCTGCAGACTAGCAGCAGCAGCAGCATCACTGGGAACTTGTTAAAAGTGAAAATTCTCAGGACCATCTCCAGAAACTTAGGGAGTGGAGCCCAGCCGTGTATCTTTTAATAAGCCCTCGAGGGATTCTAATGCATGTTCAAGTGTAAGAAACTCTTGTATTAGGGGAAAAAAAAAAGATAACAGACCCACCTGGAGATTAAAGCCAAGACTCAGAACCCAGTTGGTGTAGTATTGAAGATCATAAGCAGAGCTAATCAATATATATATAACACTCCCACCCTCGATTAGGGGTAGGGGAAAGTCATAATTATAGGTTTATTATTAGATTAGTGTAGTTGTTAATATCAAGAGCATTGTGTGATAAATGAATATACATAGGAGCTAGGAATGAAAGAGTGAGGAACAGATTTAAGTTTGTAAAACTGACAGTGAGTCTATGCCACGTAGATTTCAAATACTAATAGTGTATTAATGCAAGAAAAAATAATTTCTGAGCCCAGAAGCTGAAGAAACACTTAAAAGAATCCTTAATTGTACTAATACTTTTCTGAAACAAGCTACTAAATGTACATGATCTGGAACATTTGCTGAGAAAAACTCATTTGAAGTTGTTACTTTGACAGTGTCACAACTACTGAAATTCCTCTGAAATTCTGAATTAGTGCTATGTAACTAAATTATCTCTACTAACAAGAGAACTTAAGAGCAAAAAAATAGCTCATGGAATCCATCACTGAGAATATGGGGGTTGAAGTGGGGAACAGAGTAAGAAGAAAATATTCCAGTGTCATCTACATAGCAATTTATAGTATCTTCAAGCCAATCAGGTGATTTACTCCAAGGAGCACAAATTGGAGAGACAGGAAAGCCAAATCTTACAAGACTGCAAAGATCCCACAGTTTTTAAAAGAGAAAAGAGCCCTTTCCCTGGAGGAAGTACAAAGAGTAATTCACACAAGTTCTTGTTTTAGGGGTGATGTCCAGCCACTCAATTTACTTCGACATATAATCTGCCTGAGCAGCTCAGCTTAATCTCCTGCATGGCAGAGCTGAGGATACTTCCCTCCAGCCCTTTATGGCCCATGTGTTAAAGTTGCAAAGCTTTGGTGTTGCCATCAGGAACATACCAACTCTGAATACCACCACAGGGAATATTAGACAGACTGGCTGAGCGTCCAAAATAATACATATGCTAGTTAATCAATGCAGAGTGCTTTAGCACCCTATGCTAAAGCACACCAATACTCAGAATCAACATCTAGAATACTGGCAGCCACTGTCTCCACCAAGCAGTAGGTTGAAGGAGGGTTTATAATTGTCAGATAGATTCAAGAAAAAAGAACCACAGATACTGACATTTGGAGGACTACTTCCCAGTATAAAGGCAGTTACACTGTCTCATCACCCTATGCTAAAGCCCACCAATACTCAAAATCATGGCTGACATAGGGAATTCTTAGTCTATGCCTCGGAGCATCCTCTGCCAAGCACATTACCACACATTCTTAGTGGTCCTTCATAGCACACACATGAGGTAGGTGCTTCTTGAATTGCATTTTGTTGGTGAAGAAATTAAGCCTCAGAGATACTAAGCAACTTGCTTAAAGTCAACCAGACATTGCAGTGGAATCAGACGATTCCAAGGCTACCTGAATCTGAAAAGGCTATTCTTAACAATCATGCTTTAATGTCTTCATTGAGAGTCCAGCCTATTTCAACAATTACAATTTGTAATAATTGTGCAATTCTCTTTGCCTTACAAGAAAAAAAATTAAAACACAAGATTATGTTAATGAAATATGCATGAGGACAATACATTCTTTCTGGTTGGACACTGGATCTCTTTGGCCTTTATAGCTGTAATCTGTTAGAGATGTGTCTCCTGCCTAAAATCATTGTGGGAGTGGAGATTCAGTTGTTACCGACAATGCTTGCTTTGAGATTGGTAATGCTTTTGTTGTCAGACACCAGACTTCAACACATCATTGAGCACAGGGAATCCATTTCACACAAAGCAATGCAGCCAGCAGATGAGCATAGTAACAGCTAACCACACATAATGCCATGACCAGTATTTGTTTTGCTACCTCTCATTTAGATGATGTTCTCACCAATGAAGTCGGTAAGACGGTCTCTCATTTGAGAAACAGCTTCTTTATGACCCAGATAGCAATACTCACACTTTAAAGGCCCAAAGTCATTCATTTATCTGGTTCACTGAATGGTTAAAGCTATTCAGAAAGGAAAATCTGATCTTCCACAAAACAGTCTTTTATTCAGCTTGCAAAAAGATCAAATACTTCTTGAAAATTCAGTTTGTTCAAGTTGGCTAGCACCCCAAGAATAATGGGTCTGTTATCCTGGTAGATTTCCCTAGTAACTAAAACCACAAAGAAAATAATTAGAAAGAGTTAAGTTATGTGTGCCTGTGTATTTTATATACATATGCATACATATGTGTGTGTGTAATGAGAACAATGTTTTTTTATGAGACAAACCAAACAATCAAGACATTGTACTTGACTAGTGGTCAGAGATAAACTTATAAAGTTGAATCATGAAGAGAAGCAATTGGACACATCATGAACACATCATGGACCAGTTTACCAAGAGACCATCACCACGTGGGGAAACCATAGGACCTCCCTGTCACTTGGAGGAAATCTACTGTATATTGTGTTACAGTCAATCACATGATAAACATCATTTACTCTATTAACCAGCCAAAGTGTGATTAGTGAAGAAGTTAGTAAGAAATTAATATAATCTGTCATTTTCACATTCAAACGCCAATACATTTAATAAAATTCCATTAAAATAATCTCCTTATAGAGCACTGGGCATTTAGCTATTGGCAAAATAAATAATTATGTTCATTTAAATGAATTTTTACTGTGTTTATTTTTCCATTTACTCTAACAAAAAATTATAAACTATGTCCTATAATTAATTATAATACAAATAAGTTTAGGTTTTAGTGGAATGTATATTAACATATGAAAATATATAAATAAAGTGTATCTCAAGCTTTCTGGATTATTTTGAATAAGTCTGTTAAATCATTGTGATTAGAAAATAAAAAGGAAAATGGTCATTTTAAGTTTAAGTTAATGTAGTTTTGGAAGAGAAGCACTACTTTAAGTCAAACAGGTAAATCAATTGAATGACTCTAAAATAGGAGTGGTATCATGATTATCAGGCTCATGTTTTCTGTTTGGGAATGATGTAACAAAGTGCCTCTTGAATTATCATGAAATAATTTAAAACTGCTGGAATGTGATTTGTTTGGGCTTTTAAAGGAATTCTAAAATCTGGCTGTATACAGTGAAAAATAATCTATTAAGAAAAATAAATCCATGTATTTGTTCATTCATTCAATAGATGTCAGCAGATTCCTTAAACCTACAAGGAGACGCACCAGGAAGTGACTCCTTCCTTCAGTATTACCTACAAACCAGAGAGCTGGTATTCTTGCACCTGTTGAGGAAGTCATCCTAAGTACAAGAAAAAATGATTAAAATCATGAAGTTTATGGGAACAGTTAAATTTGTTGACAGGCAACCCCATGAAATTGGTGAAAAAATGTAATTAGGAGTATTGTGGTCAAGTCTGCTCCATAGACCAACAAGAGCCACATCACCTGAAGCTCAGTAGAGATGCAGAATCTTGGGCCACACTCCAGACCCACTGAGCCAAAAGCCGATTTTTAACAAGATCCCTGGGGTCTGTATGCACATTAAAATATGAGGATCGCCAATTGAAATCACAGATTTAGCAACTTGCCTGGGGAAGATGGAACCCCATCTCTGCTACTGACTAGCTGTGTGCTCCAGAACATGTTTCTCAACCTCCCTGTGCCTCGGTTTCCCTGCTGGATATGAAGGAGATAATAATGGTGCCTACGTTATAAGGTTGTTGATGGTATTAAGTGACATACATGTAGAATCTCAAGAAGTCAAACTCATAAAAGGTGAGAGTAGAATGGTAGTTTCCAGAAGCTGGAGTGGGTGGGAGGAGATGGGCAGGGAAAGGAGAAAAGTCGGTAAAAGAGTACAAAGTTTCAGTTACACAGGAGGAATAAGTCCTGATGATCTTCTGCAAAGCAAGATGACTATAGTTAATAATAATGTATTATATACTTCAAAGTTGCTAAAAGTGGAGTTTTAATGTTCTTACCACAAAGAAATGATAAGTACGCCAGGTGATAGATATGTTAATTAGCCTGATTTGCTCAGCCCACAATGTACACATGTATCAAAACACCACATTGTACCCCATAAAATATACAAAGGTTGTCAATTAAAAATAAAAATAAAATGTTAACCAACAAAATTACACTTAGTTACATTTTGAAAAGTGACATAATACATGAAAAATGCCTACAACAGTGTGTGGAAACAAGTGATGAATCATTGTTAGTCCTTATTACATCACTGCATGTTAGGACTCACTGGGTTCTGGGTCATGGATAACAAATGGTCTAAGCTGTGGCCTGTAGAAGTGCCCGCTTTCTGGTGGATCTGTAATAAGGCAATTAGAAATTGGACCCAGACTACAAAAATCCAGCTTGCCCAACCCTGCTGTCATTTCAAGCCAAGCTTTAGGGTTTACTTAGGCAGTATGCAACACACACCTGCCTGAAAAATGGGGACTGCTCAAATCCAAAGACTGGATGAAATCCTACACATGCATTTTATTTGGAAAAAGTTGAAGGGAACAATAAGGGGACTCAGTTTCTACCCTGGAAACCTCCATCCTAATTTTCTATTTGTCAGTTTGGCGTATATTAAAAGTCTGATGAAACCCAGTGAGAACACAGGCACTCCCAAATGCTGGTGAAGGGAATAGAAATTAATGGAACATTTTTGGAGAGTAATTTGATAATCCTCTAACAAATAAAAACAAATATGTAGGCTGGCCACAGTGGCTCACGCCTGTAATCCCAGCACTTTGGGAGGCCAAGGCTGGTGGATCACCTGACATTGGGAGTTCGAGGCCAGCCTGATCAACATGGAGAAACCCCTTCTCTAATAAAAATACAAAAAAATTAGCTGGGTGTGGTGGCACATGGCTGTAATCCCAGCTACTCGAGAGGCTGAGGCAGAAGATTCACCTGAACCTGGGACGCAGAGGTTGCAGTGAGCTGAGATCGCGCCATTGCACTCCAGCCTGGGCAACAAGAAACAATGTCTCAAAAAAAAAAAAAAAAAAAAGTAAACTTTGAACCAGCAATTGTGTTTTAAAAATTTACTCTACATAGATATTTGCAAAAGTAGGCAAAAATATACATAAAATGACATATATATGCACACACATATATATTACATGTATACATTTTATTTGTATATATGCATTTTACAAAAGTCCTCTTTAATCCAAGGTTTTGCTTTCTGTGGTTTCAGTTACCAGGAGACATCCGGGATGCAAAAACACTATGTAGAAAATTTCACAAATAAACAATAAGTTTTAAATGTCATGCCATTCTGAGTAGTGCGATAAAATTTTGGGACATCCTGCTCCTTCCCACCTGAGATGTGAATCATCCCCTTTTCCAGCATATCCACGCTATAAACTACCTGCCCCTTGGTCACTTAGTAGGTGTCTCTAGACATCTGGGGTATCAGATAGACAAAGCAGTATATATAGCATTTGGTACTATCCACAGTTTCAGGCATCCACTGCTGATCTTGGAACATATCCCTGGCAGATATGGGGGAATTACTGCATCTGTATATGCATTTATATTATTTATGGCACTATTTCTGATAGCAACAAAAGGAGATGAAACTTGATTAAACCTAAATGTCCATCAACAAAGGTTAAATTATAATATAACCATAAAATGGAACCAGTACAAAGAATGTTACATCTATCTCTCTATATAATATGCAAAGATGTCCAATGGACATTAAGCAAGAAAGCAAGCTGTATATGATTATAATTTGTATAACTGGATAAAATATAGGTATTTTATGGAATAGACTATTTTTAAGAAAGAAAAAATGTTAACTTCTAAAGCAAAATTTTTTTTTTTTTTGGAGACAGAGTCTTAGTCTGCTGCCCAGGCTGGAATATAGTGGTGCAGTCTCAGCTCACTGAAACCTCTGCCTCCCAGGTCCAAGCGATTCTCCCACCGCAGTCTCCCCAGTAGCTAGGATTACAGGCACCCACCACCATGCCAAGAGAATTTGTATTTTTATAGAGACAGGTTTCACTATGTAGGCCAGGCTGGTCTTCAACTCCTGCCCTCAAGTGATCCACCCACCTCACTACTTCAACCTTCCAAAGTGCTGGAATTATAGGCATGAGCCACTGTGCCCAGCCAAAAACAAAATTTAAATAAACAATTTTAGGACACATTTTGTTTTATATCTTTGATGAGAGAATTTTTAAGGAAAGGTAGGAAAAATGCAGTTGCTGCCATAAAATATGCTCCCCAAACTTTACTAGTTTAAATCTCAATTAATAGTTAATATCTTAGGTTATATTTAATTGGCAGCTAGCTGACAGCAAAAACAAGATACCTTACAGGTGTCAGGACACATGGAGGTGACCTGGAAAAGGGAAGAGAAACACTAAACGGAGGAAAAGCGAAGTGATAAAGGAGGTCACATGACAGACCTTGCCAAGGGACACCAAAAGGCAGATGCTTTGGTAACCACCCAAAGGCCATTTCCTTCTCCTTTTCTTCTTGTCAGTACCTGTGTACCAATTTTAACCAATAGAGGTTAAAAGTAAAAACACTAGCCTTCCCAGCCTCCCTGAAACTAGAACTGGCTAATGACCAAGTGCTGGGCAATGAGTCAGAAGGGAAATTCTTCTAGGATACAATGTTCTACATGACTTTAGAAAAACTTGCAGCGGGAAAAAGCCTCAGACCTTCCCTCACTACTTCAGTTAGGGGAACAGGATGCTTGGAATGACAGAAGCCATTTGACAACACTGAAAGGTGAAACAGCTCAAACACTGACAACAGCAGAGAAAACGGATGGAAAGAGCTTGGAATTGGATAACTCTCCTGAGTTGCTGAAACAATCCTGGAGTGGCCTAGTTTTCCACTCCTTGCTAAGTGAGGTAATAAACATTCTCATTATAAAGATCACTTTTTATTGGACATTTTGTTATGTACAGCAAAAAAGCATTGCCTCTTACACAGCTGCCAACCACCTGCCTTAGAAATGAGCCAAGGACCCAATTAACAACTTTGCAATAATTTGCCGTTGTTGTTTTCAAATCACAGCAGCAAGATATAATTCTGATACTCAGAATTACCTTATGTTTTCTGTTAGTAGTAGGGAAAAGGGCTACCATTGATTCCATTAAGCAGCTACTATGTGCCAAGCACTGTGCTAGGTATGTTACCTAGGACTGGTCATCACAGCAACTTCTAAACCAGTCTCCTTTGGCTGGGGAAATAAAATCACATCTATATATTTCCCATGTTACTTAAACAATTTAGCATTTTGTTACAAATGTAAACCACAAACCACTAGTTGTACTTGTGACTTTGTCACCTATAGAAATCACAGAGACATGCATACCACACTTGCAGCTGTGGAAGATATTTCCAAATAGCATTGGCTCTCATCACCGTTTCAAAAGCTTTATATTAAACCTGCTGTAAACTCTTATGTAATGTGTTAATAAAAGAGCAAATACGCTACTGTATGACACATTTTTAAAATGTTTTGGTAACAGGATTGCAATATAATCGACTTCCTTTGTCATTCTGTGTGTTTTATTTTGTGCATTTAAAAATATTATTCTAAGAAGAGGTCCCGTAGGTTTCACCAGACTGACAAGGTGTCCCTGGCACAAAAGGGGTTTAGACCTCACACAACCAGTCCTAGTCATTATCATTGTTAATAGCATCAATCCTCTCAGGATCAATACAGAAAACCAGGACGATCTTTCTAAAAGCTAAGTCAGATCAAGATATTTCCTCCTTTAAACATGAAACAAATGCAGACTCCTAGTTTTGACTAACTTGGCCCTCCAGGATCTGATTTTACCCTGCTCATGTCTCCTTCCACGATTTCAAACTCCTCTATCCCCTGCTCTCTGCTCCAGGCATGCTAGCCTCCTTCCATTTCTTTGAAATGTCCCAGCCATTTCCTACCTTAGGGGCTCTTGCCCTCTGCCTGGAATGCCTGTTTGTAAAGCAGCCACTCGGTTCCCATGCTCTAGACATAAGCTAGGACATTGCCTCCACAGAGAAGCCTTCCTACCAAACAGCAGCCCTCCCCTTTCCCACCTGTGCTCAGTTCCTGATTACACCCTTAAGAGCACTTATCTAAAAGGACTGACGTTATGTTTTTTGTTCACCAACAGACTTATATGTTTTTGTTCACTACTGAACTGCAGCATCTAGTGAGTTACCTCACACCACGTAGAAACCTGACATTCACTGAATGGATGAATGAAAAGCAGAATAAGTCAGTGAGGAAGCTCTTACTAATCAATTTACAGGTGAGGAAATTGAGGCTCGGCCATGTTAAAATATTTTTCCAAGATCACTCAGTGGCAGAGTTATTATTTTAACTGAGATCTTAGGTCTCCCCCTAATCCCTCCGTCATTGTCCGCTACATTTCCACCAGTCGGAGGAAAGCCCAATGGACCCAATATAAGTTTTTACGGCAGGATTTCTTGAGACCTCAGCTCCCCGTCGCTCAAGGATATCCGCCTAAGCACTCCTCAGAGCTATTTCAGGTAGACCAAGTTAAATAAAAATACATTGCCTGGAGAGAGGGATTCTCTGTCCCTTGCTACATACACATACATCTTTTTCTGATATCTGAACCTTGTAAACGTAAATACAAACAACAAAAGCAAATAAAAGGGAAAAAAAATCCAGAAAAGGGTAAACTAAGAAAGAAAGAAATTAGATAATACCCAGGGGAAACATCTACACATAAAAATAGATCTGAGAAGGTATTGTATGCTAGCTTATATGGACCACGATTCTAGCCATACACTCCCTAGTAGCCAACACAAAGTGAGAAACAGAATCAGTTCCACACCATACTCTGAAGAGTTTTGAAATTCAATCCTCAGGAGTCGCGCAACTCTTTCTGTCTCTACATTCTGAAAGCAATTCCTCTTGTGGATCTTTAGAGTGAAAGGTAGGATATAGTAGTCAGCACTCTAAACTACAGACCTTTTAAACAAACATATCATCAAGCTTACAGAGCGGTGCCTTATAGGATGCCTTAATAGAGGTCGCAGTTATAATGCCAAAACCTATCCACCATTGTATCGCCCTGCTATTCAAAGCATGCTCTATAGACCGGCAACATCAGTGTCACCAAGGAACTTGTAAGAAATGCAGCTCTACAAGATCTGCAGGTGATTCCTATGCACATGAAAGTTTAAGAAGCACTGCTTTATTGGTTGAGCTTAAGCCAAGGAAAAAAAAACTGTAAGAAACTATCATTCATTCATTCATTCATCCATCCATCCATCCATTTAACAAAATATTTACTAAAACTTTGGCAGGAGGAAACGATTTCTTTAAACTTGACACCAAAACCACCCCCATGAGGAAAATGCTGATAAATGGGACACCACTAAAATTGAGCGATATTTGCAAACACACACAGATCTGGGTATCTAAAAATATGTGGGGCAGTCTTGGCAAGGAACATCAATGAAACCAAAAATGTTAACCCTAATGGAGCTTACAGTCTAATCGGCGAAGACATAAATAAACAATTTAAGTAAAACGAATCAGGCAAGGGGGTAAGTTAAGGGTGGGGTTGCAATTTTAAATAGGGTAGTCAGAAAAGGCCTCATTTGAGGAAGTAAAGACCTCACGAGGCCAGGCACAGTGGTTCATGACTGTCATCCCAGCCCTTTAGGAGGCTGAGGCGGGCAGATCACTTGAGCCCAGGAGTTCCAGAACAACCTAGGCAACATGGCGAAACTCTGCCTCTCAAAAAAATGCAAAACAAGTTGCCGGGTGTAGTGGCGCATGCCTGTGGTGTCACCTACTTGGGAGGCAGAGGTAGGAGGATCACCTAAGCCCAGGAGGTCGAGGCTACAGTCAGCCATGGTTGCACCACTGCACTCCAGCCTGGGTGACAGAGTGAGATCAGGTCTCAAGAAAAAAAAAAAAAAAAAAAAAAACCCTCTACCGGGTCAGACATCTAGCTACAGATATCTAGGGGGAATGTTCCAAGTAGAAAGAACTGTCAGAACATACACCCTGAGGCAGGAAAGTAACTAAAACAGTAAGATGGACAGTGTGGTTGAAGAAGAGTGAGCAAGAAGTAGAGCAGGTGTGTAGGAGGCTAGATCATGTGGAGCCTTCTCGGCTAATTTTGAGAATCATAACTTTAGCTGTGAGATGACGAGCCACTGGAGGAAAAGGAATAGGGAGCCATTGCAGTATGTTGAGCAGGGAAATAACATAATGAGAAGTGTCTTTTGAAATACTGGTTTCTTAGAGGTGGATGGAATGGCTTGAGTGGGAAATTCTAGCTCCAAGTATATTGCACCAATCCCAATATATGGTGATTCAGTCCTTCAAATCTGTTATCAGGTGGCAAAGATGTGCCAAGTAAGGTGGGGAGGATCTAAATTAGAGTGATAACTGAGGGAACTGCCAGAGGAATGTGAATACAATGACGTCGGAGGGGGAAAGAAACCCAGGACATACTGACAAGTTATTTATAGAAAAATGATACAAATTTGCAATTCGATTTAATCAAGGTTTATGGATCACCTACTGAGGGCAAAGCCCTGTGCTGGCTAGGACTTGCCGGGTGGGCATGGAGTCTAAAACTTGTGCTTTCCCCTCAAAGGGCTTCCAGCCTGGCGTGCTCAGCCCCTGCACCATGCCTTTCAAGCCAGAAAGTCTTGAATTGCCACAGCTGCAGCTGGCACTGGAACTAACTGGTTTGCTCAGGTTAAGAGCTGGTGGTGGTTGTTTTTTTGTTATCCTTGAAGCTTGTTCCATCTCCTGGGAGCAGGGGATGGGTCCCTGTCCCTCAACTCGGCTAGTACAAAAAAATAGGCCTGGTTTGGCAGGAGGGCAGAAGGGAGGTCTTAATAAATGTCTTTGTGGATCAGTGTTGCGGACTGGCCCAAACCACCAGTTTTGGGGCAGAGAGTCCTTCTGGTCTGCTTCCACCTGTGTGACCTGGTGGTCAGGCACCCTTCCGGCTCCATTCTAGAGAAAAGGCCTGAAGGCATGGAAAGGGGAAGAGGCAAGATTAAGGAAAGCAATTGGGGGGGAAAAAAATTTTTTTTTTTTTAAATCCCCTGCTGCCAGACTATACAAGGTGAGGGAAGCAGATGCAAATACAATGCAAACGATATGTAAATATCTCTGTGGCCTTCTGAAAGGTTTTCTACAACTGGAGGGGCATTTGAAAAACTGCTGTCAGTTAACAGTGACTCAGAAGCAGAGCGAACTATTTCAAGACAACTCCGTGACACAGACCTTCGCGGCCCAGCTCACAGGTGCACATTGTTTCGTAATCTTTTTTCCCACTTGAAGCAGCCTCACCTGCTATAAATAATAATAATTTAAAAACCCCGTCTGCCTCTGCAAAGGTTATCGAGGTTAATTACTCGCTTCAAACACTCCATATACCTTTAATTTTTCTTCAAACGCCTTTCTCACCTAAATAAAGCCAAGTTAAAAGTGTCCCTTCCTGCCTAGAACAATACTTGGCTCCAGGGGATTATGAAGGAAAGAGCCTCTCTCTCATTTCTAGTTACTATGATTCCCTCAGAGTTTTCTTCTTTTTCCTACTCCACAGGAACTGGCATGTTGTCTTCTAATAACCACATGCTGATTTCAAAGTGAGTCCAGCAGAAACTCTGATGTGAAAACCAATTCTCTTCTAGGAGTCGCTGTCAAGTTACTCATCAAGAAAAGCTGCCCGGTCGAGAAAGCTGTGGTCTTGCCCATCCTAAGCAAATATTCTTAAGTGAAATAACGGACATGCCACCACAATGGGGTCCGTTTTCGTCTACATTTATGTACTTTTAAAGGGGACACTCCTACCAGATATGCATGAGTAGGAGCCATGGGTTGAACTGAATAGTAAGCAAGACGGCAAACACATCAGCCACACGGCTGAGCAGTTATTCTCGGTGACAGACCCAGGGCTCCAGAAGCAACTTACCTGCACATCGGCCCCCAAAAGTGCCCTGACTTCCTGGCCCTGTAACATTCGAGGGTGCCTCAGCTTTCGACAGCAGAGTCCCAGGAAAGGAAATGCGTTCCATTTCTGAGGTTTTCACCTTACTCGAAAGGGCCACACTGCCATCCCCCAGAAAGCTGACAGGCATCTGCACAAAAGCAGCGGCAAAGTGCAGAGACGCCGAATCTCGACAAACAGGAGAGAAGACGGACAGACGCAGGAGACAGACCTCGCGGGACTCAAGAAATACACGCGAGCGCCCGAGGAAGAGGAACAAAGAGCAGGAGGGCAACCCGGCGCAGTGCGGCTGCAGCCAGGGAGTCCCGGGGAGGGAGGCCGCCGGGCAGGCGGCGAGCGCCCTCCCGCGGCCGGGGTCACCGCTTACCTCCTGGGCGAGTTTCTGCTTGAGCACCAGCGCGGCACACAGGTAGCCCGCGCGGCCGACGAACAGCTCGTCGGAGCCGCACTCCAGGAAGGAGACGGGCGCGCAGACGGCGCACAGAGCCCGGAACTTGCCCAGCGGCTGCACGTAGTCGGACCGGCCCAGGGCGTGGTACACGAGCGTGGCCACGGCGTACACGCCCGCGCCCCCGAGCAGGAAGGCAGCGCGGGTGTCGGCGTCCGGCTCGCCCCACTCCTCGGCGCGGGCGCACGCGTCGATGAGGCGCTTAGCCGAGCGCAGGTAGCGCTCCCGGGCGGCGGCGAAGAGCGGGCTCTGCGAGACGTGGTAGAGCATGTAGGCTACCCCGGCCACGCCGCCGTACAGCCCCCCCTGGCAGCCGCTAGCCCCGGCCGTCGCGCCTCGGGCCTCGCCGCCGCCCCCGAGAGGGGGAAGCTCCTGCAGGATGCGCTCGATGGTGGCGGTGACCAAGGGCGCCACCGCCTCCTCACACTGGCCCGCCAGCAGGCTGCCCTGGTAGTCATCGAAGCGATTGGCGAAGCAGCGCTTGGAGTCCATGCTGCCGCCCGTGGCCCTAGAGCTAGTGCGGCGCTAAGGGCCGCTGGAGGTCGCGCCCTGCGCCCGGCACACCACCTCCGGCTCTCCGAGGCGCTCACTCGGATGCCGGTGTCTGCGGCGGGGACGGAGCGAGAGGGGCGAGACGGGAGGTGACGAGAGGAGGCGGCCGAGGAGCGGCTGGATGGCCAAGTGCGGCGCCCGGCTGCCGCGAGGCTCCCGAGCGGCCCGGGCGACCGCGGGAGATGCGTGCAGTGCGCCCCCCTCTCGGAGGCCGCGCCCTCGCCGAACCCGGCCCCTCCTGCGCCGCCGCAGCTCGGCTGCCTCTCCAAGGGACCGAGGCGATCTCTGGCAGGACCCACGCGGGGCCCGCGCCACTCCTCCCGCTCCGCCCCCGGCTCCTCCCCTCCTGGCGGAAGGCCGGGGACGTGCGGGACACTGATCTGGAACGCCGAGACTCAGCAGACACACACCTGGCGGCGGAGGCGACGATCTCCAGTCCCTTGGAAGCTCACAGTGCGGTCCTTGGCTTAGAAAATCACATAAGCTTGTGAAAACCACAGCATCTCCGGCTTTGCTCCAGACCTATTGAATGCAAATCTGAGTATTTAGCAAGGTCCCCAGGTGATTCGCATGCACATTAAAGTTTGATGAGCCACAGAACTAGGCTTGAGGACCAGGAAAAACCTGGGCGCCTTCTTTGAAGTTTGTATTGCATCTTGGTCGCTTCGGAGTTCTCATTATGAACGCTTCAATCCCAAAAGCTGGGGCATTTGAGCACCTCGTGTTGAATGCATTGAACATGTGAAATACCCCATACGGAAACGTTTTTCCTAGCTTTGGTTTTGGGATCGTTTTCTTAGAGTATACAGGAGTAAAATCTCAAAGAAACACACCAGGTTAAGGCGAGGAAGGGGCAGTCCCCTCCTGCCGTGCGTGCATTGTAAAAGCTCAATACCTATCTTGGAGTCATTAACTACTTGATATTAGCATAAACGCTCTGTGAGAATTTAATTAGGCTTTTCTTTCTTTCTTTCTTCTTTTTTGAGACAGAGTTTCGCTCTTGTTACCCAGGCTGGAGTGCAATGGCGCGATCTCGGCTCACCGCAACCTCTGCCTCCTGGGCTCAGGCAATTCTCCTGCCTCAGCCTCCTGAGTAGCTGGGATTACAGGCACGCGCCACCATGCCCAGCTAATTTTTTGTATTTTTAGTAGAGACGGGGTTTCGCCATGTTGCCCAGGACGGTCTCGATCTCTTGACCTTGTGATCCGCCCGCCTCGGCCTCCCAAAGTGCTGGGATTACAGGCTTGAGCCACCGCGCCCGGCCTTTTTGTATTTTTAGTAGAGACGGGGTTTCGCCATGTTGCCCAGGATGGTCTCGATCTCTTGACCTGGTGATCCACCCGCCTCGGCCTCCCAAAGTGCTGGGATTATAGGCGTGAGCCACCGCGCCTGGCTAATTAGGCTTTTTATCTCCTCCTTGCTTCCCTTCTTTCCCAGGTTTGTTCTCTTCTGCTTTTGTCCCACGGGCATTATGAAGGGTCTCCTGTGTGTCCTGAAACCTGGAAATAGATGGATGAACAAGACAGACATGGTCCCAGACCTCTGGGACCTTCCAATTCAGCAGGAAAAACAGAAAACGAACAATTACGCATGCTAGTGGCCTTTCTTATACTCAGCTGTTTGAAATCATTCTGCCTTTCCCCAACTGTTGACTCTTGAAGACTACAGACTTGGTCACGTCTCCCGGGAGTATTTGCATTTTGATAGGGACTGAGCAAGACACAAAAGAGTCAGTGGCTCATAGAACACTTTCTGATTCTTTGTGGGGAGAGTAACTATTTCACTTACTTGAAAGGCCAGTTTGGAGGCATTTTTTTTTTCTTTTCCTTAGAAGTGTTAAATGTCACCATGATTGGGAAGCAGATATTAAATTCCCTGCCCCTCCATCCTTACTTTATGTAGTCTGGGAAAGAACCTTAGTTTGCCAGCACGACGGCCAAGACTGACACATCCACATAGTTCAAGGACAGTATGGACATCATCCCCCTTGGATCCTGCCAAAGCAGGTTTATTTTTAATAATAATAATAATAATACAAAAAAGTCCACTTTAGGCAGGGAGCTTGATATGTTGAAGGAAGGAAAGGCATTAAAGAAGCAACAGGAATGTTGAGTTTCTTCTCGAGATGTCCTTCCTTATCCCTCGACCATGACAGGCATTAGCGGTGACTTTTGCCCCCTCAGAGAAGGAAACATAAAAGCCTTTACTGGCAGAAATGAAGCCTTATTCCACTTCATTCCTCCACACTTCATCACCTTGTCATGAATCTAGAGGCAACTTTATTAATTCTGACTCTGATGATTCTTCCAAACACTCCAGCCTGGAGGCAGCACCAGCAACAACAACAGGGATCTGCTAACTGGCTTCAAAATAGAACTGTATGTAAACACGTCTCCAGGAAAAAGAGCTCTTCTGCTTTTTCCCTAATTGTGTCATCTATTGCCCCAAAATGCTGTATAACAAGCAATCACAAAATCTTATAGCAGATGACAGTAAGTTTAATGTTCCTGCATCTGGGATCTTGACGGGGCTCATTCAGGTATCTGGAGGTGGGTTGGGTCTGGCTTGGGGAGAGTGAGGTGACTGGGCTCTGACTCGTGTCTCTCGTCTTTTAGCTGCCCAACCCCAGCAAGCTTGCCTGCCAATGGTAGAGGGGCTAAAGCAAAAGCAGAGGCGTGCAAGACTTCTGAGGGTACAGGCTCAGGACACACACTCTTGTCTGCCTTAGTCTACTGGCAAATCACATGAGGAAATATAGGGTGTTTTTGTTGAACATCAAAGTTGTATGACAAAGGGTATGGATACAGGGTTGGGTGAAGCATTAGGGTCCTTCGAAGCCCCACCTCCAATAGTCCTATACTTAATTGCATGCAGTGTAATATATTTTAATATCATTACTCCACTAGTATATACTCTCCATGAGGGTAGGGCTTTTTCTTGCATTTATTGACTGATAAATAAGAGCCTAGGATAGTCTCTGACTATTCTACTACTACTACTACTGCCACCACTACTATATGTAGTAGATATTTACTTAAAGTTAATGAAATAATAAGTGAATTACCATGAGAAAATTAAGGTGCCCTGAAGTGTATATACATTACAGAGTGAGGCCTTTTGTGAAACCTTAACCTGACTTGTTTAAACTCCTCCTATATTCTTGGATCCTTTTGCTCTTGTGAGCAGAAGAATGTAAACATTTTGCAGATTCTGCTCTTATTTTGTCTGTCTCTCTACCAGATACGATGACCTCTAGACCTTACCTTGAATTCAGGGCCTTCACACCTTCTACTTTTGCTAACTCACCCTGTCTGGCAGCTTATATTTTTCAAATATGACTGCAACAGTATCTCCTATGCCACATGTTCCTCTACAATCAATGTGACCCTGACATTCCTCTCATCAGGAGGCAGGTACAGGTAACCTCTTCTTATTTCTGGGTGGGCTTATATCTCATTTGTAACCAATAGAATGTGATGGAAATAACACTGTGTGACATCCGAGGCTAAATTATAACAAGTAATGCAGCTTCCATCTTAAATGTTGCAGCACTCATATTTGGAGCCTTGGGCTGCCTTGTAAGAATCTGACTGCCCTGCAGCTGCCTTATTGGGAGGAAGCCCAGACAGCATGAAGTGGCCACTTGGAAGTGCTTGGATTGACAGCTCCGGGACAGCACCGACTGACAGCTATGTGAGTAAACCACTTTGGATATATCCAGCCCAGTCAATCCTTCAGAAAACCAACATCCTGTAACATTCCAGAATTCCTGACCCAAAAAATTATAAACAAAATCATAGTTGTTATAAGCCTCTAATTTTAGGATAATTTGTTATGTAGCAAGGTTACTGGAATTTCCTGCTAGCTTCCTACAATCCAATGCTATGGAAGTCCCCTCTAATCAACAGTCTACACTCAACAGGGTAATGAGCATTTAGGAAGATAAATATTTTAGAGAAGTCTGGAATCCACAGATGTATGCAGGGACCCAAAAAAGTTGTGTTCCAAAATAACAATTCTAGTTGGATTCTTTAGAAGTAGTGATGACCCCACAAAAAATATGCAGTCTATACAAAATCTTGCTAAGGCCATTTATTTTACCCTTATCTGCAAGATTTGTCCTGATAGTCACAGAATTTCTCGCAGCATTTGCTGACAGGCAGCTCCCAACACATGTTCCTGTGATCTTGCTGAATTGCTCAGTTCCAAGTTCTTCTTCAGTATATCTTTATTATGCAGATTATGCAAAACTCTGGATGGAAGAGAGTATTAGTGGGTTCATCAAGGAAATCAAGTAAAAATTATGCAAAACTATCCAGAAAAGAAAGCATTAAAATCAGGGTTTCTCTTATGCAAATTGTCGCTATCTATGGTGAATATGGAGAAAAAAATCAGTAACTGTATAACTGTCAAACCTTACCAATTAAGTTTTCATACATTTTATGGGAAAATGCATCTTAGAAATGCTTTCAAAAAGTTTTCCAATGCTTTGCTCAGAGGGTGCATCCTAGAAATGCTTGAGATAGCTGAATGGTGCTTTGTTCATTCCTTATAGCATGTTCTCTGTGGAGACTCATCCCTATTTTATTAGATTAACAACATAATTGGAAACATTTCCCTGGTTCTGCTCTTCCCTTTGCAATTTTCTCTCCTTGGAATACTCTTCAAAAAGTTTCCTCATGGCTTGCCTCTTCACTTCTCTCTCAATGAGGTTTTCTCCAACTTATTTGTTTAAAGTTACTACCATGACGCCAATCCTTAGTATCTAACAACTATATATTTTACTTATTTATTTTGTTTCCCATCTATTTCTCTCCACCAAAATTTAATCTGCATAAGAACAGGAATTTTTGTCTGTGTCGTTTCCTCTCGTATCCTCAGCATCTAGATCTATGCCTGACACATGATATGTGCTCAGTAGATATTTATCGATGTCTGTGATGCTCTTCACGATGTCAAAATTTTCTATCCATCCATGGCTGAGCTTTGCTGTCTGCCTTCCTGATCAGTTGCTTGATGATACTCCTCTGCCATAAGCAGCCATAAAAACGTGCACTCGGAAATGGGACTTGATGCTCTTTATTGTCTTTTTCCCCCCTCTACTTCCTGTGCGACCCGCAGAGACCCTTCCCAAAGCAAATGAGAGCGAGGAGTTGTTAAGCCGAGTCCAGGTTTATTGGGATCTGTGGGCAACCCAGGCGGGAGGGGAGCTGAGCTGCACCCAGCAGCTGCCGGAGAGGGTTTTTATAGGGGCGGCGGCCTGTTTAGGCGAGGTGTTGCGGAGTGATTGGTGGAAGGGAGAGCAGAGGAGGGTTTTCTGCGTGCCAGAAGGGGATTGGTCACCTCTTGGCGGGCTTAGGTTTGAATTTTATTGGCTGTCTTGTTTCTAGGCAGACTACTGCAACTGCCAAGGGGTGGGGGATGGGGGTAGGCTTTAGGTTTGGCGGGTTAACGCTGAGCAGTGATTGGTCGCCCTGCGCTACCAGGCAGAATAGGGTCTGCAGGCGGACTCCAGGAAGTGAGGGACAAAATGGAGGACTGTGGGTTTTTCTACCAAACACTTCCAGTTTTATCAATTTAGAGCACTTTGTTAGCCGTTATAGGCTAAGCATGATCTCTAATACACATGTAATCCCAGAAGTCAAAGCCACCTGAAATAAGCAAGCAAAGTGGCACTCTCCACTCCCCCTCAAGGAGGGGCAGCCCAGTTTGATTGAGTCACAATGGCCCAGAATGAGCAACAGTGCACACCCTAGCTTACTGGATATGAGGAAAGTGTATGTCACTTATACCCTTGGGTATTACAATGTGTACGTACGGATGAGTGACTTGAATGAACTATGATAAAACGTCACTGTATGGGACACTGCTAAAACAGGTATTCCTCTGTTGTAAACTAATGAATCTCTGTAAGGTACATTAAATTGGCAAGTGGGGATGTAGGTGTTCTTTAGGTAGAGTAGGTTGCTTAACTGGAAACATTTAACAGCCTCCTACATGTGGTCATTTCTAAGGTTACCACCAGCATTCAGAAAGGCAGGAGGAAAAGAGTGATTATAAATTATTTGGTGTTACAGTTCAATGTCTATTACATAACCTAATCATAGCGTAGTGTTGATAATCCATTAACATGTCTGCTTTTTGTCTTATGGTACACTAACAGTTTTCACTTGTACATTCACAGTACTTCTTACTGTAAGTAGTTCTGATGTCAAAAATATAAGGTAGAAGTAATTGTTGTATACAATTTTAGACACTTGCAAGAGGTGGTAGTGAAAAGAGCAGATATGTTCCAAATAATTCATATTGATTATGACTCTGGCATGGCCATGGTCGCACTTAGCAAGCTGTTCTCAGTATGAGATGACTGCTCAATAGGACTTGACCCAACATTCTCATGAGATACAGTAAGGGGTGATAACCAGAAAACAACAGGGTCTCAGTCCATAATCCAAAAGGTAGAAAAATCCATTACCAAATGATTAAACAGAGCTATCTGCTTCAGGCTTGCAAGGATTAACAGAATCATGGACCTGGAGATCCTCTTCAAGGGATCATCTCTTTATGCCATTCCTTTCACAATAGGGAAACTGAGGTCCATGGAAATGATACAACAGGGGATCACTGCAATGTTGTAAAGAGGAGATTCATGGGATCATATCTGTGCCTTAGAAAGATGAATTTTCTGGAAAATTAGAGAACATATTTGAAAGGAGGAAGATATGTCAGAGTGGTAAGTAGAATAACCAATAAATGAGGAAATCTGAACTAGGGCAATAGCAGGAAGGGTGTCGAGACTTCAAAGGAGTTAAGAGATCTTAAGTGAGCAGGTTTACAGGGTTTTATGAGCAACTGGATGTAGGAGTAAAGGAGGATAAAAGTCAAAGATTATGACTGGTTTCTGTTCTGCACAATTGGGCCAACAAAGGTACTATCCACCACACCAAAGAATAAATGCAGTGGAATAGATATGAGGCACACAGAAGAAGGAAAATAGCTAATTTAGTTTGAAAACCTGAGTGTGGCTTTACAGTCTTATGATGTAAAAAGAAAAACAATAAAGCAATAAAATGTTAACAGTATGTCCTGAAGATTAAAAATTCGGTACAACCGGTTAAAGGAGGTTGATGGAGGTGACCTTTGGGAATTGGTTAATATAGGGATGGTATGGAGGAAGGCATGTAGCTAGACTTCAGAATGAGGAAGCCCGACTACCCAGCTTTCATTGCCTAACACTATCAGCAACATCTTGAGTTTATTTTGAGAAACCACCATTCCCCATTCCTAGAACTTGTGATGTAAAATTAGCTATACCATTTCCATGTCCCCAAGGGAGAGCATATATCCCAGGTCTGCCTGAAGCAAAGCGATCCTCACCTTTCTTGGCTAAAACCATTGGGAAAGCTAAGATTGCTGATTTTATTTAGAAGGATTAAACCTATAGTTACTGCTGGCCCTCTTATGACTGCAAGGAGAAAGCATGCTGAGGATAAAGCCACTCAGTAATAATAATAAAAATAGTATGGCATGCTATAACAAGACGTCTTAGAATAAAATAGAAAAATAAAATAATAAACCAATAAAACAAAAATTATAATAAAAAAAGAAAAAAAGTATGACAAATGTATGATTCAATGACATTATTAAAATGCCTGTATCTGGCTTTACCTGAAAGACTATTCGGTTATTGAAACTAACACATTCCTTCATTTACTTAAATGGGGGTCTGTCACTTGCAAAAGAAGGAGACCTGGAATAATTCAGGGGTTTTTGGCCATTTGAAGTAGTTTGCTGTGATTCAATTAGAGGAGCTAGGTAGGCATGGACGGGAGCAAGAAAAATATTTGCTGTAGTCACATTTGAGAGGATTACTGACAACAGAGAATTTCTATAAGCCTTTCAGCAATGAATGAGTGGAAGTATTTAAATGAGACTTGATGTTAAATTCCTGCTCCACCAATCCTGACTGTGTGACCTTGGGAAGGTTATTTAACCTTCCTAAGCCTTGGTTCTCTCATCTGTAAATTGGTATGGACAATGGAATCTTTATCTTAGTGTGGTTAGGGTAATGCCTATAAAGGGTTTAACTTGATGTCTAGCTCTGAATAAATGTTAGCATTTGTCCACAATTATTATTATTATGTATGTAGTTGCTTTGAGAAGTGGATTATCACTGCCTGCTTACCACCTAGCCTCTTGCATTTTCCTCTTTTTTAAAGTTGGTTTTCCTTAGAAGAGTCATAGATTTTCGGTTTGTGCGTGTGTTTGTTTGTTTTGCTTATTCTTTCTCAATGATTCCTAAATAAAATGTGTTCCATTACAAGCCTAGAGATTTTTTAGTGTGACAAATTCAGCTTCTAAGGTGAAAACAGAAATCATGTTGTGATTTTCAGCTTTTATGTGATCACCGGTAATAAAGATTCAAGTTGACAAATTCTGTTGCTGATGCATGAAACAGAATAAAGTTAATCTTATCAAGGCTCTCTGGTTCTGCAGCAATAAGAGTAAACAGGAAAAGTAAAAGCGTGTGACAGAAAGCTATGTGGGTGAGCAGATCTGCAAAGAGAGGATAAGCAGACAGTATCTGAGGGGGGATTCTTAGTTGTTTCCAATCTTCTAGGTTCTATGGAAGTTTCCCACAGTTTCTCTTTACTAAGCTCTCACAACTATGGTGGAAAAAGCCTCTTTAAGATGTCCTGGATTATTTAGTCATTTGAGCTGCTTCTGGAAGGACTGAACAAGAAATTTGCTTTATTTTTGGCTAGTAGGTATACAAACCAAACTTAGTTTAAAAAGAAAATGAGGCCGGGCGCGGTGGCTCAAGCCTGTAATCCCAGCACTTTGGGAGGCCGAGGTGGGTGGATCAAGAGGTCAAGAATCGAGACCATCCCGGTCAACATGGTGAAACCCCGTCTCTACTAATGGTGCAAAAAATTAGCTGGGCATGGTGGCGCGTGCCTGTAATCCCAGCTACTCCGGAGGCTGAGGCAGGAGAATTGCCTGAACCCAGGAGGTGGAGGTTGCGGTGAGCCGAGATCGCGCCATTGCACTCCAGCCTGGGTAACAAGAGCGAAACTCCGTCTCAAAAAAAAAAAAAAAAAAAAAAAAAAAAAAAGAAAGAAAAGAAAATGAGTGTCTTCAGCTTCTAATTATATTTTCTCTTTCAATTAAGATGTTCCAGAAAATTATTAATAGTATATTTCTGTATGTCGCAAATTGGTGGCTTATTCATATTTACTTGAAATTCACAATTAGAACCTCCACATAACTGAATCTCCAGGCCACCACTACTCAGTAAAACTGGTTTTTATTTAGATAGTGACTTTCAGCACTCCCTGTCTCCCCTACCCTTTTTGGTCAAGAGTCTGCAAATCTGAATGTTGAGTTTTGCATGAGACATACAACATTTGAATTCAGACATAGAGTACTAGTGATGCAGACGTGCTAAGTAGGTAAGTAAACATAAATGGTGATTTTAAGGGCATTCAAAAGATCAGGTCTTTCAAAAAAGGAAACTTGGAGGTAAGTCAATGGAGTAGAACATTGTAACAATCTGATAAGCTCCTGCTTCCAGAAAAATGTCATGGAAGGGTAAAGAGATTTATTTTATCTCAATATTTATTTTTAAAACTGAACTCTATTATCTCTTCTAATGGTTTTATTTCATTTCCCAAATTATTAAATATAAATAAAGTGAGACCATTTACTTAACACAAGCTGACTCTGGTTTCTGATGAAGGCTAAGTATACAACCCAAAAAAAGAGAGATGTGGAATGTGAGGCTAGCTAACAGGTTACTATATGGACATCTCCTCTGTTTTTCCCAATTAACCCAAACAGCATGAGGCCCATTATTTTCTACGGGCAAAACCAAAAATAAAGAGGAGTATTTGCTTTCCTGGGAATTACAGTTGTATATATTTTTAGTATTATTTTAAAGTTCCTCTTTTTCATAAAGTATTTGGGAGAAGAAACATGAACTGTATCTTAGATTTATATACTCCTAGATTTGTAAAGTTTTAAAGTATCATCTAATATTATCTACCACTCAAAGCAGGGATCTCTTTGTATCCATTAGGATTAGAATTTAGCTGCATCAAAAATAAAAATCCAAAAATTCTCAGCACAATAGAAGTTTATTTCTCTCTTCTATTAAAAAGGCCTGAGGTACAGAGAGTGACATCATAAAATGGCAGAGTGGGAAGCCTTGGATCCTCCTTCCTACCACAGAGACAGATTTGGCAATAAAACATGGACCAACTCCCTCTGTGAGAAATCCAGAAACCAGTTAAGGGGCTTCTGCACGACAGACAAGTATAAACCCCATCACATCAGGTCCTATATGAAAATTCATGGCACTCATGCTGCAATCTCTCCCCTAGTACAGCGCATGTTTGAGAGAAAACTTGAAGCTTCCAGTTTCTGGCTTCTGCCTATGGAGGGAAATAAAATACTGGGCTGTACTTCTAAGTTTTTACTTTCCAGGGAGCTGGATGAGGGACTGGCTTTTGTACACCTGCCTGGGAGCACTAACAGGAACAGATGCATTCTAAATACCTGGGGGGTGAGGGGACTGACAACAAAAAAGAGCTGTGCATCATGCTGCTGCTACCCAGGACTCATGCTACAGCAGACAGAGGTCAATAGAGGTTGGCGGTTTCTTTTTCAGGGAGAAGTAGAAGAGTACAGCATGTGTTCAATATCTGGCTTTTCATGGGGCTGCCTGAGGTACTAGTTTCTGTCCAGTTCGATGTGGGGAGCTGATGGAACCCAGTATACTTTAGATACCTGGGGTTCCACTGAGAGAAAAAAACGGGCTAGACTGTATGGTCATGTTTCTGCTTCAGATGACCTGTGGTAAAACAAAAAAACACAGAAGGAGCAAGAGATTTCAAGCTCCTTAAAATAAGAAACTGGCAAATCCCTCTAATTAGAAATCTGCACACATGTCTAGAGAAGACACATTCACATAAAAGACTTGAGAAGCCCCCAGAATCTCTAGCCAGGCTTATTGGTTAAGATCTTTCTACGTATAAAGCTAATCCTTAAAGACTGGGAGAGGTGGCTGATTTTTCAAATACACAGATACCAACATAAAATCACAAAAAGTACAAGACATAGGGAAAAATGGTCCAATGAAAATTTAAAAAATGAAACTCCAGAAATTGGTCTTAAAGAAACAAATAGTTATGAATTACCTAAAATGAATTCGAAATACCTGTCATAAAGATTTTTAATGAGCTCAGAAAAATTATGCATGAACAAAATGACAATTTCAAAATAGAGAGAAAGTTCTTTGAAAAAATAATGAAGCAGAAATTTTTGGAGCTGAAGAATGCAATAACTATGATGATTAAAAAAATCACGAGAAGGGCTCAACAGCTGACTTGATCAGGCAGAAAAAAAGAATCCAAGCACTCAAAAATGGGTAATCTGAAATTAGGCAATAAGAAGAACAAAAAGAAAAATGAATGAAAAAGAATGAACAAAATCTAAGAGTCTTATGGGACATCATCAAACAGACCCCTATATGGATTATGGAAGTTGCAGAGGGGAAAGAGAAAGAGAAAAGGAAAAACAGTTTATTTAGAAATTAATGGCCCCAAAATTTCCAAATCTGGAGAAGAAAAAATACATCCAGATTCTAGGAGACAATGGTTCCCAAAAAAGATGAATCCAAAGAAATCCATGTAAGATACATTATAATTAAATTGTCAAAGTCAAAGACAGAGAATTTTGAAAGCAAGAGAAAAGTGATTTGTCCCACATAAGTGAACCTCAATAAGACTCAGAGGATTTCTCAGTAGAAACCTTGCTGGCCATAAGGAGTGGGATGATATATGTACAAAGTGCTGAAAGGGGAAAAAAACTTGCCAACCAAAATACTATGTTTAGCAAAACGTTTCTTCAAAAATGAAGGCGAGGTAAAGACATTCCAAAACAAATAAAAGGTGAGAGAGTTCCTCCCCTCTATACCTGCCTCACAAGAAATGCTAAATGGAGCCATTAAAGTTGAAATGAAAACTGCTAAAGAGCAAAATGAAAGCATATAAAAGTACAAAGCTATCTGGTACAGGTGAATATAGATAAATACACAATACTGTAATACTGTATTGGTGGTACACAAGTCACTTTTAATTCTTCTATGGAAGTTATAAGACAGAAGTATAAAAATAACTATAAATATTAAATACATTAATGAATAAAAAATATTTAACCAAAACAAGATTCCACGATATGCTTTCTACAAGAGATCTACTTTAAAGTCACACATAGGCTGAAAGTGAAAGGATGGAGAAAAGATATTTCAGACAAAATATTATTAAAATGAAAACACAACATACAAAAATTTATGGGATGCAGCAAAAGCAATAATACTAAGAGATGCTTAAAGAAAAAATATAGGTGAATTAAATGTAAAAGAGTTTAGTTGAGCAAAGAACAATTCATGAATTGGGCAATCTCCTGAGCCAGAGTAGACTCAGATACTCCAGTATGGCCAGATGGTAGAAGACGATTTAAGGACAGAGAAAGGAAAGTGGCATATAGAGAACTGAAGTGAGGTACAGAAACAGTCAGCTTGGTTACAGCTCATAGTTTGCCTTATTTGAATATGATTTTGAACAATCGGCCACATTGGATTGGCCAAAACTTGGTGATCAGCACCAAAGTAGGCTATGATATGTATACAACTCCATTTAGGTTATACTTTATGATGTACAGAGAAGCCTTTAGGCTGAACTTAAAATATGTAAGGAGGCAGCTTTAGGATAAACTTCAGTTAACAGAGATAAGTTGATAACAATACATGAATGCATTAAAAATGAAGAAATATCTCAAATAAACAATCTCTCTACACCTAAAGGGATTAGAAAAAGAAGGGTAAACTAAGCCCAAAGTTAGCAGGAAGAAAGAAATAACAAAGATTAGACCAGGAATACATAAAATAGAGAAAAAAACAATATGAAAAATCAATGAAAAAAGATTTGGTGTTTTTAAAAGTTCAAGAAAATTGGCAAATTTGAACTTGACTAAGTAAGAAAAAAGACACAAGATTCAAATAAATAAAATCAGAAAACAATGAGATGGTGTTACAACTGATGCTATGGAAATAAAAGATTATAAGAGACTACTGTGAACAATTATACACCAGATCCAGGAGATTTAAGTTTATCTTGAAACCTCAAGAGACAAGATCACCCAACTCATGGGTATGTGAGGATAAACCCATGGCTGGGCTCAGCTTTAAAAGGTCTTATGTGAGATCCCTTGGGGAACAGAGCTCCATCAAAGCCAATTCAAATGGCCTATGTAGAAATAATTATTCTTGCTGCACTTTATGCAAATAATCAGGCCAAGTAAAAGACTAATGTCTATTTTACAAACCACCAGTCCTATGATGATTTGCTTTTTAACAAACATGAGGACTGGAGAGACAGAAATTATGTTCCAAAACTTATCATACATTTGTCATTAAATTCTAAACCATCTAGTTGTTTTTAAGTTTTTGCCTACATTTTAGACTAACCCTGCTTGTTCCAGTGAACCAACCAGCAATCTGTGGCTGCAGCTCAGGAAGAACAAGACGGATGAATAATGTAGAAATCTGGATTGATGTTCTAGTTCTGAGCAATTATACTGCAAATCCTGCCAGGCAATTGGAATCAATATGATGCCTATCACTTAGAGCTTTCCTTTTCAGAAAGTAAGACCAAGGGAGCTAACCAAAGACAAACACCATGCACCCAAATCCTAGCAATCATAACTATAGCCATGAGTTTTTTTGGGTGTGTCACTGGACAGCCTTTTCTCTCTCCCTTGCTGGAGGAGGACTGAGTTCCACAGTTTCATCTTAGCATTCGGCTTATGATAAGGAGTCCATGCAACACCTCCATGACATATACTTTGTCCCAAACTAATTCCAAGCTTTGGGTCAAAGTCCTAGGAAAGAAAACTAGATCTAAGGGATCCAGAGGTAGATGACAACAGAGGTTAAAAGTGTAAAGATGCATACACCCGTATGTTCATAGCGGCACTGTTTACAATAGCAAAGACCTGGAACCAACCCAAATGCCCATCGACAATAGACTGGACAAAGAAAATGTGGCACATATACAACATGGAATACTATGCAGCCATAAAAATGATGAGTTCATGTCCTTTGTAGGGACATGGATGAACCTGGAAACCATCATTTTCAGCAAACTGACACAAGAACAGAAAATCAAACACCACATGTTCTCACTCATAGGCGGGTATTGAACAATGAGAATACATGGACACAGGGAGGGGAGCATCACACACTGGGGTCTGTTGGTGGGGCAAGGGAGGGACAGCAGAGGGGTGGAGAGGTCAGGGAGGGATAACATGGGGAGAAATACCAGATGTAGGTGACAGGTGGATGGAGGCAGCAAACCACATTGTCATGTATGTACCTATGCAACAATCCTGCATGATCTGCACATGTACCCCAGAACCTAAAGTTAATAAAAAAAATTTTAAAAAGACACAGTGCAGGTGAGTGTGGCTGATTTCTGCCAATTAAGCCAAGCCCAAGCTTTCTGTTTCATGGATAAAGGCCACATTAGTATTCATGGCATAAATGAGGTCTAGGGAATTCAAGGCTAGTGACAGCAGGGAAGATAGGGCATACGTGGAAAGGAGTGGATGATTCCCACCCATTAGACCTCCCTGTCTCATGGTTGTAAGCTACTTTTACACTCATGGCCACATCTGCCAAGGTTGACCGGATATGGGGATGCAAGGACAGAAGAGGAAAACAGGACGCTCTTCCCTGTCTCACTCAGGTATCCTGGGTATCTGTTAGGCACAGAAGGGAACCAGGGATGCCTGTTCCCCTCTTTCTAGATAGGTAGTCACTCATCTTCCTTCAGTCTGTACCCCTTTCCAATGCATCTTGAACCCCTGGGACTTCTTTGGGAAAAAAAAGAAAACAGTTAAAAACAAAACAAACAAAAAGCTTTCTTTTTTCTTCTATCCTCCTCTGTCCTCTCTTCACTGCTAGGTAATTGTGTCCCTGTACTATGGAACACTTCCCTCAGATGCATCCTCCAAACTGGAAAGAGTTAATTTTCCAAACTTTAAACTGGTTGGCTTGGGATTGTGCTCAGGGAAGGGAAACCCAGAAGTCCAACATACCAGTAAAAGGGTAAGGTTTTTTACCAGCCGGGCATTTGGCCTCCCTGTCCCCATGCAAACTCATAAAAGGCCTTAGAAGTTCTGAGCTGTCGTTTCCCTTTCCCTGTACAATGGCATGATCTCACCTCACTGCAACATCAATCTCCTAGGTTCACGCGATTCCCCTGCCTCAGCCTTCAGAGTAGCTGGGATTACAGGCACACAACACCACACTCAGTTAATTTTTTGTATTTTTAGTTGAGAGCAGGTTTTACTATGTTGGCCAGACTTGTCAAACTCCTGAGCCCGTGATCTGCCTGCCTCAGCCTCTCAAAGTGCTGGGATTACAGGCATGAGCCACCCCAACCGGCAGATGCACGTTTTCTAATAACCCAGTTTGTCTGTTGTTGCCTTCAGGCCATCAAACTCCAAAGGATCATGAAAGCAGAGCCTCTGACGATGGCCCTTTTGCTGGGAGCCCTTAGATAGGCTTCTGAGGGAAATCTGACTGCGACCCCTGTCAACAGGAAGCAGTTAAGCTCGGTCTTTAACAGGAGTTAGATGTACTCCTTTAGAGGGGATAATGACACAGCCAAGTGAGAGGGCATCCCCTAGGGAAACACCAAACAGCTTACACACTGGAGTGGAGACACAGGAGTTCGAGGCCTTTGCAGCCAGGAGGAGCCTGTCCCCACCTCTTTCTGTGTGGAACCTGGGATTCAAATAGCATGACGTGGGAAGTGCAACGGCAGGAACTCTGGCCTTGTGGAGAGTCCCTGTTCCCCTCCTTTTCCCTTTTCACCCAATAAAACCCTGCTTTACTCGCCCTTCTAACCATCTGTGAGCCTGAATTTTTGTGGCCATAGGAGGGACAAGAAGCCCATCTTTAGCTGAAAAGTCCTGCAACACTGAGAGCAGCTACCGGTGGCAGGTCACATGACTGTGTGGTACGTGCAGGTATTGTAACATTGCTTAGCATTCCTCAGACCTTAAATCACTGTCAAGGACTAAAACCTGCGACGATGACTGGAAATATCTGTTCCACATCCAAAATAATCTATTTAGAATTGCTTACCCATTTCACCATGTCTCTATCAAAAATCAGTGCTTTTAGTTCCTTCCAAATCATGACTTTGGCCTCTAATCCAGTGTATTCCTGAATTATGCTGTAGAGAAAATTGCAATTTCCTCCATGTGGGTCGCTCTCCTTAAGTTTTTCTTCCTCACATTTTACAAAGCTGTAACATTTAGAAAAAGACAATTGTTTGTAAATGAATCCAGGTGTACAATTGTCCAAATCATGAAAATAACTTCTTAAACCATTATTCATTGATAAATATATTGACCAAATCAGTGTTAGAATTTGATCAATTTGTCTACAGAGATTGTGGCTACAAAATGAAAAATCACATTCAGCTTATTCATTTGTTATAAATGCAAAAGGATTAATGGAAATAGGAATCACAATATTCTACGCAAAACCAGAAGTCTACTTCATTTTTTCCCAGAGACACTCGTTTTTAGACTATGGAGCTGATTTTCCTAGCCATGTTATTAAATATAATTGTTTAGATTACATTCCAAATTACAGCAGTTCATTGGAGTAAACCTGTGTATGGGACACTTGGCATCATAAAGCTGTTTCACAGCTGGATGATGTAAAATATCCTTCAGACTCTTTGTAAAAGAGTACTGTTAGGTCAAATGAACACACTGGTAGTAATATAATATTAGAACTATTTTTATAAAATCACAACTCAACATTTTATAATAGGCTCAATAATATCTTAGAAAACTATGGTGTGTTCACATGTGTGTTGAATGAGTACATTTGCCTATACATATTAGGCTTTGATCACTAATGTTAAAACCAGCTAAACTTTGGACTTTTATGTGAATTGTGGTATGAATATATATGTACGGGTGTGTGTGTATATATATATATATATATATATATATATATGTGTGTGTGTGTGTGTGTGTGTGTATTACTCTTAAGAGTTGTGATTTTAACATAGAATTAACAACCTGCATTTCTTTCCTTTCTTTTTTCCTTTTTTTTTTTTTTAAGATGGAGTCTCACTCTGTCACCCAGGCTGCAGTGCAATGGCACAATCTCGGCTCACTGCAATCTCCGCTTCCCAGGTTCAAGTCATTCTCCTGCCTCAGCCTCCTGAGTACCTGGGTTTACAGGCACACATCACCACGCCCAGCTCATTTTTGTATTTTTAGTAGAGACGCAGTTTCACCATCTTGCCCAGGCTGGCCTTGAACTCCTGATCTTGTGATCCACTCACCTCCGCCTCCCAAAGTGCTGGTATTATAGGTGTGAGCCCCTGCGCCTGGCCAACAACCTGTATTTCAAAATTAAGATTTAAATGGTGACAATCTGTCTGAAATAATACTAATACTCCAAATTTTTGCCTGCTCTTCCAATGTTGGACATTAGCCAGGTAAAGTGGACACTACTGAGAACATGGCTTTTAGCTGGTTATGTATGTGTACAGTACTCTGTGAATTGATAATTCTGTAAAAGACGCAAATTTTGCATTACAGACCAAGGAATAAGACTAAAACAGTACTAGTGGACAACTGAGATTATTGATTATTCTACATTATTCACATCTATAATATGAAGTGATTCTGGACTTTTTTTGCTAGCTACTAGAAAATAAGCTTAGATTAATGACAGCTTAGTGAATGCATCTACAAAAATTCCATCAATAGGAAAGTAAAAGCAGTCTTTTTAAATTAAATTAAAGGATATGACACGGTACCATTTACCTGTCCTCAAAGTTTTATTACTTGAACAACCCACAAAATTGCCAAGATTTTAGCCATTTGTGAAGTCTTCTAACTTTATACTAGAGAGTATCACTTGTACCAGAACCACCTTATAAAATAGAGCTGCCTTGCTCGATTATTTTCTAAATATTGCAATCCATTTATATTTGTGCATTGGAACAATGGATCAGATGATAAATATCCATACAAGGAGACAAGAATACTGTTATAGTTTTCTGGAATTTATCTATACCAGAAAATAGAACAAATCTTCCAGAAACATGAAAAATACTAGCTTGACACTGTTCATTCTTACTTTTTCAGAACTTGTATAAATCATTTGTTCTCTTTTTGCCTCAATTTCTTTATTAATAACAGTCATGCCGGACTATATCCTGTCTGAGATACTGTGATCAAATTATTATGTATCCAGGGATTTCAGCCCTTGGCTGAGAATCATTATCAATGGCAGGAATTTTGATTCAGCAGGCTTGGGGTAGAACCTTGGCGTATATACTTTTAAGATGGGCCACAAGTGATTCTGACATTCAGCCAAGGTATGGAATAATTCTTCTATGCTTTTTGATTCGAACAAAATGGAAATGTTTAAGTCTACATTATTTCTTATGCCTTAACTACATTTTACATCTTGCTGAGAAAAGTGTCAGTGGGTGTAGCAGTGGTAAAATTGCTGCAGTGTATATCATTATAAGACCAGATATGTGCATTGTTACTGGTAGAAAAGGTGATCAAAATGAATAGTGTATTAATCAAGGTTCTCCAGAAAGAAAAGAAAATATTAGGACTCTCTCTCTCTCTCTAATATATATATATATTAATATATATATCTCTAATATATATATATTAATATACATATCTCTAATATATATATATTAGAGAGAGAGAGAGCGAGAGAAAGAGAGAGAGAGAGAGGTGGGATATATAATGTAATAGGAAATAAGATTTATGTACATAGAAATAATAGGATATATACGTGTGTGTGTGTGTGTGTGTATATATATATGTATATATATATATATATATATATATATATATGGAGAGAGAGAGAGAGAGAGAGAGAGAGAGACAGAGAGAGAGAGAGAAATTTTAAGGAATTGGTTTATACAACTGTGGGATTGGCTAATCCAAAGTCTGCAGAGCTGGTGGTAGGATACAAATTCAGGCAAAAGCTGATGTTGCAGTCTTGATTCTAATGGCTGGAAACTCAAACAGAGCCCTGTGTTTCAGTCTGGAGGGAGAATTCCATCTTCTTGGGGAACTTTTGTCTTTTTCCTAAAGGCCTTCAACTGATTGGATGATGCTCACCCATCCTATGGAGGGTAAATCTGATTTATTCAAAGTCTACTGATATAAAATGTTAAATCACAACTACAAAATACCTCCACAGCAACATCTAGACTGATTGACCAAATAATTTGGCACCATAACCTAGCCAAGTTGACACAGAAAATTAACCATCACAGAAAGTAAACTTACCAAGAGCTAATAAAAGCAAAATATTTCCAAAGTGGGTCAGATCAGAGTGAAAATGATTAGGTATCTGAGAAAGGCTGGCAGGTGCTGTGTGTGGCTGGAAGAGGCAGCAAACTTGCAGATAACTGGAGTCTGCTGGAGCATGAAAATGGTGTCCTGAGTTAAGCCTGCAGTAAAGGTTGTAGGTAACTAAGAGCAGTCAAAGGCACACAAAAATGTCAGAACTGGGACTACTTAGGCTCCATTAGAACAATGCACTTCATCACATGGATTTTCATTGTTTGTTCTCATTTTCTTGTTTGCTTATTCATTACATGCTGCTCTGCTCAGAGCATTTTGACTTCCTTGAACATTTATTTATTAGCTGTTTGGTGTTGGTTTTGCTTGTAAGCTGCATTATTCATTTCTGGAGTAACACTTCATACTAAGGCAGTTGTTGCTTGTTGACTGAACAGGCTAGTTGTAATTTCCTTGTACTCTATAGTGATGTCAGTCTTCTTTAACCCAAGAAGGGCTGTTTGGACAAGTAAGTTGCTTTCACTCCTAGTTGGTGCTCACCAAACTTTGTATCTTCATTATTCTTCTATCACGACTTCATTATCCTGTGGGCCCACCAGGTATGTACATGTTATCTAAGTGAACTATTTTGTTCACAGGCTCCACTATCTGATTTTTACATTCCCATGTTGCATTTGCTGAAATTTAATTTTGTCCAAATTTGGTGACTTTGGATAATATCATAGCTACTGTGGTTTTTAAACTCTTTGAAAGTCTTTGGGGCCTATAAAAAGCACAGAGCTTTAGAAAAGTAATTCTCACATATTGGTGTGTGTAACTTAGAGACCATGTAAAACGTAGATGACTGGCTCCACTTCGAAAAAATTATGATTTACTATATATGATGTGAGGGTGGCCACAAGTATGTGTTTTAAAGAAGCTACAGCTTTCTCTCTTGTATAATTAATAGTGATTTGTTGATAATTTGTCCTGATGCAATATGTAGTTTAAAATGGAAGCCTTTTATTTTAGAATAATTTTTGATTTATGAATCAGTTGCAAAGACTGTACAGAGCATTTTCATGCACATTTTACTCAGCTTCCCCTAAAATTAATATCTTACATTGTACATGCGTTTCAACTAAAAAATTAACATTGATATATTACTATTAACTAAACTTCAGACTTTATTCAGATTTGTAAATTTTTTACACCCATGCCCTTTTTTGGTGCCAGGATCCAACCCAGCCTACCACATTAAATTTAGTTCTCATGTCAACCCAGCCTACCACATTGAATTTAGTTCTCATTTTAACCCAGCCTACCACATTGAATTTAGTTCTCATGTCTCTTTAATCTAAAATCTATGACCAGTTCTCACCCTTTACTTGTTTCCCATGATCTTTATGGTTTGGAGGAGTACTTGAGAATTTTGTAGAATGTCCCTGGACTTGGGTTTCTTAGATGTTTTCTCCTCATTAGACTAGAATTCTGGAATTTAGAGAAGAATACTATGGAGGTGAAGTGTCTTTCTCATCACATCCTGTCAGAGGAGTGCATGATACCAACGTGACTTCTCACTGCTGATATTAACTTTGATCACTTGGTTAAGGAGAGAACTGCCAGACTTCTCCACTAAAAGGTCACTATTTTTCCCTTTCCATATTCTGTTTTTTAGGATCCAGCCCACTCTCTGTGGAGGGCATTTAAATTCCACCTCCTGGAGGGAGGAGTATCTATGTATTCTTTGAAATTCTTTGTAAGACAGATTTGCACCTTTTTTTCATTTATTTATTTGTACAATTATTTATATCAGTATGGACTCATGGATATTTTATTTTATACTGTGTTATAATTTTTCATTTTTAATTCTTGTGTTGCTTCAATTGTTTTAACTTTGGCCATTGAGTGCTCTTTCAGTATAGCTCCTGATCTGCTTTTATCCTTTTGTTTTCTGAGAATTTCTGCAATTTCTGGCATAGCATAATACTCCAGCCCCATCTTGTGTTTTTACTGCCCCAAGCCTAGAATTACTCATTTCTCCAAGGATGTCTCATTTTGCTCTTGTTATCTTGGAGGATGGTATTTAGAAACCAAGATCTGGGCCCTGGCTGTACTTTTGGCTACTCGGGTGTCATTTTATTCTAGTTACTCAGCAGACAAACCTATAAAATATATGCATGTATACTAACCAGTATGTGCACAAAACAATAATTATTTCTTTAGCTATATGTCTCTATCCATGTTTAACTACTATGTATTATACATTTTGTTTTGTGTTCTTTGCTGTTTATTGTTAAGTTCTAATAATTATGTATTCTGGATGAGTGTTTTGTATAATATTCTACTTTGAAATGTGAACAAAAAATGAAGTGACTATAAGGTACAAAAACTGTTTTAATGAAAAGTCACATGAAAAATTTTGAAGATGCCTTGTTGATCTTTAGGAGCTTCAATGTGTCTTTTTCTCTTGTAGTATTTAGAATATAGAAGTTTTGTTCAAACTCTCACCCATTTTAGATAAGTGAGTACTTATATGAGCTTGCTAGTTAGAGTACTGTTATAGAGAATTGTTGAGGCATTGGCTCTTGAATTTAACATACATTCCATGCAGTTTTTCCAAGTAAGAAAGTTAAAAATAAATCCATGTCAAAATGGTCTTACCAACTTCACATTATGAAATCTAGTAAATATGTTGAGAGTTTAACAGATTTTTATAATTGATAAATGAAAATATTTGGGACATGTAATATATCTGTATGATTTCTACTTCTTTATTTAGACACTGCAGAATATTTTTATTTTCAAATTGTAGTAATACTATATAAAATAACAATATTTTACTGGATGCTTATTCTGTACTGGATACTATACAAAATCATCTTAAATAGATTATCTTGATTTACACATAATCCATTTCTTTGATTTAATGAGAAACCAAAGAGGAATATACATTGTGTCTGTTTTATAGAGGAGGATTCAAAAGGAAGAGAGACATTGATCATGCCTCATTTACAAGGAGGAACTAAGGTCTATCTGCTGGTAATGGTAGAAAACATTGTTCAGTTGCACCTAACAAGGGAAATAAGAAAACTCCTTTTAAGAAATGAATAAGAATGTACAGAAAAAATTATTATGTGATGAGAAAATAATAGAGTTAAGGAATAATGAAAGCTGAATTTTCTATAATTAAACTTTTTATAAAAAAGCTTTTTCATAGATATCATTTTAAAACATCATAAGAGAGATAAAAATTTAACCAATATTACTTAAAGGAAAATCAAGGATTGCAACTGGACTGGGCAGGGTGGGGGATGAAAATATTCAGTTTGGAAAGAAAGAAGGGAAACTGTCTTTATTCACATATGAGGTTATCACATATACAGAAAATTCCATGAAATTTACAAAAATGCTCCAGAAAGTAAAAAGCGAGTTTACCAAGTTGTATGATACAAGATGGATATACAAAAATCAATATTTATGTATACTATCAACAAAATTTGGAAATTGGAATTAAAATAACACTACTACATATAAGATTTTTAAAAGCAATATTTAGGAAAAATCTGGAGAGAAAAAATGTGAAAGGCATACACACTAAAAAATACAAAATATTCCTGAGAAAATTAAAGATCACATAAACAAATGGAAAAGTGTACTTTTTTCAGTGGTCAGAAGACTTCCTGTTGTTAATATGTCAATTATCCTCAAATTGATCTACAGATTCATCAGAATCCTAATGAAAATTCTAACAGAATTTTTTTTAGACATTGACAAACTGATTTTAAAATTTTTATAAAAATTCAAAGGACCTAGAGGAAACAACTTTGTAAAAGAACATTGTTAAAGGACTAATACAGCCTTATTTCTAGATTTATTATAAAGCTAAAGTAATCAACATAGTGTGAAATTGGTGTGAGAGAAAAATCTGGAAAATAGTGCCCCAAAATTGACCCTCAAAAAATATAGACAACTTATATTCTACAAATTTCCAAAGGTAATTCAGTAGAGAAAAGATAATCTTTACAAAAAGTTCTCAAATTACCAGATATACATGGGCAATAGACACATTTTAAAAAAATAAAAATTTTGATCTATATCGTGTACTGTTTACAAAAATTTAAACAGATTTAAATTAAAAAACGTTGTGACCTTTGGGTAGGCAAAGTTTTCTCAGATACATCAAAAGAACCACAATCCGTAAAAGAATAAGCTGATAAATTGAATTTCATCAAATTAAAAAACTTCTCTTTACCACTGCTAAGAGAATGAAAGGGAAAAGCCAAGGATGAGGTGAAAAATTTGCAAATTGTATATCTAATAACGGACTTAACATCTGCAACACAGTAAGGATTCTCAAAACTATTTACATCTCTGCCTGGATATCTAGCAACACAATTTAAAAATGGTAAGAAAATTGAACAGCAAATATAGAGATGTTCAATACCAGCAGTCATTAGGAAACACAAATGAAACCCAGAATGAGATTCCATAACACACCTGTTAGAATCCGGGCTGCGCATGTGACGTCACAGTTGCCCCACCTCCTGGAAGAACCTGAGTTGGGCGTGGCTCAAGGTCTCCTAGCGACTAAAGCCGCAGGGTTCAGGAAACGCTCTAGTCGAGCTGGAGCGGTGGCAGCCCAAGGACGACCACCATGGGGGACCAGAGGCCGCAGGACCGGCCGAGGTCCCCGGACATGGACTCCACTCCCGGGTATTGTGACAAACCACCTTCCAAGCGCTTCCGGAAGCGCAAGCACAGGCACCTGAATATCCTGCCCATGGACACCCGGAACTCGATATCTGTGAAGGAGAGCATGGACGACGTCCCCTATGGCTGTCAGCCTCCCGAAGATACGCTTGTTTGTAGCCGTCACGAGTTCTTACTCCCCAACATCTCTCGCAGGGGTCTCCAAGCTGACCCCAAGAGCAAACAGAAAAAGCTGCTCAGGAAAGCGGCTGTATTTTCCAAACTGTCACCAGACCAACTAGCACAGAAGGCGTTTGTAGGGAGAGCCCAGCTGATGTCCAAGCATCGCTTGCCCAGGTACTCCAATGTGGGAGAAGATACGCCACCAGATCTCCTACGACAGGTGCTGAAAGCGCTGGATCCTGAGAGGAAGCTGAAGGGCGCATGGGCTTGTTGTGAGGACTGGGAGAAGGCAACCGAGGAACCCACCGAGCCTGGTAAATACCCTTGTGGGGAATTCAGCCCGCAGCCTCCCGAGACTCCGGTATCACATCTCCGCCCAGAGTCTCCTGAGACTGGAGTTTCTCGTCTCTGCCTGGAGCCTCCTGAGACTGGAGTGTCTCATCACCTGGAGCCTCCTGACCCTGGAGTGTCTCATCACCACCCAGAGCCTCCTGAGAGTAGGTTGTCCCATCTCCATCCAGAGCCGCTGGAGACTCAAGTTTCCAGTCTCCTCCTGGAGCCTCCCAAGACCCGTCAGAAGTCCAGTCTCTACCCAGAGCCTCCCAAGACTAGAGTGTCCCATCTCTACCTGGAGCCTCCTAAAACTCGTGTACCTCATCTCTGCCCAGAGCCTCCTGAGACTGGAGTGTCCCTTCTCCACCTGGAACCTCCCAACACTCGTAAGGTGTCCCGTCTCCTGCTACAGGTGCTGAAACTACTGCAAACGGAGAGGAAGCTGGAGGAAGCATGGGCTTCTTGTGAGGCCCGGGTGAAGGCAACCAGGGTGAAGGCAACCGAGAAAACCACTGAGACTGATAAAAACCTTTATGGAGAAGTCTCCCCATGGCCTTCCGAGACTCGAGTATCCAATCTCAGCCTAGAGCTACCCAACACTCGTTGGGTGTCCAGTCTCCACCCAGAGCCTTCTGAGACTAGCCAGCTATCCAGTCTCCAGCCAGAGTCCCCCAGGACGCTGGTGTCCAGTCTCTGCCCGGAGTCTCCCAATATTCCTCGAGTGTCCAGTTTCTGCACACAGCAGCCCAAGAGTCGTCGAGTATCAAGGGTCTGCCAGGAGCCTCTGGAGACTGGAGTGTCTCATGTCCTCCCAGAGCCTCCCTACACCCGTTGGGCATTGAGTCTCCACCCGGACTCCCCCAAGAGGCGAGTGTCCAGTGTCTCTTCAGAGCCTACTGAGAGCCGTCGAGTGTCCGTTGTCTCCTGGGAGCCTCCCGAGAGTTGTCGAATGTCCAGTGTCTCCTTGGAGCCTCCCAAGAATCGTCGAGGGTCCAGTATCTCCTCAGAACCTACTGAGAGTCGTAGAGTGTCCTTTGTCTCCTCGGAGCCTCCCGAAAGTCGTCGAGTATCCGGTGTCTCCTCAAAGCCTCCTGAGAGTCATCGAGGGTCCAGTGTCTCGCTGGAGCCTCGTGAGAGTCATAGAGTGTCCGGTGTCTCCTTGGAGCCTCATGAGAGTCGTAGAGGGTCCGGTGTCTCCTCGGAACCTCCCGAAAGTCATCGAGGGTCCAGTGTCACCTCAGAACCTCTTGAGAGTCATAGAGTGTCCGTTGTCTCCTTGGAGCCTCTTGAGAGTCGTAGAGTGTCCGGTGTCTCCTCGGAGCCTGCAGAGAGTCGTCGAGGGTCCAGTGTCACCTCAGAACCTCTTGAGAGCCGTAGAGTGTCCTTTGTCTCCTCGGAGCCTCCTGAGAGTCATCGAGTGTCCGGTGTCTCTTTGGAGCCTCCTGAGAGTCGTGGAGGGTCCAGTGTCTCCTCTGAACCTCCCGAGAATTGTAGAGTGTCTGGTGTCTCCTCAGAGCCTCCTGAGAGTCGAAGAGTGTCCGGTGTCTCCTCAGAACCTCCCGAGAGTCGTCGAGGGTCCGGTGTCTCCTCTGAACCTCCTGAGAGTTGTAGAGGGTCCAGTGTCTCCTTGGAGCCTCCCAAGAGTCGTCGAGGTTCCGGTGTCTCCTCGAAACCTCCTAAGAGTCATAGAGGGTCCAGTGTCCTCTCGGAGCCTCCTAAGAGTCGGCGAGGGTCCAGTGTCTCCTCCAAACATCCTGAGAGTGGTCGAGGGTCTGGTATCTCCTTGGCACCTCCTGATAGTCGTCGAGTGTCCCGAGGCTCCTTGGAGCCTACCAAGGGTCATCGAGTGTCCACTGTCTCTTCAGCCCCTCCGGAGAGTCGTCGAGTGTCCAGTGTCTCCTTGGAGCCTTTCGAAAGTCGTCAACTGTCCGGTGTCCCCTTGGAGCCTCCCAAGAGTCGTCGAGGGTCTGGTGTCTCCCCTGAACTTCCTGAAAGTCGTCGTGGGTCCAGTGTCTCCACGGAGCCTCCCGAGAGTCGTCGAGGTTCCGATGTCTCCTCGGAGCCTCCCGAGAGTCGTCGAGGTTCCGGTGTCTCCTCAGAGCCTCCCGAGAGTCGTCGAGGTTCTGGTGTCTCCTCGGAGCCTCACGAGAGCCGTCGAGGGTCCAGTGTCTCCTCGGAGCCTCCAGAGAGTCGTCGAGGTTCACGTGTCTCCTCGGAGCCTGCGGAGAGTCGTCGAGGTTCCGGTGTCTCCACGGAGCCTGCGGAGAGTCGTCGAGGTTCCGGTGTCTCCTCAGAGCCTCCTGAGAGACGTCGAGGGTCCAGTGTCTCCTCAGAGACTATGGAGAGTCATCGAGATTCCCATATCTCCTCGAAGCCTCCCGAAAGTCGTCGAGGTTCCGGTGTCTCCTTGGAGCATGTGGAGAGTCGTCGAGGTTCCAGTTACTCTTCAGAGCCTCCTGAGACTCGTCGAGGTTCCGGTGTCTCCTCAGAGCCTGCAGAGAGTCGTCGAAGTTCCGTTGTCTCCTCGGAGCCTGCGGAAAGTCGTCGAGGTTCTGGTGTCCCCTTGGAGCCTCCCGAGAGTCATCGAGGTTCCAGTGTCTCCTCAGAGCCTGCGGAGAGTCGTCGAAGTTCCGGTGTCTCCTTGGAGTCTCCCGAGAGTCATAGAGGTTCTGGTTACTCCTCAGAGCCTCCCGAGAGTCGTCGAGGTTCCGGTGTTTCCTCTGAGCCTGCGGATAGTCATCGAGGTTCCGGTGTCTCCTCGGAGGCTCCCGAGAGTCATCGAGGGTCCGGTGTCTCCTCGGAGCCGGCGGAGAGTCGTCGAAGTTCCGGTGCCTCCTCGGAGCCTCCTGAGAGTCGTCGAGGTTCCAGTGTCTCCTCAGAGACTGTGGAGAGTCGTCAAGGTTCCGGTGTCTCGGAGCCTCCCGAGAGTCGTCGAGGTTCCAGTGTCTCCTCAGAGACTGCGGAGAGTCGTCGAGGGTCCGGTGTCTCCTTGGAGCCTGCGGAGAGTCGTCGAAGTTCTGGTGTCTCCTTGGAGCCTCCTGAGAGTCGACCAGGTTCTGGTGTCTCCTCGGAGCCTGCAGAGAGTCGTCAAGGTTCCAGTGTTTCTTCAGAGCCTCCCGAGAGTCGTCGAGGGTCTGGTGTCTCCTCGGAGCCTACGGAGAGTCGTCGAAGTTCCGGTGTCTCCTCAGAACCTCCCGAGAGTCATCGAGGTTCCAGTGTCTCCTCAGAGACTGCGGAGAGTCGTCGAGGGTCTGGTGTCTCCTCGGAGCCTGCGGAGAGTCGTCAAAGTTCCAGTGCCTCCATGGAGCCTCCTGAGAGTCATCGATATTCCGGTGTCTCCTCAGAACCTGTGGACAGTCGTCGAGGTTCCGGTGTCTCCTCAGAGCCTCCCGAGAGTCATAGAGGGTCCGGTGTCTCCTTAGAGCCTGCAGAGAGTCGTCGAGGTTCCAGTGTCTCCTCGGAGCCTACTGAGAGTCGTCGAGGGTCCAGTGTCTCCTCAGAGGCTGCAGAGAGTCGTCGAAGTTCCGGTGTCACCTCGGAGCCTCCCGACAGTCGTCGAAGTTCTGGTGTCTCCTCGGAGCCTCTGGAGAGTCGTCGAGGTTCTGGTGTCTCCTTGGAGCCTGCAGAGAGTTGTCGAGGTTCCGGTGTCTCCTCAGAGCCTCCTGAGATTCGTCAAGGGTCCAGTGTGTCCTCGGAGTCTGCGGAGAGTCATCGAGTTTCCAGTGTCTCCTCGGAGTCTCCCGAGAGTCGTCGAGGGTCCGGTGGCTCCTCGGAACCTGCGGAGAGTCGTCGAAGTTCAGGTGTCACCTCAGAGCCTCCCAAGAGTCGTCGAGGTTCCAGTGTCTCCTCAGAGCCTGCGGAGAGTCGTCGAGGTTCTGCTGTCTCCTCGGAGCCGCCCGAGAGTCGTCGAGGGTCCAGTGCCTCCTCAGAGCCTGCGGAGAGTCGTCGAGGTTCCGGTGTCTCCTCGGAGCCTCCCGAGAGTCGTCGAGGGTCCGGTGTCTCCTCGGAGCCTGCGGAGAGTCATCGAGGTTCTGGTGTCTCCTCGGAGCCTCCTGAGAGTCATCGAGTGTCCAGTGTCTCCTTGGAGCTTCTTGAGAGTCATCGAGGTTCCAGTGTCTCCTCTGAGCCTGCGGAGAGTCGTCGAAGTTCCGGTGTCTCCTCGGAGCCTCCCGAGAGTCGTCGAGGGTCCGGTGTCTCCTCAGAGCCTGCAGAGAGTCGTCGAGGTTCCGGTGTCTCCACGGAGCCTCCCGAGAGTCGACGAGGGTCCGGTGTCTCCTCGGAGCCTGCGGAGAGTCGTCGAGGTTCCGGTGTCTCCTCGGAGCCTCCCGAGAGTCGTCGAGGGTCCGGTGTCTCCTTGGAGCCTGCGGAGAGTCGTCGAGGTTCCGGTGTCTCCTCAGAGCCTCCCGAGAGTCGTCGAGGGTCCGGTGTCTCCTCGGAGCCTGCGGAGAGTCGTCGACGTTCTGGTGTCTCCTCCGAGCCTGCGGAGAGTCGTCAAGGTTATGGTGTCTCCTTGGAGCCTGCGGAGAGTCGACGAGGTTCCGGTGTCTCCTCGGAGCCGGCAGAGAGTCGTCGAAGTTCCGGTGCCTCCTCGGAGCCTCCTGAGAGTCGTCGAGGTTCCAGTGTCTCCTCAGAGACTGTGGAGAGTCGTCGAGGGTCCGGTGTCTCCTCGGAGCCTGCGGAGAGTCGTCGAGGTTCTGGTGTCTCCTTGGAGCCTCCCGAGAGTCGTCGAGGGTCCGGTGTCTCCTCGCAGCCTGCAGAGAGTCGTCGAGGTTCCGGTGTCTCCTTGGAGCCTGCAGAGAGTCATCGAGGTTCCGGTGTCTACTCGGAGCCTCCTGAGAGTCGTCGAGGGTCTGGTGTCTCCTCTGAGCCTGCGGAGAGTCGTCGAAATTCCGCTGTCTCCTCGAAGCCTCCCGAGATTCGTCGAGGGACTGGTGTCTCCTCTGAGCCTGCGGAGAGTCGTCAAGGTTACGGTGTCTCCTTGGAGCCTGCGGAGAGTCGACGAGGTTCTGGTGTCTCCTCGGAGCCTCCCAAGAGTCGTCGAGGGTCCGGTGTCTCCTCAGAGCCTCCCGAGAGTCGTCGAGGGTCCGGAGTCTCCTCTGAGCCTGCAGAGAGTCGTCGAAGTTCCGGTTTCTCTTCGGAGCCTCCCAGGAGTCGTCGAAGGTCCGGTGTCTCCTCAGAGTCTGTGGAGAGTCGTCGAAGTTCCGGTGTCTCCTCAGACGCTCCCGAGAGTCGTCGAGGTTCCAGTGTCTCCTCCAAGCCCGCAGATAGTCATCGAGGTTCTGGTGTCTCCTTGGAGCCTCCCGAGAGTCGTCGAGGGTCCGGTGTCTCCTCCGAGCCTGTGGAGAGTCGTCGAGGGTCCGGTGTGTCCTCTGAGCCTGTAGAGAGTCGTCGAAGTTCCGGTGTCTCATCAGAGCCTCCCGAGAGTCGTCGAAGGTCCGGTGTCTCCTCGGAGCCTGCGGAGAGTCGTCGAAGTTCTGGTGTCTCCTCGGACGCTCCCGAGAGTCGTCAAGGTTCCTGTGTCTCCTCAGAGACTGCAGATAGTCGTCGAGGTTCCGGTGCCTCCTCAGAGCCTGCCGCGAGTCGTCGACGTTCCGGTGTCTCCTCAGAGCCTTTGGAGAGTCGACGAGGTTCCGGTGTCTCCTCGGAGCTTCCCGAGAGTCGTCGAGGTTCCGGTGTCTCCTCGGAGCCTCCCGAGAGTCGTCGAGGTTCCGGTGTCTCCTCCAAGCCTGCGGAGCGTCGTCGAGGTTCCGGTGTCTCCTCGGAGCCTCCCAAGAGTCGTCAAGGTTCCGGTGTCTCCTCCGAGCCTGCGGAGAGTCGTCAAGGTCCCGGTGTCTCCTCAGAGCCTCTCGAGAGTCGTCGAGGGTCTGGTGTCTCCTCGGAGCCTGCAGAGAGTCGTCGAGGTTTTGGTGTCTCCTCGGAGCCTGCGGAGAGTCATCGAGGTTCCAGTGTCTCCTCGGAGCCTCCCAAGAGTCGTCAAGGTTCCGGTGTCTCCTCGGAGCCTCCCAAGAGTCATCGAGGTTCTGGTGTCTCCTTGGAGCCTGCGGAGAGTCGTCGAGGTTCCGGTGTCTCCTCGGAGCCTCCCGAGAGTCGTCGAGGGTCCGGTGTCTCCTCGGAGCCTGCGGAGAGTCGTCGAAGTTCCAGTGTCTCCTCGGAGCCCCCTGAGAGTCATCGAGGGTCCGGTGTCTCCTCGGACCCTCCCGAGAGTCGTCGAGGGTCCGGTGTCTCCTCGGAGCCTGCGGAGAGTCGTCGAGGTTCCGGTGTCTCCTCGGAGCCTCCCGAGAGTCGTCGAGGGTCCGGTGTCTCCTTGGAGCCTGCGGAGAGTAGTCGAAGTGCTGGTGTCTCCTCGGAGCCCCCCGAGAGTCGTCGAGGGTCCGGTGTCTCCTCGGAGCCTGCAGAGAGTCGTCGAGGTTCCAGTGTCTCCTCGGAGCCTCCCAAGAGTCGTCAAGGTTCCGGTGTCTCCTCGGAGCCTCCCAAGAGTCATCGAGTTTCCGGTGTCTCCTTGGAGCCTGCGGAGAGTCGTCGAGGTTCCGGTGTCTCCTCGGAGCCTCCCGAGAGTCATCGAGGGTCCGGTGTCTCCTCGGAGCCTGCGGAGAGTCGTCGAAGTTCCAGTGTCTCCTCGGAGCCCCCTGAGAGTCGTCGAGGTTCCGGTGTCTCCTCGGAGCCTGCGGAGAGTCGTCGAGGTTCCAGTGTCTCCTCGGAGCCTCCAGAGAGTCGTCGAGGGTCCGGTGTCTCCTCGGAGCCTGCGGAGAGTCGTCGAGGTTCCGGTGTCTCCTCGGAGCCTCCCGAGAGTCGTCGAGGGTCCGGTGTCTCCTCGGAGCCCGCGGAGAGTCGTCGAGGTTCCGGTGTCTCCTCGGAGCCTGCGGAGAGTCGTCGAAGTGCCGTTGTCTCCTCGGAGCCCCCCGAGAGTCGTCGAGGGTCCGGTGTCTCCTCGGAGCCTGTGGAGAGTCGTCGAGGTTCCGGTGTCTCCTCAGAGCCTCCCGAGAGTCGTCGAGGGTCCGGTGTCTCCTTGGAGCCTGCGGAGAGTCGTCGAAGTTCCGGTGTCTCCTCGAAGCCCCCTGAGAGTCGTCGAGGGTCCGGTGTCTCCTCGGAGCCTGCGGAGAGTCGTCGAGGTTCCAGTGTCTCCTCGGAGCCTCCCGAGAGTCGTCGAGGGTCTGGTGTCTCCTCGGAGCCTGTGGAGATTCTTCGAGGTTCCGGTGTCTCCTCGGAGCCTCCCGAGAGTCGTCGAGGGTCCGGTGTCTCCTCGGAGCCTGCGGAGAGTCGTCGAAGGTCCGGTGTCTCCTCGGAGCCCCCTGAGAGTCGTCGAGGGTCCGATGTCTCCTCGGAGCCTGCGGAGAGTCGTCGAGGTTCCGGTGTCTCCTCGGAGCCTCCCAAGACTCATCGAGGGTCCAGTGTCTCTTCAGAGCCCCCCGAGAGACGTCGAGGGACTGGTGTCTCCTCAGAGGCTGCAGAGAGTCGTCGAGTTTCCATTGTCTCCTCGGAGCCCCCCGAGAGTCGTCGAGGTTCCGGTGTCTCCTCAGAGCCTGCAGAGAGTCTTCGAGGTTCCAGTGTCTACTCAGAGCCTCCCGAGATTCGTCGAGGTTCCGGTGTCTCCTCAGAGCCTGCAGAGAGTCGTCGAGGTTCCAGTGTCTACTCAGAGCCTCCCGAGATTCGTCGAGGTTCCAGTGTCTCCTCAGAGACAGCAGAGAGTCGTCAAGGTTCCGGTGTCTCCTCGGAGCCGCCCAAGAGTCATCGAGGTTCCGTTGTCTCCTCGGAGCCTGCGGAGAGTCGTCGAGGTTCCGCTGTCTCCTTGGAGCCTTTCGAGAGTCATCGAGGATCTGGAGTCTCCTCGGAGCCTGCGGAGAGTCGTCGAGGTTCCGGTGTCTCCTCGGAGCCTCCCGAGAGTCGTCGAGGGTCCGGTGTCTCCTCGGAGCCTGCGGAGAGTCGTCGAGGTTCCAGTGTCTCCTCGGAGCCTGCGGAGAGTCGTCGAGGGTCCGGTGTCTCCTCGGAGCCTGCAGAGAGTTGTCGAAGTTCCAGTGTCTCCTTGGAGCCTCCCAAGATTCGTCGAGGGTCCGGTGTCTCCTCGGAGCCTGCGGAGAGTCGTCGAAGTTCCAGTGTCTCCTCGGAGGCTCCTGAGAGTCATCGAGGTTCCGGTGTCTCCTCGGAGCCTCCCAAGAGTCGTCGAGGGTCCGGTGTCTCCTCGGAGCCTCCCGAGAGTCGTCGAGGTTCCAGTGTTTCCTTGGAGCCTGCGGAGAGTCGTCGAGGTTCTGGTGCCTCCTCGGAGCCTCCCGAGAGTCGTCGAGGTTCCGGTGTCTCCGCCAAGCCTGCGGATTGTCGTCAAGGTTCTGATGTCTCCTCAAAGCCTCCTGAGAGTCGTCGAGGTTCTGGTGTCTCCTTGGAGCCTTCCAAGAGTCGTCGAGGATCCGGAGCCTCCTCGGAGCCTGCGGAGAGTCGTCGAGGGTCTGGTGTCTCCTCGGAGCCTGCGGAGAGTCGTCGAGGTTCCGGTGTCTCCTCAGAGCCTCCTGAGAGTCGTCGAGGGTCCGGTGTCTCCTTGGAGCCTGCGGAGAATCGTCGAGGTTCTGGTGTCTCCTCGGAGCCTCCCGAGAGTCGTCGAGGGTCTGGTGTCTCCTCGGAGCCTGCAGAGAGTCGTCGAAGTTCCAGTGTCTCCTTGGAGCCTCCCGAGATTCGTCGAGGGTCCAGTGTCTCCTCAGAGCCTGCGGAGAGTCGTCGAAGTTCCAGTGTCTCCTCGGAGGCTCCTGAGAGTCGTCGAGGTTCCGGTGTCTCCTCGGAGCCTCCCAAGAGTCGTCGAGGGTCCGGTGTCTCCTCGAAGCCTCCCGAGAGTCGTCGAGGTTCCAGTGTTTCCTTGGAGCCTGCGGAGAGTCGTCGAGGTTCCGGTGCCTCCTCGGAGCCTTCTGAGAGTCGTCGAGGTTCCCGTGTCTCCTCAGAGCCTGTGGATAGTCGTCGAGGTTCTGGTGTCTCCTCGGAGCCTCCCGAGAGTCGTCGAGGGTCTGGTGTCTCCTCGGAGCCTGCAGAGAGTCGTCAAAGTTCCAGTGTCTCCTTGGAGCCTCCCGAGATTCATCAGGGGTCCGGTGTCTCCTCGGAGCCTGCGGAGAGTCGTCGAAGTTCCGGTGTCTCCTCGGAGGTTCCTGACAGTCACCGAGGTTCCGGTGTCTCCTCAGAGACTGTGGAGAGTCGTCGAGGGTCCAGTGTCTCCTCAGAGCCTCCCGAGCATCGTCGAGGTTCCAGTGTGTCCTCGGAGCCTGCAGAGAGTCGTCGAGGTTCCCTTGTCTCCTCGGAGCCTCCCGAGAGTCGTCGAGGGTCCGATGTCTCCTCCGAGCCTGCGGATAGTCATCGAGATTCTGGTGTCTCCTCGGAGCCTCCCGAGAGTCGTCGAGGTTCCGGTGTCTCATCAGAGACTGTGGAGAGTCGTCGAGGTTCCGGTGTCTCCTCGGAGCCTCCCGAGAGTCGTCGAGGGTCCGTTGTCTCCTCCGAGCCTGCAGATAGTCGTCGAGGTTCCGGTGCCTCCTTGGAGCCTTCCAAGAGTCGTCGAGGATCCGGAGTCTCCTCGGAGCCTGCGGAGAGTCGTCGAGGTTCCGGTGTCTCCTCGGAGCCTCCCGAGAGTCGTCGAGGGTCCGGTGTCTCCTCGGAGACTGTGGAGAGTCGTCGAGGTTCCGGTGTCTCCTCGGAGCCTCCTGAGAGTCGTCGAGGTTCCAGTGTGTCCTCAGAGCCTGCAGAGAGTCGTCGAGGTTCCGGCGCCTCCTCAAAGCCTCCCGAGAGTCGTCGAGGTTCCGGTGTCTCCTCTGAGCCTGCGGATAGTCGTCGAGGTTCTGGTGTCTCCTCGGAGCCTCCCGAGAGTCGTCGAGGTTCCGGTGTCTCCTTGGAGCCTTCTGAGAGTTGTCAAGTATCCGTAGTCTCCTCAGAGCCTGCGGAGAGTCGTCGAGGTTCCGGTGTCTCCTCGGAGCCTCCCGAGAGTCGTCGAGGGTCCGGTGTCTCCTCGGAGCCTGCAGAGAGTCGTCGAGGTTCCAGTGTCTCCTCGGAGACTCCTGAGAGTCGTCGAGGTTCCGGTGTCTCCTCGGAGCCTGCGGAGAGTCGTCGAGGTTCCGGTGTCTCCTTGGAGCCTCCCGAGAGTCGTCGAGGGTCCAGTGTCTCCTCGGAGCCTGCGGAGAGTCGTCGAGGTTCCGGTGTCTCCTCAGAGCCTCCAGAGAGTCGTCGAGGTTCTGGTGTCTCCTCAGAGACTGTGGAGAGTCGTCGAGAGTCCGGTGTCTCCTCGGAGCCTCCCAAGAGTCGTCAAGGTTCCAGTGTGTCCTCGGAGCCTGTGGAGAGTCATCGAGGTTCTGGTGCCTCCTCGGAGCCTCCCGAGAGTCGTCGAGGTTCTGATGTCTCCTCCAAGCCTGCGGATAGTCGTCGAGGTTCTGGTGTCTCCTCGGAGCCTCCCGAGAGTCGTCGAGGGTCCGGTATGTCCTCTGAGCCTCCCGAGAGTCGTCGAGAGTCCGTTGTGTCCTCTGAGCCTGCAGAGAGTCGTCGAAGTTCCGGTGTCTCCTCAGAGCCTGCGGAGAGTCGTCGAAGTTCCAGTGTCTCCTTGGAGCCTCCCGAGAGTCGTCGAGGTTCTGGTGTCTCCTCAGAGACTGCAGATAGTCGTCGAGGTTCCGGTGTCTCCCCAGAGCCTGCAGAGAGTCGTCGAGGTTCCAGTGTCTCCTCAGAGCCTGCAGAGAGTCGTCGAGGTTCTGGTGTCTCCTCAGAGCCTGTGGAGAGTTGTCGAGGTTCCGGTGTCTCCTTGGAGCTTCCCAGGAGTCGTCAAGGGTCCGGTGTCTCCTCAGAGCCTCCCGAGATTCGTCGAGGTTCCAGTTTCTCCTCGGAGCCTCCCGAGGGTCGTCGAGGTTCTGCTGTCTCATCCGAGCCTGCAGAGAGTTGTCGAGGTTCCGGTGTCTCCTTGGAGCTTCCCAAGAGTCGTCGAGGGTCCGGTGTCTCCTCGGAGCTTCCCAAGAGTCGTCGAGGGTCCGGTGTCTCCTCGGAGCCTGTGGAGAGTCGTCGAGGTTCCGGTGTCTCCTCGGAGCCTCCCGAGAGTCGTCGAGGGTCCGGTGTCTCCTCGGAGCCTGTGGAGAGTCATCGAAGTTCCGGTGTCTCCTCAGAGCCCCCTGATGGTCGTCGAGGGTCCGGTGTCTCCTCAGAGCCTCCCAAGAGTCGTCGAGGTTCTGTTGTCTCCTCAGCACCCTCCGAGAGTCGTCGAGTGTCCGTTGTCTCCTCGGAGCTTCCTGAGAGTCGTCAAGGGTCCCGTGTCTCCTCGGAATCTCCTGAGAGTCGTCAAGGGTCCCGTGTCTCCTCGAAATCTCCTGAGAGTCATCGAGGGTCTGGTGTCTCCTTGGAGCCTCCTGAGAGTCATCGAGGGTCTGTTGTCTCCTTGGAACTTCCTGAGAGTCGTCGAATGTCCAGTGTCTCCTCGGAGCCTCCTGAGAGTCGTCAAGGGTCTAGTGTCTCCTCGGAACCTTCCAAGAGTCGCCGAGTGTCCCGTGTCTTCTTGGAGCCTCCTGAGAGTCATCGAGGGTCCGGTGTCTCCTCCGAATCTCCCAAAAGTCGTCGTGGGTCCAGTGTCTCCTCAGAACCTCCCGTGAGTCATCAAGTGTCCAGCATCTCCTTGGAGCCTCCTGAGAGTCATCGAGTGTCCAGTGTCTCCTCGGAACCTCCTGAGAGTCGTCGAGTATTCAGTGTCTCCTCGGATTCTCGTGAGGGTCGTCGATTGTCCCGTGTCTGCCCAGAGTCTTCTGAGAGTGGAGTGTCGCATGTCCTCCGAGAGCCTCCCAGTACCCGTCGGACGTCCAGTGTCCACCCAGAGTCCGCTAAGACACGGGTGTCCAGTCTCTATTCAGAGCCTCCTGGGAGTCGTCGTGTGTCCAGTCTCCACACGGAGTCTCATGAGACTGTAGTGTCCCATCTCTCCCAGGAACCTCCCTTTACTTGTCGTGTGTCCTGTCTCCTACTACAGGTTTTGAAACTGCTGGATACTGAGAAAAAGCTTGAGGACATATGGGCTCGTTGGGAGGCCCTGGAAAAGGCAACTAAGGAACCCATGGAGCCTCATGAATACCCTTATAAGGAAGTCCACCCACAGCCTCCTGAGACTACAGTGTCCCATCTCTGCCTGGAGCCTCCCGAGACTTTCCTATCTCTTCTCCACTCAGAGCCTCCTGAGACTCATGTATCTCACCTCCGCCCACAACCTTCCAAGACTGGAGTGTCCCATCTCCCATCGGAGCCTCCCAAGACTCGTCGGGTGTCCAGTCTTTACTCAGAGTCCCCCAAGACAAGGGTGTCCAGTCTCTGCCCAGAGCCTCCTGAGACTAGAATGTCTCATGTCCTCCTGGAGCCTCCCAAGACCCTTCGGGTGTCCAGTCCCTACCCAGAGTCCCCCAAGACACGAGTGTCCAGTGTCTTCTCGGAGCCTCCTAAGACTCGTCGAGTGTCCAGTCTCCACCCAGAGCCTCCCAAGACTGGAGTGTCTCATGTCCTCCCAGAGCCTCCCAAGACTCGTCGGGTGTCCAGTCTCCACCCAGAGTCCCCCAAGACACGAGTGTCCAGTGTCTCCTCGGAGCCTCCTAAGACTCGTCGGGTGTCCAGTCATTGCCCAGAGCCTCCCGAGACTGGAGCGTCTCATGTCCTCCCGGAGTCTCCCAACACACGTCAGGCATCCAGTCTCCACCCAGAGTCCCCCAAGATGCAGGTGTCCAGAGTCTCCTCAGAGCCTCCCAAGAGTCGTCGAGTGTCCAGTCTCTGCCCGGAGACTCCCGCGACTGGAGTGTCCCATCCCCATTGGGAACCTCCCAACACTCGTCGGGTATCCAGTCTCCTACTACAGGTGCTGAAACGGCTAAATCATGAGAGGAAGCAGGAGGACGAATGGTCCCATTGTGAGGACCAGGAGAAGACAACTGACAAATCCACCGAACCTGATAAATATCCTTGTGGGGAATTCTACCTGAGACCTCCCGAGACTCAGGTGTCCCATTTCCGCCCAGAACCTCCTGAGACTCACATATCTCATCTCCGCCCAGAGCCTCCAGAGACTCATCGGATGTCCAGTCTCCGCCCGGCGCCTCCCAAAACTCGTCGGGTGTCCAGTCTCCGCCCAGAGCCTTCTAAGACTCGTCGGGTGTCCAGTCTCCGCCCAGAGCCTCCCAAGACTCATCGGGTGTCCAGTCTCCGCCCAGAGCCTCCCAAGACTCGTCGGATGTCCAGTCTCTGCCCAGAGCCTCCCAAGACTCGTCGGGTGTCGAGTCTCCGCCCCGGGCCTCCCAAGACTCGTCGGGGGTCCAGCCTCCGTGCAGAACCTCCAAAGACTGGAGTGTCTCATCTCCACCCAGAGCCTCCCAAAGCTCCAGTGTCCCATCAGTTCTCGGAGCCTCCCAAGATTCAAGCACCCCATCTAGAAGAACTGCGTCAGGAAGATACACCAAGCACAACGGAGTGCATTTCTGACTCTGTTCAACACAGATACACATCCAGAAGATTCACTGAGTTCTTCAACTGGGCTCTAGACATGGGAGTTGATGAAGAATGCATCAGGAGTCTGTATGACTGTATCCCCGAAGGCAGAGCAACCTATCAAGATCAACAGATGAAGAAGATAAAAGACAGTTCCTCTGAGCTGCAGTACAGCGTGGAGCTAGATGAAACAGATGAGGTTGAACTCCCTTTACCTGAAATGGACTGGAACATGAAACTCCAGGCACCTCCAAATTCTTCTACTGCACAGCCTGTGAAGATAAGTCATGGAGGAGCAAGATACCTCAAGCCTGTGTTGTCGAAAGAGCTAAAAAGTGATGAACCTTTGATTGACCCCAATCTCTTACTTGAAAAGCCTGAGGAACCTGACATGTTTGACGATCTTTATGGACCAATTGCCTTTAAGGATTTCATTCTAAGCAAGGGCTATGAAATGCCCGGCATCATTGAAAGGTTGTTTACCAGGAAGGGATGGACTTATATCTCTGTTAAGACTCCTATGCAACGCGCAATTCAAGTTTACAAATACAAAGAAGACGACGCAGATGCATCGGAAGAAAATTAGATGATTTTCAATTTATGACTTAATTGGGTATTTCTTGCTCTCATTTTAAACATCAATCGGAATTTGTGATGACTGGCCCTGTGTATGTACAACTTTGGCAGCATCTGTAAATTCAATACCTAATGTTTATAAATATTTCTTAATGACCTACTTTGGCTTCATTATTTCATGTATTTTGTCAATTATGTGATTAATATTCACATATACTTTTCTCACGTTTTTGAAGCATTGTGAATATTACATCATCATGTCAATTATTTGCAAAAATACATACAACCAGAAATAAAAGAATTATTCTTTTTTTCTTTTCTGTTTTTGAGACAGAGTTTCACTATTGTTGCTCAGGCTGGAGGGCAGTGGCATGATCTTGGCTCACTGCAACCTCCGCCTCTCAGGTTCGAGTGATTCTCCTGCCTCAGCCTCCCGAGTAGCTGGGATTAGAGGCATGTGCCGCCACACTTGGTTAATTTTGTATTTTTAGTAGAGACAGGATTTCTCCATGTCAGTCAGGCTGGTCTCAAACTCCTGAACTCAGGGGATCCACCTGCTTTGGCCCCCCAAAGTACTGAGATTACAGGCGTGAGACAGCAAGCCCGGTGAAGAATTATTCTTAAGACTAGAAATAGGGTTGGGGACATTGGTTCATGCCTGTAATCCCTCCCCCTCTTTGGGAGGCCCAGTTGGGTGGATTGCTTGAGCCCAGGGGTTCAAGACAGTCTGGGTAACATGGTGAAACCTGATCTCTACAAAAAATACAAAAATTAGCCAGGCATGGTGGTGCACACCTGTAGTTCCACCTACCCAGGGGGTTGAGATTGGAGGATCACTTCAGCACACGAGGTTAGACTGCAGTAAGCCATGATTATGCCACTGTGCTACAATCTGGGTGACAGAGCAGACCCTGTCTCAAAACAACCAAACAAATGAAAAACCAAAATGTGCTGAGTAAAAGGAGAATTGCATAATTCTACTTATGTTGAAATTGTAATGAAATAATTATGACAATTATTTTGTTAAGCAAAAATTGGAGTCTATAGCCAAAATAATGTTAACATTTTTTAATAGTAAAATTGTTATCTTCCCCTTTGGATTACATCAAACCCCCAAAACCAGTTTGAAAACTATTTATCAAAATCATAGGTGAAACTTGAGTAATGCCATTTTATCATATCTCTCAATTGAATGTATGTAAATTTTCACCATGTTCATAAACCTTCACTACAGAAGACTATTACCAAATCATATAAACAGGTGCAGAATAGGAGGCAGCTTCAACTCCCTGGCAAATCTCATGTGCAAAATAGATCTGCATGAGAAAAAAATCAAGCAACATCAAATATCCTTACATACCTGTTCAAGTTAAAATAATTTTCATTTAATTAATAGCAATTTAAAATGCATTCATAAGTTTAAAATCAGCAACTGCTTTACGTTTCAAAAATAGCAGGTAAAACTGTGGCATAGGTAAATTTGTAGGTAAATATATTTGCAGTGTAGAACTGAAGTGCACTTTTTCTTTCAGTGATGAAAGAATCCATCTGTAAATGGAAGTATATGCATATATTTCATCTAAGTAAGGAGCAATATATACATCTGTCTATGTGCAAATTCCGTTTGTAGTGAAGTTTGTCTGTGGGCATTATGTTCCTGAAGAACCAAGTCCTTTTTAATGTTGTTTTCTAAGCCAAGGCTTAGAATTTCTCTTCAAATTGATCATAACAAATTTAGGTTTATGACACCACTATGTCTTAATGCATTTCTGCAACGGTTTCCAACTTGTGTCCCCTCTTGAGTGCATTTTTGTAAAATACAAGCATGGCTTGTTAATTCTCCAGGCTCATCTAAACTTATCTAGGTACATAAGCACTCACACACACCTGCACACCGATACACACACTTGCTCCTGCATTCCAGACTCCAGTCAATATTCCTTTTCTTACCTCTATGTCTTTCTTACGTCTTCGTACATAATTTTCTTTATTGTTAGGACTTCATTCAAGCCATGTGATCCTATTTCAGTGCTCTCCCCACCAAGGTCAATTTCATGATTACTTTTATTAAAATTATGTTTGTAGACAAGGATACTCATTTCCCAGTTGTCTTCAACTGAAGAACTCACTTCAATATCCTAAAGAAATGAGTCATTAATGCTTTCAAAATAAGAGAAATCCCCATATTTTTTCATTCAGACTTCTGAGAGGCCAATGACATCCCTTATGGCTGAGAGTTATCTTGTTTCTGAGGTTCTCCAGCAAAGCCTTGGGCTTCATGCAGCAGCATTCAGTGTTGAGTTCCTTTCAGCAATAGACAACCCTACTTTTCCACACTTGGTTATGTGACCTTGCACTTCATGGAAGATGTATTCTCATCTACACCATGGACACCATGTCATCAAACTCAAATTCTTGGGTTACTGGTTACTTAACGAATTACTTATTAAAGTGCTTAATGCTTCAGGCATCAGAGAATTAATACTAAACCTATATTTATGGAAGACAAGGAGGGAATTGGAAAAGAAGTATACTAAAAAGTGACAACTGAAAGACACTATAAAAAATAACTTTTTGGTGTGTTTATCTGGTGATAGCCTTAACCTACATCACACACAATCTTAGCCGTTTCTTAGCATGAAAACGTGGTGCTTGCTTTGGCTGCACATATACTAAAATTAAGATGAAAAAGTGTAATTGCAAAATAAGAGCCAATAGGGTTTCTATTGTTTCTTGGTAATGGCTGCTTCCAGTGAAATAAACTTTCCTCAGAAAAGTTATGTGGGTTTCTCCACACTGTAATTACACACATTGGTATTAGTTGTCACACAGATAGAAACAATGTTTGATCTATTTGGATTTTTTAACACCTGTCGGACTTCTGAAAACATCCTAACTTCAAATCTATAGGTTTTAGAAAGAGAGGGAAGTCAAGAGAGCTTAATATATAACTATTCCTGTGTAGCTTAAAGCTGTGAATGGTATATTCCATAAATAATGTCATAATCAATTGCATTACAGCATCACATAGGCTTCGGAAAAGCTTTGGAGAATTTGTCTGTAGGAACATGTGATATAACAAAGATGAAGGAAATTATTTTTCATTTCTGAGAGTTTCCATGAATGAACAAGGCCTTTGGAGCTGGGCAAAAACGAGTTCATACCCCAGTACTACCATGTTCTTATCCTGTAGCTATAGACAGAGAAGATGGAGGGAAAACACAGAGGGTTGGCTGAAGAGGGAGGAAGCTAGGAATGTTAACTGGGGCTACTGCACACTGGAACATGTTCCTAGACCCCAGTGATTCCTACAGAGAGGGTGAGTTTAACGGGCAAGGAGCAACCCACTCTCAGTGTGAGCCTTTGGAATCTCAGCATGAGGAGACCCCTTGACAACCACGGACACTTGAGTTGGCAGGGAAAGTTACTTAGAGAAATGGTTGGGGCAGAACTCCAGCTGGGGACAGAGCACAGAGGGTGTCTTGTGGGAACAACTGTAGTGGAGCACTGTCAGAGATGCACATCCCCCTAGGCTTTTTGATACCCTAGGAGAATTTAGCTCTAGGTGAAATTTCAGACCTGAACTCTGCAGGGCAATGTTACCCATGAGACAGGACTAGTCCAACCTGAGCACCTCTTGGTCTGCTGGCCTCTTGCGGGGCCACAGCTGCTTGCAGCACGCTGCCAGGTGCCACTTGGGGCCCACATCATAGCTGGTAGACCACGCCAGAGTGTTCTCTACAAACATACAACAGCTCGTTTTGCACCCATAGCCACCATCCACATTGCTATGCTGGTGTATGTATGCCCAGGCAGACCTAGACTTTCCTTCCTGCCAGCACAATGGTACACCTGCACCCTGCCTTTCCACTGCTGCTGGCACGAGTGCGCCTCCTCCCCCAACCCCCTTCTCCACCACACCACCATTGTCTTCAGAACATTGGTTTGCACAGACCCCCCCAGACCCCACCGTCAGTACCTTGCCCCTAAGCCTCAGCCACCAGAGCAAAACTAGTCATGGAAAACAGTGGACTGCCACCAGCCTTAAGCAGCCACTGCTGCCTGGGTGAACATGCACAGGGTGCAGACAGTCCCTCATCCACCAATGCCCCCACCTTCATGCTAAAACCACCACCTGCAGGCACATGCTCACAGTCCCAGTTGGGACTCCTCACCCCCTCCAAGCCATACTGCCGTCACTGCTGCTGCAAATACCCATATTGAGGCTACCACCTCAGACGTGGAAATAGAAAGGATTATAAGAGACTACTGAGAACAATTATATACCAACAAATTGGGAAACCTAGAAGAAATTGATAAATTCCTAGAAACATATAACCTACTAAAACTGAATCGTGACAAAAATAGAAAATCTGAACATATTTATAATTAGTAAGGGCACTCATTCAGTAATAAAGAACCTCCCAACAGGCCAGACACGGTGGCTCATGCCTGTAATCTTAGCACTTTAGGAAACTAGGCAAACAGATCATTTGAGGTCAGGAGTTCAAGACCACCCTGGCCAACATAGTGAAATCCTGTCTCTACTAAAAAATACAAAAATTAGCCAGGCATGGTGGCAATTGCCTATAATCCCAGCTACTCAGGAGGCTGAGGCATAAGAATTGCTTGAACCCAGGAGGCAAAGGTTGCAATGAGCCGAGATTGCATCACTACTGCTCTCCAGCCTGGGCAATAGAGTGAGACTCTGTCTGAAAAAAAAAAAAAAAAAAGAAAAGAGAAAACCTCCCAACAAAGTAAAGCTCAGGACCAGATGGCTTGACATAGGAATTCTAACAAATAGCTAAAGAAATATTAATGCCAATATTTCTTGAAACCTTTCAAAAAAAATTTAAAAGATGGAATACTTCCAAACTCATTTTATGAGGCCGGCATTATCTAACACCAAAGCCAAAAAAAAAAAAAAAAAGACACTACAAGAAAAGAAAAGTGTAGGCTAATATTCTTGAATATAGATGCAAAACTTCTCAAAAACTAACAGCAAACTGAATTTAACTTATTGAAAGGATTATATACTACAAATGGGTGATATTTATCCCTAGGATGTAAGGATGGCTTAACATTTGCAAATCAATAATGTACCACATTAATAAAACAAAGGGTAAAAAATACACGTTTGTCTTAATAAATTGAAAAAATTATGTTTAAAAATTCAATTTCTTATAAGAATTCAATACATTTAGAATACAAGGAAATTCTCTCAACATAATAAAGGCTGTATATGAAAAGTCCACTGTAAAGATCATACTCAATGGTGAAAAACTGAAACTTGTCCTCTAAGATCAGGAACAGGCAAGGATGTGCACCCTTGCCACTTCTATTCAACATATTTATCAGAGCAATTAGGCAAGACAGAGAAATAAAAGGCACCCAAGATGGAAAAGAAGAAGTTAAATTTTCTCTATTTGCAGATGATGTAATCTTATATACAGAAAGCCCTAAACATGTAACAAAAAAAAAAATTAGAACTAATAAATGATTTTAGTAAGGTTGCAGGAAACAAAATCAATATACAAAATTTAGTTATGTTTTTATACACTAACAATGAACTGCCTGAAACAAATTAAGAAAACAATCTCATTTATAATAGTATCAAAAAGAATAAAATTCTTAGAAATACTTAAGCAAAGAGGTGAATGACATCTACACTGAAAACCATATGCTATAGTTTCCATGTAGGTTGTCTCCACAAAAATTTGTGTTGAAATTTAATTGCCAATGTAATGGTATTGGGAGGTAGTAACTTTAAGAGGTGATTAGGTCATTAAGAGAGATTAATGACTTTCTCACAGGAGTGAGTTCTTGGATTTGTGAGACTGGATTTGTTACCATGAGAGTAGGCTGTTATAAAGTAAGGCTGTCGCTCGTGCTTGGCCTTTTTGTATGTGCCTGCTTCCCCTTCCAATTCTCTGCCATGTTATGATGCACAAAGCCCTCACCAGAAGCTGGCCAGATACAGCCACCTGATCTTGGGCCTCCCATTCTCTAGAATTGTGAGCTAAATAAACCTCTTTGCTTTATAAAATACCCAGGTATTCTGTTGTAGCAACAGAAAACAGACTAAGACAACATATAACATTGATCAAGTAAATTAAAGAAGACATGAATAAATGGAAAGGCATCTCATGTTCATGGATAGGAAAAATATTTTTAAAATGTCCAATTACTCAAAGTAATCTATAATTCAATGCAATGCCTATCAAAATCCTTATGTGATTTTTTAGAGAAATAGAAAAAGAATCCTGAAATTCATATGGAACCCCCAAGAACTCTGAATAGCCACAGGAAAGAAAATTATTTCACTTTGTTCCTCAGGGAAAAGAAAAACAAAGCTAAAGGTTTCGTGTTTTTCATTTAAAAATATATTACAAAGCTACAGTAATAAAAAAACAATATGGTACTAGCATAAAGACAGACATACAAACGAGTGGAACAAACTAGAAAGCCCAGAAATAAACCTGCTCATATATGGTCCACTACTAAGAATAAACAATGGGAAAAAGATACTCTCTTCAATTAAAGTGATTGGAATACTGTATAGCCACATGCAAAAGAATGATCAGATCCTTGTCTTGCACCATGCACAAAAATAAACTCAAGACAGAAAAGAGACTTAAATGTGAGACCGGAAACTCTAAGACTCCTAGAATAAAACATAGAGAGAAAGCTTTATGACCCTTGTCATGAAAATGATTTCTTGGAAATCTCACTTTGTGAGATTTAGTGGAAGTCAGACCCTACTTCCTTTTACATAATTGAAAATGCCACTTTCAGATTTTTCACAACATTCCTTGCAGTTAGGATGTGAGTACATGACAACATTCTGCCAAACAGATGCTCTTGTCAGTACTATCACACTTGGAATTGAAGATAACCATGCCAAAAATCTGTGACCATGGAGATTCACCTTGGGTGGAAAATGTAGTTGTCTCAAGATCGAATTCCCAGGGGAGCAGAGGACAGGGTCTTAGTGGCAGCATGAAATGTCCAGTACTGTGGTAGTTCTGACACAAACTGTATCATCTACTATATAGTGATGGCGGCAACTGAGTCCTCAATAGGCTTTTATGTGGGGAGATTTAGAACAACGTCTCTGGCCCTTAGCATCTGCCCAGCTTCCCAGCCCTCCCAGAGTTTCAGTGAGCTACACAATTTTCTTTTAATAAATCCCTTTTCTGTTTAAATCAGCAAAAGTTATTTTCAGACTGATATAACCTCTGATCTTCGTAAGTGTACAGGGTTTCTCTTTTTTTCTGATCTTTGTAGTTCTAATATTTTCAGTTTGAAAATTAATTTTCCTCAATGAAAAAAGATAAAAGAAATGCAATGGTTTTGCTTTACTTCAATCAACTGTTATGGGACAACCAATACTCCTATAACTTTTTCTGTCTTCTTTCTCAGAGATTTTAAATCTATTTTAGAAGTTGGTTATAGGCTAAAGTGTGGTAATAATATAATAAAATAATTAAAAAATAAGAGAGTATAAGATATTAGCTATATTTCTTAGACAGTTATAGCTTGCAAGTGACAGAAATTCAAATCAAGCAACTTTGGACAATTTATTGGCTCACAAAACTAAGGGAATGACAGGGAGATAGCTAGGCAGAAAAGACAACTGGAATTAGGAATTTGAGTGTTGTTAGAACAGTCTCATTCTGTTTCTATTCTTATAAACATAGGGGGATGTAGATGCCTTACAATTCACAATGTTCTCCATCAACTGGAAACTGATTCATACTCCACTATTTTAATTTAATAAGCTCCTACTGTGTAACTGTCATTATTCAAGGTGATAGAGATACATCAGAGAGCAAAACCAAGTTCCAGATTCTCATGTGGCACCCAGTCCAGTGGCCATAAATTTGAAATTCTAATAAATAACTTATTATTTCTGTTTGGGTCACAGGCTTACTCCTGGGCCAATCAATGATGGTCAAGTGGAGCTTGATAAATGGGATGGTCTTGTCTTTGGAAATTTGGATTCAAAGAATGAATCCTGAGAATTTGTATTTTTAACGAGCCCTTGCAAGTGATTCTGATTTCTGATTTAGGTAATTATTGAAAGAAGCAGAAAAACCCTTTTCTCTTGCACAGAATCACCATCATTTTTTGGCATTATCTTAGAAAGTCACATTTCTGTCCACATGCCCTAGTGCTACTACCATGCTATCCTGCAGTAATACTTTTTTGTACCTTAGTGGTAAGGGCCAACTATGACAATAAGTGAGTAACTATACAATGAAAATAGCAACAACCACATTGGAATAATTGTGGACTTTTATAAAGAGCTGGCATGAGGCAGCAACTCAGGCATGGGAACTTCAGGGAATAATGACTTTTCTTTAACAGATGTGACAGGTGATGAAAAAAATACTTTAGGTCTTTAAAACTTCAACAACACCTTTTTTTTTTTGTCATGATACATGTTTATGGAAGGCTAATTTGCATAGAAATTGGTTGAAGGTGGAGATCAATTCAACCTCACAGGATGACTTCTGAAATTCAGTGTCCAAGTGCTTGATGGGAAGAATGTTCCAAAGTATTGTAGACAACTGAGTTAAAGGAAATATACTCAGGAAGGGCCACTTTCCCTGTCCAGGGGGATGTCACTTCTAGGTGATAGAGAGAAGGTACATTTTACTTGGCAGCCAGGTTGCTAATTTCATTTGCATGCTATTAGAGTTTTACATGTCTGTATCCCAAATGTGGTTGAACTGAAAATATGTTGGGAAAACGGAATTCATGAAAGGAAATTGGGTAAAACTTGTTTGGATGGCAAAGAAAAGAGATTTGATGACACCTCTTATCTCCTTTTTCATTTCTAATTATGAATTTTTGAAAAATCTGTCAGATTACATTTGAATAATTTTAGTAGGCATTAATCACAAAATAGTCCAAAAGACAGAATTTGTAGTGGTATAACTATTTTCACCATTTCTTACTTTAAACTGCTTTTAATGATGAATTCATTTCAAAGAAAATTTTACTTGGTTATTTTTAAGCGTAAGACTTTTAAATATACATTCTACCTGCCCAGAAAAAAAAACCTTTTAATAACATGTGGTTTAAGTTCTTTTGATATCACATTTGACTTTCTTAATTAATGCATATGTCCATATGTCTATAAAATGAATGTATATTCTATCCTATTTGAGAAAACACAAAGAACATCTTTGAGCACTTAATCTGTTTGGGCGTCTATGAGGTATTGGTTTGGGGGAGGACAGAGAACAGGGGCACAATGGGAATAAATCAGTTCTCATTCATAAGAATCCTTTAACCCAGTGGAAAATACAGATGTATAAAAACACAAATGACTCAATGATAAATGCAAAATAAAAAAGTATTAAAGAATGCTGAGTGTGTAAAACTGTGTATGCGTATTTATATATTTATGTAGAAATACAGAATTAAAAAGTGCCTTAAGTCGTGATTCTCAGAAACAGACCCTGAGAAGAGGATTGGCACGCAATTAAAGCTATTCCTGGACGACTTGGGGGACTGCTAACACAAATGAGGGAAACAAAAAGGAAACTATAAAATGACAAGTGAAAGTACAATTTTAGTATCAGTCTCACACAGGGTAGCTTCAACGTGGTATCAAGAGTAAACTCTGGAGTGTAAGTTACCCTTCAGAGTCGTCTGAATCTGAATCAAAGAAGCCATGATTTCATACTTCCACATCTGCAATCGTTGAAAAGCAGTCCCAGTAGCCTGAGTGGCATCTTCTTCCTGAAGAAAAGCTCTAGATGTTGGCCTGGTTGTTGAAAGCACACCAAAGTGAGGAAGGGCCACACAAATCCCCCCAAAAAGATACTTGTGCCCTGCGCAGCAAATGTGGAATATTTTGCCTAATTGCAAAATATGTGTTGTCTCTTTTTGTATGTTATCATCATACCATGATATTTCCACTTAATCCTTCTAAGGGGTGATGCTTTCATATGTTCATGCCCTATTGTAGGCACTTAAAACATATAATTCCTTAAGTAAATATTTAAAATGATTTACTGTTGAAGTAATAAATGAATGAATAAATTAATGCATAAAAAGATAAAAGTCGAACAGATGGGGTTTCTCGGGGATCCTCTCCAAGATGGCAGAATAGACACAACTCTGGCCCACAACATCCAGCCAGAGAGATGCGGTAATCCAGACATCTAGCTCCAACTGATTTACCAGGTGCATTTCAACGGGTCTGGTCTGACAGTGAGCAAAGCCCATGCAGGGCAGACTGAAGCAGGCAGGGGTGCTGCTTCACTCAGAAAGTTCATCTGACTGGCAAGTTGGAGGCTCCCCCTCTGCACTCTGGTCCAGATACAGCACTTCCCGCAAAGCCTCAGCAATAGACACAACAGGGAATCTTTGCCAGTCGAGCTCTGGGAATTACAAGCCCGGAGTTGAATAGTAATCCAAGATGGTGTCCCGGATTGGCACACAGATCTAAATAGACACATAATCCCAAAAGGCGGCCAGGAGAGCCTGCAGACGGAGCTATCATCGCCTCCCCCCCACCCCACCGCCAGCGACGTGGAGAGAGAGGGAGCTGTAAGCAGGAGCAGCTGGGTGGGCCCTTATCCCATGACAGGAGAGAGAGGAAGCTGAAAGGGGGAGACAGCTGGCTGGGTGCAGCTGGCTGCGTCCCTACTCTCTCCAACAAACCCCAGAGCGCTGAAGCTCTGACTCTAGCTGGTTGTGCAGCCACAGTCTGAGCTGAACCCTGAATGATCCACCCCAGTGGAGGAAGGGCACAACCCACCATTAGAGGGGTGGGACTGGGCTACATGTTTTAACAAAAAACATAGGAAGCCTATGTAGCAACAGGACTGCGTTCTTGACCACCCAGCAGTACCACCAGTTCAGCATAAGAGGCGGTCCTAAACCCCCAGTGTAAACAAAAAAGACACAGGAAGCTTCCCTAGTAACCTGAAGGAGTTCCTAGAAACCCAGTAGTGCCTGGACAGGCAGACAAGTGACCTCATCAAGTAGCTCCCTGAGATCACAGCCAGGTAAATCCACAAAGATGGGAAAAAACCAGCCACCACCCCCACTCCAAAAAAAAAAAACATCAAAGACCAGAGCACCTCTTCTCCTTCAAGGAATCACAACTCCTCAACAACATGGGAACACAACATGACAGAGACGGAGTGCAATGAATTGACAGAAACAGACTTCAGAAGGTGGATAATAACAAACTTTAATGAGCTAAAGGAACACGTTCTAACTCAATGCAAAGAAATAAAAAATCTTGAAAAAAGATTAGAAGAAATGCTAACTAGAATAACCAGCTTAGGGAAGAATATAAACGACCTGATGGAGTTGGAAAAAACAGCACAAGAACTATGTGAAGCAAACACAAGTTTTAATAGCCAAATCGATCAAGCAGAAGAAAGGATATCAGAGATTGAAGATCAACTCAATGAAATAAAAAGAAAGGCAACACAAGAGATAAAAGAGTAAAAAGAAATGAACAAAGCCTCCAAGAAATATAGGATTATGTGAAAAAACCGAATTTATGCTTGATCAGTGTACCTGAATATGATGGGGAGAATGAATCCAAGCTGGAAAACATGCTCCAGGATATTATCTAGGATAACTTCTCAAGCCTAGCAAGGCAGTACAACATTCAAATTCAAGAAATGCAGAGAACTCCACAAAGATATTCCTCAAGAAGAGCAACCCCAAGGCACATAATCATCAGATTCACCAGGGTTGAAATGAAGGAAAAATGCTAAGGACAGCAAGAGGGAAAGGTCAGGTCACCCACAGAGGGAAGCCAATCAGACTCACAGTGGATCTCTCAGCAGAAACCCTACAAGCCAGAAGAGAGTGGGGGCCAACATTCAACATCCTTAAAGAACAGAATTTTCAACCCAGAATCTCATATCCAGCCAAACTAAGCTGCATAGGTGAAGGAGAAATAAAATCCTTTAAAGACAAGCAATTACTGAGAGATTTCATCACCACCAGACCTGCCCTACAAGAGCTCCTGAAAGAAACACTAAGCACAGAAAGGAATAAGTACCAGGCACTGCAAAAGCAAACCAATTGGCAAAAACCAAATATGCAATGAAGAAAATGAGTCAACTAAGGGGAAAGAAAACCAGCCAGTAACAAAATGGCAGGATCAAATTCACACATAACAATATTAACGTTGAATGTAAATGGCTTAAACACCCCAATCAAAAGACATAGACTGGCAAACTGGATAAAAATTCAAAACCCATTGGTGTGCTGTATTCAGGAAACCCATCTTGCATACAAAGACATACATAGACTCAACATAAAGGGATGGAAGACGATTTACCAAGCAAATGGAGAACAAAAAATAGCAGGAGTTGCAATCCTAATCTCTGATAAAATAGACTTCAAACCAATAAAGATCAAAAGAAACAAAGAATGACACTACATAATGGTAAAAAGATCAATCCAACAAGAAGAGCTAACTATTCTAAATATATACACACTCAACACAGGAGCACCCAGATACATAAAGCAAGTTCTTAATGACCTGAAACAATATTTAGACTCCCACAAAATAATAGTGAGAGACTTCAACACTCCACTGTCAATATTAGGTCAATGAGACAGAAAATTAACAAGGACATCCAGGACTTGAATGCAGAGCTGGACCAACCAGACCTAATAGGCATACACAGAATGCTCCACCGCAAATACACAGAATATACATTTTTCTCAGCATCACATTGTACTTACTCTAAAATTGACCACATCATTGGAAGCAAATCACTCCTCAGCAAATGCAAAAGAATGGAAATCATAACAAACAGTCTATCAGACCACAGCACAATCAGACTAGAACTCAGGATTAAGAAACACACTCAAACCTGCACAACCACTTGGAAACTGAACAACTTGCTTCTGAGTGTCAACTGGATAAACAAAAAAATGAAGGCAGAAATAAAGACGTTCTGCAAAACCAATCAGAATGAAGACACAACTTCCCAGAATCTCTGGAACACTTTTAAAGCAGTGTTGAGAGGGAAATTTATAGCAATAAACACCCACATGAGAGACAAGGAAAGATATAATTGACACCCTATCATCAAAATTGAAAGAGCTTCAGGAGGAAGATCAAAAAAACTCAAAAGCTAGCAGAAGGCAAGAAATAATTAAGATCAGAGCAGAACTGAAGGAGATAGAGACACAAAAAAAAAAACCCTTCAAAAAATCAAGAAATCCAGGAGCTGGTTTTTTTTTGAAAAGATCAAAGAAATAGGTAGACCACTAGACAGATTAATAAAAAAGATAAGGGAGAAGAATCAAATAGATGCAATTAAGAAAAGATAAAGGGGATATCACCAGTGATCCCATACAAATACAAACTACCATTAGAAATTACTACAAACAGCTCTGTGCACATAAACCAGTAAACCAGGAAGAAATGGGTAAATTCCTGGACACTTGTATTCTACCAAGACTAAACCAGGAGGAAGTTAAAACCCTGAATAGACCAATAACAAGGGCAGAAGTTGAGGCAGCAATCAATAGTCTACCAACCAAAAAAAGTCCAGGTCCACATGGGTTCAGAGCCAAATTCTATCAGACGTACAAAGAGGAGCTGGTTCCATTCCTTCTGAAACTTTATCAAACAATACAGAAGGAGGGAATCCTCCCTAACTCATTTTATGAGACCAACATCATCCTAATACCAAAACCAGGCAGAGACTCAACTAAAAAAGAAAACTTCAGGCCAATATCCATGATGCACATAACGTAAAAATCTTCAATAAAATACTGGCAAACAGATTGCAATAGCACATCAAGAAGCTTATCCATCATGATCAAGTAGGCGTCATCCCAGGGATGAAAGGCTGGTTCAACATATACAAATTGGTAAATGTAATCCATCACATAACCGAAACCAAAGACAAAAACCACATGATTATCTCAATAGATGCAGAGAAGACCTTTGACAAAATTCAACAGCCCTTCGTGCTAAAAACTCTCAATAAACTAGGTATCCATGGAATGTATCATAAAATGGTAAAAGCTATATATGACAAACCTACAGCCAATATCATACTGAATGGGCAAAAGCTGGGAGAATTCCCTTGGAAGTCAGGCACTAGACAAGGATGCCCTCTCTCACTTCTCCTATTAAATATAGTATTGGAAGTTCTAGACAGAGCAATCAGGGAAGAAAAAGAAATAAAGCGTATTCAATTAGGAAATGAGGAAGTCAAACTGTCTGTATTTGCAGATGACATGATTGTATATCTAGAAGACCCCGTCTTCTCAGCCCAAAATCTTCTCAAACTGATAAGCAACTTCAGCAATGTCTCAGGATACAAAATCAATGTCCAGAAATCACAAGCATTCCTATATACCAATAACAGACAAACGGAGAGCCGAATCAAGAGTCAACTCCCATTCACAATTACTGCAAAGAGAATAAAATACCTAGGAATACAACTAACAAAGGATGTAGAAGATCTCTTCAAGGAGAACTACAAACCACTGCTCAATGAAATAAGGGAGGACACAAACAGATGAGAAAACATTCCATGCTCATGGTTAGGAAGAATTAATATCATGAAAATGGCCATACTGCCCAAAGTAATCTATTGATTCAATGCTATCCCCATCAAGCTACCAATGACCTTCTTCACAGAACTGCAAAAAAAAAAAAAAAAAAAAAAAAAAAAAAAAAAAAAAAAGAAAAGAAAAAAGAAAACACTTTAAACTTCGTATGGAATCATCACAAAAGAGCCCACATAGCCAAGACAATCCTAAGCAAAAAGAAGAAAGCCGGAGACATCACACTGCCGGACTTCAAACTATACTACAAGGCTACAGTAATGAAAACAGCATGGTACTGGTACCAAAACAGAGACATAGACCAATGGAACAGAACAGAGGCTCCAGAAGCGACACCACACATCTACAACCATCTGATCTTTGACAAACCTGACAAAAACAAGCAATAAGGAAACGACTCCATGTTTAATCAATTGTGTTGGGAAAACTGGCAAGTAATATGCAGAAAGCAGAAACTGGACCCCCTTCCTGTCACTTTATTAACTCCAGATGTATTAAAGATTTAAACATAAAACCTAACACCATAAGAATACTAGAAGAAAACATAGGCAGAACCATCCAGGATATAGGCATAGGCAACGACTTCATGACTAAAACACCAAAAGCAATGGCAATAAAAGCCAAGTTGGACAAATGGGATCTAATTGAAATTCGGAGCTTCTGTACAGCAAAATAAACCATCATTAGAGTGAACTGGCAACAAATAAAATGGGAAAAAAATTTTGCAATCTGCCCATCAGATGAAGGGCTAATATACAGAATCTACAAAGAACTAAAAGAGATATGCAAGAAAACAACAAACAACCCCATTGAAAGTGGGTGAAGGATATTAACAGACATGTTTCAAAAGAAGACATACATGAGGCGAACAAACATATGAAAAAATGCTCATCATCCCTGGTCATTAGAGAAATGCAAATCAAAACCACACTGAGATACCATCTCACATCAGTTAGAATGGTGATCATTAAAAGACCTGGAGACAACAGATGCTGGAGAGTGTGGAGAAACAGGTACACTCTTACACAGTTGGTGAGAGTGTAAATTAGTTCAACCATTGTGGAAGACAGTGTAGCAATTCCTCAAGGACCTAGAAATAGAAATACCATTTGACCCAGCAATCCCGTTACTGGGTATATACCCAAAGAACTATAAATCGTTCTACTATAAAGACACATGCACATGTATGTTCATTGCAGCCCTGTGTACAATAGCAAAGACCTGAAACCAACCCAAATGCCCACCAATGATAGATTGGACAAAGAAAATGTGGTACATATACACCATGGAGTACTACACAGTCACAAAAAATGATTAGTTTGTGTCCTTTGTAGGGACTTGGATGAATCTGGAAACCATCATTCTCAGCAAACTGACACAAGAACAGAAAGCCAAACACGGCATGTTCTCACTCATAGGTGGGTGTTGAACAATGAGAACAAGTGGACTCAGGGAGCATCACACACTAGGGGCGGTTGGAGGGGAAGGGGAGAGACAGCAGGGGTGGGTAGGGTGGGGAGGGATATCATGGGGAGAAATGTCAGATATAGTATGCACCTAAAGTAAAATTTTAAAAAAAAGATAAAAGTCCAATTTCTGTAATATGGAGATTTCCTTGGAAGCTATATAGATGAAGTAAGAGACTATAGTTCAGAAATTTGCAGAATGCATTATTTAAAATTTTTCCTTTAAACAGTAACTGCTTCATAGAAAATGCATCTCATAACTCTATCATTTTCAAAACCAGATGCTTTCTATTGGTTTTCTATTTTGCCTGAGTAGAAACTCTGCCATGTACATGGCAAACTTCCATGGAGGAGATGAGTTTTGGTTTTAATTATTGATCCATTATATATGTATTCCTGGAGGGCTTAGGAGTACTAGATGTTCAAGGACATCTGGTCCCTCTTCTGAAGGAGCACCCAGAGTAGGAGAGGCTGCAGCACCCACAGAAGATTAATTCTAATCAGAGGTGACACACAGAATGAACCTTCACCTGAGAGGACTTAAGGTGAGCTACACAGGGTCAGTATTTGAATTCTAAATTTGCATTTTCCAGGGGAGGAAGGAGGGAAAAAGACATTTCTGTTGAGAAGTTTTCTCATTTCAAGGCAGAAATAATAATAGCTAGCTAATATTTATTGAGGGCTCTCTTTGTGTCCATTACCGTGTAATATATATCAACATAGATTTGTGAAAGACCACGGGGTTTAGCGGCAATGTGACTGTAGTAAGCAGAATCTGATTTTGAAGGGTCTTGTGTAATGAGGTTCATAAATGGTGTTAGAGTAATCAATATTATTAATGAACTGATTTCCTGGGGTAATAAGGAACTCCTAACAAAAAAAACAAAATTAGGCTGGGTGCAATGGCTCATGCCTGTAATCCCAGCCCTTTGGGAGGCCAAGGCTGTGGATTACGAGGTTAGGAGTTTGAGATCAGCCTGGCCAAGATGGTGAAACCCCATCTCTACTAAAAATACAAAAATTAGCTGGGCAAAGTTAGCCGGGCACAGTGGTGAACACCTGTAATCTCAGCTACTTGGGAGGCTGAGGCAGGAGAATCACTTGATCCTGGGAGGCAGAGGTTGCATTGAGCCAAAATCACTCCACTGCACTCTAGCCTGGGTGACAGAGCAAGACTTCATATCAAAAAAAAAAAAAAAAAAAAAAAAAAAAAAAAAAAAAAGAAGAAGAAATGGAATCATCCCTTGCCTTTGGGAGATTATTACAAACATGCATCTACCCCTGGACACAAAAGACTATCCGCATCCATGGCCTTAAAATCAGAAACTGTTAAACACAAATGGTCATGACTATCTGCCTCAAACATGGCAAAACTAGAGGTTGGAACAAAGATAACACTCATGACCTTGATCTTATTAACCCCAGTGTTTCATTTGAGCACTCTAGAATAACGCTTCTCAACCTTTAACATGCATGTAGATCATCTGTAAATGTTGTTAAAATACAGATTCTGATTTATGAGGTTTGGAATGGGGCCTAAGATTTTGTACTTCTGATAAATTTCTGAGTGATGCTGATGCTTCCAGTCCATGGACCACACTTTGAGTAATAAACTCTAGTTCACTGGTTATCAGCACAGGATGCACATTAGAACCACCAGGGAAGATTTACAAACTACTGAGGCCTGGATTCCACCCACATAAATTCTGATTTAACATGTCAGGGGTATTTTCTGAGCATTGGAAGTTTTTAAAATTTCCCAGGTGATTCCAATAAGCAACAAAGTCTAAGAACCACCTTAGTTAGTTATAAATGCACAGATAAATTACCAAGAGTATTTTTGACACGTTGACAAAGCACATTTGAGAGGAGAAATAATTTTGTTGAAAAGATGATTTTGAATCACCAGCCATAATGGCTGAATAAGAACAGCCCGATTCTGCAGCTCCCAGCGAGACCAACACAGAAGGTGGGTGATTTCTGCATTTCCAACTGAGGTACATGGTTCATCTCATTGGGACTGGTTAAACAGTGGGTGCAGCCCACAGAGGGCAAGCAGGAGCAGGATGTGGCATCACTTCACCTTGGAAGCCTAAGGGGTAGGGGAACTCCTTCCCCTAGCCAAGGAAAGCCATGATGTACTGTGCCATGAGGAACAGTGCTATCTGGCCCAGACACTATACTCTTATCCTGGTTGTCACAAGGCACAGACCAGGAGATTCCCTCAGGTCCCTATACCACCAAAGCCCTGAGTTTCTAGCACAAAACTGGGCAGCCATATGGGCAGACACTGAGCTAGCTGCCAGAGACTTCTTTTTCATACCCCAGTGGCACCTGGAATGCCAATGAGACAGAACCATTCACTCCCCTGGAAAGGGGGCTGAAGACAGGGAGCCAAGAGGTCTTGCTCAGTGGATCCCACCTCCATGGAGCCCAACAAGCTAAGATCCACTGGCTTGAAACTCTCACTGCCAGCACAGCAGTCTGACGTTAACCGGAAATACTCGAGCTTGAGGGGGGAAGGGGCGTCCACCATTACTGAGGCTTGAGTAGGCGGTTTTCCCCTTACAGTATAAACAAAGCCGCAGGGAAGTTAGAACTGGGTGTGGAATACACTGGAGTGCAGTAAAGCCACTGTAGCCCGACTGTCTCTCTAGATTTCTCCTCTCTGGGTAGGGCATCTCTGAAAGAAAGGTAGCAGCCCAGTGAGGAGCTTATAAATAAAACTCCCATCTCCCGGGGATGGACGAACTGGGGGAAGGGGTGGCTGTGGGCATAGTTTCAGCCGACTTAAAGGTTCATGCCTGTCAGCTCTGAAGAGATCAATGAATCTCCCAGCACAGCACTCGAGCTCTGCTAAGGGACAGACTGCCACCTCAAGTGGGTTCCTGACCCCCATGCCTCCTGACTTGGAGAAATTTCCCAGCAGGAGTCAACAGACACCTCATACAGGAGAGCTCCAGCTGGCATCTGGCAGGTGCCCCTCTGGGATGGAGTCCAGAGGAAGGAACAGGCAGTAATCTTTGCTGTTCTGCAGCCTCCACTGGTGATATCCAGGCCAACAGGATCTGGAGTAAACCTCTAGCAAACTCCAGCAGACCTGCAGAAGAGGGGCCTGTTAGAAGGAAAACTAAAAACCAGAAAGCAATAGCATCAAGATCAACAAAAAGGATGCCCACACAAAAACGCATTCCAAAGGTCACCAACATCAAAGACCAAAGGTAGATAAAACCATAAAGATGAGAAAAAAACTAGCACAAAAAAGGCCGAAAATTCCAAAAACCAAAATGCCTCTTCTCCTCCAAAGGATCACAACTCGCCAGCAAGGGAACAAAGCTGGATACAGAATGAGTTTGACGAATTGACAGAAGTAGGCTTCAGAGGGTGGTAAATAACAAACTCATCTGAGCTAAAAGAACATGTTCTAACCCAACACAAGGAAGCTAAAAACCTTGATAAAAGGTTACAGGAACTGCTAACTAAAATAACCAGTTTAGAGAAGAACATAAATGACCTGATGGAGCTGAAAAACACAGTATGAGAATTTTGTGAAGCATACACAAGTATAAATAGCTGAATTCATCAAGTAGAAGAAAGAATATCAGAGTTTGAAGATCAGTTTAGTGAAATAAAGTATGAAGAGCTGATTAGAGAAAAATGAACGAAAAGGAATGACCAAAGCCTCCAAGAAATATGGGACTATATGAAAAGACCAAAACTATGTTTGATTGGTGTACCTGAAACTGACAGGGAGAATGGAACCAAGTTGGAAAACACACTTCAGGATATTTTCCAGGAGAACATCCCCAACCTAGCAAGACAGGCCAACATTCAAATCCAAGAAATGCAGAGAACACCACAAAGATACTACAGCAACCCCAAGACACATAATCATCAGATTCACCAAGGTTGAAATGAAGGAAAAAATGTTAGGGGCAGTCAGAGAGAAAGGTCGGGTTACCTCCAAAGGGAAGCCCATAAGACTAACAGCAGATATCTCTGCAGAAACCCTACAAGACAGAAGAGAGTAGGGGCCAATATTCAACATCCTTAAAGAAAAGAATTTTCAACCTAGAATTTCATATACAGCCAAACTAAGCTTCATAGGCAAAGGAGAAATAAAATGCTTTACGGAAAAGCAAATGCTGAGGGATTTTGTCACCACCTGGCCTGGCTTACAAGAGCTCCTAAAGGAAGCAGTAAATATGGAAAGGAAAAATTGGTACCAGCCACTGCAAAAAGAAAACAAAATGTAAAGACCAACAACACTATGAAGAAACTGCATCAACTAATGGGCAAAATAACCAGCTAGTATCATAATGACAGGTTCAAATTCACATATAACAATATCAACCTTAAATGTAAATGGCCTAAATGCCCCAATTAAAAGGCACAGACTGACAAATTGGCTAAAAAGTCAAGACATATCAGTGTGCTGTATTCAGGAGACCCACGTCACATGCAAAGACACACATAGGTTCAAAATAAAGGGATGGAGGAAAATTTACCAAGAAGACGGAAAACAAACCAAGAAAAGTAGGGTTTGCAATGCTGGTCTCTGATAAAACAGACTTTAAATCAACAAAGATCAAAAAAGACAGCAAAAAGTATTACATAATGGTAAAGGGATCAATGCAACAAGAAGAGCTAACCATCTTAAATATATACACAGGAGCACTCAGATTCATGAAGCTAGTTATTCAAGACCTATAAGGAGGCTTAGACTACCACACAATAGTAGTGGGAGACTTTAACACTCCACTGTCAATATTAGATAGATTGAGACAGATAATAGGCAAGGATATTCAGGACTTGAACTCAGCTCTGGTCCAAGTGGACCTAATAGACATCTATAGAACTCTTCACCCCAAATCAACAGAATATACACTCTTCTGAGCACCACATAGCACTTATTCTAAAGTCGACCACATAATTGGAAGTAAAACACTCCTCAGTAAATGCAAAAGAATGGAAATCATAATGAACAGTCTCTCAGACCACAGTGCAATCAAATTAGAGCTCAGGATTAAGAAACTCACTCAAAACCACGCAACAACATGAAAATTGAACAACCTGCTCCTGAATGACTGCTGGGTAAATAACTAAATTTAGGCAGAAATAAATCAATTATTTGAAACCAATGAGAACATGGAGACAATGTACCAGAATCTCTGGAACACAGCTAAAGCAGTGTGTAGAGGGAAATTTATAACACTAAATGCCCAAAAGAGAAATGAGGAAAGATCTAAAATTGACACCCTAACATCGCAATTGAAAGAACTAGAGAAACAGAAGACAAGAAATAACTAAGGTCAGAGGAGAACTGAAAAAGATAGAGATATAAAAAAAATCCTTCAAAAAATCAAATCCAGAAGCTGATTTTTTGAAAAGATTAACAAAATAGACAGACTGCTAGCAAGACTAATAAAGAAGAAAAGAGAGAAGAATCAAATAGACACAATAAAAAATGATAAAGAGGAGATTGTCACTAAGCCCAAAGAAATACAAACTACCATCAGAGAATACTACAAACACCTTTATGAAAATAAACTAGAAAATTTTGAAGAAATGGATAAACTCCTGGACACATACACTCTCGCAAAACTAAACCAGGAAGAAGTCGAATCCAGGAGTAGGCCAGTAACAAGTTCTGAAATTGAGGTAGTAATTAACAGCCTACCAACCAAAAAGAGTCCAGGACCAGAGAGATTCGTAGCTGAATTCTACCAGATGTGCAAAGAGGAGCTGATTCCATTCCTTCTAAAACTATTCCAAACAATACAAAAAGAGGGAGTCCTCCCTAACTCATTTTATGAGGCCAGCATCATCCTGATACCAAAACCTGGCAGAGACACAACAAAAAAAGAAGAAAATTTCAGGCTAATATCCCTGATGAACATCAATGTGAAAATCCTCAATACAATACTGGAAAACTGAGTCCAGCAGCTCTTCAAAAAGCTTATCCACCACAATCAAGCTGGCTTCATCCCTGGGATGCAAAGCTGGTTCAACATACACAAATAAATAAATGTAATTCATCACAGAAATGGAACCCACTACAAAAACGATATGATTATCTCAATAGATGCAGAAAAGGCCTTAAATAAAATTCAACACCCTTTCATGCTAAAAATACTCAATAAACTAGGTAAAGATGGACTGCATCTCAAAATAATAAGAGCTGTTAATAACAAACCTACTGCCAATATCATACTGAATAGGCAAAACCTGGAAGCATTCCCTTTGAAAACCGGCACAAGACAAGGATGCCTTCTTTTACCACTCCTATTCAACATAGTATTGGCAGTTCTGGCCAGGGCAATCAGTCAAGAGAAAGAAATAAAGGGTATTCAAATAGGAAGACAGGAAATCAAATTGTCTCATTTGAAGATGACATGATTGTATATTTAGAAAACCCCATTGTCTCAGTCAAAAAACTCCTTAAGCTGATAAGCAACTTCAGCAAAGTCTCAGGATACAAAATCAATGTGCAAAACTCACAAGCATTCTTATACACCAATAATAGACAAATAGCCAAATAATGAGTGAACTTCCACTCACAATTGCTACAAAGAGAATAAAATACCTAGGAATACAACTTACAAGGGATGTGAAGGACCTCTTCCAGAAAAACTGCAAAGCACTGCTCAAGGAAGGAAGTGAGGACACAAACAAATGGAAAAACTTTTCATGCTCATAGATAGAAAGAATCAATATCATGAAAATGGCCATACTGCCAAAAGTAATTTATAGATTCAATGCTATTCCCATCAAGCTACCATTGCCTTCCTTCAGAGAATTAGAAAAAACTACTTCAAATTTCATATGAAACAAAAAATGAGCCTGTATAGCCAAGACAATCCTAAGCAAAAAGAATAAAGCTGGAGGCATCATGCTACCTGACTTCAAACTATACTACAAGGCTACAGTAACCACAACAGCATGCTACTGATACCAAAACAGTTACATAGACAAATGGAACAGAATAGAGGCCTCAGAAATAACACCACCCATCTACAACCATCTGATGTTCGACAAACCTGACAACAATAAGTCACGGGGAAAGGATTCCCTATTTAATAAATGGTGCTGGGCAAATTGGCCAGCCATAGGCAGAAAACAGAAACTGAACCCCTTCCTTACACCTTATACAAATATTGACTCAAGTTGGATTAAAGACTTAAATGTAAAACCTCAAACCATAAAAACCTTAGAAGAAACCCTAGGCAATACCATTCAGGACATAAGCATGGGCAAAGACTTCATAACTAAAACACCAAAAGCAATTTCAACAAAAGCCAAAATTGACAGATGGGATCAAATTAAACTAAATAGCTTCTGCACAGCAAAAGAAATTAGCATCAGAGTAAAATTTTATGCTTTTTTTTTAAAATTATACTTTAAGTTCTGGGGCATTTGGACAAATCTTGCAGAATTGTTACATAGGTATACACATGCCATGGTGGTTTGCTGCCTCCATTCCCCGTCACCTACATTAGGTATTTCTCCTAATGTTATCCTTCCCCAATCTCCCTGCCCCCTGCTATCCTTCCCCTATCCCCTCACCCCCCAACCAACCCCAGTGTGTGATATTCCCCTCCCTGTGTCCATGTGTTCTCATTGTTCAACACTCACTTATGAGTGAGAACATGCGGTGTTTGTTTTTCTGTTCTTGTTCATTGAAATTTTATTCTTTAAAATTATCTTCTCCTTACAAATTCTGTTTGTCCTCCCACACTCATTTTTTTTGTATGTTTGTTTTGTTTTGTTTTGTTTGACCTCCTTCTCAGTTTGGAGGATTTCCTTGGAAAATTGCTCTCTGGATTGTCTGTCCATCCTTAATGAAATATTGAAAAGCTGACTGCAAGCTCTATGGGAGTAGTTGGGTCTAGTCGAGTGTGGGTGACATTGTAATGTGGTGACAGGACTGGGCTATTCCCTTGGCTATCCTTTAATGTAAACATCCACATAGAAGAACTATCCAATAACCCGCCTGGAGGGTACAAGTCTGACTGCCATTGCTACAGGAACCGAGTGGAGGAAGAAATCTGGGAGATGCGGCATCTCAAATTTCATCTATAAATGTTCACTTAATCCCCTGGTTTTCACACAGTACTTCTGACCTCAACTATGCCTGGCATTCTCTGGTCCTGAAGTTCCTTGTCTTATCCTCTCCGTAGACTAAACCCCAGCTGCTGCTTGAGTGTGGACAGGACAGTCAAGGGCTGCACATAGTGAGGGAGGGGAATTGGATTCCAAATGCTTTGTACACAGAAGTTCACCCAGTCCTTCGGCTTTGAGCCCTATCCTCACCCCAATTTTCAGGGTTCACTATTACTATCAGTCCTAAGCTTTTCAGGGTGCTGCTGAATTGATCATATTGATTCACCGTTTTCCTCCCTGCTAGTTTGAAAAGTAGATTTCTTAGGTTTTCTAGGTCATTTATTGCTTTCTAGTTTCCAGATTGTGTTACTGTTGTCTTATCTCCCATTCTACTTAGCCTTTTAGGTTTCTGTCTTTAAAACATCCACTTTCCTCTCATTTCAGAAGAGCTTTGGGAAAAAGCAAAAAGAAGGTTTTTTTGTGCATTTCCAGATGCACAATTCCTTTTGGAGTAGAAACTCTTTGTTCTCTCTTCTCTTTGTTCTTTTTTTCTCTTTGTTCAGTCACTGATTTTCAAGAAATAAAATCATATTCCCATTTTACAGATAGAACATATTAGGAATAGGCTGGGCACATTGGCTTAAATCTGTAATCCCAACACTTTTATAGGCCGAGGCAGGTGGATCACTTGAGGTCAAGAGTTCGAGACCAGCCTGGCCAAGATGGTAAAACTCTGTCTCTACTAAAAATACGAAAAAATTAGCTAGGTGTGGTGGTATGTGCCTGTAATCTCAGCAACTCGGGAGGCTGAGTGGAGAGGATCACTTGAACCTGGGAGGTGGAGGTTGCAGTGAGCCGAGATGGCACCATTGCACTCCAGCGTGGGTGACAGGGTAAGATTCAGTCTCCATTAAAAAAAAAAAAAAAAAAAAGAACATATTAGGGATAAATAAATAAACTAACTTTTTCAAGATGATGGAGTTGGAGGTGGGGCAGTAGCCCAGTTTATCGGTGTTGAAGAAAAAGCCAATGCCGTAACACTATGCAGCTGTCACATTCCTGACATAAGTTACTCTAGCCTGGCTGCTCATTCCTCTGCAGTTGACCTCTACCAATGTCATGGCCAAGTAATAAAAGCCATTGTTAGTTACTGAATCTGAAATGACCTGGCTAAAACAGTCACATTTTACTCTGTTTTGCAAAAGAAAAAAGAAAAAAATTGAACTGATGTGACCTATTATTTTTCATGATAATAACTATAATTACTTAACCAAGATGAACAAGCCATGGACTTCATCTGAGAGAAACTACCACTACTAGCTTTTGGAAACTGGAAGCAAGACAAATTAGTGAGTTTGATCTTTTAGAGACAGGAGAAAAGCTGAGGTCATCTAAAATTTAATTTAGTACCTGAAAGTAGGTCTCAAAATGAAAATGATGCTTTACCCTTTGAAGCAGAATTTTCTGTACCCTATGTATCTTGAAGCAATTTACTGCATGGATTTCTCTTAGGTCAGCAGAATGGTTAGTCCAAGTTTAAAACAAGCACAGTTCACAGGCAATTTCTGCTCAGATTCTTTTTTTTTTTTTTTTTTTTTTTTTGAGATGGAGTTTTCGCTCTTGTTACCCAGGCTGGAGTGCAATGGCGCGATCTCGGCTCACCGCAACTTCCGCCTCCTGGGTTCAGGTAATTCTCCTGCCTCAGCCTCCTGAGTAGCTGGGATTACAGGCACACACCACCATGCCCAGCTAATTTTTTGTATTTTTAGTAGAGACGGGGTTTCACCATGTTGACCAGGATGGTCTCGATCTCTTGACCTTGTGATCCACCCGCCTCGGCCTCCCAAAGTGCTGGGATTACAGGCTTGAGCCACCGTGCCCGGCCAGATTCATTTCTTTCGCAGCTAGCTGTCAGCCTTATTGCATCACTAGGAGTCAGACTAATACTGCCAGCAGATCATGCAGATCATGTCATAATTAGTTAATGAAACTCTTCATTACTATTTTTGCCATTTCTTTATTTATTTGGGATATAATCTGTATCTCCCTTATTAAAATGTGTCAGATATGCTGATGTTCTGTACAACTCAGTTGTATTGTCTTGACTTTATAGATGAAATGAACCTATATCACAAACCTGCGATTACTCTATAAGAATGCCTCTGAGTTAATTATACTTCCTGTTAGTACAAGACTATTCTAAAATGCACTTAATTGCATTTGTAGACATTTATTTTGAAGTTGGTCATTGTTGGTGGTTTGTGGCTTTGCTCTCAGGAAGAAGGGTGCTATATTTAAATTAATCAATAAAGAATAAATACACTTGAAAAGGAGTTTATGATTTGGTGTTCTTTGAGTGAAGATGTGAGAAAAGAAGTCCTTCAAACTGTGAGGACTCAATTTTACAAAAAGCTGAGTCTCGGGTAATTTAGTGACTTTATCCCACAATGCTCAGTTATTTAATGGTAGAGCTAGGAGTAACCAGTTCTCAGGTGCCCCAGGCCCATTCCCTTTCCAATTTACTATGGGAGCAGGATCTTGCAGATAAATTTTCTCTATGTAATTTCTTTTAATAAACTAATAATTAATAATTTGGTATTTTTAAGATTTTTATTTAGAACTAATTTAAAACTTACAAAATAGATGCATACACAATACACATGACTTTCTTTTTGTAACTTGTCTAAGATTTTTAGTTTATTATTTTAAAAAACAGTTAAAATAAATACCTAAATTTCTTACATTTCATTTGCAGATTGATAAGTTTTCATTAATTATAATAATATTTAAGTGTATATAAATATAGGTCTTACATTAAGTTGAGCCATAATCTTAACATATATTATTTATAAATTTTTTCTTATAAACTTTAGACACTATTCCATTCATTTGGATTGATAGTTTCACTGCTTACACTAGCTGGGTAGAGTTTTATGATGTCCTTGTTTCTCTGTCAAAGTGTTATCATAAACTATAATACACACACATTTCTACATTTAGATAGATGAACTGTTAACACTTTATACATGGTGTGTCACAGACACACAAACACACATGAATTATCTGAATGAAGAGACAGACAGATGCAGGTACCTTCATATATTTCCCAAGAACAAGACAATTCTGGGCCAGGCACCATAGCTCACACTTGTAATCCCAGCACTTTGAAAGGTCAAGGCAAGAGGATCTCTTGATCCCAGGAGTTCAAGGTTACAGTGACCTATGACCATAACACTTCATGCCAGCCTGGGTGACAGAGAAAGGCCCCGTCTCTAAAAAAAATTAAACGGAAAGAAACCAAAACAAAGAAAATCATCTTACAGAACCATGATACATGTATGCAACTCCAGAAATTTAACATTGATATTGTGCTGTTTATTATATAATATATAGCCCATATTGTATTTTCACCAGTTGTTGCGACAAAGTTCTTCTGGCCGTTCTTTTCTTTTTCCTCCTAAATATAATCCATGTTCATGTGTTGCACTTAGTTGTTATGTCTCTTTAGCGTCCTTTAATATAGACTAGTTCTCAGTCTTTCTTAGCGTTTCATGACACGGACATTCTTGAAGAACACAGGCCCAGTTTTGTAAGATATCTCTCAGTTTGGGTTTTTCTGATGTTTCCTCATGATTACATCTGGTTTATGTACTCTTCTGGCAGAAATACTCATAAATGACTCTGTAGTCCTCTTAAAGCATCACATCAAGAGGCACATGATGGTGGTTTGTCCATTATTGATAATAACAGCTTTAACATTTGGTCAATGGGGTGAGCGGGGCAGAGGGGTGGTTCTCTTCCAGGATTCTTGGCAGATTATTTTTAGCACCGCATGAGAAGCAAGAAAGTCTACATGGCAGGAGGCACCTAAATCTGTTTATGAGCTGAACTAGATGGAATGCTGGCAAAAGCTAGGTTTAGGCAGGGTTCTTTGCAGTGCTAGACAGTGTGATTCAGCCGTCAGCTTGTACTGTTTTCTAGGCAGCTTTCTACTGCTAAACCCTACAGGCTTCAATATTTGCCTAGCAATCCTTGATGGCGCCTGCTGAGTCACTTTCTTAGGAGCCAATGCTATGTAGATATTTCTTCCTCTATAGAAATTTAAAAAGTATTATCTCAAAATCTAAAAACACATGGCTTGGATAACACTATGGTCTGCATATCCTGAGTTGTTTATTCATTGGTTGCAGAAATGTTTGATTGATAAGCCTGGCTTTAATTGAGCTTACTTATGTAATAGGCAATAATAACGGTCGCAAGGAATGTATTTCCCAAGGCACTAACTATGGTAGCAGGGGTCCCTTCCCCTTCCCCATTTCCTTGCCCTGTCCTGTGCTGAGATAATTGGCTGAATAGAATAGAACTTGAGCTTGGAGAAGTGTCTCATAACTGTAATCCCAGCAATTTGGGAGGCCGAGGCAGGTGGATGGCTTGAGTGCATGAGTTTGAGACCAGACCAGAAACATGATGAGACCCTATTTGTAATAAAACACAAAAGATTAACCAGATGTGGTGGTACATGCCTGTGGTATCAGCTTCTCAGGAGACTGAGGTGAGAGGATTGCTTAAGTCCAGGGGCATGAAGGTTGCAGTGAGCCAAGATTGTCCCACTGCACTCCAGCCTGAGTAACAGAGCAAGACACTTTCTCAGAAACAAACAAACAAACAAGAATCGAGCTTGAAAAACGTGGTGATGGTTATGTTCCTCAGGGGAGCCATCTCACTCTAATGGAGGTTCTACCTATTACACACCCCTATCCCCTGCCTTTTCTCTTACTAAGCTGGGATAATGTTAAACATTTTTTACTTGGCAGAAATATTCATTCTTGATTACAAATCACTGCGTTCTCTAAGAAAGGTGAAGTCATATGAAACTATGGGCCTTCAAATTGGATATTCCACCCTCTTTAGGGACTGATTAGAAACTAACATGAACCAAATAAAACAAAATGAATAAAGTAGTTCTCTGTAGAAATGTTTACAGGCTTAACTTCCAAACTTCAAAATGATTTAATCATGCATTGCTATTGAGAATAGAGCTTCTCTCACATTTTAGAATGTTATGGTTAAAAAACAGTGTTATAAACGATCAACCTGCTAGCTGCCTCAGTTTCTTCATTGCAAATAAGAACAACCCGACCTAAAGAGACATGTTTGGAGCAAGTTTGAATTTATTTGGCCTTCTAGTCAAGTCAAGAAGGTTTAGCCTGCAAGAAACTGAATCACACATAAACTGGAAGTGGGGTTGCTCCTGGATATGAGACTGGGCCTCAGGAGTTGGTGACAGAGAGGGGTTGTTTACCCAAAGCCTTTCTGGATACAGTCATTATAGGAGTTCCTGGTTCTTCACCCTAACCCTACGTAGTTTCTGCAAGTCAGCTAAATTTCACGTGTCTGCTCCTTTCTGTTTTCTCACCAACTCACTCTTTTAATTCTCCCCACCTCACAAAATCTGTTAAGACCAGGAGTAGTATCTCAGTTTGAGTTCCCCAAAAAGATGGTCCTGTGAGAAGGTTTGGATATAAGCAGTTTATCTGGAGGATGTCTTAGTTTGGGCTGCTATAACAGATTACCATAGAATGAGTAGCCGAAACAACAATTTCTTTTTCACTATTTTGAAAGCTAGTAGTCTGAAATCAAGATGCCAGCATGGTTGGGTGCTGATGAGAGCTCTCTTTCTGGTTTGAAATTGGTAGTCTTTACACAGTGTCTTCATGTGGTGGAGAGCATAGAAAGAAGAAAACAATCTCTCTCGTGTCTTCTAAGTGCACTAATCACGTAATGAGGGCTCCTCCATTGTGACCTGATTATCTTCCAAAGGCCTCATCTCTAGATACCATCATACTGAAGATTAACATTTGAACATATAAAATTTGAGGGGATACAAACATTCAGTGCGTAGCAAGGAGTCATACCAGGAAGCATAGGTGGGAAAAAAGAGAAAGGGGAAGACATTCAATAAAAGGCAAATTAATGAGTGAGTTATTACTAGGGAGCTCAATCCACTAGGGACCTTCTGAGAGACTTCACTATCTCTCATGTTGCAAATAATGAGAGATCATACTGTAGAATTATCCCTACAAGAGAAGGAAGGAAATTGGAATTTCTGTTCTTCATTGGTTGAAAGCCACATCTAGGTCATTAAATTCCCTGGCACTTCCTGGCTTGCCCCACAAATTAGTGTAGCATACTCTCACAGCCAGAGAATATCCTGTCACAGAAATACAGGTACTTAAAGTAAGAAGCCTCTGGTATCATGAGAACAAGTAACTGTCCACGGAAGCTGCACATGATCTCCTGGATAAGCTGAGAGGTTATGGTTAGGGCAGCAGCAATGAGCGACACTGCAGGGAAGGCATCTGAGGCAAGCTGGGCCAGGCAGCTGGTAAGGAAGATAGGAGTGCCCTAGACCAACACTTCAACAAAATCTGTATGCACAGCAGTTCCCAGAGACAGGAATTGTGAAAGAACTGGTACTCTCATTGTTCAACACCCACCTATGAGTGAGAACATGCAGTGTTTGTCCAATTAAAAAAAAATTAAAATAAATAAAAATAAAAATAAAGAACTGGTACTCTAAAACCTGCCTGCTAGAGCCTCTTTCTGAACAGCCTGTATAGGCCCAACCAACCTCCCTCCAACACACACAAACTGAGCATACATATGCATGCTGAAGTTCTAGGAAAGCCTCATGCTCATGGTCCATACATTCTATGTTTACATCTTCAAGAAAGCCATAAGTTCATCGGCAGAAGTAATTACTGCAATAGTTCTTTATTAATCAAATTCTGTCTGTCACTGTGCTCAATTTCCGTTACTTTTTAAGATCATGCTTTGGATGAACTTTAAAAATGAGTTCAGGCCGGGCGCGGTGGCTCAAGCTTGTAATCCCAGCACTTTGGGAGGCTGAGGCGGGTGGATCACGAGGTCAAGAGATCAAGACCATCCTGGTCAGCAAGGTGAAACCTCGTCTCTACTAAAAATACAAAAAGTTAGCTGGGCATGGTGGTGCGTGCCTGTAATCCCAGCTACTCAGGAGGCTGAGACAGGAGAATTGCCTGAACCCAGGAGGCGGAGGTTGCGGTGAGCCGAGATCGCGCCATTGCACTCCAGCCTGGTAACAAGAGCGAAACTCCGCCTCAAAAAAAAAAAAAAAAAAAAAAAAAAAAGAGTTCATAAGAATAGAGCAGAAGGAATGCCCTATGTGGCCTTTGGGAAATCATTCAAGTATTCTAAATTACATATAAGAATTTGAAAATATACAACCCCTAATTTTGCTGGGATTGAAAGGATAAATAAAGCAGCCCTTTTTATTTTTCTCCAGAGTCACAAACTAATGAGACATAAAATACAAGAATAAAACAGAGTTAAAAATATTACATTTGTCACTCTAAGATAACTGCAGAATGAGACTAGATTTATAGTCATAATGGGCCCCCTAAAACTGTACCCCCTAACAATATACCCAAGAATCTAGCCTCCCACTCGTAGGGGAAAATTATTTCCTAAGAAATTCAGCACATGGAGATTGTAAGAGTTTTTGAATCCTCTCTACAAATTATAAGAGAGAGACAGAGAGATAGACCAAGAAAAATAGTGCTGTAGAGCCACACTGTATTATTTGGGTCTTTTTGGGAGCAGACTCTGAGACAGTTAGTAGTGCAAACAATATATTTGGAGGTAAATCTTGTGAAAGATGTAACAGTCAGGAAGCAGAACTGGGCAGGGAAAGCCTCAGACCATGCTATGGCTATGACACTTATGAAAGGAAAGAAGGGAGAAAGCAAGATTGAGCGAGGAGGAGAAAGCAAGACCGGGCAGGGCAAACCTGTGATCTCAAAGCAGATTTGACAAAGTCTCAGTCACCACATAGGGCAGCTCCAAAGCAAACAATTCCTGTTAATTGACTCCCATATTAGCAGAAATGGTCAGGCGTTAGCATTTCTTCTGTTTGCTCATTGGCTAGGTTTCCCAAGAAGAATGTGGCCTTCAGAGGTTGGAGACTGTCAACTAGCCTCACACCTTGCAATTGAGTGGCAAGTTCTTTCCTGAGAGGTTCTTAGAGTGGCACACCTCAATGGCTGCCATACAAATCTACTTTGTTCCTTTTCTTACTGTTTCTGATCAGAAAAGTTACATTTCTTCACTGCTGGAAAGGAGTAGACAAGGGAGCAGAGAGAGCCTGGTACTGTCACTCTGATGTGTTTTGTTCTTAGGGAATGAAGTGGAAACATACACATACAATTACATATTAAGAAGAAGTTCTTGGCCGGGCGCGGTGGCTCAAGCCTGTAATCCCAGCACTTTGGGAGGCCGAGGCGGGTGGATCACGAGGTCGAGAGATCGAGACCATCCTGGTCAACATGGTGAAACCCCGTCTCTACTAAAAATACAAAAAAATTAGCTGGGCATGGTGGCACGTGCCTGTAATCCCAGCTACTCAGGAGGCTGAGGCAGGAGAATTGCCTGAGCCCAGGAGGCGGAGGTTGCGGTGAGCCGAGATCGTGCCATTGCACTCCAGCCTGGGTAACAAGAGCGAAACTCCGTCTCAAAAAAAAAAAAAAAAAAAAAGAAGAAGTTCTTTATGGAAGCATGAGGCATATGAAATAATTCTCATCCCTTCCCCCTTGCCACAAATAACATATAATCCCACTTGCCTTCTAGAGTGGGTGGGTCCTGTTAAATGGAGACTCCTTTATATTGATGAGCTGGAGAGCTAGGTGGGGTTCAAGTGCATATCACGATGGAAGAGAAAAGAAGTGAGGGGAAGGATGAAGAGAATGGATCCTATTAAACTGAGCATTGTATGAAGGATAGACAGAAAATCATTGTATCAGAAAGGCTAAGAAGGTAATTAGGAGAATATAAATCTCAATAGAAATTTTAAAGTTGATTGCTTTGAGGAAAATAATGTGAACTTTCTTGGTTTTCAATGCGAAATTTTAAGAAAGTCTACATTGTCCTGAAATGCTTTTGTGAAATGAATTTTTCATAGGCTACTCAGGAAGGTATTGATATTTATGTCTGAATGAATATGCCATGCAACAAAGCCAAGTGGCTGAGACAGTAATCTACCTTAGGTCTGCATGATGCCAAAGCCCATGATCTCAACTGTTAGGCTTAGGCTGCTGTTGATTGGCTTCAAGGAGAATGGAAGTGGTGCACAAAGTTAATGAAACAGCCTAAGAGTTTTTCCCTGGACATGCCAGCATTGTGGACTTCCTCCTTTTCTGGGATTGTGTTCCAAAACTAGGGTGCGACTTCAGAGAGTGCATACACACTCTTGTTTTCCAGAGTTACTCCCATAGGCCAGCCTTTGACTGCCTCTAACAGTAAATACGTCAAGAGAGAACACAGAATACACTGAATCACCAAGGCCAAATAAGAGTGGGGTCAGTTTTGGTCCACTTTCAGTCCCAAGCCCCATGATTCCAAAATATTAAAAAAGATGTTATTAAAATACAAAAACAATTTTTAAAAGCTATATTCATGATGATTCTAACATGTTCTATATTTAGGATTATATTAACTATGATTAATGGGAACTATTTCACAAAATGGATTAACTGTTAAAAATACGTGTTAATGCCTTTCCAATACCAGGGAGGGAAAAGTTTGTTGGATTTACAGGAACATTTCCATTTATTCAGAAAAAAAAAATCCTATAATAGAAAATTTGCTCACTAAGCTGTGCTGGCTAATGAATATCATTTGGGAGAAAACAAGTCTAACAGATGCTGTTGGTGCCCTCCATCCATAGCCCCTCAGCTTTTACCATGTTCATACATGCTGTCCAACCTCCAACTGCCAGTACCTACAACCCTCAGCCTGAAGCCTTTCTTTGGACACTGGAGCTCTTTCTCATTCTCTCCACAAGCAATCCCTAACCAATCATGGATAGAGTTCCTGATAAATATCCCTTCCAGCTCCCTTGTGCCATGACTGGCATAAATCGGAGGTACATTCTCCCAAGGATATTATGCTCTCCTTGACTTTTGTGATCTTGCTTAATAATGCAAATTTTATTGGCTTCTTCCCATTCCCTGTTTTAATTCTCTATTTCCTTACTGACAGTTGCTGGGATTATCTGCCAAATAAATTATTTACATTTAAACCATTGTCTCAGGGGCTTCATTTGGTGTTAATATAAAGGACTACCTGAGACTGGGTAATTTATAAAGTAAAGAGGTTTATTTGGCTCATCATTCTGCAGACTGCACAAACATGGGACCAGAATCTTCACAGTTCTGATGAGCCTTCAGGAAGCTTTTACTTTTTGGCAGAAGGCAAAGGGGGAGTAGGCATGTCACACAGAGACAAAAGGAACAAAAGAGAGAGGAGAAGGCAAGAGGCTCCTTTAAACAACCACCTCCCCCATGGACTAATAGAGCAAGAACTCACTCATTATCATGGGGAAGGCACCAAGCCATTCATGAGGGACCCACCTCCATGAACCAAACACTTCCACCAGGCCCCACCTCTAACACTGCATATCACATTTCAACATGAGATTTGGAGGGTACAAATACCCAAACTGTATCAGGATCACTTCTGTAAGAACACATACCAAAACATTTCATTTGCTTCACCTGTTGCTTACTAAGCAAACTTCTTATTTGAAGTTGGGCTTCTCCAGTGGCCAATTTCTGATCAAATATGCAGTAATGTGTCCTGCTTATATGAGTCCTATTTGTGGCTGATTAATGACTTAGAAATATTGTTGGTGTGAGTCAATCATCTAGAACAGGGAATGGCAAACTATAGCCTGTAGACTAAATCTGGCCGGCCTTTAAATTTTGTAAATAAAGTTTTATTGGAACACAGTCACATCTATATATAGTCCATGGCTACTTTCACACTACAACAGCAGTTAAATAGTTGTGACAAAGACAATATGGCCTGTAGATTGTAAAGCATTTACACTTTATAGAAAAAGGCTGTTGATTACTCATGGAGAAGCTATTCACCATTGGGTTCACTGAGAAAATCAAACCGGTGGATTTATAAATACGACGGTCAGGACTTGGTCCAATGGCATCTCACCAAGTGGCAGCCTAGTGAGACTCTCAACTTAAAATATAGACTAGTCCCCACCTAATCAATTCCTTCCAGTGTTTAATTATGGCATGATCAGAATCCTGTCTTGGCAATCCTACGGTAGAGACAAGAAGCAGGGCATTGGCTAAACAGCAATATTAAGAAAGTGTCTTTTAAATTGAGGTCCATCAACACACTTTAAACAAACGTCTCTCCAGAAAACTTCCTTTGTTTATCAACCTAGTTCTTGATAATCATTCCCTCATGCTGTATCCTCTTGGTCCTTACAGGCTCAGCATCAATTATTAATTAATTTGAAATTGATTGATGAGGTCCTTTGTAAATGATGCTAAGGTATGCCACAATTCTAGCTAGCCCAAGGTTCTTCAGCATAGAGACTATTTATGTTACATGCAACTCCTAGCCCCCCAAAATTGATACCATAGTATTCTGTATACGGCAAATGTTCAGTAAATTATTTGACTGTCCAATATCCACCACACACAGACTTCTATAGATGAGCCAAAATGATAATCAAACTGGAATCATTTGTCAAATATGAAATAATTTTACATAATGTTTCTTGAGTGATAAGGATTGTAAGCTTCAAAAATGCTAAAGAAATGTGTAAAATCCCTAGCCTTGGCCATGCAGTGGTATTTTTAGATATTGAAGTGGAATAAATTGCTAAGTCACAAATTTCAAAAGTGACCCTTTCCTCAGTAAGTAATAAGAAAGCTAACAAAGAAAGAAAAAATATATCTGGCTCATTTGGGAAATTAAACAAATTGCATGAACGTTATGTCTTATAAAAAATCCTTCTGGGTAAAGACTAATTACTAAAAACATATTTTTGTTCACTTACCCACAATCTAACTGGTGGATAAAATAGGTAGGCCAATAATCATATTCCAAGGAACATTTAGACATTGGAAAGAACAACCTTGCACTGTAATTACCATCTCCACTACCTCACTTGTACTCATTCTTTAATCCACTGTGACCTGGCTTTTATTTTCAATTAAGTTCAACTTATCATTCTTAATTTCCTGTTTATATATACACTAGAACTCAATAAGGGAAAAAATTCACTCATTTCCTACACTCCAGTGTTCCATAGCCTATTAAAGGATCCAGGCACATGAAGAAACAATTGCCATACAGAGTGGCAAGTGCCATTAACAAGAAATGTAGTATAAATGGTGGTAAGACAAAGGAGAAGGTGATCAACCCTGTTTGAGGGTGGGTCTTAGGTTGGATTCCTTGGAATCAGAGCTTGAGACAGGATTTATTAAAGGCATGCACTCTGGAGGAAACCCGTATCGCAAGGCAGGGCAGGGGAAGGAGCTAAGCAAAGAAGTGATCTTAGTCAATGTCTAACCTTGGCTTCACACAAGACAGATTCTGGAGCACAAATCTGACAGCTGAGAGAAAGGGAAGGCTCCAGGCTTTTGTACTCCTGTGTCACAGGGCCACTAACTGTCCCAGTTAGCCAAGGGTATTCCTTCTGAGAAGGTCACAGGCATAAGCCATCAGCTGAACTACTCACAAGCAGCTGAGCATTTGGGTGTTCTGCTGGTTGAGTGGATCTGGGCAGAGCACCAATATCATCTATTACAGAGGGCTAGAGAAACTAGATTATATGTTTATTACTTTGGGCAGCTCAACATCTGAGCACCATTCCTGTTTGACAGAATAGGACAAGACAGATGGCAGACAAGCATCATTGCATGATGCTTCCCATTTTCTGAGCCTGGTCCTACAGCCTTGCAAGTTTGTTATTGTATATCCTTCTTATAAAATTCCTTTTCTGCTTTGACTAGCTAGGGTCAAATTTTGTGTTTGGGGAGATTTGACAGGTACAGACATTAGGAAAATTGTTAAGTCATAGATCATCGTAGCCAGAAAAAGATAAATCCCATTGAGTGGCAGAAAAGCATGTGGAGAGGAGAGATATTAAGTATATTCAGGCTACGTAAGAACCATAAATCTAGGGTGAGTATAAAATGTGCTACTTATGAGTTTAGGGGAAGGTATGGCAAATCTAGCAAGCATCTGAGAAAAGGACAATGAGTTAATCTTGAAACTTGATGACTATGAGTGTTCTGGGTACACCCAGAGGGAGATACTTCATAGGTGCCTGTTTAAGTATCATGCTCAAGAAAAGCCATCTGGAACACACACACCACACACACACACACACACACACACACACACACACACACACACAGAGAGAGAGAGAGAGAGAGAGAGAGAGAGCGAGAGAGAGAGAGAGACTGGCCACTGGGGGTGCCTAGGCTTGGGGGAAATGAACACAAAGCAAGAGTTGAAGAGGCTAAAATCAGAATCCAAGAGGGATATTAAATCTATGTAGTTCTGTATAGATAAATATTAGGCCAACCAAGAGAGGAGAGGAAAAGCAAGGAAAGAACGACTAGCCAGCACAATTAAATGGCTCGAGTCATCAAGCGGGGCAAGGGCTGAAAAGAGACCAGTGGTGAAATTAACTAGTAAGTCAGGGATGACCTTTCAGAGGAGAGTTTTATGGAGTTCCTTAAAATATGAAAGGAAGTATCCCTCCTTTTGTGTCAAGTAAATACCTCACCTCATCAACTACATCCCCTGGCAACCGTGTGTTTGTAACTGTTCCCTCTCTATTGGCGCCTATGCAGCAAATAAGCATAACTAAAGTACTGTTTTCTCTCCTCTCCAGCTGTGGAACTCCAATTCATCCTTCAAGAGTCAATGTCACCTCCACAGTAGGTGTTTCCTGACTCCTCAGGTGAGAATTAGATTCCATTTCTCTCCTGCAGTCGCATAGTGCTTTGTGTTTATTTCTTTTTTATATTGCACTAAAGTACAGTTGAGGCATCTAGTTGTATGTCTATCTGACTGTGAGCAGAACCTGTGTCCTACTCACCTTGTATTCCTAGTGTGAAGCATAATGTGTGGAACACATCAGAGGACACAATATAAATTGTTGAAAGAATGGCTATTGGGCTAAAACGAAAAAAAAAAACACATAAATGCTCCCTTCCTAGAAATTTTTACCTTAAGTCTATTTCTTGATTTATAATTCTGAATACATATTTTAACTGAAATTTCTGATTTCCAATATACTTCATAGAATAATTAAACTTTTGGGAGAAAAAAAAAATACACGAAGCAGTATCCCATGGAAATAAATTAATTAATATCCTTGGTGCATGTGGCACAGCTATTATATCATTACAATAAATTATAAACCAAAATCAACTTTGTGAAACAGAAATGTTGAAATACAAATAAAATGGAAGAGGTCTATTTCTTCTCATGCCAGGAAGTAGCTCTGCATATTAATAAAATTTAAATGCCTCACAGACAGAAAAATGATGGGAATAGACTGCAATAACTTAAAAACGAGCACACTTTAAACAGCTTCTCTAATGAATATGTGATCATGAAGAATCTGTCAAAAAGGCTAGCCGGGCATTGTTCCACTCTGATGCTTCCAGAAGCAGGATGACTGATGGCCCTGAATTTAAAAACGCACACTGAGAGACGTGCTAAACTGAAGACACAAAGACGAGAGGTTTGACTTTCTGAAATATACAAAGATGTTAGTCTGAAAGGTAACAATTGAAATTCTAGTAAGTGTGAGTGTTCTCAATGTGGATAAAATATCGCAAATATCCAAATCATTCTAGAATACTCATGGAGAGAGAAGAAGTAAAAGGAAAAATAAAAAGACAAATAGATACATAAAGAAAGCTGAAAAGTTTAAAATATTTGGTAGCTTTAGGTGAATTCAGGGTTGTGGCAAGTTGCTATAAAACATGGATTGGAAAAACTTTCTACGAAGAATGAGATAGTAAATGTTTTAGGCTTTGCAGCTACTGCAAAAGACTTCTGTCTCAACTACAAACTCTCCTGCTGTAGTGAAAAAGTAGCCACAAACAATAGGTAATTTAACGGGATAGCTGTGTTCTAATAAAATTTTCTTTACAAAAAAAAAGTGGGGGCCAGATTTGGATTGCTGGCTGTAGTTTTCCAGCCCGTGCTATAAAACAAACAAGTTTGTGATAAACAGCAGAATAGATAAAAGCTAGTGTGTGTGTATGAGAGAGAGAGAGAGAGATCAATGATTGTTGAGTCAATAATTGTTGAAGTGACAGTAAGTTTTTATTGTATTTGGTCTAGTACTTACATGAGGGTATAACTGAGCACATAGATTAAGTCCAGGCATTAGTAGTATTTTCAGATTCTCTGGGTGATTTCAAGGTGCAGCCATATTTGGCACTCAGGGTGCTAAAAGAATGCTTCTCAAATTCCAGTGTGCACATTGATCACCCAGAGTCTTGTTAAAATGTAGATGGTCATTCTGTAGCTCTGGGGTGTGGCTTGAAATTTTGCATTGCTAGCAAGTTCTCAGTTTAGATCGATGCTGCTGGCCCACAGACCACACTTTGAGCAGCCAGATGCTAATGCTGGTTTTCAGTGCATGACGTGTCCAGATCCTGCCTCAGAGGCTTATGCATTTGGTCTGGGATGCCACCTGGACATTTAGATTTTCAAAACCTCTGCGGGTGATTCCAATGTGCAGCAAGGCTTGAGAAACGCTATGCCAAAGCTCATGATGATGTATCGAATTTAGTTATGTTATCAGGAGCCCTAATGTGTTGGCTTTTTCTCATTCTCCCACTAAGGCCCACCGAGCCATTCCCCTCCTTTTCAGCTCCAAACATCCAGATGAAGGTGGGGATCAGGGTGAGCACTTCATCCTGTTGCTCTTGTCCATCTCAGAAGAGTGGGAGGAAGTTCAGGATGAAAACAGGAGACTCAGGGAACCTGGGTTTGGGAAGAACAAGCACAGTGTTCTAGGAGTGAATTCAAGGAAAAGCTGGTTCAGATAGAAAGGGTGGGGGCTAGGAATACCACGGAAAGTTGTCACAGCACAACCTTCCTCCAGCCTTGGGCCTGCAGTGTGTTAGTAGGGGCACGGGGGAGCAATGAAAACAGCCATGTACCTTCCTGAGCCCTAGAGACACTCCACAACCAAACCAGCTTCTAAGGGTTTTTCCTTCTCAGTATGCAGGGAGACATGGTTAATAGACATGCAAGAGAGACCCCCTGTGGCAAAGTGTAGAAGTGAAGCATTTTCCCAAAGCATAAAGACCACAAAGAAACATAAGGGCAGAGGATGATGGCTTCCAGCCTATACTCTTTATCAAACAAATGCAGGGACAGAAAATCTAATACCACATGTTCTCACTTATAAGTGGGAGCTAAATGATGAGAATACATGGACTCAAAGAAGGGAACAACAGACACTGGGGCCTACCTGAGGGTGGAGAGTGGGAGGAGGGAGTGGACAAAAAACATCCCCAAAACTATTGGGTACAAGGCTTAGTACCTGGGTGATGAAATAAGTTATACAACAATCCTCCATGACAGCAGTTTACCTATATAGAAAACCCGCACTGGTATTCTCAAACCTCAATAAAAGTTATAAAAGAGTAGAGGATGATCGTGGTGATAATGGTGTTAAATCATGGGTACCATATATTGAACAGTGTGCCAGACATTGCTCTAAGTGATTTACATACATTAGCTCATTTAATCTCAATAATCCAATGGGGTAAATGCTTTTATTATCCCCATATTACATATGGAGAAACTGAGACACAGAAGAGTTAAACAACTTGCCCAAGTTTTCCCAAAATGAGTGGCTAAGATGGGATTTTAATCCAGGCAATCTGAGGTTAAGGAAACACTACACCAAATGTTCTCTCCTAAACAGGAAATTAAGAAGTCCTCTCAGTCAATTTAAAGTTTGAAACACTCAAAAATAGATGCTTGCTCTGTTCTTTCTCAAATCCACTGGAGAATAGTCAAGGGACATATATATTTCAATAGGTAATAGATGAAACAAAGTCAGAGAATTCAGAAGTCCTTACAGCAGGCAGAGAAAGAGATACAGAGACAAGACCAGGTTTGACCAAGATGTGTAAAGAGGCAATAGCATTTTCTGGAAGTTGAACTCAAAGTGCCAGAATCCTAATTTTTAAGGAAAGTGTGAAAGTCTAGTCACATGGAAATATGGAACATAATTACTGCACAGCTAAACTTGTTCATACCTTAATAAATGCTTACGTAGTTTGACTGTGTCCCCACCCAAATCTTATCTTGAATTGTACTTTCTTAACTCCCACGTCTTTTGGGAGGGACCCAGTGGGAGATAAGTGAATCATGAGGGCAGTTGCCCCTGTACTGTTCTACTGGTAGTGATTAAGTCTCACAAGATCTGATGGTCTTACAAGGGGAAACCCATTTTGCTTGACTCTCATTCTCTTCTCTTGTCTGCTGCCATGTGAGATGTGCTTGTCACTTTCCAGCATGATTGTGAGGCTTCCCCAGCCATGAGGAACTGTAAGTCCAATAAACCTCTTTCTTTTGTAAATTGCCGACTCTTGAATATGTCTTTATCAGCCCCATGAAAAACAGATTAATACAATGTGCAAAACAATCTGCTGTTAACACAATACTCAAAACAAATGATGCTAGCTACCCATGTGTCTTTGACTAAAGTATATAGTCTGTAAATTTTTGACTTTTACCTTTGTAACCTACAAAGGAAACATATTTTTTGTTTCTTGTTTCTTTGTAACTTTTTTTGTGTGGCACAGAAGATAGACGTTTGAAGTATTTTTACACAGACATGGACAACGTTAGGGTTTACATGGTTGGGGAATTCCTTTTGTCAAATAGACTGGACTGAGAGAGGAGAAGAGTTTTTAAAGGGGAAAGAGAAAAAAAAAACAACAGAGAAACAGGTGTATCAGTTCTGTATGGAATCTTCTTTTTACTAGGAAATAATATCTTTCTATCCATAGCCATGAAGAAAAGGTAAAAGGCAAGCTCTTCTCTATATCTTGAAAGGAGAAACCAGAGGCAACATTGAGCTTTTCAGGAAAAGGATGATTTTGAAATAAGCTTGGGGCAGACATTGGGAATAAGGTAATAAACTTGGGGCAGACAAAGGTCAAGGTGGAACCAGCAATTCTCTGGGTGTTCAAACTCCTCAACCAGCCTCTAAATGTTAGCTGTCCTGCACTTAGGACTGGATATGTCATACTCTACGTTATACGCCTTTCTGGTGAGCTCATCCAATCACATGACTTCAATACCATCTATAAAAGTCCCCCATATGTCTACTTCCAAACATGACATTTTTCCAGCTCCTTGATTCACATTTCCACTTGGATGTCTAATAAAAATCTGATTTTACATGGCATGCATTTCCTGCTTCTCCACCCCAGCGGACCCCTGCAAACATCCCCAGGGGGATTATAACACTGTCATTACCCCAGGTGCTCAAATCCAAACTTCAGAGCCTACATATGTTCTCCCTCTTCCACTCCTCACCTCCAGTCCATGAGCAAAGTTTGTCTCTCCTTGTCAAAAATCCATCTGGAACTTGTTTTCCTCTCTTCACTTCTGCAGCCACCATCACAGTTCAAGCTGCACTAGTCTCCCACCTAGACCAGGTACAATGACTCTACCTGGTCTACACTTTCAACTATGCCCCACCCGTCTACATTCTTCAAAGCAGACAGTCACTGCCTTGACATTTGGGGACATTTATTCTATTTTGTATACAATATCACAAATTTGGCCTTCAGCTTTGACCTTATGTTTTTCATTCCTTCTTTTGAGCTGTTTTTTTTTTTTTTTTTTTTTTTTTGTAAATCATCTTTAATGAAAGAAATGGTACGATGGAAGGAAAAACTATGAGTGGAGGAATCATAAGGGCAATATGCAGGAAATCGTCCCTTATCTGTGGGAAAGCTAGCCTAAGGCTCAGTCCTATTATCTCTGTCACTCACAGTGAGGTTACCAAAGAGGTACTCTGCCATACTGTTCTCCAGAGCCACCATCTTCCTGCCCAGAAGCAAGAATCCTTAGCACTTGCATATTTTAATAAGAAAACTTTTCATGTCAAGTTAAAGACTGTATTATTTTAATCCCTGCCCAATGTCATTCCCCTGCCTTCTTCTCCAGATGCAACAACTATGATGAATTCCATACCATGCTTTACACCTTACCATGCATATGCAGCCACAAATAGCATGGCCCAAGACTGCACACCTTACCCCACGTCACCCATCCCACCCATCTCACCCCACCTTACCCCACCTCACCCCATGCCCTCAGAGTTTATAAGGGGAAGCGGAATATGTTCTCCAGGGGCCCATAGAATACTTTTCCCCTTCAACCCCACAGATCCTGGGCTGCATGCAGATGGGGCAGAGATGGGTGTGGAGACTGCTGGATACCTACTTTAAACGTGCATGGGGATTTGCCGTGATTCCTAAAAGGTGAGAGTGTTGCAGGCACGCATCAACGGGACACCTTTATTGTTTTGAAAACAGATAACTTTATTACCAACAACGGTAAAACTGAGAGGAAAAAAACTGAAGAAAATGTTCTTAAAGGGCAACGTGCATGTCCTGTCTGGTGGCGAGATCCAGGGAAGGCATCCTGTGATTGTGGGGCCCGTCTGGGCTCAGGTCTCTTTCTCTCTCCTGCCCTGAGTGAGCCTGTCAAACAGCTACTCTGCCAGGCCAGGTTCCAGGGCCCACATCTTGCGCAGGTTGCTCAGGTAGGCACCCAGCTCTTTCATGGTCTTGGCCTGCTGGTTGAGGAAGCGGCTCTTCAGGAAGTCGCACAGCTGGGGGTCGTCCTTCACAAGGGCCAGCTGGTGCAGCTCCAGGAGGCTCTGGTTGATGCTCTTCTCCAGGTGGAAGGCGTACTCTATGGCCTCGAGCCTGCTCTCCCAGCCTTGGCGCTCTGTCTTACTGATGTCTTGAAGGGAGATGTGGCCACCGCGCAGGTTTTGCAGCCTCATCAGCTCCTGAGCGTGTTCCCTCTTCTCGTGTGACAGGCGCAAGAAGTAGCGGTCAGAGTGCTTCAGAGCCGCGCCGTCCCGGTCGAAGTAGAAGGCCATGGACAGGTACACGTAGGAGACGTGGAACTGCAGGTTGACGTGGATGTTGATGGCGGCCTCGCAGCTGGGGTGGTAGTTGTGTCGCACCTGCGACAGCGGGCCCAGGGTGGGCAGCGCGGGAGCGGGGAGCAGGCGGGGTAAAGCGGTGCGTTGGCGCTGGGCCCGGAGCGGGCAGCGGCGTCGGTATTTGCAGTGGCGGCGGCCTCGGAGCACCGCCATGATGGGCGACAGCGGCTGTCGGCGGAGGGCTGGCTCCTCCAGGCCAGGCAGTGGCCGTAGTCGCAGAGTCTGCAAGGGGAGCGGAAGTGGGCGCTGGGAACCGTTAGGAGGTGACAAGCGCGCGCCGTCGGGAGGGCGGGGGCGGTGCGGAGCAGCGCCCACCTTCAGAGTGGTGGTGGTGGAGGCACACGCTGACTTCCGTGGGCAGCCCAGGGAGTTGGGCACTGTCTGACCTCTGCGCGATGTCAATTCTTCAGTAACTTTTCTAGTGTCCAAGGACTTTCGCCTCTCTCCTGATTGTTCCCCTCTATGACAGGTTGTTCTCATTTTATACACCTCTTGTCTTTCTTAAACGCTAAGAATATTTTCTGGTAACGTTTTCTTCTGTTTCCTGTATTATATCCTTTTTTTCCTCCTCCAGAATTAGTTTTATTTGTGCATCATGATCTCTTCCTCACTTTCCTTAAATATCTGGAAAACGTTCGACCTTTCGTGATTGAAATCAAGGACTGGATTAGCCTAGGTAATGAGCTTGGATCTAATTCACACCTGTGTCTGGATTACCAATACGATTCTCCTGTGAACAGGAGGGTGGAATGTGTTAATTAGGGAGTGATCATATCCTTTGGAGATAAAGGTATAGAGCTCCCAGGTAGAGTAGGAACAATTCCAAACGCCCAAAGCATAGCATTTCTCTGCCATTGGAAGACTTAGTGGATCTATCTTCTAGGTAGATGTCAGCTTTCCTTTAAATGTTCATCCATATCTGCTGCACCCTGAAGCTTAATTCTCTCTGCAGGAGAGATTCCTCCACGTTATCGGGAATGTGATTTCAGATATGTTTGAGGATCAAAGCTTCAACACCACAGTGAAGACTCCATTTAAAAAATTTACTTTGAAAAGTCCTCTATGTTCATGGTTTTTGGGTACTCAGTCATCCCCATGTCTTCCCTGCTGAATTTAAAACCAATTAGTATACACAGGACTCAGCTCACTGAAGTACAAGCTTAGGTCTGTAGCAAAAGAACTTGCTAGTTCTTTTCAAATCTTCTAGTTAGAGAAACTCACTAAGGCAGATTGACTTCATCAAAGCTTATTTGTTTTCATCTTGTTCCACAAAGCAACCATGTTTTTCGAGCTACTCTTGTGATTTGATGAGATCATGTACTGATTTCTGGCTACTGGAATATGAAAATAACTGACGTATGCCCAAATAAGGCCACGTTTATAGGGCACACCCTGTGCACTCCATAACTAAAGTGAAGAAGATGAACAGACCCTAAAATATGACATATCTTCTGTGGAGAAGTAGCCTGGATCTTTGGATAACATATAGAGAACGTCCCCTCATCACTGTCACCACCAACTTGCACTGGACCTTGATAAAAACAAAACAAAACAAAAAAAACTTTTTAAAAGATAAAGAGATTTGGAACATTTGTTACAGGAGATATCCTCTTCTGACTAATCAAATTAGCTTGTCAAAGAAGGTACTGGATAACCACAGGCTGTACCCACAGGGTCCTGTAGGCTTATGGCGCTGGAGTGCATTCCAGAACACATTCTTTTGGTAGGAAGGCAGATGAGAAAAAGGGGAGTTTTATAGAGCTCTGGGTCATCACACTTTCTCCCTTTTGCTTAATGAACCAAATATATATATATATAATTATATTTATTATTATACATATCATAATTATATATAATATGTATGTATATGTATACAATCCTTCTCCTTTTTTTCCTTCTGGAGAGTGAAATTTAAAATCCCTCATTAGCCAGGCATGCCAGCTTATCTCTGTCATCTCAGCACTTTGGGAGGCCAAGGCAGGCAGATTGCTGGAGCCTGAGTTCAGGTTCAGCCTGGGCAACATGGTGAAACTCAGACGCTACAAAAAAAACACAAAGAAAAAAAATAGGCATGGTGGCACACATCTGTGGTTCCAGCTATTCCAGAAACTGAGGTGGGAGAATTGCCTGAGCCCAGGAAGTTGAGTCTGCAGTGAGCCATGATCCAAACCACTGCATTCCAGCCTGGGCGTCAGGAGTGAGAGATTGGGTCTCCAAAAGGAAAAGAAAAAAGAAAAGTTCCTCATGGACACTTGAAGATCAAGGAAAAAGGGTTTCCTCCTCCCCTGATGTCCTAGAACAAAATCAGGCTGATTCTTGGGTGCCTAACCTTAAGCCAGGAACACAAAGTGCAGGGGCAGAGATCACAACTGTCTGACCCCAGAGCCAGTAGGTTGTGGTGAGGAAGGTGGGACATGTAGCGACGCAACGCTCTCCTGGCACCACATACCTGGAGTCTGTGATTGTGTGGAGCAGTTCCCCAGAAAAGGGGAATGCTAGTTCCAGGACTGGTGGTGGGAGGCTAAGCAGGTGGTACCACATATAGTACCCTTCAGTCTTCCCTATTGAGTCGTGAGGTCTGTAGAGTTAGGAGGTTCCCATGTCTGTCTGTGTCTCCCACACCACACACCATGCAGGCGCTTAGCACATTCCATTCTTCTCCTTTGGAAAGGAATATAGTGAGGAAAAAGCAACAAAAGTGGGCTAGGAAAGCAAAGGAACAAATTGTTGGAGATATCTGTGGAAATGGAAGTGGCGTCAACTCCCAACTACAAATGTGAAATGCCTTGGGGCAGCATGGTGCATCAGTGCTCTGTGTGAAACGCATTGTTGAGGAGCATGGCCACAGTGAGCACTGGTTAATAAAGGTATCCAGGAAGCCAGTCTCAGCTCTGCTGCCAGAGAAGTAGATGATTTGGTATGTCCTAACCAGACTAGATGATTTCCAACGTTCTTGGGAATCCTCACAATTTTGAGAGGTAGGAATTGTTTTTTTTTTTTTTTTTTTTGAGAAAGAAAAAAAGAATAATAAGAAAAAGAATAAAGAAGAGGAAGAAAGAGAAAGAGGAAGAGGGAGAGAGAATGGGGTATTGCTTTATTGCCCGGGCTAGAATGCAGTCTAAATATGGGTATGCCTGTAATTGTCCTTAATAATGGAGACATGAAAGAAAATGAGGGAAGAGAATAACAAACAAGGAGCCAACCAACATTTCATTTAAACTTCTAAGTTGATATGATGTGGTACTGATAAGAGTGTATATTTTGTGCATTTAAAGTGGAGAGTTCTATAAATGTTAATTACATTTACTTGTTCCAGATCTGAGTTCAAGTCCTGGATATCGTTGTTAATTTTCTGTCTCATTGATCTGTCTAATACTAATGTTGAAGTCTCCCACTCTTATTGTGTGGGAGTCTAAGTCTCTTTATTAGTCTTGTATGTCTGAGTATTCCTGTTTTGGGTGCATATATATTTAGGATCTTTAGCTCTTCTTGTTGCATTGATCCTTTTATCATTATAGAATGTCTTTCTTTGCTTCTTTTGATCTTTGTTGCTTTAACGACTATTTTATCAGAGGCAAAAATTGTAACTTCTGCTTTTTATTTACTTATTTTAGCTCTCTGGTTGGTTGGTAAATCTTTCTCCATCCCTTGTTTCGAGTCTTTGTGTATCCTTGAATGTGAGATGGGTCTGGATGCAGCATACTGACGGGTTTTAGTTTTTTCTTCATTATATTGATGCTCTTTACTTATTGGTATTTTTTAGAAAGGCTGATACTGTTTGTTCCTTTCTATGTGTAGTGGTTGTTTCAGAAGCTCTTGTAAAGCAGGCCTGGTGGTGATGAAATCTCTGAGTGCTTGCTTGTTCACAAAAAACTTTATTTTTCCTTCACTTGTGAAGCTTAGTTTGGCTGGATGTGAAATTCTTGGTTGAAAGTTCTTTTTTAGGCGGGGCGCTGTGGCTCAAGCCTGTAATCCCAGCACTTTGGGAGGCCGAGGCGGATGGATCACGAGGTCAAGAGATCGAGACCATTCTGGTCAACATGGTGAAACCCCGTCTCTACTAAAAATACAAAAAATTAGCTGGGCATGGTGACGTGTGCCTATAATCCCAGCTACTCAGGAGGCTGAGGCAGGAGAATTGCCTGAATCCAGGAGGTGGAGGTTGCGGTGAGCTGAGATCATGCCATTGCACTCCAGCCTGGGTAACAAGAGCGAAACTCCGTCTCAAAAAAAAAAAAAAAAAAAAAGGAAATTCTTTTCTTTAAGGATGTTGAATATTGGTCCCCACTCTCTTCTGGCTTGTAGGGTTTCTGCTGAGAGGTCTGCTGTAAATCTGATAGGCTTCCCCTTGTGGGTAACAATTCCTTCCCCTTGAGAGGTAGGAATTTTTGTTATTGTACCCATTAGGAATCTGTGATCCTAAATATAAAGCCCTTGCCTAAGATGATACAGAAACAGATGTTTCCATTTTAGGGCTGATGCTCAACTATAACTGTGGGACCACTGTCATGTTTTCAATGAAATGCGGTGTAATTAGGTTGCTGGGTCATATAATATCTCATGTCCCCTCTCTGCTTTAGTGAGAACAAAAATATGTAGAGAGAAGCAGAAAAAAAAGCACAAACTACAGCCCTCTCTTGCCAAGTGTTCCTGGGGTAGCCCTTTCCTCTGGCAAGGTCAAGTTTCTCCTACGCAACTTCACAAAACAAGTACTCCTTGTTCAATTTGTATGTGAAAATGAGTTTAAGTAAATTATTTTTTTAAATTGTGAGGCTATGGTATAAGATAGAAGAAAGCTTCTCCTCAGGAGGCTGCCAAGCCTCTCTTCATAAATGGGATGAGGAGTTAAGGCTGATTTTTCAACACAAAACATGGGTGCTGTATTAGTCTGTTTTCATTGCTATAAAGGGATATCAGAGGCTGGGTAATTCATTAAAAAAGATGTTCAGTTGGCTCATGGTTCTGCAGACTGGACAAGGATGGCAACTGGCATCTGCTTGGCTTCTAGGGAGGCCTCAGGGACCTTTAACTCATGGCAGAAGACAAAGTGGCAGTAGGCATGTCATATGGCCAGGAAAGGAGCAAGAGAGGGTTGGGGGAGGCACCACACTTTATAACAATGAGATCTCATGAGAACTCACTCACTATTGCAAGAACAGTTGCAAGCCATGAGGGATCCACCCCCATGACCAAAACGCCTCCCACCAGGCCCCACATGTACCACTGGGAATTATAATTTAACATGAGATTTGGTGGGGACATATATTTAACTATATCATTTTGTCCCTGGCCCCTCAAATCTTATTTTCTTCTCTCATTGGAAAATATAATCATGACTTCCCAACAGTCCCCCAAAGTTTTAACTCCTTCGAGCATCAACTCAATCAAAAGTCCCAAATGAAAGTCCAAAATCTTATTTGAGACTCATCTTCTTCCTCTTGTGAGCTTATAAAATCAAAACAAGTTATTCACTTCAAAGATATAATGGGGGTATAGGCATTGTGTAAACATTCTCATTCCAAAACGAAGAAATTGGCCAAAAGAAAGGGCCTACAGGCCCCAAGCAAGTTAAAAACCCAGGTGGGAAGTCATAAAATCTTAGAGCTTCAAAAGTCTCCTTATACTATATATTGTGTATCCAGGGCACACTGGTACAGGGGATGGGCTCCTGTGGCCTTTGGCAGCTCCACTCCTGTGACTTTGCAGGGTTCAGGACCCGTGGTTCCTTTCACAGGTTGTTATGTGCCTGTGGATTTTCCAGGTGCAGGTGATCAATGGACTTTTAGCTCAGGTCCATCTCACAGCGAGACCAGTGGGTCTCTGAATCTGTTCTGTGGTTGTTTCCTCATTTCCAGAATGCATAATTGAGATAGACATACACGGCAGCTTGCAGAATCCCCACTTTGGTTCCCTGACCTGTGAAATGAAGGCTATTTTGGTGGGAGAGGTGAAGTAGAAGCCCCTAGAAATGCCTCTGCCTAGAAAAATAGTAAACCCTAAGTAATACTGCATTCCCGAGGGATTGCAGAGATTAGTGCGACCATCAAGGACTTTAAAGAAGCAGAGGTGGTAATTTCCACCACATACCCATTCAACTTCCCTCCTTTGTGTCAACTTCCCCCCTCTTTGTGCAGAACACAGAGAGATTGTGGAGAAAAACAGTATTATCATAAGCTTAAAAAGCAATGGTTTTAAAATCTAGTTGCAGCTGCTCTACCAGATGTTGTTTCATTATATCAGCAAATTAGCATATCCCCTGGTCCCTGATATGCAGTTATTGATCTAGCAAATATTTTCTCCTCTGTCCCTGTAGTTAACCTGAAAGGAAGAGCCTGAGGCACAGAATATAATTTAAAGACTTTACTTGAGCCAAAGTGAGTACAGCTTCCTGGAAAACTGAGACCCAAGTAACCTTGGATATGAGTTCTGTAAGGCTTTTGTTACAAGCAGGTTTTTAAAGGCAAGAAAAGGGGATAGGGAGCAAGCTGACACAAAGTTGTTTGTTGGGGATTCTTATTGTTTCACAGAAATAACATTGATGTGATTGGCTATACATTTTTAATCTATAGGGCATGGCTGATAGTGTCTGGTACAGCACTGTTAGGTTAGTTTATAGATACTTGTGGTAATAAAGCAGTTTCAAGAGATAATTACTTAAGAGAAAATGTAGGCTGTGATTGCTATCTCATTTTATTGCCTCTTTTACATTTCTTAGATAAAATTCATTATCTTTCCTCACTGTCCATATGACACACCAGAAGCAGTTTGATTTCAGCTGGTAAGACCAGCAATGTATCTTCACTGTCCCAAATCAAGGGTATATCAATTCTTCAGCCCTATGTTATAATTTCATTCTTAGGGCTCTTGATTGCTTTTCCCTTCCACAATATACCACACGGATCCTTTACGTTGATGAAATTATGGTCATTGGACCTAGTGAACCCTAAGTAGCAGCTTCTGCAGATTTATTGGTAAGACATTTGTGTGCCAGTGAGCGGAAAATAAATCTGATAAAAATGTGGTGTCTTTTTACTTCGGTGAAATTTCTAAGGTTACAGTGGTGTAGAACATGGAGATATCCCTTCTAAGGTGAACAGTAGGTTGTTTAATCTGGCCCCTACTACAACCAAAAAAGAGCCACAATGCCTAGTAGTCCTCCTTGCATTTGGAAGCAACATATTCTTCCTTTGGGTGTGTAACTTCAGCTCACTTACTGATGAGCCTGAAAAGCTGCTAATTTTGAGTTGGGCCCAGAAAAGAGAAGGTTCTGCAGTAGATCCACACTGATCTACAAGCTGCTCTGCTCTTGGACCATATAGATCCAGCAGATCCAATGGTGCTTGGTATCAGTTTCAGATAAAAATGCTGTTTGGAGCCTTTGGCAGACCTCTATAGATGAATAACAAAGAAGGCCCTTAGGTTTTCTAAGTACCCCCTGCCATCCTCTGTAGATACCTACTCTCCTTTTGAAAATAGTCCTTGGCCTGCTACTGGGCCTTAGTGAATACTGAATGCTTAACCATGGGCCACCAAGTGACCATGCAACCCAAAGTGCCCATCACAATTGGGTGTTATCTGACTCACCAAACCAAAAAGTTGGGTATGCCCAGTGGTACAAGGTGCAGGATACTGTGAATTATACTACTGTCTGGGTAAGGGGGGAGGGTATATATATCCATGTGTGCCGATAACTCTATAAAACAAATATATGTAAGGATACACAGAAATCTCCCAAAAAAAACAGGGAAAGGAAGAAACCTTCATCATGTATCATTTTATATATTTTATTTCTGAACATTGTGGTTATATTACTTCTCCCAACACTTAAATTCATTATTCCCGGGAAGTCAACAAGTCCAGGTAACCTTTTCTAGAATCCTGGCTATGAATTACAGCATGAGATAGCAGCCAGTTAGAATTGCATACCAGGTTTAGGTGTTTAGGGATTTATGTGTTTAGTGAACATGGAGGCTGAAATTGGTCATTAAGGGCCGGAAGCAACAAGGAGAACATGGACTCCCGGTCTGAACACTTGGAAGAGTCATGTACACATGCACAATCCACAAACCTGTCATTTATTTATAAAAAGGTATGAAGAGACCCATTCCACAGGTCTGTTGCTTAAATAAAGTCTCCTATGGCATGTGGAACAAGGAATTGAGATGACAGCAGAGCAGAAATGATACCCTCTTTCTGAAGTGAAGTGATTCTGACTCCATCACCTACTAGCTATAAGATTTCAGATAGTGACACTACTCTGAAACCATTTTCTCAGACATAAAATAGGCAAGATCCATGTCTCATAGGGTTGTTGTGAGAATAACACAGGCAATGTCTGGAAAGCACCTGAAATGGTACCTAATGTAGCATGTACTTGACAAATACTTGCTATGTAAAAGCAGGCAGAAAGATGTACTTAATTTTTTTCTTTTTTTGAAACTTTATTGCAGTATACATGACAAAAATTATATATGTATATATTTAAGTTATACAATGTGATGTTTTGATATATGTATATATTATAAATGATTACCAAAAATCAACCTAATTAGCATATCCATGACCTCACATAGTTGCTTTTTTGTGGTCAGAACACTTAATATATACTCTCTTAACTTTCTAGGATATAATACATTATTATTAACTATAGTCACCCTGCTGTACATTGGTTCTTCAGAACTTTTTCAACTTACAACATGTGTGTACCCTTTGAGCAGAAAAAAATGCCTCTCCTTACAGCCTTCTTATATCAGATGAATCATAACAAATAGAATACCTACGAAGTATTTTAAGCAATAAGGTTAAAATGCTTTTATTTATCAGGAACCCCGGGGCATATTAAATGCCAGAGTTTATATTACTGATTCAATTATGACAGGGCTCTACATTGGGTTCAGCAACTCTCTTGGCCTTGTCCTCATGGATGCAAAGAAGCTGCTTCTGCACCTAGATTACATCTCCATACCAAAATTCAATCAGGATGACAAGGATGGGATAAAACTATTATTTTTACAAAGTGCTCTCATTTTATCAGGCAAATAAAATTTTATTAGAAATCCATGTTATTTCCATTTATGTATTTGGTCAGAACTCATTAATCTGGCAAACTCTAGCAGCAGGAAATACCAGGAAAACATATCTTGAAAGAGAAAAAAAATTTTCATGATTCATTTTGACTAATTATTATTTATCCCAAGACACTGGCAACACCATGACTTAAAAATTTAGTGTTCTCTTACTAAGGAAGAAGGTGTAGAATGGCTTTTGTATCAGTAATTGGTGGTGTCTGTCATATCTTTTCTGAGATAATTGATTAAATCATGAGCATATTAGATTAGATAATTCAGTCAATTGCTTTCGGCCAAAGAGTGGTGGTGGTAGAAAAATGTATGAGAAAGCTGCAATAAGCATTTTGGACCAAAAGACAGTTGAAATGTTAAAAATATGCAGTGAATATTTTTAGGTAAATTTAGGGTCTGTTCCTACAGATAATAAATATTTTAGTCTTTACATGTCATGTAATCTCTGTCTCATCTACTAACTCTGACTTTGCAGTTCATACCCAGCAATGGGCAATATATAGATAAATGGGCATGGCTCTGTTTCAATTAAACTTTATTATAAAGACATGGTTGGCTAGATTTGGCCTATAGGCTATAGTTTGACAATCTATGGTATAAGACAGACCAGTTTGTGATAAAACAAAATGGACAAAATTGTGTCTATGTCTGTGCCTATGTGTGTGTGTGTATGCAAAATCAATGGAAATGAGAGGATTCCAATTCACTTTAAATATTTTTGAATTCAATAATGTTGAAGTTACACTAAATTTTTGTTATGTTGGATCCAATAGTTTTATGAGGGTATGACTTAGTGAGTTTAAACAGACATCAGTATTATTTTCCAACTCCCCAAGTGTCTGCTCAGGCTGCCATAACAAAATAACATGGAGTACATGGCTTAACAGAAATTTGTTTCTCACAGCTTTAGAGGCTGGAAGTACAAGACCAGGGTGATCGTATGGTTTTTGGTGACAGCTGTCTGATTTGCAAATGGGTACCTTCTTACCATGTGCTCAAATGGCATGGCAGAGAGGAAGAAAGAAAGAACATGCTTTCTGGTGTCTTTTCTTGTAAGGATCATCAGACAAAGACTCCTTCCTCATGACCTCACCTCATCTACACATAATTATATCTTAAAGGCCCCTGTAGTGTGATGAGTCTCAATCAGATTACTAAAGGATTTATTTCTGCCACCCAAACCCTGAAGGCCAGGCCATGAGCCTAGGCCATGGTGCCCAGCCAGAGAGCGGGTGTCCCTGAGAACCCAAACATCCCAGACAGTATCTGAGAACCTACCAAGAAAAAGTCTCATCGTTTAAACACAGTAAGCAAACAGCCAGAAAATTGGCTTAAAAGTGGTTTAAAAATAATAAGTGGTGCAGATTTCTAAAGCTGTCCTGCTGTTGACCAGGAGTGCCCAGTATGTAAATCCTAAAACACTCATCTACTCATCAAGCCGGACTTCTCCAAGTCATTTCTTGATCTCTTGGCTCACTTCCAGTTTGCGGGAAGGTATATCTGTATGATTCCAGGTTTTTCTCCCTAAAGCCAAATCTTCAAATACTATCACCTTGGAAGATAGTGCTTCAACATATGATTTGGAGGGTCCGTGAATATTCAGTTCAGAGCATTCTGCCCCTGGGGCACCCAAATTCATGTCCTTCATGCATGCAAAATCCATGCTTTTCAACCTCCCAAACAACCCTTATTTGTTTGAGAACTGAAACTGCCTTTGTAGAACTAATGAATTAGCCACAAGATTAGAAACTGTGGCTCAGGAGTCATGTAGCCAGAGGTCACAAGGTACATAACCTCATGAGCTGCTTCTATAGATAGGTAGCATCACTGTTGTAAAACCTAAGATTGCTGTTCAAGACCCTGCATTCTGTTGGACCAGCTGGTTCCACCTGGACTGGTAAGCTGGATTAACTGGTCTTGTGATCCAACCCAGGAACTGACTCAGCACAAGAGGACAGCCTCAACCCCCTATGATTTAATCCTTTACTCAATTAATCAGGATGCCCCCTTCTCTAGCCCTCACGTACCAAATTATTATTTAAAAATCCTAGTCTCCAAATTTTGAGGGAGACTTACTTGAGTAATATATCCCTGACTTCTGCGTGGCTGACGCTGCACTAATAAAACTATTCCTTTCCTGCAATACTGCTATCTCAGTAAATCAGCTCTATCTGCAGTGGGCAAGAAGATCCAGTTGGGTGATTACAGTAGTACAGCCACTCCCTTGGTGTTCTTTTCAAACATGCATTCTTATTTTTTGCCATACTGATAGGCCAAGAAATACTCATCATATTGGGAGTTAGAGCTTCCAAACATATTTTTGGAGGACACAGACATTCAATACATAACATCAGGTGATGTAAAGTACAGCCACGTTTAAAAACCAAGGTACTGAAGAGTGCTTCTTAAGAGTGTATATTGGTCATGTAGAGTCATGTTAAAATGTAGATTCTTATATGTAGGTCTGAGTTATGGTTTGAGAGTTTAAATTGCTAATAGGCTCTCAGTTGAGATTAATGTTCTTGGTACACAGACCACACTTTGAGCAGCAAGATGCTCTGGATGCCTGGGATGCCCAGGTCCTGCCCTAAAGACTTATTTATTTTATCTGGGATGTGGCCTGAGCATTGAGATTTTCAAAAGCTCTGCAGGTGATTCTAATATGCAGCAAAGCTCGAGAACATGTATACCAAAACTCATGATGATGTATTGATTCTAGTTATGTTATCAGTAGCCCTAATGTATTCCCTTTTGCTCATGTTTCCTGCAAGCCCCACCCAGCCATTCCTCTCCTTTTCAAGTCCAAACATCCAGATGAAGGTGGGGATCAAGGTTAGCACTTCATCCGTTTTCTGTTATCCATCTCTGAGGAGTGGGAGGCAGTTCTGGATGGAAACAGGAGGCTCAGGCAACCTGGGATTAATGGGGAAGTACAAGCACAGTATTCCAGGGGCAAATTCAAGGAAAGCTGGTTGAGATAGAATGGGGGTGGGAATACAATAAAAAAGTTATCACAGCAAAACCTGTCTCCAGCCCTGGACCTGAGTGTGGGACAGTAAAAGCAGCTATGTACTCCCCTGAGTCCTGGTGGCACCTGAAAACCAAACCAGCTTCTAAGGATTTTTTTCTTCTCAGTATGCAAGGTGACATGGTTAGTAGAAATGTAAGAGAGACTCCCAGTGGCAAAGTATAGAAGTGAAGTATTTTCCCCAAAGCATAAACAAAACAAGGAAACTTAAGAGTAGAGCATAATAATGGTGATGGTGATAAATTATGGCTACCCCATAATGAACATACACTGTGCCTGGTACTACTCTAAGTGATTTACATATATTAGCTTATTTAATTTCAACAACCCAATGGGAATAATGCTTTTATCATTCCCATATTACATAGGGGGAAACTGAGGCACAGCACAGTTAAGTAACTTCCCCAAGTTTACCCAAGATGAGTGGCTAAGCTGGGATTTAAACCAAAGCAATCTGAGGTTAAGAAATCATTACACCAAATTTTCTCTCCAGAACAGGAATTAAGAATACTCCTTAGTCAATTTAAAGTTTGAAACACTCAAAAATAGATACTTGTTCTGTTTTTTCTCATATTTACAGGGGAACAGTCAGTGGACATATATAGTTCAATAATAGCTGAGACAAAGTCAGACAGTGCAGAAGTCCTTACAGCAAGCAGAGAAAAAGATTCAGTGAGAAGACTAAGTTTGACTAAGATGCATAAAGAGGCAATAGCATTTTCTGGAAACTGAACTCAAAGGCCAGAATCCTAATTTTTAATAAAAGTGTTAAAGTGTAGTCATGGGGAAATGTGGAAGATAATTGCAACATGGCTAAACTTGCTTATATTTTAATAAACTTTCAATGCTATCTACTAGCTTTAACAAGATACAAGCTACCCATGTGTCTTTGACTAAAGCATATAGTCTGTAAATTTCTGACTTTTATCTTTGTGAACCACAAAAGAAACAAGATTCTCTTTTGTAGCACAGAAGAAACAGGATGTTTTGAGTATTTTTCTGTAGACATGGACAACCTTAGGGATTACATGGATGAAGATTTCCTTTGGTCAAATAGCAAGTGGACTGAGAGAGGAGAAGAATTTTTAAAGAGGAACAGGAAAAAGAAAACAGAGAAACAAGTGTATTATTTCTGTGTGGAATCTTTACTAGGAAATAATTTCTTTCTACCTATAGCCATGAAGAAAAAGTAAAATGCTAACTTTTCTCTGTATCTCAAAAGGAGAAACCAGAGGCCATACTGACCTTGTCAGGACAGGCTGATTTTGAGATTAAAATTGGGGCAGACTTTAGGGGTCATAACCTGAAATAAGGTGGTCAAGGTGGGACTAGCAACTCTATGGTTGTTCAAACACCTCAACTATCCCCTAAATGTTAGCTGCCCTGCACTTGGGGCTAGATTTGTCATACTCTTCTTCACATTCTCTTTCTGGTGAGCTCATCCAATGACATAACTTTAATACCATCTATAAAATATCTCATGTATGTATATTTCCATTCCTCACCTCCTGTCTATGAGCATCACTTGTTAGTTTGTCCAAAATTCATCTGAAACTGTTTACCTCTATTTAATCAACCACCATCACAGTTCAAGCCACACTAGTCTCTTACTTGGGCAATGGCTCTACCTGGTCTCTACTTTCAACTCTCCCCCACCCCTTTATATTAGGTAAAACAGCCGGAGTCACTGGCTTAACAATCAGGAATACATACACTACTTTATATTCAATATCACAAATTTGACCTTCAACCTTCATCTTATATTTTCAATCCTTCTACTGAAGTTTTTTTTGCCATGTTATTTTATTTGAAGAAATGGCAGAATATAAAGAAAAAATCAGGAGTGGAGGATTTATAAGGATAATATGCAGGAAATCACTTCATATCTGTGGGGAAAGCAGCCTAAGGCTCTGTCCCATTATCACTGTAACTCAGGGTGAACTTGCCAAAGAAGTACTCTGCCATGCCATCACTCAGAGCCTCCATCTTGCTACCTCTGGATCTTTGCAGTGTTATTTTATCACCACCTTTCCTTATCCGTGAAATACTACTCTTGTATATAACCCACCTTGGAGGGGAGACATGGTCACCACCTTCAGGATCTGTAAGAACTATGAGTCCATTTCCAGTATGACAGTGTGAGGAGCTACAGACACCTACTGCCCAGTGAAACAGGCAAAGCTGGTGAAAACTATATATAAAAAAAATAAAGCTTCTAGAAATATTTCCAAGAATATAGCAAATGAAGAAACATTTATATAAAAAATTATTAAAGCTTAGAAAGAACAGTGAGAATTTGTGGCATTTGAATCATAACCTGCTTCCTGTCTCCCCAAAGAGCTCAATTTGACAGAAGCTCCACTCTGGGTAGTGTGACCTAAGAGACAAAGCTCCATCTTCCCTCAACTCCCAATTAATGCTTACCACATCTCAGTGGGAGAGGGATGCCACCAGTATTTATGTTCTTCCACTTCAAGTCGAAGAGGTAAGTCCCTGGTGACTATGGATGAAAGGTCATCACTTCCTTCCTTAAGCCAGACCCTACCCCATTGGATGGAGGCTCTACCCAAGGCATGAAAGAGCAAGAATACTGGACTTGAAAGTTCCCTTACCACAGCTCCTACTTAGGGAAGAGGCTCCATGCTTAGAGAGACAATCTGAGAAGACCAGTGGCTTCCATGACATGCAATATCCACAGAGTTTCTTCCCAGGGAGGGAGGCTATCTATAAGAAAAGTATACTAAATTATCTCTATAGAAACTGAGTTGGTTTTTTTAAAAAATTTTAATTATTATGAGTACAAAGTGGATGTATATATCATGGGGTACATAAGATATTTTTGATATAGGCATATAATACATAATAATCACATCATGGAAAATGAGGTATCCATTTCTTCAAGCATTTATCCTTCATGTTATAAACTCTTTTGTTTGTTTTACTTACACTCTCTGAGTTATTTTAAAATGTGGAATGACATTATTAGTGATTATAGTCACCCTGCTGTGGTATCAAATGCTAGCTCTTATTCAGTTTTTCCAACTAATTTGTATACTCATTAACCATCTGCTACCAGCAACAGCCCATGGAAGATTCTGCTAGGCCATTGCTGATGTTCACTTATATCTCAAAGGCTCTTCAGCCAGCTTATGGTGAATATTGCTAGGCGTAGGACTTACATTTGAGGGCAGTGGGCTCCCCTCTTGCCCAAGGCAGGTCCAGGAATGCTGTCCAAGAGTCTAGACCTGGACTCAGGGACCCCAGTAGCCTGCTCGTTGGTCTTCCCACTGTGGCTGAGCTAGTACTGAAGGCACAAGACAAGGTCCCATTTCCTTTCCCCCTGTTTTTCTGACCAAAAGGAGTCTTTCAGCATAGCCACCGCAGCTGGTAATGTGCTGGATCTCGCCGGAAGTCAGCACTTTTCAAGGCCCATGGAATACTAGCAGGGTATTGCTGCCGGTTATTCAGTGCCCAAGTAATACATCTTGACAAGACTGGGTTCTTCCCTTCAAGAAAGCAGTTTCCCTTTCAGCCTAGGATGTGTCTAGAAATGTTGTTGGGGATCTAGGGCCTGGAATAGGGCCTCACAACTCTGCCCATTGGCCTATCCTACTGTGGCTGAGCTGGTATCCAAGATGCAAGACAAAGTCCTCTTTACTCTTCTCTCTCCTTTCCATAAGCAGCAGGAAGAATTCACTTTCATTGCTGCAAGCTGTACTGCCTGGGGTTGGTGGAGGGGTGGTACAAGCACTCCCTTAGACATCCCAGCTTGTATCTTGCTAGGCCCCATGTCACCCTATTCCACTGGCCTTGAGGCCAGCTCAGCACTCGGAGTTGCCTAGGAAATACAGTCTTTGTATCCTAGACTGCCTTTCAAGTTTACCTAGGACCCCAAAGCACTGTGGCTTGCACTGGCAAGGCTTGCCGAGAAATTCATATTCCAACTGCTGGGATGGGTGATTTCCCTCTGGCTAGGACTGGTCCAAATGATCCCTCCATGTATGGGCACTGGTTGAGCCAAGTCCCAACTTTGTTCTCCATTGTGACAGGGAATCACTGAGTTCAATGTAAAGTTCCCCAGTTGCTGTATTCTCTCTGCCCTATGTGCACAGACCCTCTGTGTCACATGACTGCTATAGGAGGATGGGGAGGGAGTGGTGTTGGTGATTTAAGACTGTCTCTCCTACCCACTTCAATGCCTCTTTTAGCAATATGGAGTTACAACCACATACTGGGATTGCTCACCTGATTTTTTATTCTTGTGACTATACTTTTCTATGTGCAGATTGTTGTTAAAATTTGCTGTTCCTTCAGGAGGGACGAATGGTGTAGGCTTCTATTCCACCACTTTCTATTCCAGAGTGTGAGAACATTCAAGCCAAAGGCTGGTCTGAAAAACAAAAGCTTCTCTTTTTTTGAAATTTATTCTATTGTAAAGCAAAACCAATATATGATTTAATATAATTTTTATGAGGTGCCATCCTTTTTAGCACTACACAGGAGAAGACAACAGCAACAACAGAACCTTACCAATCACCTAGCAGTCCCTCCATGTGTCCGCTTCAATCACACCTGCCTCACTAACCAAAGTGACCTCCAACCTGATTTCAAAACAATCATATCTGCATTTTTTACAGCTTTATCACTCAAAGAGCATCACTTGATACTATGATTTAAACTCATCCCTCATGTTATCCCTTAGATCTCTAGACTTGTTCAACCAACCATGTGCATGTTTTTGTTTATAACCTGGTTTGTGTTTCTGACCTGAGAGACAACCCAATAAGCCTACCTCTGGCAAAGCTGCATAATTGTTGCCACAAACTGTTTCAGGCTAGGCCACTAAGAAACTTGCAAATGCCACTAGGATCAATTACAGCTGAGAAACTACACAAAGACTATATTACTGCGTCTACCTAAAACCAAGGCCAACACACCCCATTGAACTGAAACACCAAGATGTATTCATAATAAACAACTATTTTCCTATAAAACCTATTCCGTAAAATTGAAAGCCAGCATTACCCTAATAACAAAACCAGACAAGGAAACAGCAACAAAAAAGAAAACTATCCCTGATAAACATAGACACAAAAATCCTTAATAAACTACTAGCAAATGGAGTCCAACAACAAATCAAAAAGATAATACAGCATGATCAAGTGGGATTTATCTCAGGAATGCAAGAAGAGTCCAAAATACGCAAATCAATATCATATCAACGTCAATACAATGAAGAACAAAAACAATATGATCATCACAATAGATCCAGAAAAAGAATTTGATGAAATTCAAAACCACTTCATGATAAAATTTCTTAATAAATTATGTATAGATGGAAACTACTGCAAAATAATAAAGGCCATATATGACAAACATACAGCTAGCATCTTACCGAATGGTGAAAATGGAAAGCTTTTCTCTGAGAATTGGAACAAGACAAGGATGCCCATTTTCATCACTCCTATTCAACATAGTACCGGAATCCTAATTGCCAGAGCAATTAGGCAAAGAAAAATATAAAGAGCATCCAAACTAAAAAGAAGGAAATCACGTTGTCTGTTTATAGATTACATGATTTTACATATAAAAGAACCTGAAGACTCTACCAGAAAACTCTTAGAATGGATAAACTCAGTAAATGTGCAGGATACAAAACTAATATACAAATATCATATAGCATTTCTATACATGAACATGAACTAGGTGGAGAATAAATTAAGAAGGTAATATCATTTACAGTAGCTACAAAATAATAAAATACTTAGGAACAAATTTAACCAAAGTGGTGAAAGACTTACCTCTACAAGGAAAACCACAAAACACTGATGAAACAAACTGAAGAAGATACACACAAATGAAAAGATACCCCATGCTCATGGATCAAATAATTAATGTTGTTAAAAAGACAATATTATCCAAAGCAATCTACAGAGTTAATTCAATTCCTATCAAAATATCAACAATATTCTTCACATGAATCCTCAAATTCATATGGAACCACAAAAGACCCTGAATAGCTAAAGCAATCATAAGAAAAATGAATGAAGCTGGAAGCATCACACTACCAGACTTCAAAATATAATACAAAGCCATAGTGACCAAAACAACATAGTGCTAGCATAAAAAAAATGAACACATAGACTATTGGAAAGAATAAAGAACTCAGCAATTGATTACATTTCTACAGCCAACTGGTATTTGACTAACATACCAAGAAAACTCATTGAGGAAAGACAGTCTCTTCAATCAATGATGCTAGGACAACAGGATATCCATATGCAGAAGAAGAAAACTTGACCCCTACCTCTCATACTATACAAATATAAACTCAAAATGGATGAAAGATCTAAATGTGTGACCCAAAATAATAAAGCTACTAGAAGGAAAGATAGGAAAAATACTTTAGAACACTTATATAGGAAAAAGTTTTATGCATAAGACCTCAAAAGCACAGACAATAAAGTAAAAATAAACAAATGGATTATATCAAACTAAAAAGCTTCTCTATGGGAAAAACAAAACAAAACAAACAAAAATTAACTAAAAGAGTGAAAATGTCCAGCCATGGTGGCTCACACCTGTAATCCCAGCACTTTGGAAGGTAGAACTGAGTGGATCACCTGAGGCCAGGAGTTTGAGACAAGCCTGGCCAAAATGACAAAACCCCACATCTACTAAAAAATACAAAAAGTAGCTGGGCATGGTGGCAGGCACCTGTAATCCCAGCTACTTGGGAGGCTGAGGCAGGAGAATCACTTGAACCCGGGAGGCAGAAGTTGCAGTGAGCCAAGATTGTGTCATTGCACTCCAGACAGGGAGACAGAGCAAGACTCCATCTCCAAAAAAAAAAAAAAAAAAAAAAAAAAAAAAAAAAAAAAAAAGTGAAAAGACAACCTATAAACAGGAGAAAATATTTGTAAACTATTCATCTGACAGGGATTATTATCCAGAATATAAAAGGAACTACAACATTTCAAAAACAAAACAAACAAAAACAAAAAACCTAACAATCTAATTAGAAAAATAGGAAAAGTTGAACCCATTTCTCAAAAGAAGATACACACATGACTGACAAATACATGAAAAACAACTCAACCTCACTAACTACTGGAGAAAGGCAAATCAAAACTGAAATGAGGTATTATATCATCCTAGTTAGAATGGCTATTATCAAAAAAGATTTAAAAAAATGCTGGTAATGATGCAGAGAAAAGGAAACTCTTATACACTTTTGGTGGGAATGTAAACTATTACAGCTACAATAGAGAATAATATGGAGGTTCCTCAAAAAACTACAAATAGAACTACCATATGATCCAGCAATCCCACTACTGAGAATTAATTCAAAGGAAAGGAAATCACTATATAGAAGAGACATCTGCACCTTCATGTGTATTGTAGTACTATTCACAATAGCCAAGATATAGGATCAAACTAGGTGTCCAACAACAGATGAATGAATAAAGAAAACATGGCAGATATACACAGTGGAATACTACTCAGCCATAAAAAGAATAAAATCCTATCATCTATGATAACATGGATGGAACTGGATGATATTATATTAAGTGAAATAAGTCAGGAACAGAAAATTAAACACCATGTGCTCTCACTCGTATACAGTATCTGTAAAGATTGATCTCATAGAAGTGAAAAGTAAAACAGAGGATACTAGAGGCTAAGAAGGGTACAAGAAAGGAATGGATAGTGAGAGATTTTCTTAAAGGATACAAAATTATAGCCACATTTTTACCAGTGGAAAGATCGTGTAGAAGAAAACTAATAAGGAAACATTTATTTACTGGAATAAGTGCTCAAGTCACTTGAACTGGAAGGACTTGAATTAGACTTTAGACTAAATGGATGTGACAGACTTAAAACATTTTCAAGTTACTGGGTCTATAGAAAAGGAAAAAAAACAACACAAAAACAAGCAAAAATACACAAGAAAACATTCCATCCAACAGCAACAGAATACACCTTGTTCTCAAGTGCACATGGTACAATCTTCAGAATATATCATATGTTAGGCCAAAAAGCAAGTCTCAACAAATCTAAAAGGATTGAAATCATATCAAGTATCATTTCCAATCACAATGGCATGAAATGAGTAATGAATAACAGGAGAAATCTTGGAGAATTCACAAGTATGTGAAAATTAAACAATATGCATCTAAACAAACAATGGGTCACAGATAAAATAATAAAGAAAATGGAAAAATACCTAGGAAGTAATGACAATGGACATACAACATTGCAAAACTTATGGGAAGCAGCAAAATCCTAAGATGGAAATTTATGGCAATAAATGTCTATATCAAAAAAGAAAAAACAATCTCAAATAACAATCTAACATTACACCTCGAAAAACTAGAAAAATAAAAACTAAACCCAAACTTAGCATAAAGGAGGAAGCAACAAATATCAGAGCATAAATAAATGAAACACACAGAAAAAGAAAAAAAAAAACAAAAATAAGAGTTTTTTTTTTTAAGATAAACAGAATAAACCCATAGCTAGACTAACTAGAAAAAAAGAAGACTTAAAAAAAAATTAGCAATGGTAGTGTAGAAATTACAACTGATACCACAGAAATGAAAAGGATCATAAGACACTACTCTTAACAATTACATGCAAAAAAACCTGGATAAGCTAGAAGGAATGGATAAATTCCCAGACACATACAACCTACCAAGATGGAATCGTGAAGAAATAGAAAACCTGGAGTGACCAATAACAAGTAAAGAGATTGAATCAGTATTAAAAAGTCTCCCATCAAACAAAAGCCCAGGACTGGATGGCATCACAGCTGAAGTTAGCATTACTCTGATATCAAAGGAAGACAATGATACCATGAAAAAAAAAAAAAAGAAAATTACAGACCAACATCCCTGATGGACATAGATACAAAAATCCTTAACAAAATACTAGTACACCAAAATCAACAGCACATTAAAATCATTATTCACTATGATCAAGTAGGATTCATCCCTGGGATGCAAGAATGTTTTGATATATGGAAATCAATAAATGTGATTTACTATGTTAAAAAATAAAGGATAAAAACCATGTGATCATCTCAATAAATGCAGAAAAAGCAATTGACAATATTCAACACTCTTTCATGATAAAACTCAACAGAATAGATATAGAGATAAGGCACCTCAGCACAATAAAAGTCACATATGACAAACTCTTAGCTAACACCATACTCTATGGTGAAAATTTGAAAGCTTTTCCTCTAATATCATAGACAAGGATACCCCCTCTCACCATTTTCTTTTCAACATAGTTCTGGAAATACTAGCCAGAGAACTTAGACAAGAGAAAGGAATAAAAGACATCCAAATAGAAAAGGAAGAAGTAAATTTTTTTCTTCTGACACATAATCTATATATAGAAAATCCTAAAGAATCCATACAAAAAAGAACTGTTAGAACTGATAAACAAATTCAGTAATGTTATAAAATACAAAATCAACATACAAAATTCATAGCATTTCTATACACAGAAAATGCACTGTGTATAGAATTAAGAAAACAGTACCGTTTACAACAGCAACAATGACAACAAATATTCAGGTATAAATTTTACTAAGGAGGTGAAAGACTTAAATACTGAAAACTATAGAACGTTGATGAAATAAATTGAAGAAAATAAAAAGAAATAAAATGATATCCCATGTTCATATATTAGAAGAATATTGTTAAGATGTCCATATTGGCTAGGAGTAGTGGCTCACACCTCTAATCTGAGTGCTTTTGGAGGCCAAGGTGATAGATTGCTTGAGTCCAGGAGTTCGAGACCAGCTTGGGCAACATGGCAAAACCCGTCTCTACAAAAAATATGAAACACTAACAGGACATCGTTGTGTCCAAGTGTAGTCCCAGCTACTTGGGAGGTTGTGTTAGAAGAATCATCTGAGCCCAAGAAGTAAAGGTTGCAGTGAGCCATGATCATGCCACTGCATTCCAGCCTGGGTGACAAAGTGAGGCTGTCTCAAAAAACAACAAAAACAACAACAACAACAAATGCCCATTGCAATCTCTATCATAAGAACAAGAATATATTTCTCAGAAAAAATATCCTAAATTTGTTATGAAAACATGAAAGACAGCAGGTAGCAAAAACAATTGAGCAAAAAGAGAGAATAAAGCTGGAAATATTGCAATACTTGATTTCAAAATATAAAGCAATTGTAATCAAAACAGTACAGTAATATAATACTGGCATACAAACAGACTCACTAGCCAATGCAACAGGATAGATAGCCCAGAAATCCATGCATTTACAGTTCATTAATTTTTTTTCAAAGGTACCAAAAACATACAATGGGGAAAGGGCAGTCTGTTCAATAAATGGGACTGAGAAAACTGGCTATCTATGTGCAGAATAATGAAATTAGACTCTCTTCTTACATTATGCACATACCATGCACAAAATTCAACTGAAATGGATTAAGACTTAATCTGAAGACCTGAAATTGTAAAACTACTTAAAGAAAACATAGGAGAAAAGTTATATGACACTGGCCTGGCAAAGGACTTTTTAGACATGACCCTGAAAGCTCAAGAAACAAAAACAAAAAGAAACCAAAAGGATTGCAAGAAATTAAAGCTTCTGCACAACAAAAGAAATAATTAAAGACATAGCCAAAAGATTGAGAAAAAAAAGGTATTTGCATGCCATATATTTGATAAAGGGTTAATGCCCAAAATATATAAGGGACTCAAACACCTGAATCATAGAAAACCAATAACCCATTTAAAAAATGGACAAAGCACCTGACCAGGCACTTCTCAAAAGAAGACATACAAATGGCCAACAGGTTCATTTAAAAAATATTCAGCATCAAGGACCTAGAAATAGAAATTCCATTTGACCCAGCAATCCCATTACTGGGTATATATCCAAAGGATTATAAATCATTCTACTATAAGGACACATGCACATGAATGTTCATTGCAGCACTGTTTACAATAGCAAAGACCTGGAACCAACCTAAATTCCCATCAATGATAGACTGGACAGGGAAAATGTGGCACATATACACCATGGAATATTATGCAGCCATCAAAAATGATGAGTTCGTGTCCTTTGTAGGGACATGGATGAACCTGGAAAACCATCATTCTCAGCAAACTGACACAAGAGCAGAATCAAACACCGCATGTTCTCACTCATTGGCGGGTGTTGAACAATGAGAACACATGGCCACAGGGAGGAGAGCACTACACACTGGGGTCTGTTGGAGGGAAATAGGGGAGGGACAGCAGGGGGTGGCGAGTTGGGGAGAGATAGCATGGGGAGAAATGCCAGATATAGGTGAAGGGGAGGAAGGCAGCAAATCACACTGCCATGTGTGTACCTATGCAACAATCTTGCATGTTCTTCACATGTACCCCAAAACCTAAAATGCAATAAAAAAAAGTTCAGCATCGTTAATCATTAAGGAAATGCAAATTAAAACCAAAGTGAAATATCAATTCACACCTATTAGAATGACTTTTATCAAAAAATGAAAGATAAGTTTTGGCAAGGATGTTTAGGGAGCAATTGTGCACTGTTGCTAAGAATGTAAATTAATACAGTCATTATGAAAAACAGTATAGAGATTCAAAAAAAAAAACCACAAAACTTAAAATAGAACAATCCCACTTCTGGAAATGTATCCAAAGTAATTGAAATCAATATGTGAAAAGGATATTTGCACTCCCATGTTTATTGCAGCATTATTCATAATAGCTAAGATCCACTATCAACCTAAGTGTCTATTGCCAGATGAATGGATAAAGAAAATGTGATATATATATATATATATATATATATATATATATATATATATATCAAATACAATACTATTCAGCTTTAGTAAAAGAACAAAAATCTGTCATTTGGGGAAACATGGATGAATTCAGAAGACATCATGCTTAGTGGAATAAACTAGACACAGAAAGACAAATACTGCATGATCTCACTTTTATATGGAATCTTAAAAATGTTGAATTTATAGAAGTATGGAGTAGAATGATGCTTACCAGAGGCTAGGGAGCAGGGGAGTGTGAGGAAGTGGGGAGTTGCTGCTTAACGTCTACAGTGTTTCAGCTAGACAGGAGTAATACATTTTGAGATATATTACATAGCAGGGTGACTATATTCAATAATAATATAGTATATATTTCAAAACAACTAAGAGCAAATTTCAAATGTATCACCAAAAAACATCAAGCAAATTAGGTGGTAGATATGTTATCTAGTTTATTTTTGTTATTCCACACTATATACATATATCAAAATATCACATTGTACTTCATACAGGTAGTACAATTAAGAATTTTCAATTTAAAATAATATTAAAAAAAGAAACAAGAGTACGTGGCTCAGAACAGCAAAGGATCAGTAACATTTCCTAGAAACTGAATGGAAAGAACCACAATCCTCATTTTCTAGGAAAGTGTTGAAAATAATTACCCATGTGTCTTTGAATATATGATACAAATCTATACATTTTTAACTTTTTCTTTGTAATGCATACAAGGCCCAAAAGAAACAAAATGTGTATTTTTCTCAGACATGGACAGCCCTAGGATTTATATGGGTATAGATTCATTTGGTCATGAAAAGAATGAACTGAGAGAGTCATAGTGTTGAAAAAGGAACAGAAGAAAAAAGAAATACATACAAATACATGTCTATCACTTCTTTCAAAACTCTTTTTAGTATGAAAAGATTTTATTTCCCTACACACAGCCATGAAGATAAGGTAATAGGCAAACACTTCTCTACATCTTGAAAGAAGAACTAAATGCTTCACTGAGGTCAGGAATAGAATAATTTTGAGATAAACTTGGAGCAGACACTGGAGCCACAGTCTGGAGCAAGATATTGGTAAAACTGGAACCAGCAGTTCTCTGGGTGTGCAAACACCTCAACTAACCTCAAAATGTTGGCTTCCACAAGCTTGGGGCTGGCTATGCTATACTCTGCCACACTGTTTCTGATGAGTTTATCCAGTCACATAATTTCAACACCATTTATAGGATGACCTCCCAATATGTCAGTTTCCAAAACTGGCATTCATTTTTCTAGGTACCTGAATGACACTTTGACTTAAATGTCTAGTAGGAATCTCTGATTTTACATTATATGCCTTCCCCAACCCAACTCTCCACCCCAGGTGTTCCCCCTGCAAGCTCCCTGGATTTTTTTTCTTTTTTCTTTTTTCTTTCTTTCTTTTTCTTTTTTCTTTTTTCTTTTTTTTTTTTTTGAGATGGAGTCCTTCTCTATCACCCAGGCTGGAGTGCAGTGACACGATCTTGGCTCACTGCAACTTCCACCTCAGAGGTTCAAGCGATTCTCCTGCTTCAGCCTTCTTAGTAGCTGGGACTATAGGTGCATGCCAACACATCCAGCTAATTTTTTATATTTTTAGTAGAGATGGGGTTTTACCTTGTTAGCCAGGATGGTCTTGATCTCCTGACCTCATGATCCACCCACGTTGGCCTACCCAAAGTGCTGAGATTACAGGTGTAAGCCACTGCGCCTGGCCCCAGATTTTAAAATATCACCTTTAACCCAGGTGTTCAAGGTCAAATCACAGAACACAGGTTATTTTCCTCATCTCACATTCCTAATTTCCCATCCATGAGCAATTATTGTTGACTTGTCCAAAATCCATCTGGAACTTGTTTATCTCCCTTCATTTCCTTAGCCACCATCACATTTCAAGCCATCCTAGCCTCTCTTCTGCACCAACTACAATGTCTCTGCCTGGTCTCCACCTTCAACCATCCCCAACACCCCTACATTCTTCAAAATAGCCAGAGTTCTACTTTATATTCAATACTATAAACTCAGTCCTCAACTTTGACCCTGTATTTTTCAGCTTTTCTATTGAGGTAATTTGTTTTTCTTTGGTACCACATAACTTTAATGAAAGAAATGATCCAATCAAAGAGAAAAAATAAAATAAGTAGAGGTTTTGTAAGGACAATATGCATTTCCAGCCCTGGTGACCACAGAAACACATCTCCTGGCAATGGGGAGAAGCCAGCTTAAGTCTCAGTTTCCATTATCACTATTACTCAGGATAAGCTTGCCAAAGAGTTGCTCTACCATGTCATCTTCCAAATACCCCATCTTGCTACCAAGAATGTGGTAAAAATCTTTATATGTACTCAATCTGGAACTATAAAACTGCAAAACTAAAGCTTAACCTATAATATTGTTAAGTAGTTCTTAGTCTGCTATTATTTTTATTCATCATTATTATTATGCTTTATTTTTGAGACAGTCTTGCTCTGTCACCCAGGCTGGAGTATAGTGTTTCGATCTTGGCTCACTGCAACCTCGACCTCCTGGGTTCAAGTGATTCTCATGCCTCAGCCTTCTGAGTAGCGGGAATTACAGGCGAAAGCCTCCATACTCTGCTTTTTTTGTATTTTCAGTAGAGATGGGATTTCACCATGTTGGCCAGGCAGTTCTCAAACTCCTAACCCCAGGTACTTTTGCCTCTGCTGCTTGCATGCCTATGCTCCAGACTCCAGCATCACCAATGTTCCACTGATGCCTGTGCCCCAGAAACCAGCACCACTTGCTGCCACAGTTGTGCCTGTGTCCCAGACCCTGGCATCACCACTGTTCTATGTGTGCCCACAAGTTAGGCCCTGCCACAGCCACTCTTCATGTGCCTACTACCCAGACACCAGCATCACCACTGTACACTCACACCCTGGACCCCAGCTCTAAGATGGACACCCTCAGGGGTGACTCCCCTATGGTGGAGAATAGGAGGACACCAGAAACCCTTGCAGCTACTGCAGACACATACAGCCTTGGCCACCCAATATTCCTGTACTCTTTACTGATGTCCTCAGCTGATGGACCTTCCTAGAGTTTATGCTGCTGTACCAAGACCAGGGAAAAGGATCACAGCTCCTCACCTGGTTAGCAGCCTCACACCCACCCATGGATGAAGGCCTTTCCCCTCTGAAGTCAAATAAGAATATCCCTAAAAGATTTCATCAGTATGAACGCTTAAAACATGCAGAAATGTTGGAAGTGAGAATGTGAAAAGAATTGCTATGTTGCTAGAAGAGGTTCTTGATCAATGGATGACAGTTCATGCTTTGGATTTCATCAAGCAGATCAGAACTCTACACTGAATCAAGTTGTTCAGTCATGTCTTCAGGTCTAATATCTGAATATCATGGGGTGGGTGGTACTAATATTAATAATTCAAAGTTTTTGTTCCAAAATACATCGACTATTTAATGGCCTAGTTTTAGGATTATATTGATCATGAAATAATTTTTTCTTCTAATGTTAGTGTCCTATTTCCCAAGAACTTTGTATCTGTAGCCAAGACTATTCTAAAGTGTCTGTTCAAAGTTTATGCCCAATTTTTTACTAGCACTTTGATTCTGTGGTGCAACCACAAGAAAAGTTTCGTGGCAACACCTTGAAATGAGGGACAGTTCTCAGGGTGGCTTTGGACCAATTGAGTCATTTCTCCTTTCTCATCTGTAGTTCTGAAAAGTAACTGTAGATGGTGCTGGGAATGCAACATCTTCAGATAGGGCTCTGTTCCAGTGGCCCCAGAAACAGGATGTCCTTCAATACTTCAGCCCAGTGATTATTATATACCTGGGGTATAAAACCCAGGGCAAGCTGCTTTCTGGGGTCCCTCCACTGTGATGAAAGTGCAGCAGATGCAGACTAAACTCCATCTACCACAGGCAGCTTTCCTGAGCCTTGGGGGGCTGGCTTACAATGAATCCTAGGCTTTTGTGGTCACTTGCTGCCTATCTGTAAGGAATAAACCCTCTTGTATAACTCATTGTGTCCATGGACATTCTGTCTCACTGGACTCAGACAAATTGGTAACCAGTGCACAGTGAATAGTAAGTACCTTATTTTATTTTTTCATGAGTTCAAATTGACTAATAGGCAAGAATTGGTACCACTTCAAGAATTCATTGAGAAACTTTAATTGAAAGACAGATAAATGTTTCTTATAGAATAGTTATTCTCTTGCTTCATCTACAGCTAGAGTTATCTCAATGCTAATCTGTTATCAACTAGTGTTGTCAGTTGAGTTGTGTCTCTCTAAAATTCACATATTGAACTCCTATCCCCCAGAACCTCAGAATGTGATCTTATTTGTAAATAGGATCATTGCAGATATAATCAAGTTAAGATGAGGTCACCAGGACAGACCCTAATTCAGTCTGGTATCCTTATAAAAAGGAGGAATTCAGACATAAAGACACACCTGGGAAGAAGTCCACATAAACATGAAGGCAGAGATCAAAGTGAGGCATCTTCAAGTCAAAGAGAGAGGCCTAAAGCAGATCCTTCCCTCATAGTGCTATAAAGGAACCAAACCTAGCAAAACCTTGATTTTGGACTTCTAGTCTCTAGAACTGTGCAATAATAAATTTATGTTGTTCTAAACCACCCAGATTGTGTTACTTTGTTGTAGTAACTCTTAGGAAACAAATATAATTAATGATACATAGTTAGAGAAAATAGGATACAAAGAAACCAATTGTCTATGCCAACTGATAAAAATGTTTCCATTGGTAGTTGAGCTTCAGAGCAAGAACTTTAAAACATAGCTAATTTTGACATAATCTATGACCTGTTATTATCATGAAGTCATACTTAGTTGTAATATGCATTGACTACATATAGATTATTAGTTTAGATATTGTCCCTTTGCTGAATAAATTGACTGAGTCTACTTCAGGTGACAGCATAATGGATAATGAGAATTTTTGCCAAATGATAAGCAGGTTTCAAAATCAAACTTTCTAACAACACAATCACATAATCAGATAAGCTTTATTCTACTTCAATTTTATAAATAAAACAGGCGTTTTCAGATTTCGTTAACATCAAAAACATTTGTATCGTTTTGTATTTTATTTTTTTATTTTCAAGTTTGCATGCCAGTGATTTTATGAATAAGATGGATAGATTGTTTTTGTTTTGTTTGGATTTTTTTTTTTTTTTTTTTTTTTTGAGACGGAGCTTCGCTCTTGTTACCCAGTCTGGAGTGCAATGGTGCAATCTTGGCTCACCGCAACCTCCGCCTCCTGGGTTCAGGCAATTCTCCTGCCTCAGCCTCCTGAGTAGCTGGGACTACAGGTGTGCGCCACCATGCCCAGCTGATTTTTTGTATTTTTAGTAGAGATGGGGTTTCACCATGTTGACCAGGATGGTCTTGATCTCTTGATCTCATGATCCACCCACCTTGGCCTCCCAAAGTGCTGGGATTACAGGTGTGAGCCACCGCACCCGGCCCTGTTTGGATTTATTTTACAAAACCCATGGTTGTTATTTTAATCATCATATAAAATGTGATATGAGAGCAACCAAAGGTTTTCTTTTCTCTAAAATTCCCTTTTATGTTTCAGTCTTTATTTGGAATTTTATCAACACATAAAGGTTGTTAGAAGGTTAGACATGTATATATTAGAAATAATTTCTTTTCAAGGATTCTAAGGATTATCTTATAAATTTTTATTTTGCAATGCTTTATTCAAATTAATTTTAACATATGAAGATTTTGGTTAAGAAAAAAAACTTCCAAAATTCATTCCAAAACTGTATTAGGTCATTCTTGCATTGCTGTAAATACCTGAGACTAGGTAATTTATCAAGGAAAGAGGTTTAATTGGCTCATCATTCTTCAGGCTATACAGGGAGTATAACATCAGCACCTGTTTAGCTTCTAGAAAGGCCTCATGGAGATTTTACTCACGGTGTAAGCTGAAACAGGAGCAGGCTCTTCACAAGGTGAAAGCAGGAGCAAGAGAGAGTTGAGGGGTGGGAGGTGCCACACACTTTTAAACAACCAGATTGCACGTGAACTCAGAGTGAGAGCTCACTTTATCACCAAGGGGATGGCCCAAGCCATTCATGAGGATCTGCCTTCATGATTCAAACACTTCCCACCAGGCCCCAATTCCAACATCGAGGATTATTATTTCAACATAATATTTGAGCGGGGACAAATATTCAAACTATATCAGAAACATGGAATTTAAAGCAACTATTTTTATTCATGTTATAGTGTGAGGATGAGCAAACTATTTCAATAAGGATAATGTATTGTCTGATTCTTGCATTCATTGCTATAAAGAAATACCTGAGACTGGGTGATTTATAAAGAAAAGATGTTTAATTGGCTTATGGTTCTACAGGCTGTAAGGAAGCATAGTGCTTTCCATTTGGCTTCTAGGGAGGCCTCAGGAAGCTTAAAATCATGGTGGAAGGTGAAGGGGCAGCAAGATGTCTCACATGGTGGGAGCAGGAAGAAGAGAGAGAAGGGGAAGGTGCTACACACTTTTAAACAACCAGATCTCACGAAAACTCACTTACTGTCAGGAGAATAATAACAAGGGGGATGGTGCTAAACCATTCATGAGAAACTGCTGCCATAATCTATTCACCTACCTCCAAAACTGGGGATTACAATTTGATATAATATTTGGGCAGGGACACAGATCCAAACCATATCTTTCCACCCCCGGCCCCTCCAAAATTTCTCATCCTTCTCACAATGCCAAATACAATCAGGCCTTCCAATAGTCACCCAATGTCTTTTTTGTTTTGTTTTTGAGATAGGTTCTCACTCTGTCACCCAGTCTGGAGTGCAGATCTTGGTTCACTGAAACCTCTGCTTCTTAGAATCAAGCAATTCTCTAGCCTCAGCCTCCTGAGAAGCTGGGAGTACAGGCATGAGCCGCTGCACCTGGTTAATTTTTGTATTCTTTGTAGAAATGATATTTTGCCATGTTACCCAGGCTGGTCTCAAACTCCTCAGCTCAAAGCAATCCACCTGTCACAGCCTCCAAATGTGCTGGGATTACAGGCATAAGCCACAATGCCTCGCTGGTCCCTAAAAGTCTTAGCTCATTTCAGCATTAACTCAAAATTCCAAAGTCCAAAGTCTCATCTGAGGCAAGGCTAGTCCTATGAGTCTGTAAAATCAAAAACAACTTACTTACTTTTAAGTTACAATGGAGGTATAGGCATTGGGTAAATACCCCCATTCCAAAAGGGACAAATTGGCCAAAAGAAAGGGACTAAAGGCCCCAGGAAAGTTGAAACCTAGCAGGGAAGTTATTAAATCTTAAAATTCCAAAAGATAATAATCTCCTTTGGCTCAGTGTCCCACATCCAGGGCCAACTGATGCAAGAGATGGACTTTCAAGGCCTTGAGCAACTCCACCTTATGGCTTTGCAGGGTTCAGCACCAGTGGCTGCTTTCAAGGACTGACATTTAACACCTGCTGCTTTTCCAGGCTGAGGGTGCAAACTGCTGGTGGATCTACCATTCTGGGGTCTGGAGAACAGTGGCCCTCTACTCACAGCTTCACTAGGTAGTGCCCCAGTGGGAACCCTCTGTGGGGGCTCCAACTCCACATTTCTCCTCTGCATTGCCCTAGCAGAGGTTCTCCAAGAGGATTCTGCCCCTGCAGCAGATTTCTGCCTGGACATCCAGGCTTTTCCAGACATCCTCTGAAATCTAAAGGGAGGCTCCTAAGTCTCAACTCTTATAGTCTGTGCCTTCATAGGCTTAATACTAAATGGAACCCACCAAGGCTTATGGCTTGTACCCTTTGAAGCAGCATACTGAACTGTACATGGGCCCCTTTAAGCCATGGCTAGAGCTGGAGTGACCAGGATGCCTGGAGCAGTGTCCTGAGGCTGCACAAGGCAGTGGATCCCTGGGCCTGGCCCATGAAACCATTTTTCCCTCCTAGGCCTCCAGGCCTGTGATAGGAGGAGCTGCTGTGAAGGTCTCTGAAATGTCTTTTTACCTTTTCCCCATTGTCTTGGCTATTAGCACTTGGCACCTTTTTAGTTATGTAAATTTCTGCAGCCTGCTTGAATTTCTCCCCTGAAAATAGGCTTTTCTTTTCCACCACATGGCCAGACTGCAAATTTTCTAAACTTTTACACTCTGCTTCCATTTTAAATATAAATTCCAATTTTTCATCATGCATTTGCTCACATATATGAGTATAGGCTCTTTGAAGCAGCCAGGGCACTTTTTGAATGATTTGCTGCTTAGTAATTTATTCTGCCAGAGATATGAAATCATCATTTCCAAGTTCAAACTTTCACAGATCCCTAGGGCAGGGGCACAGTGCAGCCAGGTTCTTTGCTAAGGCACAATAAAAAATTACCTTTGTTCCAGTTCCTAATAAGCTCCTCATCTCCACCTGAGATGTCATCAGCCTGGCCATCTTTGTTCTTATCACTGTCAGCATTCGGGTCACAACCATTCAACAAGTGTCTAGTAGGTTCCAAATTTTCTCCTCATATTCCTGTCTTCTTCTGATCCCTCCAAACACTTCCAACTTTTGCCTATTACCTAGTTCCAAAGCTGCTTCCACACTTCCGGGTATCCGTATATCAATGCCACACTCCATAGTATACATTTTCTGTGTTAGTTTGTCCTCATATTGCTATAAATAAATACATGAGACTGGGTAATTTATAAAGAAAAGACATTTAATTGGCTCATAGTTCTTGAGACTGTACAGGAAACATAGCGGCTTCTGCTCAGCTTCTGGGAGGCCTCAGGAAATTTTCAATCATGGCAGAAGACAAAGGGGGAGCAAGGCATCTCACATGGCAGGAGCAGCAAGAGTGACATGGCAGGAGCAGCAAGAGTGAGAGTAGGTAGGTGCTATGTACTGTTAAACAACCAGATCTCATGAGAACTCACCCTATATCACAAGGACAGTACCATGTGGGATGATTCTAAACCATTAATGAGAAAACACCGCCATGATCTAATCACTGTCCACCAGGCTACACCTCCAACACTAGGGATTGCAGTTTTACATGAGATTTGGGCAGAGACACAGATCCAAACCATATCAGATAATTTAAGAAAAAAACATGGTAATAATTTACTATATACAAAATGTATAACACAGCAAAAGTATAGAGTGATACATATTCTTTAATGTTTTTTTTTTTAAATAAAAGAGGCATAAGTTAAATATCTTCTGTCATGCTGCTAATAAAAGAATGGATTAAGCCCTCAGGGACTTTCTTTGGTCTAAACTGTTTCTGTATCAAACCCAAATGTATTTTATTTCTATTGAGATATAAAGGATTATCCCCTTTAATAAGAAATCACCTATTTTTTCATTTGCATCTGAGAACTTAGTCAACTCCTGGCTGTTTAGAATGTACTGAAACAAATAAGTTATATGGGAAGACTTGTCAGACAAAAAAAAAAAAAAATTAAATTCACCTGCATTCTGTATTTCACAGCTCTGATTTTTGCATTTACTTACTAACCTCCTTAATGTCTTTGATAAAGGTTGTGTTTAATAGTATTTTTATTTATCTTTATCTCACTAGACTGTTTAGAAACAGTTTTCAATGACATAAGTTTAATAAATTCTTAAATACATACAGGATTTTAAAGGAAATATTAATAAGACATTTCATCTAATTTAGGCTGAAAACATGCTTCATTATTTCTGAAGATAAAGAGTGGGATAATGACTTATTAAAGAAAGATAAAGACCTGATATAAAATATTTCACAATTACTGTTTAAGCTATTCCAAAGTTGCCTCTTAGCCATTCTGTAGGGTTATGCTGATCACTTATAAACAAGAAAATTGGTTTTTAGATGCTGCCTGGAATGTAACTTTCTCTCAATTTTATTATTTATTTATTTATTTTGTATTTTTACTAGAGACGGGGTCTCACCATGTTGGCCAGACTGGTCTCCAACTCCTGTCCTCAGGCAATCCACCCACCTCAACCTCCCAAAGTGCTGGGATTACAGACATGAGCCACTGTGCCCAGCCTTATTTTTTATTTTTTTAGAGAGAGTCTTACTCTGGTGTCCAGGCTGGAATGCTATGACATGATCAAAACTCACTGTGTTCTCCAACTCCTGGGCTCAAGCAATCCTGCCACCTTAGCTTCCTGAGTAGCTGTGACTCCAAGCACACACATCCATAACCAACTATTTTTTTTTAATAGCTATAAGGGGTCTCACTATGTTGCCCAGGCTGGTCTGGTACTCCTGGCCTCATGTTATTCTCCTGCTCAGCCTCCCAAAATGCTAGGATAATAGGCATAAGCCACCATTTCTGGCCTCAACTTTAAATTAAACCTCATTGGCTTAATTTTTTTTTTTTTTTTTTTTTTTTTACTTTCACAAGTATTAAACATGTTTTTTCATTGAGGCTTGTGTTTGTGCACAATATTTAAAGTATATGCAAACAAAAGTGTTTTCACTTTTCTCCATTTGTTTTTAGCAATAGAAATCCTCCCCCTCTTCATGACTAAGCCTCAAACCAAAGATCCTCACATTCCATGACAGTAGTAAAGACAGATTACCGATGGGACAAAAATAAAAAGATTGTTAATAATTTGAGTCTTAGAATGTCCTTTATTATTTGTCATAAGAATATTATCAGTGTACTAAACACTGATATGAACATTTTTTGTTTACATGTAAGGACAAGGGGTCAAGACGAGAAAAACTGGAAGGGGAAAGAATGGGAGAGGAAGGTACCTTCCCGACTTGGCCAAAGGGTCAAACTTTAAAGAGTCTGAAGAAGTCAGTCTGTTTTGAACTTCTTTCTCACTTTTTGAATTTATCTCCTAGTGCTATTCTCTACAGTGCACACTTTCCTAACCTCTCCTAATTAGAAGTCTGCTGTTCACACTATCTGGAATCTTTGCTCCTCATATTTGACTTATTACAATCTTTAGGTGGAGAGTGCTTGCTAAATTATGGAGTTATGGTGCTTCAATATTTAGGCCTTAAAAAAAAACTTTTGTACAATGATGCTGTCATAGATTTTGTTTAAGTATTGAAACTTCCCTGTGCTGCAGTGTTTGTATTGGCATCCAGTTGTATCTTTTTTTCTTCGTATTGTGAATAAATTTGGTGGTTTTATAGGGCTGTCAGTTAACTAAAATATTTCATCTTAGACTTTCAAAGCCCTCAGGAAACTGCTTAGTTACTCTAAAAATGCAAATTTGCATGCACCATGACTTTGACAACAATAAAAGTTTTTCTAGTATTGCAGAGGCCACCTGTGGCAACTTTATATTTTCCCAACATTGTTGAGGTTTTCTTATTATTCTGTTGGCCTTCTTTCTGACTAGTGAGGTTAAACTAGAAACAAATCAGTCCCAAAGAATGTAAATCCTAGTAATTTGTTTCTATAAAGTAGCCATGCACTAGAATTCCTGTGTGATCAGGAAAAAAAAAATCTGTTCCCCATGACAATTAGGGATATAGAGGGTTCTTTGCTGTATGTGCTTCTAAGATTGGGAGGCATGGAGGAAGGAAGGAAGGGACAGGGATATTTTAGATCAAACTTAGGACACAGCTCTAAAGACTGTGAAACTTAGATAACCCAAATCTATTCTAAAGTCATTCAATGTGATGGTGGATTTACAAAGCATTTGCCTAACAGAGAAACCCTGAGGAGCATGGATAAAAAGAGATCTGAGGGAGGTAAGCATGAGAAGATGCAAAATTTACCTGAAAATGAGGAATTCACTTTTAAGTTGAGTGGCTGGAGAGGTGCAGATGCCAACCAGGGTTGAAGCCATGAGGAACAATGTCATGATGCAGGTCAGCCATAGAGGGGAACCGTTGGGCAGAACATGCAGGTTTCCTGTGGTGCCCAAGACCCATAAAACCTGCACCGGGAACTGTTATAGACTCTCAAAGGGGTCTGGCACCTCCCCAAAATGGTAGAGACCCTCTTATGATCTGGTAAACCTGAGGGACTTTGAAAAGCCAGTGAGCAGTCATTTCAGCCCCAAGCTGAGGCTGCACAGACATTACAAATATTTCAGAAAACTATCAGGGCTCAATTATGGAACAAATGCCAGTCACAGATGGTTGTAGCCTTTTGGTGTAGATGAAATTGTGGATTCCTACCCTGGTCTTACACTTGTGTCTCTTGAACATTGGATTTATGTCTGCAGAGTGCTGAATATGTTACTAGATACTGGTTGCGATTACTCCTCCCTCCTTTTTTAAGGAAGATTGGGGGTGTTCAGGGCTCCCTCTTCCATTTCTCTGGTTAATAGAGTGTTGAATTTGTCACATACAGAGAGTTCACATGGATTTAGAGAACCACAGGTTGAGAGACTTTAAGCAGGCAGTCTCCTGTTTTCCAGATGAATCAATGGAGGCCCAAAATTGTTATGAAGCTAATTTGAGTGAGAATCAACAATTTGTTTTTCTGCAATGCTAAGCCTGTGTCCCATTCCACCTCTCTAGTCAGGAAACAATCCCTATTCAGTGTTTTCTAAAAGGCTCCTTATATATTTGCACAAACCAATGGTTGCTGGAAGCTTTAAGTGCCATTTTAGGATCATCAACACTCACGTCCTTCCAAGAGACCCCCTTGGGAGGCAGCAGTGGTAGAAATCAGTCATTTAGCTGGGAGAAGATGGATTGTCAATGCACTCATTTGGAAAGCCATGATTACACCTGCTTCCAATAGTATAATTTATTTCCCTCTGGGTATATACCCAGTATGGGATTGCTGGGTCAAATGGTAGTTCTGCTTTTAGCTCTTTGAGGAATCACCATACTGCCTTCCACAATTGTTGAACTAATTCACACTCCCACCAACAGTGTGTAAGTGTTCCTTTTTCTCTGTAACCTCGCCACCATCTGTTGTTTTTTGATTTTAGTAATAGCCATCCTTACTGGTATGAGATGGTGTCTTATTGTGATTTTGATTTGCATTTCTATAATGATCAGTGATGTTGGGCTTTTTTTTTTTTTTTAATATGCCTGTTGGCTGCATGTATGTCTTCTTCTGAAAAGTGTTCATATCCTTTGCACTCTTTTTAATGGGGTGGTTTATTTTTTCTTATAATTTAAGTTCCTTATAGATGCTGGATATTAGACCTTTGTCAAATGCATAATTTGCAGAAGTTTTATCTCACTCTGTAGGTTGTCTGTTTACTCTGTTGATTGTTTCTTTTGCCATGCAGAAGTTCTTTAGTTTAATTAGATCACATTTGTCAATTTTTGCTTTTCTTGCAATTGCTTTTCATGTCTTTATTATGAAATCTTTGCCTGTTACTATGCCCAGGATGGTATTGCCTAGGCTTTCGTCCACGATTTTTATAGTTTTGGACTTTACATGTGAGTCTTTAATCCATCGTGAGTCAATTTTTGTGTATGGTGTAAGGAAGGGTTTTTAATCTTGTGCATATGGCTAGCCAGTTATCCCAACACCATTTATTGAATAGGCAGTCCTTTCTCCATTGCTTGTTTTTGTCAGCTATGTTCAAGATCATATAGTTTTGGGTGTACAGCCTATAAAGCCTTATTTCTGGGCTCTCTATTCTGTTCTATTGGTCTATGTGTCTGTTTTGGTACTAGTACTATGCTGTTTTGGTGACTCTAGCCCTGTATTATAGTTTGAAGTCAGGTAGTGTGATGCCTCCAGCTTTTTTCTTTTTGCTTAGGATTGCCTTGGCTCTTTTTGGTTCCATATGAATTTTAAAATAGTTTTTCTTATAGAGCTGTGAAGAATTTCATTGGTAGTCTAATAGGAATGGCATTGAATCTATAAATTGCTTTTAGCAGTATGGCCATTTTAATGATATTTATTATTCCTATCCATGAGCATGGAATATTGTTCTACTTGTTTGTGTCATCTCTGATTTCTTTTTCCTCACTCCATTTTAAATTCCTGCTCTTAGTTCTGTGGTTGGGACTTGCCAGATAAACAACTTTATGACTGCAAGTTTCTCAGAAAGGATTGTGACTAATTTTGGTAGTTTATAGAATAGAGTTCTAGTATCTTTATTTCTTCTCTACTGTCATTTAATTAAGTTAGGCCATAAAGCTTCTTAGGGATATGTTTTATTGGGGGGGGGGGGAGGAGCTCTTCAGAACTTATTACAGTGATACATGTATTCAATCAAAGCTTAATAAATAACATTGTATAGTCAGATTTAATCTTGAATTCTAGTGATGTATCTATTCCCTTCTTTCCCTGAATTCTTAGTTATTTGTAAATTTTGAAAAAGAATGTGACCAGTACTTGCTTAGAATCTTCAAGATGAGTTTAAATAGGGATGTTTTAGTTTCTTGGCATTTTGTCTCCATTTTTGACATTCCATGACTCACAGATATTCTATTCTCTTAGAGACCCAGGCAGAGTACTTTTTTCTTGCTGTTTCCTCATGCTTTTTCTGTGAATGTCCACCCCTTCCTATGCACCAGGAACAGTAGTGACTAATATATTTGGCTTTATATCACTTGATTTTGCAAATGGTAGGGAATTTACCAGATTATAACAGGAAAAGACACAGGTGGAGGCTTGTGCAGGCCTCCTTCTGCTCATACCTCCTATACGGGGCTCCTTATGCTCATATCTCCTGTGAAGGATCACATGGAACATCCTCTCCCTCCAGCAACAAAAATGCAGCAATGTGTGTGATGTTTCTGCCTGAAGGAAGCCCTTTCTGACTTAGTTTAGAGTTTCTACTGGAGTTGGCAACATGAGTACCTTCTGACTCTCGAGTACCTTCTGACTATCATGTACCAAAAATTCAGACTCCTAGGAGGATAGCAAACACTCAGCATAAACCACATTGTTTATGCAAATAGTCCAGGGACAGTAAACACCCTCGTCAATTGGAGAATTTTAAGAACCCACCTCCCTCTCCACTGCCCATGCCCCCATATTCAGGCTCCCAGACAGCAGTCATGGCCAAGCTTACAAACAGACCTTTATTTTTATGTTGTATTATACTTTAAGTTCTGGGGTACATGTGCAGAAAGTGAAGGTTTGTTACATTGGTATACGTATGCCATGGTGGTTTGCTGCATCCATCAACCCGTCATCTACCTTAGATATTTCTACTAATGCTATCCAACCCCTAAACCCCCACCCCCGACAGGCCCTGGTATGTGGTGTTCCCTTCCCTGTGTCCATGTGTTCTCATTGTTCAACTCCTACTTATGAGTGACAACACGTGGTGTTTGGTTTTCTGTTCCTGTGTTAGTTTGCTGAGAATAATGGTTTCCAGCTTCATCCATGTCCCTATAAGCAGGCCTTTCTAAGGACAGCAATCTCAGGCTTGCCATGTTAACTCTTTTCTGTACAGGAGAGTTGGCTTAGACCTCAGAAAATGGAATCAGAATTACTTAGGAAGCTGGTGGGATAGAATGATGAGGCGAAACTGACAAGGTGAAGCCTATTAAGGGAAAGCAAGAGCCTTGTATTAAAGTCTGAAAGATTGATTACCAGTACTGGATGGAGGAGACACAGCTTGACAGCAATTAATGTAGAAAACACCCAAGTGGAGTGTTCCTTATTATGAATTAACAATCTTAACTGAGTCATTGGAAAACTAATGGAATCTTCTTCTAAATTAATGGGAATGTCATGCCCAGATCAATAGAGGTAGAACTTCCACGGTATTCTGAAATGGTTAAACATCATTTGGACAGATGTATGCATTTCTAAGGTCCTTATCCTAATAGAGATATGAATAAATAAGAAATGTGCAGTGGGCAGTGTGGGTTACAAGGCTGACACTGAAAGGGGAGCAGTCTTAAAATTTTCTTTTTTTAATTTTTAATTTTAATTTTAGTATACACCTACATAGTAGGTGTATATATATATATATATATATATATATATATATATATGAGCTACATGAGATGTTTTGATACAGGTATGCAATAGGTAATAATCACATCATGTAAAATCAGGTATTCTTCTCCTCAAGCATTTAAGTTTTGTGTTAAAAGCAATCCAATTATACTCTTTTAGTTATTTGTAAATGTGCAATTAAATTATTATTGAGTATAGTGACCCTGTCGTGCTATCGAATACTCAGGTTTATTTATTATTTATTATTTCTGCCTATTTTTTGAGGTTTTGAAAACTTTTTAAATGAGTCATACCTATTCTCTTTTGTTCTATTTAAACAGATCTGGAACCAGCTTTGAGGAGACAGATACAGAGTCAAAATATAGAAAGCAATTGAATTAGCTGACTTTGGTAGCAAGGTGTTCTCCAGTACTGGAAGTATTCGTGTTGCTGGATGAAAATTGATCTGTAGACTGGTTGAAACATTGAACCTGAAGACCTGTAGATTCTTTTTATACTCTAGAATCCCTGACTCTATGGTTGAGATAACTTAGACATTTCCTGTTGTGCCTATGCCTTAAACACTGCTCAATGAATAGCCAAAGTCAAAAAAGAGTAATCTTTGTCTAGTGTCTTTGATTTTTACTCTGAGTGCTACAGCAGGAACCATCAAAATGCTCACAAGCACTATGGGCTCGTTTTGTAACATTTCCTTATACAGATGGCCCCTACATTTGGAGACAAAACCTTTTACATTGGTTATTTTCATGCTTGAAGTTTCCACATTCAAAACATATCTTAAAGGATTATGTGGCAAATGTCAAAATAGTTCATCAAGGTGTCTGTTCATATCCTTCATCCACTTTTGAATGGGCTTGTTTGTTTTTTTCTTGTAGATCTGTTTTAGTTCTTTGTAAGTTCTGGATATCAGCCCCTTGTCAGATGGGTAGACTGCAAATTTTTTTTCCCATTCTGTTGGTTGCCAATTCACTCTAATGACTGTTTGTTTTGCTGTGCAGAAGCTGTGGCATTTGATTAGGTCCCATTTGTCTATTTTGGCTTTTGTTGCCAATGCTTTTGGTGTTTTGGTCATGAAGTCCTTGCCTATGCCTATGTCCTGAATGGTTTTGCCTAGATTTTCTTCTAGGGTTTTTATGGTGTTAGGTCTTATGTTTAAGTCTTTAATCCATCTGGAGTTAATTTTAGTGTAAGGTGTCAGGAAGGGGTCCAGTTTCTGCTTTCTTCACATGGCTAGCCAGTTTTCCCAACACCATTTATTAAACAGGGAATCCTTTCCCCATTGCTTGTTTTTGTCAGATTTGTCAAAGATCGGATGGTTGTAGATATGTTGTGTTCCCTCCGAGGCCTCTGTTCTGTTCCATTGGTCTATATCTCTGTTTTGGTACCACTACCATGCTGTTTTGATTACTGTAGCCTTGTAGTATAGTTTGAAGTCCGGTAGTGTGATGCCTCCCGCTTTGTTCTTTTTGCTTAGAATTGACTTGGCTATGCGAGCTCTCTTTTGGTTCCATATGAAGTTTAAGGTGTTTTTTTTTTTTCTAGTTCTGTGAAGAAGGTCATTGGTAACTTGATGGGAATAGCATTGATTCTGTAAATTACTTTGGGCAGTATGGCCATTTTCATGATATTGATTCTTCCTAGCCATGAACATGGAATGTTTCTCCATCTGTTTGTGTCCTCTCTTGTTTTGTTGAGCAGTGGCTTGTAGTTTTCCTTGAAGAGGTCCTTTACATTCCTTGTTAGTTGTATTCCTAGGTATTTTATTCTCTTTGTAGCAATTGTGAATGGCAGTTCATTCTTAATTTGGCTCTCTTTAAGTCTATTACTGGTGTATAGGAATGCTTGTGATTTTTGCACATTGATTTTGTATCCTGAGACTTTGCTGAAGTTGCTTATCAGTTTCAGGAGATTTTGGGCTGAGACCATGGGGTCTTCTAGATATACAATCATGTCATCTGTAAATAGAGACAATTTGATTTCCTCCTTTCCTATTTGAACACCCTTTATTTCTTTTTCTTTCCTGATTGCTCTGGCTAGAACTTCCAGTACTATATTGAATAGGAGTGGTGAGAGAGGGCATCCTTGTCTAGTTCCAGATTTCAAAGGGAATGCTTCCAGTTTTTGCCCATTCAGTTTGATATTGGCTGTTGGTTTGTCGTAAATAGCTTTTATTATTTTGAGATATGTTCCGCCAATACCTAGTTTATTGAGGGTTTTTAGCATAAAGGGCTGTTGAATTTTGTCAAAGGCCTTCTCTGCATCAATTGAGATAATCAGACACTTTACAAAAGAAGACATACAGGAGGCCAACAAACATATGAAAAATTGCTCATTATCACTGGTCATTAGAGAAATGCAAATCAAAACTACATTGAGATATCATCTCACGCCAGTTTGAATGGCGATCATTAAAAAATCTGGAGACAACATATGCTGGAGAGGATGTGGAGAAATAGGAACACTTTTACACTGTTGGTGGGAGTGTAAATTAGTTCAACCATTGTGGAAGACAGTGTGGCGATTCCTTAAGGACCTAAAAATAGAAATTCCATTTGATCCAGCAGTCCCATTACTGGGTATATATCCAAAGGATTATAAATTGCTCTACTATAAGGACACATGCACACGAGTGTTCATAGCAGCACTGTTTTCAATAGCAAAGACCTGGAACCAACCCAAATGCCCATCGATGATAGACTGGACAGGGAAAATGTGGTACATATACACCATGATTATGCAGCCATCAAAAATGATGAGTTCGTGTCCTTTGTAGGGACATGGATGGACCTGGAAACCATCGTTCTCAGCAAACTGACACAAGAGCAGAAAATCAAACACCGCATATTCTCACTCACAGGCAGGTGTTGAAAAATGAGAACACATGGACATGGGGAGGGGAGCACTACACACTGGGGTCTGTTGGGGGGAAGTGGGGGATGGACGGGGGAGTGGGGAGGTGGGGAGAGATAGCATGGGGAGAAATGTCAGATATAGGTGAGGGAGAGGAAGGCAGCAAATCACACTGCCATGTGTGTACCTATGCAACAATCTTGCATGTTCTTCACATGTACCCCAAAACATAAAATGTAATAAAAAAATAGTTCATCAAGGAAAGTCACTGTTAAATTTTAGGCGTGATTTCAGAGGACACCAGCAAGTTACTTAGTACCAATTGACCAGAACTTTTTGGATAAAACCACCAAAAATTTTTCTTGTGCAATTTGGAAAGAAGTTTACTTTCAGAAGTCCTTACTGAAAAAAAAGTGTAGGGGAGGTAATGCTTCATAGAATATGATGTACACCAGGTATTTCTAAACTTCTTGTATCACATACATTATCAGCATATATATATATATATATATATATATATATATATATATATATACACACACACACACACACATATATACACACACACACATATACACACATATGTATTTGAGTGTGTAACCCTAGTATCTATACATTTATTTACATATATTCACAACTCTCTTGACTCTTTCTTATTAAAACGTACCTACTTAAAACAATTACAACTCTAGTCATTTGAGCTCTCTGCCTACTCTGCAGCTGTGCCCTGCTACTGCATTTGACTGGAGAAAAATCCATAACCATATAGATGGGTCTCTCTTTAAATTCCTGCTGCAAACCTCAGATGGGTTCTTCATGTAGCTGGTCCATGAGACTGTTCTTTCCTGATCTATTTGTGCCCATTTCAGTGGATGGCACTGTCATTCTTCCAGTCACTCAAGTAAAAAGCCTTGAGAAAATCCTCTTCATGTTTCTTTCTTCATGCCCTGTATTGAACATCTTACCTTTACCTTCAACATATATCCACAATCTGACCACTTCTCACCAATTCCACTGTTACTACCTGCTCCAAGTCACCTGTATGACCAAAATTACCTGCTAAGTAGCCTCCCTGCTCCTCTCCTTGTCCTCTTAAGGTCTATTTTCAACCAGCATGAGAGCAATATTGGTTGTTATGCCATATACTATTGAGTGTATGATACCTTTATTTGTATGATGCAGACTTATTGTATGTGTAAGTGACATTGTCATGAAATAAATGACAACACTGTGCCTTAATAGTAATCTTATGCAAAGCATCAATTAATCCCACCAGATTCTGTCTACTTTGAAAATGTTTTCATCAATACCAGGATTTTTGTTTTTTACTGTGTCTAGATTCCTTGCTTGATTCATTGATAGGCAATCTTTGCACACATATATCAGGAACAAAAGAAAACTCAAGTCCATCTACTTGTGGATATATATTCTTTAAACTTTTAAAGCACATACTTGCTTGTTGCTTTGCATGAAATTATGGGTTTTTAATCATACCTCCAACTAGGAACATTCCCTTTCCTAGTATCAGATTTATACCCTACTGCTCTTTTTCACTGACTTTCTATTTCACATTAACTTTCATTTTAATACCAAATTGTTGTATAATCTTTTGAATGACATTTCATAAGGCAAATAAAATCAACAGGTGTAGTCCTTATTATGCACAGAATTTGACTGAAGGTAAGAAATAAGAATCTCCCTGAACAAGTTCCTCTGTGTCCAGGCAATGACAGCTATGTCTAAACTAACACATGGCAAACAACTATTCTAAGACAGTTTCCAGGAAGATAATACCAGCAACCCCAATCTAAGATGTGCAAAGTTTAGAAAAATTGTGTCTTGCAAGAGGTAAAAGTCAATAAGTCAGGTCATGTCACATCTGTACTACACACCCTCCAGGGCTCCCTATTGAACTTGCCAGAGCCCTTTTCGTCCTACAAAGTGGAATATTCACTCCCTGCCCCCACCCCCAGAAATTATGCCTTTGTTACAGAGGGGTTTTGTCATCTGAATCACCAGGGAGTATTTTAAATCTAGTCAAGAGCATCTATCTTGTTTAGATTTCTGAGATGTATTCATGTGCCTCCCCACTCGACACAGAGTTAAACTAGTTCCAGCTTTTCCAGTGTAAGAGATAGCTTCCAGAAACTCTCCTCTTGCCCACTCTGCTGATGTGAGAATGCAAGGCCTACAGTGTTTGATGAAAAGAACATGTTCTATGGCTCTTGCACCTGGAAGTATGTAGATAGTTATAGGGAGGGAAGCAGTCACTGAAGTGTATAGGGCCAGGAACCAGACTCTGGGAATATTTTCTAATCACCAGATATATATAATCATGAACAGAGTGGTTGGTCCACATCAACGCTTGTCTAAACAGAAGTTCTGTCCTATAAGAAACACACAGGAAAGACAACACATGCAATTAAACACTGCACCATACTTCAGGACTTTTCATGTTTTTGATTTTTTTCAGCTTTGTGAAGTTTGTAATTTGTCGTGATTTCTTTTGTCATTCTACTTAAATATGCACCTAATTTTGTATTTGTATACTTTAATTATTTCTCTTAAAGAGAAGCTTGAAATTGTATAAGCCTCAGGCCCTCCAAAACTTGAATCAGCTCTGCTCTGATATTTGTACCATGGCCCTACCTCCCCCGACTCCACCCTGCTCCCCGACACACATGCCCTTAGCTCCAGCCACATGGCCTCCCTACTGTTCCCCAGGCAATTTTCACTGGAACTTGAGATATATAAAGAAGTTGGTAGAGATGGTAGCTAGAGAGCTATCTCTACGTGGTTGTGAGCCTGTAATGAAGGTCTTGCTTGTGCAGCAGAGGGAGAAGCTGACCCTTTGTTCTGTAATTTGGGAAAAGGTGTTGAAAGGTTTTAATCCAGAGGGTGAAATTTTAACATACTCTGGCCTCTGCACTGGTGATTCCATTTGTCTGGAGCCCTCGTTATCCAGACATATACATTGCTTGCTTCTTCCCCTTTGGAAAGACTTTTCCCAGAATTCACCTTCTTCATAAGGGCCTCCTTGTGCATTCCTATTAAATATGAAGTTTATTTCTATACACACTTCTGAAACGTCTTACTCTGTTTTAATTTTCTCTTTACTATGGCATTTTTTATATCGTAAGGTAGGTAGGTAAACTGATTGATAGATATCATCAATATATAACCATGCTATTATGCTTAGAGTTTATTGCCTGTCTCTCCACTAGAAGGTATGCAATAAATACTTATTAAGTGACTGAAACTCTCTTCATATCAAAATCTGTAAATTAATCACTTAAGTAACATAGAGCTATTTACTCTTCCAAACTAAAGTGAAAACAATTTTGTCTTGTTCCTAAAGGGAACCCTTCACTATGCTTTGAAGAAATTTAAGGTCAATGATAATCTGAACCCAGGGTTGTGCAAGTGTGAAGAAAATGTGACTCTTCAATTAAAAAGCTCCAGGAAAATATTGCAGTGTTCACTTGTAGTCAGTGGTTGCAGTGGTTGCAGATTCCTACCGCCAGAAAATGGCAGCAGGATTTTTACAGTTGAATGACTGCATGAAAATAGGCACAAGCTGCGTTTTACAGGGAACTTTTCAGAAGCATAGCTCTGACTTCAGGAAACCACAGAATCCATACTATCTTGGTCCTTATTTATAGCAAGGAGGAAAATGTGTAGAGCAGAAAATGCAGAATGCTATGAGCATTAAGCCAGGCATTTGAAATGATTGTTTATTAACGTGTCTCTTTTTTGAAGTTTTAGGGTTTTTATTTTTCCTGACTGAGAAGTGGGATCACTTTTCTACATCTTCATGACACAGTTGCATCAAGGGCTACCTTTCTACCTCAGTGTGGGAGGGGATGGCAACAGGACTCTCACAGGTGTTCATTTGGCTTAAGTCTCAGATGTTCACACTTTAGGAAAAGCCTTCTTCATTGTCTTCAGCAAAGTTACAGTTAATGGCTGTATCTCTTTTGTTGGCACTTGGCTGCCTGCTGCTTCAAGCAAATTCTGCCACTGTGCAAAAAGCTGGATGAGAGGCCATGTTTCTCTTTTTGTTGAAACAAAAGAAAGATTCAGGCACAATGCTTTCACCTTGGCTTAGCATATACACCAAGTGCGCCTACATGTTTCACATAGATATTCTGTGGAAACTTTATTTTCAAGAGCAAGCATCTATGTGTAATAGGAAAAACCCAACTAACTTTTCTCTTACTATACTCTCCACACTCAATACTTTCAGCACACTTCAGTTCTGACACCACACTCAACACAGAACATTTCTGTTAACCAAATGCATGAGTTTTTTCTCATACTAAGCAATTCTTCAACACCAGCTGGGTGCTCCTAAAGTTTGACTCCATTCTGGCACTATCTACCTAGAGATAGAATTCAGATTCTACAGGTTAAAGGTTCTGTCCCACAATTTTGCTCCCCACTTCATTCACCACTTGCAAGTAGTGAATTCTCAGGTTATTCACAATTTCTGGCCAACCTGGATACACACTGGAGATTTCCACAACTCCCTTCTTGGGTTCAATCATTTGCTAGAGTGGCTCACAGAGCTCAGGGAAACACCTTACTTATGTTTACTGATTCACAATATAAAGAATATAGATGAACAGCCAAATAAACTGATACATAGGTAAGGCATGAGTGATGGGGTGCAAAGCTTCTATGCCCTCTTCCCCATGTCACCCTCTCAGCACTTCCATGTGTTCAGAAACCCAGAAGCTCTCCAAACTCCATAGTTTAGGGATTTTTAGAGGCGTTATCACATACATATGATCAATTATTAAGTCAGCTCCTAGCCCCTGTCTCCTTCCTGGGAGATGGGGGTTGAATCTGAACTAACCCTTTAATTACAGCTTGGTTTTTCTGGTGACCAGTTCCTATCCAGGAGTCCACCATGACTCATTTTATTAGAACAAAAGATATTCCTATCATCCTGGAAGTTCCAAGCGATTAGAAACTCTCTGTCCGGAACCAAGGTCAAAGGCCAAATATCAGAACAAACAATGTACCTAGCACTCCTATTAGTCAGGAAATTAAGGGAGTTTGGGGGCTCTATTCCAGGAACTGGGGACATAAATGAAATATATATTTCTTATTATATCGCAATATCATAATCTTCGGCAAAGATCAGCTGAAAAATAAAATGTGGGTGTTCATTTATAATACAAATGTAGATCTGTAGCTTTGATTCATGTCTCATCCTGACCCATGGCAATTGTCAGTGAGCTATAGCTGTCTAGTCACAGCTTAGTGAACTGGCAAAGAGGGGCTCTGATGGGCACAGGCCCACCTGATGGGTTGTGGGGCAAAGGGAGGGACCACATGTGTTAGGGCTTGTGAAGCTGGTCCTGTTAGGTTTGTTCTTCCTTTCATTCAAGTGAATGCGACACGTTTCTTGCTCCTTCTACCCCTAGCTCTCACAGACTACTCTCAACACAGCAGCCAAAAGAATCCTGTTGAAACTGGAATTAGATCATAATCACTCCACTGATTCACACCCTCCCTTGGGTCCTCATTTCACTCCAAGTAAAGGAAAATTCTTCAAAATAGCTTGCAAAGCCCTCCTTGATCTGACCCATTCCCTGCTCTTACCTAGAACCCACCTGGCACACTTCTTCCTCAGGTGTTTTTCATTTGCTCTCCCCACTGCCTGGAACTGTTTTCCCACAGATTTCCTTATGGTGCTTTCCCTCATCCTTAACAGGTCTCTGCTCCAAAGTCAGATTCTCACTGAGGCTTACCCTGGCCAGAACATTTAATTTTGCACCTCCACACAGTTATACACAAAGTTCAATTCTTCCTTCTATGCCTTATTTGTCCCATAGTCCTTTATCATTATCTAACATTTTATAGTACCTTTTTCTTTAGTTTGTTTATTGTCTGTCTTCTCTAGGAATATGTAAGCTCCAAGAGAGCACTAATTTTTGCCTGGTGTGTGCTTTTCACTATTCTAATCCAGGCCCCTGGATTATCAGTTGGAATATGGCCAAGGTGAGCATTCATACAAATTTGCCAGGACAGTTCCCATTATGCCTATTGTCCTGGCAGGATTATTAATGACAGTCTCTTCACTGTCCCAAGTGTTTCTGCTTAATTTATAGTCACCCTACACAGAAGAAAGAGTAAATATTTTTCGATTGAGAGACTGCTGTTCAGGCAAAGAGTCAGTATTGGGTGAGAAATAAAATTCCTGCTGCTGTGAAGCAGTTAAGGCTCAGAAATGATAGTAGAGAAAAGCAGTTGGCATTTAAAAGGTGAGCATTTGGACTGTAGGCCATCAGTCTCTGATATTCAGGAGCAGAGTTCCAATCCTCAAGAAAGAGCACAGTAGAGTTGCTGCTCTTGCAAAAAGACTTAGGGACTAGAAGGTTGACTGGAGCAGAAATGTAGAATAGCATCCAAGGCAGAACTTTTTAAACTGGGGCTAAAGAGGGAAACAGCCAGATAATCACAAATTCAGCTAAAGTCTCAGCTAATTGCCCAGCTAATTGTTAAGAATCTCAGGATTCTTAACACTTTACTCTCTTGAATAAAAATTTTGAATCCATTACATATATTCAAATCATTCTGTTCTTAATGAATCCTGTGGCTCCTGATAGGGTTCAGGACATGCTACTCCAAAATATGGCACCCAGGCATTTGAGAAAATAGCAGAAGAAAGTAATAAAAACTAGAAAGAATTCTCCTTGTTCCTTGCCCCTAAATCAGGCCATAAAACATAGCTGAGTTTTCCTTGAAAATAGGTCATAAGACTCTCATTCCAGAGGGGTCCTGCCCTATGCCGGAGGAAAGGAATGTCACACAAGGATGCCAAGAAGAATCTGAACAAACAAGCCATGCTAAATTTCCACCCCCTACCTCTGAAGTTTATTACCATTAGGTCATACCCTTTTTAATTTTCTTTTTCTTTTTTTTTTTTGTTTTGTTTTGTTTTATTTATTTATTTTTTTTTTTTTGAGGCGGAGTCTTGCTCTGTCACCCAGGCTGGAGTGCAGTGGCATGGTCTTGGCTCACTGCAACCTCCGCCTACCCCACCCCCTGCCTGGATTCAAGCAATTCTCCTACCTCACCTTCACGAGTAGCTGGGATTACAGGCATGCACGACCATACCTGGCTAATTTTTGTAGTTTTAGTAGAGATGGGGTTTCGCCATGTTGGCTAGGTTGGTCTCAAACTCCTTACCTCAAGTGATCTGCCCACCTCGGTCTCCCAAAGTGCTGGTATTACAGGCATGAGCCACCATATCTGGCTCCATACCCTCATTTTGGCCAGTCATGTTTCTCCACAACTATTCACTTTTTCATCACATTTAGCATAAAATATACAGTTTTCTCTGGGTCTTTGAGTCTTCATTTCTGAAGCCTCCCATGTTACATAAAACTTATATTAAATAAATGTGTATGCTTTTCTTTTGTTAATCTGAGCTATGAACCTTGCAATGGGTAGGGAAAGAAATTTTTTTCCCCCTGTACTTCTCTTCAATTTACTCATTACTCTTTTTTTTCCAAAACATATTATAAATATCTTTTTAAATATATATTTCACTTTAATTTCTGTTATTCTCTGTATTAGTTTTCTGTGACTAACGTAACAAGTTCCCACAAATTTATCAGCTTTAAAGTATACAGATTTGCTATTCCAGTTACATAGGTCAAAAGTATGGGTTGGATCAGCAGATTTCTATGCTTTGGGTCCCAGAAGGCTGAAATCAAGATTATGGTCAACTTGGACACTTCTCTGGAGGCTCTGGGAGATCAATCAATGTTTCATTCATGGCCCAGGATGTGGAAGGTGCTATTACTGATTTGTCTATGAAATAGAAATTGCAGAACAAAATTAAGAGTATAGACAGCAATGGTGAGCCCTCTCTACACAGTGAGCCTCTCCTTCGGCTGAATTTGGATGTGAGGCTTTCAATCTGTCCAACCAATCAGAGAGTGAATAAATTTATTGTGAGTGAGTGTGGAAGGCAGAGGGAGAGAAAGGGATCAAGGACATGGTTGAACTCATGCATCTGCCTGGCCTCTAAAAAAGAATGAACTCCTTTAGAGTCATACTATCTCTGCTCTTTCTGTAAATTGTGTTATTAAAAATTGACACATGCTGAGTCCCCATCCTTAAATGCTAAGCTTGCATTCATTGTGGCAGGGTGATTATTCATGAACATGTGATTAGATTGAAAAATATTTTATTAAACATCCCCAGATGAGCATCTTCTTGTTACTATATTATGTTTCCTTCAATAAGAATAAGTTTGATTAAATAAAGGACTTGGAGACTTGGGGTGGAGGAAGATGGTGGAATAAAAGTTTCCACCAATCACCCCCACTGCAAGAACACCAATTTAACAACTACTACATGAGAAAAAGCACCGTCATAAGAACCGAAAACTGGGTGAGCACTCACAGTACCTGGTTTTATCCTCATATCATTGAAAGAGGCACTGAAGAGGTAGGAAAACCTGTCTTAAACTGCCTATGCCACCTTTCCCCCATCCCATAGCATTGACAGCATGGTGCAGAAAGCATTTCTGTGTGCTGGGGAGAGAGAGAGCTTAGCAATTCTGAGGCATTGAACTAAGCGATGCCCTGTTATAGTAGAAAACAAAACTAGACCAAACTCAGCTGATGTCTGGCATTTAAAGAAACATTTAAATCAGACTTAGCTAGAGGGGAATCACTGATCCTAGTGGTCAAAACATGAGTTCCTACAGGCCTCCTGACCACAGGCTAAAGTGCCCTGGGTCCCTAAATAAGCCTGAAGGCACTCTAGACCACAAGGACTGCAACTCCTAGGTGAGTCCTAGTATTGAACTGGGCTCAGAGCCAGTGGATTGGAGAGGGGGCACAGAACCTACAGAGACACCAATCAGGGTGGCTAAGAAAGTGTTGGCATCTATCCAGGTTTTACAATTCATGGCTCTAAAAGAGAACTTTGCCCTGTGTTTGAGGAGAGAAGGATCTAGTCTTGCATCTTCTATACCAGCCCAACCATAGAAGAATAAGGCACTGGGCAGAGTTGTAAGGTCCCTGTTTCAGGTCCTAGCTCCTGGATACCCCTTCTGGCTCAGGTGTGTCTAGAAATGTCTTGAAGGGAAAGACCCAGTCCTGGGAGATTCACCATGTTAACCGAAGAGCTCTTGAACCCTGAATAGCCAGCCGCAATACCCAGATACCAGTTTGAAGGCCTCTGGTGAGACTGTGAGACTTGTTGGCTTCAGGTGATACTCAGCACATTCCCAGCTATGATGGCTATGTGGTGAGACTACTTCTGCCTAAGAAAAATGGATGGAAAAGTAAAGGGTACTTTGTCTTGCATCTTAGTTACCAGCTCAGCCACAAGGTGGGTAGAGTACTAAACATGATTTGGGGGCCCCGATTCCAGGATTTGGCTCTTGGATGGCATTTCTGCACATGCGCTGGCCCAGATAGGAGCCCACTTTCCTGAAGGTTGAGTCCCAGGCCAGGCAGCATTCACCACAAGCAGACTGAAGAGCTCTTGGGCCCTAAAGGAACAAACATTGGCAGTAGTCTGGCAGTACTTCCTGTGGGCCTGTGGTTTTGGTGATCTCAAGGTGAGGCTCTACTGCCTTTGGAAAGGGGAAGGAAGAGTGGGAAGGACTGCATCTTGTGGTTTGAGTGCCATCTCAGCTGCAGCACAATAGATCACCAGGTAAACACCTAAGGTTTTTGACTAGTCCCTGGCTTTAAGACATCACCTCTGGACCTGCCTGGGTCCTGAGGGAGCTAGCTACCCTGAAAGGAAGGACACAGGTCTAGCTGGCTGGGACATCTGCTGATTGTAGAGCCCCAGGGCCTTGAGCAAACATAGGAAGTAGCCAGGGAGTGGTTACACAAGGTCTTCGGCAAGACCCAGTACTGTGCTGTCTGACCCAGTGCAGTGTAAATGGTGTTGGCTACAGGGGTGCTTGTGTGCTTGTGTCACTCCACTCACAGCTCCAGGTGGCTCAGAACAGAGAGAGAGAGAGAGAGAGAGAGAGAGAGAGAGAGAGAGAGAGAGAGGCTATTTGTTTGAAAGAAAGCAAGGGAAGAGAACAAAAATCTTTTCCAGGTAATCCAGAGAATTCGTCCAGATCTTATCTAAAATAATCAAGGCAGTACCTTAATAAGTCTGTGAGAAACACAGCATTACAGGACATGGAGTGCCCCCTAAAGCAGATACAGCTTAGATCACAATACCTAAGTCCTTATGAATATCTAGAAGGCCTTCCAAAGAAGGAAAAATACAAACAAGTCCAAACTAGAACATCTACAATAAATACCTAACTCTTCAATACCCAGACAAAGAAGATCATCTACAAGTATCAGCATCGTGCAGGAAAACATATTCTCACCAAATCATTTAAATAAGGCCCAAGGACCAATCCTCAAAAAACAGAGATATATAACCTTTAATTCAGAGAAGTCAGAGTAGTTATTCTCAAGAAACTCAAACAAATTCAAGGTAACAAAGAGAAGGAATTCAACGTACTAAAAGACAAATTTAACAAAAAGTTTGAAATAAGTAAAAAGAATTAAGCAGAAATTCTGGAGCTAAAAAATGCAATTGGCCTACTGAAGAATCTGAGTCTTTTAAAAGAAGAATTGATTAAACCAAAGAAATAATTAGTGATCTTAAAGAAAGGCTAATTTGGGCCGGGCGCGGTGGCTCAAGCCTGTAATCCCAGCACTTTGGGAGGCCGAGGTGGGTGGATCACGAGGTCAAGAGATCAAGACCATCCTGGTCAACAAGGTGAAACCCCATCTCTACTAAAGATACAAAAATTAGCTGGGCTTGGTGGCGCACGCCTGTAGTCCCAGCTACTCAGGAGGCTGAGGCAGGAGAATTGCCTGAACCCAGGAGGCAGAGGTTGTGGTGAGCCAAGACTGTGCCATTGCACTCCAACCTGGGTAACAAGAGCGAAACTCCATCTCAAAAAAAAAAAAAAGGCTATTTGAAAATATGGTTATGGTCAGAGGAGACATAAGAAAAATAAAAAATAAAAAGCAATGAAGCATGGCTACAACATCTAGTAAATAGCCTCAAATGAGCAAACTTAAAATTTATTGATCATAAAGAAGAGATAGAGAAAAAGACAGGGGTAGATGGTTCATTCAAAGAGATAATAGAGAACTTCCCAAACCTAGAGAAAGATATCAGTATCTATGAACAAGAAGATGATAGAACACCAAGCAGATTTACCTAAAAAAAAAAAAAAAAAAAAAAGAAAAAGAAAAGAAAGAAAGAAATAAAATTACTACCTCAATGCATTTAACAATCAAACTCCAAAATGTCAAGGATAAAGAAAGACTCCTAAAAGTAGCAAGGGAAAAGAAACAAATAAGATATAATGGAGCTCCAATACATCTGGCAGCACACTTTTCAGTGGATACCTTACAGGCTAGGAGAGAGTAGCATAGCATATTTAAAGTACTGAAGAAAAAAAAAACAAAAAAAAGTTTACCTTAGAATAGTATATCTGCTGAAAATATCCTTCAAACATGAAGGAGAAATAAAGACTTTCCCAGACAAACAAAAGCTGAGGGATCTCATCAACACCAGATCTGTCTATCAAGAAATGCTAAAGCGAGTACTCCAATCAAAAAAAAAAAGGATGTTAATGAGCAAGAAGAAATCATCTGAAGGTACAAAACTTACTGGTACTAGTAAGCACACTAAAGAACACAAATTAATACAACACTGAAACCTTAGTGTGTAAACTACTCTTAAGTAGAAAGACTAAATGATGAACCAATCAAAAATAGTAACTACAAAACTTTTCAAGACACAGACAGCACAATAAGATATAAATAGAAACAACAAGTTAAAGAGTGGAGGGGCAAAGTTAAGGCAGAGAGTCTTCATTAATTCTCTTTTGCTTCTTTGTTTATACAGACAGTGTTGTTATCAGCTAACGTAATGAGTTGTAATACAGTATTTGGAAGCCGCATGGCAATTTCAATCTAAATAACTTGAAACAGAAACACAAAAATAAAAAGCAGGAAACCAAGTCATACCACCAGAGGAAATCACCTTCACTAAAAGGAATACAGGGAGGAAAAAAAAAAGGAGGAAGACAAGATCACAAAACAAGCAGAAAACAAATAACAAAATGGCATAAGTCCTTACTTATCAATAATAACACTGCATGTCAGTGGACTAAACTCTCCAATAGAAAGACATAGAGTGACTGAATGGATTGAAAAAAACAAGGCCCATTGATTGATTGCCTACAGGAAGTACACTTCACCTATAAAGACATACGTAGACTAAAAATAAGATTCACAAATGTTATACCATGGCAATGGAAACCAAAAAAGAGAAAAAGTACTTAAACTTATATCAAACTTATATCAGACAAAATAAATTTCAAGACAAAAAACTATAGAAAGAGACAAAGAAGGCCACAATACAGTGATAAAGGGGTCAACTCAGCAAGAGGATACAACAATTTTAAATATACATACACCCAACACTGGAGCACACACACACACATATATATATATGTATATATATATATATATATATATATATATATACACATATATATATAATGTATATATATATATAATGTGTATATATATATAATGTGTGTGTGTGTATATATATATATAAAATATTAATAAAGCTAAAGAGAGAGATGGACTCCAGTACCATAATTTCTGGACATTTCAACAAACACCCAACTTTCCACAATGGAGAGATATCTCAGCCAGAAGAAAATTAAAGAAATATTAGACTTAATCTGCAGCATAGATCAAATAGACCTAATACGTATTTACAGAACATTTCATCCAAGAGCCGCAAAATACACATTCCTCTCCTCAGCACATGAATCATTTGCAAGGATAGACCATATGTTAGGTCACAAAACAAGTCTTAAAACCTTCTAGACCTGGGCATGGTGGCTCACACCTCTACTCCCAACACTTTGGGAGACCAAGATGGGTGGATCCTTTGAGGTCAGCAGTTGAAGACCAGCCTGGCCAACATGGTGAAATCCTGCTTCTACTAAAAATACAAAAATTAGCTGAGCATGGTGGCACACATATATTATCCCAGCTACTCAGGAGGCTGAGGCAAGAGAACCACTTGAACCTGGAAGGTGGAGGTTGCAGTGAGCTGAAATCACACCACTGCACTCCAGCCTGGGTGGCAGAGCATGACATGGTCTCAAATAAATAAATAAAAATTCAAGAAATTGGGACTCCTGGGCAAGATGGCCGAATAGGAATAGCTCCCCACTGCAGAGCCCAGAGAGACCAATGCAGAAGGTGGGTGATTTCTGCCTTACCAATTGAGGTACTCGATTCATGTCACTGGGAATGGTTAGACAGTAGGTGCAGCCCAGGAAGGGTGAGCAGAGCCAGGGCAGATCATCGCCTCACCCAGGAAGTGCAAGGGTTCAGAGGACTCTCTCGTCTAGCTAAGGAAAGCTGTGAGGGACCCTGCCGTGAGGGACAGTGCTATCTGGCCCATATACTACACTTTCCCCAAGGTCTTCACAACCCACAGACCAGGATATTTCCTGTGGGAGCCTATACCACCAAGACCCTGGGTTTCAAGCACAAAACTGAGCAATACTTTGGGCAGACACTGAGCTAGCTGTAGGAGGTTTTCTTTGTACCCCAGTGGTGTTTGGAATGCCAGTAAGACAACCATTCACTCCTCTGGAAGGGGGACTGAAGCCAGGGAGCCAAGTGGTCTTGCTCAACAGGTCCCACCCCACAGAGCCCAACAAGTTAAGACCCACTGGCATGAAATTCTTGCAGTCTGAAGTCAGCTTGGAATGCTCAAGCTTTATGGGGGGAGGGGTGTCTACCATTACTGAGGCTTGAGTAGGCAGTTTTCCTCTCACAGTGTAAACAAAGCCCCAGGAAAGTTTGGACAGGGCAGAGCCCACCACAGCACTACAAAGTCTCTGTAGCCAGATTGCCTCTCTAGATTCCTCCTCTCTGGGCATGGCATATTTGAAAGAAAGGCAGCAGTCCTAGTCAGGGGCCTTAGATAAAACTCCCATCTCCCTGGGACAGAGCACATGGAGGAAGGAGCAGCTACGGGCACAACTTCAGTACACTTAAACATTCCTGCCTGCCAGCTCTAAAGGGAGTAGCAGATCTCCCAGCACAGCAGTCCAACTCTGCTAAGGGACAGACTGCCTCCTCATGTGGGTCCCTGATCCTCACGCCTACTGACTGGAAGACACTTCCCAGCGGGAGTCAACAGACACCTCATACAGGAAATCTTGGTCAGGCATTTGGCGGGTGTGTCCCTCTGGGATGAAGCTTCCAGAGGAAGAAACAGCAGTCTTTGCTGTTCTTCAGCCTCTACTGGTGATACCCAGGCAAACAGGGCCTGGAGTGGACCTCCAGCAAACTCCAGCAGACCTGCAGAAGAAGGGCCTGACTGTTAGAAGGAAAACCAACAAACAGGAAGCAATAGCATCAACATCAACAAAAAGGACGACCACACACTCCATCCAAAGGTCACTAACATCAAAGACCAAAGGTAGATAAATCCATGAAGATTAGGAAAAAACACACAAAAAGGTTGAAAATTTCAAAAACCAAAATGTCTCTTCCCTCCAAAGGATCACAACTCCTTGTTAGCAAGGGAACAAAACTGGACAGAAAATGAGTTTGACGAGTTGACAGAAATAGACTTCAGGAGTTGGGTAACAACAAATTTCTCCAAGCTAAAGGAGCGTGTTTCTAGCCCAATGCAAGGAAGCTAAGAACCTTGATAAAAGGTTACAGGAATTGCTAATTAGAATAGCCAGTTTATAGAAGAACATAAATGACCTGATGGAGCTGAAAAACACAGCACAAGAACTTCGTGAAGTATACACAAGTATTAATACCTGAATCAATCAAGCAGAAAAAAGGACATCAGAGATTGTAGATCAACTTAATAAAATAAAGTGTGAAGACAAGATTAGAGAAAAAATAATGAAAAGGAATGAGCAAAGCCTCCAAGAAACATAGGACTATGTGAAAAGACCAAACCTACTATATAATTGGTATATCTGAATATGACAAGGAGAATAGAACCAAGTTGGAAAATACACTTCAGGATATTTTCCAGGAGAACCTCCCCAATATAGCAAGACAGGCCAACATTCAAATTTAGCAATACAGAGAATGCTACAAAGATACTCCTCGGGAAGAGCAACTACAATAAATATAATCATCAGATTCAGCAAGGTTGAAATGAAGAAAAAAAGTTAAGGGCAGACAGAGAGAAAGGTTGGGTTACCCACGAAAGGAAGACCATCAAACTAACAGCGGATCTCTGCGGAAACCCTACAAGACAGAAAAGAGTGTAGTACAAAATTCAACATTCTTAAAGAATTTTCAACAGAGTATTTCATATCCATCCAAACTAAGCTTCATAAGTGAAGGAGAAATAAAATCCTTTACAGACAAGCAAATGCTGAGGGATTTTGTCATCACCAGGCCTGCCTTACAAGAGCTCCTGAAGGAAGCACTAAACATGGAAAGAAAAAACCAGTACCAGTCACTGCAAAAACAAAACAAACTGTAAAGAACATCAACACTATGAAGAAACTGCATCAACTAATGGACAAAATAACCAGCCAGCATCATAATGACAAGATCAAATTAACACATAACAATATTAACCTTAAATGTAAATGGGCTATATGCCCCAATTAAAAGGCACAGATTGGCAAATAGGATAAAGAGTCAAGATCCATCATTGTGCTGTATTCAGGAGACCCGTCTCTCATGCAAAGACACACATAGGCTCAAAATAAAGGGATGGGGGAATATTTACAAAGCAAATGGAAAACAGAAAGTAGAAAAAAAAGCAGGGGTTGCAATCCTAGTCTCTGATGAAACAGACTAAATTAGCAAAGATCAAAAAAGACAAAGGGCATTACATAATGGCAAAGGGATTAATGAACAAGAAGAGCTAACTATTCTAAATATATGTACACTCAATACAGGAGCACTCAGATTCACAAAACAAGTTCTTAGAGATCTTCAAAGTGACTTAGGCTCCCACACAATAATAGTGGGAGACTTTAACACCCCACTGTCAATATTAGATCAATGAGCCAGAAAATCAACAAGGATATCCAGGACTTGAATTCAGCTCTGGGCCAAGCAGACCTCATAGACATCTACGGAACTCTCCACCCCAAATCAACAGAATATACATTCATCTCAGCACCACATAGCACTTATTCTAAAACTGACCACGTAATTGGAAGTAAAACACTCCTCAGGAAATGCAAAAGAATGGAAATTATGACAGTTTCTCAGACTACAGTGCAATAAAATTAAAACTCAGGATTAAGAAAGTCATTCAAAAACACACAGCTTCATGGAAACTGAACAACCTGTCCCTGACTGACTACTGTGTAAATAATGAAATTAAGGCAGAAATAAGTAAGTTCCTTGAAACCAATGAGAACAAAGACACAATGTACAAGAATCTCTGGAACACAGCTAAAGCAATGTGCAGAGGGAAATTTATAGTACTAAATGCCCACAGGAGAAAGTGAGCAAAATCTAAAATCAGCACCCTAAAATCACAATTAAAAGAACTAGAGAAGCAAGAGGAAACAAATTCAAAAACTAGCAGAAGACAAGAAATAACTAAGATCAGAACAGAACTATAGGACATAAAAAACCTTTCAAAAACTCAGTGAATCCAGGAGCTGTTTTTTTTTCCGAAAAGATTAACAAAATAGATGACCATTAGCCAGACTAATAATGAAGAAAAGAGAGAAGAATCAAATAGACACAATAAAAAATGATAAAGGGGAGACACCACTGATCCCATGGAAATACAAACTATCATCAGAGAATACTATAACCACATCTACACAAACTAGAAAATGTGAAATAAGTAAATAAATTCCTGGACACATACAACCTCCCAAGACTAAACCAGGGTGAAGTTGAATCCCTGAATAGACCAACAACGAGTTCTGAAATTGAGGCAGTAGTTAATAGCCTACCAACCCCCCCCCCCCACCCACCCAAAAGAAGAGCCCAGGCCAGACAGATTCACAGCAAAATTTTACAAGAGGTACAAAGAGGAGTTGGTACCCTTTACTCTGAAACTATTCCAAACAATAGAAAAAGACAGACTCCTTTCTAATTCATTTTATGAGGCCAGAATCATCCTGATACCAATACCTGGCAGAGACACAACAAAAAAAGAAAATTTCAGGCCAATATCACTTGATAAAATTTGACGCAAGTATCCTCAATAAAATACCAGCAAACCGAATCCAGCAGCACATCAAAAAGCTTATCCACCATGATCAAAGTGACTTCATCCCTGGGATGCCAGGCTGGTTTAATATGCACAAATCAGTAGACATAATCCATCATATAAACAGAAACAATGACAAAAGCCACGTGATTATCTCAATAAATGCAGTAAAGTCTTTCAATAAAATTCAACACCCCTTCATGCTAAAAACACTCAATAAACTAGGTATTGATAGAATGTATCTCAAAATAATAAAGCTATTTATGACAAACCCACAGCCAGTATCATACTGAATGGACAAAACCTGGAAGCATTCCCTTTGAAAACTGGCACAAGACGAGGATGCCCTCTCTCACCACTCCTATTCAACATCATGTTGGAACTTCTGGCCAGGGCAATCAGGCAAGAGAAAGAAATAAAAGATATTCAAATAGGGAGAGAGGAAGTCAAATTATCTCTGTTTGCAAATGACATGATTTTATATTTAGAAAACCCCATTGTCTCAGCCCCAAAATTTTTAAGCTGTTAAGTCACTTCAGCAAAGTCTCAGGATACAAAATCAATGTACAAAAATCACAAGCATTCCTATACACCAATAACATAAAACAGAAAGCCAAATCATGAAAAAACTCCATTCACAATTGCTACAAAGAGAATAAAATACCTAGAAATACAACTTACAAGGGATGTGAAGGAACTCTTCAAGAACTACAAACCACTGCTCTAGGAAATAACAGAGGACACAAACAAATGAAAAAGCATTCCATGCTCATGGATAGGAAAAATCAATATTGAGAAAATGGCCATACTGCCCAAAGTTATTTATAGAGTCAATGCTATCTCCATCAAGCTACCATTGCCTTTCTTCAGAGAATTAGAAAAAACTACTTTAAATTTTATATGGAATCAAAAAAGAGCCTGCATAGCCAAGACAATCTTAAGCAAAAAGAATAAAGCAGGAGGCATCGTGCTACCTGACTTCAAACTATACTACAAGGCTACAGTAACCAAAATAGCATGGTACTGGTACCAAAACAGATATATATATTATTTATATATATAATACATAAATAATATATATATAATGCAACTATATATATATATATATATATATATATATATATATATATATACACAGTGGCATTATTTCTGGGGCCTCTGTTCTTTTCTGTATATATATATATGCAGATATATACACAGAACAGAACAGAGGCCTCAGAAATAATGCCACACATCTACAACCATCTGATTTTTGACAAACCTGACAAAAACAAGCCATAGGGAAAGGATTCCCTATTTAATCATTGTTACTGGGAAAACTGGCTGCCCATGTGTAGAAAACTGAATCTGGATCCCTTCCTTACACCTTATACAAAAATTAAATCAAGATGGATTAAAGATTTAAACATAAGACCTAAAACCATAAAAACCCTAGAAAAGAAACCTAGGCAATACCATTCATGACATAGGCATGGAGAAAGACTTCATGACTAAAACACTAAAAGCAATTGCAACAAAAGCCAAAATCGACAGATGAGATCTAATTAAACTAAAGAGGTTCTATATAGCAAAAAAACTATCATCAGAGTGAACAGGCAATCTATAGAGTGGGAGAAAATTTTTGCAACCTATCCCTCTGACAAAGGACTAATATCCAGAATCTACAAGGAACTTAAACAAATTGAGAAAAAAAATCAATAAGTGGGTGAAGTATATGAACAGACACTTTTCAAAAAAAAGGCATTTATGTGGCCAAAAAACATATAAAGAAAAGTTCATCATTACTCGTCATTAGAGAAATGCAAATCAAAATCACAATGAGATAATGTCTCATGCCAGTTAGAATGATGATCATTAGCAAGTCAAGAAACAATAGATGCTGGAGAGGATGTGGAGAAATAGGAACGCTTTTACACTGTTGGTGGGAATGTAAATGACTTCAACCATTGTGGAAGACAGTATGGCAATTCCTCAAGACTATTGAACTAGAAACATCATTTGACCCAGCAATCCCATTATTGGGTACACAGCCAAAGGATTATAAATCAGTCTACTATAAAGACACCTGCACACGTATGTTTATTGCAGCACTATTCACAATAGCAAAGACTTGGAACCAAGTCAAATGCCCATCAATAATAGACTGGATAAAGAAAATGTGGCACATATACGTCATTGAATACTATGCAGCCATTATAAAGAATGAGTTCATGTTCTTTACAGGGACATGGATGAAGCTGGAAACCATCATTCTCAGCACACTAACACAGGAACAGAAAACCAAACACTGCATGTTCTCACTCATAAGTGGGAGTTGAACAAGGAGAATATATGGGCACAGGGAAGGGAACATCATACACTGGGGCTGGGAGAGGGATAGCATTAGGAGAAATACCTAATGTAGGTGACAGGTTAGTGAGTGCAGCAAACCACCATAGCATATGTATACCTATGTAACAAACCTGCACATTCTGCACATATTTCACAGGACTTACAGTATAATAAAATATATAAATAAAAATAAATTTAAAAAGTATTCAAGAAATCGAAATAATACGAAGCATCTGATCACAATGGGAAAAAATCTCAAAATCATAACGAGGAATTTTGGACACTATACACATACATGGAAAGTAAACAATATGCTCTTGAATGACCAGTGGGTCAATGAAGAAATTAAGAAGGGAATTGAAAATTGTCCTGAAACACATTATAATGGAAATACAATATAACAAAACTTATTGGATACAGCAAAAGCAATACAAAGAGGGAAGTTTATAGCTAAAAGTGCCTATATCAAACAAGAAGAAAGATTTCCAAGAAAAGACTGAGTGATGCATCTTAAAGAACTAGAAAAACAAGAGCAAACCAAACCCAAAATTAGAAAAAAAGAAATAAGAAAAATTAGATCAGAAATAAATGAACTTGAAATGAAATCAATACAAAAGATGACGTAAACAAAAAGTTGTTTTTAAAAAAAAACTAAATAAAATTGACAAACTGTTAGACAGAAAAACTAAGAAAAACAGAGAGAATATCCCAATAAATAAAATCAGATATGAAAAAGGAGACATTACAAATGATACCACAGAAATTCAAAGTATCGTTAGTGGCTATCATGAGCAACTATGTGCCAATGAATTAGAATACCTAGAAGAAATAGACAAATTCCTAGACAGATACAGCATACCAAGATTAAACCATGGAGAAATAAAAAAGAAAAAAACACACCAATAACAATTAAGAAGATTGAAGCCAAAAACTCTCTGGCATTCTCTTCAGAAATCTAGAATTATGCTCACCAGAACATGTCTCTGACCTCATTTTTAATCAAAGTCAGTCACTGGTATAACATAACATAAAATTGTCATCTATAAAGCAGAAATTGCAGACAAAATAATTTTATTTATATCTATATTAATATATAGATATAGGTATCCATATACAGACAGTGCCTTTTTTCTATGTAATTGTAGTTTTCTGATCAGAGTTTGTTCTTATGTGAACACAAGTCTAAGGATAGACCAGATCATTTCCCTGTGTACATTCCTGGAATGGATACGAGAAGATGCCATAAATTTTATATTTATTTGAAATAATATTTATCTAAAATAATTCTCTCAGCTATTTATCTCCCCTTACTCAGCTAACTACTTGTAGGTATGGAGGTAAGGAAGTGAAAACTAGCACAGGAGGAACATAATGGTGATTTGTTTGAAAGCTTATATGGTGATTTCTTTTCTTTTTCTGATAAGTGCCACATCACAAATTTGTCATTTCTTTTTGAGTGGTGCTATGCACATGTTTGTATTGTTGTAATGTTGCTGCTGGTCCTGCTAGATTGTTTTACATTAAAGTGGAGAGGGGTGAAAAGAAGACAAGTAGATGAGGAGTACACTCAGAACCTTTTTTTTTTTTTTTTTTTTTTTTTGAGACAGAGTTTTGCTCTCGTTACCCAGGCTGGAGTGCAATGGCGCGATCTCGGCTCACCGCAACCTCCGCCTCCTAGGTTCAGGCAATTCTCCTGCCTCAGCCTCCTGAGTAGCTGGGATTACAGGCACACGCCACCATGCCCAGCTAATTTTTTGTATTTTTAGTAGAGACGGGGTTTCACCATGTTGACCAGGATGGTCTCGATCTCTTGACCTCGTGATCCACCCACCTCGGCCTCCCAAAGTGCTGGGATTACAGGCTTGAGCCACCGCGCCTGGCCTCATTCAGAACCTTTTATAGGATATTTATACACCTTACATTCCGAAGAATGGTATTTTATTAAATTTTTCAATGGCCTTTTTCCTATGCATAAATATCCCATAATGTTTGGTTATATATTGATTTAGTTGATAAACGTTGTTTCATGCCATTAATTTAAACTGTTACATGTTGAAATAATCAGGGTAAATAAACTGTACCAATGCTATTTTCATTATTTGTCTAACTTGATTTTATATGTGTTTCTGTGATAGAGAAAATTCATTATGAAAGTTAAGATCTTGGTTCTGTGGTGTTTTGCCTGCGTTATACCAGATATAGGCTGCATCTGCAGCTTGGGTCCTACTGTATAGACAAAGGGGAGTAAAACACAGTCTTCTTGAAGAGATCATATTTAACACAAACAGTAAAATACCTTTCTTATACACCACTGAGATTTCAAGATTGTTATGGAATATGTATTAGACTAATCTCACCATTTGCTTTAAAAACCAGTCTTTTTGTAAATGGAATTATATTTTCATTTAATAAGTTTGCGTTTTAAAAAATCTAATAAAAATATTTTACTACTGCAATACATAATCTATGTAATTTATATTTTGGATAAAACCAAGTTTAAATATAAGATGTAGTTAAACTGCAGTGCACTTATTCAAGAACAGTCTGTAATAGTCAATAATAATATTTGGATCCAGTCTTAACTCCAGTTAGTAAAGTAGATATTCTGAATTTTTTTTTTATTTTTTCCTTTTTGATTTTGACGTTAATTTGACTTGACATTAATAAGTGTAGTTTGAAATACTGAATAAAAGTCCTCTCACAGACACTCTAATGGGTACATTAAATCTTTGAAGCCATACTCCAAAATTCGTAAACATTTATAAACTGTTGCTTCAAAAGAAACAATTAAGTATTTGATATATACACAATGGAATATTATTCAGCCATAAAATTAAAGAATGAAATCCTGTCATATGCAGCAACATGGGTGGAACTGGAGGTCATTATGTTAAGTGAAATAAACCAGGCACAGAGAGAAAAATATTGCATATTCTCTCTCACTTGTGAGAGCTAAAAAAGTGTATCTCATCCAAGCAGAGGGTGAAATGTTGATTACCAGAGGCTAGGAAAAGAAGGAGGAAGGGAGGAGGATAAAAAGAAGTTAGTGAAGGGGTATAAAATATAGTTAGAAGAAATAAGTGCTAGTATTTGATATTATAGCATGAAAATCATACTTTATGATAATTTATTGTATATTTCACAATAGCTAGAAGATTTGTAATATTCCCAACACAAACAAAAGGTAAATGTTTGAGGTATAATGGTTATTCAAATTACCATGATTTGATTATTACTCATTGTATACAGGTTTCCAAATATCATATGAACGCTAAAAATATGCACAACTCCACACACACACACACACACACACACACACACACACACACACACACATATTTGATATTTAGCAGCATAAAAAGCAGAAATAAACCTGAAATGAATCATTTCAACCCTGGCTGCAAATGATACAAATTCAACTTTTTTTAGTCTTTAATATTTACATGACTAGTACAGTTTTCCAAAACCATAATCATAATCAGAGTGTCCTAATTTTCAGACATTTCAGTTGTCTATGAAAGAACTGCATAAAAAGGTCAGCTTCATTCCCACTTCAGGACAATCGATAAGTAGAATTTTTTTTCCTGAGTTGTTTGTATCATCTGAAATTCATAAGTATATAATTCCTAAAGTACATTTTTCTATAATGTCTTTTGTTCCAGGTATTCAATGTTTGCGTACATGTATTCATATTACTTTAATTCAAAGTAACTCCTCAAAAATGTACCTTGACTAGAATGTGTGTTTTTGAGAAAGTCTATAAAGTTTACTAGGTTAAAAGCATGGATTATAGATTTTATTTTAATTAATATGGATAGTACCAGCTATACTATGCAATGTTTATATTTAAAGCCAACTCTGATTTATCCATGGTCATAAAAAATAATGAGCATTACAATAATAATTTCTAAAATTTACTAAGCAGAGATTATACTATGTGCTTTATATATTTTTAAAATTTAATCTTTTCAATGTTCAGAAGGAAGAGCTGTTATTCCCCCCCACCCCCATTTTACGAATGTGGAGATTGAGGATAGGTTAAAGGACTTATCCAGGGTCACACACAGTTAGAAAGTGACATACAGAGCACCTAAATTCCCATCTCCCTGGCACCAGAATTGGTATTGGTAAATCCCATCCTATTTTCAGGACCAAATTCCCTTTGTGTCCACCAAGTCTCACGAACTGAAATAGGACAATTTTGATTATCCAGTCGAACTTGGATTCTTGAATAAATAAAATTTAAAAAGGAGTTACTTAGGGCCAGACAAAATAGATCCAAGAAGTAAGAGTTGGTATGAATGAGCCTGATATAATGGTCTGCATTTAAAGTATTTAAGTAGTAAGTGGAAGGCTTTCACAGGTTAAAAGAAAAACAAACAAATGTGGTTAATTATAAGCAGGCGAATTCTTAATGTTAAAGGATAAATGATAAAAATTAAGTTAAACTGATACATGTATTAAAAACTTGATAACCAAAATTGAGATGAGCAGCAAAGAATGCATAGTAGCTTCAACTTCCCTATCAAAAAGTGACCTTCACTATGCCATAAAACTTACAGTAGCCAGAGCGTCATAATGGGATTTTTATTTTTAGTAGGATCAGAGAGAAATGACATTTTAACTCTGATTAATTCCAACATCTTGTTAATTGCATACTTTGACAATCTAGTTAATGAGACCATTTACAAAAGAATGTAAGATCAATTGTTTTTATTGAAGCTCTTCAATTTCTATTCCCTTCATAAAAATAAGCTGATAAATTATATGGGAAAACTCTATATTCATAACCAGAAAACAAACTGCTAATCTAATAACTTGGCTGAGGCAGGTAGCCTACAGTATAAAGGGCCTTTATTTCTAGGTAAACTGTAGGTGTTCAAGAATTTCCTATTGGCAAATGATACCTTGGTTAGCCACTGTGCAGAAAAGAGTTGAGATACCATGCCTTAGCGTTTTATCCTAAGAAAGGTCTGCTTGTAACTTTGGGCCTTGGCTGGCATCTGATAACTTGGATTTCAAGAGAGTTCCTACCATTCCCAGAACTGATAAAAGTGGTTCGTTGTGCCAAAACTGTTTGTACAACCAATGTGGTTTATACTGAGCCTCTGCTTTCCTTCTGCTTATCTGGAAATTTGGTACATGATACCTACATGACCAGCCTCCAGCCAAAATCCTGGGTACTGAGTTGCTAGTGGACTTCCCTGTGCAGAAACATCACATACATGTTGCTGCATTTTTTTTTTTTTTTTTTTTTTTTTTTTTTTTTTTGCTGGGAGAAGAGTGTTCTCTGAGTGACTCCTCATGAGAGAAAGAGAACACAAAAAAGCCAGCACATAGATTTGTCCACATTCTGCCTGAGTCTTTTCCCTTTATGATCAGGCTGTGTAATTGCACTATTTCTCTAGTAAATCTTCCACATATGTACGACTATTTGCTGAGTCCTACAAGTTTTTCTAATGAATCTCCAAATGTGGGGTGGTCTCAGAGTCCCTTGACACAGCCACTTTCTGTAGGCATTTTACTTCCATAGACTTTAAAAAGCAGTACAGGGTTAATGTGTTCTGTCAGAAATTTGTGGAGAGACTTGGCATTTGGTGACTGTGCTGATAATATAAATAAACTCCAAATATATTTACAATATGTGATTTCAATACACCACTTTGCAGTGGGCATTTTACATAGTAAGAAATGGAAGGAAACCAGGAAAGCAGTGGATGCACACAGCAGAAACAATAGGGCACTTTTAAAGAAAAATAAGCACAAGTGTCATTGTTCTTTTACCCTTAGAGCACAATTATTCTTTGTTCTGAGAAATGTGAGAGAAAAAAATCTAAGGAGCCATGTAAAGATCTCTTGTGGACTTCCAAAAATATCAGCTGAGGAAGAAAGTAGGCAGAGATAGAATGGAATCATGTTATTAATGAATGCTGTCTTTCAAAATTACAGAAACTACATTTGCTTCATTAGTGTGTTCTGTCTCCTCTTTATTTTTTGTTTTTAGATGTAGGACAGCTGTTGAATATTTGTGAACAAAGGAAGCAAAAGTATTCCTACTCTATATTTTGAAATTGAATTGAAAATAGAAAGGAAGAAAGCAGAGTGTTCATACAGATCATCATCACATCAAAAAATTATTCCTGCTCTCAGATTAAATTAAAATGCCAATTTCATAATAAATATGTCACAAAGAGCTACTGTAAAACAATATAACATGTTGGAACCAATAACTCCATGTACGTCTTTTAAGCATCACTGTAATTCTTTTTTCATCCTTTAAACCAATGTGATTCTTTTTAGAATGCATGAAATGTAGTGTTATGACAGTGTTAAACATGTAGTTTCACCCAACATTTCCAGAAAATGAGTAGCAATTTAAGACAGAGGTTTAATCTATTGAGAATGCGGTTCCACATTATTTTCCTATTCTTTAAGGTTCCTGTAACATTTATGCATCCTTGGCATCTGCCCTCTTTGTTTTTCCCATTTCCATCCACTTACTACTTTATGTCACCTTAATTTTTTCCCACAAATTAATGACTTCTTAATAGAGAAGAAGTTAACATATTGGCCTTAAGGGGAAATGCAAGAGGATATAATTCAATGAAGAAAGGCAGTGAGAATGATGAACAGTTTGAGGAGTGTAGATTTTTGTCATTAGCATAAAGTTACTCTAATTGTAATGTTAAGCCTATTAAAATGATCTGTCATTAAAATTGCAGTGTTGTGGCAAATAATTTTGTCTATCAAATAGTTTTAATATTGTCCTAAAATGATACAGTTTCAATGCTCTCAGCCCAGTTAGAATATATAAATCATTTGTAGCAAAGACATTTTTGTTTCTGTTACACGCTTCTTAATAAAGTTGTATAGATTTGGCTTCACAAAATTTTGACTTTAAACTCCTTTAAGAAAGGGAAATAGCCGGGCGCGGTGGCTCAAGCCTGTAATCCCAGCACTTTGGGAGGCCGAGGTGGGTGGATCACGAGGTCAAGAGATCGAGACCATCCTGGTCAACATGGTGAAACCCCGTCTCTACTAAAAATACAAAACATTAGCTGGGCATGGTGGCGCATGCCTGTAATCCCAACTACTCAGGAGGCTGAGACAGGAGAATTGCCTGAACCCAGGAGGCGGAGGTTGTGGTGAGCCGAGATCACGCCATTGCACTCCAGCCTGGGTAACAAGAGCAAAATTCCATCTCAAAAAAAAAAAAAAAAAAAAAGAAAGGGAAATATTTCATCACTCTTTGCTTGTACTTTTATCTGTACATTCTCAGACTCTTCTCAATGCTTACTCCATAATAGGAATTTGAAAGGGAAAAAGGTAGGGGGTTATAGGGATACTTCACTCCTTTTGTTGCTATGTTATAAAAATTATTTTTCCCTAAATCATAATTGACAGGAGAACTACAACTGTAATGATTTCAATTCTAGAATTTCCATTGAGTTCTTTTTTATAGTTCGATTTCTCTGCTGAGATTCCCTGTCCTTATACTCATTATAAATGAGTATTTTTATTTACTTTCCTGGGCATAGTTAAAATAGTTCCTTTAATATCCTTGCCTAACAGTTTAGACAACTGCATCATGTCAGCATTCATCACCATTGATTGCCTTTTCTCCTAAAAATAAAATGAGTCACTTTTTTGGTTTGTTTTATTGAATAATTTTGGATTTTACCTGGGATATTGTGAATGTTATGTTGTGGAGACTTTAGATTCTGTTATACACTCCTGAGGAGTTGATTTTGATATGGTTTTGTTTGTTTGCTTTTTAATCAGGCACAAAACTTGGTTGGTCCCAAAGTGCATGGTCTGAATTTTCTGAGGTGGCAACAGTTCAAATTTCAGTTTATTTAGATTTAGCTGTGTTAACTTAAGCCTACCTGGCACATTTGTGGTTCAGCCACAGAAATGAAGAAAGTTTATAGAGAAAACGTGGCACACTCCACCTCTGTCTCCTTTTCAGTGTCACCCCCTCACTTTCCCTTTCCTGTGGTTTCCCTGAACTCTGTCCTCTGGGTCTTCAGGCCAGAAATAATACAGGTTTTCTATCAGAGTTTTAACCACTCCATGTAGAGCCACCTTTATTCTGTCCTAATGCTAAAAGATGAAAAACTAACTCTATCCTCTGTTCCTTCTTTCAAGTTTCAAGTCTCCTTTTGGATGTTTTTTTTTTTTTTTTTTCCAGAATTTTGTTTTGTTTTGTTTTCTGTGGCAGGGTTGGATCTGGTAGAGCTACTCAGCTATACTGTTAATAATAGCCAAACTCTACAGCTCTGTGTGATTTCAGATATTTCAGCTATAAAATAAGCTTTGTGAATGTAAAAGTTTCTATGCTGTTTTTGCTAGTTGCTAGTCAGATGTTATAATAAAATAATTTAAATCATCAATATAGCTAATAAAGGTGGACCTACCAAATATAGACCTTCTATAAGCTGCTTAAAATTGTAAAGTAGAATTTTTCAGAAAATCATAAGATAAAAATAGGAAGTAAATGGAAAAATAATTACTTGGCAATTCACATTATAAATTAAGGATATTTGAGAGACGAATAAGTGACATTACAGAAGCCATAAGGTGAGAAGCAAATAAAAAGACTGTGACCTTGATTATCAGTCATTAGAGATAAAGACATTGGAACTCAATGCACATTTTCTCCCTCAAAGTCTGATGTGCGTTGGCAAGGGCTTTGCTCCAGTTGGTGACTCAGGAATCTAGCTTCTCACCATCTTGTGACAGTGATATGCAGACATGAAGCCCCCATAACCTTTGCTACAGGGGAAAAGAGTGCCAGAGAATTGCATACAGTCATTTTACGGCCAGATCTCTCATTGGTTAGAACTCTGTGAAATGGCTCTAATGCATCTGCATCTGCAAGAGAGGCTGAAAATGATGTTCTTTTGTGTGACTAGGAAAAGAAGGTAGTTTGGTGAACACATAGCATGTCTATGCCACATTTTCCTTTTAATCAAGTCTAGCAGCAGAAGTAAAAAGGCATTATTTTTACTCCACGTTTCTCTTTTCAATAAAAGTAGAGATAGTACTTTTTTTCCACAGAAAGGAACTTGCTACTCATTGTGCAATATTACCAAGAACAGTGAGAGAAAAAAGATTATCTCAGAAAAAGTATTTATGGAGTTTATTTAAAGGGAGCAGAGGAATGAAGAATAATATATTTATAGACAGAATAATATTTTGGGAGTTTCTAGTGTTTTAAATATCACTGCTGCTCCCTCTTAGTATCAACCTTCTCAGCAACCTGCTCTATGTTACAACAGCAATATAGAATGTGTGGTTGTTGTATAATAAGAGATAAAGGGTTTGTGGTTTCTGTGTTTTTAAAAAGGTGATCTATAGCCTATGTGGAGGGTAGGAGCACTGGAGACCTGTCACTGAGAGTTGGTGCAGCTGGGGCTATATTCATACAGATTGGCCGTTATCCCCAAGGAGGCTGGCGGCCTGCTTTGATCTTTCTTAGGGCTCTCTGTCTTGGCATGTGAGATAGACCTACATGTAATCCATTCAGAAACCCCAGGGCCTGCAGGGTTCTCCATTGATTAGATTATTGGATCTCTCCTTAAAGCATTCCCTGCATTAGATTTTGGAATTGCTATGTATCCATTGTTTTATTGTTACTGTTGACTTTATTATTATTATTATTTTATTTAGAAGATCTTAGCTGACTTCCATAGAGGTTTATCTGGTGGGTTTCTTTGCTTTAACTGGCTAATTTAAACTCTTTTTTCAATTTTATTTAGTTAATGCTTAACATATTTTGTTTTATTTTTAAAACTCCTTTCAAATACACATACAGAGAGAGAGAGAGAGAAAGAGAGAGAGAGAAAATGAAAGATATGTGCAATATGGTCTTTTTGTAGAGAAAGCATCAAAAATGATTTTTCCAAAAAAGGCAACATCTCTTCTACAATAGATAATTTTGGCAAAAAAATTCTATTAAGTATAGTCTATAGTATTTTCTACTATAGAATTGATATAATATAAAGTATATGAAAAATAATCCCAAAAAGTCAAAAGAAAAACAAACATAATGCATAATCCCATCATTCAATCACTATTTAAAATTTAGAAAACTTTGGTGCTGAAAATTTAATGATGTTTATAAATGGATAGAGAGCAAATCTGGTATAAAATCATGAACATCTGGTTAGCTGATTATGTGGTCCATAGAAATAGAGTGGGAGATTTGAGACATTGACAATAGAAAAGCATAAAGCAACTAAATGATTGAAACAGAGTGAAAATGTTATAAAGGCATGGGTTTAAAATATTTAAAAGGGATGGAAAAGGAAGTAGTAAACCACAAGCAAAATTCCTTAAATCAAGAAAAATCCTCTTGCTAGTTCTTTGATGGAAAAGATTAGAGAGCACTTATTAGCTTTCAATTTAGCAAAAAATGATGTCACCCCTAAACGAAGTAACTTGCCCCTAAGAGCCCACTGGGAGTTCAGAGTAGCCAAAATGAGGCAGAGTTTTTTCTCAAGTGAAATAAACAGCATGAGGTAAAACTAATAAATCTAATTTTATGGTCCAAGTTGGGGAAAGAGCAATCTGGCAATTTCTTCACTGGATGCAAGAAAAATAAGTAATTCTGTTTATATTTATCTTGGTTATATATTTTATACGTATGTCTAGCATCTTTTTTCAAACAAGTACTTTCATTTAGGATTGATAACAGAGAAAAATGAGCACTCAGGCTAGTTTTTACTTATTATTGAGTTCAAAATTGAATAAGAAATGGCTGTAAAAGCTCAAGAAATTACATAGAGTCATTAAATAATATGCAGGGGAGCATAACTGAGAAAAGGCAAGGAGGAAGATAGGAAATAAGATGAAAGCAAAGCAGGGAAAGAGGGAAGGCATGTAAGAAGTAGGGAGGATTTTTCTTTACAATTCAAATACGTAGATGTTGTTTTTAAAAGAAATGTACCATGTATGCTACAAGTTCACAAATTCAATCTGAAAATCTCCATTATGAAAGTTCTTAATTTGCTTTCAAAAGAGATTACTGTTTGTTTTCTCACAGTTTAGGCATTCTAGGTATTTCTGCCTAAAATATCAATGCGATTCACTTTTTGGTTTACTTTTGGAAATTGGTCTCTAATTAAGCCAATTGTAGCAGGCCAAATGATAACCACTAAAGTATACATGTCTTAGTCTTTGGAAATTGCAAATATATTATCTAACAATAAAACTTATGTCCACAGCACCTCAAATATTCTTGAACAATAATACTTCTGCTTACTTCTGATCCCTCTACTTAAGTATTCTGCTCTAAAAACAGTTGTATCTCATTCTCAAACTATTTACTTTAATTGTATATCTGTAATTTGATAAAAAACATTATGATCCTTTATACACAGTTTTAATGACATAATTTGACTAAAATGATAAGATATAAATTAAAAGGAAACTTCTTGTTTCCTTAAAAGTGATTTGTAAAGATGTAATGCTAATGAATAGCTAATAAAAATTATTGCAAAATATGTATTGGGGAGACAACTTAAAAGTTCTGAAAGCAATAATAAAGAATCTGGAAGGGTTCCATTCCCAGATTGCTTCCCAACTGTCTTTAGTTTCTTAAAATTCCTCCTCTAAAGATATCCAAAAATGGTAATCAGAGATGACGTTGTCTTAAGAGTACAACTTAAGAGCCAGACATCCTGTGCTTTAATTTTATCTCTACCATTTACTAATCATAAATCTTAGGCAAGTTTCTTACCCTCATATGAAAAATGAGGATAATAATAGTTGCTACATCCAAGAGATACTGGAAGGATTAAGAATAGCTGGTGAATACTAAGTGTTCAAATATTATTATTAATATTATTACTGCTACTATTATGTGGTTAATTTAAGAATGACTAACTGGAACATTTATTGGTGGAGACATACTCAAAGAAGCTTGGGCTTTATGTCAAAAAAAAAAAACCTGATAAATGCATATGTTATCTTTATGCTAAAATACATTTTTCAATTCTCTTCTTTATCTAACTTTACTATTAACAAACCAGTTCCAATCCTAATCAATTCTGATGAAGAGTTTTCTTACAGATTGGTTATGTTTCTGTAAATTATTAGCTTAAAAACACATATATAAGACACAGATTTTATGAAAATTCAAGGCTTCTGTGACATATAAGCATCACTCCACCCAATCTTTTCTTCTCATCCTTGTTTTTAAGACTAATAGTCTAAAACAATAAAACAATATGCCTGCAGCCCCTAACACCCCATCCTACACTGACTCTTCTCTTCTGCCTCAATGTACCACTCATCTTATACAAGGGCCAAAGCCCTTTCAAGCTGAAATTGCCTTCTATAGCTGGCCCAAAAGGATTCCCTTTGTATCTGCTTTCAAATGTTTCAATGTTGTTGAATCTGTTGTTATCATATCTTACAGAACCATATTGAAATAGATGGTTTTAGAGCTATTCTGAGACCTAGCTTGCCGTTTGCCCAGGATCACCCAGACAGAAACCAGAAACAGGGAAAGTTAAGCTCTCATCCTATGCTAATTAGAATATTTTAGGGTTTATGCAAGAGAAAGTAACTTGAGCTAACTTCAGCAAAATATGATCTTTTTTTTTTTTTTTGAGATGGAGTTTCGCTTTTGTTACCCAGGCTGGAGTGCAATGGTGCGATCTTGTCTCACTGCAACCTCTGCCTCCTGGGTTCAAGCAATTCTCCTGCCTCAGCCTCCTGAGTAAATGGGACTACAGGCACTTGCCACTATGCCCAGCTGATTTTTCTGTATTTTTAGTAGAGACGGGGTTTCACCATGTTAACCAGGATGGCCTCGATCTCTTGACCTCATGATTCACCTGCCTCAGTCTCCCAAAGCGCTGGGATTACAGACATGAGCCACCGTGCCTGGCCAAGATATCTTCTTATGAGGGTTCAGTGGTTCCCCATAAAAGCCAATGGTAAGAATGCCATTGTAACTATGAGGCAGACAACCATTGAGGATCCAGGCTCAGCTCCACTGTTTCTACCTCTTTCTTTCTGTCTCTCTCCTCTCTTCCATACACTCTAGATTTGTTTTTCTGAGGTTCTCCTGATGTTATAGTCCCTAAATTGATACATTATAGCATCAGACACCCAGTATTACCAATTCCCTGCCACTATTGTAAATCTCCAGGGAAGTTCTCTGGCCCAGAATGGGTGAGATGCTCCATCCTGATCCAATTAATCCTATATGTGTTTAGAGGGACCAAGGGACTCCAGGCCAATTAATAATATTTGAGGGTAGAATCCAGATATCAGTATTTGTTTTACAAGTGTTTCAGTTTGAAAACCAGTGGCTTAGGCTTTTTTACTTTTATGAAAAGTAAGACTGTAGTAGGGATATTAATGCTTCCCAATTATATCCACGTGCCAATACCCAAAACCTGTGAAAATATGTTATATGGCAAAAGGGAATTAAAGTTACAGACATAATTAAGGTTGCTAATCATTTGACATTCAGATAGGGAGACTATTTCATATTACCTTAATGTGCCCCATATAATCAGAAAGGTCCTTACATGTGGAAGAGGTAGGCAGAAGTGTCAGTGTGTCAGAGTAATATTATTGTTGGCTTTGAAAATGGAATAGGGCCATAAATGAAGGAATGTGGGAAGTCTCTAGAATGTGGAAAAGGCAAGAAAAAAGATTCTCCTAAAAAGGTTCCATAAAGGAACTCAACTCTGCTGACACCTTAATTTTAGTGCAGTGTGACTCTTGTCAGACTTCCTTCAGGATCATAAGATAAATTCGTGTTGTTTTAAGCCATGAAGTTGGTAGTAATTTTTATACAGCAGCCACAGAAAACTAATACATAGACACTGTTAACCAGCTTTGTTAATACTTGAATATTTGGGAAGGCAGGGAGGAGGAGAGAACGAGTGGTCAAAGATAATTTCAAGCCTGTATTCCTTAAATACAGCTGTTCTATGGTGTACATCTTTTTTTTTTTTTTTGGTCTGTCCAATGCCTGTCTCTTCTGAAAATGGCATCTCTCTGTTACTGTTTGTTTTCATTTAGAAATTTTTCTCTTTATTTTTTTTTTCTTTAACCATGTGGTTCTACTGGGGTCTCATTCCTGTGTCACATATGCATTTTCTCTTCAGGTGTGGTTATGATACTCAATCTTACCCAATTAGATGCTTTATCTGTTGCTTTAAAAACTGGAAGTGAGAGAAGAGATACTTCCTGTCTGATAGCAACTTGGTAGGTGTGAGCAACTTGTAAGAGGCTATGGTTCCAAACCAGCAGAACATGACTTTGAGATGTTCTGTTAGAATGACCCTGTCTGGATTGAAAGCCTGAGCTGGAATTTCAAGCATTCCTGTTGCTGGTTCCATTTAATCCTATGGCCAATCATAGACCTACCCTTTCACAACTTGGGTTACACAATAACTTTCTCTTTTTGCCTAAGCTTCTTTAATCTAGTTTTTGTCATTTCAACCAAAATATCCTGAAAAATTTAGACAAAAAAGAAAAAGATAATCAAGTAAAAAGTTTAAAAAATCCACACATGCACATCTATTAAAGATGCAAATCTTTTATTAACCCAATAAATTTTTTAAGAATCTGCATGTGAAATATATTAATAGTGAAATGAATAGGACAAAGTCCTGCTTCCAAGCACTTACAGATTTATTCATCCTACAAAATTTGTGTCTACATTAGCAATGTATCGCTCTACATCCTCCCTAGGCTTATTTGACAATTGCAAGACAGAAATGAGTTCTAGAAAATCCGATTTGTAAAATATATGAATGAAAAACAAGAATGGTTAAGTGGAAGAATTTCAGGATGTTCAGATCTTTAAGGGCAATTACAAACTCATGTAAAATGCTCCCACCACAGTTAAAATACTTGCTGGGAAAGACTATTGGTGTTGTCCTGTGGCAATTCTTTTATTCTTAATAAGACAAATATTTCTTAATTCCACCATAGTTAAAGTAAAAAGAAGGGGAAGTTAGTATGGAATAAATCACTTCAGGCCCACAGCGCAATTTGGATTCACTCAGGTGTGTGTTTATTTTAATAGCTGATCTGAAGGCATGTGAGATGCCACAGCTGACCAGACTGTAAACAGAAAAGCACACAACTTAAAACTAAGCACGCATGCAGCATGGAATAATAATCAAGCTAGGCTCCTTATGATGCAAAATGCCAGAAAACCTCCAAGCATTAGGTCAAAGTTTACACAACAGCACAAGCCTTTTATTCTGTTTCTTCTTAAAAAAAATATATATATATATTATTGCGTTTTACGTTTTGCATGCAAGATTGTTGCATAGGTACACATATGGCAAGGTGGTTTGCTGCCTTCCTCACCATCAACTATATCTGGCATTTTTCCCCATGCTATCTTTCCCCAACTCCCCACCACCTGCTGTCCCTCCCCTACTTCTCCCCCCTCCGACAGACCCCAGTGTGTGACGGCCCCCTCCCTGTGTCCATGTGTTCTCATTGTTCAACACCCACCTGTGAGTGAGAACGTGCGGTGTTTGATTTTCTGTTCTTGTGTCAGTTTGCTGAGAACGATGGTTTCCAGGTTCATCCATGTCCCTACAAAGGACACGAACTCATCGTTTTTTTTTTTTTTTTTAAGGCTGCATAGTGTAGAATTCTGAGGTTAAAATTCTAAGATAGCTTTACCTAAAAAGTGGGGTCAAAGATGGGTTTTCTTCTCAAGATATTTGGGTAAATTTTTACAAGACTTTTTAATTTTTTATTTTTAAGAAAACAGTTGTCACCAAGAGTTGTACAGAAATAGTGGAAAGGGAAATTCCTCAAGGAAAGGGCGATTATCTGAGCTGTGAAAGAGGGCAGTGGTCGAATAGTCACCAAACACGATCTGGACTCACACATAGCAAAGAAGTATATTAACTAGGATGCCCTACACGGGTGGTCTGTGGATGAGAAATCCCTATGCTTCTCACTTCACCAGGGCTGAGGAGTAAGCGAGGAGGAGAAACGACTAGGAAAAGAATAATGTGTGGTGAGATGCATATGCAAAAGAGAAAAAGGCTGGCGGGGACTCGATGGCTAGAAGGAGAGACTTGGCGGCCCAATGGCTGCCTACCCGCGCGGAGCCAGGCTTTCTCCACGGTGAGTGTGGGAGTGCACGTAGGGGCCTCGACGGCTTTTTTGTATGTGTTATATAAATAAACCCGAAGAATGGAAAGCTCCAGCAGGATGCCCTGAGCGCTGGGTCTTCCCAGCAGTAGCAGTGGAGGATCCGCCCCTGGTTTCCCACCCTCCGCCTACCGTCTGTTCCCGCCCCTTCTCTCCTAATCCCGCCCCAGCCGAGCACCCGCCTCTTTCCACCTCCCTTCCCGTCCGATCCCGGTTCCTGGCTCCTGCTAGGCTCGGCAGAAATAGGAGCGCGCAGGCGCAACGTGAGGCTCGTGGAGCGCCGAGTAGCGGAGCGGGACCCGCTGTGAGTGTGGCGGCCGCGCTGGGGAACGTGATCCAGGGGAAGCGCCCCAGGAGGGATTGGGGTGTGTGTGTGTGGCTTCGGTTCTGCGAAAAGAAACCCGTCAGACGTGCGGTAGCGTTGGTAGCGGCGCTGCCTGCGGGTGTCCTGCCAGGGCCGCGTGGGGAGCGAAGTGCGTGGTGGCGGGAGTGGGTGAGGGTGGGAATGACGAGAAGAAATTGAAGAAATGGGGTTCAGAGGCTGGAACTCCGCACAAGGGCTGGGCAGGACCGCGAGGCTTGCCAAGGGTGCTGGAGGCTGACCCAGCTTCAAGTTTAGTCCCCTGCTTGGTGCCCCTGAGAGACGTCCCAGGCTCATCCCTTTCTCTAGCGCAGCTTTCTCTGGTGCAGAGTTGCTAGAAACATTCCCCTTTGGAAGGGAAAGGATTTGGAAGCGGTGGGCTGTCGGTCCGGGCTAGTGCCAAGGAGGGCGTGGCGTTCGTGTGACTTTCCTTTACCCACCCTCGGGAATGTATCTCTCTTCTGGTCCATTGTGCCGTGGACATTTTAACAAAGGCTATGACTGTTTTGTAGGCAGTGGCGGGTAACAGTGGGAGGGGGTGCGTGCGAGGTCGTTCGCGGTGCGGCCCTGGGGGATGGGAGGTGGGGGAGGGGGAGGCGGCATGGGGGAAATGGAAGGAAGAAAACAATCTTCGTGCTTCAGCTTTTTCCTTCTTCCTGGTCCGCTGAATTTGATCACTGGTAGGAACAGCCCCTGGAGGGATGTGACTGGAAATTAATGTGTGCGCGTTTGGACTCTGGCTGCAGACATTAGTTTTTGTGATTGTGCTGTGCATGTATTTTCTATGACTCCCTTTAGGAGAAAAACGAAACTAATGGGATTTGACAGAAAATAATTGAATGAAAGGATGAAGAGCTGGAGTGACAAAACTTAGAGCTTATTTATTTGCCTGTTGATGGTCATACTATAAAGCTAGACTTTGAAGGATGCGAAGGTGTGCAAGTCAGGGTAAGTGAAAAGTTGGTTAGGCTACTGTTGATCGTTACAATCAAGAGTTGATTATTGGGCATGTGTGTGGATGTGCTGTTAAGCTCTTGGGCCGATTCACTTTAGAACCTTTGAAAATAATATTAAGGATACAAAACAGTAGGGCAAATATTGTAATATTGGATAAAGCTCCATATGTTTTCATTTTCAAACTTAGGGACTTTTATGAAAGATAGTATATGTGTTCCCAAGCATAGATGTTGATATTTTCACTCATTTGTTTTAAGTTAATACAACACAATAAACTGAACTTCCTCCTCCACCCCTTTCCCTTGATTGTGAATCCTGTTTTATAAACATTTACTTTCCGATCTGAAGTATGCTTCAAGACACAATTACCCGCTAAATCCCCACCCTCGCACCAACCCTAGGCATGAAGTGAACAGGATTTCTTCTGGTTTTGTTGTTATGTTATTCTTTCTTTTTCTGTTTTCCCAAATTTGGGGCAGGCGAGGGGGCAGGGATTATTAGGGATGCCTTTTCTCTTTTCTAGTGCCGGATGAACTCCTATTCATCCTTCCAGACTTAGCCCTTAACTTCTTGAAAAATTTTGCTGTCTCCTTCAGAGTGAATTAATAGCACCTTTTTCTGTTAAATTGATATCACTTGCCTTATTTCTCCCAATAATCCACTCTTGATTGAAACAATCAACAGCCTAACCAACTTTTCACTTACCTGACTTGCACACCTTCGCATCCCATTGCTACTAGAACCTCAGTCTTCTGTTACCCTGATACCTAGAGCTGCCTGGCATGTGGTAAGCACCTAATAAACTAACTTGCAGATAGATATTAACAAATGCTGTTAGAAAGATAGTAATTTATATTGCATAAAGTTCATGGGATAATACAAGAAATTTAGAATGCTAAAATTGATATTTGAGCAGCATTATTTGTAATATGGATAAGCACTAAGTGTGGAAATATGTCCTCACATATTAGTTACAGTTCATCCTTCTAAAAAGAGGTGCAAAACTACAGATGAAGGGAAAGTAGGGATCAGAAGAAGGTGAAGTTTTTAAAAAGGCCAATTTCTGATACTGAGACTAGTGAAATTAACTGTTTGTAGAAAGACACAAATAGGTTGCTGCTGAAATTTAGGAAGTACTACAAATGAATCAAGTTGCCAGGTGGTATTCTTTGAAGGGTGATATAACTAAAGAAAGCTGTAACCTAACCAGTTGTATTATATTCCTATTAAACCTTAAAGTATTTTCAGCCTTTAGCTAACAGGTCTCTTCATGTTACAGTTCCCTAATAGGCTTGGTCTAACCATTTCTGCCAACCTGGCTTTGACATCTCTCTTAACTCCACCAGGATCACTGGCCTTCCAGATACCTCTGGCTCCTAACAGGAATTATCTTCCCCCTGCTCCTCACCTCCAGCCTTCTTCTCCTGAATGGATTTACGTATTTGAGAAAATACCATGAGCAAGTGATCACTTATTTTATAAAATAATGGAATTGGTTCTTTAGTTTAAAAATAAGTCAGGATTGGCTACTTGCTTAGTCTAGCCTTTAGTGCCTGCGAAGCAGACAGAGAACTATGACCATTAGCAGCCCTTATTTTTCTACCCTCACTTAATTTCTCCCTTATCCATCTAAATGTAAAAGAACTTTTTTTTATTTCACTTTAAAAAATATCATTAATCATTGTTCCAAAAACACTTCAATTTAGTCTCTGTTTTTTTTTTTTTTTTTTTTTTTTTTTTTTTTTTTTTTCACTAAAACTCAAGCCTCAGGGAGGAAGAGTAGCATCCATAAAACTTTTTTTAAAGTTCTACATCATCTGTGGACCTACGGACTGAAAAAATATTCCAAATCAACTATTGTGATTATACCTTCCTTCTTAAAACTTTCCTCACGTAGACTTCCTTCTCATATTTCTGATTTTTTTTCTCTCTCATTCTTTGACCAGTTAACCTCAGTCATGTCCACAGTCTTCTTAGGGTTCTGTCCAAAACTCTTTTTCTTACTATATGCACAAGAGTCAAGGGCATGGAAGTTGGAGGAATCAAAAATTGGAGGCAAGACAAGAATTTAAACTTTTCTCTCTGAGCATTAATTTCCTCACTTGTAAAAATGATAATTATAATACCTGATCATTAATATCATGTATACAGTGATGTGATGCATAATGACATTTTGGTCAATGATGGACAACATGCATGACAGTGGTCTCATAAGATTATAATGGAGCTGAAAATTTCCTATTGCCTGGTGACTTTGTGGCCTTTGTAATATCACAGTGCAATGCATTACAGCATATAACACTTGATAATGATACTAAATAATGATGCTAATGGCTTATTTACTATACTATTTTTTTTTTTTTTTTTTTTTTTTGAGACGGAGTTTCGCTCTTGTTACCCAGGCTGGAGTGCAATGGCACGATCTCGGCTCACCGCAACCTCCGCCTCCTGGGTTCAGGCAATTCTCCTGCCTCAGCCTCCTGAGTAGCTGGGATTATAGGCACGCGCCACCATGCCCAGCTAATATTTTGTATTTTTAGTAGAGACGGGGTTTCACCATGTTGACCAGGTTGGTCTCGATCTCTCGACCTTGTGATCCACCCGCCTCGGCCTCCCAAAGTGCTGGGATTACAGGCTTGAGCCACCGCGCCCGGCTATTTACTATACTATTTATCATTATTTTAGAGTGTATTCCTTCTACTTATATATATTTTAAAGTTAACTGTAAAACAGCCTCGGGGAGGTCCTTCAGGAAGGCAAGAAGAAGGCATTATCATAGATATCTCCACCCATGTTACTGCCCCTGAAAACCTTCCAGTGGAACAAGATGAGAAGGTGGAAGAGTTATGTTGATGATCATGACCCTGTGTAGGTCTAGGCTAATGTGTATGTTTGTGTCTTAGTTTTTAATAAAAATGTTAAAAGGTGAGAAAAATTAAATAGATAAATACTTATAGAAAAAGGATATAAAGAAAGAAAATGTTTTTGTACAACTATCCAGTGTATGTTTTAAGCTCAGTGTTATTACAAAAGAGTCAAAAAGTTTAAAATATTAAAAAGTTTATGGAGTAAAAAAGTTACAATAAGCTAAGGTTAATTTATTATTGAAGAATTATATTTTTTATTTGGTGTAGCCTAAGGGGAGAATGTTTATAAAGATTACAGTAGTGTAAAGTGAATGTCCTATGCGTTCACATCCACTTACCACTCACTCACTGACTTACCCAGAGCAGCTTGCTGTCCGGCAAGCTCTATTCATGCTAAGTGCTCTATACAGGTGTACCATTTTTTATCTTTTATACCTATTTTTACCTTACCTTTTCTGTGTTTAGATACACAAAATTGTGTTACAATTGCCCATTCAGTACAGTAACATGCTGTACAGGATTATTGCCTAGAAATAATACGGTATACCATATTGCCTAGGTGTATAGTAAGCTATACCATCCAGGTACATGTAATTACACTCTGTGATGTTGACACAATGACAAAATCGCCTAAAGAGGCATTTCTGAGACCATATCCCAGTCGTTAAGTGATGCATGAGTGTTAATGGCTTATCATAATGTCTTGCACATAGTAATGCTCTAAAAATGTTAGCTGTTGTTATTTATGTCTGCTGTTTCTTGTGAACTCCCATTATTTCAATAACAATTAATTTTAGAATGTGGCTGTATTGATATTTCCCACCCTGTTTGAGCTCCAGTTCTGTGTTTGTAGATTACTCTCATGTATCTCCAACAGGTTGCTTGGCACAGTGGTTCTCAAACTTTAGTATGTACAGTAATCACAAGGTGCACAGATTTCTGGACCCCATACCCAAAGTTTGTGATGCCTAGGATAGAGTCTAAGAATTTCCATTTCTAGTAGGTTCATAAATGATGGTGATTCTGCTGTCCTTGGGAAAACACTGAGTGGCTTTTATCTGTATGGCATTCGGACAAGTTGGTGTAGAGGAGACCAAAAGACCAAAAATTTATAAACATTTAGAGTAGAAGGCCAGGCGCGGTGGCTCACACCTGTAATCCGAGCACTTTGGGAGTCAGAGGTGGGTGGATTGCCTGAGGTCAGGAGTTCGAGACTAGCCTGATCAACATAATGAAACCCGTCTCTACTAAAAATACAAAAAATTAGTTGGGCGTCGTAGCAGGTGCCTGTAATCCCAGCTATTCAGGAGGCTGAAGCAGGAGAATCACTTGAACCTGGGAGGCAGAGGTTGTGATGAGCCGAGATTGTGCCATTGTACTCCATCCTGGGTAATAAGAGTGAGACTCCATCTCAAAAAAGAAGAGGGCACTGTGAGCTGGTAGTGCTTTTCCACCTGGAGTTTAGAATGTCCTCTAAAATGTGGAGAGGATAGGACTGACAGAAGATACTTGCATTTGATGACCACAAGGTTTTCTTTTGTTTTTGGTGTGTTTCAGGTGCAGATTGTTGGTTTAATTATACTTCTCAGCTGGTATTACATTATCATTATTACGAGGAGGAAAACGTATCACAGGTATTTGAGGTAATGGATTTTTTTTTGAGACAGGGCCTTGCTCCTGCCCAGACTGGAGTGTAGTGGTGTAAACATGGCTCACTGCAGCCTTAACCTCCTGGGCTCAAGCAGTCCTCACACCTCAGCTTCCCGAGTAGCTGGGTCCACAAGTGTGTGCCACTATGCCCAGCTAATTTCTAAATTAAAAATTTTTTTTTTGAGATGAGGTCTCACTATGTTGCCCAGGTTGGTTTGAAACTCCTGGGCTCACATGATCCTCCCACCTCAGTCTCCCAAAGTGGTGAGATGACAGGAGTAAGCCACCATGCTTAGACATAGAGGTAATGGTTCTTAATCTGGTGTGTGCATCAGAGTGTCATAGGGAGCTGTTTCAAACAATACACTTAAGTTTAGTGCCCCTCCCCACAATATTGACTCATAAAATCTGGATTTCAGAGCATGGGATTGAGGCATGAAAAAATTCCCTGGTTAAGAGACATTTCTTCAGCAATGGTGGGCAGAATATCGAAGCAGTGAAAAGAAACTACTTTTGCTGATAAATTGTTGGTGAAAGGAGAATAGAAGAAAAAGACTGGAGTTTGAAGATTTCAAGAAAATGGGAATATGTAGAGAGGTGAAAAGCCTGCTGGAGCTGAGTAGCGATTGAGCGGGTAATGTTAAGAAGATATAATTGATAGAATACAGTACTGGAGCAGGAGAGAATCGAATTAGTGGGTACCATAAAAATAGAGGAGAAAAGAGTGAAAAAAGTAAAGATGGAAATGGGAGAGGCTGAAACAACTCTTTTTAAGGGAAGTTTGTTTGCACACTACTGTTAAGTAGAACTTAAGTAGTATTGAACTCTTAAGTGGAGTGGATTTTTTCAAGTTTAATAATGCTAGCAAATAATAATTTCAGCTATGCCAGCTACCACTAATGGCTACAATTGTATTTTTCTTCAGTTTATTTAGAATATTTTTTAAAATTAAGTCTAGACATGCTGTGTTGTAATGCTATTGCCCTAGTCCTTGCCATATGACTGTCATAAGTTTCATGATTTTCATTCAGTTATTCAACTAATATTTGTATGACTGTCAATGTCCAGGCAGTCTTCTAAACAGTGAGGATACAACGGTGTATAAAACAGTTGTATTTTATTATAAATTTCTGCCTTTAGGAGCTCGCATCTTATTTGAGGAAGGCAGATAATAAATGAGTAAAAGTTAAGAAATATAAGATATATATATATATAATTTTGTATACATATATGCATATATACATATATGTTAAGTGAAATGGTGCCACATTCTTTGGAGAAATACAAAGAAGAGAAGGTGAATAGGGGAGGACCTATAGGTATTCATCTATAGGTGAACAGAGCATATTCGAGGGAGGTGATCAGGGAAGACTTCACTGTCAGCAAAGTATTGCAGGAGATCAGAAAACCATTTATTTGGAGGAAGAGCTTTCTAAGCACAGGGAAGAGCAATTGTAAAAATCTTGAGGTGGATTATTTCTGAGACCTTTTAGCTAAAAATAGCAAAATAGTTTTTGTGGCTGGAGGGAGTAGCCTGAATGAGGAGTGAATAATAAAGCATAGAGTCAGACAAGCAAGAAGGAGTGTGGGAATGGTGGGAAGACTGCAAGAAGAGAAAGTTTCCGAGTGGGAAGATCAAGAACTACATACTGGCCATGTTGAGATTGAGATGATTCTTTGGTAATTCAAGTAGAATTCCAGGGATAGGTATGGGTAAACAGGAAACTCAAGGAATGGATCACATCATTGTAAGGGAAGAGAAATGGTCATTCCTTTGCTTTTTTCTTAAATTAAAAAACTTTAGTTTTTAGAGCAGTGTTAGGTTCATGGAAAAATTACAAGGAAAGTACAGAGAGTTCCCATATACCCCCTCCTCACATATACAACCACCTGCATTATCAGGACGGCCTGTACCACAGTGGTGTGTTTGTTGCAGTTTATGAACCTCCATTGACATATCATTATCACCTAAAGATAATTGTTTATATTAGGGCTCACCGTTAGTATTGTACATTTTATGGATTTGGATGAATATATAACAACATATCCACTATTGTATTAATATTATGATATGATATAGTTTCACTGCCCTAAAAATTCTCTGTGTTCTTCCTTTTTAACTACCCTTCCTTCCAGCCCCTGGAAGCCACTGATCCTTCTACTATCTCCATAGTTTTTCCTTTTTCAAAATGTTATATAGTTGGAATTATAAAGGATGTAGCCTTTTCATATTGGTTTATTTCACCTAGTAATATTACATAAGCTTCCTCCATGTTTTTTCATGGTTTAATAGCTTGCTTATTTTTAGTGCTTAGTAATACTCCATTGTCTGCATGTACCACAGTTTATTCACCTACTAAAAAATATCTTGGTTGCTTCTAAATTTTAGTAATTATAAAAAAAGCTGTTATAAATATCTGTATGCAGTAATTTTATGTGGATGTAGATTTTCAACTCATTTGAATACGAAGGAGTTCAATTGCTGGATCATATGGTAAGAGTATAGTAGTCCCCCTCCCCATCCATGGTTTCATTTTCTACATTTTCAGTTAACTAAGGTCAACTATGATCTGAAAATTTTCAGTGGAAAATTCCAGAAATAAATGTCATAAGTTTTCAATTGTGTGCCATTTTGACATGATGAAATCTTGCACCATCCTACCACATTCTGCCCAAGACATGAATCATCCCTTTGTCCACAGTATTCATGCTGTGTATGCCTTTCACTCATTAGTTACTTAGTATCCATCTAGGTTGTCAGATCAAAAAAACATGGCATGTATAGGAATTGATACTATCCAAGATTTCAGTTATCCTTTGGGGTCTTGGAATGTATTGCCAATGGATAAAGGAGGACTACTTTATGTTTAGTTTTGCAAGAAATTGACAAAGTGTCTTCCAAAGTAACTTACCACTTTTAGTCCCAACAGCAATGGATGAATTTCTGTTGCTCCACATTCTTGTCAGCATTTGGTGTTGTCCATGTTCTGTATTTTGGCCATTTTAATAGCTGTGTAGTGCTAGCTCATTCTTGTTTTAACTTGCAGTTCCCTAATGACGTGTGATGTTGAGCTTTCTGTATGTTTATTTGCTATCTGTATCCATCTGTATATCTTCTCTGGTGAGGTGTCCAGATATTCAGTCCATTTTAAAATCAGGTTTGTATTTTTCCTCATTGCTGAGTTTTAAGAGTTGTTTGTATGCTTTGGATAATAGTCCTTTATATGATGTGCCTTCTGCAGACATTTTCTCACAGTCTGTGGCTTAACTTCTCATATTCTTGACAGTGTATTTTGCTGAGTAGAAGTTTATAATTTTAATAAAATCAAGCTTATCAATCCTTTCATGAATTATACCTTTGGTGTTATAACTAAAAAATCATTATTATATCAGGGGTCATGCAGATTTTTTCTTATGTTCTAAGAGGTTTATAGTTCTGTATTTTACATTTAAGTCTATGATCCATTTTGATATTTTTTATGAAGGGTGTGAGGTCCATATCTAGATTCATGTTTTTTTGCTTGTGGATGTGCAGTTGTTCCAGCATCATTTGTTGAAATTATCTTCATTGTTTTGCCTTTGCTCCTTTGTAAAAGATGAGTTAACTATGTGAATGTATCTCTATTCTGTTACATTGATTTGTTTGTCTATTCTTTTGCCACTGTCTTTGTTACTGTAGTTTTATAGAAATTCTTGAAATTGGGTAGTGTCAGTCCACCAACTTTGTTGTTCTACAATATTGCCTTGGCTATTCTGTATCTCCTGCCTCTCTATATAAGCTTTAGAATCAGTCTTTTTTTGTTTGTTTGTTTGTTTTAATTCACAAAACCACTTGCTGGAATTTTGATTGGGATTGCATTGAATTTATAGATCAAGTTGGAAAGAATTGCTATCTTGACACTATTGAATATTCCTATCCATGAACATGGGATATCTTTCCATTTATTTAGTCTTGATTTTTTTCATCAGAGTTTTGTAAGTTTCACAGTGGAGATCTTGCTCATTGCTGATAAATAGGAAGAGAATTGACTTTTATTTATTAATGTTGTATGCTGCAACCTTGCTATTATCACTTATTAGTTCCAGGAAGTTTTCTTTAAAACAATCAATTCTTTGCTATTTTTCTACATAGACAATCATGTCATGTGTGAACAAAAACAGTTTTACTTCTTCCTTTCCAATCTGTATACCTTTTGTTTCTTTTCCTTGTATGATCACATTAGATGGGATTTCCAGTATGATTTTGAAAATGAGTGGTAAGAGGAGACATCCTTGCCTTTTTTGTGAGCTTGGAGGGAATGCTTCATGTCTTGTACCATTAAAAATGATGTCAGCTGTAGTGTTTTTATAGATGTCCTTTCCCATTTGAGTAAGTTCCCATCTATTACTAGTTTGCTGAGTTTTTTTTTTGTCATGAATCAGTGTTGGATTTTTGTCAGGTGGTTTTTCTGCACATATGGATATCATCATGTAAATTTTCCCTTTTGGCCTGTTGATATGATGGAGTATATTAATTGGTTTTTGAATATTGAGCTAGCCTTGCATACTTGTCATATATCTCATTTGATCATAGTGTATAACTTTTTTTATATCTCACTTGATCATAGTGTATAATTCTTTTTTTTTTTTTTTTTTTTTTTCACAAATAACTTTTTATTTGCCACTACTGTAAGTCTGAACTTTAAACAGATTCTTGGACTGGTGGTTCATATCCATCAGCTCGTTCAACTTTAGCACCTGTCTCATCTCCAGCGGCTTTTCCAGAACTACTGCCTTCACCATGAAGCTCCATGAGTTTTCCCAATTCAAACTTGGGCTTCTTCAGCATTTTTACTTTTCTAACGAAGACATCATGGAGAGGATAAATAGATTGGCAAGCCTTTTCTATGTCTTTTCCATTGCTGTCTGGAATCAATTTATTGACCACTTCTTTCAAGTCATTTGTCTGCACCTCTCGGGTCATGATTTCCATCATCTTCTTCCGGATTTGGCGGACCTGTTGGTGCTGAGCATAAGAGGTCTTCCGTATCTGATTGTTGCGTTTTTTAGTAAAACCAACACAGAACAGACGAAGCAAGTAACCATCGGTAGTCTTGACATCAACATGAGCTTCAATCATTGTCTGCCATTTTTTGACCATGGAACACATTTTGTCACGGGTAAGATCCATGCCATGGAAGTTAGTCAGGCAGTTTTTGCCCTGAACATCTTCAGTAATGAGCTTGAATTTCCTAAATGCAACTTCATCATTCTGCAAATCAGCAAGACTAACTTCAAATACTCGGCCCTTGAGGTCATCGGATGCAATTTTGGTTCCTTGGGTCCTGGTGACTAGCGTCTTTCCAATATTTCTTATGTTGAACATAGCGGGCGCTTTCACATCATACCAATCTTTCTTAGAAAATGGATCAACCACTTTCTTCTTGGCTCCCTTTTTGCCGCCTTTTGTAAGGCGCTTGTTCTTGCCAACCGCCATGGTGCTGCTCAGAGAGCCAAAAGGCCATAGTGTATAATTCTTAACATATGGTTGGTGGATACAATTGCTAATATTTTGTTGAGGATTTTTCAAGCTATGTTTATGGGAAATATTGGTCTGTAGTTTTCTTTGCTAGTAATGTCTTTGTCTGGTTTCAGTTTTAGGGTAATTCTGGCTTCACTGTACGCCTTGGCTTCTAACTTCTGGATAGATGGTAGATAATTGCTATAGTTTATTCCTATATAATAGATAATTGCTATAGTTTGGTAGAATTCAGCAGTAAACCCATTTGAGTGTGGTGCTTTCTGTTTTGCAGGTTATTAATTATTGTTTCAATTTTTTAAAGAAATATAGTCCTATTCACATAGTCTATTTCTTGTGTGAGGTTTAGCAGATTGTTTCTTTCTTTTTTTGTTTTCTCCAAGGCAGAGTCTCACTTTATCACCCAGGCTGGAGTGCAATGGCACAATCTTGGCTCACTGCAACCTCCACCTCCCAGGTTTAAGCCATTCTTCTGTCTCAGCCTCCTGAGTAGCTGGGATCACAGGAGCCCACCACTGCACCTGGCTAATTTTTGTATTTTTAGTAGAGATGGGATTTTGCCATGTTGGGCAGGCTGGTTTTGAACTCCTGACCTCAGGTGATTTGCCTGCCTTGGCCTCCAAAAATGTTGGGATTACAAACGTCAGCCACCATGCCCGGCTGGCAGATTGTATCTTTCAAGGAATTGGTCCATTTCATCTAGCTTACCAAATTTGTGGGCATAAAATTGTTTATAATATTCCTTTATTATCCTTTTAATGTCCATGGAATCTGTAGTGATGTCATTTCTTTCATTTGTGATAGTACTTTGTGTCTTCTCTTTTTTTTTCTTAATTACTCTGGCAAGAAATTTATTGAATTCATTGGTCTTTTAAAAAGAATAACAGCTTTTGTTTTCGTTTATTTTTCCCTATTGGTTTTCTGTTTTCAGTTTCACTGATTTTTGCTTTAATTGTATTATTTCTTTTCTTCTACTTACTTTGGGTTTAATTTGCTCTTCTTTCTCTAATTTCCCAAGATGGAAACTTAGATTATTGATTTCAGATCTTTCTTGTTTTCTAATGTAGGCATTCAAGCTATACATTTCCCTCTAAGCACAACTTTTACTTCATCCTACAAATTATGTGTGACAAGTTGTATTTTAATTTTCACTCAGTTGAAAATAAGTTTTTAATTTCTCTTGGGATTTTTTTCTCTAATAATCCATGTGTTATTTAGAGTTATGTAGTTTAATCTCTACATATATGGGGGGAGTTCCAGCTATCCTTCTGTTATGGTTTTCTAGTTTAATTCCACTGTAGTCTGAGAGCTGACATTGCGTGATTTCTATTCTTTTAAATTTGTTAAGATGTGTCTTATGTCCCAGAATATGATCTGTTTTGGTTAATGTTCCATGTGAGCTAGAGAAAAATGTGTAATTTGCTGTTGTTGGATGAAGTAGTTTATATATGTCAGTAATATCCAGTTAATTGATGGTACTATCAAAGCTGTTGAGTTTAGCTGTTTCCTTACTGATTGTCTTCAAATAACACTATACCCCTTCATGGGTACAACCTCTGTGTATTGTAACGCCTTTCCTACAATGGCAAAGTTACTTGGTTGTCCTGAAAACCTGAGGGACCACAGAAATAATGTTGTCATTGCAAATTGACTTTTAGAATTTCCTAAGGAAATAACTGTATATGTCAAACCTTACAGCATTTACTGAATACCTTTGGTATGTAAGGAGTGTGTGTGCTAGCTTTACCTTTTGTAAATTAGTGACATAATTTCTTCTCAAGATATCATTGGGCATAATGAAATGAGAATCCAAGTGCCAGAGGGCTGGGGTAATCATAGCTCTTAAAAATGCTCAATAATTGCTTTGCTTTCTCCATTATTGTATGGTAATAATTGGTATAGTTATTTTCAACCTCATTCATATACCGATGATGAATTTTTGATAGCACTTGTTATATTCTTGAAAGCCTTGACAATTAAATGCACTACAATTGAAATAACAATTTGAACTTTTAGGCACATTTTTTCAGTGCCTCAGAATTTGGAACCTATAATTTCTTTAGGAGAACATGTTATATTTTAATTTTTGAATTGGTGTAAGTCGTCTATGGTCTATTTCTTCCCTCCTTTCAAAATTGTGTCTTAGATGTGTGTTTTCTGGAATCCTAGTTAAGCAAACACCTCCTTTTTCGTTGACAAAGCCTTGTTATTGAAATCACTTTATGTTCTGTGAATCTCTTCCAATCTGTCTCCAGTGTGCTTGTTCTCTGTGGTTTGGTTTCTAATATTATGCATTCCAACTTTGTAAAAAAAAAAAAAATCTATATGAGTAACTTGCCACAGTAATCCTCTCTGACACGTTTGCTTCAGGGAAAAAGCAGGACAAGTCAGAAACATAAGCCTAGTTTTAAAATTTGCTGTCACTGCAAAAAACTGAATAGAATATATTCCAAGTTTCTTTTTCTGTCTTAGTATTACCTATGGGACCAGAATAATTATTTTGGCAAGGATATATTTACTTTCTTGTATAATGTTATCCTGCTTCATTATCTTAGTCATTTTTCCTTGGGTTTATCAAAAACATTATAGAAGTAAAAAGAGGAAATTTATTTAGGTTTATAAACAGTCTAAAAATACAAATATTTTTGTTGTATTAAATATGAACTATTGTATTAAAATGTTTTCTTTGAATTTTATTTTATTTTTTATTGCATTTTAGGTTTTGGGGTACATGTGAAAAACATGCAAGATTGTTGCATAGGTACACACATGGCAGTGTGATTTGCTGCCTTCCTCCCCATCACCTATATCTGACATTTCTCCCCATGCTATCTCTGCCCAACTCCCTACCCTCCGCGGTCCGTCCGCTATTTCCCTCTAACAGACTCCAGTGTGTGATGCTCCCCTCCCTGTGACCATGTGTTCTCATTGTTCAACACCCACCTATGAGTGAGAACATGCGGTGTTTGATTTTCTGCTCTTGTGTCAGTTTGCTGAGAATGATGGTTTCCAGGTTCATCCATGTCCCTACAAAGGACACGAACTCATCGTTTTTGATGGCTGCGTAATATTCCATGCTGTATATGTGCCACATTTTCCCTGTCCAGTCTATCATAGATGGACATTTGGGTTGGTTCTAGGTCTTTGCTGTTGTAAACTGTGCTGCAATTAACATTTCGTGTGCATGTGTCCTTATAGTAGAATGATTTATAATCCTTTGGATATATACCCAGTAATGGGATTGCTATAACATAGTAGATGTTAATATTTACTTTTTAAATATTTTATTCTCTAAACTATGACTGTTTACAGTTTATAGACTTGACCTTTGCAAAATTTTGAATAGTCCACTCCTACTGCTGTTGTTGTAGCATTATTTCTTTCCTAATACAGTAGTCATATTTTTTTTTAACTTTTCTCTCTAGTCATTTCTTGCCTGGCATTAACCCAAATCTGGCCATCTACAGATATTGAAAGCTTCCAACCTTCAGGAACCACACCTCACATTACTTTTTCTTTTTTTTTGAGACAGAGTCTCACTCTGTGGCCCAGGCTAGAGTGCAGTGGCACCATCTTGGCTCACCGCAACCTCCGCCTGGTGGGTTCAAGTGATTCTCCTGCCTCAGCCTGCCGAGTAGCTGGGACTACAGGCACCCGCCATCACACCTGGCTAATTTTTGTATTTTTAGTAGAGATAGGTTTCACCATATTGGCCAGGCTGGTCTCAAACTCCTGACCTTGTGATCCATCTACCTCTGCCTCTCACAGTGCTGGGATTACAGGTTTGAGCCACAGTGCCTGGCCAAACTGTTCACTTTCAAAGGTTGTTTATGCCTAACCTTTCTTCTATTTTTTTTTCTTTTTGTGTTCCTCATTTGCATTTCAGTTCTTTACTTTCTAGCTGAGGCTAGTTTTCTGCCAGAATCTCAGCCCCATTAACCAGGGGCCAGAGTATCCATGTTGTCTTTGTCTACTTGGTGTTTGGTTGGTTCCCATTAACAGGAATCGGGATGCTGAATATCCCTAGAATCCATGCCACTGGAGTGAGTGGACCCTAGTCTACTTCAACTGGGCTGTCAAGAGGAAAAGGATGTTAGAATCCTGAGCAGACTAGGAGGGGGCCTGGAGCAAATCTTGTGTTAAAATGGGATTTCGTTTTTCTTCTGGGACCCAAACCCACTCTTGACAGTTCTGTTCTTTACATGAGAGTATAGTGATTTTTCATTATTCAGAAGATTGCTCAAATTATTTTTTTCCTCTCATCTGTTGAGTAATTCCTGGCCATATGGATTATCTTCCTTAGTAATAATATGAATGACAACAATAATAACCATTCTATGTTACATCAGATATTTAATTTTTATTATTTTTATTTCTCCGTTAGGTATATGGTATTTATCCTCACTAATAAGTACACTGCAGTTCAAAGGGTAAATGCCCAAGCTCACTTTGGAGGTATATAATAGAACTGAAATATCAAATCAAGTTTCTCTGACATTAAAGCATGGAGCTTTTTTTTAGGAGACCCATTGCATGAAGCATAGTTTTGGGCTGTCTCTTCTCATTCTCAGTTTCACACAGTAAGACTTTGTGTTTACGGAGATAAAATATATATTGAGCACTTACTATGCATGCATTTCGTGCATCTAGCATTATGATCTAACGTGGATTAGTGATTAATGAACATTAACTAAAGGAATGAGAGGAGACTAAATTTGTTAGAAAGGGTACTCTCCCTGTGTTTAACACAGTGGCAGGTATATGATAGGTGCTAAAAAATGTTTGTTGAATTGATGAGATCACCTACTCAAACATTGTTGAATTAATGTTATCCACTATACCTTTCAATTAAAAGAGATGGCAGTGAATTTAAGTAGTTGAGTCATTGATCCAGTTGTCTAGTAAAGGAAAAGATCAGTTTAAATGGATGCTTTTTTTCTTTGGATGCCTGAAAGTGTACTTGATATCGTATGATGAATTCTACTTCCAATAGAAGGCTGTCACTTACCTGCTTCATCTTACTTGACTTCTGACTCATTCACCCCCAAAACTTCTTTCTTGACTTTTTCTCCTTCCTTGGATAATGCCATTAATTCCCACAACCTCAACCTCAGCCTCATTCTTCACACTGAAAATTCTCACATCTCTACCCAGTCAAAAATTTTCCCTGAAGATCCAGAGGCATGTACATGATTGCCTATGTTAAACTAAACTGTAAAACAGAACTGCTCCTCCCTGCTTAACACCCCACCTATATGTCTACTTTTTCTCCTTTTATTCTCATATTGTTAAATAGGAAGAAGGTTCTGTGTTCAGGATAAAGACTTCTGGATCCTGCGTATAAACAGGAATGTGACCACATGGATTTTCCTTTGCCACTCCTTTGGAGAAATCACAGTCCTGATGCTAGAGTTAAGGCCCCTATATTAAGGAGCTAATGGTAGTTTATATCACCCCCTCTGAAAAAGTTTCTGCTTTTTATTGCTTTTCTGTTAACCATCTACTCCTCCTTGCTGATACAAGCAGGGAAGGTAAGAAAGTGAGCCCTCTTTGTCATTACCTCCTTTTCTCGAGCATATGTGAGAGAATGCAATCTGATTATCATTTACAGGTTCACATCCCAAACTTATTTTAAATGCAAGTCTTGAGATTAAAACCATTTTACCTTTTATCTAACATTGGATTGACTGCAATAATCATGTGATTAGTAGATTACTTTGAGAGTTTATACTGCACTGTAGGTTTAGCATATCCCAGTGTAGCCCATATTGGTGAAGGCAATAATATTCTCTTGAATTTTTATTGTGGTTTCATGTCCACAGAACTCTCTCAAGGTTTGTGTGGATTTTTTCCCCATTCTCCATTTCTTTCTTAGCTGAATAATAGGCCATAAATTATTTTATGAATTCTTTTTCCTATTTCTTCTCATCTTCACAGAGGACCTGCCCAGTGACACTGTAGAGTTAACTCTCACCTCCCTCTCTGGGTGTATCCATAGTTTAATCCTTCTTGTGCTGTAGCTACTGGACTTCAACTGATGGTATTAATGTTTTTTCCTGTTACATTGCTACAATGGCATGTGATTTTGCTTCTCTTTTTTTTCTATCATCACACACTTGGCAGAACCATTTTGTCTGAAACAGTATATGTGTTTTCTCCAAACAGTCTTAATTAAGTCAGATGTCTGTAAATCGTTGGAAATAAATCTTCAGCATTCCCTTCCTACATATAGTCATTTAAAATAGAACTTTGTAAGAGGCATTGCATTCTTTTTATTCTAAAAATGTTTAGTATAGCTCTATATGTAATATCGGCAGAAACTATGAATCGTATTAAGATGGCCAAAAGTTAATGAACTTCTAGCCTCCTTTTTGGTGTAGGTAAATCTTAGTTACTATATAATAACCTATTATCTGTACGTCCATATCTGCATTTGAGGAAATGTGATTAAAACTCATTTTGTTGGAGATTCTCCAGCCAGCCAGGGTTAAAGCAGAGTATCTCAGAGAGCTCTGACTTGATCTTATTTTATAGCTTAGGTTCTAGCACTTTCTTGGGTAGATGTTTCTCATTGTAGTGCCCCTGTTGTTTTAGAACCATTGCCTTTGATTTGACCAGAAGCAACAGCATTATTTTCAGAGAGTATTACCAGACCTTAAGGGTATCCTTCTGTGGGACCAAGAGTGTGTGGTTAGGTAGTACAAGTGCTTCCTTCACTGTGCATAGCAATATTCTTCCACAAATAGGTCCCCTACTTCAGGGGTCCCTGTAATTTGGGTGATTAATTGCATTAGTCTTTATGGTAGGTGACAGGATATTCTGTTAAAAACTTCATGCTTTCCCTACCCTACTACCACTTTCCTTTAACTAATTCAAGTCTCAGTGGGGACTTCAAAATTTTTGAAATTAAAAATTATTCTAGTACTTCTGGTTCACGGAAAATCAGGTAAGTTCAGCATATTACAGAACAGCCTTGCTGGGCAGCACTCTGGTAACTTTGCACAACTTAACATAGGATATGGGGGCAATGTTTGACTGTAGTCTGACCCAAGTCTTAGTGAAATGCCCTGCAGTTCTGGCTAGAGCAAGGAAGATAAGAAGCCTGGCGAGGCACTGCCATGAGAGAGTTTCTCATCCCTATCATGTAGGAAAACTGTCATAACACCATTTCTCACCCATTTTCTGGTTTCAGTTGAATGCAGAACCTTCCATCTTATACCCTGTGTGGGATACAACTGCAGGGTTCTATATAAGCCTATGAATTTTTTTGGATTTAGTTTAGAGATGGCTTTTCAGCAGCAGCATGATCCATTGCTTGGCCCATCTGTCATATGTATCTTCTAGTTTGTTGTCATGATGTGAGACTGGGGACTTGGGGAACTGGTACCATGCTAATTTAGCTTTTGATGTCTATGTAAATAATCAGTTGTCTGAATTCATCTGGGCCCAATTTCCTTTACCAGCCAAATCAATGGAAGTATGGTAAGCCAATCTAACAGCTGTGTTAGTAATACTTGCGGCCCTGTTAGCCACCACTTTGCTGCTTTGGGAATGTTTCACTGTGTAACGCAGTGGGACTCTTATTGACCAAACACCCAGCTAGTGTATGTATTACGGGATATTCCTTGAGCCTTGTACTTGTCTCTGGGTGGAATGGGGTCACCAGTTTGGCAGGGGGACAGAGGCCAGGGCTGTATGTCAGAATTACTCTGAATTGCTTTTCTCTCATTGTCAGTCCAAGGAAGATAGCAAGACCCACTCATTGGAATGTCTTATTTACACAACTAGAAGGGCCATACCAATTCTGAAGCTTCTCTTAGACACATAACTACCTGAGTGTGGTAAGAAAGGAAGCATAATGATATTGTTTGGGCCTACTCAGAATGTTGCACTTTGAGTATGTGGTTGCCTCCTGCTCATCAATCCTGTGGTCTCTAGTCTACGGTGTTTTGTATTTCAAAGAAACCAAATGTTTCGCCATATAAGCATCTGTAGAACATTTCTATTTTGGCATAATAAGTGGAAAAAATAGAAGGCAACATGGAGCGCAATCTCTAAATTATACATTTTTGTAAAAAAATCTCCAATACTTATTGATTTTGCGTTATATTCTTTTCTAATATCGGCATTTAAGGCATTGTTGCCTTCTAAGCACTATTTTAACTGTATTAGTAGATTTTCATATGTATTTTTATTATAATTTAGTTCAAAATTTTGTCTATTTTCTCTTGTAATTTATTCTTTAATCCAATGATTAATTTACAGTTGTGTTTTTACTGTCCAAATATGTAGGGTTTTCCTGGTTTTCATGTAGGTAAATTTGAGAGGAAAATGTTAACACAGCAGATCTGTGTTAACATTCAGCAGTTCTCCTTTGTATCTTCAAGGGAACTTGGAAACATGATTGACTCTTGATCAGCCACTGGGAATGTGGCCCTTTGGAAATCTTTTATGTAAATGGTGGATTTTTTTTTTTCTACACCTGGAGCAATGGACTATGTTGTAGGTACCTTTTTGTTAAAATTGCTTTGTACTAACATCAAGATTGATAAGGTATACCTGGTTTCTAAGTCTTGGTTATTATGGCTGGTCATATAGCTGGATATGCCTATATGACCAGCCCTCTATAAAAGCCGTGAATGCTGAGACTTAAATGCTCTTATGTTCTTCTTCAGAGATATTCTATATATGTACCTATATTGTACTACTAGAGAGAAAGCATGTATAAAAAGCCTATGTCTGACCTCTCTAGGTTTTACCCAATGCATATCATTTTCCTGCTGCTTTTACGTTGTTCTTTTTGTTGTAATACATTTTAGCCTTGAGTATAAGCTGATATTGAGTCCTGATGAACCTCGAACTTGTGGGTGGTCCTGGGTTCCCCAAAACTGTATTCTAATTTAATTTTATTGTGGTCAAAGAACATACTCCATATGATTTCTTTTTTTGTGTGTTGAGACTTGTTTTATGGCCTAGAATATGATCTTTTCTGGTAAAGGTATCATGTTCCCTGAAAAGAATGTGTATTTTGCCATTACTGGATGCATTGTTCTATAAATACCAATTAGATAAAAGTAGCTGCTAGTGTTCAGGTCTTCTATGTCTTGCTGATTTTGTTTTTCTAGTTCAATTAATTGCCAACACAAGATTGTTAAAATCTCTAATTATGATTGTGGAATTATAGATTTCTGCATTCAATTCTGACAGTTCTTGTTTCATGTATTTTAAAATGCTTTTATGGGATCCATATGCATTTGGTATGATGCTTTTCTATTGAATTGACCCTTTTATCATTATGAATTGTCCTTCTTTATCTCTCATAATACATTTGGTTTTTATATTTGCCTTCTGATATTAATGGCCATTCTAGCCTTTTACTTAACTCTTTGCAAGATGTATCTCTTCCATCCAACATGCACTCTTGACCCATCTGTACATTTATATTTAAAATAAATGTATTATCAACAGTATATAGTTACTTTGATTTTTTTTTAGTTTTTACCTTCTGACAATCTCTGCCTTTTTAACGGAAATCTACTTCAGTAATTTTTAATATAACTGCCAATGTAGTTAGGTTTAGACCTAACATATGTTTTTGTTTTTATTTTCTACTTGCCTCTTCTGTCTTTTATTTCCTCTTTTTGAGCTTTTTTTGGTATCTGAAAATGTTTTCACAATTCTATTTTATTTTTTCCCATTAATACTTTAGCTATTTTTTTTCTTTGCACTATTTTTTTATAGTGGCTGCCCTAGAGATTATAAGATATAGCCATAACTTTCATAGTCCACTTAATAATGTACTATTTCAAGTAGAATATGGAAATCTTACAAATTTATAGGCCCACATCCCTATTCTTTTGATTATAGTGATTATATGTAAAACAAACTCCCCTCTACTCATGCAGCCCACAAAACACTGTTATCATTTTACTTTTAAACAGTTATTTAGTTTATAAATAGGAAAAAAAGGATAAAATAGTATTTTGCATTTACTCCACGATTTACCTTTTCTGATTCTCTTCATTAATTTTTGAGTATCCCAATTCCATCTGGTATCATTTCTCTTCTATTTAAATAACTTCTAGCATTTCTTATAGTGCAGGTTGGCCAATGAGGAATGCTTTTAGTTTTATGTGAAAATATTTTTATTTCACTTTCATGCTCCAGTGATATTTTGCTGAATGTAAAATTTTGGGTTAACATTTTGTTTTTTTTTAAGGCTTTAAAGATGTTTTAACAGTTTTTCAGCCCTCCACTTTTTTTTTAATTTAAAATTTAATTGATGAAAATTTCATAGATATGTGATAAGAGATGTTTTTAAATATGTGTACATTGTAAGATTGCTAAATTGAGCTAATTAACATATATGTATTACCTCACATATCATTTTTGTGGTAAAATCACTTAATATCTACTTCCTCAGCATTTTTCAAGTACATTGTTATTAACTATAGTCACCATGTTGTACAGTACACCTCTTGAATTTATTCCTACTGTCTAACTGAAATTTTGTATCATGTGACCAACATCTCTTTGATCTTCCCCCACCCAGTTCCTGATAACCACCTGATATGGTTTGGCTGTGTCCCCACTGAAATCTCATCTTGAATTGTAGCTACCATAATCCCCATGTATCATGGGAGGGACCTGGCAGGAGGCAATTGAATCAGGGGGTGGGTCTTTCTGATGCTGTTCTCCTGATAGTGAATTAGTTTCACGAGATCCAATGGTTTTATAAAGGAAACTTCCCCTGCACATGCTCTCTTGCTTGCCACCATGTAAGACGTGCCTTTGCTCCTCCTTTGCCTTCTGTCATGATTTTGAGGCCTCCCTAACCATGTGGAATTGTGAGTCCATTAAACCTCTTTTTCTTTATGAATTACCCAGTCTCAGGTATGTTTTTATTAATAGCAAAAGAACAGACTAATATACCACCGTTTACTCTGTTTCTATGAGTTCAACTTTTTTAGATTTCATATAAGTGAGATTATGTGATATTTAACTTTCTGTGCTTGGCTTATTTCACTTAATACCCTTCAGGTTTATCCATGTTGTTGCAAATGACAGGAAATCCTTTCATTTTAAAGGCTGAATAGTATTCCATTGTGAGTACATACACGTTTTCTTTATCTGTTTATCTGCTGAAGGACACTTAGATTGATTCCATATCTTGGCTATTGTGAACAATGCTGCAATGAATATGGGAGTTAGGATATCTCTTTGACATTCTGATTTATTTATTTTTGGATATATATCCCATGGTGGAATTGACGGCAGCAGTGGCCCACCTAGAGTAGCCATTGCTGTGACACCAGCTGCAGTAGGGGAGGTACAGCTAGGGCTGCTCACTCCATGGAGCCAGCAGGGGCTGGGAGTAGGCAGGAGCCCTGCCCTCCCAACACAGCTATAGCCACCCAAGTCACGGCTGTGGACTCAGGCCTCCCTGTGCCCTTGGGGCTGGGAGCAGACAGGAGCCCTATTCTCCCAGGCCCAGCTGTAGTTGCCCAGCCATGGTTAGGGACCCAGGAATCTCTGTACTCTTGGTGGTCTGGGAAGCCCCCCCGCTCCACCATGCCTCTGCAGGCTTAGAAGTACCTGCTCCCGCTGCCTGGCTTTGCCTGCTCCTGGTGCCCACTCTGATCTCGGAGCAAAGTTGAGGCTGAGCCCAGGCACTGTTGCAACTGACCAGGTGGATACCAACAAACATGGGAGGGTGGCCAAGGGAGAGCTAAGGGCAGCTTGGTGCTGGCCTGCAGGCACCTCTCAGGACAAACAGCCTGGGTGCCATGAACAACGGCAGGAGGCAGACAGACTTCTGGGTAGAAAGGGTCAGATCACTGGTGAAGCCCCACTTTCAAGCCAGGGAAGGCCCGAAACCAGGGGGCCAGGCTGTCAGTCTCACAGACTGGAGTGGAACTAATGGTGCCTTTTCCAGCCTACCCTTGGCCACTCATGTACCAGTCAGCTTGTACTTCCTACCCTTTGAAGCATATGAAAACCCTGGACTCAGCCAGACTTGAGGAAAGGATGGGATGTCCAGCTATGGAGAGGAGCTGCCCACTCCAGGGTCTCCTCTCTGCTGAGAGCTGAACACTAATCAAGACACCCTGCCTGTGGAGAGGAGCTACTCAATGTAGGTCTCCTCTGAGCTGTTCTGTTGCTCAATAAAGCTCCTTTTTGCCTTGCTCACTCTCCACTTGTCCATGTACCTCATTCTTCTTAGATGCAGGAGAAGAACTTGAGACCCACCAATGGCAGGACAAAAAGAGCTGTAACACAAACAGGGCTGAAACACACCCCTTGCTCAACATGTTGTAGGCAACAAGGAGGAGAGAAGAGAGGAGAGAAGAGTTGCTTCCCTTCAGGAAGCCCAGATCTAAAAGTTCCCTGAGCCAGGGCTGTGACACCCTGTTTGGGGCTCTGTGGTTCCTGGCATTTCCAAGCTTGTGGGTGCTACTGCATTCCCTGATGCCAACCGTGGAAGCTGCTTGCAGTTTGCCTGGTCCAGCTGTAGCCTTGCAGGGAGCCAGTGCCCATGCCAGCTCCTGGAGCTTCCAGCCCCACTACAGCCAGCATGCCTAGGTATGCACAGTGGCTGGACCCTACATTTGTTCACACACCCCTCGCCACTCCATGCCTGGCTTGCCCTTGGCAAGCATGGGAGCCTGGCTGGTAGCATGAGCTGAGTGCAGCCTGCCAGGCTGAGTGGGTAGAATGAGCTCAGCAGGCCCTAGCAAAACTCAGGCAAACATGCCACTGGCCACAGAGGTTTCTGGCTGGTGAAGCAATGCTGCAAGAATCCTGTGAAAAAACTGCTGGATCATATGGTAGTACTTTTTAAATTTTTTGAGAAACCTCCATTCTGTTTTCCAAAATGGCTATACTAATTTACATTTTCACCAATAGTGTTGAAGGTTTCCCTTTTCTTCACATCTTTACCAACACTTGTTGTCTTTTACCTTTTTGATATGTGCTAATAAGTGTGGGGTATGTCTAGTTGTGGTTTCAACTTGCATTTCCCTTAGTGATGCTGAGCATTTTTATATACTTGTAGACCATTTGTATGTCTTTGAGAAATGTCTGTCAGGTACTTTGCCCATTTATAATTTAATTTATGTATTTTTGAGATGGAGTCTTGACCTCTTGCCCAGGCTGGAGTGCAGTGGCACAATCTCAGCTCACTGCAACCTTTGCATCCCAGGTTCAAGTAATTCTTCTGCTTCAGCCTCCTAAGTAGTTGGGATTACAGGTGCCCACCACCACGCCCAGCTATTTTTTTTTTTTTTTGTATTTTTAGTAGAGACAGTTTCACCTTGTTAACCAGGCTGGTCTTGAACTCCTGACCTTAAGTGATCCACTTGCCTCAGGCACCCAAAGTGCTGGGTTTACAGGCTTGAGCCACTGTGCCCAGCTAACTTTGCCCATTTTTAAATTGGACTATTTGTTTTCTTGCTATTGAGTTGTTTGAGTTCCTTAGGCATTCTGGCTATTAACTCCTTATCAGATGTATAGTGTGCCAGTATTTTCTCCCATTCCATGGGCTATCTCTTCATTCTGTTTATTGTTCCCTTGGCTGTCTAGAAGCTTTTTAGTTTGATGAAATCTAATTTGTCTATGTTGCCTGTGCTTTTGGTGTCATATGCAAAAAATCATTGCCCAGACTAATGCCGTGGAACTTTCTGTTTACGTTTTCTACAAGTAGATTTATAGTTTCAGGTCTTGCCTTTAGGTCTTTAATCCATTTTGAGTTGATTATTATATATGGTGTGAGATAATGGTCCAATTTCACTCATTTGCATGTGGATATCAGTTTTCCTATCACCATTTTTTTAAGAGACTCTCCTTTTCCCATTATGTGTTCTTGGTCCCTTTTTGCAAAATCAATTGACCATTAAATGTATGACTCTGTGTCTAGGCTCTCCATCCTGTTCCATTTGTCCATGTGTCTGTTTTTATGTCAGTACAATAGAGTTTTTATTACTTTAGCTTTGTAGGATATTTTGAAGTCAGGTACTGTGATGCGTCAAGCTCCCCCACCGCCAAGGTTGCTTTGGCTAGTGTGGGTCTTTTGTAGTTCAACATGAATTTTAGGATCATTTTCTCTATTTTTGTGAAAAATGTCATGGAAACTATTCCTAAGTGGGGCTTTTTTTGTTTGTTTATTTGTTTTTGTTGTTGTTTTTTAGCAACTGGAAATTGAATTGTTTCCCTGATTTATTTTGTGGGCAGTTCATTATTACTGTATAGCAATACTACTTACTTTGATATGCTGGTTTTGTATCCTGCAGCTATTAGTTTTAACCAAATTTGTTTATTACTTATAACAGTTTTTTGGTAGAATTCCTCAGGTTTTCTCTATATAAGATCATTTTATCTGCAGATGGTTTTTTATTTTCTGATTTTCATACCTTTTGTTTTTTTCTCTTGCCTAATTGCTCTGGCTAGGATTTACAGTTCTGTTTTGAATAGAATTTTTGAGATTGGGCATCTTTGTTCCTGATCTTAGAGGAAAAGCTTTCAACTTTTTATCACTGAGTATGCTATTAGCTGTGGGCTTGTCATATATGGCCTTTTTTGTGTTGAGATGCATTCCTCTGTATCTAATTTGTTGAGAGTTTATCAGGAAATGATGTTAAATTTTATCAAATGCTTTTCTATATATATTGAGATGTTCATATAGTTTTTGTCTATCATTATGTTAATGTAGTGTGTCATATTTATAGCTTTCCATATGTTGAATTGTCCTTGTGTTTCAGGAATATATTCCATTTGTTCTGGTGAATAATCTTTTAAATATGCTGTTGAATTCAGTTTGCTACTATTTTGTTGAGTATTTTTGCATTTGTGTTCATCAGGGATATTGATCTGTAATTTTATTTTTTTTAGTGTCCATGATCCATAGTTTCTGATGAGAAGTTAAGCATTAATTGAATTGTGTTTTTGACTGTGATATATCATTTTTCTTTTGCTGCTTTCAAGGCTATTCCTCTTTGATTTACAGTGGTTTTTTTTTTTTTTACCTCAGAATGGACTTCTCTGTATTTATTCTACTTCAAAATCATTTTCTATCTATTCATTTCATTGCTATTTTTCATCAAGTTTGGGAAATTTTCATTTATTGTTTCTTCAAATATATTTTATGTCCCATTCTATCTGTTCTACTGGTATACTAAATTTACTTATGTATGACAGATATCATCTATGAAGTTTTTGAGCTTCTGTTCAATTTGTTTCATTTTTTTCTCTGTTCTTCAACTTGTGTAATTTCTGTTGATCTGTCTTTGAGTTCACTTATTCCTGTCATGTCTGTTTGGCTGTTAAATCCATCTAGTGGTTTTTTCCATAAATCATATTTTGTACTTTAAAATTTCCTTTTTTAATTGCCTTTATTTCTCTGCTGAGGCTTCCTGTTTCTCTACTGAGGTTTTCATGAATTGATAAATCCAAGGTCTCTGTCATAAATGAGGTTGGTTCTGATGTTCTGCCTCATCAAACCATGTCTTTTTACGTTTTAGGATGCCTTGTGATTTTTGTTTTTTTGTCAAAAACTGGAAATGATGTATTGGGTAAAAGAAATTAAGGTGAGCAGATGTTTAGTGTAATGTTTTAGGTTTATTTGGTTAGGGATTTGGCTGTGTTTAGTGTTTTCTGTAGCTGTAAGTGTCAGGAAATAAAATTTGCTTTGCATTTTTTTTAACTTCCCTGTTGTCTTTGAGTTCCTCTAGCAACTTTTTCTTAAGATACGAGATATGCAATTATTTCTGTTGTATCCCCTTGTAATACAGGATCCCTATCGATGTAGTAAGGTGTAGGGAGAGAAGTGTTCTATAGTCCTATGATTGGGTCTCAGTCTTTTAATGAGCCTCTGCCCTAGACCAACCTTTGCAAGTACTTCTCAGTTTTGGTTTGTTTTTCCCACCTTAGGTTAAATAGGAAGGGTAAATGGGGAAAGGAATTGGGCATTTCCTTCTTTCAGGTCAGTTAGGGTCTGCTAAATCCCCAGTTGGTTATGTTCTAGTAATACAGTTGGCCCTCTGGATCCATGAGTTTCGCTTGCATAGATTCAACCAATGATGGATGGAAAATGTTTGGGAAAAAATCAATAAAGAATAACAATGCAATAATACAAAATAACACAAATAAAAATTACAGTATAGGAACTATTTACGTAGCATTTATATTGTATGAGGTATTATAAGCAATCTAGAGATGATTCTAAGTATATGGGAGGGTGTTCATAGGTTATGTGCAAATGCAACACCATTGTATATAAGGGACTTGAGTATCTCTGGATTTAGATATCCGTGGATACTCAAGAACCACTATAGTTTCCCTTGAGGGTACACCTTGTTAAGAAAGAGAATGTTCTTGAGTGTTTCATAAAATAGCTGCCTTTTCACTCTCCCTGCCTGAAGCCGGAGATAATCTTTCTTTAATCTTTACTGTAAGAACCTGATACGGCTCCTGGAGCGAAAACTCACAAAAGTGGATATAGGGCTAAGATTGGGCCTCCCTGGGGTTTCTAACTCTCAAACTACAGTTTATGTTTTCTTACCCTGGTACTGGTTCTGGAGTTTTCTCCTGGGCTTCTGCTTCAGAAAGTTCGATTTTCTGTATCTGCCTGTCTGTCTCTATAGTTTTGGGGGCAGTAGCTTGCCCTGCAATTACAACTTATAATGGATCTAGGAACAGTTGTTAATTTTGAGTTTATTTAGCATTTTTCTTGTGAGGATAAGAGTGATAACTTCCAGGCTCCTTACATTCTGGACCAGAAAATGAAAGTCAGGTTTTCATGAATTAGAAATATGTCTATTTGTATTTCACTGATGATTACCAGTTTAAAATCTTCATGTAACTTCCAGCATCTGGTTCATCATAGAGTTGGACTACATTGATTTTTTTTTTTTTTCTGTTTATAATGTGTTCTATTTTCTTGATTCTTTGTATTCTGGGTAATTTTGGGTTATATCTTAGATATTATGAATTTTAAATTGAGGAGATTCTGGATTATGTTGTTTTCACCGAAAAAGTATTGTTTCCTTTGTTTTAGCATCCAGTTTTGTTGGCTGGGCTTGAACAGCAAACTCTATTTCTTTTGCAACAGCTCTTATCTTCATTCAGATCTTTTGTTTTTGGATGGGCTGCTGAAAGTCTGGATTGTATAAGCATGGTTCAGTGTTTAGTCAGAAATGTGAGTAGGCAGAGCTTAAGGATCCACTCTTTAGCTCTTTGTCGTCAGTGATCATGATTTCTGGAATCTGTTTGGGTTTTTTGTTTTTGTTTTTTAGGCCTAAGTGATTGGATTTTTTTTTTTTTTTGTACAGTTACCCACTTCTGTTGTGCATATTTTGTACCTAGTCCTAGACTAACACCGTATACTCTCTTGCAAGTGAGTATACCAACTTTACCAGTCTGTATCTTTTTCTCTTCACTCACCAGTACTCTCAGGGTGGCAGCTTTAGTCTCAGTTTAGAACTGTTCTTTTGCTTTGTATCTGTTACACAGGAACATGGTTCAAGGTTCAATGTGTGTGAACAGAGTTTAGGAATTCCCTCCCTGGCTCTCTACCTTCTAGTATTCCCCACACTCATCAGCATTTTTCAACTTTTCTGATTTTCTAGGACAAAAAAAAAAAAAAAAAAAAAGGATTTTTTTTCTATGTGTACCCCCTTTTCCACGAGCTGTTCTTCACCACAAGGGCTGCCCTTAGCCCAGATTTAAGTCTCCATTCCTCCTAGCAGTTGTGGGTTCCTCATCTGAATCTGTGTGTTTCTGTTCATTGTCTGGTACCTTAAGTTCATTTCTGTTTCTATTATATCCATGTTTTATAGTTATTTTCTCTCTCTCTCTCTCTCTCTCTCTCTCTCTCTCTCTCTCTCTGTGTGTGTGTGTGTATATATATATATGCATGCTGAGGAGGGAGAGGATCCTATAGGTTCTGAGCTCATCATGCCCAGAAATGGAAAGTTTTCAAGAATATTTCCTTGAGGACAAAAAAATCTCCTCTGCTTTACTGAATAATGTCTCTTAGAAACGAGGACCATGTGGTCCGTCAGTGATTTTTGGTAAGGTAGAATCTTGTGATATCCCAGCCTCTTGATTTCCATACACCAGGGAGTAGGGGAGGGAGATATTGTAGAGACAATCAGAACACTTTGGAGGCCATGAGCAACCTATATAATCCCACCTCCCTCAGTTATACTGAAATTTGAATAACTTTTCACAGAATCTGGAAATTTTTAATTAACCTAGTTAGGACTTTTTTGAGATGAATGCTCATTTCTACTGTTCTTAATACAATGCCTGTCACAAAGTTAGGTATTCAGTTAATAATAGTTGAATCTATTAATTAGGGTTCACTTTAAATTATTCACTAAATGTGAATGTTTTATCTCAGAAATAAGATGATTAAATAAAATATTTGCATATTTTTCATCTTGCATTCATGTTGATAAACAGCCAACATATTTCAAGTCATTTTATTTAAAAGATTAATCTGTCCATGATATACTTTGTTATATAAAGCTATCTAAATGAGTAGTTTTTGGATAAATCCTTTAGTTGTATTTTCTACTTTTTCTATTTAACTCATTTGTTGAAAAACTGTAGGAAATAGTGGACCAGGTAATTAAATAAAGTTCATTCTGTAGTTTCTGCCTCATATGATAGTCAAAGTAAGTGAAGTTATTAACATGAACACTTTAAAGATGTGTATCAAATATAGGCGGCTTACAGAAATTCTCAAGTAAATAAGAGTATAGCATAGCAAAGAATGACAGTTTTTCTAATATTGGGGTTAAGATGTTCAATAGAGTATGAATTATATAATTCTTCAAAATATAACTTGAAAGACTTGACTTTTGGCTCATTATCCTCTTGGTAATGCCCATGTAAAAGATTATGTGGGGTCTTTATGTCATTATGGCAAATTATAGGCTGTACTATTCATGCTATTCAGTATTGAATAGGAATGAGTTCAAAGTAGCTTTGTTGATTTTTCACTAAATCTAGGGATTTGGCATTGACTTATCAGTATGATTATTGTAAAAGAGATGTAGTATAGAACTGTTTCCTGAGATTAATCTAAGTATTCAATATCATAATTTAGAAACTCTCTTCAGTTATCTGCCCTGCGTCTCCATTTACTCAGTAATATAGGCAAACTTGGAAACCTTAAGAAGGCTTGAGACTTCTGAGTTCATTATGGGGCTGTAGGTAGCCATCTTGCTGTTGTTGGCTCTAGTGACCTGTAACTACAGATCAAGCTATATGTAGCCTTTTTCTCCTTTAGATAAACTGGGTTGAAAACTAGTGCTCCAAGCTGCTCTGAGGCTTTAATTGCATGAATGAGCACTGAAAATGTGAAAAACAATTTTAGACCAGAATAGCAAGGTGAGTAAGGCCAAAGAATCTATCTTATGGATATTCATGAATGTCACCCACAGAATTCTGTATTTTTTCCAGACAATTCTAAAAGGTTAATTTATAATTTAATGGATATTTGTTTTATTCTTTTGAGGACCCAGTTGAAATCCTGTTGATTCTGTAGCAGACCACGTTACTATCTTTTGTCTTACTCTCATATCTTTGAGGTAGATGAATGCTTCAATTGAATAGGAGGTAAGGTGTTATATTTTCATAGGACTTTTCTTATGTTTCATTGTATCTGTGTGATCAGAAGGACAGGGAGAAAGTCTGTTTTAAAATTAGCAGCATGAGATATTAAAATCCTATAACGCTTATATTGAAGTTTGGTGAAATAGCCAAAGAGAATTTTCTCCTCAAACTAGAAACTAAATTGATATGTAGGAGGAGCCTTTCCTTAGTGACTTTCCTTGGTAGCTAAAATTGCAGCAAGACATTTCAGAAGCAGTTTCTGAGGAAGTGAATGGATTGTGAGGTAATTTTCTTAAGTACTTGGATTCTGATTGTCTCCAGAGGCTTTGAAGCTGTTAGTTACACAATAGACTGATTTGATCTCCTAGGATCTTTGCCAGATTTGTAATTGCACTGAGATTTTTAATGATCACAAATGACAACATGATGGCCGCCTCTTTATTCTGGGAATTAGGTAATTTCTACAGAAGAAACGAAATTCGTTTTTAGTTTGAAAGGCTTGAAGAATCAGACTTCTTTTAGACCAGATACAGTGGTATATCTGAGACATAGTTATACAGCCATTGAGTTGTAATTGCTTGGTTCGTTAAGGTATCCTTCAAAATCATTAGTCTGTCAGCAACATGAGGGCAGATTTTATGTCATTTTAGTAATCATTGAGTCGTAGCGTAATAGTTGACTGTGATAAGTCCTTATTAATTTTTGTTGGAAGAATGGGAGGTATATTGAATTGCCATGTCTTTTTGTTATTTATTTTTATTTTTTAGCATGGGATTAGAGGTAGCAGTTTCAGACTAGAGGCTAGATAGAGTGTTCTTTCCCTTCTGCTCATGGCAGGCAACTCTTCATTTTTCAAGACTCTCGAGTGTCACCTTGTTTGTGAAGACTTCTTGTCTTTTCTAGGTGCAATTGATCTGATGAGTCTTCCTATAATGTGTCATTTACTTACTTTATAGCATCTGTGATGTGTTTATTATGTTTTTATCATTATCTGCTTCTTTCTACCACAATAGAAAGTTCAATTATTATTCATTTGTCTATTCCTGGCATATATATATTAGTAGAAGAGTATTCCACTGAAGTAACAGTTAGCAATAATTATCGACCCAGGAAATTAATCTCAGAAAATAGTAAGAAATGTGTATAAAATATAGGTAGGTATATTTTTAGTGCTATTTACAATGAAAAAATAGAACCATCTTAAATTAATACCAATAGAGTACTGATTAAATAAATGATAAATATTTATATAAGGAACTATGAAGTAACAATTAAAATTTAAGAATTTTCCAAATTGCCTACCTTAAGTATACATCAGTTTGGTGAATAGAAAATACTCTTCACCTGTGTCATACAATAATCTGTATTCAACCTAGTGTTGGCTTTGTGTTATAAAGTAGAAAAGAAGCAGTAAAGAGGAAAATGGGAAATTAAAAGATTGTTCAAATTTACAGTGAAATAAAAGGTAGTGAAGTAGGCAACTGGTTTGTTTAGACACTCCAATGGATTTGGTATCTTAGTCATCCATTTTCGAGTGATTTTCTGTGCCAGCTAAGTGTCGGATGCTATGACAAATACAGATAGGCCAAGTCATGGCCTTATCCCTGAAAGAGCTTGCAATCTGGGGAGAATAATACACATGCAGAAGATTTGAATGAAAAAAATGAGTACTACAGATTTGAATGCTATAGAAATTCAGAGGACAGAGTGATTACATCCTCCTGGGCTGATGAAGATACATTTCTGAGGAGAAGAATTGTACTGTCATTAACAATGGCTTTAGGATTTAAATAAACAAAAAAGGAAGGAATATCATATTTAAAAGAAGGGGAATGGTTTGAACAAAGGCATGGAAATGGGAAAGTAGACAGCAGTTGTAGAGAACTAGCTTGACTCAAATTTTAAGATTCTTCTTGTAGTGGAAAAGCAAATAAAAGGGGCCAGAACTCTGAGAGGCTGTCTTAGAACCTCTGATTCACATTTGCATGTATTTATATTTGTTGCTTTTAATTTGCAAGTTGCAAAAATGGCCATTTTAATATTAGAGAATCTACTGTAGGACATACAAAATTCAGAGCTAAAAATCTTCTGTTCTGTGTTCAGTACTTTAGTGAGGACAGCATTAGATTAAGAATCAGACCTGGAATGTGGTACTACGAGTTATAATAAGTAGTAGCTATGTAACCAGACTAAGCCTTGGTTTCCTCATCTGTAAAACAGATATGATTATTCACCTTTCTGGACTCATGGGGTTCTCAATGAGTAGATCAAGTAAAATGGTATAAATGTTCTTGGTGCAGAGCTGGGGAGCAAGAAAAATCTTCAGACAGAACTCCCTCTGTACCTCTGTTCCTGTACCTCAACTCTGTTGAAAATATCTGACTAGGGGAAAGAAGAGATTTACAGAGAGATTTGAATCCACCTGAAAATGGGGTACTAAAGTGGTAATTGTCCAGAAAATGTTCCCTCCACCTAGTACCAGATCCTTTAGTACACTGTCTCCAGACAGTTAGAATCTAGTATAAGGTTTTGGGGTTACTTTTAAGCTATAACCATGTAATAACAAACATCCTTTTGTTTTGGCCGATTGATCCCAGGGCTGTACTGATTCTGTAAACCAACTTGGCAAGATTTCCATAAACTGCTTCTGGGGAGTAGTAATTCTTAGGGACCCAAGGCTACCCCTAAATGAACTATAATATCTTGCCCTTAATTATTTAGGGTGGAACTATATCAAGATTATCTTGGCCCATGGTGTTACCTTATCAGCAGTTCTCTCAGGACTGCTGTTCTTTTTTGGAGAAGGGCCAGCAGAGTGAGTCAGATCTTTTAGGTTTTGTTTATAGAGTGGCCATCAGACTTTGGTCTGAACCACCCAGGTGCAATGAGTTTCCTTTGGCATGGTTATTCCACTACGTATGCTTTTGGTTGTGTCTAAGTTATTTTAAGAAGCCATTTGAGTGGGCCAATTTATAAATATATTATACAAATACAGAGTACATTGCTTCTATGCTATCTTGCCCTTGGCGAACTTAAAGAAGCTATAAGAAATTATGCCATTAAATGTGTTATTGTATATACTATATGGATGCTGAAGACATCGTTCATTACATTTCTTTTGAGGACACTGGATAATTTTTCTGTCAAATCTCAAAATTATAAGTAATAAAGTTTCTGGGCAGCTGGTTTATTTTTATCTTAGAGATACCATAGTTCATGTAACAAACTATATTTTGGCATTGGCTACTAGGAGGTTTACCTCTTCTTTTATCAAAATTACAGAACCTTCTGTAACATTTTTGTTTGTTTGTTTTTGGTATACAATCGTGAATCCTGACTTTGTCTTATCTCTCTTATTATTGATCTTTCCCTTTGTCATGTTTTTCTCAAATGCTTATGGTTTTAAGCTTTTATTTTATCTTCTTTTTTTACATGATTTTATATAAATAATACTTAATTCTTTCCAGAAGTGGCCTACCTAGTGTGAATAAATAAAGTTAATTTGATACAGAAATATTAAGTTTAATTTGTTGAATTGGTGTATATATTTCCTTTTTTGTTTATCATGATTTGGTGATAATCTAGGATACCAATTAAGTGTATTGAGAAATATATAACAACTGAAATTTTAGATAAGATAGTTTGTGAGGTAAAGCAACAATTGATTACACGTGTATAATAACTCCTTCAATGAACTAACAAAGTGTGCGCAGATTATATCTTGGCCCTTCCTTCTCAGGCTTCCCTGAGTCTTCATACATTTCACCTGGAAGTCTTTTATAGGAGAGAAAATACACTTCCAAAAATATCTCACAGTTGGTTAAGGAATAGAATGGACTTGTCTATTGTACATTGCCTGGTCAGAATCAATTATTCCACACTCACCCTTTGTGATCTGTCTCACTGCTCTACCATCTCCACTTCACTATAGGAAAACTTTAATTTTTGTAGTTTGTTTCAGTTAAGCACTAAGAGGCAAGCTGGCTAAATTAATCTACATGTGTGAAGAGCTGATAACCCCCTGTTTAATTTCCCAGTAGTATACACATATTTGCCCCAAAGGATAAGATAGCTCTGTCTCCATATGTCTTGATCCAGGTTCTCACACTCATCTACCCCAAGGAAATAATGTGGCGGTGTACCAAGATATACAAAGCTATGTTATTTATAACTACAAAAATATAATCAAATCTTAAAGGCTGCATAATTTTCCAATGTATTGACATGACAAAGTTTATTTCTGAATGGTAAAACATTTAGGAAATGGTTAAATTATGGTACATGAATATAATGCAACTATTGAGAATCATATTTATAGGAAGATCTTGTATGAATAAAAACGTAGGATACAAACTGTAGTAACATGAGCTGAACTCATTAAAATATCTTTTTAAATAAATTTTGCATGTCTAGTATGTCAAGTATAGTGATACATATGAGAAAATAGCATCAAAGAAAATATACATGATTTGTGAAAGCATTAACTAACATAGGACATCATTACAAAATCAAATCTCCTGTTGGGGATTGGTGATTTTTAATCAAATGTGATTAAGCTCCTTTTGTAGTTTGTGAACTTCCCAGGACCCCCGTTTCATTTCTCTTCTGTTTTTTGTCTGAGAATTCACAGTGCTCCAGTTCAGTTAGATTGACTTGAAGGGTTTAAAAATATAAGAAATGGATAATTCAAGCCTAGATTTCCACATTATTTTTAGATTATCTTTACCTATGTAGTTAGTGTAGCCTAACAATATCACCTTCTCCTAGAAATCCATCCTTGTAATTTTGTCTGGGCTACTTCTGCGGGAAAAAGGTATTAGTTTGCAGTGGGAAAAAGTGCTTCTGCATATGCCTTTTAATTTTATCTTACAAACAAGCCCACACTCACTGTTTTATGGGCTGTACTTCTTATATAGCTTTATCAACTTAATTTTTTGTTGAGACAAATTTTCTTTCAGAAAATTTTAATGATATTTATAGGCCATGGATCTTTACTTAGGAAGTCTTTACTGGACATGTAAATCTTATTTAAGAATTCATCCTGCAAAATATATATTCTTGAGAACTCAGGCTAATGTTTTAATTATCTGTGTCAAGTCATTACATTTTGGTTCTCCTGGTAGTTTTAATGTGCTATTCTTAAACATTCACTACAGTGGAATGATTTAGTAGCTAGTGATGCAACAATATTACATGTCACTGTTTCCTTCTAAGGCCTCAAAGGCATATCAAATTTGTCCCATATGCTATTTGCAATGATTTCTAAATGTCATTTTTTGTGACATGCTTATACAGTATGACAATATGAGAATTTTAAATGTGAGAACCTATTTCTTTCTGGTTGAATTGTCTGTATTGACCTCTTGAAGTAATTTAATATATCTGACCTTATTTATTTAAAAATTAAAATAACTTTCTTATATGATCACATTTAAAACACCAGATTGTTACTTTTGAAGCTAAAATTCTGTGCTGTGGTATGCCTAAGATAATATAACCAAAGCCACACTGTTTATTCTTCTACTTTTTCATTTATACATGGTGTCCATTATGCATTGATTTTGTCCAGCAAAATTAACTTTGTTTAACTGATTGTTCTGCTATCTGAAGAGTCTTATTAAAATTTAATCAGTAAACTAAAAATAAGCATCTAATGCCATAGTGCATTCTGGTAACTCATAAAAGAAAAAAAAAGAAGTAAAGCATAATGTAGGCTTGTGAGGTTAAAGGAAGGTTAGTGTGTACTTATTGGCTATTCAAGGGTATATATAAATGACCATTTTTCCTCTTTTGTGAAGTGTGATATAATGCAACCACACTTACAGGTGATATACTGTCCCATTTGCAGAATATTTACTGTTTTGCCTACTATCACTAAACTGGCCTCAGTAATATACCACTATGTAATAGGGTTAAAACTTATCTTTGTTTCTTCCTTTCTATGGAAAAGCCTTTCTAGACAGTGACTAAGGCTAACATAAGATTCTTGAGCTATCTACTATGTGTGGCTTACTTCCCACACACCAAAAAGAAGCAAATCCTGTTCAGATACATTGTCTTCATAATGGCTTCTGTCTTTTTTGTCTCATTTCTGCCTTAAGGATTCCGTCTGCCTTCCTGCTGTTCTTATGTCTTTTATATTTCTAGAAGAGATACCTAATTATATTCCTACTATTAGTTTTATCTTTCTTTTATTTTGATGACTGCTCTGTTGCACAAAGACTCTTATTTTCACAACACCATACAGAACGCATAAAGTTAGAAAATTATGGCCTTTAGCTGATCCAAAAAGTGATGTATGTTTAATGGACAAAAGACTTGAAACAGGCACTTCACAAAAGATATTCAAAGGGCCAATGTAAAAAGTATTCATCTTCATCACTTATCAGGAAAATGCACAATGTGAAACCACTGCCCCCACAAGAGTAGCAAAGATGAAAAAGACAATACCAAGAGTCTGTTAGAATATAGAAATGTAGAATAATTGGAACTCTGCTGGGAGTGTGAATTGGTACAACCACATTGGAAAACTGTTTAGTAGTAATGAGTAAAGCTGAATATAGGCAGCATGCGACCCAGTAATCTACTTCTATACCCAACAGAAATGGAAATATAGGTGTACATCCAGCAGAAATAGGTATATAGTTTCATCAAAAGACATGTACAAGAATGTTTACAGCACTATTTGTAATAAACCTAAGCTTGAAACAAATTTCTATCAATAGAATGAATAAATAAATGGGGATGTATACCTAACATGGAATCCATAGTGCAAATGAATGAACTACAACTATATACAACAATATGGATGAATCTTACAAACATGATGTTGAGCAAAAGAAGCTTGATCCAAATGAGTGCATACTATGATTCCATTTATGTGAAATCCAAAAACACGCAAAATGTGTAATCAGCCAGGGCAGTAGTTACCCTTATTGGGAAGTAGTAACTGGACAGGAAGCAGAAGGAGGGTTTCTGGGGTGCTGGTACTATTCTGCTTATGTATAAAATTTCACAAAACAGCAATACCATATGCTGTATAATTTATCTACCACTGCATAACAAATTACGCCAAAACTTGGCAGCTTCATGTGCTTCATGTAACAAACATTCATTATCTCACACAGTTTCTGAAAGCAATCTAGGAGCAGCTCAGCTGGGTTGTTTTGGCATAGGGTGTCTCATGAGATTGCTAACAAGATGTAGGCTGGGGCCACAGTAATCCAAAGGCTTCACTGGGCCTGGAGCATCTGCTTCCAAGATGGTGGCTGCCGCCGCCACCTCCTCCTCCTCTTCCTCCTCCTCTTCCCCTCTCCCCCTCCCCCTCCTCCCCCTCCCCTCTCCACCCCCTCCCCCTCCCTCTCCCCTCCCCCTCCTCCCCCTCCCCTCTCCACCCCCTCCCCCTCCCCCCTCCCTCTCCCCCTCCCTCTCCCCCCCTCTCCCCCCCTCTCCCCCTCCCCCCTCCCATTCCCCCTCCCCCTCCCCATCTCCCCCATCTCCCTCCCCCTCCCCCTCCCCCTCCTCCTCCTCCTCCTCCTCCTCCTCCTCCCCCCCTTCTTCTTCCTTCTCCTCCTCCTCCTCCTCTTCCTCCTTTCTTCTTTTCTTCTTCCTTTCTTCTTCTTCTTCTTCTTTTCTTCTTCGTTTCTTTTTTTGAGAATGGAGTCCCCTCTGTCACCCAGGCTGGAGTGTAATGGCGTGATCTAGGCTCACTGAAACCTCTGCCTACCAGGCTCAAGTGATTCACCTGCCTCAGCCTCCCAAGAAGCTGGGATTGCAGGTGCCTGCCACCATGCCAGGCTAATTTTTGTATTTTTAGTAGAGATGGGGTTTTGCCATGTTAGCCAAGCTGGTCTTGAACTCCTGACCTCAGGTGATCCACCGGCCTCAGCCTCCCACCAAGTGCTGGGATTACAGGCATGAGCTACTGGACCCCAGCCCAAGATGGCTTCTTCATGTACCTGTTGAGGGATGCCTCAGTGAAAGCTCTTTGTATTACCAGAGGCTACAAAATAACCCCACAGATAACATTACATATATATAATATGCTCTTACATATGTGTTCATACATATATAACAAATGATTTCATGAATACTGTTTTATAATTTTTTCTCAATACATTGTGGACATTCTTTTTTATTTTTTGATTGACTTATGTATAGTTCTATTTCATCCTTTTTTTTTTTCATACAGCTCCATTGAGGTATAATTGTCATATAATTGGCATACATACACACATTTAAAGTGTACAGTTGGAGATTTTTTATGTATGTGTACACTCGTGAATTTATCATCACAATCAAGATAATGGGCAAGCAGTTACCTGCAAAAGTTTTCTCCTGTCCCTTTGTAATCTTCTTCTCATACCTTTTAATGGCTGAAAAGCTTTATTTGAATATATAAATTGTCTTTAAAATCCATACTTACATTTGCTCACACATAGCTCAACCTAATAGTTTGTTTAAATTGTAGAACTCACACCCCATTTAGAGAAAGAAATCTATCCCCCAACCCGAATGAAGAACCTGCTATTATATATCATCATTGAACCAGATTACCTAGGTAAGAATCTTAGCTTTGTGGCTTTACAGCCATTATGATCTTGGGCAAATTTCTTAACCACTCTGTATCAAATTCCTTATCCGTAAAGTGGGGATAATAATAGTTTTATACTTAACTCATAAAATAGCAAAGATTAAAGGAATTAACACAATAATCTGATAACAATATGTTATCTGCTGCTGTTATTATTCTTGTGGTTTGTTATGCTAAAAGCCTCTTTTCAGTTTCTTCTGATGATATTAAAGCTATGAGTTGCCAGTAGCTTGCATTCAAATGACCTATCAGAACTTATCTCCTCTTTTTTATTCCTAATTCCATATCACCTCCCTCTGAGCATCTTGATCAAGGTGAGGAGAAGTTTAGTAAAACAGCTAATCATAGACTGTTTTAGTATTGGAGAGTTTGGCTTTAGGGACATTTCATAAGGTGAAAGATACCTAAAATAGAATACTCAAAACAATTCTAAGACCTTATCAACCAAGATGTCAAAATACCAATTGCATTTCTTCATTAAAAACTGTTAGTGATCACTTTGATGGTATTGGTTACACATGTACAATAACTATTCCTTGAGTACATACTAAGTGTATATTCTAGGAAAGATCCAAAGAATTAAGATATTTATTGTCTTTATGAAGCATACTTTATTAGTCTGTTCTCACATAGCTATAAAGAAATAACCAATACTGGGTAATTTATAAAGAAAAGAGGTTTAATTGGCTCTCATTTTTACAGGCTATACAGGAAGCATGATACTGGTATCTACTCAGCTTCTAGGGAGACCTCAGAAAACTTATAATCATGGCAGAAGGCGAAGAGGGAGCCAGCACTTCACATGGATGGAACAGGAGGAAGAGAGGAGGGAGGTGCTACATACTTTTAAACAATCAGATCTTGGGAGAACTCACTTCACAAGAAAAGCACCAAAGGGATGATGCTTAAACCATTCATGAGAAAGCGACCTCTGATCCAGTCACCTCCCACCAGGCCCCACCTCCTTGATCATGAGATCCAAACCATATCATTCTGGCCCTAGCCCCCCACAAATCACATGTCCCTCTCATATTGCAAAATACAATCATGACTTACCAATACTCCCCTCAAATCTTAAGTCATTTCAGCATTAATTCTAAAGTCCAAAGTTAAAAGTCTTATCTGAAACAAGCCTAGCCCCTCCCACTGATGAGCCTGTAAAATAAAAAACAAATTAATTATTTCCAAAATACAATGGGGGTATAGGCATTGGGTAATTAATCCCCTTCCAAAAGGGAGAAATCAGTCAAAAGAAAGGGGCTATAGGCCCCATGTGAATCTGAAATCCAGCAAGGCAGTCATTAAGTCCTAAAGGTCCAAAATAATCGCCTTTGGCTCCATGTCCCAAATCCATGGCCCACTGATACAAGGTGTGGGCTCCCAAGGCCTTGGTGAGCTCCAGCCCTGTAGCTTTGCAGGGTTCAGCACCCATGGCTGCTTTCAAGGGCTGATGTTGAGCATTTTCTGCTTTTCCAGGCTGAGGGTACAAGCTGACAGTAGATCTACCATTCTGAAGTCTGGAGAATGGTGACCCTCTTCTCACAACTCCACTAGGCAATGCCCCAGTGCAGACTCTCTGTAGGGGCCCCAACTCTTACTGCCCTAGTAGAGGTTCCCCATGTGGGCTCTGCCACTGGAGCAGGGTTCTGCCTGGACATCCAAGCTTTTCCATACATCCTCTGAAGTCTAGGTGGAGGCTCTCAAGTCTTAAACCTTGTTTCCTGTGCACCTACAGGCGTAACACTACATGGAACCTGCCAAGGCTTGTGGTTTCCATCTTCTGAAGCAGTGGTCTGAACTGTACCTGGGCTCCTTTGGGCCATGGCTGAAGCTGGAGCAACTGCAATGTAGGGAATAGGGCCCTGGGCCTAGCCCATGAAACAGTTCCTCCCTCTTAGCCCTCTGGGCCTGTGATGGGAAGGGCTGCCATGAAGATCTCTGAAATTCCTTTGAGGAGTTTTTACCATCACCTTGGCTATTAGCATTTGGTTTATGCAAATTTCTGCAGCCTTCTTGAATTCTCCTGAAAATAGACTTTTCTTTCCTGCCACATGGCCAGGTTGCAAATTTTCCAAGCTTCTATGCTCTGCTTTCCTTGTAAATATGTTCCAGTTTTATGTCATTTCTTTGCCTACACACATTAGAATAGGCGGTCAGAAGCAGCCATGCCACATCTTGAATGCTTTGCTACTAAGACATTTCTTCTGCCAGATATCCTAAATCATACTGTCAAGTTCAAAGTTCCACAGATCCCTAGGGCAAGGGTACAATTCAGTCAAATTCTTTGGGCATAACAATAGCAGCCTTTGCTCCATTTCCCAATTAGTTCCTCTTGTCCATCTGAAACCTCTTCAGCCTGACCTTCACTCCCCATATCACTATTTTAAACCATTCAACCAGTCTCTAGGAAGTTCCAAAATTTCTTATATTTTCCTATCTCTTTCTGAGCCCTCCAAACTCTTCCTATTCTGCCCGTTACCTGGTTCCACAGTCGCTTCCACATTCAGGTATCTTTATAGCAACACCGCACACTGGTACCAGTTTTGTTTATTCATTCTTGCAGTGCTGTAAAGAAATACCTGAGACTGGGTAATTTATAAAGAAACAAGGTTCAATTGGATCATAGTTCCACAGGCTGTATAGGAAGCATGATGCTGGCATCTGCTCGGCTTCCAGGAAGGCCTCAGGAAACTTGCAATCATGATGTAAGGTGAAGGGGAGCCAACATTTCACATGGCTGGAGCAGGAGGAATAGGTAGACAGGAGAGATGCAACACACTTTTAAACAACCAGATCTTGCAATAACTCACTCACTCACTCTCACAAGAACAGTATCAAGGGGATGGTGCTAAACCATTCATGAGAAACTGCTGTCATGATCCAGTCACCTCCCATCAGACCCCACTTTCTATGTTGGGAATTACAGTTAAACATGATATTTCTGTAGGGACAGAGGTCCAAACCATATCACATACTATCAATTTAAAGAGATATGGCTAGGATTTGTAGAAGTGAGAATAGAAAGACTGGGATCTGGTGTTAGAGCAAAGGAAGTGAATAGGTCTTACTGATTGGTAATGTGAGATTGAGTCATGGATATTGCCATTGTTTTAAACCTGTGTAATGGAAGTTTGTTTTGCTGTTTTTCTTAAACTGAAAACAACCTGTCTTAGTTGATTCAGACTGCTATAACAAAATAGGTAATTTTTGGAAAACAAAAATTTATTGCTCACAGTTCTGGAAGCTGTAAGTCCAAAATCAAGATGACAGCAGATTTAGTGTCTAGTAAGGGCTTACACTCTGCTTTAAAACTGGTACCTTATTGCTGCATCCTCACTTGGCAAAAGGGGATGGAAAGCTCCCTCAAGCCTCTTTTGTAAGGATAGTAATCCCATTCATGAGAATGGAGCCCTCATGACTTAATCTGTTCCCAAAGACTTCACCCCTTAATACTGACATATTAGGTATTAATTTCCAACATGTGAATATTGGAGAGATACCAACATTGAGACCATAGCACAATCCAAATGTCTATCAGTGGTAGAATGAAAAAATGAATACGGGTGTGTGTACATGCGTTTCTGCGTGCATGTATAATATTGCATATTATATAATATATAGAGCCAGTGTTAAGAATGAGTCTACTACAATTACAAGCAACAGTATGGATGAATCTCACAAACAAGATGCTAAGCAGAAGTCAAAAAGATCTAAAAGCATACACTAAAGATTTCATTTATATGAAGATCAAAAACATAAAACTCATTTATGGTATAAGAAATCGGGCTAGTGATTCCTAGTGCCTGCCACTCCTTTCCTCACTCTGCTAATTTCAAGAACAGAGCTTGTCCTCATCACTGTAACCACCACCACCACTCTTACTGTCACAGAGTGTCCAGGGTCATCATCTTAAAGTCCAGGGAAGATACAAGGATGGCTATCTACATGGAAAAATTGAATGGGAACTGGCTAAAGCCTCAGATATGGATAAAAATTGGATGGGAACTGGCTAAAGCTTCAGGCATGGATAGGCATCCTTGCAGTAGGGAGGTGATCAGCAAGGGCATGGCTACTGCCCAAGGGAAGCCATCAGCATATGGCCCCAGGGAAGATTCTGACCATGTGCTTGCTCTTATGGTCTATAGATGCTGAACTCGGCCCCAAGGGGTTCCTGAGCATACAAGAAATGGCCCTCACAAAAAATGTTCCTTCATTTTGAATCTCTTGGATTCCTTTCAGATCTGACCCTTCCAACCTAGGCCCCACTGATTTCTCTCTTTCCTTGAATCCAGAGGAGCCTTTCTAGCCTGGGAGGTAGGTTTGGGTGGGTGGCTAGGATTGAAGGAGGAACTTTGGCTTTCGTTATTTTATTCAATCATTTCATCGATGAGAAGACTTCTTGGTTTCTCTAAGTATCTTAAAAGACAGAAAAACTTATTTTTTCTCTTTTTCTGACCCATGCTGCTTGTCTTTCATTTGAAGCAATGAACCTAAAATGGCTTAGCTACTTGTAGGGCAGATGGTAAGCACACAGTAGAGAAAGAAGTAAAAAAAGAAATCAACTCTTGGGAGAAACAGAACTTTAGTTAACATCTTAAAATGTCATTCCATAGGACTTGGGTTGAATTAGACAGTAAAAGTATTGTTAATATTACAGAATTTAAATGTAAAAATGGTTTTACATTTTTAAATGCTTAAAAAAAATTGCCAGGCTCAGTGGTTCATGTCTGTAATCCCAGCACTTTGGGAGGCTGAGGTGGGTGGATCACCTGAGGTCAAGACTTCCAGACCAACCTGACCAACATAGAGAAACCCTATCTCTACTAAATGTGTATGTATGGTGGAGAAAATATTTGAAATATTTGTTTTTAGATTCATGGTATGTCAGGTGGTGGCAAGATATCCAGGTGTAGATTTCTCTGATGCATTCAGAATTGTGGAACTGAAGGAAAGGGTCAAAGCTGAATATATAGATTTATTGGAATGGAAGGGAAAATTCAAACATCATTGTGGATGAAATAAACTTTTTCTGTTAGAGAATACAATTGACTTTATGAAGTGATTTATAGGGCATCTAAATTGTTTGATCTGGTATACAATGACTTTTTTATTCACTGAGGTATTTCTATTGTTTTAGCATAATTTATTTAGATGGTTGTACTGTTATCTTTAATATTTTATTGTGCCCTAGAAATATAAGTCCCACCATCATATAAAATTAATATCTTTCACTTGGAAGGTAGAGAATTATCTTACTGTTGTTATTGATGGTGCTGGACTTCGTGTTTCAATGATATTTCACTGGGCTGCTTTGTTATTTCTTTGACTTGTTGACTTATGAAAATTCAGTAAGCCATTTCATTGCATACACCAGGGATTGTCAAATAATGGCTGACTGCCAGTTTCTGTGTGGCCATGAACTGAGAATGGTTTTACATTTTTAAATGCTTAAAAAAAATTGCCAAGCGCAGTGGTTCATGCCTGTAATCCCAGCACTTTGGGAGGCTGAGACGGGTGGATCACCTGAGGTCGAGAGTTCGAGACCAATCTGACCAACATGGAGAAACCTTGTCTCTACTAAAAATACAGATGAAAATTAGCCAGGCATGGTGGTGCATGCCTGTAATCCCAGCTATTCAGGAGGCTGAGGCAGGAGAATCACTTGAACGCGGGAGGCAGAGGTTGCGGTGAACTGAGATCACACCATTGCACTCTAGCCTGGGCAACAGAGAGAGACTCTGTACCAAAAAATAAAAATTAAAAAAGAATATTTTATTAAATGTGAAAACTATATAAAATTCACATTTCAGTGTCCATAAATAAAGTTTTTGTTAAAATATAGCCACACACAAATTTGTTTCTGTGGCTGCTTTCATGCTATAGCAGTAAAGGTGAGTAGTTGCAACAGAGACCATATGACCCTCACAGCCTAAAGTATTTATTTTCTAACTTTTTACAGAAAAAGTCAACTGACCCCTGATATACACCAACTGTTGTATCATTAGAAAACTAGTGTTAGGTGTGGTGGCTCACACCTGTAATCCCACCACTTTGGGAGGCTCAGGTGAGTAGATCACTTGAGCCCAGGAGTTTGAGACCAGCCTGGGAAACATGGTGAAACCCTGTCTATACAAAAAAATACAAAAATTAAAGGAGGCTTAGGTGGGAGGATTACTTGATCCCAGGAGGCAGAGGCTGCAATGAGCCGTGATCATGCCACTACACTCCAGCCAGGGTGACAGAGCAAGACTCTGTCTCAAAAAAAAAAAAAAAAAAAGAAAACTAGTAAAGACAGGCATCCCAAAAAATAAATAAACCCACAGATATACTTCTCTTACACAGAAAATAATTATTTAAATAACATCTTTTCCTGCCTTATTTTTCTCCTTGATAGGTACCACTATTTATTTATTACTGCTTTACATACTATACTTTTGCTTGTTTAAATAAACAGATACAGGTTAACTGTTTCTTCCCTCTAGATTGTAACTTTTGTGATGGCAGGGTTTTGTGTCTGTATTGCTTACTGTGCATGTAGTAGACGCACAATGTATATTTGAGTATTCACATAATATTTATCTGAATTGAGAAACCAACTGCTGAATTTGATTTGCTATATATTACTATTTCCAACTCTGAGGATGACTGGGTGACAGAAACAAAGTCATCTTTCTTCATCTGCATAGCTTGCCTAGCTTTGCTCTAGAGATTGTAGGAGGTATCTCTGAATTTCAACAATATCTAACAGCATTTTGATGCTGTTCCCAATGTATAAATATACATATTAGATACATTCATTTAAAAAAGTATTTAATAATATACTTTTATAATGTGTTTTATATGTTACTATATCATATAATTTTATATTAACATTTAATGTTATACATAATATTAATATAAAATTTACATATGATATATCTATACCTCAAGCTTTTGTATCAGTTATTGTTTTTATACATTTGAAACAATAGGCTTTGTGAAGTGAATGGCACATAGTAAACACCTAATGATTAAAGTAATTGAAGAATTAAGCAAACTCTCTGCTAATAGGTTATTTTATGAAGACAGAGGTATTGCTTAGTGGTTTCCCACTGCATTTACAGTGAAATTCAAATGGTTTACTAGCCAGTAAAGCCTTGTATAACTTGACCATTTGTCTTTGTCTCCCACCTTCTCCCTTGCTTGTTATGCTAAAATCAAACCGAAATTCTTTAAGTTATTCTATTTCCTTAAGGTCCTTTATAGTTAAACAAAATATTATGACTCTCCCATAGACTCTAAGCTCTATGAGGGCAGGGATCACAGATGTCTTACTCACCATTAACAACCCAATGTTTAGCAAAATAAATGAAATGTAATGAGCAGTAAGTAAATATTTGTTGAACAACTACATATGTGATTAAAAGAACACTGGGCTTGATGTCAGAAACCTCAGGTTAAAATCTTGGGAATACATTCTGAATCTTGATTTAGGTGCCAATTACACAACTGTGTTTGCAAAAAGTCATCAGGTTTTAATGTTGGCATTTTCCATTTAAATGTGTGGATAAGTTTTAAAAAACCTAATCCTAAGATCCTCTTATTTACTGTGCTAACATGAGTAACTCCATTCCTCTGAAATTTAGTTTTATCATTTATCAAGAATTCTTTTTGTACCTGTCTCATAGAGCTGTTGCAAGCACTGATAAGATGACATAAATGAAACTGCTTTATCACAATAGATGTACAATAAATACGAGTTGAATTTCTATTCTTTGAAGGATGTAGAAGCAAAAAGATGCAGAAGTGAAGCTCTCAGAGGCCAAATAGGATGAAACTTTTACCTATAGAAGAGCACTTAGATAGCCAAAGAGAGTTGAGACAAGACACCATAAGGAGAGAATGAACTCCAGGGAGCACTTGATCTCTAGAGTATGCCACAGGGCCCTTAGACCCTTTTACCCTTAAAAATTAGAAGGGCCTTGGGGTCTGGGGAAGAACAAGAGGTTGGGAATGGGGGAGAGTAGCCAGAGATTATAGTCATGGTGTATCCAAGTGAAGCGATTGGTGGTGGACAGACAGTGATCTCATGTTCTAATCAACCGTGAGAGAGCCATGTGGCTAAAAAATAAAGCTAACATAGAAGTCCTCCTCTGCAATTAAAATGTAGCCTAAAGTGTTTCAAAACTAATGAAGAGCTAGGTATAATTACATCTCAGACAATTACTGAAAGAAGAATAACTACTAAGAATAGGAGTTTCCACTCTATTGTCACAGGAAGGCTGGGAAAAGAGGGACAAGTACATTTAAGGAACATTAGAAATGGCAAAAGAACTCTTAGAGAACTGGAGGTTCTCTCAGAGTTCCAAATTTAAATCATTCCATATTTAAGACATCAAAGCAGCTGAAGCCAAAATCAAATTTTAACTTAAAAAATTCAGCTCACAAAATATATCTTATATCACTCTGTCTGAACTAGTGATACTTACACTTAGTGTATTGAACCATATTGACCAACTAGAAAATAAACCACAAGAACCAGATCGAACCAAGATATTTTGAGGGGAAAAATACCAGTCTTTGTTAGTATCCTCATAGGTCCTGTTTAGTGTTATTAAGAATTATTAAAACTCTTATAGGTGGGCACGGTGGCTCACACCTGTAATCCCAGCACTTTGGGAGGCCAAGGTGGGCGGATCACGAGGTCAAGAGATTGAGAACATCCTGGCCAACATGGTGAAACCCTGTCTCTACTAAAAATACAGGAATTCCCTGGGCATGGTGGTACGTGCCTGTAGTCCCAGCTACTTGGGAGGCTGAGGCAGGAGAATCACTTAAACCCAGGAGGTGGAGGTTGCAGTGAGCCGAGATAGTGCCACTGCACTACAGCCTGGCAACAGAGTGAGACTTCATCTCGAAACAAAAACAAAAACAAAGAACTGTTATCATTTAATACTCCCTCAAAGCTTGTGAAATTAGAGCTACTATTAATAACCCCATTATGGTTGGAGAAACTAAGTCTTAAAGAGGCTAAATGACTTTCCCAAGGTCAGATAGATGGTAATTGGCAGGCCAGACCTCAAGTCCACATATGTGTGATAGCAAAGTTCATGCTCTGACCTGTTGTTCAAACTCTTTGTTGGCATATATATATAACATGTCATGCGTGTACGTGTCTATTAAGGTAAGTATATCAAGGCCAGGCAGAGTGGCTCGCGCCTGTAATCCTAGCATTTTGGGAGGCTGAGGCAGGTGAATCATGAAGTCAGGAGTTTGAGACCAGCCTGGCCAACATGGTGAAACCCCATCTCTACTATATATACAAAAACTTAGCAGGGCGTAGTGCCAGGTGCCTGAAATCCCAGCTACTCAGAAGGCTGAGACAGGAAAATTGCTTGAACCCAGGAAGCGGAAGTTGCAGTGAGCTGAGATCATGCCACTATACTCCAGCCTGGGCAGCAGAGTGAGACTCCATCTGAAAAAAAAAAAAAAAAAGAATATCAAAACATCAAGTTGTACACCTTAAATATATACAATTAAAAACTATAGTAAAAAAAAAAAATTCAGACTGAAAAATAAACAGGAAACAAACTTGATACAGTTCTCAAAAAAGGTATACTTTCCAAAAAGTAGATAAAATGTGATATAGGTTCTATTATTGTCCCAAACTAGGGACATTTTAGCTTATCTAATATAAGTAATATATAAAAGAGCCTAATATTTTCCCTAGTATATTATAACAGTAATTATTCAATCAACATTCAAACAACTGCATATTATATAGTGGTATTTTGTTTAGTATTTTCTGAACTGAAATGATAGCAGCTCCCAGGATATCGATATAAAGTCAATCTGGATCTCCATCTAAAATCTAGTGTCCACTTTGCAACCTTCAGCCTGTATTTGGGGATGCATGCTTCTGTTTATAGTTCTTTGACAGTTTTATGATGCTGGGATCCTAACAATGTGGATGTAAGTTTGCTCTGCCTAAATACTGTACTGAATACTACATTTCTGCATTATTGTCATTTCTAAACTGTATGAGCACTATAAAGATCAACAGAGTCTTAACTTACAATTTTAAAAGCCATGGTACTGGAAATCTGTTCAGTGCCAATATGACTTCCATGTACAAGAAATGCATGCAAAAAAAATCCTGAAAACTGTAGATTGATGACTCTTACTTGAATGTACTTGGTATGGTTTGGCTGTGTCCCCACTCAAATCTCATCTTGAATTCCCATGTGTTATGGGAGGGACCTCCCCATACATGAGAGGTAGTTGAATCAAGGAGTGGGGGCAGGTCTTTCTCTTGCTGTTCTCATGATAGTGAATAAGTCTCATGAGATCTGATGGTTCTATAAGGGGGAGTTTCCTGGCATAAGCTCTCTTTCTTTGCCTGCTGCTATCCATGTAAGATGTGACTTGCTCCTCCTTGCCTTCCACCATGATTATGAGCAGGTGTCCCCAGACTTTTTACACAGGGGGCCAGTTCACTGTCCCTCAGACTGTTGGAGGGCCGCTACACACTGTGCTCCTCTCACTGACCACCAATGTAAGAGGTGCCCCTTCCCGAAGTGCGGCGGGGGGCTGGATAAATGGCCTCAGGGGGCCACATGTGGCCCGTGGGCCGTAGTTTGGGGATGCCTGATTATGAGGCTTCTCCAGCCACATGCAACTGTAAGTTCATTAAGCCTCTTTCTATTGTAAATTACGCAGTCTCAGGTATGACTTTATCAGCAGCATGAGAAGAGACTAATAAAATTGTGAATGAGAGTATCATGTGTAACATTGTTATTGGCTTGTAAACTCTAAAAAAACCCAAAAAACAAAAAAAAACAGAATTTGTCTCTCTTGTTTGCCAATTGTTTCTCTAAGGCAAGGTTTTTTAACTTTAACACTATTGACATTTTGAACTGGTTAATTCTTTCTTGTAAGGGGCTGTTCCATGTATTGTAGGATGTTTAGCAGTTTAGCAGTACCTGGCCCCAACCCGCTAGATGTCAGCAGCACCCCTCTCCAGTTGTGACAAATAAAAATATCTCTAGATATTGCCAAATGCCTCCTCGGGGAAAAATTGCCTCCAGTTGAGAAACCCCTACCCTGAAGAATAAAATAGCATATGGCAAATAAAAGACACTCACCAAATATTTTTTTGATTGACAAGACAGGAAAGAACAGTGTTTCACAAAATGTACCACTTGTGATATGCTTTGAATATCTAGGTAGGACCTGGAAAAATTTCTGTAATTTTAATAGTTATATATTTTATATACATTATAAAATATATAACACAACAAACCCATGTTTTTTCATACTACTTTATAGGACACTAAAGTGGATACTGAGGTTAAAAAGTAACTTAATTGAAAGTGACATTAAGTAAATGTACACAACAGATGCATTAAGCAAAACCCATTAAATTGATTAAGATAGTACGTGAATTACTGGAGTTTGAAGCATTCATTTATACTAAAGGAAACTTAAGCAAAAATGAGCTTCCCATAAGTCTGGTTTGTGTGGGCCACTAGAATCCTCTTTGGAAATGATCTAGTGCCTTGCACAGGATAGATACAGGTGTAGAAGACAAATTGCTTACCCTTTGAGAATTAGTCTGATAGACACTATAAGACATGAACAATGATTATTTTTATTTAGATTTTCTAATATCTGGCTAAAAGCTGCTTTGTTGTTATTATTGTTAAGTGTATCACCGTTATTTTAGAAGTAATGTTTAGTTTGGGATGGGGACTTCACTGAGAATCAAATAAGTACTGCTGCTTAGGGAAGTATAAAAAGTAACAAATGTGCACACACACACACACGCACACACACACAAACTGAAAGAAGGGACCAGAGACTAGAACAGCAGAGGATCACAACGGAAAGATCATGACATCAGAAGAGGCAGGGAGCAGGGAGGTAACCTGGGCCTGGGAGAGTTTGGGGTTTGGGACAATATGGGTAATAGGCCTTGAGCCTTTTATCTCTATAAAAATAACTGTCTTCTTTAAAATAAGGTGCTGATCTTTGGAGATTTATTAATGAAATGCTAGATGAGGGGGCTGACAAGTAGTATTGATTTTTGCCTTCTTGGTTTTATCTTCCTCGGGAAGATAGCTGCTTCCAATGATGCTGGTTGTCTCCACCATGCTGACCTCTGGAATGGCAATTCCTCTTTGAAAATCCTGGACCTTGCCTGACAGCTCTTTCCTTTGTGATTTCTCCTAACACAAATGAAATTGGTTGATTTTTTTCTAAAAGACTTTATTAAATATTAAAGAATAAATAAGAAATAAAATACGAGAAGTACTGCCAGATTTACCTAGCATCTCTGATATCACTGTCCCCGGTCAAGCCACTCTCACATCTCAAATCTCCTTTCCCTACTGCTGCCAGAGGTATCTTCTAAAAATCACAATTTAACTATATCACTCCCCTGCTTAACTCATGGCTTCTCGTTTGTTCATGGATTACATTTTAGTATATTAACTTTCTTTTGGTATTTCCTGGAGTAAAAATGGTTTTATAGTTATATTGACATAATGATTATTTCATTTATCTGATTTGAATGGGTTACAGTTAAAATTGAGATGATACTTGGGAAGGGTGAGGACCTTCCTGTGAAAAGGTATGGGTTCTAACACTTTTCTAAAGGTTTCCCAGAATAGCTTTATCTCAAGGGCCAGAAGTCACTGGATTTCCAACTGTGCTTCCTATAGTGCTGGGTTTCTGATGAGGTATGTCCTGGCCGCCTCCAGGAAAAATCCAAATGGGTGAGACTACAACCCTCCACCCCAATTCTGCCTGAGGAGTTTTACCCTAACCCATTTTTTATATATTGGTGGTCTGCATAAAATTTTTTGAGGGCTATCTGCTGCTTTCAAAAACGATATGTTGATGAGAAGTCATTAGATGATTTCTAAAGTTCCTTTCAACTACAAAATTATCTTAGAATCCAGCCTCCTTGACTTCTTTCTTAATTTACTTTATGTTAATTTTGTTCCATATGATTAATGCCTTGTTAGAAAATAATAGAATTTCAGAGCTGCAAGAAACTTTAGCAGTTATCTTATCCAGTTTTCCAAAATGAGCTCCAAAGAACAAGACTCCTGAGAAATGCCCATTGCTTACATAAAGAACTATGTAGCCAAATACTTTGAGACTGTACTTTTGTCCCATTGCTCATTAGCATTTTCTAGGCTCCGAGAAGTCTTATAATAAAGAAACCTGACTAACCTTAAGTCAGTATTTCCTACATTGGAAGCATGGGCTTTATATCAGCTTACTATGACCTTCTTAATCTGGTACTAGTTTCTGCCCTGTTACCAGATCAAAGAGCCCTGTTTTTGAATAACACACTTTTTAACATGCTGTGGAGGATAATTTGGGAAATGCTCATATAGTTGAGCTTCCTCCTTTGGCAAAGAATTTGCCATGGAAAATGATTGATCCAGTATAACACAGCTGGTTATCAGGTCTAAGTCTAATATTATTCTTCAGTGGTCTCTGCTTAACTTCAAGTAGATTATATATAGATTCCTTAATGGACTGATAGTTTATGTCTTAGAGCTTTACCTTTAAGGTGCTTAGTTTCATATTGGGAACATGACAAGTGAATAATAAATACACGATAGCTTTATGATTGAACTCTGTGAGAAAATGAAGCATTATGATATGAGTTAGTTTTTGTATATGTATGAGGTTTTTTTTAAATCATCTTTTGGAAACAGCATTGCTGCTCCCCTGTGCACACCCTTTCTCTGTAATTGCGGTGTATGTTTTTTTATTTCTCCAAAGTTTCTGTTGTCAGTAGTTTATGGTCATTGATTGATACTGTTTATTCTGTGGGCTGCTTTGCCTCAGGGCTAATTTGATTAGGGATGCTGCTGTTTTACACCATTCAGGAAAATGTTACACCGTAAAGGGTATTGGATTTGTCACAGAATGATATTGAAGGGAAGCCAGGGACAGGAATGCTAGTAACTTGCTGGCTTGGTTATTAGCACTGGGCCTTTTGGTATTTTTGTCTGCCATTTTTGTTGATATTGCTGTTTTTTGAAGAGATAAGTTTGTGACCAATTTGAGGATTGTTATGTGGCATGGGCAGAAACTAGTACCAGATAAAGAAGGTCATAGTAAGTTGATATAAAGCCCCTACTTCCAGAATATTGTGTTTCTGTCCTCTGAGGTTAGATTATCTGTTTGTGAGGGAGAAAACACTTAGGTAAGGGAGAAAGATTGGAATGTACTTAAATGAAATGCTCACATTAACAACATCAGCTGTACTGTAGCTTATCTGATGTAGTGACTCAGCCTCTATCAGTCTGACTGTGTGTATGTGTTCTGTTTTGTACAGGGAATCATCATCCAGGGACCTGTCAGAAACCACAAGAAAACATGGGGAGGGGTAAGTTTCTCTTCCCTTTTAAGTAATTTAGACTGTCTCCAGAGCTATTATAGTCAGGAAATTAAACTTCTAACTCATAGTATATTTGTGGATACCTAAATTGTATGTCTTGTTAATGTTAGAAAGTTTTTATCCGAAGCAGGGCTTTGCAGAGAAAGACCATCAACCGCATTTGTTCACTGGATCTTTGATTTTCTTCTTTTGCAGAGACTCCCCAGTACAGGGAGAGATGAATCAAACTTGATACTATATATACAGACCTGCCCCAAACCCAGCTTCCTTATAACTCTTCTTTATGTTTTCTGTTTCCTTGATAGTAATATAAAGAGTCTACTATGCAGCCAATGACAGTAGTAAAAAAAAATTATCTGTGAGCTTGATTTGCAATTAAAAAAGAAATTTTAAAGCCCAGCATTAAGAACCATTAGATGAATTCCTTCTGTTTATTTTTGCCTTCTCATAAGACTATTTGTGGGCAGTGGACAACAGATAAATTTAAGTTCATTTCATTTTTAGTATTAAGCAGCCACCATAGGGACTTTGTAAACAATTCTAATTAATGAAGATCATGTCAACCTAAAATAATCAAAAGGATCAGAATCTAGTTTAAAGAGTTTATTCCAGTGCAAAGGTTGAGGACAGACTCACCTGGAAAGCACTGATTCTAAAGAATGGAAATCAGTGTTTCAGAGTGTAGAAGTTTGGTGATCACTTGAATAGACAAAGTTTAGGATATTTTAACAGAATTCTAACATCTTTCTATGTAAGCCTTACTGCATAGTTATGGTCCCTTTCTCTCACGAAAGGTATATTTAACATTCCACATTGAAGATGTAATTGTCTTGGGGTCCCTGTTAGGGGCACCATCTAGTCTGAATTAGGTACAGGATAATAAAGGAGGAATAGTAAAGATCGATGACTGAAATGGGGAGGACTGGCCTGTGTTTTTTCGCTAGTCATTTACAAAACTATAGCAATGAGGAAGATTGTTAAACTATAACCTAAGAAGCAGAATTGTAAAATATGTTATGTGACTGAAATCACAGTCACATCTCTCCCTAGGCTTAAAGTGTTCTGGGGGTGTTCCAACAGCTTTTAAATTTTATTAATTTTTACAATCATCAAATCAGAATGCTATGAAGGATCTCAGAGGAAGATTTGGTGTGTGGTGTAATATAGTATAGTGAGAAGAATACTGCATACAGAAGGCCTGAATTCAAATTCTACCTCTACTACCTTGATCAAATCCTAGAACCTCCCTAAACTTGTTTGTTTATCCCTGAGATGGGATTAATACATTCTGTACTTCTAGCCTCAGAAAGTTATGGTCGACATAATGTGATAATACATGTAAAAGTGTTTTGAGAACTCTAAAGTGTAATGGAATACAGCAGTGGTATCTGCCCATTACTGTCCTTACTGACTAACTATAACTTCATTGTTTTTTTAATGGGTAAAAATGAAGTTATTGACCAGATGCTTCTGTAGGCAGCAGAACTGGGACTTGGGTCATGCAAACAACGGAGTTCCTCCTTTTGTTGCACTTTGCTTGCCCCACCCTTGTATGGGCCCTGGTAGGAAGCTCCAAGGATTATGGATCAATCATGGAAAATATCTTCCTGAATCTTGTTCCCGTTTTCTCCAGAGCTTCCCTTGGAAATTGATTAGGCCTAGCTATTCTAGGTCTTTCCAAGTTTTCACAAAAGATGCCAATCTCCGATGGTTTGGAAATTTTATAACTAAATTTACTTTTTAAAAACTATTTGGAATTCTGGGACTAATCTGTGCCATGTCCTGCCCACAAATCAGCTATCAATGGAAGCTTCCAGAGTAGTGATACAGCTCCAATGACTGGAGGGAACACCAGGGTCCTGAGTCTCGTGCCGATTTAGATCAAATGACACAGACACAAGAAGAGTGGTTTTAAGGAACTGAGAGTTTAATAGGCAAGAAAGAAGGAAGAAGCTCCCCTGTACAGAGACAGAGGGAGCGGGGCTCCAAGCTGAGAGAGGAAATTTTGAGTATGGCGGAAAACAGTTATATGATGAGGCTGGAGGAGGCACTATCTGATTTGCATAGGGCTCAGGGGATTGGTTTGGCCAGGCATGTCATTCACATAGCCTGCTAGAAAACTGACCCTCCCACCCTAGTCTTTTAACATGCAAATATAGGCCACCATGATGTTCTACACAAGTGATAATATGTGGGGGTGGCCGTATTGCCAGGAACATGTGAGGGCAAGGGGAAGATGGTGGGAATCGCCATGTTTGGGTGGGCCCAGTTTCTAATGGCCAACATTTGCATATCAAAGCTTGCCAGCCAGTCTCTAAGAGCGTGGGCTTTCCTGCTAGACAAGTAACAACTTTTCTGGAGCTGCTTTAAAAGAAACAAAAACTTCCCAAGGATCCCCTTTCCTCTCTATCTGCCTAAAATAATTTCTTAGTAACTCCTACAATATTAGCACATCATGTTTGATCCTCACCCAACTCCAAAAGCTTCAAGTGGATTTGGAGAATGTTCTGGTTGCTGGATACTGCCATAGCAATATGGAGGAGAGAGCTGCACTGAGACAAGGAAACCCATTCTTTCTTATTTCCTCTATTCATTTTTAGACTGCTTATCAGGTCACTAGCAAAGGGACTATTCAGTGCTTAGTTTAGAAGATGTCTCAGCAACTTTTTCTTCAAATGGTCAGGCAATTAATATATAGTTGATCTTTTAACAATATAGGGGATAAGGATGCTGACTCTGTTCCATAATCAAAAATCCATGTATAATTTTTTTTGATGCCCCCAAAACTTAACCACTAATAGCCTACTGTTGACTGAAGGCCTTACCAATAACAAACAATTGATTAACACATGCTTTATATACTATGTGTATTATACACAATATTCTTACAATAAAATAAGCTAGAGCAGGTGTCCCCAAACTACGGCCTGCGGGCCGCATGCAGCCACCTGAGGCCATTTATCCGGCCCCCCACTGCACTTCAGGAAGGGGCACCTCTTTCATTGGCGGTCAGTGAGAGGAGCACAGTATGTGGCGGCTCTCCAACGGTCTGAGGGACAGTGAACTGGCCCCCTGTGTAAAAAGTTTGGGGATACCTGAGCTAGAGAATAGAAAATATTATTAAGAAAATCATAAGGAAGAGAAAATACATTTACCATTTATTAAGTAGAAGTAGATCATCATAAAGGCTTCATTTTTGTCATCTTCATGATGAGTCAGTGGAGGAAGAAGAGGAATTGGTGTTGCTGTCTTAGGAGTGGTAGAGGCTGCAGAAAATTTGTATATAAATTAACATGAGCCATTCAAATATGTGTTGTTCAAGAGTCAACTGTAGTTCCTTCTAAAGAACAGGGCTTGGTAATGTAATCTGCAAAGATAGGCATGTTTCCAAGCTGGTGATGAGATAAGAGAAATGCTTCAAAGAATGCTGCTTTTACAAATACAGAAGCTTGTGATAGCATTTTCACTGTGTTGACCACTTTGAAAGCATTTGTAATATCCTGAATCTCAAAGAGACTCTATCATTTACTCTCTAAGCTTTGCTTAGTTTGCCTGATTACATTTGTTAATTGCTGACACTGTTATTGGGGAGAAAAAGATGCTACTGTATGCTCATTTTTTTCTTTTCTGGCACTGTACAATGAAATTTTTCCTGCATTTGGCAAAGATTCTCACAAACGTAGCTCAGTGTATCATACAGAGGGACACAGAGGAAAATAATACAAAGATATGGCACTGGCCTCATTACGTAAATTAAAGATGCGTGAAAACAAAAAACACAGTTGGATAACTGTACAGTTTAGGGGAAAAATTGAAACTGAAGTGAATTTCTATTAGCATTCTTTGATTTTAGATGAAGAAATATGTAAATTTCTATTCGCATTCTTTGATATTAGATGAAATATTTGTAAATATGCATTCGAAGAATCATTCGTTTATGTGACATGAAGGATTATAAACAATTTAAATCTTAGGAGGAGGATAAGAACAGACTTATGTATTTAATTTCTTATTAGTCTACTACCATCAGTGTCCATTGTGTGTGGCATTGAAATCCCAATCAGTATATATGAATTCTTAAACAAGGCTTAGTATTTGAGACTCTTAAGAATCTATAATTACTCAGCTATTAACACATTTCTGTAGAGCTGTTGATAACTCACAGATATTTCCTCTACATTATCTTGAGTTGTAAGACAACCCGATGATGTAAATAGGTATTATCCTCATTTTATGTATTATAAAACTGAGGCTCATAAGAAAAAGTCTTATCTGTAATCCACAGACTACGAATGGAGAGCTAAAATGCAAGTTGAATTCTTCTTATGTCACATCCAGTTTTTTTTCTTCCAAGAAACCATGTTCTGAATGTCCTACTCATCAATAGTCTATCAGTCAATTAAAAACTTAGGAGCTGTCTGTTGCTGTGAGAGATATAGAAGAGATTATTTTTTAAGATGTGTGTTTGGTTTTCTGTTCTTGTATCAGTTTGCTGAGAATGATGGTTTCCAGATTCATCCATGTCCCTGTGAAGGACACAAACTCATCGTTTTTTATGGCTGCATAGTATTCCATGGTGTATATGTGCCACATTTTCTTTATTCAGTCTGTCATTGATAGACATTTGGGTTGGTTCCAGGTCTTTACTATTGTAAACAGTGCTGCAATAAACATACATGTGCATGTGTCTTTATAACAGAACAATTTATAATTCCTTGAGTATATACCCAGTAATGGGATTGCTGGGTCAAATGGTATTTCTATTTCTGGGTCCTTGAGGAATCACCACACTGTCTTCCACAATGGTTGGACTAAATTTGCACTCCCACCTACAGTGTAAAAATGTTCCTATTTTTCCACATCCTCTCCAGCATCTGATGTCTCCAGATTTTTTAATGATTGCCATTCTAACTGGTGTGAAATGGTATCTCAATGTGATTTTGATTTGCATTTCTCTAATGACCAGTAACAATGAGCATTTTTTCATATATTTGTTGACCTCATGGATGTCTTCTTTTGCAAATGTCTGTTCACATCCTTTGCCCACTTTTGAATGGGTTTGTTTGTTTTGTTCTTGTAAATCTGCTTTAGTTCTTTGTAGATTCTGGATATTTGCCTTTTGTCAGATGAGTAGACTGCAAAAATTTTTGATTGCTGGTTTGCTCTAATGATTGTTTCCTTTGCTGTACAGAAGCTCTTCAGTTTAATTAGATCACATTTGTCTATTTTGGCTTTTGTTGCCATGGCTTTTGGTGTTTTAGCCATGAAGTCCTTGCCCATGCCTATGTCCTGAATGGTTTTGCCTAGGTTTTCTTCTAGGGTTTTTATGGCGTTAGGTCTTATGTTTAGGTCTTTAATCCATCTGCTGTTAATTTTAGTGTAAGGTGTCAGGAAGATGTCCAGTTTCTGCTTTCTGCACATTGTTAGCCAGTTTTCCCGACCCCATTTATTAAACAGGGAATCCTTTCCCCATTACTTGTTTTTCTCAGGTTTGTCAAAGATCAGATGATTGTAGATGTGTGATGTTGCCTCTGAGGCCTCTTTTCTGTTCCATTGGTCTATATCTCTGTTTTGGTACCAGTATCATGCTGTTTTGATTACTGTAGCCTTGTAGTATAATTTGAAGTCAGGTAGTGTGATGCCTCCAGCTTTGTTCTTTCTGCTTAGGATTGTTTTGGCTATGTGGGCTCTCTTTTGGTTCCATATGAAGTTTGAAATGTTTTTTTCCAGTTCTGTGAAGAAGGCCATTGGTAGCTTGATGGGGATAGAGTTGAATCTATAAATTTCTTTGGGCAGTATGGCCATTTTCATGATGTTGATTATTTCCAACCATAAGCATGGAATGTTTTTCCATCTGTCTGTGTTGTCTCTTATTTCCTTAAGCAGTGGTTTGTAGTTCTCCTTGAAGAGGTCCTTTATATCCTTTATTAGTTGTATTCCTAGGTATTTTATTCTCTTTGTAGCAATTGTGAATGGCAGTTCGTTCTTAATTTGGCTCTCTTTAAGTCTGTTATTAGTGTTTGAGAATGCTTGTGACTTCTGCCTATTGATTTTGCATCCTGAGACTTTGCTGAAGTTGCTTATCAGTTTCAGGAGATTTTGGGCTGAGACAATGGGGTCTTCTAAATATACAGTCATGTCATCTGCAAATAGAGACAATTTGGCTTCCTCTTTTCCTAATTGAATACCATTTATTTCTTTTTCTTACCTAATTGCTCTGGCTAGAACTTCCAGTACTATATTGAATAGAAGTGGTGAGAGAGGGCATCTTTGTCTTGTGCCAGATTTCAAAGAGAATGCTTCCAGTTTTTGCCCATTCAGTATGATATTGGCTGTGGGTTTGTTGTAAATAGCTTTTATTATTTTGTGATATCTTCCATCAATACCTAGTTTATTGAGAGATTTTAGCATAAAGTGCTGTTGAATTTTGTCCAAGTCCTTCTCTGCATCTATTGCGATAATCATGTGGTTTTTGTCTTTGATTCTGTTTATGTGATGGATTACGTTTATAGACTTGTCAATGTTGAACCAGCATTGCATCCCCAGAATGAAGCCTATTTGATTGTGATGAATAAGCTTTTTGATGTGCTGCTGCATTCTGTTTGCCAGTATTTTATTGAAGATTTTTCTGTCGATGTTCATCATGGATATTGGCCTGAAGTTTTCTTTTTTCATTGTGTCTCTGCCCGATTTTGGTATTAGAATGATATTGGTCTCATAAAATGCATTGCAGAGGATTCCTTTTTGTATTGTTTGGAATAGTTTCAGAAAGAATGGTACCAGCTCCTCTTTGTACTTCTGGTATAATTTGGCTGTAAATCTTTCTGGAGCTGGACTCTTTTCAGTTGGTAGGCTATTAATTGCTGCCTCAACTTCAGCTCTTGTTATTGGTCTATTCAGGGTTCTTCTTCCTGGTTTAGTCTTGGGAGATTACAAGTGTCCAGGAATTTATCCATTTCTTCCAGATTTACTGGTTTGTCTACATAGAGTTGTTTGTAGTAATCTCTGATGATAGTTTGTATTTCTGTGGAATTGGTGGTGATGTCCCCTTTATCATTTTTTATTGCATCCATTTGATTATTCTCTCTTTTCTTTTTTATTAGTCTGGCTTGTGGTCTATCTATTTTGTTGATCTTTTCAAAACATCAGCTGCTGCATTTGTTGATTTTTTTGAAGTGTTTTTGTGTCTCTATCTCCTTCAGTTCTGCTCTGATCTTAGTTATTTCTTGTCTTCTGCTAGCTTTTGAGTTTTTTTTTTTTTTTTTTTTTTATCTTGTTCCTCTTAACTCTTTAAGTTTTGATGATAGGGTGTTGATTTTAGATCTCTCCTTGCTCCTCATGTGGGCATTTATTGCTATGAATTTCCCTCTAGACACTGCTTTAAATGTGTCCCAGAGATTCTGGTATGCTGTGCCTTCGTTCTTGTTGATTTCGAAGAACATCTTTATTTCTGCCTTCATTTTATTGTTTATCCAGTTGACATTCAGGAGCCAGTTGTTCATCTTCCATGAAGTTGTGCAGTTTTGAGTTAGTTTCTTAATCATGATTTCTAATTTGATTGCACTGTGGTCTGAGAGACTGTTTGTTATGATTTCTGTTCTTTTGTATTTGCTGAGGAGTGATTTTCTTCCAATTACATGGTCGATTTTAGAGTAAGTGCAATGTGGTCCTGAAAAGAATATATATTCTGTGGATTTGGGGTTGAGAGTTCTGTAAATATCTATTAAGTTCACTTGGTGCAGAGCTGCGTTCAAGTCCTGGATTTCCTAGATTTTCTGTCTCATTGATCTGTCTAATATTGACAATGGAGTGTTTAAGTCTCCCACTATTATCGTGCAGTAATCTAAGTCTTTGTAGTCTAAGTCCTTTGTTAAGGACTTGCTTTGTGTATCTGGGTGCTCCTGTATTGGGTGCATATATATTTAGAATAGTTAGCTCTTCTTGTTGTATTGATCCTTTAACCATTATGTAATGCCCTTCTTTGTCTCTTTTGATTTTTGTTGGTTTAAAGTCTGTATTATAAAAGACTAGGATTGCCACCTCTGCTTTTTTTTTTTTGCTCTTCATTTGCTTGGTAAATCTTCTTCCATCCGTTTATTTTGAATCTATGTGTGTCTTTGCACATAAGATGGGTCTCCTGAATACAGCACATCGATGCTTCTTGGCTTTTTATCCAATTTGCCAGTCTGTGTCTTTTGATTGGGGCATTTAGTCCGTTTACATTTAATGTTAATATTGTTATGTGTGAATTTGTTCCTGCCATTTTATTACTGGTTGGTTGGTTTGCCCTTTGGTTGGCATAATTTCTTCATTGCATCATTGGTCTTTACCATTTGGCTCTTTTTTGCAGTGGCTGGTACTGGTTTTTCCTTTCTGTGTTTAGTGCTTCCTTCAGGAGCTCTTGTAGGGCAGGTCTGGTAGTGACAAAATCTCTCAGCAATTGCTTGTCCATAAAGGATTTCATTTCTCCATTACTTATGAAGCTTAGTTTGGCTAGATAGGAAATTCTGGGTTGAAAGTTCTTTTCTTTAACGAGGTTGAATATTGGCCCCTACTCTCTTCTGGCTTGTAGGGTTTTTGCTGAGAGACTCGCTATGAGTCTGATGTGCTTCGCTTTGTGGGTGACCCGACTTTTTTCTCTGGCTGCCCTTTGTATTTTTTCCTTCGTTTCAACCCTGGTGAATCTGACGATTATGTGCCTTGGTGTTGCTCTTCTAGAGGAGTATCTTTGTGGTGTTCTCTGTATTTCCTGTATTTGAGTGTTGGCCTGCCTTGCTAGATTGGTGAATTTCTCCTGGATAATATCCTGAAGAGTGTTTTCCAGCTTGGATTCATTCTCCCCATCATCTTTCGGTACAGCGATCAAGTGTAGATTAAGGTCTTTTCACATAATCCCATATTTCTTGAAAGCTTTGTTCATTTCTTTTCACTCTCTGTTCTCTTTTTTTGCTTCTCGTTTTATTTCATTGAGTTGATCTTCAATCTCTGATATCCTTTCTTCTGCTTGATGTATTTGGCTATTGAAACTTGTGTATGCTTCACGAAGTTCTTGTGCTGTGTTTTTCAGCCCTTGAAACTTGTGTATGCTTCACAAAGTTCTTGTGCTGTGTTTTTCAGCTCCATCAAGTTGTTTATGTTCTTCTCTAAGCTGTTCATTCTAGTTAGCATTTTGTCTAACCTATTTTCAAGGTTTTTAGTTTCTTTGCTTTAGGATAGAACATGTTCCTTTAACTCAGAGAAGTTTGTTATTATCCACCTTCTGAAGTCTGCTTCTGTCAGTTCGTCAAATTCATTCTCTGTCCACCTTTGTTCCCTTGCTTGTGAGGAGTTGTGATCTCGTGATGAGAGAGAGGCATTCTGGTTTTTGACGGTTTCATTCTTCTTGTGCTGATTTCTTCCCATCTTGTTGGATTTATATGGTTTTGATCTCAGGTAGCTGCTTTGGGAGGTGGCCTTTCCTTTGTCTGCCTGCAGAGACACTGCTGGGCTGCAACAGATTCAGTGGAGCTGCTGCATCTTTTATTTAGTCAGGAAAATTAGGCTGGCTTCTGCAATGGTGGCTGCCCTTCCACCCGCCGAGCTTGATCATTCCTAGTTGCTCTCTAACTAATCTTCTGGATACGAAACTCTAGAGTGAGTGAGAATTTTTTAGCCTGCTAGGCTTTGTGCAGGGGGGGACCTGTCCTGCCATATGGGTTGTTCCCCTGCTTTCAGTTCCCTTTTTTTCTGCGGGGTGGGTAGCTCTGTCCAGCCGGCTTTCTGGCTTTTGCATCAGGCAGTGCTTCTGCCTAGATCTATGCTGACAGTCCCAGCACTGGCTGAAGTTGCTGTTCTGCCTTGTTCAGGCAGCTTTTTGAGGCTTTTCAGTCCAGTGAAGATCTCCTGTTCTGTGGGTTGTAGAGGGCTTGGGTGGAATGTTGTATCCGAACCAAAGTCCCAGATGGGGAGATCCCCTGGTCCTCCAGACAGTTCCTTGCACCTCCTGGGTAGTGCAGTGCCCCACCTTGCCTCAACTTGCCCTATTTGGTTTATACCCACTGTCCAACCAGACCCAAAAAATGAACCTGGTACCTCGTTTGGAATCATGGAGATCACTCGGCTTTTGTGTCTCTCTCACTGGGAGCTGCTTTCTGGAGCTGCCTCTTATTCGGCCATCTTGGGATCCCCCCAGTTTTTAAATTTAATTTTAATTTTTTTGAGATGAGGTCTCAATGTGTTGCACAAGGTGGTCTCAAACTCCTGCACTCAAGCAATCCTCCCACCTCAGCCTCCCAGAGTGCTGGGATTATAGGCATGAGCCACCGTACCCAGCCAAAACATATGTTTTAAGAAATATATTTGCAAACATTGGAAGTACCCTTAGTGGACAGTGTTGATAAAGCCTCCAGTAGTGTACAGTAATGTCCTAGGCCTTCACATTCACTCACCACTCACTCACTGACTCACCCAGAACAACTTTCAGTCCTGTAAGCTCCATTTATTTTAAGCGTCCTGCAAACTCCATTTAGGGTAAGTGCCCTATATAATATCATTTTTCATCCTTTTTTAAAATTATACTTTAAGTTCTGGGGTACATGTGCAGAACATGCAGGTTTGTTATATAGGTATACATGTGCCATGGTGTTTTGCTGCACCCATCAACCCATGATCTACATTAGATATTTCTTTTAATGCTATCCCTCCCCTAGATGCCCACCCCTCAATAGACCCCGCAATGTTCCCCTCCTTGTGTCCATTTGTTCTTTGTTCAACTCATTTTTTATCTTTTATATCATATTTTTCCTGTACCTTTTCAATGTTTACACACACAAATGCTTACCATTGTTATAATTGCCTATAGTATTCAGTATAGTAACAAGCTGAACAAATTTGTAGCCTAGGAGCAATAGGCTATATCATATAGCCTAGGTGCCTAGTAGGCTATGCCATCTAGGTTTGTGAAAGTACACTCCATCCTGTTTGCACAATGATGAAATGGCCTAACAACATATTTCTCAGAATAGATCCACATTGTTAAGTGATACATGACTGTTTATACTAAATATATATTAAAGGCTTCAAAAAGTCGTTCAGTGAAAGATCTCTAATTTGTTAACCCTAGCATTCTGTAAATACTTCCCTCAGAATGTTTCCAAGGAACTCTCATTAGGGTAGTGATTCTCAAACTGTGGTAATAGGAGCCAGCAGCAGCAGCAGCAGTAGCATTTCCTGAAAACTGATTAGAAATGCAATTTTACGACCTACGTCAGATCTATGGCATCAGAAACTCTGGGGTGGGGCCCAGCAGTTTGTGTGATAGTAAGTCCTTCAGGGATTCTGATGCAGCTCAAAGGCAAGAAGCATCGTTAGAAAATTTTACTGTTATTCTCCAACTTAACAGTAACTTTTTGCTTTCTTTCATTAGACTTTCCACAATTTGTATTTTTAACAGTTCCTTCTAATGATATTCTATGAATCTGTGAACTCATATTCTATAATCATAATCTATTCTCTGAATTTTCTTCCTTCTGTACTTCATACAAGGTCATAAAGGGAAAAGTTTTTCATTTCCTTCAAAATGTTTTTCAGAAAATACAGACATTTTTGACATCTTGAAAGATCTGTAACCTGCCTTTTCTCATGTCAGAATTCTATAAAATTAGGAAATGTTCTGATCTCTTTGCATTAACAGAGATTAAATTCTGGTGGCATTATATTTGTCTCTCCAAACAAGCAACATTCTTTTAGAAAAATGTAATTGAAATTGAACTTAAAATGTATTTGTATTTAAAAATAAAAAGAATCTTATTTGTTTTATTTTCACTTTTAATATTTTATTAAAAATAATCGTATTTTACATTGTTTTCATAAATGAATTTTGAACGTTTATATGAAATGCCTCTGTAAAACATGCAGAAGAGTTTTCTTTTTCTGAAGGACAGTGAAATGGGGTTGAACGTGTTAAAGCATAACACTGTATTTAACTCAAGTACATTTAGAACAAAATTACTATTAGGATTTTCTTAGAATGAATCATGGCCAAATTTAACTTCTCAATACTTTTTTGTCACCTATTTTCATGCAAGTAAGAGCTCTCTGGGTTTATATTAGTAGGTCAACTGAAGTTTTATTTATTTTTAGGTAGAAGGACAAAGACTGATAATCTAGAGACTGGATTTTGATCTGGCTGCTGCTGTCCATCAGCAGAATGCCTTGGGGTATCTACTTACAGTAATGAGTGTAAGTAGTACTATCATTATTACTATATTAAACACCCATGGTTAGCAGGAATGTGCTAAAGTCTGAATATGACACAATTAATATGTCACTGTCCCTGCTCAGGGCAACTGCTATTGAAAGGACATACTCACATGATGAGGAAGATAGCAGATACAGTGGTTTGGAGTTAAGTATTACTTCATTGCTGAATCATGGAAAGAGGTTTAGGATGTTGGCTGTGTTTTCTTAAGAGCATCTAGCAGTTTTCATCTGGTTTATCAACTTCTCACATAGGTTTTAAATTACATTTTTATACTTATTATTACATTTCTTTTTAGTTTTCCTCACGGGAGAAAAAGCCAATTCCGTGTTAAAACGCTACCGAAGAGCTAATGGGTTTTTTGAAGAAATAAGACAGGGCAACATTGAGCGTGAATGCAAAGAAGAACTCTGTACATTTGAAGAAGCAAGGGAAGCTTTTGAAAATAATGAAAAAACTGTAAGTATGTTGGCAAATTTTTAAAAAAATTGCACAGTTTTGCCTGTCTTTTTCATCTATATTTGAAATCTGCATCCCTGAATTATGTACATTGCTAGCAACTAAAAATTCCTTTGTTAGGAATTCTGAAAGTGGCATCTAGCTAGTAATATTCTGTGGGTTGGAGTGCTAGGTTCAGTTCCCTTTGTACTTGACTGTCTTTGAGAGCCCCGTTTCTATAGGACTCTGCTGAGCTAGGATTTATCATCTTGGCAAGTTGGAAGGATTTGATTTGCACAAAGCTTTGTACTAGAGGGTTATAGATAATATCACTTTGATGATGATAGTGTTTTAAAAGGTTTTACTTTTCATACAAAAGAAAAGACATCCAGACATCCCTTCCCACTGCGTGAGAATACTCCTCTTTACTTCTCTTTACTCTAGACTACATGCTATTCAAGGAGAGCAGGGATGGGAAAGCACAAGGCAGGGGTAAAAATTCTGTAGAACTGCTCCACAGCTGGAAAGTATGTTACCAGAGGTAGCCATTGTATAAACATCCAGTCCTAGGCAGCAGGAAAATAACCCTAGATGCTAAAGAAGTGGTGTCACTTATGCTAAAATGATACCAAATATACCTTAAGAGCAGCAGATGTAAAAGTTTTAAAGAAAGGGGTAAGAGGAAGAAGCCAAATCTTAGTCAAATCACAGGCTTAGAAACAAGGAAAAGAATATATCATCCATAATACCGTCATGCAATCACAAAGTAGTGTTGGCCTTTTATTTTCTTTCCAGCTTTTGTCTTTTGCATCTGCTTAGTCCTTGTTGGTTTTATTCTATATATGTTACTTTTTTAAAATAATATGTATTTATTATAGAGAAATTTTAAAATACAGTAACATAAATCACTTGAATTTTTAGCACCATCAGTTTTATAATTTTGGGTGTATATCACTCTGGCCTATTTTTACTGCATAGATACTTTATAAATAAGAAAAATAGAATTGTATTAGAAATAGTGTTTTGTACCATAAAGTTTTTAATTAAAACTACCTGAAGTTACTATCAACTATAAACAAAACTTGGTTTTTGATATTGTGTTTTATCAAAGAATAGAAATTTTAATATTCTACTATGGTTTTCATTAGGCTAATGGCTTTTTACCCTACTTTATCATTCTCCTTTAAAGAAATGGTAATAACTTGTTTGGAATTTATTTTCTAAAAGTACTTTATACAAGTGAATAACATTCTTTTGTTATAAAAAACCCACTTTATTGAGTTATGTTTGACATATAAAAAGCTGCACTTATTTAATGTATACTTCTCTGAGTTTAGGGATAGGTATACACCTATGAAACAATCATCACCGTCAAGGCTATAAAGATATCCATCACCTCCCAGAGTTTCCTCTCACTCCCTTTATTATTCTTGTAGTTATATTTTGTGAGTATGGTAAGAATATTTAAGATATGATGTACCTTCTTAGGAAAATTTAAGTATATGATACAACATTGTTAGCTGTAGGCACTATGCTGTATAGCAGATCTGAAGTATTCATTTATCTTGCATAACTGAAACTTTATATTCTTTGCTACTTCTCATTTCTCTTTCCCCAGGTTCCTAGCAACCACCATTGTCCTCTTTGCTTCTATTAGGTCACCTTTTTTAGATTCCACATATATGTGACATCCTATGGTGTTTGTGTTTCTATGCCTGGCTTACTTCACTTAATATAATGTCTTCCAGGTTTGTTCATGTTTTCACAAATGACAGGATTTCCTTTTTTTTATAAGGCTGAATAATATTTCATTGTGTGTTATATTCGTCCATTTTCATGCTGCTGATAAAGACATACCTAAGACTGGGAAGAAAAAGAGGTTTAATTGGACTTACAGTTCCACATGGCTGGGGAGGCCTCAGAATCATGGCGGGAGGTGAAAAGTACTTCTTACATGGTGGTGGCAAGAGAAAATGAGGAAAAAGCAAAAGTGGAAACCCTTGATAAATCCATCAGATCTCGTGAGACTTATTCACTATTATGAGAATAGCATGCGAAAGACTGGCCCCATGATTCAATTACCTCCCGTAGACCCCTCCTACAACACGTGGGAATTCTGGGAGATACAGTTCAAGTTGAGATTTGGATGGGAACACAGCCAAACTATATCATTCTGCCAAATCTCATGTCCTCACATTTCAAAACCAATCATGCCTTCCCAACAGTTCCCTAAAGTCTTAACTCATTTCAGCATTAACCCTAAAGTCCACAGTCCAAAGTCAAGGCAAGTCCCTTCTGCCTATGAGCCTGTAAAATCAAAAGCAAGGTAGTTACTTCCTAGATATAAAGAGGGTACAGTTATAGGGTAAATACAGCCCTTCCAAATGGGAGAAATTGGCCAGAACAAAGGGTATACAGGCCCCTTGCAAGTCCGAAATCCAGCAGGGCAGTCAAATCTTAAAACTCAAAAATGATCTCCTTTGACTCCATATCTCATGTCCAGGTCACACCGATGCAAGAGGTGGGTTCCCATGCTCTTGGGTAGCTCTGTCCGTGTGGCTTTGCAGGGTAAAACCTCCCTCCTGGCTGCTTTTACAGGCTGGCATTGAGTGCTAGTGGCTTCTCCAGGCCTACCATGCAAGCTGTCAGTGGATCTACTATTCCGGGGTCTGGAGGATGGTGGCTGTCTTCTCACAGCTCCACTAGGTGGTGCCCCAGTAGGGACTCTGTTTGAGGGGGAGGGCTCGGACCCCACGTTTCTCTTCTGCACTGCCCTAGCAGAGAGGTTCTCCATGAGAGCACCCCTACAGCAAACTTCTTCCTGGACATCTGGGTGTTTCCATGCATCCTCTAAAATCTAGGCGGAGGTTCCCAAACCTCAATTCTTGATTTCTGTGCACCTGCAGGCTCAACACCACATGGAGGTTACCAAGGTTTGGGGCTTGCACCTTCTGAAACCGTGGGCCGAGCTGTAACTTGGCCCCTTTTAGCAATGGCTGGAGGGGCTGGTACACAGGGCACCAAGTCCCTAGGCTGCACACACCTGGGCCTAGTCCACGAAATCATTTCTACACCTGGGCTTCCAGGTCTGTGATGGGGCCGGGTAAGGGCTGCCGTGAAAACCCATGACATGCACTGGATATGTTTTCCTCATTGTCTTGGGGATTAACATTCAGCTCCTTGTTACTTATGCAAATTTCTGAAGCCAGCTTGAATTTCTCCTCAGAAAATGAGTTTTTCTTTTTTACTATATCATCAGGCTGCAAATTTTCTAAACTTATGCTCTGTTTTCCTTTCTAAATGGAATGCTTTTAACAGATCCCAAATCACCTTTTGGATGTTTTGCTGCTTAGAAATTTCTTCTGCCAGATACCCTAAATCATCTCTCTCAAGTTCATAGTTTCACAAATCTCTAGGGCAGGGGCAAAGTGCTGCCAATCTCTTTGCTAAAACATAGCAAGAGTCACCTTTGCTTTAGTTCCCAACAAGTTCCTCCTCTTCCTCTGAGACCACGTCAACCTGGACCTTATTGTTTATATCACTATGGATATTTCTGTCAAAGCCATTCAACAAGTCTCTAGGAAGTTCCATACTTTCCCACACTTTTCTGTCTCTGAGACCTCTGAACAATTCCAGCCTTTGCCTGTTCCCCAGTTCCAAAGTTGCTTCCACGTTTTGGGGTATCTTTTTAGCAGTTTCCCACTCTACTGATACCAAGTTACTGTGTTAGTCCGTTTTCATGCTGCTGATAAAGACATACCTGAGACTGAGAAGAAAAAAAGGTTTAATTGGACCTACAGTTCCACATGGCTGGTGAGGCCTTAGAAACATGACAGGAGGCAAAAGGCACTTCTCACATGGTGGTGGCAAGATAAAATGAAGAAGACACAAAAGCGGAAACCCCTGATAAACCCATTAGATCTTGTGAGATTTATTCACTATCATGAAAATAGCACAGGAAAGACTGCCCCCATGATTCAATGAACTCCCCTGGGCCCCTCCCCCAACATGTGGGAATTCTGGGAGATATAATTCAAGATTCAGATGGGGTCACAGCCAAACTATATCATGTGTATATATCACATTTTCTTTATACAATGATCTGTCAGTGGACATTTGGTTACTTTTAGTTAGGAGTAATATTTAGAAACCAAGATATAGGAGCTAGAATATGTTCATTGCTACCAGAATTTCATTACTTCTGGACCTTTTAGCAATAGAGCTAGGGAAAAAAAAAATCACACATACCTAAACATGCATATAAATTCTATATATGTAGACATATATGTCTATAGACATGTAAACATAGACATATGTATACATGTAGACATATATGAAAAATAACTAATTCATTCTGCTGTTCTCCAATTCCAATACAACCCCTCAGGGCTCTTCCAGCCATTCTGTATTTGTAGATGTTCTTCCACAATGAAAATTCCAGCACCCAATAACATCAATATATTATTAATAACTCATTTGCTTAGTTGTATCATACACACACAATGGTTTTGGAATTGTATCTATATTGTAATGGGGAAAGGGAGAACTTTTATATTCATGCATGCATGCATGCACACATTTTTTTAACTTCTCATTTGAAAATAATTATAGATTCACAGAAAATTGCAAAGATAATACAGTAAGGTTCCATGTAGTCTTTACTCAGTTTCCCCCAATGGTTATATCTTACATAACTGTAAGATCAAAACTAGGAAACTGACATTGGTACAATCTGTATGTGTAGTTCTGTGTCATTTTATCACTTGTATAGATTTGTGTAACCATCACTGCAATCAGGTAGCAGACCTATTCTATTACCACAAAGTTTTTCATACTACCATTTAATAGTCACACCCACCATCTTCCAAAACCATCCCTAACCCTTAGCAATCACTAATCTGTTTCCATCTCTATAATTCTGCCATTGCCAGAATGTTATATGAATGGAATAATATAATATGGAACCTTTTGATATTGGTTTTTAGAGTCAGCCTAATACTCTTGAGATTAATCCAAGTTATGTATATCAATAATTCATTTCATTTTTGTTTCTGAGTAGTATTCCATGGTATGGCTATACCATGGTTTGTTGAACCATGTGCTTATTGAGAGACATGTGTTGTTTCTAGTTTTTGGCTTTTACAAATGAAGCTGTTATGAATATTGCATACGTTTTTGTTATTGACATAAATTTTCATTTCTGTGGGGTAAGTCCCTAGGAGTACAGTTCTTGAGTTGTGTGATAGGTATATGTGTATTTTTTTAAGACACTGACAAATGAATTTGTCATTGTATAAATTATCATCTTACATTCCCACCAACAGTATTTGAGAGATTGTTTCTTTTATTTATTTATTTATTTATTTTACTTTAGGTGCATACTATGTCTGGCATTTCTCCCCATGTTATCTCTCCCCACCCTCCTCTCCTTCCCCACCCCCCACTGTCTCTCCCCTATCCCCCCAACTGCCCGCAGTATGTGATGTTCCGCTCCCTGAGTCCATGTGTTCTCGTTGTTCAACACCCAACTATGAATGAAAACATACGGTGTTTCGTTTTCTGCCCTTGTGTCAGTTTGCTGAGAATGATGGTTTCCAGATTAATCCAAGTCCCTACAAAGGACATGAACTCATCGTTTTTTATGGCTGCATAGTATTCCATGGTGTATATGTACCACATTTTCTTTGTCCAGTCTATCATTGATGGGCATTTGGGTTGGTTCCAGGTCTTTGCTATTGTACACAGGGCTGCAATGAACATACGTGTGCATGTGTCTTTATAGTACAACGATTTATAGTTCTTTGGGTATATACCCAGTAATGGGATTGCTGGGTCAAATGGAATTTCTATTTCTAGATCCTTGAGAAATTGCCACACTGTCTTCCACAGTGGTTGAACTAATTCAGTTTCTTTCCATACTCATGAGCACTTGATATTGTTACTATATTTTATTTTAGCCATTCTGTTAGGTGTGTAGTGATAACTTCTTGTGATTTTAATTTGCATTTCCTTCATGGCTCATGATATTGAACATCTTTTTATGTGCCTATTTTCTATTTATGTATCTTCTTTGGTGAAATCTCTCTTCATGTCATTGGCTTACTTTCTGATTGGATGTTTTGTTTTATTTTACTGTTGAGCTTTGAGAGTTCTTTTTTGTCCTAGGTTTGGATCTGTTTTCAGATATATGGTTTGTAGGCTATTGAATTGTATATTCTACTACTCTTGTATTGCTTAAGTTTTATCATTGATTCTCAGAGTGAACAAATGTTTTGTTGTTGTTGTTGTTTGTTTTTGGAGACAGATTCTCACCCTGTCATCTAGGCTGGAGTGAAGTGGTGCAATCTCAGCTCACTGCAACCTCTGCCTCCCAGGTTCAAGCGATTCTTGTGCCTCAGCCCCCCGAGTAACTTAGACTAGAGGCACACGCCGTCGTGCCCAACTATTTTTTTTTTTTTTTTTTTTAAGAGATGGGATCTCACCATGTTGCCTAGGCTGGTCTTGAAATCCTGAGCTCAGGCAATCCACCCACCTCAGCCTCCCAAAATGCTAGGATTACAGGCATGAGCCACTGTACCTTGCCATCAGGGTGAACAATGTTTTTACTGCCTACCTCTCTGGTCTTTTATCCATCTCAGTGCTTCTATATATCCTTTCCTACTCACCGAGACAAGGTGCTGCATGTCAGCAATCTTTGAACTAAGTAGAAGAAATTCCTTTAACTGTGAGAGAACTGCTTGAGAAATTTTCTGTACTTCCAGCATCACCTTTTCCTTCCTATAGAATCATTCTCATCTCATTAGACTATGTACCTCAAAAAAAAAAAACAAAAACAAAAACAAAAAACCCTCTCTTAACACATCCCCATCCAGCAACCACTTCATTACTTGAAACTCTTCTGTGTTCTGCCTACATTTACTCCCCTGGTGAGCTTTCCTTTTCTCATACTTCAAATAGTAATAACTTTCAAATTTACATTTGTAGTTCATGGAGGGCAACCCTGAACTACAGATTTGTATGGCTAACTGCCTGCTCAACATGTTCTCTTAGAATCAAATATGGTTGTCAAACTAAACAGACAAATTTGCACCCCTTCCCCCAATAGTAACAATACCAATACAGCCTCTCTGATATCAATAAGTGGTAACTCCATTCATCATGTTTGCTGATCTCCAAAGCTTTTTGCCATCTCTGACTCCTCTCTTTTTCATATCGCATGCCCCCATCTGCAATGGTTGGTTCTAATATTAAAATATACTCAGAATCTAGCCACCTTTCTTCTTGTTACCACTTTACATCTAAGCCACCATCACCTTCTCATCTGTATGATTTTTTGGCCCCTGCCCCATAGTTAGTTCTCAAAACAGGAGGTTGGAGTGATCTTTTAAAGTCTCTTACTTGCAAGGGCTTCCCATCTCCCTCAGTGAAGGCCAAAGTGCTCAGAATCACCCAAAAGGTACTACACAATCAGTCCTCATGTATCTCTACCCCATACCTTCACTCCATATATAGTTATTTCTTTACCATATCTCCTATGACACTCCACCCCTTATTCACTTTGCTGTGGCTTTCTTGTGCCTCTTCACACACACACACACACACAGTACATGTCCTGCCTCATGGCTTTGGCACTTGCTCTCTCCTCTTCTAGATGGATATGTCTGAGTTCCTTCGCTACTCTCAAGTCTTTGCTCAAGTTCACTTTTTCAGTGAGGAAATATCCTACCTTAAATTGCAACCTCTTGTCCCTTCTGTGATTTTTTTTTTCCAAGCCTTGATATCATTTGACACCTATTTGATTTTGTTAACTGTTACTCTCCCCTCCTCTCCAGGACTGTTAGCTATATGAGAGCAACATTTCTTATCTGTTTTATTCATAGCTATGGTCTCTAGCATATAAAGCAGTGCTGACACATAATAGAGGCTAAATAAATATTTGATGAATGAACGAAGGAATGAAGGAATGGATTGGCAAATCACAAAGTACATTTAATTCATGGGAAGGACCAATTTAAAAGTTGTTCCCAGGTTGGCTGTATTTATCCTTTAAAGTCTGTCATCTGAGTTTGTTGATGCCATTAAAACAATCCCATTTAGGATAGGTGTGCCAGCTTTTGATCTAGCAAATGTAATTGAAGTGGCATTCTCATCCTTGATCTATTTCAGAACAAGTATTTCAGAATAATGTTTGTTATATGTTAATGAGGATCTAGCATTGCCAGCACACTTTCATCTTCATCTTGGCAGTGAAGAAAATGATTGGATTTGAGATTTGCTTTATACTTTTAGACTGTCTTTACTATCTTTTTATTTACTAAAATGTATCACTCAGAACACTTTTACTCATATGTTTTCATCATGTTCAGAGACGAAGTATGTGAATTTAGATGTCTGCTTTCAGTAGAATGTTTATTATGTGTAATTATTTACCTAATTTGGAATACATGTCTAATTATACAATGGGAGAAAACATATTGTATTTCACAGTTCTCATTTTCATCATGTAGGAAATGGGTCAGATTTATTCAGACATTATCTGCTAAATGCTTACTATGTAACAGACACAGTATATACAACAATGAATAGGCTGCTCCTCCCTCATGGCATTTGCTCTGGTAGAAGCAGCAGACATATGCACAAAGGCTTATATAAGCATGCTGTAAACCTTAAATATACACAATTTTTATTTGTTGCTTATACCTCAATAAAGCTGAGTTGTCATGCCAAAATCCTCTGCTTTGAGAATTAGATGGACCTTGATTTGGTGTGTGAGCTCTGCCACCTACTGACTGTATTGCTTTGAGCAAACATTTCATCTTTTAGGCCTCAATTTTGATATCTTTTAAAAGGAGGATATTATACCTACAACATTAGGTTTGAGGCTGTGCACTTAGCATAGTGCTTGGAACAGAGAAAACTTTCAATAAATATATTTTATTCTAGTTTTTAGGTGCTGAATTCTTGCCACTTTATTTAGGAATCATTATTTAACCACTATCACTTTTTCTCTCTTCTTTCTATGAGACCATGAGGGTTCTCTACATTTGGAATTGTTCATCTTGCACTAACATTGATAAAACAGTGGTAATTCTTTAAAACAACTATTATAGAACTTTTAATCATATATAATTTCTAGTTTATTTTGCTTGACTTTCCACAGTGTTTGTCTTCAAACTTTAGAGTGTGTAGGAACAGGCTGGGTGCTTTGTAAACCTGCGTAGTCCCACCTAGTACCCAGATTTGGGTTTCTAATTCCATTCCACAATGAAATAAAATAGAATTTTGGGGGACATGGCTCATTATTGGGCTGTAGCATGAAGAATACAAGATGAGCTGGAGCACATTGTAGTGCCAGAAAGTAAGGAAGCGCTAATCCAAAGAATGGGAGCATGTTAAATGGACACAGGAACTAACCTAAAGAAGCTCTTAGTGGCCAAAGCTGAATAATTTTAGCAACAAAATAATGTAGTATTGAATTATAGCTCAAAGCACAAAATACACATGATTATATAATGTTATAAATGAATGAATGAATAGGTGAAAAGAGAAAAATTTACACTATAGAATTTCAAATTATGTAGGTAAATACTCCACCTCAGAAGGTGGAGCTTAATTTTCTTCTTCCCTTGTGTTTGGCTTGAACTTAAAGACCAGTTTTCAAAGAACAGAGTATGGAAAGGGTCAGGGGGTGGGAGCAGGTGGGGTAACTTTACAGTGGAGAAATCTGTCAAACTACTTTGAACTGGTGAGATCAAAGTTATTAAGTCACACATATGATATACTGAGGAGAGACTTCATTTATTTCCATCCCCACAAACTCATAACCCCAATCTTAACTATGAGGAAGTTACAGAGAAATCCAAATCCAAAGACATTCTCCAAAATTTCTGACTACTATCAAAACTGTCAAGTTCATGGGAAAAAAAAATTAGAAAAGACTGGGAAATAGTCACAGACCAGCGGAAACTAAAGAGACATGATGAAATGAAATGTCAATTCGATTCTGGAACAAAAGGGCATTAATGAGAAAACTAATACAATCTAAATAAAGTTTTGTGTTTAGTTAACAGTAATGGACTAGGATTGATTCATTAATTATAACAAATTTACCATCCTAATGTAAGAAGCTCACATTAAGGGAAACTAGGTGAGGAGTACAGGAGAATGTTATGTATTATCTTTGCAACTTTTCGGTACATTTAAAATTATTTTAAAATAAGAAAGTTCATTTTTAAAATGCACAATCCAGGGTTCACAAGTCTCCATGGGGCCACAGAACTTGCTTTATTTGGTAACACTTCATTAGATTCTAAAGAAAGCAGTTCAGCTAAAACCACTTCGAATACTCGGAGCTCTGCAGTGGGTGGTATTTCTAGGAGTATGGATGACTCTTGTGTCTGGGTGCATCATCCCAACTCTATCCCATTCTTGTGCACTCCATGCCATTCTATCCCCAAGTTGCAGCTACATTTTAGAAACTGAGTTATTAATATCCAAGGATCTGAGATCTAAGTTCAGCAATCCCTTTTCAGATAATACCTCTCATTCTAAAGTGTCACCATTTACATTTTTTTTTTTTTTGAGATGGAGTTTCGCTCTTGTTACCCAGGCTGGAGTGCAATGGCGCAATCTCGGCTCACTGCAGTCTCCACCTCCTGGGTTCAGGCAATTCTCCTGCCTCAGCCTCCTGAGTAACTGGGATTACAGGCACACACCACCATGCCCAGCTAATTTTTTGTATTTTTAGTAGAGACGGGGTTTCACCATGTTGACCAGGATAGTCTCGATCTCTTGACCTCGTGATCCACCCGCCTCGGCCTCCCAAAGTACTGGGATTACAGGCGTGAGCCACCACGCCCGGCTAAATTTGTTTTATGTAGAACTTATTGGTGAAGAAAGAGATACACAGTCCGCCTACATACTAGGATATGTTACAAAAACTACATTAGAAACTGTTGAATTCAGAGCCCATGGCAGGAGGTGGCATGTAGACATTTGTGGGTTGGGATTAGCGATTACAAGAAGTACTGTGTCTGAGGTATCTAAAAATTGATCACTAGGTCCTGCAGATCAGTCATTGTACTCGCAGGCAGAAAGTCCAATTCATTGGCACTGTTAAGGAAATTCTTATTTCATTAGCCTCTCATGATCTGCTGATGGCACTAGAGCCAGATTCAGAATATTGTCCCCACCCCTAGTGACTAAAGAGTTGTGAGGGAGGAGGGAATTCAGGAAGGAAAGGAGGTGGAAATCCAGTCTGGGCACAGAAATATAGGAGGCAAACATGGGGCATTGCTGTGGACTTCTAGCCATACCTAATGTATTTCCATTCAAACCTTCTCCTGCCTTCCCTAGATGTATCCCAGACCCTCCTTGGGGAAGCAAATATGAAGTTTCCCTTTAGGCACATGGAGATGGTTTCCTGGAGCTCCCAAAGGCTTCCTCACTACTTTTGGAACCTCTTAAAAATAAGTTAAATAGGGCCAAAATATGTCATTTTTTGCAACTGGTATTCTGAGCTACCCTCTAAAAAGATGAGGAAGGTCCAACTGTTGCAGGTCAGTAACATGTTGTCCCTTATATGGTTCATTTAAAGTAAGTTTTTATTGATTATATTGTTGATATTGTTTTTATAGTCTCTGACAGTTGAGCCCATTTGTAGATTACAAATTCTGTGTAGTGTCAGTTATTCATGTCAAGTTATGGTAGTAACTGAATTAGGAGAATTTCAGCCTGTAGGCTATTAATAAAGTAGTAGACTTCCTTCAGTTGGTGGGGGGATCTCCTGCCCATGCCAGCAGTATGTTAACCTTGACCTAAAGTTACCTTGGCAAGTTTCCTCTCCTAGTGCTAGTGCCAACCTTTTTCAGAACTATCCTCAGAGATTGGGTACCGGTGAGCCTGACAGATTTATTTGTTGTCACTTGTAGAATCATTTGCTTCATGGATTTAATATAACTTGTGGCCCTGTCACCTCTCATGTTGCTGCTTTGGATTGCTTCACTGCTTAATAGGTAGTGTCATGGTTAGAAAATGTTTTATCTATCCATTAGAGACCTGCAACCAGTCAATGGAATTGATGACAATAAAACACTCACATTCAAATTGGGATTTGAATAGAACCCTAGGGCAGCAACTTTGCTTGGTAAATGTCTAGGGCATCTATTATTCCATCTGAAAGACGATGTCACATGTCTCCCATAGCATACTGGGAAGCAGTTAGCTATGAATTCAGAGATTAAGGGGCTAGCTGTTACCTAAGGAATTGTATTCTTTAGCCTAATACACTAAACCTCTCCCTCCAAAAAGGACAAAAAGAAGCAAAAACCACTCAATGATGAGACTGAGGTATTGTGAAATGATATGATAGCCAGCAGAAAATGCCATTTTTTTTTCTTTTTTGTTGGTTTCTGGGCAGATCACCTGAGGTCAGGAGTTCGAGACCAGCCTGGCCAACATGGCAAAACCCCATCTCTACTAAAAATACAAAAACAAATTAGCCAGGCATGGTGGTGTGTGCTTGTATTCCCAGCGATTCAAGAGGGAGAAGCAGTAGAATCACTTGAACCCAGGAGGCGGAGGCTGCAGTGAGCTGAGATTGCGCCACTGCACTCCAGCCTGGGTGACAGAGCGAGACTCCATCTCAAAAAAATAAATCAATAAATTACTAAAAAGTATAAATGATTATGGATAATGAAAAAATACAGCTACTTTGATAAATGTATCCAAGGTAAGTAGATGACCACACCAGTTAAACATCATATTTCATTGAGTCTTCAATCATTTATTCACATTTTAACTTCTCTGAAATTGAGGTGCAGTTTACATACTTTGACATGTCATGGATTTGTTGAAAGCAGTATTTTTCTTCTTTTTCTTTTCTTTTTTTCTTTTTGAGACAGCGTTTTGCTCTTGCTGCCCAGGCTGTGGTGCTATGGCACAATCTTGGCTCACTGCAGCCTCCGCCTCCCAGATTCAAGTGATTATCCTTCCTCAGCCTTCTGAGTAGCTGGGATTACAGGTGCCCACCGCTACACTGAGCTAATTTTTGTATTTTTAGTAGAGACAGGGTTTCACCATGTTGGCCAGCCTGGTCTCAAACTCCTGACCTCAGGTGATCCACCCACCTTGGCCTTTCAAAGTGCTGGGATTACAGATGTGAGCCACCATTCCCAGCCCTATTTTCTTGTTTAATAAACAAAAATGATATATTCTTCAATTCATACTATGTTACATTTGACAAAGTGCAGCAATCAATCACTACTGCTACCCACTCCTCAGAGGTACTGATCTAGATGAGGTGACTACTGTAATTTAGTTATTATTATAGTGGGTATCTGCTGATTTCCTTAATAATGGGCATTTCACTAGTTCTTTCTTTTAGTGTTAGGGTACAGTAGCCCCTAGGGCAGGACATTTTACCATGGCTCTCATGGTTGGTATATCAGTAACTATAGAAATAAGATTCAGTTTATCTATTTCCGAAGTATAATAAAAGGAATTGCAAAAGAATTTCTAACTTTGCCATAGCCCTATGTTGTTAGCCCAAGTCTTGGGTACTATCAAGCTGAAACAGGAAATCTGTCCCCTAGTGAACTACAACAACCAGTAGATCCAAAGAAGGCTCTTGTTTTCCTTGAACTATATATTTTAGAGGGTCACACTAATGCTATAACTTAAAATGGCATTATTATTTCAATATTAAGATAATATTTAATTCCAAAAGCTAATATTTGATACCAATCAGTGATCATCATGAATAGGCTAATGGCTCATTGTTGAAGAATGATTCATGGAATTGGTTCTAATCATCTTTTCATAGCACCCACAAAAACCAAATAAGTCAAGCTCTTCATTTCACAAATGAGGAAATAGCCCCAGGGCTGTCGATTTGCCCATTTCCTCATTACAAGATACTGATGAAGCCCAAAATAGGAGCCAGGTCCCAGGTCTTCTGTTTCTGTCTTCCTCATTCCTTTCATCCTCTCCTCCTCACTGAACACAATGCTCTCCTAATTTAATTAGTGACAGTTATGCTGGGGTTTTACAATGAAACAATTTACCTTCAGGCTTCTTATGCCAGTTCTTATTGGGCCAGTAGTAAAGACAAATGACATCATACTTATGTAAGCTCAGATATGATAGAAACAGAAAAAGTGGTGGCTGATACCTATTCTTAGCCTTAGCCTTTGTCTTAATTTCTACTGTTAAAATTTTTTTTTTTTTTTTGAGAGGGAGTCTCACTCACTCCGTCACCCAGGCTGGAGTACAGTGGTGCAATGTTGGCTCACTGCAGCCTGTGCCTCCTGAATTTAAGTCATTCTCCTGCCTCAGCCTCCTGAGTAGCTGGGACTGTAGGCACCTGCCACCACACACCCGGCTAATTTTTGTATTCTTAGTAGAGGTGGGGTTTCACCATGTTGGCCAGGCTGGTCTCAAACTCCTGACCTAGAGTGATCCAACCACCTCCACTTCCCAAAATGCTGGGGTTACAGGTGGGAGCCACTGTGCCCAACCTCTACTAATTTAAAATTCTTTAGAACAACGTCCTTTGGGATAGACAAAGCAGGTAATATTCTTACCATCTTTAGAGCAGTATTTTAAGTGTCCAAAAAACCGGTAATACTTCCGACTTCTGAATGGAATTGGAACTTGTGGCTTTTGAATCTTAAGCCAGTACTCATCAGCATCATACCATGTAGCTGATACACTTGCAGCCTAAGGCATAATGTCTTGAAGAGAAGGAAACCTAATAGAACCTACAATATAATTGGGACAGTTTGGGAAGAGTATAGGAGTAGGCTGATTTCCTGTTATCTGAGAAGTGGCAATCTGAACTTTTAGACAGATAATTTTGAACTTTTTGGTTTGATACTGAGATCAAGTTCAGGGCAGCTACCTTTAAGTTAAAGAAACTGATGAGTCTAGAGTAATGTTTAAAAAGGTAGAGGAGATAACAAAGAAGTAGTTCTATCTAAAGGTATTGAAAATTTTCAGTGCTACAGGGATTCATTTTTATTACTTGGAAAGACCGATTATAAAGACACAGGAGCATATTAATAAGTAAAATGGGATAAATTTTAAAAAATTATAATTCCCTATTAACCTAGGTTGTTTTTGTTTTTGTTTTTGGTTTTGGTTTTTTTTGTTTTGTTTTGTTTTGTTTTTGAGACGGAGTTTCGCTCTTGTTACCCAGGCTGGAGTGCAATGGCACGATCTCGGCTCACCGCAACCTCCGCCTCCTGGGTTCAGGCAATTCTCCTGCCTCAGCCTCCTGAGTAGCTGGGATTATAGGCACGCGCCACCATGCCCAGCTAATTTTTTGTATTTTTAGTAGAGACGGGGTTTCACCATGTTGACCAGGTTGGTCTCGATCTCTCGACCTTGTGATCCACCCGCCTCGGCCTCCCAAAGTGCTGGGATTACAGGCTTGAGCCACCGCGCCCGGCTAACCTAGGTTTTATATTAGTTTTTCATTAAAACTGTTGCGTTACACTTTGCTGTTTTCTATTTTATTTTATTAGTGTTTTAAAATTGAGACAGGGTCTTGCTCTGTTACCAAGGCTGGAGTGCATCTGTTAACATGGCTCATTGTAGCTTCAACCTCCTGTGCTCAAATGATCCTACCATCTCAGCCTCCTGAGTAGCTGAGGATCACAGTTGCATGCCATGATTCCTGACTAATTTAAAAAAAAAATTGTGTGTACAGACAAGTTCCCATCATGTTTCCCAGGCTGGTCTCGAACTCCTAGACTCAAGTTTGATCATCCTACTTTGGCCTCCTAAAGTACTGGGATTTATAGGTGTGAGACACCATGCCCAGCCATCTATTTAAAAATATTTAAACTCAAGGCAAGCTCTAGACAAAACAGAACTAATTCTGGAAGAAGATATAATATGGGAAACAGAAGAGAATATTACCAAAAATATCACATTGATATTCTCAGAATTTAAGGAAACAGTAGGTTTATAAAATGAGATGAAGCTGTTACAGAGGGGAACAATTAGAGGATAAGAGAAAGTCCGTGGACATTAGAAATGTTACTGCAAAACTAAACATTGAACAGAGGTCAGACAATGCAGAGTTCAGTGGGTTGCACATGAAACATAGTGCCCACTCTACTCCCAGCCCACTTACCTGAAAGGGAGTGTACCCCTCCCCCAATAAGGGACCCAGATACCCACTTCTGGTCCCCTATCCACCATTAGCCATCCACTTTCAGCCAACCACTACCACCACCTGCTTACCATGCTCCAAGCTGCGTGTCATGGCCACCACCCCGGTGTTGCAGGTATACCAGAACTACCACCCCAGCTGCGAGGCCACCATTAACATCCACATCAACCTGGAGCTCCACGCCTCCTACATGTACCTGTCCATGGCCTTCTACTTCGACCAGGATGATGCAGCCCTGGAGCACTTTGGCTGATACTTCCTGCACCAGTCACACGTGAAGAGGGAGCATGCCCAGGAGCTGATGAGGCTGCAAAACCAGCACAGTGGTCACATCTGCCTTTACAACATTAGGAAGCCAGAGCGTGAAGACTGGAGAGCAGGCTCCAGGCCATGGAGTGCACCTTTCACCTGGAAGAGAACGTCAACCAGAGCCTCACGGAACTGCACCAGCTGGCCCTTGTGAAGGGTGACCCCCAGCTGTGCGACTTTATGGAGAGCCATTTCCTCAACCAGCAGGCCAAGACCATGAAAGAGCTAGGTGGCTACCTGAGCATCCTGTGTAAGATGTGGTCCCTGGAACCTGGCCTGGCAGAGTACCTGTTTGACAAGCTTACCCTGGCCAGCAGCAAGAAAGAGACCTGAGCCCAGATGGGCCCTATAGCCATAGTGTGCCTTACACAGGTCGGGCCACCAGGAGGGGCATGCATGTTACCCTTTCACAACGTTCTCTTCAGTTTTTTCCTTTCAGTTTTACCATGGCTGGCAATAAAGTTAACTGGTTCTCAAAGCAATGAAAGGGTCCAGTTGATGCGTGCCTGCAACACTCTCACCTTTTAGGAATCGGGGCACATCTCCATACAGGTTTAAAGTAGGTATCCAGCAGTCTCTCCACCCAGCTCTGCTCCACTCCATCTGCATGCAGCTCAGGATCTGTGCGAGTGGAGGGAAAAGTATTCTATGCGCCCCTGGAAAACACATTTGTCTTCCCCTTAGAAACTTTGAGAGCATGTGGGATAGGGTTGGGTGAGGTGGGGTAGGGTGGGGTGAGATGGGTGAGGTGGGTGCGATTGGGTGGGGTGAGCAGTCTTGGGCCATGGTATCTGTGGGTGCATGTGCATGATACAGTGTAAAACATGGTATGGAATTCATACTAGTGGCTGCCTCTGGGGGAGAAGGGAAGGCAATGGGATTGGGCAGGGATTAAAATAAAGGGGGTCATCAATTTTTCATGAAAACTTTTTTGTTTGAGTAAGCAAAGGATAACTTTTCTTGTTTCTAGACAGCATGATGGGGGCTCTGGGTGACAGCAAGGCAGAATATGTCTTTGCCAAGCTCACCCGGAGTGACAGATAATGGGACTGAGCCTTAGGTTGGCTTCCCCATAGATATGGGGGTGATTTCTTGCATATTGCCCTTATAAATCCTCTACTCCTGTTTTTTTTTTTTTTTTAACTTTCAATTGTGCCATTTCTTCCAATAAACTAATATGGAAAAAATATACCTCAGTAAAAGTACTGAAAAATAACAGGTCAAAGTTGGAGGTCCAATTTGTGATTCAGAATAGAAAGTAGAATAAATACTCCCAACTGTTAAGCCAGTGACTGGCTGTTTTGAAGAATGTAGAGGGGTGAGGGAGAGTTGAAGGTGCAGACCAGGTAGAGCAATTGTAGCTGATCCAGGTGAGGGTCTAGTGTGGCTTGAACTGTGCTAGTGGCTGAGGATATGAAGAGAGATTCACTGGTTCCAGATGGATTTTGGATAAAGTGACAAGTTTTTCTCATGGACAGGAGGCGAGGACTGGGAGATAGGGAAAATAATCTAAGTTCTGGTGTTTGATCTTGAGGATCTGTGTTGATGTTGCTATTACTAACCTCAGGACATTTGCAGTGGGGACACCCAGGGTAGAGGGCTACGGAATATATGTCATGTTAAGTATTGGATCCTTATTAGATACCCAGGTGGAAACATCAGTCAAGTAGATGGAAAAATGAATGTCAGATTTGGAAATGTATCTATGGGAGACATTGTATAGATGATACTGAGGTCATGTGATTGGATGAGCTCATCAGAAAAAGAGTGTAAGAGAGTGTGACAAATCCATCCCCAAGCTCAGGGCAGCTAACATTTAGGGGATAGTTGAGATGTGTGAACACCCGGAGAGTTTCTGGACCCACCTGCCCATTACCTTGTTCAGACCATGGCTCCCAGTGTATTTTCAAATCAGCTTGTGCTGATGTCAGTGTGACCTCTAGCTTCTCCTTTCTAGATGTGGAGAAGAGTTCTTTCATCTTGTCTTATGACTATGGATAGAATGTAATTATTTCCCAGTAAGAGAGATTCCTTAGACAACAGGTAGTGATGTAAGCCTACGTTTTTTTTTCTTTCTCCTTTGACAACTCCTGCCACATCTTTCAGTCTGTTCTCTACCTAAACAGATGAAATTTGTATATAAACCTTAGATTGCATGTTTCTGAAAAACTACTTGAAACGTTATGTTCCTTTAGTGCTACATGTAGATTATTATATAAAAAATAAAAATTACAGGTTTTATATGCAGTATTCAAAGTTACATCTGTAGCTCGATTTTTCTAACACTGATTGGTTTGAACAGTAGTAAAATATGAAGAAGTTTAGCTATACGATCATTACTTTATTTGATAACTGTATTTTAACACTTTCTTAAAAATGAGGATTATGATCATTTAAGCTTCCAGAAGTTGTTCTTGCCCCTTTACTATTCTAAGTCTAATTTGGTCTTCTCACTGTATTTCTTTATCTGCCTGATTTGAGGATCTCTCTCCTCTCTTGGACAAAATGACTTTGTCTGTGACTTTGTCTCAGATCATACATACATTTTCTCTACTAGATATGAGGACGAACAAGGGGACCATCTCTTTGTGAGTGCTTACCTTTTTAAAACCATCTGGTCAGTGAGGATGCTTCTTGCTTTCATATTTTGGAGAGAGAGTTTGCTACAGTGGTTTCTTAACTTCAGATTGCCTGGGTTCAAATCCCAACTTAGCCACTCGACTTGGACAAGTCATTAAACATTTTTGTGCCTCAGTTTCTTCATATATAAAATAGAGATAATAAAACCATCAACCTCATTACGTTGCTGAGATTAAATAATCTATGTAAATCACTTACAGCAATACCTGGCATGGTGTTAAGTACATTATGTGGTAGCTGTGAGTTTTCACCATCATCACCGTCATCCTCCACTCACTTCAAAGATCATTTGTATTATGTATCCTTTGGGGGAAAGGCTTCAGTTGTATACGTTAGCACTGGGGGTCTGTCTTATATTTCTACCCATCATGTCACACTGCATACAGAGATGGGAAAACCCTTAGAAAATGGTTTGGTTGTCAGGTTCCACCAGGACTCAGGAGGGTACATGGCTGTTTTTGCTGTCCCACATTCAGGCTGAAGACTGGGGACAGGTTCTGTTGTGATAGCTTTTTGTGGCAATCCCCCTCAATTCTGTCTCAACCAGCTTTCCCTTGAATTCACCCCTAGTACACTGTGCTTGTTCTTCCCAATCCCAGGTTGCCTGAGCCTCCTAGTTCCATTCAGAGCTTCCTCCTACTCCTCAGATATGGATAAGAGCAACAGGATGAAGTCCTAACCCAGATCCACACCTTCATGTGGATATTTGGAGCTGAAAAGGAGAAAAATGGCTAGGTGGGGCTTAGCAAGAAAATGAGAAAAAGGGAACGCATTAGGGCCACTGATATCATAACTAAAATCAATAAATCATCATGATGCTTGGCATAGAGGTTCTCAAACTTTTCTGCTCATTCAAATCACCTGCAGAGGTTTTAAAAAATTTCAGTGCCTAGATCAAATACATAAGTCTCTGGGGCAGGACCTAGTCATCCCAGACATTGAAAACCAGCACTAGCATCTTGCTGCTCAAAGTTTGCTCTGGACCAAGAGCAACAATGTAAACTGAGAGCTTGTTAGCAATGCAAAATCTCAAGCTCCACCCCAGAGCGACAGTATTAGAGTCTGCATTTTAAAAGGACCCCAGGTGATGAGTACGCACACCGAAGTTGTTGAAACACTGCTTTAACGTCCTGGTTTTCTATCCTAGCTGTACCTTAGGATAACCTAGGATACTGAACAATAATACTGATGCTTGAACTTGATGAACTTACTCAATCATGCCCCCATGTATTTACTGCGTAAAACACCAAAAACTTACTGTAACTTCAACAACAATTATTGAACTGACAAATATCCAAAAAGACTTGGAAACCTTTTCTCATTTCTGTTTATGTTCCACACACATACACGTTATGTTCCACATACATATAAATGCATGTGCACACTTTTAATCATTCTGTTTTATAAATTGGCAATCCATTTGTTTTTTCAAAACACAGGTTGGAAAAATATGGCCTAGAAGCCAAATATAGTCCACCATCTGTTCTTGTAAATAAAGTTTAATTAGAACAGATGCATGGCCATTGATTTACATATTGCCTGTTGCTGGGTTCATGCTGCAAAGGTACAGTTAGTATGTAAGACTAAGACTGTATGTCCTACAAAGTCTAAAAACTTTGGAGCTCTTAACAGAAAAAATGTTTACCAATACCATTGTATAGTAACTTATCACAAGCCCTGATTTTACCTAATACTACCAAATATTTTTAAATGTGCAATTGTCTTTATACCTCCAATATGTTCATTGCAATTTGGTGCATAATTTCCCTTTTACATACAACATGTAGCATAAACAAAAGCAATGTACTGTATTAATTTAACCTAAGATGATAATGATTTAATATAGCACATCCGTGTAAGAGAAGTATAGAAAATACTTTTGGTTACTTAGCCAACAGCCATTTTACTTCTTCATCCTTGTTAAGGCAACATTGAATTTTTTTTTGAGGGGGACAGTGTATAACAATGTGTCCTATTCCTAGTAATAAATCAAATTTACACAGGTCCCTAAACTTCGTCTGCATCTCTAACTGGCTGCTTTCTCAACCTGTAATTCATAGTCAGGATTCTAGAATGGGTTACCTGTACCTGTTGACTTCCCAGAAGTAATACATATCTTTAAGTGTTGGAAGAAGTAATACATTACATAATGTTCAGAAGTAAAACATATAAGATGATACGTGATGAAGCCTTCCTCATGTCCCTGTCTTCAGGCTCTCAAGTGTCTTCCATACCAGGTCAACCTGAAAGGTAACCTTACTTAGGAGTTTTTTGTATATCCTTTCTTTCTTCCTCTGTTTTGTATGTTGCTAGAACAGATTCCCTGAGACTAATTTATAGAGAGATTTGTTTAGCTCATAGTTCTGCAGGCTGGGAAGTTCAAGAGCCATGGGGCTGGTATCAGCTCATATTCTGGTGGGGGCTTTTGTGCTCTGTGGTGACATGGCAGAGAAGGTCAAAATAGAAGTAGGCACATGTGAAGAGGGACCAAACCTGAGGAAGAGCCTCCCTTTATAACAACCCACTCTCTCGGAAACTAATCCATACCTGTGAGAACTAAGCTAGTCTCTCCAGAGGAAAAATTCACTGACTACAGTGAGAAGGCCACAAAGACATTCATGTGCCACCCCAGATTCAAACACCTCCCACTACGGCCCACCTCTCAACACTGCCACACTGGTAATTTAACTTCTAACATGAGTTTTAGCAAGAAGAAACCTCATCCATACCATAGCATTTACAAACTTTTGTTTTATAGAGAAGTACGCATGCATGGAAATATACCAAATAGTAACATAATCCACAGGATCCTGTACCTTATGTTTTTCTCCTTAATAATATGAAAGAATGAGTTTTTAGCAGTCAGTTTACATACTGGTCACTAGTGATATTCTGGAACTTGGGATTCCTCCTTTTGGTTATTACATCAGGACAGGTACCAATCCCCCAGCTACTTTGGTTCTGTTACCAGTGAAGGGTCTTGACAAATCATCCACGTTCCTGACATACTGAGCAAAGATTTGGACAAAATGCACAAACAAAGCAACAAAAGAACGAATCAATGAAAGCATAGATGTATTGAAGCAAAAGTATGCTCCACAAAGCTGAAAAAGCAGGTGACTAAAGAGCCCTGGTTACAAAATCTTCTGGGGTTTAAGTACCATATAGAGGTTTCCTGTTGGTTACACCCTGTGTAAATGAACACCTGGCCTGTAACTAGTCAGAGGCCAGGAAGTGAAGTTATACCCTGTGCAAATGAAGACTTGGCCTGCAACCAGCTGGAGGCTAAAGTTGAGTTACACCCTATGCAAATGAAGACTTGGCCTGTGACCAATCACAAGCTGAAGTGAAAGCTCCCTGTCTCCAGACTCTATTCTTCTGCTCAGTTCCATTCAAGTGTCCTGAATCCAAACCAAAACTGTTTCTAAATAATTCCATCTAAATTATGAGTTTCCTTTATGTAACTTGTGTGCCACCTTGCAAAATATAGTGCCCAGCATGAAACAGCATGCCACCAACCTTTGGTCTTCCCCCAGCCATATCATCTTCAACTGGTAGTAAATTGAATTGATGCTTATCATGCTCAGCATTATGTTGTTTCCCGTTAACTTGTCCATCTTCTACTGACAGTTTTCAAGATAATACCTTACTTTTTGAAGAAAGTATACAAAATATATCTTTTAAGATACTTTTTAAAGAGCTGGAGTCTCCCTGTTTCCCAGGCTTCTCTCTAACTCTTGGGCTCAAGGGGCCCTCCCAACTTGGGGGATATTTCTACCTTCTACTCTCAACAAGGCAGCTTTTGTAGTTAGGATTTGTTTTTAGTCCCTCGTCTCCTAAGGTCCTTCCTTCCCTTTAATGTCATTCTCCTTCAAGGATAGGGAGAAGCTCTAGGACAGCGTGTATATAAATGCTGCTAGGCCCTCCTCAGCAATACAAATTCACTTCTTATGTAGGTTCTAAGCTGATTAATCAGATCGTAAAACTTGTCTTTGCAATTATGAAGGCCTCAAGTCACTCACATTCTGTTTGTAAATGGCAGTGAGAACATTCAAAACAAAAAGGCGCATATTTAATAAAAGTAAAACAAATATTATTTGTAAGAATCTTACACCTACTTAATTTTGTTCTAGCACTCAGCTCACAGGATGAAACATCTACCTCTTGAGGCTCTTCCTTTGAAATGGTTGTCAGACCTCTGTGGCAGCTCCAGATTGTGTTTATCACTTCTTTAATTTTATCCTGAGTGAAAACTATGGAGTTTCTTTAATGACTCTTTTCTTCATTCAGTCTTTTACATTGTGCTTAAGAGTGCTATAAAAGTATGAAATGATTCAATTATGATAGTAATTCTTGTTTAGGAACACACGTTTGTGCCACATTTTATTGCCAGCCACTAATGTTAAATGCTTCTAAAGCACTGCTCTACCAAGTCTTGAAATCATTTGCTTATTCTAAATACCTTACTGCTGATTTCAAAATAAAAAGAACTGCGTAAATAGCTTACAGAAACATAATCTGAAGTTATTTGTTCAAATTATAATTATTAGAACTGATTTCAAGTGAATTTTCTTCTGACCCTCAAGGACATATCGGTCTCTTTTCCAAATAAATAAATCTGTCATTGTGTTTTTATTCAGATCATTGTTTCCTTAATTGAAAGTATTTAATCTATAAAATGAAGCAGCTCGCTTTTGACTACGTATTGAAAATGATGGAAGATTGAATTTTAGGAAAGTTGCCAAACTGGTTCCGAATTGCATCAGGGCAGATTGCTTGTTGGTTTGCACTGGCGCCAGACCTCTTGGGTTGAAATCCCAGCTCCAACGTTTAGATGACCTTGACTTTATCATTATATAACCTCTCTGAGCCTCCATTTCCTCATCTGCAAAGTGGCGATGATAACAGAGCCTATAGTATTTGATGTGTTAAGGATTAATTAAGTTACTATGTGTATAATTAAAATCTGGTTTACTAATTCAGTTTTTGCCTAAGCTGTGTTTTTATCCATTCAAAATAAATGTGCAATTATTTTTCTTTAACTTTTTACCAAAGGGGAAAAATTAGTCTAAAAATGTTTTACTTCCTAGAATTCCAAAAAAAACGGAGAAACTGGATTATCCAAGTAGGCGTGCAAAAAAGATTCATGTAGATTAATGTTTGGATATTCCAAAGTAATGTGAACAATATAAAAGAGCCACATTGTATTGGATTTATTTAAGGTTAGCATCATATAATTATTTAATTCAGATATATTTATTGGTATTTTGGGATAATTGAAATAGATTAAGAGGAAGTGGTGATCTGAGAGACTGCAGAGAGAGGGTAAAGTCTCACCTGCAGATAAAGGAAAATTTACTATGGATCAGATACTTGATAAGTCTCATTTATTCTACTTAGTGCAGTTTGATTCCAAATTTGTAAGACTGTTATTTTTTAGGAGTACAACTGTGATTGGCAAGTGTATGGGAGAAAGAGATGTAAAACATTTTTTAAATGATGTAAACCAAAATGTGAATACTGCTTATATCTTTATAATGGAACTCCAAGTGATTTATTTTCATTTTTGCTGTTTTTACATGAGTAAAATTTTATATAATTAAGTTTTTTCAATCCTAAAAGGGACCGTTATATAGAAAGTTAATAATGTGCAATTTTAGCAGCAAATTTATTGTGTAAAAAGTCTTCATACATCTATATTTAATAGTTTTTACCTGTGAATATATTTCAATATTAGTGAAGCAAATGAGTCCTTTGACAATTTCAGCTTTTGATATTATCCTGAGATGAATGCTGTATCCAGACTCTACTTTTTCTACTTTGGGCTTATTTTAGTATTGAATCTTGCATATTTTCATCTGGATTTTTAGGTGAAATTCATTGCAAACCTGTACAGCCTTTAATCATATAATATTTCTTACAACATGTCCAGTTCCTCTTGGAATTACCGAATGTTAGAGCAATAATGTACCTCAGCGATCTCCTTCAGGAGTCATTATTATGACCACAGGGTACTTTAAAAGGCTATATGATTAAGTGAAGTAAAATATATGACTGTAAAACAAGAAGCTTTAGTGCCCATAGTATTAGTTTGGACCAGATTTGGTGTTTTATGTAGATTCGATGCCCCCATAGGACATCTGAGTTCAGAATTCCAGATGTAGTCCAATTCCCTCTATTTGTCCATTTGTGCAGTGAGCTAACTCCTCTCCCTGACTCTTCTTTTTCCAATTTGCATTCCAAGGGTTCCCTCTCTTGATGCCAGATAATCGAATAACATGAAATGGCAGGCATTTCAGATATTATCTGTGACCTGTAATACCTGCAAATAAATATGATTGTGAGAAAAGCACTTTGATAAATGTAATCAGTAGCATTGCAGTTGAGGATGGTCTTTGTATCAAAGTAAGGGATATGTAATCAGTCATTCTGAAGCAGAGATTTGATTATGATATATCCAATTAATTATAATCACTAATGTGTATTGAGTGTTTATATGCCAGGGACTTAATTAGACATGTTAAAAATGTTATGTCACTTAATGCACAGACAGCCTATAAGGTAGTTTGTATTATCCCATTTTACATGTGAGAAAATGGAGGCTTAAGGAGTTACTTGCCCAGGTTTCATAAGTAGTAATTGGGTCAGGTTTCCTTTCTGTCTTTTAAATAATTGCCCCTACATTCATTAAAGTCTTGAACTACTAGACTAATTTTCATTTGGGATTAAGGTCCAGGTTTAGAAGTAACCTAGTGCGGTTTTCTCACTAGTCTGAGGTCTCTCCTAGGAACCATATGTAATTTTGACCTTTTGTCAACATCTGTGTGCTAAACTTTGGGAGTGGAGAGGGAGCTGAGGAGGAATGTCTGGTGGCAAGAAACTCCAAACAGAACCATTGAAAAACAAGGTGTTTCTGGAGTGTTTGAGCACTGAAAGACTACAACAGACTAAACTCGTACATACTATTAATGATGATAGGGATCATGTGATGAGAATCTTGTAGTTGAATATGCAAATTGACGATATTTAACATTTTAACAGTAAATTAGTTGGTATAATTAGTAAAGGGGAAAAGCCTTATTATTTTTTCCCTCTAAAGTGTCATAGCTGAAAGTATTAATAACTCCAAGTTGTAAAAAACACTCTTGGATTGTGACTGAGCATTTTAGGGAGGATGCAGAATGAGCACAATAGTGTATTTGTAATTTCTTGTCACATGGAAAATATAGACTGTAGGTCCTTTGATTCAACAAATTTGGTTTTGGGTTTTGTTCATTATGTTCATTGAACCCAGACATTTATTCATCTGGTATTTTCCATCTTTTATTCATACTGATTTTCTATTTATTTTGTATTGTATTTTCAGAAGGAGTTTTGGAGCACCTACACAAAAGCGCAACAAGGGGAGAGTAACCGAGGAAGTGACTGGTTTCAATTTTACCTTACCTTTCCATTAATCTTTGGCCTCTTCATTATCCTCCTTGTCATTTTCCTAATCTGGAGATGCTTCCTAAGAAACAAAACTCGTAGACAGACAGTGACTGAAGGCCACATTCCTTTCCCTCAGCACCTTAATATCACCCCACGCCCCCCACCAGATGAAGTGTTTGATAGCAGTGGATTGTCTCCAGGCTTTCTGGGATACGTAGTTGGGCGCTCAGATTCCGTCTCTACTCGCCTGTCCAATTGTGATCCCCCACCAACCTATGAGGAAGCCACTGGCCAGGTGAACCTGCGGAGGAGTGAAACAGAACCTCATTTAGACCCACCCCCGGAGTATGAGGACATAGTCAACTCCAACTCAGCCAGTGCCATTCCTATGGTGCCTGTGGTCACCACCGTCAAATGAAGCTACAAACCTCTTTTTACTCTAATCATTTTTAAAATACTAATGAAAGAAATTTCTAGCACTTTACCACTACATAAATGTTCATTGACATATTTTATTGGACTCTTACAGCATACCACTTCACACTTTCTGGTTTTATTTTCTTTAGTTTTGCTTCTTGTTATGGAATCATTATCCATACTCATTTTTGCTAGGGGAAGTATATGAATAGGGAAAACATACTAATGGGGTCTTTCTGTGATGTGATGAGACATACATGGAAGTGTATATGTTTATAAACATATATACATGTGTATGTATCAACACAGAATATATAAAGCTGTCTTAAAAATCCATTAACTTCTACCTAAATCACCTGGAAAGAGAGCATTACTCACCAAAATTGCAAAACAAGGGTACCAAGAATTTGTGTAATAGCCAGTGACATGCTGCAAATTTTTGCAAACAGAATGTAGTTAGCATGTTTTCTAATTGTTCCTGGCTTTCGTTAATTTGACATTTCTCCATCTACCTTAAAAAGAAAAAAATTACACATAGTCATTCTCGATGTTATAAATATCTCAGAAAGAGAAAGAGTGTGTGTGAGCAATAATGCATAAGCTAGTAATAACTTGCTTACAGCAGATAGCAATAAGGTCATTGGTGCCATTCGGCTTGTTTTGTAATAGGGATTTATTTTTTGCTTGACCATTCTTCTCACTTCAAAAATTAAACAGTGTTTTCTTAGCATGTTGAATATCTCCTGCAGTGTATATTAACATCTTGATGAGACAGATTTCCTGGCAATGAAATAACTTCTAAAATGGATATATGTGTGGATTAATGACAGGGAATAGATACCCATTACTCCTTTACTCATAGATGGTAATAATCTTCTCACTGTTTTATTGCCTTTTACTGTACATTCTACACTCTCTCCTACAGAATTTTCAAGCCCTTCTATGAGTTTCGTTGAAATAAAATTTTTGAAATTATTTTCTTAATGTTTTTATATAGGCTGATGTCTTTGCCTCAAGATTGTTAGGAGGTAATTTTCCATTAGATGATGACTGTGATTTTTATATTGCCCTCCAATTGCTAGAAGATTATGAAGTCCATGTTATGCTAGGTGCACACTAAATCTAGTAATAGCCCCACACAGATCTCATCATTGTTGCTACTTCGTTTTGTATTTTCATCAGGTATTTTTTTAACTGCAGGGTTCTTACTCTTTTCTTGGAGCAGAGGGAACAGGCTGTAAATGGATTGCCAACATAAGCTGGCTCAGAAATAAAAGAAAACAAGAGAGTTGTTTCATAAAGTTTCATTTTGTATGCACTGATGGCAAATTCATTAGGTCAGTTCAAGGAAACATTTGTACCACTTCCAAACCTTCTCAGCGTTGGATAAAATGATTGATGAGGCAGGCAGAAGGAATGCAGGTTTCCGGTGTGTCATTTCCTGCTGCTTCTAGCTCCATCCCTATGGACCCCTCCCCCAATCCTGCCCTGGAACCTAAGGAAGAAGGAACACTGAGGGAAATCCTGAAGTAGGAGTTAGATGACCTGAATTCAGATCTCCCTCCATCACATACTTGCCACCAACTGTACCTTGAACAAGAACCATATCTGACCCTCAACCTCCTCAACTCTAAAATGGAGATAACATCACTTGTCCTGCACTTCTCTAAGGGCTTTTCAAGGATCAAATGAGATGGTGTATACATAAGAAGTTTGTAAAATGTGAAGAGCTATCTACATCAAATTCGTAATGTTGTCATTGTGCTTCAAGGAAAATTTTTCCCTCTGTTTTCCTAAATTGTATGAGAGCTTTCACATAGTGAGAAACAGAGCAGGCTGCCCCATAAATGGGTAACATATTCCTAATCTGAGTGTATGAGCTGTTAGAGAACCCCTGCCATGCTCTGGTCTATACTGAAACTGTGCCAACTGAAAGATGATAGCCCACACAGCACAAACAGGTTTAAGCAAGTGTTGGAAAGGGAACTAAGGCATTTGTGCTTAGGTAATAGGCTTAGTAGCTTTCATGGACTAAAAGTGATTGATTATATCTTCACCCTGGTCTCAGAAATGACATTTTTAGTTTTGCCATGAGTATACATCAATCTTTGGCTTCTAAAAGATCAAACACTCCCTACTTTAAAGCTAAAGTAGGGAGTGTTTGATCAAGCGAATTGTGTATGTATGTGCGAGTTTTTTGTTTATTTTTAAATGAAAATTAAGACACCTTTTGTGTGGACATTTTTTGTCATTAATGTCGGGCTTTAGATTAGACCAGCAGTTTTCAAAGTATGGCCCATGGGCCCATGGACCCCTGGGTTCCTTGAGAGCCTTTCGGGGGGACTGTAAGATCAAAATATTTTTATAATAATGTTGAAGACGTTGTCTTTTCATTCTATCTCAAAAAGAGTATTGCAAATCTAAAACAATGCCATCTTCTCACAAATCTCTTTCTCTTTTTGAAACTATGGCTATTTTTCATAAAATGTTATTTGTGTTAGCATGTAATGGGTTTATTATGTTTAAATAAGTTAATACTTTAAAATTTTTCAGGATTTTTTTAGTATGGTAAATGTTGATAGATACAGACCTCATGAACAAAAGCACTTTGGCATCGAGATCCTCAATAAATCTTGAGAGTATAAAGGGGTCCAGAGACCAAAAGTTTTAGAAGTACAAGATTAGACACTGGAGCAGGATATTTTGTTACTAAGTATGATTTCTAGCAACCTTATTTTATACTTTAAACTCCTGATATTGGATTTAATGCTGCCTTTTAGAGACACCTGAATTGCAGTATCAGAATAAATGTTGATGTTTGAAGCTAAAAAGCCAAATGCTTAAAGTGACCAATGACTATAGCATTTTAGACTGTTGGTTAAATAACATACTACTTCACAGTAATAGCTCTATCAGCCACAGATCTGATGGTGGCTTTTGCATGATAATGATATAATAAGCAAAATACCACTGTCTTCAAGAAACATTAACTTGGGTTTGTTTTGTTTGAGTTTGATTTGGCTTTTATATTTTTTAAAATACCTTTTGCTACCCCATCTGGTTTTATAAACTGAGTTTCTTAGCATTCATTAAAATTAAGGGGTTTGTTTGAAATAACATATATTTTTTATGCTTTTGCCTTTCTTACCTGATTGATACTATATTCACCTTTGATTGTTTTTTAAAAAGTTTATTTTTACAGAATATATTTAGTACCTTTCTTAATGAGTAACTGAATTGAATCAACCAGTTTGCATTTAAATAAAAGAACAGGCTCAATGATCTTCCTGTGGAATGGTTTACACGCCTCCATGTGCAGTAGTTGTGTCTGGAATCCTAGAACTGGCACTTTCTGCCTCCCTGCTCTAAATGTCATAATAAATTATACTTCTTTAAAGTAAATATAATGATTTCTTCTTTTCTATTGACCAGTACAGATAAAGATGTTGTCTTTGTTTCATTACTCATCATGACTTCAAGATTGATGATCTGATCCAGTAACTGTGGAGGTAGCTTTAACTTGGCTCTGTGTAAATAGTATGCATTTTATTATAATATTTCACAGTTTAAGATGCTTGGTTTACATTAAATTATGGTATTTAACTATTTTTATGTTTATACTAGGTAGGGTCTTTCTTATGTTTCTGTGTTTTTGGTATGCTAAATAAAGCTATTTTTAAACCCAAGAGATTTTTTTCTGCCATATGTTAATCATATTATGGTTAGGTGTTAAATATGCTGCATATGTTCTTATTAATTATGTTCTTTTTAATAAGGTAAAATGGTTATGTTTCTTTTTTTCTTGTGAATTTAGGGAATATAGCTCAGTAAAAACAACAGAAATCATCTGATCAAAACCTGAGAGTGTTCTCAGCATGAGGAAGAACTTTCTATACTACTTTTGAAAGACTTTGGCATGATACAAAATGGAAACAATTGCTCCAAAGGAATAGACTGAGCTCCCTGCATAGTGTAGTTTGTCCAGTCCTGGGAGTGGTGTTGTCTATAGACACCAAGGAGCTGGTTGTTTCTTAGCAAAACAGCTTTCATTTGAAAAGAATGCACAAGATGAAAACATTGTGACTAAAGGACATTTTCTCATGTGTAGAGCTACCTCAAAGACTAAAAGCAGATTTGTCATGTCACTAACCAAGTACATGTGAATATGAGTTGATATGGTAAAAAGCAAATCACACTGCCATGTGTGTACCTATGCAACAATCTTGCATGTTCTTCACATGTACCCCAAAACCTAAAATGCAATAAAAAATTTAAAAAAGAATTAAAATTATTTACTCCATATTCAAGAATGAATTTTAAATATAAATTATAAGTCTAAGTGTCCATTTTGTAAGCATAAGTCCCCAAAGAGTTGTCCAATAGTCTTTAAAATGTACTTTTAAAAATGTATAGTAATTTCTAAAGGTTATATAACTTACACATTGATGACTACAATCATAAAACCCAAAACCTAGATCAAGAAATTCCTGGCACTCCAGAAGACTTCCTCATTCCCCTTCCTTAAAGATACCATGATTCTAACATCTGTCATAATAGGTAACTTTTTAAACTTTTTAAAAGTTCATACGTGGCTGTGGCCATATGGATGTGACTTTTCTTTTTTCTTTTATGCTTTTAACATATTTCAGAAAAGTTCAAGCTAGAGGATCCAAAGCTGCTCTTTCACACTCTAAGCCCTCCTTAAATTCAATTACTTGTTTTCTCTGAGACTTTTCTACATTCCTAAAGCTCTTTGAGGGCAAGACCTGTGTTTAATCATTTTAACTCCCTTCCCTAAATACATCAAAAAGTGAGGGCTGTTTTGGGTCTTCTGTTTTTTTGGCTATGAGTTGACCAAAACACCATTAGCTTTCTGGCTGGCCTCAGTGCTTGCCTTTCTGCTGTAATTCTTATCACCTGCCATTTCTTTAAACTTTGTATCATTCTGTTGTACATTCTGTTCTCAGTAATTTTATTTACTTTATCTACTTTTTTTTTTAGGCTCCCTAAACCCTAATAACAACAGCACAAAGCACAAAAAGTTACCATTTTTTGTTTGTTTTTTGTTTTTGAGATGGAGTTTCAGTCTTGTTGCCCAGGCGGGAGTACAATGGCATGATCTCGGCTCACTGCAACCTTTGCCTCCTGGGTTCAAGCAATTCTGCTGCCTCAGCCTCCCAAGTAGCTGGGATTATAGGTGCCCACCACCACGCCTGGCTATTTTTTTGTATTTTTTTAGTAGGGAAAGGATTTCCCCTTGTTAGTCAGGCTGGTCTTGAACTCCTAACCACAGGTGATCCACCCACTTCGGCCTCCCAAAGTGCTGGGATTACAGGTGTGAACCACAGCGCCCGGCTTTCTTTTTTTTCTTATTGTATTTTAAATTCTGAGATGCATGTGCAGATCTTGCAGGATTGTTGCATGGGTACACACATGCCATGGTGGTTTGCTGTCTTCATCCCCCCATCACCCACATCAGGCATTTCTCCCCAGTGTTATGCCTCCCCAACCTCCCCACACCCTGCTGCCCCTCCCCTAGTCCCCATCCCCTAAAAGATCCCAGTGTGTGATGCTCCCCTCCCTGTGCCCACGTATTCTCATTGTTCAGCACCCACCTATGAGTGAGAACATGCAGTGTTTGGTTTTCTGTTCTTTTGTCAGTTTGCTGAGAAAGATGGTTTCCAGATTCATCCATGTCCCTACAAAGGACATGAACTCATCATTTTTTATGGCTGCATAATATTCCATAGTGTATATGTGCCATATTTTCTTTGTCCAGTCTATCTTTGATAGGCATTTGGGTTGGTTCCAGGTCTTTGCTATTGTAAATAGTGTTGCAGCGAACATACGTGTGCATGCGTTTTTATAATAGAATGATTTATAATCCTTTGGGTATATACCCAGTAACAGGATTCCTGGATCAAATGGCATTTCTATTTCTAGATCCTTGAGGCATTACCATGCTGTCTTCCACAATGATTGAACTAATTTACACTCCCACCAACAGTGTAAAAGTGTTCCTTTTTCTCCACATCCTCTCCAGCATCTGTTGTCTCCAGATTTTTTAATGATCGCCATTCTAACTGGTGTGACATGGTATCTCAATGTGGTTTTGATTTGCATTTCTCTAATGACCAGTGATGATAAGCATTGTTTCATGTTTGTTGGCCTCATAAATGTCTTCTTTGAAAAAGTGTTCTGTTCATATCCTTCATCCACTTTTGAATGGCTTTTTGTTTTTGTTGTTGTTGTTGTTGTTTTCTTGGCTTATGGTTAGGAAGAATCAATACTGTGAAAATGGCCATACTGCCGAAAGTAATTTATAGATTCAATGCTATTCACATCAAGCTACCATTGACCTTCTTCACAGAACTGGAAAAGCCCACTTTAAAGTTCATATGGAACCAAAAGAGAGCCCACATAGCCAAGACAATCCTAAGCAAAAAGAGCAAAGCTGGAAGCATCACGCTACCTGACTTATACTACAAGTCTACAGTAACCAAAACAGCATTGTACTGGTACCAAAACAGAGATATAGACCAGTGGAACAAAACAGAGGCCTCAGAAGCAATGCCACACATCTACAACTATCTGATCTTTGACAAACCTGACAAAAACAAGCAATGGGGAAAGGATTCCCTGTTTAATAAATGGTGTTGGGAAAACTGGCTAGCCATGTGCAGAAAGCAGAAACTGGACCCCTTCCTGACACCTTACACTAAAATTAACTCCAGATGGATTAAAGATTTAAACCTAAGACCTAACACCATAAAAAGCCTAGAAGAAAACCTAGGCAATACAATTCAGGACATAGGCGTAGGCAAGGACTTCATGACTAAAACACCAAAAGCAATGGCAACAAAAGCCAAAATAGACAAATGGGATCTAATTAAACTTAAGAGTTTCTGCACAGCAAAAGAAATAATCATCAGAGTGAACCAGCAACCCACAGAATGGGAAAAAATTTTTGCAATCTACCCATCTGACAAAGGACTAATATACAGAATCTACAAAGAACTGAAGCAGATTTACAAGGAAAAAGCTTTATCTACTTCTATGTTAACTTGTAACTTTCAAAACTCTTTGTAATTTGGTCCCGTGAGTTTATCTAATCTTATTCCTTTCTATAGTACAGATGATAAATATTTATAAAATGGAGACTTTGTGTGAAACACTGAGGAGATTAGAAATTAATAGTGTCTATATTAGCCTTTGTCCCTGGAAATTTTTCAATCAAACTGAAATTGGTATCTTCTAACCAGGTCTTTAACCTTAAGTTCCCAGAGATTCTTCTTGCCTAAAGTCTCATGGTGCTTACGTCTTTGTCTATGCTGTGATTTTTATAAGTCTTTAGCAATGAGACCTAATTTTGAAACTATTTTCATGGAACTCTAATGTATTACACAGATGGGAATGTTGTTGACTACAGAAGTGTGATGCTTGAATCCCACCACCTGTGACCTTTCTCATCAATCCAAGTCGTCTCTGCAAACCTTAAAATTGGATGAACATAATTGAAAAGCCACTGTAATATAACATCTCCTATTGGTATTCAATTTCATAGTTCCTCATCTTAACCACTTCAAAAAAGTCTTCAGAATCTCCTCCACTAATATACTGATTGGGGTTCAAAACACTCTTTTTAATCCAGTTCTTCCTAACTCACAAACACAGAACACTGGCTGCCAACACACACTATAATAATTATGTGTATAAAGCATTCTGTTAAGTCCATGGATGGAAGCAAATATAAGAGAGAACCATGAATGTTAATGGTTATGATTCTTTGTTTATATCATTTGTATCATCACCAAGTTCACCCCTTATCAGCTTGTCACTCATAAACATCTCCTTAAACCATATTTAATCTCTATACAATAACAAGGTTATAATTCCATCTAACATCCACCTCTGCTGGGTACAACCAAAAATGCATAAAACCTCTCCCCAAAAGAGGAGGCAAAGTCCTTGAATGATGTTTATTCTTCTCCCTGATAATCCTATAATTTAAATACTAAGATATAAAATTATCAATACTTAAATACTATGATAAAAGTGAATACATCTTATGTTACACGATAAAGAAATAGAGGAAATAAAACAAAGATATTAATACAAACACAAATGTATTTGTAACTAAGGAGGAAATACTCATGAAAATTGGAATCATTCCTGTAACTGGTCACATGGTCATGCATGATATTTATAATCACCTTCTTCCACTATCCATTCTGTTTTCCCTTTGCCTTCAACAAGCACCACTGCTGGTTACCACACTATGCCTGCTAAGGTAAACCAAATCTTCATTCCTGAAGTGTCTGGCCCATTAGGAGTCCTGCTTGAATTGGGCTATTGTCCTTATTTCCTGTATTCCAGACATACTCTTCCTTACTTCCATTGTGGGGTAGTAGTCCAATTTGTCCTTGGTAGTCAAGATCAATCACCTCAGCCAGCACAGTAACTCCCTTCTTTGTGTGTAGATTCAGAGAAAATGAGTAGTGCAAAGTGGCCAGGTGGCAGTCGTAATTTCCAGTGCAATGAAATCATTGTTGTGTCTCCAGATGTAAGCATTTCTCCCTCTGGAACTAAGACCTCTAGGCCAGCAGAGGTTAAGCTGGTGGAAATGAGAAACAAAAATGTTGCTAGTGGGTCACTATTGGCAATAGTGAGTGGTGCCACTCCCATTTCCATGACTTGATTCATGGAGACATGAATCTTGGCTATAAGAGAAACAGCAGCATCTATTGGATACTTAGTAGAGGCCTTCTGGAAAACCTTTCTTCAGCTCTGCAAGGTATTGCCAACTAGCTGACACTGTAAGAAAGTCTTCAAAAGTCCATTTCACCATTGTATCAGCTGCTTTAGGATGGTAGAGAACATGGTAACACGAGTGAATTTCATGATTAGCCCAGTGCCACACTTCTTTTGCTATAAAGTGAATTTCTAAAGCAGAAGCAATGCTGTGTGGAACCATGACAGTGTGTAAAGCATTCTGCAAGTCCACGGATGGAAGCAAATTTGTATCTAAAGTAAGTGCTATTCCAGTAAGAACAAAAGGTTGTTCCTTCCTTGGTGGAAGTGGTCCAGTGTAATCAACCTGCCACCAAGGAGCTGGCTGATCACCTTGGCAAATGGCTTCAAACCAGGGGCTCAGTGTTTGCTGCTGGGAGATTGGGCTCTCAGTCGGGGCTATAGCCAGGTCAGCCTTAATGAGTGGAAGTCCACATTGCTGAGCTCATGTATAACTTGCATCTCTGCCACTATGGCCACTTTGTTCATGAGCCCACTGGGCAATGACAGGGGCGGATAGGGGAAGAGGCTGAGTGGTATCCATAGAAAAGGTCATCCTATCCGCTTGATTATTCAGATCCTCTGCTGAGGATCTGAATAATCATTGGTGAACATTCACATGTAACACAAATATCTTCACATTTCTTGCCCATTCAGAGAGGCTTATCCATATAACCTCTTTTCCATATTTTCTTGTCACCAATTTTCAAATCATGTTCCTTTCCATCTCTGATCATCCAAGCAGACCATTGGCCACAGGGAATGAATCAGTATATGATCACATCTGGATATTTCTCCTTCTAAGCAAAGGGAACAAATGGGTGCATTGCTTGAAGTTCTGCAGACTAAGAGGATTTCTTTTCATGAATGTCCTTCAGGAATATCCCAGGAAAGGGCTGTAGATCTGTAGCTGTTCAGCTTGATGTGGTGCCTGCATATTGTGCAGAATCATCTATAAACCTAGCCTAGTCTTCTTTTTCTCTGTTAACTAATTGTGAGGAATTCACTGTGAGGCCATGGGTGCAGGCTGGGAGCGAGAAGGCAGTGTAGCAGGAGTAGGGAACATGGGCATTTGGTTCACTTCTTCATGTAACATGCCTTCAGAGTCCCTTCAACTTGATTACGTATATACCACTTCCAATTTATGATGCAGTGCTACTGTACCCACCCAACTTTATAACTTGGTGGGTCAGATAACACCCAGTTCGTGATAGGCAGTTCAGGTTACATGGTCACTTGGTGACCCACAGTCAAGTATTCAGTTTCCAGTAAGGCCCAGTGGCAGGCCAAGTAAGTCCCAACCTTGCTATACTGAAGGAAATTTAAAGTGGGCCAAGGATTGGAGATTTACATCCCCAGTCCCAGGCCATCCAGGCTGGATATGTAATTTGGGAGGCATTGTATTGGTTCCTAGAGCCCTCCTTAAAGATATAGTAAGTTGGCTGGGTGCAGTGGCTCACGCCTATAATCCCAGCACTTTGGGAGGCCAATGCAGATGGATCAGTTGAGGCCAGGAGTTCAAGACCAGTCTGGCCATCATGGTGAAACTCTGTCCCTTGAAAAAATACAAAAAAGATAAGCCAGGTGTGGGATCACTTGAACCTGGGAGGCAGAGGTTGCAGTGAGCTGAGATTGCACCACTGCACTCTAGCCTGGGTGACAGAATGAGACTCTGTCTCAAATAAAAATAATACATTTATATATATATATATATATATATATATATATATATATATATATATATAAAGTTTCATCAAAGCACCCATTACAGAAAAGATGCAACCCTTTAATGGCTACATTAGTACTTGATTAGTCCCAACATGCAATGGATAATCCAAAATATGATCCATTAGTGTGTTCTCTGTGCTCAAAACCATCCTAAAACTGGACTCCTAACCCTGTTCAAGAGGGGACTCTTGGGGAAACTCTCCATATGAGGATTGGCAAGTTGATTTCACCACAATGCTGTGAGTACCCAAGGGCTATAGATATTTTTTTGATTTTTCGTATACACATTTACAGGATGGATGAAGGCATACCCTACCTGAAATGACCTATAGTTTTCTTAAAGAGATAATACCCTGGTATGGACTCTCTTTGATATTCATAGTGACAACAGCACAACATTATCTCTCAGGTAGTGCAGGAAGTGTCTCAGATTCTAGATATTGAATAGAAACTTTACACAGCATGGCGGCCACAATCCACAGGAAAGACTGAAAAAATATGTATCATACTATAAAAAGAACAATTGCTAAGGTGTGCCAAGAAACCAGTCTAACTTGGGACAAGGTACTGCCCTCTGCCCTGCTGAGAATTCAGATTGCTCTCTAAAGTAGGCTCCAATTGAGCTCTTTTGAAATTAAATTGCCAAATTAAAAAGTAACCTCTGTTCAAGAATTAGCTTCTGACAGGTTGGCCTTCCCCATGGACATGCCACTTCACCCTTTCCAGGACAGAAAGCAAATCCTACTCAAGACTTGGAGGGCAACTGGACTGGATCATCAACTGCTCCTCAATGGGTAGGACCCTATGAGGTCCTACTGGCCACTCATTTGTCTATCAAGTTGGCTGGGGTTAAACTGTGGGTACATTACACCCACAGGTAAAAATTGCCCCTCCCCAGCTCAATTTATGAGGCAATTAACGTAAATGGACCTGTGAACCAACTGAAAACTTGAAGCTGCTATTTAAGAAAAACTTTGCAAATAAGTAAAGCCTTCTATTATTTGATTATAAGATTCTTGCTAATCCCCATAATAATAATATGGGCTTATAGTGTCTCCCGAAACCAATCTTTTCCTACAATGGGCGCAGCATCATATACAGATAGCCTACAACAGGAAGCTTGTGGGGTTTGTGGGCTGCTACCCATATCTAGCATTTCTGGATTACCTTGGTGGGTCTCACCTCTACAAGGAAATGACTGAGTACATTTACAAAGCTTAATGAAAAACTATTTACAAGAAAATGAGGTCTCTGATGTTCTAACATAAGAAAATATAAGGTTATGGCCTGTCATTAATGTAATCCTCCAAAACCCAGGTCAAAGGAAACCTTTTACTATAAATCAGACTATTTGACAAACTTCTGAATATGCTGCTCCTGTCCTGAATGAGATTCCCTTGGCTACCTCCAAAGTTTTGGCTATTAACAGTCACTATACTGAGGACGGTTTCTATTTAGTTTGGAATGATTTCCTTTGGATGACACCCACCACCAGCTACTTAAATCAAATTGACACCTTATGTTAGGAAAAAGAAAAAATAACTCTTATGATCATTGCCCAAATATTACTAGGAATATAGGCTGGATGCCCCCACAACAATGTCAGCATAATCTAGTGCTACAACAAACTGACTGGTCCCCACTGATTGGACACATAAACCAGGAATTCGATGACTAGCCCCAAATGGAACTAAATGGCTATGTGACACTGATCTTTGGCCCTGACTACCTTATTGGATGGATAAAATGACACACCTTGGGTTTCCCCTGGGTCCAGTTTCATTTGGAAAACACAGACAGCCTGCAGATTTCCAGTATGCGTTGTACCAATGGCCCAGGTTGGTTTCCACTGTTATTACCATCTCCTATCCATTTCTGTTTCCCAAGTTAGTTTAGAAAATGTTATCTGGCATACCAGGACCCTAACTAAATATATGCAACATATGCTAAAGGATGCTTTCAGAGGCATCTCTTTAGTGACCTTTGAAATGACCATGATTAGAAAGGCAGTCTTGCAAAACTGCATGACCCTCAATGTCCTCACAGCTACACAAAGGGGAACCTATGCCATAATCAAAACCAAAGGTCTTACATACATCCCAGACAATACAGAAATTTTTAAAGATACTTGCAACAAATTGATGCCATGTCCAACCTGATGTTGCTAAACCAATAGTTATCTTCTTATTGCAAGTCAATACTCTCTTGGTGGAAAAAAATTACTAATAATTCTATCTTTGATTACAGGAATAGGCATACTCCTTTGTTGTGGATTATATTGGTGCTGCACTATATATAAAAGATTTCAAAATCATGTCTCTCAGAAGATCCTAACACTTTGTTCAATGATATTGCAAAGAATTGCTTCTGTAAGCTCCAGAACCCATGAATATTTTCAACTGTATGTAAATAAGTGCCACTCCCTGGACCCCTAGCAATGCCCCTTATCAGCAGGAAATCGTTATAATGAGTCAACACACCAATTCCTCAAGATTGAGAAATGGAACAATGAAATTGAGGATGTTATAACCGAGCCCTTATTTTAAGTATCAGGTTGTTTTACTTATTCTCCTTTTTCTTTGTTCTTTTCCTCATCCATGCATGCTTGCTGGTACATAATCATTTCTGTAGAGAGTAATCACTAGCAATTGATTAACATTATATCCTGAACCCTGGACCTGCCCTCAAGATTGATGAACGTGTTTCTATTTTAAAGAACAATGACCCTTGAGTCATACAGACTTCCTTCATGGCATCCAAAAGTTTGATTGGGACTGATGAGATCTAGTGTTCAAGGGGTACAAACAACTTTGATGATCAAGGGATCCCACTTCACGCATTCCTACCTTATTCATAAAATCCTTCAATTATGTTCAAAGGCAGATCAGATTTGAGAGACTGTCTCTTCTGCCCTCTTGCTTTAGCTAAATCAAATAAACCTTCCTTTGCTCCTAAGCACTGATGTGTCAGGGTTTGGCTTAGTGTATATTGAATATATGAACCTAAATTTTGGGACTTGATAACAGAAACTACTTGCTATTGCCACAGGTAGCTATAAATTAACCTAACAATACTGCACCAGACAAGATAACTCAAGCCCTATAGATTAACAATATATAGCCAATCACTAACCAATATTATTTCTGTAAACCAAAGAGAATTGCTGATAAGCAATGTTGTATCAGCCCACTCTCTATCCCCCTTTTTGCCTTTAAACATCTGCTTGTACTTGGACAACAAAAGGAAAAATGTACAAATGGGATCACATCAAGTTAAAAAGCTTCTCCACAGCAAAGGAAACAATCAACGAAGTGAAAGGACAACTTATAGAATGGGAAAAAAATCTACAAACTACCTATCTGACAAGGGATTAATAAATTTGTATGTTCTTCATCACAAGAACATCTATATGCTTATGAAAATAACAGTTAATTGTGAGCCATCATTCAGACCTCAGATAAGGCTCAAAGTATGGATTTGCAGCCTACTTGCAATAACTCTGAAATTGCCTTGCTGCCCACACCCTCTCTCTACCAGAGTCTACAGTCCAAACATTGGGACAAATGACCTATATAATTTGATAACCAAGGGTTATGAGAAATTGGCAATATTTTTCCTCTTAAAAATTCATATTGCACCCTTATGTCTTTGGAGGATACCCTTGTTCCCTCTATCATTTCTGTGATCAGTCCATACCTTAAAGGATGTAAAATAAGATGTGGCATGTTTATGGACAGCAAGCCCCACCACCAAGATGTCTGCTGCTCACCTTCTTTCTGTGGCTCTATTAGTCCATTCTCACACTGCTATAAAGGCACTATCTGAGACTGGGCAATTTATAAACAAAAGAGGTTTAATTGACTCACAGTTCTGCGTGGCTGGGGAGGCCCCAGGAAACTTACAGTCATGGCATAAGCTGAGGGGGAAGCAAGGCACATCTTACACTTAGCGGGATAGAGAGAGTGCAGAGGAAATTGCCACTTTTAAAACCATCAGATCTCATGAGAACTCCCTCGCTGTCATGAGAACAGCATGGGTGAAACTGCCCCCATGGGCCAATGACTCCCACTAGGTCCATCCCTCAACACGTAGGGATTACAATTTGAGATGGCATTTAGGTGGAGATACAGAGACAAACCATATCGCCGGGCCCCTGGCCCTCCAAAATCTCATGTCCTTCTCACATTGCAAAACTAATCGTGCCTTCCCAGTGGTCCACCAAAGTCTTAGGTGTTTCCAGCATTTATTCAAAAGTCCAAGATAGAAGTCTCATCTGAGACAAGGCAAGTCGCTTTTGCCCATGAGCCTGTAAAATCAAAAGCAAGCTATTTACTTCCAAGATACAATCAGGGTACAGGGATTGGGTAAATTTTCCCATTCCAAGTGGAAAAACATTGGCCAAAACAAAGGGGCCAGAGGCCCCATGCAAGTCTGAAACCTGGCTAGGCAGTCATTCTTAAAGCTCCACAATCTCCTTTTACGCCATGTCTCACATTCAGAGCATGCTGATGCAACAGGTGAGCTTCGACGGCCTTGGGCAGCTCTGCTACTGTGGCTCTGCAGGGTGCAGCTCTGCAGCTATTTTCACAGGCTGGCATTGAGTGCCTGTAGCTTTTCCAGGTGCATGGTGGAAGCTGATGATGGATCTACCCTTCTGAGGTCTGGACGATGATAGCCTTCCTCTCACAGCTCCACTAGGCAGTGCCCAAGTGGGGACTCTGTGTGCAGGCTCCAAACCCACATTTCCCCTTTGTATTGCCCCAGTAGTTTCTCCATGAGAGATACACTCTTGCAGCAGACTTCTGCATGGACATCCAGTCATTTCTGTATATCCTCTGAAGTTTAGGCAGAGGCTGCCAAAGCTCAACTCTTGCCTTCTATGCTCCTACAGGCCCAACACCACATGGAAGCCCCCAAGGCTTGCACTGTCTGAAGCAACTGCCTGAGCTGTACCTTGGCCCCTTTTAGCCACATTCAGGACACCATGCCCTGAAGCTGCAGAGAGCAACAGGGCCGTGGGCCTGGATCATGAAAGCATTTCTCCCTCTTAGGCCTCTGGGCCTGTAATAGGAGGGGCTGCCATGAAGATCTCTGACATGCACTGGAGACATTTTCCCCATTGTCTTGGCTATTAACATGTGGCTCCTTGTTACATATGTAAATTTGTACAGTCAGCTAGAATTTCTCCCCAGAAAATGGGTTTTTGTTTTCTACTTCAGCCTGGACTTCATTGTCCATATCACTATCAGCATTTTGGCCAAGACCATTCAATAAGTCTCTAGGAAGTTCCAAACTTTCTGACATCTTTCTGTCATCTTCTGAGCCCTCGAGAGTGTTCTAACCTCTGCCTGTTACCCAATTCCAAAGTTGCTTCCATATTTTCAGGATATCTGTATAGCAGTACCCCACTTTGCCTGTACCAGTAATCTATATTAGTCCATTATCATGCTGCTATAAAGATACTACCTGAGACTGAGTAATTTATAATTAAAAGAGGTTTAATTGACTCACAGTTTTGCATTGCTGAGGAAGCCTCAGGAAAGTTACAATCATGGTTGAAGGCAAAGGGGAAGCAAGGCATATCTTACATGCAGCAGGAAAGAAATAAAGTTCAAGTGAACTTTCTTGAACTTTTAAGAAAAAGTTAATGTGTCACTTTTAAAACCATCCAGGCTAGAATGCAGTGGTGGGATCACGGCTCACTGCAGACTCAACTTCCTTGGCTCAGGCAATTGTCCCACCTCAGTTTCCTGAGTAGCTGGGACTACAAATGTGTGGCACTATGCCTATTTTTTTAAATTTATTTATTTATTTATTTTGTAGATAGTGGGTTTTGCCATGTTGCCCAGGCTGGACTTGAACTCCTGGACTCCAGTAATCTGCCTGTCTTGGCCTCCCAAAGTTCTGAGATTACAGAGGTAAGCTGCCACCCCTGGCCAATGAGAGATTTTAAATTTCACTCTTCAGAAGGAATGAAAGGAGAAGGATATATATATATATATATACACATATGAGTGTGTGTGAGTGTGTGTGTGTGTATATGTATATGTGTGTGTATATATGTGTGAGTATATATGTATATGTGTATGTATATATAAGTGTGTGTATATATGCATATATATATATATATACACACACACACACACACACATATTTGGTGCATTAAGCAAAAGGAAGAAAGTGTAATGACCCTGAACTATGTAAACTTCTCCTTTATCGAGAAAAAGTTTAGATAGCTCAAGGTCATTACACTTCCCACTGAGAGGGTGTGTTCTAGATTGCACTCCAATGCCATAAGCCTACAGGGCCCTGTGGTACAGCCTGTGGTTATCCAGCACTTCGTTTGACTAGCTAATTTGATTAGTCAGGAGAGGCTGTCTTCTGTAACAAATGTTCCAAATTTCTTGTAGCTTTTAAAGTAAATTTTTATTTTTTGTTTTTATCAAGGTCCAGTGCAGGTTGGTGGTGACAGTGATGAGGGGACACTCTACATATGTTATCCAAAGTTCCAAGCTACTTCTCCACAGTGGATAGATTATATTTCAGGGTCTGTTCATCTTCTTCACTTTAGTTATGGAGTGCACAGGGTGTGTCCTATAAATTTGGCCTTATTTGGGCATACATCAGTTATTTTCATATTCCAGTAGCCAGAAATCAGTACATGACCTCATCAAATCATGAGTAGCTCGAAAAACATGGTTAATTTGTGGAACAAGATGAAAACAAATAAGTTTTGATGAAGTCAATCTGCCTTAGTGAGTTTCTCTAACTAGAAGATTTGAAAAGAACTAGCAAGTTCTTTTGCTACAGACCTAAGCTTGTACTTCAGTGAGCTGAGTCCTGTGTATACTAATTGGTTTTAAATTCAGCAGGGAAGACATGGGGATGACTGAGTACCCAAAAACCATGAACATAGAGGACTTTTCAAAGTAAATTTTTTAAATGGAGTCTTCACTGTGGTGTTGAAGCTTTGATCCTCAAACATATCTGAAATCACATTCCCGATAACGTGGAGGAATCTCTCCTGCAGAGAGAATTAAGCTTCAGGGTGCAGCAGACATGCATGAACATTTAAAGGGAAGCTGACATCTACCTAGAAGATAGATCCACTAAGTCTTCCAATGGCAGAGAAATGCTATGCTTTGGGCCTTTGGAATTGTTCCTACTCTATATGGGAGCTCTATACCTTTATCTCCAAAGGATATGATCACTCCCTAATTAACACATTCCACCCTCCTGTTCACAGGAGAATCCTATTGGTAATCCAGACGCAGCTGTGAATTAGATCCATGCTCATTACCTAGGCTAATCCAGTCCTTGATTTCAATCATGAAAGCTGAAACATTTTCCAGATATTTAAGGAAAGTGAGGAAGAGATCATGATGCACAAATAAAACTAATTCTGGAGGAGGAAAAAAAGGATATAATACAGGAAACAGAAGAAAACGTTACCAGAAAATATTCTCAGAGTTTTGTTTTTGTTTTGTTTTTTTTTTTTGAAATTTTATTTTTCATTTTATATATTTTTTTAATTGCATTTTAGGTTTTAGGGTGCATGTGAAGAACATGCAAGTTTGTTGCATAGGTACACACATGGCAGTATGATTTGCTGCCTTCCTCCCCTTCACCTATATCTGGCATTTCTCCCCATGCTATCTCTCCCCACCTCCCGATCCCCCTCCTTCCCCATTTCCCCACAACAGACCCCAGTGTGTAGTGCTCCCTTCCCTGTGTCCATGTGTTCTCATTGTTCTACAGCCGCCTATGAGTGAGTGTTTGATTTTCTGCTCTCGTGTCAGTTTGCTGAGAATGATGGTTTCCAAGTTCATCCATGTCCCTACAAAGGACACAAACTCATTGTTTTTGATGGCTGCATAATATTCCATGGTGTATATGTACCACATTTTCCCTGTCCAGTCTATCATCGATGGGCATTTGGGTTGGTTCCAGGTCTTGCTATTGTAAACAGTGATGCAATGAATATTCTTGTGCATGTGTCCTTATAGTAGAAAGATTTATAATCCTTTGGATATATAACCAGTAATGGGCTTGCTGGGTCAATTGGAATTTCTATTTTTAGGTCCTTAAGGAATCACCACACTGTCTTCCACAATGGTTGAACTAATTTACACTCCCACCAACAGTGTAAGAGTGTTCCTATTTCTCCACATTCATTCCAGCATCTGTTGTCTCCAGATTTTTTAATGATCGCCATTCTAACTGGTGTGAGATGGTATCTCAATGTAGTTTTGATTTGCATTTCTCTAATGACCAGTGATGATGAACATTTTTTCATATGTTTGTTGGCCTCATGTATGTCTTCTTTTGTAAAGTGTCTGTTCATATCCTTTGCCCACTTTTGAATGGGATTGTTTGCTTTTTTCTTGTAGATCTGTTTTAGTTCTTTGTAAATTCTGGATATCAGCCCTTTGTCAGATGGGTAGACTGCAAAAATTTTTTCTTATTCTGTTGGTTGCCGATTCCCTCTGATGACTGTTTCTTTTGCCATGCAGAAGCTGTGGAGTTTGATTAGGTCCCATTTGTCTATTTTGGCTTTTGTTGCCAATGCTTTTGGTGTTTTGGTCATGAAGTCCCTGCCTACGCCTATGTCCTGAATGGTTTTGCCTAGATTTTCTTCTAGGGTTTTTATGGTGTTAGGTCTTATGTTTAAATCTTTAATCCATCTGGAGTTAATTTTAGTGTTAGGTGTCAGGAAGGGGTCCAATTTCTGCTTTCTGCACATGGCTAGCCAGTTTTCCCAACACCATTTATTAAACAGGGAATCCTTTCCCCATTGCTTGTTTTTGTTAGGTTTGTCAAAGATTGGATGGTTTTAGATATGTTGTGTTGCCTCTGAGGCCTCTGTTCTGTTCCATTGGTCTATATCTCTGTTTTGGTACCAGTGCCATGCTGTTTTGATTACTGTAGGCTTGTAGTATAGTTTGAACTCTGGTAGTGTGATGCCTCCCGCTTTGTTCTTTTTGCTTAGAATTGACTGGGCTATGCGAGCTCTCTTTTGGTTCCATATGAAGTTTAAGGTGTTTTTTTCCATTTCTGTGAAGAAGGTCATTGGTAGCTTGATGGGGATAGTGTTGACTCTGTAAATTACTTTGGGCAATATGGCCATTTTCACGATTTTGATTATTCCTAGCCATGAACATGGAATGTTTCTCCATCTGTTTGTGTCCTCTCTTATTTCGTTGAGCAGTGGTTTGTAGTTTTCCTTGAAGAGGCCCTTTACATCCTTTGTTAGTTGTATTCCTAGGTATTTTATTCTCTTTGTAGCAATTGTGAATGGCAGTTCATTCTTGATGTGACTCTCTTTAAGTCTGTTATTGGTGTATAGAAATGCTTGTAATTTTTGCACATTGGTTTTGTATCCTGAGACTTGGCTGAAGCTGCTTATCAGTTTCAGAAGACTCTGGGCTGAGATGATGGGGGTCTTCTAGATAGATAATCATGTCATCTGCAAATAGAGACAATTTGACTTCCTCCTTTCCTGTTTGAATACCCTTTATTTATTTTTCTTGCCTGATTGCTCTGGCTAGAACTTCCAATACTATATTGAATAGGAGTGGGGAAAGAGGGCATCCTTGTCTAGTGCCTGATTTCAAAGGGAATGCTTCCAGTTTTTGCCCATTCAGTATGATATTGGCTGTTGGTTTGTCGTAAATAGCTTTTATTATTTTGAGACATGTTCCATCAATACCTAGTTTTTTGAGGGTTTTTAGCGTGAAGGGCTGTTGAATTTTGTCAAAGGCCTTCTCTGCATCAATTGAGATAATCATGTGGTTTTTGTCTTTGGTACTGTTTATGTGGTGAATTACATTTATGGACTTGCATATGTTGAACCAGCCTTGCATCCCTGGGATGAATCCTACTTAATCATGGTGGATAAGCTTTTTGATGTGCTGTTGCAATTGGCTTGCCAGTATTTTATTGAAGATTTTTGCATCTGTGTTAATCATGGATATTGGCCTGAAGTTTTCTTTTCTTGTTGAGTCTCTGCTGGGTTTTGGTATCAGGATGATGTTCATCTCATAAAATCATTTGGGAAGGATACCCTCTTTTTGGATTATTTGGAATAGTTTCAGAAGGAATGGTACCAGCTCCTCTTTGTATGTCTGGTAGAATTCGGCTGTGAACCCATCTGGACCTGGGCTTTTTTTGGGTGGTAGGCTCTTAATTGCTGCCTCAACTTCAGACCTTGTTATTTGTGTATTCAGGGTTTTGACTTCTTCCTGGTTTAGGCTTGGGAGGAGGCAAGCGTCCAGGAATTTATCCATTTTTTCCAGGTTTACTAGTTTATGTGCATAGAGTTGTTTGTAATAATCTCTGATCATGGTTTGAATTTCTGTGGAATCTCTGGTGATCTCCCCTTTATCATTTCTTATTGCATCAATTTGGTAATTCTCTGTTTTCTTTTTTATTAATGTGGCTAGTGGTCTGTCTATTTTGTTGATCTTTTTGAAAAACCAGCTCCTGGATTTATTGATTTTTTGTAAAGTTTTTTTGTGTCTCTATCTCCTTCAGTTTTGCTCTGATCTTAGTTATTTTCTGTCTTCTGCTAGGTTTTGAGTTTTTTGATCTTGCTCCTCTAGTTCTTTCAATTTTGATGATAGTGTGTCAATTTTAGGTCTCCCCTTTTTTCTCATGTGGGCACTTATTGCTATATATTTTCCTCTAGAGACTGCTTTAAATATGTCCCAGAGATTCTGGTATGTTGTGTCTTCATTCTCGTTGGTTTTGAAGAACGTCTTTATTTTTGCCTTCATTTCGTTGTTTATCCAGTCAACATTCAAGAGCAAGTTGTTCAGGTTCCATGAGGCTGTGTGGTTCTGAGTTAGTTTCTGAAATCATAACAAACAGTCTCTCAGACCACAGTGCAATCAAGTTAGAACTCAGAATTCAGAAACTAACTCAGAACCTTATGTTTCTTTGTGGTCTTTATGCTTTTGGAAAATGCTTCACTTCTACACTTTGCCACAGGGGGTCTCTCTTGCATGTCTATTAACCATGTCTCCCTGCATACTGAGAAGGAAAAACCCTTAGAAGCTGGTTTGGTTGTGGAGTGTCTCTAGGGCTCAGGAAGGTACATGGCTGTTTTCATTGCTCCCCCGTCCCTCTACTAACACACTGCAGGCCCAAGGCTGGAGGAAGGTTGTGCTGTGACAACTTTCCGTGGTATTCCTAGCCCCCACCCTTTCTATCTGAACCAGCTTTTCCTTGAATTCACTCCTAGAACACTGTGCTTGTTCTTCCCAAACCCAGGTTCCCTGAGTCTCCTGTTTTCATCCTGAACTTCCTCCCACTCTTCTGAGATGGACAAGAGCAACAGGATGAAGTGCTCACCCTGATCCCCACCTTCATCTGGATGTTTGGAGCTGAAAAGGAGGGGAATGGCTCGGTGGGCCTTAGTGGGAGAATGAGAAAAAGCCAACACATTAGGGCTCCTGATAACATAACTAAATTCGATACATCATCATGAGCTTTGGCATAGCGTTTCTCAAGCCTTGCTGCACATTGGAATCACCCGCAGAGGTTTTGAAAATCTAAATGTCCAGGTGGCATCCCAGACCAAATGCATAAGCCTCTGAGGCAGGATCTGGACACGTCATGCACTGAAAACCAGCATTAGCATCTGGCTGCTCAAAGTGTGGTCTGTGGGCCAGCAGCATCGATCTAAACTGAGAACTTGCTAGCAATGCAAAATTTCAAGCCACACCCCAGAGCTACAGAATGACCATCTACATTTTAACAAGACTCTGGGTGATCAATGTGCACACTGGAATTTGAGAAGCATTCTTTTAGCACCCTGAGTGCCAAATATGGCTGCACCTTGAAATCACCCAGAGAATCTGAAAATACTACTAATGCCTGGACTTAATCTATGTGCTCAGTTATACCCTCATGTAAGTACTAGACCAAATACAATAAAAACTTACTGTCACTTCAACAATTATTGACTCAACAATCATTGATCTCTTTCTCTCTTATACACACACACTAGCTTTTATCTATTCTGCTGTTTATCACAAACTTGTTTATTTTATAGCATGGGCTGGCAAACTACAGCCAGCAATCCAAATCTGGCCCCCACTTTTTTTTGTAAAGAAAGTTTTATGAGAACACAGCTACCCCATTAAATTACCTGTTGTTTGTGGCTACTTTTTCACTACAGCAGGAGAGTTTGTAGTTGAGACAGAAGTCTTTTGCAGTAGCTGCAAAGCCTAAAACATTTACTATCTCATTCTTTGTAGAAAGTTTTTCCAATCCATGTTTTATAGCAACTTGTCACAACCCTGGATTCACCTAAAGCTACCAAATATTTTAAACTTTTCAGCTTTCTTTATGTATCTATTTGTCTTTTTATTTTTCCTTTTACTTCTTCTCTCTCCATGAGTATTCTAGAATGATTCGTATATTTGCGATATTTTATCCACATTGAGAACACTCACACTTACTAGAATTTCAATTGTTACCTTTCAGACTAACATCTTTGTATATTTCAGAAAGTCAAACCTCTCGTCTTTGTGTCTTCAGTTTAGCACGTCTCTCGGTGTGCCTTTTTAAATTGAGGGCCATTAGTCATCCTGCTTCTGGAAGCATCAGAGTGGAACAATGCCGGGCTAGCCTTTTTGATGGATTCTTCATAATCACATATTCATCAGAGAAGCTGTTTAAAGTGTGCTCGTTTTTAAGTTATTGCAGTCTATTCCCATCATTTTTCTGTCTGTGAGGCATTTAAATTTTATTAATATGCAGAGCTACCTCCTGACATGAGGAGAAATAGACCTCTTCCATTTTATCTGTATTTAAACATTTGTGTTTTATAATGTCGATTTTGGTTTACAATTTACTTTAATGATATATTAACTGTGCCACAGGCATCAAAGGTATATATTTTTTTTGCCATAGGATAATTCTCTGTGCATGTGTTTTATTTTCTCCCAAGAATTTATTCTATGAATTATATTGAAAATCAGAAGTTCCCATTTAAAATATGTATTCAGAATTATAAATCAAGAAATAGACTTAAGGTAAAAATTTCTCAAAGGGAGCGTTCATACGATTTTTTTTCTTTTTAGCCAAATAGTCATTCTTTCAGCAGTTTATTTTGGGTCCTGTGATATGTTTCACAGGTTATGCCTCACACTAGGAATACAAGATGACTAGGACACAGGTTCTGCTCATGGTCAGACACACATACAAATAGTTGTCTCCAATATACTTTAGTATAATCAAAAAAAAAGAATAAACACAAAGTTCTTTGTGACTGCAGGCGAGAAACAGGATCTAATTCTCACCTTAGGAATCAGGAAACACCTACTGTGGAGGTGACATTGACTCTTGAAGGATGAATTGGAGTTCCACAGCTGGAGAGGAGAGAAAACAGTACTTTAGTTATGCTTATTTGCTGCCTATGCACTAATAGAGAAGGAAGAGCTACAAAAACATAGTTGCCAAGGGATCTAGTTAATGAGGTGATGTATTACTTGACAGGGAAGGAGGGATACTTCATTTCGTATTTTAAGTAACTCCATAAAACTCTCCTCTGAAAAGTCATCCCTGACTTACTAGTTAATTTCACCACTGGTCTCTTTTCAGCCCTTGCCCCGCTTGATGACTCGAGCCATTTAATTGTGCTGGCTAGTCGTTCTTTCCTTGCTTTTCCTCTCCTCTCTTGGTTTGTCTAATATTTATCTATACAGAACTACATAGATTTAATATCCCTCTTGGATTCTGATTCTGGCCTCTTCAACTGTTGCTTTGTGTTCATTTCCCCCTGAACCTAGCCACCCCCAGTGGCCAGTTTCTCTCTCTCTCTCTCTCTCTCTCTCTCTCTCTGTGTGTGTGTGTGGTGTGTGTGTGTGTGTGTGTCTGTGTTCCAGATGGCTTTTCTTGGACATGATACTTGAACAGCCACCTGTGAAGCATTTCCCTCTGGGTATATCCAGAACACTCACAGTCATCAAGTTTCAAGATTAACTCATTGTCCTTTTCTCAGATGTCCACTAGATTTGGCATACCTTCCCCTAGACTCACACTTAGCACATTTTATAGTCATCCTAGATTTATGGTTCTTATGTAGCCTGAATATACTTAATATCTCTCCTCTCCATTTGCTCTTTGCCCATTTAATGAGATTTATCTTTTTCAGGTTACGATGATCTATGATTTAACAATTTTCCTAATCTCTCTTCCTGTCAAACCTTCTCAGCCACAAAATTTGTCCCTGGCTAGTTAAATCAGAAAAGGAATTTTAAAAGAAGGATATACAATAACAAACTTGCAAGGCTGTAGGACCAGGCTCAGAAAATGGGAAGCATAACGCAATGATGCTTGTCTGCCATCTGTCTTGTCCTATTCTCTCAAACAGGAATGGTGTTCAGATGTTGAGCTGCCCAAAGTAATAAACATATAATCTAGTTTCTCTAGCCCTCTGTAATAGATGATATTGGTGCTCTGCCCAGATCCACTCAATCAGCAGAACACCCAAATGCTCAGCTGCTTGTGAGTAGTTCAGCGGATGGCTTATGCCTGTGACCTTCTCAGAAGGAATACCCTTGGCTAACTGGGACAGTCAGCGGCCCTGTGACACAGGGGTACAAAAGCCTGGAGCCTTCCCTTTCTCTCAGCTGTGAGATTTGTGCTCCAGAATCTGTCTTGTGTGAAGCCAAGGTTAGACATTGACTAAGATCACTTCTTCGCTTAGCTCCTTCCCCTGCCCTGCCTTGCGATACGGGTTTCCTCCAGAGTGCATGCCTTTAATAAATCCTGTCTCAAGCTCTGATTCCAAGGAATCCAACCTAAGACCCACCCTCAAACAGTTGATTACCTTCTCCTTTGTCTTACCACCATTTATACTACATTTCTTGTTAATGGCACTTGCCACTCTGTATGGCAATTGTTTCTTCATGTGCCTGGATCCTTTAATAGGCTATGGAACACTGGAGTGTAGGAAATTAGTGAATTTTTTCCCTTATTGAGTTCTAGTGTATATATAAGCAGGAAATTAAGAATGATAAGTTGAACTTAATTGAAAATAAAAGCCAGGTCACAGTGGATTAAAGAATGAGTACAAGTGAGGTAGTGGAGATGGTAATTACAGTAATTACAGTGCAACGTTGTTCTTTCCAATGTCTAAATGTTCCTTGGAATATGATTATTGGCCTACCTATTTTATCTACCAGTTAGATTGTGGACAATTGAACAAAAATAAGGTTTTAGTAATTAGTATCTACCTAGAAGGGTTTTTTAAAATTGTACTTTAGATTCTGGGGTACATGTGCAGATCATGCAAGATTGTTGCATAGGTACATTCATGGCAAGGTGGTTTGCTGCTACCATCCCCCATCACCTATACCTGACATTTATCCCCACGTTATACCTCCCCACCTTCCCTCCCACTATCAGTCCCCTAGCCCCCCACAACGGACCCCAGTGTGTGATGCTCCCCTCTCTGTGTCCACAAATTCTCATTGTTCAACACCTGCCTGTGAGTGAGAACATGTGGTGTTTGATTTTCTGTTCTTGTGTTGGATTGCTGAGAATGATGGTTTCCATGTCCCTACCATGGATGAACCTTGGTAGGTTCATCTGTGTCCCTACCAAGGACACAAAATCATCATTTTTTATGGCTGCCTAGTATTCCATGGTGTATTTGTGCCACATTTTCTTTCTCCAGTCTACCATTGATCGGCATTTGGGCTGGTTCCGGGTCTTTGCTACTGTAAACAGTGCCACGATGAACATGTGTGTGCATGTATCCTTATAATAGAGTGATTTATAGTCCTTTGGGTATATATCCAGTGATGGGATTGCTTGGTCAAATGGAATTTCTATTTCTAGGCCCTTGAGGAATCGCCATACTGTCTTCCACAATGGTTAAACTAATTTACACTCCCACAAACTGTAAAAGTGTTCCTCTCTAGCATCTGATGTCTCCAGATTTTTTAATGATTGCCATTCTAACAGGCATGAGATGGTATCTCAATGTGGTTTTGATTTGCATTTCTCTAATGACCAGTGATGATGAGCATTTTTCATATGTTTGTTGGCCTCATGTATGTCTTCTTTTGAAGAGTGTCTGTTCATATCCTTTGCTCATGTTTGGATGGGTTTGTTTGTTTTTTTCCCGTAAATCTGTTTCAGTTCTTTGTAGATTCTGAATATTAGCCCTTTGTCAGATGGGTAGTTTTCAAAATTTTTTTTCCATTTTGTTGGTTGCTGGTTTGCTCTAATGATGGTTTCTTTTGCTGTACAGAAGCTCTGTGTTTTAATTAGATCCCATTTGTCTATCTTGGCTTTTATTGCCATTGTTTTTGGTGTTTTAGTCATGAAGTCCTTGCCTATGCCTATGTCCTGGATGGTTTTGCCTATGTTTTCTGCTAGGGTTTTTATGGTCTTAGGCTTTATGTTTAAATCTTTAGTCCAGGAAGGGATCCAGTTTCTGCTTTCTGAACATGGCTAGCCAGTTTTCACAACAGCATTTATTAAACATGAAGTCTTTTCCCCATTGCTTGTTTTTGTCAGGTTTGTCAAAGATCACATGGTTTTAGATGTGTGGTGTTGCTTCTGAGGCCTCCATTCTGTTCCATTGGTCTATGTCTCTGTTTTGGTATCAGTGCAATGCTGTTTTGATTACTGTTGCCTTGTAGTGTACTTTGAAGTCCAGTAGTGTGATGCTTCTGGCTTTGTTCTTTTTGCTTAGGATTGTCTTGACTACGTGGGCTCTCTTATAATTCCATATGACCTTTAAAGTGGTTTTTTTCCAGTTCTGTGAAGAACGTCATTGGTAGCTTGATGGGGATAGCATTGAATCTATAAATGGCCATGGGCAGTATGGCCATTTTCACGAAATTGATTCTTCCTAATCATGAGCATGGAATGTTTTTCCATCTGTTTGTGTCCTCTCTTATTTCATTGAGCATTGATTTGTAGTTCTACTGGAAGAGGTCCTTTACAGCCTTTGTTAGTTGTATTCTTAGGTATTTTATTCTCTTTGTAGCAATCGTGAATGGGATTTCACTCGTGATTTGGCTCTCTGTTTGTCTCTTATTGGTATATTTGGAATGCTTGTGATTTCTGCTCTTTGATTTTGTATCCTGAGACATTGCTGAAGTTGCTTATCAGTTTGAGAAGATTTTGGGCTGAGATGATGGGGTCTTCTAAATATACAATCATGTTGTCTGCAGATAGAGAAAGTTTGACTTCCTCTTTTCCTAATTGAATACACTTTATTTCTTTTCCTTGCCTGATTGCTCTGGCTAGAACTTCCAATACTATATTGAATAGGAGTGGTGAGAGAGGGCATCCTTGTCTAGTGCCCGATTTCAAAGGAAATTCTTCCAGCTTTTGCCCGTTCAGTGTGATATTGGCTGTAGGTTTGTTGTAAATGGCTTTTATCATTTTATGATACATTCCATCAATACCTAGATTTTTGACAGTTTTTAACAGAAGGGCTGTTGAATTTTGTCGAAGGCCTTCTCTGCATCTATTGAGATAATCATGTGGTTTTTGTCTTTGGTTCTGATTATGTTTATGGACTTGTGTATGTCGAACCAGCCTTGCATCCCCAGGATGAAGCCTACTTGATCATGATGAATAAGCTTGTTGATGTGCTGTTGCAATTGGTTTGCCAGTATTTTATTGAAGATTTTTGTGTCAATGTTCATCATGGATATTGGCCTGAAGTTTTCTTTTTTAGTTGAGTCTCTGCCTGGTTTTGGTATCAGGGTGATGTTGGTCTCATAAAATGAGTTAGGGAGGATTCCCTCCTTTTGTATTGTTTGGTATAGTTTCAGAAGGAATGGAACCAGCTCCTCTTTGCATGTCTGGTAGAATTCGGCTGTGAACCCCTCTGGAGGTGGACTTTTTTTGACTGCTAGGCTATTGATTGCTGCCTCAACTTCAGCCTTTGTTATTGGTCTATTCAGGGTTTCAACTTTCTCCTGGTTTAGTCTTGGTAGAGTACAAGTGTCCAGGAATTTATCCATTTCTTTCCGGTTTACTGGTTTATGTGCATAGAGCTCTTTGTAGTAATCTCTGATGATAGTTTGTATATCTATGGAATCAGTGGTGATATCCCTTTTATCTTTTTTTATTGCATCTATTTGATTTTTCTCTCTTTTCTTTTTTATTAGTCTGGCTAGTGGTCTATTCCATTTTCTTTTCAAAAAACAAGCTCTTGGATTTACTGATTTTTTGAAGGGTTTTTTGTGTCTCTATCTCCTTCAGTTCTGCTCTGATCTTAGTTATTTCTTATTTTCTGGTAGCTTTTGAGTTTTTTTGATCTTCCTCCTCTAGCTCTTTCAATTTTGATGATAGGGTGTCAATTATATGTCTTTCCTTGTCTCTCATTTGGGTGTTTATTGCTATAAATTTCCCTCTCAACACTGCTTCAAAAGTGTCCCAGAGACTCTGGTAAGTTGTGTCTTCATTCTGATTGGTTTTGAAGAACATCTTTATTTCTGCCTTCATTTCATTGTTTATCCAGTCGACACTCAGAAGCAAGTTGTTCAGTTTCCAAGTGGTTGTGCGGATTTGAGTGTATTTCTTCATCCTGAGTTCTAATCTGATTGTGCTGTGGTCTGATATACTGTTTGTTATGATTTCCGTTCTTTTGCATTTGCTGAGCAGTGATTTGCTTCCAATGATGTGGTCAATTTTAGAGTAAGTGCAATGTGGTGCTGAGAACAATGTATATTCTGTGGATTTGGGATGGAGCATTCTGTATATACCTATTAGGTCCACTTGGTCCAGCTCTACATTCAAGTCCTGGATGTCCTTATTAATTTTCTGTCTCATTGATCTGTCTAATATTGACAGTGTTGAAGTCTCCCACTATTATTTTGTGGGAGTCTAAATCTCGTTTTAGGTTGTTAAGAATTTTCTTTATGTATCTGGGTGCTCCTGTGTTGGGGGTGTATATATTTAGGATAGTTAGCTCTTCTTGTTGGATTGATCCTTTTACCGTTTTTTACCTTCTTTGTCTCTTTTGATCATTGTTGGTGTGAAGTCCATTTTATCATATACTAGGATTACTACTCCTGTTTTTTTTTTTTTTGTTCTCCATTTGCTTGGTAAATCTTCCATCCCTTTATTTTGAGTCTATGTATGTCTTTGTACATGAGATGGGTTTCCTGAATACAGCACACTGATGGGTCTTGTCTTTTGATTGGGGCATTTAAGCCGTTTACATTCAATGTTAATATTGTTATGTGTGAATTTGATCCTGCCATTTTGTTACTGGCTCGTTTTCTTGACTGTTAGTTGACTCACTTGCTTTATTGCATTTTTGGTCTTTGCCATTTGGTGTGCTTTTGCAGTGGCTGGTACTTGTTCTTTTCTGTGCTTAGTGTTTGTTTCAGGAGCTCTTGTAAGGCAGGTCTGGTAGTGACGAAATCTCTCAGTAATTGCTTGTCTGTAAAGGATTTTATTTCTCCTTCACTTATGAAACTTAGTTTGGCCGGATATGGGATTCTGGGTGAAAGTTCTTTTCTTTAAGGATGTTGAATATTGGCCCCCACTCTCTTCTGGCTTGTAGGGTTTCTGCCAAGAGATCCACTGTGAGTCTGTTTGGCTTCCCTCTGTGGGTGACCTGACCTTTCTCATTGGCTGCCCTTAGCATTTTTTTCCTTCGTTTCAACCCTGGTGAATCTGATGATTATGTGCCTTGGGGTTGCTCTTCTTGAGTAATATCTTTGTGGAGTTTTCTGTATTTCTTGGATTTGAATATTAGACTGCCTTGCTAGGCTTGGGAAGTTCTCCTGAGAAGTATCCTGGAGTGTGTTTTCCAACTTGGATTCATTCTCCCTGTGATATTCAGGTACACTGATCAAGCGTAGATTAGGTCTTTTCACATAATCCCATATTTCTTGGAGGCTTTGTCCATTTCTTTTCACTCTTTCTTTCTCTTACTTTGCCTTCTCTTTTTATTTCATTCAGTTGATCTTCAATCTCTGATATTCTTTCTTCTACTTGATCAATTCGGCTATTAATACTTGTGTTTGCTTCACGTAGTTCTCACGCTGTGTTTTTCAACTCCATCAAGTCGTTTATGTTCTTCTCTAAGCTGTTTATTCTAGTTAGCATTTTGTCTAACCTTTTTTCAAGGTTTTTTATTTCTTTGCATTGAGTTAGAATGTGTTCCTTTAGCTCAGAAAAATTTATTATTATCCACCTTCTGATGCCTGTTTCTGTCAATTCATCACACTCTTTGTCAGTCATGTTGTGTTCCCATGTTGTTTAAGAGTTGTGATCCCTTGAAGGGGAGCAGGTGTTCTGGTCTTTGATGATTTCATCTTTTTTTTGTGCTGTTTTTTTCCCCATCTTCATGGGTTTACCTGGCTGTGATCTCAGGGAGCTGCTTGATGAGGTCGCTTGTCTGCCTGTCGAGGTGCTACTGGGTTACTAGGGACTCCTTCAGGTTACTAGGTAAGCTTCCTATGTCTTTTTTATTTACACTGGGAGGTTAGGCTGTCTCTTCTGCTGACCTGGAGATGCTATTGAGTGGTCAAGAACACTATGCCATTGCTACGTAGGCTTCCTGTGTATTTTGTTAAAACGTGAAGCCTAGTCCCACTCCTTTAATGGTAGGTTGTCTTTCCTCCCCAGGGCCGGATCATTCAGGGTTCAGCTCAGACTGAGGCACCGGCTGTGTAATCTGACCAAGTTAGTGCTTCAGCCTTCTAGGGTTTGTGATTGATGGTAGGGACCCGTCCAACCACACCATCTGTCTTCCCACTTTCAGCTCCCTCTCCAGTCATGGGGGAGGGATCCGCCCAGCTGCTCCATCTGTCTTCCCACTTTCAGGTCCCTCTCTCTCTGGGCAGTGGGAGGGGGTGATAGCTAGGTCTGCAGGCTCTCCCAGCCGGCTTATGGGCTTCTGCATTTGCTTAGGTCTGTGTGTCAATCCGGGACTCCATCCTGGATTATTATTCAACTCTGCACTTGTAATTCCCAGAGCTTGACTGGCGAAGATCCTCTGTTCTGTGGATTGCTGAGGCTTTCGGGGATGTGCTCTATCTGGACCAGAGTGCCAGAGGGGGAGCCTCCAACTCACCGGTCAGATGCACTTTCTGGGTGAAGTGGCACCCCTCCCTGCCTCAGTCTGCCCTACCTGGGCTTTGCTTACCGTCCAACCAGACCCGTTGAAATGCACCTCGTACCTTGGTTAGAGCTAGGAGATCTCTCAATTTCTGCATCTCTCTCGCTGGGTGTTTTGCACCAGAGTTATGTCTATTCAACCATCTTGACTCCCTCAATAATGCATTCTTTAATTTACTGAACTAAAATCTCTTATTTCATCTCTGTGGCTTCCAAGGAAAATTTCATAAGAATTGGACTTTTACTTTTTTATGCATTAATTTATTCATTCACTTATTACTTGAACAGTAAATCATTTTAAATATCTATTCTAAGGCATTATATGTTTTAAATGCCCACAGCAGGGCATGAAAATATGAAAGTATCACTCTGTAGCATGATTAAGTGGAAATATCATGGTATGATAATGACTTACAAAGAGATAATGTATATTTTGTAATTAAAAAATATTCCATATTTGCTGTGCAGGGCACAAGGATTCCTTTTTAGGGGGTTTCATGGCCCTTCCTCACTTTGGTGTGCTTTCAACAACCAGGCCAACATCTGGATCTTTTCTTCAGGAAAAAATGCCACTCAGGCTAAAAGGAACTGCTTTTCCATGATTGCAGATGTGAAAGTATGAAATCATGGCTTCTTTGATTCAGATTCAGATGACTCTGAAGGGAAACTTACACTCCAGGGTTTATTCCTGATATCACGTTGAAGCTACCCTCTGTAAGACTGGTACTTAAATCGTACTTTTATTTGTCGTTTTATCTTTTCCTTTTTGTTTACCTTGTTCCCATTAGCAGTCCCCTAAGTCGTCTAGGAATATTTTTAATAAATCACTTGCATTCCAATCCTCTTCTCAGGGTCTGTTTCTGAGAATCATGACTGAAAGAACCTTTTAATGCTATATTTCTGCATAAATATATAAATACACATACACAGAGTTTTACATACTCAGAATTCTTTATTACCTTTTTATTTTGCATTTGTCAATTAGTCATTTATGTTTTTATACATTTGTGTTTTCCATTGGGTTAAAGGATCCTTATGAACGGGAACTGATACATTCCCATTGTGCCCCTGTTCTCTGCCCTCTTGTGATCCAGTACATCATAGACTCACATACAGATTAAGTGCTCAAAGATGTTGTTTGTGTTTTCTCAAATTGGATAGAATACACATTCATTTTATAGACATATACACTAATTAAGAAAATCAAATATGATATCTGAAGAACTTAAACCATGTATTATTGAAGGATTATTTTTCTGGGCAGGCAGAAAATGTATTTAAAGGCTTATGTCTTAAAAATAACCTAGTGAAATTTTATTTGAAATGAATTCAGCATTAAAAGGTGTTTAAAGTAAGAAATGGTGAAAATCATTTACCATTACAAATTCTGTCTTTTGGACTATTTTGTGATTAATGCCTACTAAAATTATTCAAATGTAATCTGACAGATTTTTCAAAAAGTCATAATTAGAATTGAAAAAGGAGGCAAGAGGTTTCATGAAATTTCTTTTCTTTGACATCCAAACTGGTCTTACTCAATTCCCTTTCATGAATTATATTTCCCTAACATATTTTCAGTTCAGCCACATTTGGGATAGAGACAAGCAAAACTCTAATAGTATGCAAATTAAATTAGCAACCTGTCTGCCAAGTAAAATGTACCTTCTCTCTGTCACCTAGAAGTGACATCCCCCTGGACAGGGAAAGTGGCCCTTTCTGAGTATATTTCCTTTAACTCAGTTGTCTACAATACTTTGGAACATTCTTCCCATCAAGCGCTTGGACACTGAATTTCAGAAGTCATCCTGTGAGATTGAATTGATCTCCACCTTCAACCAATTTCTATGCAAATTAGGCTTCCATAAACATGTAGCATGACAAGAAAAAAAAGCTGTTGTAGAAGTTTTGAAGACCTAAAGTATTTTTTTCATCACTTGTCACATGTGTTAAAGAAAAGTCATTTTTTCCTGAAGTTCCCATGCCTGAGTTGCTGCCTCATGCCAGCTCTTTGTAAAAGTCCACAATTATTCCAATGTGGTTGTTGCTATTTTCATTGTATAGTTCCTCACTCATTGTCATAGTTGGCCCTTACCACTAAGGTACAAGAAAGTATTACTGCAGGATAGCCTGGTAGTAGCACTAGGACATGTGGACAGAAATATGACTTTCTAAGATAATGCCAAAAAATGATGGTGCCTCTGTGAAAGAGAAAAGGGTTTTTCTATTTCTTTCAATAAGTACCTAAATCAGAATCACTTGGGAGGGATCGTTAAAAATACAAATTCCCAGGATTCATTCTTTGAATCCACCATTCCATTTATCAAGCTCCACTTGACCATCATTGATTGGCCCAGGAATAAGCCTGTGACCCAAACAGAAATAATAAGAGTTATTCATTAGAATTTCAAATTTATGGCCACTGGAATGGGTGCTACATGAGGTTCTGGAACTTTGTTTTGCTCTCTGATATATCTCTATCACCTTGAATAATGATGGTTACATAGTAGGAGCTTATTAAATTGAATTAGTGGAGTATGTTTCCCTTTGATGGAGAATGTTGTGAATTGTAAGGCAGTCACATTCTCCTATGTTTAGAAGAAAAGAAACAGAGTGAGACTAGTCTAACAACTCTCAAGTTCCTAGTTCCAGTTGACTTTGTGGCCTATTTCCCTGTCATTCCCTTGGTCTTGTGAGCCAATACATTTTCCAAATTGGCTTGATTTGAATTTGTCACCTGCAAGCTAAAACTATCTAATAAATACATATAAGATCTTATAATTTCTTATTTTTAAATTATTTTATTATATTTTTACCACACTTTAGCCTACAACCAACTTCTAAAATAGATTTAAAATCTGAGATGCTAAAAAGTAGAGAAGACTTACCTAAGATCACATACTAGTGTATGGAGAAACCAGAAATAAATTTTTTATTGATTCTTCTTTCTTGGTGGGAAAGGATAAATAACATTTGGAGGAGACTGAGAAGTTTCAGTTCATTTTACCTGTAATGCTTTCCAATTAGCTTAGCATTATAGCAAAACTTGTTCAGTGATGAGGGAGGGGAGGGTTTCAGCCACTAGGCACTTGCAGAAATCTCATTGTACTACAGACAGAATATCTGATAAATTGTTGTCTACCCCCCAGAACGTATTATCTGTCAATGGAAAGTAAGAATAATAAGGGCAATTACTGATGTTGACTGAATATTAATCACAAGGAAAAACTGGGTAGTGACGGTGGTGATTCTGAAGTGTTAGGACCAGGAAGAGTAGTACACTGTTGTCACACACATTGTCTGACTTAGATCCTGTATGTGTCTGGGTTCATACTTGGGAAGCAGTTATTTCAAAATTCTCACAGACAGGAATAAACTCTTTGACAGTTACCTTGTAAGTGTGGGGGCAAAACACTGAGACAAATTGGGAAGCTATTGCTTACCCAGCAGCCCTCAGCCTTTGCTTTGGCATCAACACCCTAATTTTCATTGGGGAATCACTTCTTTCCCACTCTCATAACATGTTCCCCGGCATAATGATGTGACCAAAGTTTGGCCAATCAGATTGGTTCTGGAATGGGCATGTGACCAAAACTAGGCCAAAGAGAGTGAAAATCAAAGAGAAACCTCCTTTTCTTCAATTTATTTATGTATTTCTTTATTTAAACTTTTATTTTAAATTCAAGGTACATGTGCAGGTGTGTTATATATGTAAAACATGTCATGGGGGTTTGCTGTACAGATTATTTTGTCACCCAGGTATTAAGCCTTGTAGCCATCAGTTATTTTTCCTGATCCTCTCCCTCCTCCCACCGTCCACCTTCCAATAGGCCCCAGTGTCTGTGGTTCCCCTTTTTGTGTCCAAAAAGAAACACTCTTTTTCTATTAAGATTGCTAAACTATAGAAAGAGGCTGCCTTTAAAATCTCACAAAGTGAGATTTCCAAGAAATCATTATCATGACAAGGGTCATAAAGCTTTCCCTCTATGTTTTCCTCTAGCAATCTTAGAGTTTCCGGTCTCATATACAAGTCTCTATTCTGTCTTGAGTTTATTTTTGTGTATGGTGCAAGACAACGTTCTGATCATTCTTTTGCATGTGGCTATACAGTATTCCCATCACTTTAATTGAAGAGAGTATCTTTTTCCCATTGTTTATTCTTAGTAGTGGACCATATATGAGCAGGTTTATTTCTGGGCTTTCTAGTTTGTTCCATTCATTTATGTGTCTGTCTTTATGCTAGTACCATATTTTTTTTTTTATTACTGTAGCTTTGTAATATATTTTTAAATGAGAAAACACGAAGCCTTTAGATTTGCTTTTTTTTTTTTTCCTGAAGAACAAAGTGAAATAATGTTCTTTCTTGTGGCTATTCAGAGTTCTTGGGGATTCCATATGAATTTCAGGATTCTTTTTTATATTTCTGTAAAAAATAACATAAGGATTTTGATAGGGATTGCATTGAATTTTAAATTACTTTGAGTAATTGGACATTTAAAAAACATTTTTTCTATTCATGAACATGAGATGCCTTTCCATTTATTCATGACTTCTTTAATTTACTTGATCAAAGTTATATGTTGTCTTAATCTGTTTTCTGTTGCTACAACAGAGTACCTGGGTATTTTATAAAGCAAAGAGGTTTATTTAGCTCACAATTCTAGAGGATGGGAGGCCCAAGATCAGGTGGCTGTATCTGGCCAGCTTCTGATGAGGGCTTTGTGTATCATAATGTGTCAGAGAATTGGAAGGGGAAGCAGGCACATGCAAAGAGGCCAAGCACGAGCGACAGCCTTACTTTATAACAGCCTACACTCATGGTAACAAATCCAGTCTCACAAGACCAAGAACTCACTCCTGTGAGAAAGTCATTAATCTCTCTTAACAACCTAATCACCTCTTAAAGTTACTACCTACCGATACTATGACATTGGCAATTAAATTTCAACACAAAGTTTTGTGGAGACAACCTACATGGAAACTATAGCATATGGTTTTCAGTGTAGATGTCATTCACCTCTTTGGTTAAGTATTGCTAAAAATTTTATTCTTTTTGATACTGTTATAAATGAGATTGCTTTCTTAATTTGTTTCAGACAGTTCATTGTTAGTGTGTAAAAACATAACTAAATTTTGTATATTGATTTTGTTTCCTGCAACTTTACCAAAATCATTTATTAGTTCTAATTTTTTTTTTGTTACATGTTTAGGGCTTTCTATATATAAGATTCCATCATCTGCAAATAGGGACAGTTTACCTTCTTCTTTTCCAACTTGGGTGCCGTTTATTTCTCTGCCTTGCCTAATTGCTCTGATAAATATGTTGAATAGAAGTGGCAAGGGTGCACATCCTTGCTTGTTCCCGATCTTAGAGGACAAGTTTCAGTTTTTCAGCATTGAGTATAATCTTTGCTGCAGACTTTTCATGTACAGCCTTTATTATGTTGAGGGAATTTCCTTGTATTCTAAGTTTATTGAATTCTTATAAAAATTGAATTTGTAAAAATTATTTTTTGAATCTGTTAAGACATCATGTTGATTTTATCCTTTATTCTGTTAATGTGGTATATTATTGATTTGCATATGTTGAACTGTCCTTATATCCTAGGGATAAACATCACTTATTTATAGTATATAATCCTTTCAATGTGTTAAATTCAGTTTGCTGTTATTTTTTGAGGAATTTTGCATCTATATTCAAGAATATTGACCTGCAGTTTTCTTTTCATGTAGTGTCTTTTTTTTTTTTTTTTTTTTGGCTTTGCTGTTAGATAATGCTGGCCTCATAAAATGGGTTTGGAAGTATTCCATCTATTAAATTATTTTGGAAGATTTCAAGAAAGATTGGCCTTAATCTTTCTTTAGATGTTTGGTATAATTCCCCTATGAAGCCATCTGGTACTGAGCTTCACTTTGTTGGGAAGTTTTTTGTTTTTGTTTTGTTTTTTTTTTTGAGATGGAGTCACACTCTCTCATCCAGGCTGGAGTGCAGTGGCTCCATTTGGCTCACTGCAACCTCTGCCTCCCAGGCTCAAGAGATTCTCCTGCTTCAGCCTCCCAGGTAGCTGGGATTACAGGCGCCTGCCACTTCACCCAGCTAATTTTTATATTTTTAGTAGAGATGAAGTTCCACCATGTTGGCCAGGCTGGTCACGAACTCCTGACCTCAAGTGATCTCCCTGCCTCGGCCTCCCAAAGTGCTGAGATCACAGGTGTGAGCAACCACAAGCAGCCTATTGCGAGGTTTTTTTAATTACTGATTCAATGTCCTTACTAGTCACAAATCTGTTTAGATTTTCTATTTTTTTTCATGATTCAGTTTTAGTAGGTTATATGTTTGTAAGAATTTATCCATTTCTTCCAGGTGTTCCAATTTGTCAGTAGTCTCTTATAATCCTTTTTATTTTCATGGCTAGGGTGCTAGCCTTGATGTGAGTATTTGCAGCAGCAGTAGTGGCAGTATGGCTTGGTGGGGGTGGGGAGCCTCCCCTGGGACTCTTTGCATGTCCCTGCAGGTGGTGGTTTTAGCATGGAGGATGGGGTATTGGTGGGTGCAGGACAGTGTGCGCCCTCTGTACATGTTCATGCTGGCAGCAGTGGCCACTCAACACTGGGGGCTAGCCCACTGTTATCCATGCCTAGTTTTGCTCTGGTGGCTCAGGCTCAGGGGCAGGGTGCTGACAGGAGGGGCTAGGGGGCTCTGTGCCCACCAATGTTCTGAGGACAATGGTGGTGTGGTGGGATGGAAGTTGGGGAGGGGTTGCACTCATGCCAGCAGCAGTGGCAAGGCAGGGTGCAGGCGTACCATTCTGCTGGCGTGGAAGTGAAGGCTAGGTCTGCCTGGGCATATATGCACCAGCATAGTGATGTGGAGAGTGGCCATGGGTACAAATGAGCTGTTGTGAGTTTTCAGAGCCCACTCTGCTGAGCGCTCTGCCAGTCCGCTGTGCTCCACTAGTTATGATGTGGGCTCCAAGAGGTAGCTGGCAGCTGTGCTGCAAGTAGCTGTGGCCAGGCTAGGACTCAAGCAAGAGGCCAGCAGACTGAGAGGTAATCAGGTTGGAATAGTTCTGTCTCATGGGTAAGACTGTCCTGCAGAGTTCAGGCCCAACATTTCCCCTAGTGCTAAAGTCTCCTATGGGAGCAATTCAAGCCTAGGGGGTTGCACATCTCTGACAGTGCTCCACTCCAGTTGCTCCCACAGGACACCCTCTGTGATTTGCCTCTGGCTGGAGTTCTGCCCCTACCACTTCTCTAAGTAGCATTGCCTGCCAAATCAAGTGTCCATAGTGGTCTAGGGATCTCCTCCTGCTGAGATTCCAAAGGCCCAGAGTGAGAATGAGTTGATCCATGCCTGTTAAACTCACCCCTCTGTAAGAGTCACTGGAGGACATTCCAGTGCACAGTAGCCCCAGGAAGGGTTCCTAGCTACCTCCTCCTTCAGCTAACCCTCCGTATTTTCCCTCCATCTGTTCTGCCTCTGCCTAAAGCTATAGTATAAGAACATGGCAGTGCTGGGATATGAACTCATTTTTGCCTAGGTCCAAAGCTGTTGCTCATTAATGAAGACTCTCATAAATGAGAAATAATTTCCTTCATCTTTGTGAAATCACATATTCCTACAGACAAATTCTCCAAAGCTTTTGTGAAACTTAGGTGATGCTGTAATGTAGTTGATTATTACAGTACTTATAGAATATGCCATTCATAGCTTTAGGCTTCACAGGCACAGTTATATATCAAGCTCTCTTGAATTCCCTCTTCGTCTAAAACCTGTGGATGTGAAGTCAGGATGTTTTCAAAAGTCCAATTTGTGTAAAGAATCCAAACAGATCAAACATTGTTTCTGTTTACATCTGTGTGATAACTAATACCAATGTGTGTAATTATAGTGTAGAGAAAGTCACATAATTTCTCTGAGAAAAGTTTATTTCACTGGCAGTAGACATTACCAAGAAGCAATAGAAGCCCTAACTGGTGGCTCTTATTTTGCAATTACACTTATTCATCTTAATTTTAGTATATTTGCAGCCAAAGCAAGCACCACTTTTTCATGTTAAGCAATGGCTAAGATTGTGTGTGATATAGGTAAAGGCTATCATTGGATAAACAACATTAAAAAGTTATTTTTTATAGTCTTTCTGTTGTGATATTTTTAGTACCCTTCTACCTTTCCTATTCCCTCCTCTTCTTCCACAAATCAGGTTTAGTATTAATTCTCTGATGCCTGAGACATTAGACACTCCAATAAGTAATACTTTAAGTCTCACCAGAATTTGAGTTTGATGATATGGCATCCGTTGTGTAGATGAGCATACATCCTCTGTGAAGTGGAAGGTCATAACCAAATGTGGAAAAGTGGGTTTGTCTCTTGCTGAAAGGAAATGAACATTGAATGCTGCTGTAGGAAGCCCAAGGCTTCAGTGGAGAACCTCAGAAACCAGGTAATGCTGAGCCATGAGGCATGACATTGGTCTCTCAGAAGTCTGAATAATATGTATGAGGATTTCCCAGATTCTGAAGTCATTAATGACTCATTTCTCTAGGATACTGATGTAAGTTCTTCAGTGGAAGACAACTGGAAAATGAGTGTCCTGTTTACTGACATAAGATCTTAATAAAAGTCATCATGAAATTGACCTTGGTGGGGAGACACTGAAACAGGATCCCATGGCCTGAGTGAAGTCCTAACAATAAAGAAGATTATGTACGAAGACACAAGAAAGACACAGGTAAGGAAAGGAATATTGACTGGAGTCTGGAATGCAGGAACATGTGTGCGTATGTGTGTGCAGGTATGTGTGTTTATGTACCTAGGTAAGTTTAGATGAGCCTGGAGAATTAACAAGCCATGCTTGTATTTTACAAAAATGCACTCAAGAGGGGACGAAAGTTGGAAACCATTGCAGAAATACAATAAGACATAGTGATGACATTAACCTAAGTTTATGATGATTAATTTGAAGAGAAATTCTAGGCCTTGGCTTAGAAAACAACATGAAAAAAGACTTGGTTCTTCAGGAACACAATTTCCACAGACAAACTTCACTACAAATAGAACTTGCACACAGATATGTGTGTGTGTGTGTGTGTGTGTGTGTGTGTGTATATATATATATATATATATATCTCACTGCTTACTTGGATGAAATATATGCATATGCTTCCATTTACAGAAGAATTCTTTCATCACTGAAAGAAAAAGTGCACTTCAGTTCTACACTACAAGATATGTACCTACAAATTTACCTTTACCAGACACTTTTACCTGCTATTTTTGAAAGGTGAAGCAGTTGCTTGATATATTATTTTAAACTTATGAGTGCATTTTAAATTGCTATTAATTAAATGAAAATTATTTGAACTTGAACAGATATGTAAGGATATTTGATGTTGCTTGGTAGCTTTTCCCATGCAGATCTATTTTGCACATGAGATTTGCCAGGGAGTTGAAGCTGCCTCCTATTCTGCACCTGTTTATATGATTTGGTAATAGTCTTTTGTACTGAAGGTTTATGAATATGGTGAAAATTTACATACATTCGATTGAGAGATATGATAAAATGGCATAGCTCAAGTTTCAACTATGATTTTGATAAATAGTTTTTAAACTGGTTTTTGGGGTTTGATGGAATCCCAAAGGGGTAGACAACAATTCTACTATTAAAAAGTGTTAACATTATTTTGGCTATAGACTCCAATTTTTGCTTAACAAAATAATTGTGATAATTATTTCATTACCATTTTTATATAAGAAGAGTTACATAAATCTTTCACTCAGCACATTTTTTTTTTGAGATAGGGTCTTGCTCTGTTACCCAGAGTGCAGTGCAGTGGCATGATCACAGCTCACTGTAGTCTCTACCTCCTGGGATGAAGCAATCCTCCCACCTCAGCCCCCCAGGTAACTGGGACTACAGGAGTATGCCTCCATACCTGGCTAATTTTTGCATTTTTTGTAGATACCAGATTTCGCCATATTGCCCAGGCTGGTCTTGAACTCCTGGGCTCAAGCAATCCACCCACCTGGGCCTCCCAGAGTGCGGAGGGATTACAGGCATGAGTATACACGTCCAACCCCATTTCTCTTTCTAAGATTAATTCTGCTTTTATTTCTGGTTGTATGTATTTTGACAAATAATTGGCATGGTGTTGCAATATTCACAATGCTTCAAAAATGTGAAGAAAGTATATGTGAATATACTTTCTTTTAATCACATAATTGATGAAATATATGAAATAATGAAGCCAAAGCTGGTCATTAAGAAATATTTATAAACATTAGGTATTGAATTTCCAGATGTTACCAAAGTTGTACATCCATGGGGCCAGTCATCATAAGTTTTGATTGATGTTTAAAATGAGAGGAAGTAATACCCAATTAAATAGTAAATTGAAAACTGTCTAATCTTTTTCCAGTGCATCTGCGTCATGTTCTTTATACTTGTAAACTTCCATGGCACGTTGCATAGGAGTGTTAACAGAGTCATAAGTCCATCCCTTCCTGGTAAACAGCCTTTCAATGATGCCAGGCATTTCATAGCCCTTGCTTAGAATGAAATCCTTAAAGGCAATCGGTCCATAAAGATTGTCAAGAATATCAGGTTCATCCGGCTTTTTAAGTAGGGACTTGGGGTCAATCGAAGTTTCAGCGCTTGTTAGCTTTTCACACAACTTAGGCTTGAGGTAGCATGGTCCTCCATGCCTCATCTTTGCAGGCTGTGAAAAATTCGGTGTTGTGTCCATTTTCTTGTCCCAGTCTTTTTCCTGCGAGAGTAATTCGACCTCATCCATTTCATGTAGCTCTTTGTCGTACTCACGTTCTGTGGCACACTCTTTTATCTTCTTAGTCTGTTGGTCTTCATTGGTTGCTCTGTCCCCGTGGATGCAGGCATACAAACGCCTGATGCATTCTTCCTCAATTCCCATATCTCGAGCCCACTCAAAGAACTCACTGAATTTTCTTGGTGTGTATTCAGGTGGAGGAGAGTCAGAAACGCACTCTGTTGTGCTTGGTGTATCTTCCTGAAGTTGTTCTTTTAAACGGGATGTTCGAATCTTTGGAAGCTCCAAGGATTGATGGGACATTGGAGCTTTGGGAGGCTCTGGGCAAAGATGAGACACTCCAATATTGGGAGGCTCCAGGAAGAGACCAGACACCTGACGAGTCTTGGGATGCCCTGGGCGGAGACTGGACACCCGACGAGTCTTGGGATGCCCCGAGCGGAGGCTGGAAACTCGACGAGTCTTGAGAGGCTCCGGGCGGAGACTGGACACTGGACCAGTCTTGGGAGGTTCCGGGTAGAAATAGGACACTGGCGTCTCGAAAGGCCGTGGGCAGAATATCCCACAAGGGTATTTAGGAAACACGGTGCGTTCCTCCTTTGTCTTCTCCCAGCCGTCACAACAAGGTGATGTGTCATCCAGCTTCTCCTCAGTATCCGTCAATTTCAGCACCTGTTGTAGGAGACTGGACACCTGATGAGTATTGGGAGGTTCTGGGCAGAGATGGGACACTCCAGTCTCGGGAGGCTCCGGGTGGAGATGAGACACTCCAATCTTGGGAGGCTCTGGATGGAGATGGGACACTCCAGTCTCAGGGGGCTCCAGGCAGAGATGAGACACCCCAGTCTCGGGAGGCTCCGGGCAGAGATGGGACATCCGGCAGGTGTTGGGAGTCTCTGGGTGGAGATGAGACACCAAACTCTTGGGAGGCTCTGGGAAGAGATGGGGCACCCTAGTCTCGGGAGACCATGGGTAGAATTTCCCACAAAGGTATTTACCAGGCTCGGTGGATTCCTCGGTTGCCTTCTCCGAGCCCTCACAGCAAGGCCATGCGCCCTCCAGGTTTCTCTCAGGATCCTGCGGTTTCAGCACCTGTCGTAGGAGATCTGGAGGCATATCTGCTCCCACACTGGGGACCATGGCCAAGGAATGCTCAGCCATCAGCTGGCCTTCCACTTCCTCTACGAACGCCTTCCGTGCTAGCTGGGCTGGCGAGAGTTTGGAAAATAGGGCCGCTTGCTTGAGTAGCTTTTTCTGCCTGCTTTGGGGGTCAGCATGCGGACTTCTGCTAGAGATTTTGGGGAGTGAGAAGTCGTCCCGGCGACAAACTAGCGTATCTTCGGGAGACGGAGAGTCGTACAAGTAGTCGTCCATGCCTCCCTTCAGAAATATCCAGTTCTCGGTGTTTATGGGTGGCAACTTCAGGTGACTGTCCTTGTGCTCCCCGAAGCTCTTGGAAGGCGATGTGTCACGGTACCAGGGCGTGGAGTCCATTCCCGGGGAATTCGGCCGGTCCTGCGGCCTCTGGTCCCCCATGGTGGTCGTCGCTGGGCTGCCACCTCTCCTGCTTCAGCGGTTCCCGATCCGTGCGGCTCTGGTCGCTAGGAGACCCAGAGGAGACATTCGAAACCCAGGTTCTTCCGGGAGGCGGGGCGGTGCTGACGTCACATGCGCAGCCCGGATTCCAACAGGTGTGCGCTGGAATCTCACTCTGGGTTTCATTTGCATTTCCTAATGACTGCTGGTATTCAACATCGCTATATTTGCTTATTTGTCATCCTTATCTCTCCTTGATTGAAGTTTCTGTTCATTTTTTCCCCATTTTTAAACCGGGGTGCTGGATATCATATTTAGTTTTGACAATTCTTGTTGTGTTCTACGTGTAAGTCCGTTATCACATATATGATTGGCAAGTTTTTCTCTTCATCCTTGGCTTTTCCCTTTCATTGTCTTAACAGTGTGTTTCAAAGAGAAGTTTTTTTTTCATATGATGAAATCCACTTTATTAATTCCTTCTTTTACACATTGTAGTTCTTTTGATGTATCTGTGAAAACTTTGCCCATCCAAAGGTCACAAAGACTTTTTAAAATTTAAATCTGTTTAAAGTTTTGTAAACAGCACACGATATAGATCAAAGTTTTTATTTAAAAAATGTGTCTATCCCTATGTTTATCTGGTAATTTCAGAACTATTTTTGTAAAAACTATCTTTTCTCCACTTAATTACCTTTGGAAATTTGTACAATACAAGAGGTCTATATTTTTTTGTGGTTCAATTTTTTGGTACTCTTTTCTCTTTCAGATTTTTCTCTCACACAAATTTCACCCTCTGTTGATTACTTAAGCTTTATAATAAATCTAGAAATTAGGCTGTGTTAATCCTTTAACAGTATTCTTTTATGAAGTTGGTTCTTTTAGGTCCTTTGAATTTCTATAGAAATTTTAAAATCAGTTTGTCAATGTCTAAAAAAAAAATCGGCTGGGCGCGGTGGCTCAAGCCTGTAATCCCAGCACTTTGGGAGGCCGAGGCGGGTGGATCACGAGGTCGAGAGATCGAGACCATCCTGGTCAACATGGTGAAACCCCGTCTCTACTAAAAATACAAAAAAATTAGCTGGGCATGGTGGCACGTGCCTGTAATCCCAGCTACTCTGGAGGCTGAGGAAGGAGAATTGCCTAAACCCGGGAGGCGGAGGTTGCGGTGAGCCGAGATCGTGCCATTGCACTCCAGCCTGGGTAACAAGAGCGAAACTCCGTCTCAAAAAAAAAAAAAAAAAAAAAAAAAAAAAAAAAAGAAAAAAATCCTGTTGGGATTTTGATTAGGATTCTGTTGAATCTATAGGTAAATTTGAGAATAATTGAAATATTAACAATAGGAAGTATTCTGACCACTGAAAAAGGTACATTTTTTTCATTTGTTTATGTGATTTTTAATTTTCTCAGGAATATTTTGTATTTTTTAGTGTATTTGTCTTTCACATTTTTTCTCTCCACATTTTTCCTAAACATTGCTTTTGATAGTATTATTTATAGTATTTTTCATTGCAATTTCCAATTTTTTTTGTTGTTAGTATACATAAATAATAATTTTTGTATATCCATCTTGTATCATACAACCTTGACAAACTCACTTATTACTTCCAGGAGCAGTTTTGCAGATTTCATTGAATTTTCTATACATACACACACACACACACACACACACACACACACACATATATATATATGATAACATTATCTGTGAATAAAGATAGCTTCCCTTCTCTCCTTCCAAACTGAATATTTTCATCCCCTACCCTACCCATTCCAGTTGCAATCCTTTATTTTCCTTTAAATAGCATCAGTTAAATTTTTATCTCTCTTATGGTATTTAAAATGATACCTATGAAAAAGCTTCTTTATAAATGAATTATAGACAAATTCAGCTTGCATTATTTCTTAACATATTATTTTCTCATTCATTTTTTTTTTCCTGTACATTCTTATCCATTTTTTAAAAAGAAGGTTTCTTATTTCCCTTGTTAGGTGCAGCCAAACAGTGTTTTCTACCATTACTAGCAGGTACATCTTAGTTTCTCCTTGTAAATGAGGCATGATCAATGCCTCTCTTCCCTTGCACTCCTTCTCTGTAAAACAGACGCAATATATGTTCCTCTTCAGTTTCTCATTAAATCAAAGAAATGAATTATGTGTAAATCAAGATAATCTATATAATGTGATTTTCTATAGTGTTGATGTTGAATACCAGCAGTCATTAGGCACAGAATAAGCATCCAGTAAAGTATTGTTATTTTATATAGTATTACTACAATTTAAAAATAAAAATATTCTACATTCAGTGTATAAATAATGGAGAAGCAGAAATCATACAGATCTATTACATGTCACAAATATTTTCATTTATCAATTATAAGAATCTGTTAAACTCTCAACATACTTAGTAGATTTCATAATGTGAAGTTGGTAAAACCATTTTGATATGGATTTATTTTAAACTTTCTTAATACAACTTTTCTTACTTGGAAAAATTGCATGGATTGTATGTTAAATTCAAGAGCCAATGCTTCAACAATTCTCTGTAACAATATTCTAACCACCAAACTCATACATGTACTCACTTATCTAAAATGCGTGAGGGTTTGAATAAAACCTCTATATTCTAAATAATCCCAGAGAAAAAGACACATTGAAGCTCCTAAAAGTCAACTGGGCATTTTTAAAGTGTTTCCTGTGACTGTTCATTAAAACAGTTTTTGCACCATACAGCCACTTCATTTTTTCCAGGTTTCAAATTACAATATTATATAAAAGACTCATATCCAGAATACATAAATAATTATTAAAACTTAACATAAGACAACAAAGAATACAAAACAAACTGTATTATACATAATAATTTAACGTGTATAGAGATATACAGCTAAAGAAATAATTATAGTTGGGTGCACATATTGGTTAGCATATACATGCATATATTCTATGGCTCTGTCTGCTGAGAAACTAGAAAAAAATGACTGATTCCTTGGAGAAATGAGTAATTCTAGGCCTGTGGCATTGAAAACACAAGATGGGGCTGGAGTATTATGTTATACCAGAAAATACAGAGGTTCTCACAAAACAAAAGGATAAAAGCAGATCAGAAGCCAAACTGAAAGAGCACTCAATGGCCAAAGTTAAAACAATTGAAGCAACACAAGAATTAAAAATTAAAAATTATAACAGTATAAAATAAAATATCCATGAGTCCATACTGATATAAATAATTATACAAATTAATTAATTATAAAAAAGGTGCAAATCTGTCTCACAAAGAATTTCAAAAAATACATAGATACTCCTCCCTCCAGGAGGTGGAATTTAAATGCCCTCCACAGAGAGTGGGCTGGATACTAAAAAATAGAATATGGAAAGGGAAAAATAGTGACCTTTTAGTGGAGAAGCCTGGCAGTTCTCTCCTTAACCAAGTGATCAAAGTTAATAGCAGTGAGAAGTCACGTTGGTATCATGCACTCCTCTGACAGGATGTGATGAGAAAGACACTTCACCTCCATAGTATTCTTCTCTAAATTCCAGAATTCTAGTCTAATGAGGAGAAAACATCTAACAAACCCAAGTCCAAGGACATTCTACAAAATTCTCAAGTACTCCTCCAAACCATGGGGTCATGGGAAACAAGTAAAGGGTGAGAACTGGTCATAGACTTTAGATTAAAGAGACATCAGAACTAAATTCAATGTGGTAGGCTGGGTTAAAATGAGAACTAAATTCAATGTGGTAGGCTGGGTTGACATGAGAACTAAATTTAATGTGGTAGGCTGGGTTAGATCCTGGCACCAAAAAAGGGCATGGGTGTAAAAAATTTACAAATCTGAATAAAGCCTGAAGTTTACTTAATAGTAATATATCAATGTTAATTTTTTAGTTTAAATGCATGTACAATGTAAGATATTAATTTTAGGGGAAGCTGAGTAAAATGTACATGAAAATGCTCTGCACAGTCTTTGCAACTGGTTCATAAATCAAAAATTATTCTAAAATAAAAGGCCTCCATTTTAAACTATATATTACATCAGGATAAATCATCAGCAAATCACTATTAATTATACAAGAGGGAAAGCTGTAGCTTCTTTAAAACACATACTTGTGGCCTACCCCAGACCATATATAGTAAATCATAATTTTTTCAAAGTGGAGCCAGTCATCTACGTTTTACATGGTCTCTAAGTTACACACACTAATATGTGAGAATTACTTTTCTAAAGCTCTGTGCTTTTTATAGGCCCCAAAGACTTTCAAAGAGTTTAAAAACCACAGTAGCTATGATATTATCCAAAGTCACCAAATTTGGACAAAATTAAATTTCAGCAAATGCAACATGGGAATGTAAAAATCAGATAGTGGAGCCTGTGGACAAAATAGTTCACTTAGATAACATGTACATACCTGGTGGGCCCACAGGATAATGAAGTCGTGATAGAAGAATAATGAAGATACAAAGTTTGGTGAGCACCAACTAGGAGTGAAAGCAACTTTCTTGTCCAAACAGCCATTCTTGGGTTAAAGAAGACTGACATCACTATAGAGTACAAGGAAATTACAACTAGCCTGTTCAGTCAACAAGCAACAACTGCCTTAGTATGAAGTGTTACTCCAGAAATGAATAATGCAGCTTACAAGCAAAACCAACACCAAACAGCTAATAAATAAATGTTCAAGGAAGTCAAAATGCTCTGAGCAGAGCAGCATGTAATGAATAAGCAAACAAGAAAATGAGAACAAACAATGAAAATCCATGTGATGAAGTGCATTGTTCTAATGGAGCCTAAGTAGTCCCAGTTCTGACATTTTTGTGTGCCTTTGACTGCTCTTAGTTACCTACAACCTTTACTGCAGGCTTAACTCAGGACACCATTTTCATGCTCCAGCAGACTCCAGTTATCTGCAAGTTTGCTGCCTCTTCCAGCCACACACAGCACCTGCCAGCCTTTCTCAGATACCTAATCATTTTCACTCTGATCTGACCCACTTTGGAAATATTTTGCTTTTATTAGCTCTTGGTAAGTTTACTTTCTGTGATGGTTAATTTTCTGTGTCAACTTGGCTAGGTTATGGTGCCAAATTATTTGGTCAATCAGTCTAGATGTTGCTGTGGAGGTATTTTGTAGTTGTGATTTAACATTTTATATCAGTAGACTTTGAATAAATCAGATTTACCCTCCATAGGATGGGTGAGCATCATCCAATCAGTTGAAGGCCTTTAGGAAAAAGACAAAAATTCCCCAAGAAGATGGAATTCTCCCTCCAGACTGAAACACAGGGCTCTGTTTGAGTTTCCAGCCATTAGAATCAAGACTGCAACATCAACTTTTGCCTGAATTTGTATCCTACCACCAGCTCTGCAGATTAGCCAACCCCACAGTTGCATAAACCAATTCCTTAAAATTTCTCTCGCTTTCTCTCTCTCTCTCTCTGTCTCTCTCTCTCTCTCTCTCTCTCTATATATATATATATACAGACACACACATATGTATATATCCTATTATTTCTATATATTATTTATAAACTTTATTTCCTATTATTCTATATATCCCCTCTGCCCTCTCTCTATATATATTTACACATACACACATAAACACACACACACATATATAAACACACACACATAAATACATATACATACACACATATATATCTCCTAATATTTTCTTCTTTCTGGAGAACCATAGTACACTATTCATTTTGATCATTTTTCTAATGTAACAATGTACATATCTTTTCTTATAATGATATATACTGCGTCAATTTTATCAGTGCTATACCCACTGACACTTTTTCTCAGCAAGGTATAAAACATAGTTAAGACATAAAATATAATATAGACTTAAAGATTTCCATTTTGTTCTTTGAATAATTTAGCTTACAAGCAAAACAAATACCAACAAGCTAATACCTTGACTAGTATTTTTCATATTTCTAGAATATTCATTGTATTTTCTGGTATTGATAAATTTCAGAAAAGTATGACAGTATTCCTGTCTCCTTGTATGGATATTTATCACCTGGTCCATTGTTCCAATTCACAAATATAAATGGATTTCAATATTTAGAAAATAATCGAGCAAAGGCAGTTCTGTTTTGTAAGGTGGTTCTGGTACAAATGACACTCTCTAGCATAAAGTTAGAAGACTTCACAAATGGCTAAAATCTTGGCAATTTTGTGTGTTGTTCAAGTAATAAAACTTTGAGGACAAGTAAATGGTACCATGTCATATCCTCTGATTTAATTTAAAAAGACTGCTCTCACTTTCCTATTGATGAAATTTTTAGATGCATGCATCAAGCTGTCATTAATCTTAGCTTATTTTCTAGCAGCTAGCAAAAAAATTCCAGAATCACTTCATATCATGGATATGAATAATGTAGAATAATCAATAATCTCAGTTGTCCACTATTGCTGATTTAATCTTATTCTTTGGCCTCTAATGCAAGATTTACATCTTTTACAGAATTACTAATTCACAGAGTACTGTACACGTACACACATAACCAGCTAAAAGCCATGTTCTCAGTAGTGTACACTTTACTTGGCCAATGTCCAACAGGGGAAGAGCAGGCAAAAATATGCAATATTAGTATTATTTACAGATTGTTACCATTTTATCCTCAATTTTGAAATATAGGTCATTAATTCTATGTTAAAACCACAGGTCTTAAGGAGAGCATACATACATATATATATAACACACATATATATTCATACCACAATTCACATAAAGGTCCAAAGTTTAGCTGTTTTTTGTTTGTTTGTTTGTTTTTAATTGCATTTTAGGTTTTGGGGTACATGTGAAGAACATGCAAGATTGTTGCATAGGTACACACATGGCAGTGTGGTTTGCTGCCTTCCTTCCCCTCACCTGTATCTCTCATTTCTCCCCATGCTATCTCTTCTCACCTCCCCACCCCCCGTCCCTCCCCCATTTCCCCCCAACGGACTCCAGTGTGTAGTGCTCCCCTCCCTGTGTCCATGTGTTCTCATTGTTCAACTGAAGCCTAATATGTATAGGCAAATGTATGCATTCAATACACATGTGAACGCACCATAGTTTTCTAAGATATTATTGAACCTATTACAAAATGTTAATTGAGTTGTGAATTTATAAAAATAGTTCTAATATGTTACTACCTGTGTGTTCATTTGACCTAACAGTACTTCTTTACAAAGAGTCTGAAGGATATTCTACATCATCCAGCTGTGAAACAGCTTTATGATGCCAAGTGTCCCATACACAGGTTTACTCCAATGAACTGGTGCAATTTGGAATGTAATCTAAACAATTATATTTAATAACATGGCTAGGAAAATCAGCTCCATAGTCTAAAAACGAGTGTCTCTGGGAAAAAATGAAGTAGACTTCTGGTTTTGCGTAGAATATTGTGATTCCTATTTCCATTGCTCCTTTTGCATTTGTAACAAATGAATAAGCTGAATGTGATTTTTCATTTTGTAGCCACAATCTCTGTAGACAAACTGATCAAATTCTAACACTGATTTGGTCAATATATTTATCAATGAATAATGGTTTAAGAAGTTATTTTCATGATTTGGACAATTGTACACCTGGATTCATTTACAAACAATTGTCTTTTTCTAAATGTTACAGCTTTGTAAAATGTGAGGAAGAAAAACTTAAGGAGAGCGACCCACATGGAGGAAATTGCAATTTTCTCTACAGCATAATTCAGGAATACACTGGATTAGAGGCCAAAGTCATGATTTGGAAGGAACTAAAAGCACTGATTTTTGATAGAGACATGGTGAAATGGGTAAGCAATTCTAAATAGATTATTTTGGATGTGGAACAGATATTTCCAGTCATCGTCGCAGGTTTTAGTCCTTGACAGTGATTTAAGGTCTGAGGAATGCTAAGCAATGTTACAATACCTGCACGTACCACACAGTCATGTGACCTGCCACCGGTAGCTGCTCTCAGTGTTGCAGGACTTTTCAGCTAAAGATGGGCTTCTTGTCCCTCCTATGGTCACAAAAATTCAGGCTCACAGATGGTTAGAAGGGCGAGTAAAGCAGGGTTTTATTGGGTGAAAAGGGAAAAGGAGGGGAACAAGGACCCTCCACAAGGCCAGAGTTTCTGCCCATGCACTTCCCACCTCATGCTGTTTGAATCCCAGGTTCCAAACAGGAAGAGGTGAGGCCAGGCTCTTCCCAGTTGCCGCAACTCCTGTCTCCACCCCAGTGAGCAGGCTGGTTGGTATTTTCCTGGGGGACCCCGTCCCACCTGGCTGTCTTATTATCCCCTCTAAATAAGTACATCTAACTCCTGTTAGAATAAGGATAAGGATGAAGACTGATCTTTACTGCTTCCTGCTGACAGGGGATGCTGTTTTGGGGGAAACAGCAGTCAGATCTCATTGAGAGGCCTACCTAAGGGTTCCCAGCAGAAGGGGCCATCATTAGCGGCTCTAGTTGCATGGCCGTTTGGAGTACGATGGCCTGAAGCTAAGAACAGACAAAATGGGTTATTAGAAAACATGTATCTAAACGAAACAAGGGGAAGGGTAAGGATAGCCAAAAATTTCTAAGGCTTTTTACCCGTTTGTATGGGGACAAGGAGGCCAAAAGCCCAGCCGGTAAAAAAAAACTTTACCCTTTGCAGGCATGTTGGACTTCTGGGTTCCCCTTCCCTGAGCCTAACCCCTAACCAACCAGTTTAAAGTTTGGGAAATTAACTCTTTCCAGTTTGGAGGATGCATCTGAGGGAAGTGTTCCATAGTATGGGACACAATTACCTGTCAGTGAAGAGAGGACAGTGGAGGAGAGAAGAAAAAAAAAGGTTTGTGTTTTTTTTTTCTTTTTCAAAGGAGTCCCAGGGGTTCAGGATTCATTCAAAAGTGGTACAGACTGAAGATGAGTGGCTAGCCATCTAGAAAGAGGGGAGCAGACATCCCTGGTTCCCTTCTCTGCCTAACAGTTACCCGGGGTACGTGAGTGAAAGAGGGAAGAGCATCCTCTTTTCCTCTTCTGTCTTTGCATCCCCAAGTCCGGTCAACCTTGGCAGGTGTGGCCATGAGGGTAAAAGCACTTACACCCACGAAGCAAGGGGGTCTAATGGGTGGGAATCATCCACTCCTTCCCACGTATGCCCTATCTTCCCTGTTGTCAGTAGTCTTGAATTTCCTAGACCTTATTTATGTCACGGATACTAATGTGGCCTTTATCCATGAAACAGGAAGCTTGGGCTTGGCTTAATTGGCAGGAATCAGCCACACTCACCTGCACTGTACCTTTTAACCTTTGTTGTAGCCTGCCTCTGGATCCCTTAGATCCCGTTTTCTTTCCTAGGGCTTTGACCCAAAGCTTGGAATTAGTTTGGGACAAAAGTGTATGTTGTGGGGTTGTTGCATGGACTCCTTATCATAAGCCGAATGCTAAGACGAAACTGTGGAATTCAGTCCTCCTCCAGCAAGGGAGAGAGAAAAGGCTGTCCAGTGACACACCCAAAAAACTCATGGCTATAGTTATGCTTGCTAGGATTTGGGTGCATGGTGTTTGTCTTTGGTTAGTTCCCTTGGTCTTGCTGTCCCAAAAGTAAATCTCTGAGTGATAGGCATCCTATTGATTCCAGTCATCTGGCAGGATTTGCAGAATAATTGCTCAGAACTAGAATATTGATCCAGATTTTTACATTATCCATTCCTCTTGTTCTTTCTGAGCTGCAGCCATAGGTTGCTGGTTGATTCACAAGAACAAGCAGGGTTGGTCTAAAATGTAGGCAAAAACTTAACAATGACTAGTGAGTTTAGAATTTAAAGACAAATGTATGGTAAGTTTTGGAATATAATTTCTCTCCAGTCCTCATTTTTGTTAAAAAACAAATCATCATAGGACTGGTGGTTTGCAAAATAGATATTAGTCTTATAGTTGGCCTGATTATTTGCATAAAGTGCAGCAAGAATAATTATTTCCACATAAGCCTCTTGGGTTGGCTTTGATGGAGCTCTAATCTCAAAGGGATCTCAGATAAGACCTTTTAAAGCTGAGCCCAGCCATGGATTTATTCTCACATACCCATGAGTTGGGTGATTTTGTCTCATGAGGTTTCAAGATAAACTTAGATCTCCTGGATCTGGTGTATAATTGTTCACAGTAGTCTCTTACAATCTTTTATTTCCATAGCATCAGTTGTAACACCATCTCATTGTTTCCTGATTTTATTTATTTGAATCTTGTGTGTTTTTCTTACTTAGTCTAGCTAAAGGTTTGCCAATTTTCTTGATCTTTTGAAAACACCAAATCTTTTTTCATTGATTTTTTTTCTATTACTTTTATTCTCTATTTTATGTATTTCTGGTCTAATCCTTGTTATTCTTCCTGCTAAAGTTGGGCTTAGTTTGTCCTTCTTTTTCTAATCCCTTTAGGTGTAGAATGAGATTGTTTATTTGAGATATTTCTTCATTTTTAATCCAGGCATTTATGTTATCAACTTATCTCTGTTAACTAAAGTTTATGCTAAAGCTGCCTTCTTAAATATTTTAAGTTCAGCCTAAAGGTTTCTCTGTACATCATAAAGTATAACTGAAATGGAGTTGTATACAGACCATAGCCTACTTTTGTGCTGATCACCAAGTTTTGGCCAATCCAACGTGGCCAACTGTTCAAATCATGTTCAAGTAAGGCAAACTATGAGCTATAACCAATCTGACTGTTTCTGTATCTCACTTCAGTTTTCTGTACGTCACTTTCCTTTCTCTGTCCATAAATCTTCTTCCACCATCTGGCCACGCTGGAGTATCTGAGTCTACTTAGGCTCAGGAGACTGCCCAATTTGTGAATCGTTCTTTGCTCAGTTAAACTCCTTTACATTTAATTCAGCTATATTTTTTCTTTTAGCATCTCTTAATATTGCTTTTGCTGCATCCCATAAGTTTTGGTATGTTGTGTTTTCATTTATATAATCTTTTGTATGAAATACCTTTTCTCCATACTTTCATTTTTAGCCTATGTGTGTCTTTAAATAAAAAGTAGGTCTCTTGTAGAAAGCAAATAGTTGAATTTTGTTTTTTTTAAGTATTTTTTATTCATTAACATATTTCATACTTAAAGTTATTATACTTCTGTCTTCTAACTTCCATACAAGAATTAAAAGTGATTTGTGTACCACCAATACACTATTACAGTATTGTGTATTTATCTATATTCACCTGTACCAGATTCTTTTTTCTTCCCCAGATTTGGGAAATTTGGAGCCATTAATTTTTAAATAAACTATTTTTCCTTTTCTCTCTCTCTTTCCCCTCTGCAACTTCCATGATCCATTCAGTGGTCTGTTTGATGGTATCCCATAAGACTCTTAGATTTTGTTCATTCTTTTTCATTCATTTTTCTTTTTGTTCCTCTTATTACATAATTTCAGATTACCCATTTTTGACTGCATGAATTCTTTTTTTCTGCCTGATAAAGTCAGCTGTTGAACTCTCCTAGTAATTTTTTTTATCACTGCAGTTATTGCATTCTTTAGCTTTAAAAATTTCTTCGTTCTTTTAAAAAAATATATTTTGAAATTGTCATTCTGTTCATGCATCATTTTTCTGAGCTCATTAAATATCTTCATGACAGGTATTTTGAATTCATTTTTAGGTAATTGATATCTCTCCTTTTCTTTAAGGTCTATTTCTTGAGTTTTATTATTATTATTTTTAATTTGGCCATTTTCCCCTGTGTCTTGTACTTTTTGTGATTTTGTGTTGGTATCTATGTATTTGAAAAATCAGCCACCTCTACCAGTCTTTAAGGATTAGCTTTATACATGGAAAGTTCTTAATCCATAAGCCTGGCTAGAGATTCTGGGGGGTCTCCCAAGTCTTTTCGCTGAATGTGTCTTCTCCAGACATGTGCGTAGATTTCTAATTAGAGGGATTTGCCAGTTTCTTATTTTAAGGAGATTGTAATCTCTTGTTCCTTCTGTGTCTTTTTGTTTCACTATGGGTCATCTGAAGCAGAAACATGACCATTTGGTCTAGCCCTTTTTTAGTCTCAGTGGAACCCTAGGTATCTAAAGTATACTGGGTTCTGTCAGGTATTTAGAATGCACCTGCTCCTGTTAGTGCTCCCAGGCAGGTGTACAAAAGCCAGTCCCTCATCCAGCCCCCTGGAAAGTAAAAGCATTATAAGTACAGCCCAGTCTTTTATTTCCCTCCCTAGGTAGAAGGCAGAAACTGGAAGCTTTGACTTTTTTCCCAAACATGTGCTGTACTGGGGGAGAGATTGTAGCATGTGTGCCATGAATTTTCATATAGGACTGGATGTGATGGGGCTTGTACTTGTCTGGAGTGCAGGAGCCCCTTAACTGGTTTCTGGATTTCTCCCAGAGGGAGTTGGTTCATGTTTTATTGCCAAATCTGTCTCTATGGGAGGAAGGAGGACCTAAGGCCTTCCACTGTGTCATTTTATGATGTCACTCTCTGTACCTTGGGCCTTTTTAACAGAAGAGAGTAATAAACTACTATCGTGCTTAGAATTTTCTTGTGTTTTTATTTTTGATGCAGCTAAATCTAATCCTAATACAAAGAAATCCCTGCTTTGAGTGGTAGATAATATAAGATGATACTTTAATACTTTATAAATATTGGAGTATATATATCTAAGATTCAGTGCATTTTTCTCCCAAATATTTTAGGAAAAAGAGGAATTTAAAAATAATAATGAGAATATATGCAAATATAATTCCCAGGAAAGCAAATCCTCCTCTTTATTTTTGGTTTTACCCATAGGAAATTAATAGACCTCATGCTGTTGTGATTAACTGGGAAAAGCAAGAGATGTCTGGATAGTAACCTGTTAGCTAGCCTCACACTTCACATCTCACTTTTTTGGGTTGTAGACTTAGCCTTCATCAGAAACCAGAGTCAGCTTGTATTAAGTAAATGGTCTCACTTTATTTATATTTAATCATTTGGGAAATGAAATAAAACCATTAGAAGAGATAATAGAGTTCAGTTTTAAAAATAAATATTGAGACAAAATAAATCTCTTTACCCTTCCATGACATTTTTCTGGAAGCAGGAGCTTATCAGACTGTTACAATGTTCTACCCCATTGACTTATCTCCGGATTTCCTTTTTTGAAAGACTTATCTTTTGAATGCCCTTAAAATCACCATTTATGTTTACTTACCTACTTAGCATGTCTGCATCACTAGTACTCTATGTCTGAATTCAAATGTTGTATGTCTCATGCAAAACTCAACATTCAGATTTGCAGACTCTTGACCAAAAAGGGTAGGGGAGACAGGGAGTGCTGAAAGTCACTATCTAAATAAAAACCAGTTTTACTGAGTAGTGGTGGCCTGGAGATTCAGTTATGTGGAGGTTCTAATTGTGGATTTCAAGTAAATATGAATAAGCCACCAATTTGCGACATACAGAAATATACTATTAATAATTTTCTGGAACATCTTAATTGAAAGAGAAAATATAATTAGAAGCTGAAGACACTCATTTTCTTTTTAAACTAAGTTTGGTTTGTATACCTACTAGCCAAAAATAAAGCATATTTCTTGTTCAGTCCTTCCAGAAGCAGCTCAAATGACTAAATAATCCAGGACATCTTAAAGAGGCTTTTTCCACCATAGTTGTGAGAGCTTAGTAAAGAGAAACTGTGGGAAACTTCCATAGAACCTAGAAGATTGGAAACAACTAAGAGTCCCCCCTCAGATACTGTCTGCTTATCCTCTCTTTGCAGATCTGCTCACCCACATAGCTTTCTGTCACACGCTTTTACTTTCCTGTTTACTCTTATTGCTGCAGAACCAGAGAGCCTTGATAAGATTAACTTTATTCTGTTTCATGTATCAGCAATGGAATTTGTCAACTTGAATCTTTATTACCGGTGATCACATAAAAGCTGAAAAACACAACATGATTTCTGTTTTCACCTTAGAAGCTGAATTTGTCACACTAAAAAATCTCTAGGCTTGTAATGGAACACATTTTATTTAGGAATCATTGAGAAAGAATAAGCAAAACAAAGAAACACACGCACAAACCGAAAATCTATGACTCTTTTCTAAGGAAAACCAACTTTAAAAAAGAGGAAAATGCAAGAGGCTAGGTGGTAAGCAGGCAGTGATAATCCACTTCTCAAAGCAACTACATACATAATAATAATAATTGTGGACAAATGCTAACATTTATTCAGAGCTAGACATCAAGTTAAACCCTTTATAGGCATTACCCTAACCATGCTAAGATAAAGATTCCATTGTTCGTACCAATTTACAGATGAGAGAACCAAGGCTTAGGAAGGTTAAATAACCTTCCCAAGGTCACACAGTCAGGATTGGTGGAGCAGGAATTTAACATCAAATCTCATTTAAATACTTCCACTCATTCATTGCTCAAAGGCTTATAGAAATTCTCTGTGGTCAGTAATCCTCTCAAATGTGACTACAGCAAATATTTTTCTTGCTCCCGTCCATGCCTACCTAGCTCCTCTAATTGAATCACAGCAAACTACTTCAAATGGCCAAAAACCCCTGAATTATTCCAGGTCTCCTTCTTTTGCAAGTGACAGACCCCCATTTAAGTAAATGAAGGAATGTGTTAGTTTCAATAACTGAATAGTCTTTCAGGTAAAGCCAGATACAGGCATTTTAATAATGTCATTGAATCATACTTTTTGTCATACTTTTTTCTTTTTTTATTATAATTTTTGTTTTATTGGTTTATTTTATTTTTCTATTTTATTCTAAGACGTCTTGTTATAGCATGCCATACTATTTTTATTATTATTACTGAGTGGCTTTATCCTCAGCATGCTTTCTCCTTGCAGTCATAAGAGGGCCAGCAGTAACTATAGGTTTAATCCTTCTAAATAAAATCAGCAATCTTAGCTTTCCCAATGGTTTTAGCCAAGAAAGGTGAGGATTGCTTTGCTTCAGGCAGACCTGGGATATATGCTCTCCCTTGGGGACATGGAAATGGTATAGCTAATTTTACATCACAAGTTCTAGGAATGGGGAATGGTGGTTTCTCAAAATAAACTCAAGATGTTGCTGATAGTGTTAGGCAATGAAAGCTGGGTAGTCGGGCTTCCTCATTCTGAAGTCTAGCTACATGCCTTCCTCCATACCATCCCTATATTAACCAATTCCCAAAGGTCACCTCCATCAACCTCCTTTAACCGGTTGTACCGAATTTTTAATCTTCAGGACATACTGTTAACATTTTATTGCTTTATTGTTTTTCTTTTTACATCATAAGACTGTAAAGCCACACTCAGGTTTTCAAACTAAATTAGCTATTTTCCTTCTTCTGTGTGCCTCATATCTATTCCACTGCATTTATTCTTTGGTGTGGTGGATAGTACCTTTGTTGGCCCAATTGTCCAGAACAGAAACCAGTCATAATCTTTGACTTTTATCCTCCTTTACTCCTACATCCAGTTGCTCATAAAACCCTGTAAACCTGCTCACTTAAGATCTCTTAACTCCTTTGAAGTCTCGACACCCTTCCTGCTATTGCCCTAGTTCAGATTTCCTCATTTATTGGTTATTCTACTTACCACTCTGACATATCTTCCTCCTTTCAAATATGTTCTCTAATTTTCCAGAAAATTCATCTTTCTAAGGCACAGATATGATCCCATGAATCTCCTCTTTACAACATTGCAGTGATCCCCTGTTGTATCATTTCCATGGACCTCAGTTTCCCTATTGTGAAAGGAATGGCATAAAGAGATGATCCCTTGAAGAGGATCTCCAGGTCCATGATTCTGTTAATCCTTGCAAGCCTGAAGCAGATAGCTCTGTTTAATCATTTGGTAATGGATTTTTCTACCTTTTGGATTATGGACTGAGACCCTGTTGTTTTCTGGTTATCACCCCTACTGTATCTCATGAGAATGTTGGGTCAAGTCCTATTGAGCAGTCATCTCATACTGAGAACAGCTTGCTAAGTGCGACCATGGCCATGCCAGAGTCATAATCAATATGAATTATTTGGAACATATCTGCTCTTTTCACTACCACCTCTTGCAAGTGTCTAAAATTGTATACAACAATTACTTCTACCTTATATTTTTGACATCGGAACTACTTACAGTAAGAAGTACTGTGAATGTACAAGTGAAAACTGTTAGTGTACCAAAAGACAAAAAGCAGACATGTTAATGGATTATCAACACTACGCTATGATTAGGTTATGTAATAGACATTGAACTGTAACACCAAATAATTTATAATCACTCTTTTCCTCCTGCCTTTCTGAATGCTGGTGGTAACCTTAGAAATGACCACATGTAGGAGGCTGTTAAGTGTTTCCAGTTAAGCAACCTACTCTACCTAAAGAACACCTACATCCCCACTTGCCAATTTAATGTACCTTACAGAGATTCGTTAGTTTACAACAGAGGAATACCTGTTTTAGCAGTGTCCCATACAGTGACGTTTTATCATAGTTCATTCAAGTCACTCATCCGTACGTACACATTGTAATACCCAAGGGTATAAGTGACATACACTTTCCTCATATCCAGTAAGCTAGGGTGTGCACTGTTGCTCATTCTGGGCCATTGTGACTCAATCAAACTGGGCTGCCCCTCCTTGAGGGGGAGTGGAGAGTGCCACTTTGCTTGCTTATTTCAGGTGGCTTTGACTTCTGGGATTACATGTGTATTGGAGATCATGCTTAGCCTATAATGGCTAACAAAGTGCTCTAAATTGATAAAACTGGAAGTAGAGGGGGAAAAAGACAATAAAGTGCATCAAGTCCCATTTTCGAATGCACGTTTTTATGGCTGCTTATGGCAGAGGAGTATCATCAAGCAACTGATCAGGAAGGCAGACAGCAAAGCTCAGCCATGGATGGATAGAAAATTTTGACATCGTGAAGAGCATCACAAACATCGATAAATATCTACTGAGCACATATCATGTGTCAGGCATAGATCTAGATGCTGAGGATACGAGAGGAAATGACACAGACAAAAATTCCTGTTCTTATGCGGATTAAATTTTGGTGGAGAGAAATAGATGGGAAACAAAATAAATAAGTAAAATATATAGTTGTTAGATACTAAGGATTGGCGTCATGGTAGTAACTTTAAACAAATAAGTTGGAGAAAACCTCATTGAGAGAGAAGTGAAGAGGCAAGCCATGAGGAAACTTTTTGAAGAGTATTCCAAGGAGAGAAAATTGCAAAGGGAAGAGCAGAACCAGGGAAATGTTTCCAATTATGTTGTTAATCTAATAAAATAGGGATGAGTCTCCACAGAGAACATGCTATAAGGAATGAACAAAGCACCATTCAGCTATCTCAAGCATTTCTAGGATGCACCCTCTGAGCAAAGCATTGGAAAACTTTTTGAAAGCATTTCTAAGATGCATTTTCCCATAAAATGTATGAAAACTTAATTGGTAAGGTTTGACAGTTATACAGTTACTGATTTTTTTCTCCATATTCACCATAGATAGCGACAATTTGCATAAGAGAAACCCTGATTTTAATGCTTTCTTTTCTGGATAGTTTTGCATAATTTTTACTTGATTTCCTTGATGAACCCACTAATACTCTCTTCCATCCAGAGTTTTGCATAATCTGCATAATAAAGATATACTGAAGAAGAACTTGGAACTGAGCAATTCAGCAAGATCACAGGAACATGTGTTGGGAGCTGCCTGTCAGCAAATGCTGCGAGAAATTCTGTGACTATCAGGACAAATCTTGCAGATAAGGGTAAAATAAATGGCCTTAGCAAGATTTTGTATAGACTGCATATTTTTTGTGGGGTCATCACTACTTCTAAAGAATCCAACTAGAACTGTTATTTTGGAACACAACTTTTTTGGGTCCCTGCATACATCTGTGGATTCCAGACTTCTCTAAAATATTTATCTTCCTAAATGCTCATTACCCTGTTGAGTGTAGACTGTTGATTAGAGGGGACTTCCATAGCATTGGATTGTAGGAAGCTAGCAGGAAATTCCAGTAACCTTGCTACATAACAAATTATCCTAAAATTAGAGGCTTATAACAACTATGATTTTGTTTATAATTTTTTGGGTCAGGAATTCTGGAATGTTACAGGATGTTGGTTTTCTGAAGGATTGACTGGGCTGGATATATCCAAAGTGGTTTACTCACATAGCTGTCAGTCGGTGCTGTACCGGAGCTGTCAATCCAAGCACTTCCAAGTGGCCACTTCATGCTGTCTGGGCTTCCTCCCAATAAGGCAGCTGCAGGGCAGTCAGATTCTTACAAGGCAGCCCAAGGCTCCAAATATGAGTGCTGCAACATTTAAGATGGAAGCTGCATTACTTGTTATAATTTAGCCTCGGATGTCACACAGTGTTATTTCCATCACATTCTATTGGTTACAAATGAGATATAAGCCCACCCAGAAATAAGAAGAGGTTACCTGTACCTGCCTCCTGATGAGAGGAATGTCAGGGTCACATTGATTGTAGAGGAACATGTGGCATAGGAGATACTGTTGCAGTCATATTTGAAAAATATAAGCTGCCAGACAGGGTGAGTTAGCAAAAGTAGAAGGTGTGAAGGCCCTGAATTCAAGGTAAGGTCTAGAGGTCATCGTATCTGGTAGAGAGACAGACAAAATAAGAGCAGAATCTGCAAAATGTTTACATTCTTCTGCTCACAAGAGCAAAAGGATCCAAGAATATAGGAGGAGTTTAAACAAGTCAGGTTAAGGTTTCACAAAAGGCCTCACTCTGTAATGTATATACACTTCAGGGCACCTTAATTTTCTCATGGTAATTCACTTATTATTTCATTAACTTTAAGTAAATATCTACTACATATAGTAGTGGTGGCAGTAGTAGTAGTAGTAGAATAGTCAGAGACTATCCTAGGCTCTTATTTATCAGTCAATAAATGCAAGAAAAAGCCCTACCCTCATGGAGAGTATATACTAGTGGAGTAATGATATTAAAATATATTACACTGCATGCAATTAAGTATAGGACTATTGGAGGTGGGGCTTCGAAGGACCCTAATGCTTCACCCAACCCTGTATCCATACCCTTTGTCATACAACTTTGATGTTCAACAAAAACACCCTATATTTCCTCATGTGATTTGCCAGTAGACTAAGGCAGACAAGAGTGTGTGTCCTGAGCCTGTACCCTCAGAAGTCTTGCACGCCTCTGCTTTTGCTTTAGCCCCTCTACCATTGGCAGGCAAGCTTGCTGGGGTTGGGCAGCTAAAAGACGAGAGACACGAGTCAGAGCCCAGTCACCTCACTCTCCCCAAGCCAGACCCAACCCACCTCCAGATACCTGAATGAGCCCCGTCAAGATCCCAGATGCAGGAACATTAAACTTACTGTCATCTGCTATAAGATTTTGTGATTGCTTGTTATACAGCATTTTGGGGCAATAGATGACACAATTAGGGAAAAAGCAGAAGAGCTCTTTTTCCTGGAGACGTGTTTACATACAGTTCTATTTTGAAGCCAGTTAGCAGATCCCTGTTGTTGTTGCTGGTGCTGCCTCCAGGCTGGAGTGTTTGGAAGAATCATCAGAGTCAGAATTAATAAAGTTGCCTCTAGATTCATGACAAGGTGATGAAGTGTGGAGGAATGAAGTGGAATAAGGCTTCATTTCTGCCAGTAAAGGCTTTTATGTTTCCTTCTCTGAGGGGGCAAAAGTCACCGCTAATGCCTGTCATGGTCGAGGGATAAGGAAGGACATCTCGAGAAGAAACTCAACATTCCTGTTGCTTCTTTAATGCCTTTCCTTCCTTCAACATATCAAGCTCCCTGCCTAAAGTGGACTTTTTTGTATTATTATTATTATTATTAAAAATAAACCTGCTTTGGCAGGATCCAAGGGGGATGATGTCCATACTGTCCTTGAACTATGTGGATGTGTCAGTCTTGGCCGTCGTGCTGGCAAACTAAGGTTCTTTCCCAGACTACATAAAGTAAGGATGGAGGGGCAGGGAATTTAATATCTGCTTCCCAATCATGGTGACATTTAACACTTCTAAGGAAAAGAAAAAAAAAATGCCTCCAAACTGGCCTTTCAAGTAAGTGAAATAGTTACTCTCCCCACAAAGAATCAGAAAGTGTTCTATGAGCCACTGACTCTTTTGTGTCTTGCTCAGTCCCTATCAAAATGCAAATACTCCCGGGAGACGTGACCAAGTCTGTAGTCTTCAAGAGTCAACAGTTGGGGAAAGGCAGAATGATTTCAAACAGCTGAGTATAAGAAAGGCCACTAGCATGCGTAATTGTTCGTTTTCTGTTTTTCCTGCTGAATTGGAAGGTCCCAGAGGTCTGGGACCATGTCTGTCTTGTTCATCCATCTATTTCCAGGTTTCAGGACACACAGGAGACCCTTCATAATGCCCGTGGGACAAAAGCAGAAGAGAACAAACCTGGGAAAGAAGGGAAGCAAGGAGGAGATAAAAAGCCTAATTAGCCAGGCGCGGTGGCTCACGCCTATAATCCCAGCACTTTGGGAGGCCGAGGCGGGTGGATCACCAGGTCAAGAGATCGAGACCATCCTGGGCAACATGGCGAAACCCCGTCTCTACTAAAAATACAAAAAGGCCGGGCGCGGTGGCTCAAGCCTGTAATCCCAGCACTTTGGGAGGCCGAGGCGGGCGGATCACAAGGTCAAGAGATCGAGACCGTCCTGGGCAACATGGCGAAACCCCGTCTCTACTAAAAATACAAAAAATTAGCTGGGCATGGTGGCGCGTGCCTGTAATCCCAGCTACTCAGGAGGCTGAGGCAGGAGAATTGCCTGAGCCCAGGAGGCAGAGGTTGCGGTGAGCCGAGATCGCGCCATTGCACTCCAGCCTGGGTAACAAGAGCGAAACTCTGTCTCAAAAAAGAAAAAAGAAAGAAAGAAAAGCCTAATTAAATTCTCACAGAGCGTTTATGCTAATATCAAGTAGTTAATGACTCCAAGATAGGTATTGAGCTTTTACAATGCACGCACGGCAGGAGGGGACTGCCCCTTCCTCGCCTTAACCTGGTGTGTTTCTTTGAGATTTTACTCCTGTATACTCTAAGAAAACGATCCCAAAACCAAAGCTAGGAAAAACGTTTCCGTATGGGGTATTTCACATGTTCAATGCATTCAACACGAGGTGCTCAAATGCCCCAGCTTTTGGGATTGAAGCGTTCATAATGAGAACTCCGAAGCGACCAAGATGCAATACAAACTTCAAAGAAGGCGCCCAGGTTTTTCCTGGTCCTCAAGCCTAGTTCTGTGGCTCATCAAACTTTAATGTGCATGCGAATCACCTGGGGACCTTGCTAAATACTCAGATTTGCATTCAATAGGTCTGGAGCAAAGCCGGAGATGCTGTGGTTTTCACAAGCTTATGTGATTTTCTAAGCCAAGGACCGCACTGTGAGCTTCCAAGGGACTGGAGATCGTCGCCTCCGCCGCCAGGTGTGTGTCTGCTGAGTCTCGGCGTTCCAGATCAGTGTCCCGCACGTCCCCGGCCTTCCGCCAGGAGGGGAGGAGCCGGGGGCGGAGCGGGAGGAGTGGCGCGGGCCCCGCGTGGGTCCTGCCAGAGATCGCCTCGGTCCCTTGGAGAGGCAGCCGAGCTGCGGCGGCGCAGGAGGGGCCGGGTTCGGCGAGGGCGCGGCCTCCGAGAGGGGGGCGCACTGCACGCATCTCCCGCGGTCGCCCGGGCCGCTCGGGAGCCTCGCGGCAGCCGGGCGCCGCACTTGGCCATCCAGCCGCTCCTCGGCCGCCTCCTCTCGTCACCTCCCGTCTCGCCCCTCTCGCTCCGTCCCCGCCGCAGACACCGGCATCCGAGTGAGCGCCTCGGAGAGCCGGAGGTGGTGTGCCGGGCGCAGGGCGCGACCTCCAGCGGCCCTTAGCGCCGCACTAGCTCTAGGGCCACGGGCGGCAGCATGGACTCCAAGCGCTGCTTCGCCAATCGCTTCGATGACTACCAGGGCAGCCTGCTGGCGGGCCAGTGTGAGGAGGCGGTGGCGCCCTTGGTCACCGCCACCATCGAGCGCATCCTGCAGGAGCTTCCCCCTCTCGGGGGCGGCGGCGAGGCCCGAGGCGCGACGGCCGGGGCTAGCGGCTGCCAGGGGGGGCTGTACGGCGGCGTGGCCGGGGTAGCCTACATGCTCTACCACGTCTCGCAGAGCCCGCTCTTCGCCGCCGCCCGGGAGCGCTACCTGCGCTCGGCTAAGCGCCTCATCGACGCGTGCGCCCGCGCCGAGGAGTGGGGCGAGCCGGACGCCGACACCCGCGCTGCCTTCCTGCTCGGGGGCGCGGGCGTGTACGCCGTGGCCACGCTCGTGTACCACGCCCTGGGCCGGTCCGACTACGTGCAGCCGCTGGGCAAGTTCCGGGCTCTGTGCGCCGTCTGCGCGCCCGTCTCCTTCCTGGAGTGCGGCTCCGACGAGCTGTTCGTCGGCCGCGCGGGCTACCTGTGTGCCGCGCTGGTGCTCAAGCAGAAACTCGCCCAGGAGGTAAGCGGTGACCCCGGCCGCGGGAGGGCGCTCGCCGCCTGCCCGGCGGCCTCCCTCCCCGGGACTCCCTGGCTGCAGCCGCACTGCGCCGGGTTGCCCTCCTGCTCTTTGTTCCTCTTCCTCGGGCGCTCGCGTGTATTTCTTGAGTCCCGCGAGGTCTGTCTCCTGCGTCTGTCCGTCTTCTCTCCTGTTTGTCGAGATTCGGCGTCTCTGCACTTTGCCGCTGCTTTTGTGCAGATGCCTGTCAGCTTTCTGGGGGATGGCAGTGTGGCCCTTTCGAGTAAGGTGAAAACCTCAGAAATGGAACGCATTTCCTTTCCTGGGACTCTGCTGTCGAAAGCTGAGGCACCCTCGAATGTTACAGGGCCAGGAAGTCAGGGCACTTTTGGGGGCCGATGTGCAGGTAAGTTGCTTCTGGAGCCCTGGGTCTGTCACCGAGAATAACTGCTCAGCCGTGTGGCTGATGTGTTTGCCGTCTTGCTTACTATTCAGTTCAACCCATGGCTCCTACTCATGCATATCTGGTAGGAGTGTCCCCTTTAAAAGTACATAAATGTAGACGAAAACGGACCCCATTGTGGTGGCATGTCCGTTATTTCACTTAAGAATATTTGCTTAGGATGGGCAAGACCACAGCTTTCTCGACCGGGCAGCTTTTCTTGATGAGTAACTTGACAGCGACTCCTAGAAGAGAATTGGTTTTCACATCAGAGTTTCTGCTGGACTCACTTTGAAATCAGCATGTGGTTATTAGAAGACAACATGCCAGTTCCTGTGGAGTAGGAAAAAGAAGAAAACTCTGAGGGAATCATAGTAACTAGAAATGAGAGAGAGGCTCTTTCCTTCATAATCCCCTGGAGCCAAGTATTGTTCTAGGCAGGAAGGGACACTTTTAACTTGGCTTTATTTAGGTGAGAAAGGCGTTTGAAGAAAAATTAAAGGTATATGGAGTGTTTGAAGCGAGTAATTAACCTCGATAACCTTTGCAGAGGCAGACGGGGTTTTTAAATTATTATTATTTATAGCAGGTGAGGCTGCTTCAAGTGGGAAAAAAGATTACGAAACAATGTGCACCTGTGAGCTGGGCCGCGAAGGTCTGTGTCACGGAGTTGTCTTGAAATAGTTCGCTCTGCTTCTGAGTCACTGTTAACTGACAGCAGTTTTTCAAATGCCCCTCCAGTTGTAGAAAACCTTTCAGAAGGCCACAGAGATATTTACATATCGTTTGCATTGTATTTGCATCTGCTTCCCTCACCTTGTATAGTCTGGCAGCAGGGGATTTAAAAAAAAAAAAATTTTTTTCCCCCCCAATTGCTTTCCTTAATCTTGCCTCTTCCCCTTTCCATGCCTTCAGGCCTTTTCTCTAGAATGGAGCCGGAAGGGTGCCTGACCACCAGGTCACACAGGTGGAAGCAGACCAGAAGGACTCTCTGCCCCAAAACTGGTGGTTTGGGCCAGTCCGCAACACTGATCCACAAAGACATTTATTAAGACCTCCCTTCTGCCCTCCTGCCAAACCAGGCCTATTTTTTTGTACTAGCCGAGTTGAGGGACAGGGACCCATCCCCTGCTCCCAGGAGATGGAACAAGCTTCAAGGATAACAAAAAAACAACCACCACCAGCTCTTAACCTGAGCAAACCAGTTAGTTCCAGTGCCAGCTGCAGCTGTGGCAATTCAAGACTTTCTGGCTTGAAAGGCATGGTGCAGGGGCTGAGCACGCCAGGCTGGAAGCCCTTTGAGGGGAAAGCACAAGTTTTAGACTCCATGCCCACCCGGCAAGTCCTAGCCAGCACAGGGCTTTGCCCTCAGTAGGTGATCCATAAACCTTGATTAAATCGAATTGCAAATTTGTATCATTTTTCTATAAATAACTTGTCAGTATGTCCTGGGTTTCTTTCCCCCTCCGACGTCATTGTATTCACATTCCTCTGGCAGTTCCCTCAGTTATCACTCTAATTTAGATCCTCCCCACCTTACTTGGCACATCTTTGCCACCTGATAACAGATTTGAAGGACTGAATCACCATATATTGGGATTGGTGCAATATACTTGGAGCTAGAATTTCCCACTCAAGCCATTCCATCCACCTCTAAGAAACCAGTATTTCAAAAGACACTTCTCATTATGTTATTTCCCTGCTCAACATACTGCAATGGCTCCCTATTCCTTTTCCTCCAGTGGCTCGTCATCTCACAGCTAAAGTTATGATTCTCAAAATTAGCCGAGAAGGCTCCACATGATCTAGCCTCCTACACACCTGCTCTACTTCTTGCTCACTCTTCTTCAACCACACTGTCCATCTTACTGTTTTAGTTACTTTCCTGCCTCAGGGTGTATGTTCTGACAGTTCTTTCTACTTGGAACATTCCCCCTAGATATCTGTAGCTAGATGTCTGACCCGGTAGAGGGTTTTTTTTTTTTTTTTTTTTTTTCTTGAGACCTGATCTCACTCTGTCACCCAGGCTGGAGTGCAGTGGTGCAACCATGGCTGACTGTAGCCTCGACCTCCTGGGCTTAGGTGATCCTCCTACCTCTGCCTCCCAAGTAGGTGACACCACAGGCATGCGCCACTACACCCGGCAACTTGTTTTGCATTTTTTTGAGAGGCAGAGTTTCGCCATGTTGCCTAGGTTGTTCTGGAACTCCTGGGCTCAAGTGATCTGCCCGCCTCAGCCTCCTAAAGGGCTGGGATGACAGTCATGAACCACTGTGCCTGGCCTCGTGAGGTCTTTACTTCCTCAAATGAGGCCTTTTCTGACTACCCTATTTAAAATTGCAACCCCACCCTTAACTTACCCCCTTGCCTGATTCGTTTTACTTAAATTGTTTATTTATGTCTTCGCCGATTAGACTGTAAGCTCCATTAGGGTTAACATTTTTGGTTTCATTGATGTTCCTTGCCAAGACTGCCCCACATATTTTTAGATACCCAGATCTGTGTGTGTTTGCAAATATCGCTCAATTTTAGTGGTGTCCCATTTATCAGCATTTTCCTCATGGGGGTGGTTTTGGTGTCAAGTTTAAAGAAATCGTTTCCTCCTGCCAAAGTTTTAGTAAATATTTTGTTAAATGGATGGATGGATGGATGAATGAATGAATGAATGATAGTTTCTTACAGTTTTTTTTTCCTTGGCTTAAGCTCAACCAATAAAGCAGTGCTTCTTAAACTTTCATGTGCATAGGAATCACCTGCAGATCTTGTAGAGCTGCATTTCTTACAAGTTCCTTGGTGACACTGATGTTGCCGGTCTATAGAGCATGCTTTGAATAGCAGGGCGATACAATGGTGGATAGGTTTTGGCATTATAACTGCGACCTCTATTAAGGCATCCTATAAGGCACCGCTCTGTAAGCTTGATGATATGTTTGTTTAAAAGGTCTGTAGTTTAGAGTGCTGACTACTATATCCTACCTTTCACTCTAAAGATCCACAAGAGGAATTGCTTTCAGAATGTAGAGACAGAAAGAGTTGCGCGACTCCTGAGGATTGAATTTCAAAACTCTTCAGAGTATGGTGTGGAACTGATTCTGTTTCTCACTTTGTGTTGGCTACTAGGGAGTGTATGGCTAGAATCGTGGTCCATATAAGCTAGCATACAATACCTTCTCAGATCTATTTTTATGTGTAGATGTTTCCCCTGGGTATTATCTAATTTCTTTCTTTCTTAGTTTACCCTTTTCTGGATTTTTTTTCCCTTTTATTTGCTTTTGTTGTTTGTATTTACGTTTACAAGGTTCAGATATCAGAAAAAGATGTATGTGTATGTAGCAAGGGACAGAGAATCCCTCTCTCCAGGCAATGTATTTTTATTTAACTTGGTCTACCTGAAATAGCTCTGAGGAGTGCTTAGGCGGATATCCTTGAGCGACGGGGAGCTGAGGTCTCAAGAAATCCTGCCGTAAAAACTTATATTGGGTCCATTGGGCTTTCCTCCGACTGGTGGAAATGTAGCGGACAATGACGGAGGGATTAGGGGGAGACCTAAGATCTCAGTTAAAATAATAACTCTGCCACTGAGTGATCTTGGAAAAATATTTTAACATGGCCGAGCCTCAATTTCCTCACCTGTAAATTGATTAGTAAGAGCTTCCTCACTGACTTATTCTGCTTTTCATTCATCCATTCAGTGAATGTCAGGTTTCTACGTGGTGTGAGGTAACTCACTAGATGCTGCAGTTCAGTAGTGAACAAAAACATATAAGTCTGTTGGTGAACAAAAAACATAACGTCAGTCCTTTTAGATAAGTGCTCTTAAGGGTGTAATCAGGAACTGAGCACAGGTGGGAAAGGGGAGGGCTGCTGTTTGGTAGGAAGGCTTCTCTGTGGAGGCAATGTCCTAGCTTATGTCTAGAGCATGGGAACCGAGTGGCTGCTTTACAAACAGGCATTCCAGGCAGAGGGCAAGAGCCCCTAAGGTAGGAAATGGCTGGGACATTTCAAAGAAATGGAAGGAGGCTAGCATGCCTGGAGCAGAGAGCAGGGGATAGAGGAGTTTGAAATCGTGGAAGGAGACATGAGCAGGGTAAAATCAGATCCTGGAGGGCCAAGTTAGTCAAAACTAGGAGTCTGCATTTGTTTCATGTTTAAAGGAGGAAATATCTTGATCTGACTTAGCTTTTAGAAAGATCGTCCTGGTTTTCTGTATTGATCCTGAGAGGATTGATGCTATTAACAATGATAATGACTAGGACTGGTTGTGTGAGGTCTAAACCCCTTTTGTGCCAGGGACACCTTGTCAGTCTGGTGAAACCTACGGGACCTCTTCTTAGAATAATATTTTTAAATGCACAAAATAAAACACACAGAATGACAAAGGAAGTCGATTATATTGCAATCCTGTTACCAAAACATTTTAAAAATGTGTCATGCAGTAGCGTATTTGCTCTTTTATTAACACATTACATAAGAGTTTACAGCAGGTTTAATATAAAGCTTTTGAAACGGTGATGAGAGCCAATGCTATTTGGAAATATCTTCCACAGCTGCAAGTGTGGTATGCATGTCTCTGTGATTTCTATAGGTGACAAAGTCACAAGTACAACTAGTGGTTTGTGGTTTACATTTGTAACAAAATGCTAAATTGTTTAAGTAACATGGGAAATATATAGATGTGATTTTATTTCCCCAGCCAAAGGAGACTGGTTTAGAAGTTGCTGTGATGACCAGTCCTAGGTAACATACCTAGCACAGTGCTTGGCACATGGTAGCTGCTTAATGGAATCAATGGTAGCCCTTTTCCCTACTACTAACAGAAAACATAAGGTAATTCTGAGTATCAGAATTATATCTTGCTGCTGTGATTTGAAAACAACAACGGCAAATTATTGCAAAGTTGTTAATTGGGTCCTTGGCTCATTTCTAAGGCAGGTGGTTGGCAGCTGTGTAAGAGGCAATGCTTTTTTGCTGTAAATAACAAAATGTCCAATAAAAAGTGATCTATATAATGAGAATGTTTATTACCTCACTTAGCAAGGAGTGGAAAACTAGGCCACTCCAGGATTGTTTCAGCAACTCAGGAGAGTTATCCAATTCCAAGCTCTTTCCATCCGTTTTCTCTGCTGTTGTCAGTGTTTGAGCTGTTTCACCTTTCAGTGTTGTCAAATGGCTTCTGTCATTCCAAGCATCCTGTTCCCCTAACTGAAGTAGTGAGGGAAGGTCTGAGGCTTTTTCCCGCTACAAGTTTTTCTAAAGTCATGTAGAACATTGTATCCTAGAAGAATTTCCCTTCTGACTCATTGCCCAGCACTTGGTCATTAGCCAGTTCTAGTTTCAGGGAGGCTGGGAAGGCTAGTGTTTTTACTTTTAACCTCTATTGGTTAAAATTGGTACACAGGTACTGACAAGAAGAAAAGGAGAAGGAAATGGCCTTTGGGTGGTTACCAAAGCATCTGCCTTTTGGTGTCCCTTGGCAAGGTCTGTCATGTGACCTCCTTTATCACTTCGCTTTTCCTCCGTTTAGTGTTTCTCTTCCCTTTTCCAGGTCACCTCCATGTGTCCTGACACCTGTAAGGTATCTTGTTTTTGCTGTCAGCTAGCTGCCAATTAAATATAACCTAAGATATTAACTATTAATTGAGATTTAAACTAGTAAAGTTTAAACCTATAGCTATATTTTATGGTAGCACCTGTAGTTTTCCTTTTTTTTCTTAAAAATTATCTGTCATCAAAAATCTAAAACAAGATGGGTCTTTAAATTGTTTATTTAAAATTTGTCTTAAAAGTTAACATTTTGTTTTCTGGAAGTCTATTCTGTAAAAACCTATATTTTATCCATTTATACAAATTATCAAACTATACATATACCGCTTGCTTTCTTGCTTAATGTACATTGTACATCTTTGCATATTGTATAGAGAGATGTGACATTCTTCATACTGGTTCCATTTAATGGATATGCTCTAACCCTTATTTATGGACATTTAAGTTGACTCAAGTTTTTTCTCTTTTTTTTCTGCTATCACAAATAAATAATGCCATAAATAATATACATGCATATACATATACAGTTGTCATCCCGTGTCTGCCAGGCATATGTTCCAAGACCCCCAGTGGATGCCTGAAACCATGTATAGTACCAAATGCTATATATACTGCTTTTTCTGTCTGATACCTGAGACGCCTAGAGATACCTACTAAGTGACCAAGTGCTGAGACCAGCTTGGTCATAGAGAGCCCAACCCAGGTGGTGCGGAAGGAATTAAGAAACAAACAAAGATCGAGTGCAAAACTGGGATCACAGTGGGACCATCAGGGATCTGCCAGCATTTCCCAGCTGACCGCCCAGAGCAGACTCTGACCCACATATTTATTCTTTGTGAACAAGTGATTATTTTTAATAAGCAGGTACTCAGTGTTTCTTCATAGGATAGAGTTAGACTAAGCAGGCAGACAGTGCCTGCTGACCACTAAGATAGAAATAAGCTAAAAAACACTCTTCGAGAGTCAGCAATGAGGACAAGGTCAAATATCCTGTGTTTTGGGAACTGATTTAATTAGTGCATGACCAGTACATACTGCTTGTTTATTCTAGCAGTTTCCTGCCTGGGAATGGCTCGGTGTTCCTTGCCATCCCCTCCCAGCAAACGACATATACTCCATCACACACACATCAAGACCTCCTCCCAGCAACCAAGGGGCAGGTAGTTTACAGCGTGGATATGCTGGAAAAAGGGATGATTCACATCCCAGGTGGGAAGGAGCAGGATGTCCCAAAATTTTATCACACTACTCAGAATGGTATGACATTTAAAACTTATTAATTGTTTATGGAATTTTTTATGTAGTATTTTTGGACTCTGGATGTCTGCTGGTGACTGAAACCACGGAAAGCAAAACCTTGGATAAAGGAGGACTGCTGTAAAATGCATATATATGTATGTAATGTATACATGTAATATATATGTGTGTATATACCCATATATATGCCTTTCTATACTGGTATTTTTGCCTACTTTTGCAAGTATCTAAGATAAATTTTTAACACACGAGTGCTGGGTCAAACTTTACATATGTTTTTTACTTGATAGATTATCAAATTGCTCTCCAAAAATGTTCCATCAATTTCTATTCCCTCCACCAGCATTTGGGAGTGCCTGTGTTCTCACTGGGTTTCATGAAACTTTTTAAATATATGCCAGACTGGCTAGTAGAAAATTAAGATGGAGGTTTCCAAGGTAGAAACTGAGTCTCCTTATTGTTCCTTTCAACTTTTTCCAAATAAAATGCATGTGTAGGATTTCATCCAGTCTTTGGATTTGAGCAGTCCCCATTTTTCAGGTAGGTGTGTGTTGCATACTGCCTAAGTAAACCCTGAAGTTTCACTTGAAACAACAGCAGAGTTGGGCAAGCTGGATTTTTGTAGTCTGGGTCCAATTTCTAATTGCCTTATTACAGATCCACCAGAAAGTGGGCACTTCTACAGGCCACAGCTTAGACCATTTGTTATCCATGACCCAGAACCCAGTGCTAAAATGATGTATACCAATTAACAATGATTGATCACTTATTTCCACACACTGTTGTAGGCGTTTTTCATGTATTATATCACTTTTCAAAATGTACCTAAGTGTAATTTTGTTGGTTAAAATTTTATTTTTATTTTTAATTGACAATTGTATATATTTATGGGGTACAATGTGATGTTTTGATACATGTGTACATTGTGGAATGAGCAAATCAGGCTAATTAACATATTTATCACCTGACATACTTATCATTTCTCTGTGGTAAGAACATTAAAACTCCACTTTTAGCAACTTTGAAGTATATAATACATTATTATTAACTATAGTCATCTTGCTTTGCAGAAGATCATCAGGACTTATTCCTCCTGTGTAACTGAAACTTTGTACTCTTTTACCGACTTTTCTCCTTTCCCTGCCCATCTCCTCCCACCCACTCCAGCTTCTGGAAACTACCATTCTACTCTCACCTTCTATGAGTTTGACTTCTTGAGATTCTACATGTATGTCACTTAATACCATCAACAACCTTATAACGTAGGCACCATTATTATCTCCTTCATATCCAGCAGGGAAACTGAGGCACAGGGAGGTTGACAAACTTGTTCCAGATCACACAGCTAGCCAGTGGCACAGATGGGCTTCCATTTTCCCCAGGCTGGTTGCCAAATCTGTGATTTCAATTGGTAATCCTCATATTTTAATGTGTATACAAACCCCAGAGATCTTGTTAAAAATTAGCTTTTAGCTCAGTGGGTCTGGAGTGTGGCCCAAGATTCTGCATCTCTACTGAGCTTCAGGTGATGCTTCTCTTGCTGGTTGATGGAGCAGACTCCAACACGAGACTCCCAATTACATTTTTTCCCTCAATTTTATGGGTTGACTGTCGAAAAATTTAACTGTTCCCACAAACTTCATGATTTTAATCATTTTTTCTTGTACTGAGGATGACTTCTTCCACAGGTGCAAGAATACCAGCTCTCGTTTGTAGGTTATACTGAAGGAAGGAGTCACTTCCTGGTGCATCTCCTTGTAGGTTTAAGGAATCTGCTGACATCTATTGAATGAATGAGCAAATACATGGATTTCTTAATAGATGTAATTTTTCACTGAATACAGCAAGATTTTAGAATTCCTTTAAATGCCCAAACAAATCACATCCCAGGGGTTTTAAATTACTGCATGATAATTCAAGAGACACTTTATCATTCCCAAACAGAAAACATGAGCCTGATAGTCATGATGCCATGCCCGTTTTAGAGTGATTCAATTGATTTTACCTGTATCACATAGTTTCTCTTCCGACTCTAAATTAATTTAAATTAAAAATGATCAGACATTTTCTTTATTTTCTAATCACAATGAATTAACAGACCTACTCCAAATCATCCAGAAAGCTTTAGATATACTTTATTTCTATCTTTTCATCCGTTAATATACATTCCACTAAAACCCAAACTTATTTTTATTATATTGAAAGAGAACATAATTCATAATTTTTTTGTTACACAGCAAATGGAAAAATAAATGCAGTAAAAATTATTTTAAGGCCGGGCGCGGTGGCTCAAGCCTGTAATCCCAGCACTTTGGGAGGCCGAGGCGGGTGGATCACAAGGTCGAGAGATCGAGACCATCCTGGTCAACATGGTGAAACCCCGTCTCTACTAAAAATACAAAAAAATTAGCTGGGCATGGTGGTGCGTGCCTGTAATCCCAGCTACTCAGGAGGCTGGGGTAGGAGAATTGCTTGAACCCAGGAGGCGGAGGTTGCGGTGAGCCGAGATCGCGCCATTGCACTCCAGCCTGGGTAACAAGAGCGAAACTCCGTCTCAAAAAAAAAAAAAAAAAAAATTATTTTAAATGAACTTAATTATTTATTTTACCAATAATTGTACTCCCAGTGTTCTATAAGGAGATTGTTTTAATGGAATTTTATTAAATGTATTGGCCTTTGAATGTGAAAATGATAGATTATATTAATTTCTTACTAACTTCTTTGCTATTACACTATTGCTGGTTAATTTAGAAAATGATGTTTGTCATGTGATTGGCTATAACACAATATACAATGGATTTCCTCCAAGTGACAGGGAGGTCCTGTAGTTTCAACCACATGGTGATGGTCTCTTGGTAAACTGGTCCAACAGTTCATGATGTGTCCAAGTGTTTCTCTTCATGATTCACCTTTGCAAGTTCATCTCTGACCACCAGTCAAGTACAATGTCTTGATTGTTTGGTTTGTCTCATAAAAATACAAGTTCTCATTACACACACACACACACACACACACACACACATGCTTGTGTGTATAAAATACACATGCATTCATCAATGATATCTTCCTGATTATTTTCTTTATGGTTTTAGTTACTAGGGAAACCTACCAAGTTAACAGATCCATTATACTTGGGGTGCTAGCCACTTGAACAAACTGAATTTTCAATAAGTATTGGATGTTTCCTTTGCAAGCTGAATAAAGGAGTGTTTTGTGTAAGATTAGATCTTCCTTTCTGAATAGCTTTCACCATTCAACAAACCAGAGAAATGAATGACTTTGGCCCATTAAAGTATGAGTATTGCTATCTGGGTCATAAAGAAGCTGTTTCTCAGATGAGAGACAAAGTCTGACAGACTTCATTGGTGAGAATATCATCTAAATGAGAGGTGGCAAAACAAATATTGTTCATGGCATTATGTACAGTTAGCTGTTACTGTGCTCATCTGCTGGCTACATTGCTTTGTGTGAAATGGATTCCCTGTGCTCAATGGTGTGTTGAAATCTGGTGTCTATGGCAACAAAAGGATTACCAATCTCAAAGTAAGCATGTTGGAACCAGCTGAATCTCCACTCACACAATGACTTTAGGAAGGAATCACATTTCTAATAGACTTTACAGCTAACCAAGGCCAAAGAGATCCAATGTCCAACCAGAAAAGATGTATTGTCCTCATGCATATTTCAATAACATAATCTTGCTTTTTGAAATGTTTTTTTTTTCCTTGTGAGGCAAAGAGAATTGCACATTTATTACAAATTGCAATTGTTGAAATAGTCTGGACTCTAAATGAAGAAGACATTAAAACATGATATTTAAGAACAGCTTTTTCAGATTTATGTAGCCTTGGGATTGTCTGACTGCACTGCAATATCTGGTTGACTTTAAGGAAGTTACTTAGCATTTCTGAGGCTTAATTTCTTCAACAAAATGCAATTCAAGCAGCACCAACCTCATAGGCGTGCTATGACGGGTCACTAAGAATGTTTGGTAATGTGCTTGGCAGAGGATGCTCCCAGGCATAGACTAAGAATTCCCTATGTCAGCCATGATTTTGAGTATTGGTGGGCTTCAGCATAGGGTGATGAGACAGTGTAAGTGCATTTACACTGGGATGGAGTACTTCTCCAAATATCAGTATCTGTGATTCTTTTTTCTTGAATCTGTCTGACAACTGTAAACACTCCTTCAACCTACTGCTTGGTGGAGACAGTGGCTGCCAGTGTTCTGGATATTGATTCTTCTGAGTATTGGTGTGCTTTAGCATGGGGTGCTAAAACACTCTGCATTGATTAAATAGCATATGTATTCTTTTGGATGTTCAGCCAGTCTGTCTAATATTTCCTGTGGTGGCATTCAGAACTGCTATGTCCCTGACGGCAACAGCAAACCTTTGCGATTTTCACACAGAGGCCTTAAAGGGCTGGAGGGAAGTATCCTCTGCTCTGCCATGCAGGAGATTAAGCTGAGCTGCTCAGGCAGATTATATGTCAAAGTAAATTGAGTGGCTGGGCATCACCCCTAAAACAAGAACTTGTGTGAATTACTCGGCACTTCCTCCAGGGAAGAGGCTTTCCCTTTTTAAAACTGTAGGATTTTCAGTCTTTTAAGAATTGGCTTTCCTGTCTCTCTGATTTGTGCTCCCTGGAGTAAATCACCTGATTGGCTTGAAGATACTGCAAATTACTATGTAGTTGATGCTGGAATACTTGCTTCTTGCTCTGTTCTCCACTCCCATCCCCATATTCTCAGTGGTGGATTCAATGAGATATTTTTTGCTCTTAAGTTCTCTTCTTTGTTTCTAGAGATAATTTGCTTACATAGCACTGATTCAGAATTTCAGAGGAATTTCAGTAGTGACACTGTCAAAGTAACAACCTCAACTGAGTTTTCCTCAGCAAATGTTCCAGATCATGTACATTTAGTAGCTTGTTTCAGAAAATGATTAATACAGTTAAGGATTCTTTCAAATGTTTCTTCAGCTTCTGAGCTCATAACTTTTTTTCTTGCATTAATGCACTTTTTTATTAGAATTTGAAAGCTATGTCATACAGACTCCCTCAGTCTTACAAACTTAAATCTGCACTCACTCTTTCATTCCTAGCTCCTATGCATATTCATTTGTCACATAATGCTATCGATATTAACTACACTACTCTAATAATAAAGCTATAATTTTGACTTTCTCCTATCCCTAATCGGGGGTCAGGGTATCATGTCTGTTGATTAGCTCTGCTTATGATCTTCAGTATCACACCAACTGGGTTCTAAGTCTTGGCTTTAATCTGTCTCCATGTGGGTCTGTTATTGATTTTTTCTGACACAAGTGTTTCTTACACCTGCACATTCATTAGAATCCTTTGAGGGCTTGTTAAAACACACACAACTGGGTTCTACTCACTAAGTTTCTGGAGATGGGCCTGAGAATTTTCACTTTTAACAAGTTCCCAGTGATGCTGCTCCTGCTGGTCTGGGGAATGCATGTCGAGAATGAATTTCTTAGACTATACCCTTAACCTTAGCCAAACATGTGAGAATTAGGTGAGGGCATATGGTGGCAGTATCATAAATTTGTCACCACCAGAAAATAAAAAATAAGACTTAATACATGACAGGCACTATGATAAGCATATTTTGTTCGTTTTACAGGTGAGAAAATTGTGACTTAGATTTAATAACTTGCCTATCATCCCACAGCTAGTAAAGTTGGAGAACCAAGTTTGTCTCACTATATAACTTCTCATTTTCTATAGATTTAAGTCAGGTAAGCCCTCTGCTTTTTTTTTTTTTTTCACTAAAGTACACACTTCCAAGAGGATCTTGGGCTTGTACCCCAAGATGTTTGGAAGAATAGCCTCAACTCAACTCTTATCAAATGCAAAATAGTTTGTAAAGTTTCTTTTAAAAATGACAATACAGGAAGGTGCTCTACATTTTCCACAATCTTCCAGAAGCCTGAGAGTCTCAGCTTCCTGAACACTAGAAAGGTTCAGGAATTGGAGGTTTCAGGTGTCTCTGGTGGTGGTGGGGGGGGCGTGTGGGTCAGGTAAGAAAACAGAAGTAGTTGCAAGTTTGATAAACAGTGTTTAGACTCCCAGATACTTTGCCAAATCTGAGCAACCAGATGATGGTCTTAGGCCAGATTTCTCAAAAGTTGACCCTGAGATATGGATTCATAGTGACTTGTTTATTAAGGAAGTGTTCCAAGGAGAAACCAGTAGGAGAATGGGGAAAGCAGGAAGCCGATAATGGAAGGAAACGAAGAATGTGATCTTAGGCTAAATTCCAGCCTTTGTTTCATCTTGTAGGGAAACTCTGGACTGTAAATTACACTCTAGAGGTACACTCTTGTATCAGTAGTGCTCTAGCTGGTGGTGGGGAGCATGTAAATTTTCAGGTACTACTAACTCTCTTGGCATGCTGCTGAAGTTGCCCTTGTAGCCCAAATGTAGGACTCTAAAGAAGGCTGCAGGTGAGAGTTGTTAGAAGCAAAGCATATGGACATATGGGGATGGATTCAAATAACTGATGAAGAAGCATCTGAGAGGGTTTGGTAGGGAAACCTGCAGTTCCTCCACCTGGGCCCTCCACACCTTAGTGTAGAATCCTTAAGATTCACTTTTTTGACAGATTGAATTAGAGAAACTCAGCTTTGAGGCCTATGCAGTCAAGGGCAGAGATGTGGTACTTCACTGAAAGGAGAATGACATGAACGTTTACATGCTGAATTGTGGATGCCTCCCTCCCACACCCACATTTAGTTACCCTCTTCCTCAAATCCACATCCAGAGCATTGGCAGCCACTGTCTCCAACAGGCAGTAGGTTGAAGGAGGATATGTGGTTGTCAGATACATTCAAGAAAAAAGAACCACAGATACTGACATTTGGAGAAGTACTCCATCCCAGTGTAAATGCAGTCAAGTCACATTGTCTCATCATCCTCTGCTAAAGCCTGCCAAGTGGCTAGTCCTTTCCCATACCCAGAGTTGCCAGTGAGCTTTTTAGGATGAAACTGTTAAGTAGGAACTGTCATTACAAAGACATTTGAAGAACGTGTCTGATTTAAAAGGCAGCGATGGTAACAAAATATACAAATAGGAAAACCAATCTTGGAGGAAACAGATATTACTGAATAAGAAAATGTCATAAATGCCCAAATCTATAATTAGTATTGTCAGAGAGGAAAGTAATCACATGTCTTAAATGAAAGCAGGATATATTGAAAGGAATATTGAGAGAACAGAAAACTCTTGAAAATTAAGAAATATAATAGCAGAAATAAAAATAATTCAGTGCAAAAATTAGAATATTCAGTTGAATTAGCATCCCTGAAAGTTCAACCAATCAGACTGATAATAAAAATTAAAGAAATACAGCTTCTGTCTAGTAGTCAGTCCCAATTAAAAGAGAACAAAGAGAAAAATTATGAAAAAAAGCAATGTTTTTTATTAAAAAAATTTTTTTAAAAGCACCTGCTATCTCCTTTGTTTCATGCAGTTCATAGAGTCCAGTGATGCAAAAACTGTATTTCCAGTGTCATTAAAAATGATACTTAGAACAGGATGAGAGGGTTGTATTATAATAGCTAACATGACACATGACTTCTTTTTCATTTAAAATACAAACCAAACATCTGCCAACACACTTTCATGGTTAGTTGAAAGGAAGCCCTTAAAAACAATTATTTTGAGTTGAATTGATGTCTAAAAGATGAAGTTTAATATACCCAATTGTTATGTTCATCAACATCCTAACTCCTGTGTTCACTCCATGGAATGAGAATGTTTCAGGTGTGGTTTGAGAGATTATTGAAAGGACTTCACCATCAGTAAAGCATCTTGACCCAATTCACTTTATCTTTCTTTACCTGTGCCATACTTGTGGGGCAGCTTTCCTTCATACTGATGCTTATCTCCAGTGACTAATTAGCAATAGATGTGTTCAGATTTCTTTTTATTTTCTTTTATTATACTTTAAGTTCTGGGGCACATGTGCAGAACACGCAGGTTTGTTACATAAGTATACATGTACCATGGTGGTTTCCTGCATCCATCACCCCGTCATCTACATTAGGTATTTCTCCTAATGCTGTCCTTCCCCCAGGCCCCACCCCTGCTATCCCTACCCTAGTGCCTCACCTCCTGACTGGCCCCAGTGTGTGATGTTCCCCTCCGCATGTCCATGTGTTCTCACCTATGAGTGAGAACATGTGGTATTTGGTTTTCTGTTCTTGTGTCAGTATGCTGAGAATGATGGTTTTCAGATTCATCCATGTCTCTGCAAAGGACAGGAATTCATCCTTTTAAATGGCTACATAGTATTCCATGGTGTATATGTGCCACATTTTCTTTATCCAGTGTATTATTGATGAGCATTTGGTTGGTTCCAAGTCTTTGCTATTGTGAAGAGTGCCATAATAAACATACATATGTGTGTGTTTTTATAATAGAATGATTTATAATCCTTTGGATGTATATCCAGTAATGAGATGTCTGGGTCAAATGGTGTTTCTATTTCTAGATCCTTGAGGAATCGCCACACTGTCTTCCACAATGGTTGAACTAATTTATACTCCCACCAACAGTGTAAAAGTGTTCCTATTTCTCCACATTCTCTCCAGTATCTGTTGTCTCCTGATGTTTTAATGATTGCCATTCTAACTGGCATGAGATGATATCTCAGTGTCATTTTGATTTGCATTTCTCTAATGAACAGTAATGATGAGCTTTTTCTCATATGTTTGTTGGCTACATAAATGTCTTCTTTTGAGAAGTGTCTGTTCATATCCTTTATCCACTTTTTGATGGGGTTGTTTTTTCTTATAAATTTAAGTTTTTTGTAGATTCTGGTTATTAGCCCTTTATCAGCTGGGTAGATTGCAAAATATTTTCCCATTCTGTTAGTTGCTGGTTCACTATAATGATAGTTTATTTTGCTGTGCAGAAGTTCTTTAGTTTAATTAGATCCCATATGTCTATTTTGGCCTTTGTTGCCATTGCTTTTGGTGTTTTAGTCATGAAGTCCTTGACCATGACTATGTCCTAAATGGTATTCCCTAGGTTTTCTTCTAGGGTTTTTATGGTGTTAGGTCTTGTGTTTAAATCTTTAATCGGTTTAACGTTAATTTTTTTCTAAGGTGTAAGGAAGTTAACCAGTTTCAGCTTTCTGCGAATGGCTAGCCAGTTTTCCCAATGCCATTTATTAAATAGGGAATCCTTTCTCCATTGCTTGTTTTTGTCAGGTTTGTCAAAGATCAGATGATTGTAGATGTGTGGTGTTACTTTCGAGGCCTCTGTTCTGTTCCATTGGTCTGTGTCCCTGATTTGGTACCATGACCATGCTGTTTTGATTACAGTAGCCTTGTAGTATAGTCTGAAGTCAGGTAGCATGAAGCCTCCAGCTTTGTTTTTTAGGATTGTCATGGCTATGTGGGCTCTTTTTTGGTTCCATATGAAATTTGAGGTGGCTTTCTCCAATTCTGTGAAGAAAGTCAGTGGTAGCTTGATGGGGATAGCATTGAATCTATAAATTACTTTGGGCAGTATAGCCCTTTTCATGATACTGATTCTTCCTAACCATGAGCATGGAATGTTATCCCATCTGTTTGTGTCCTTGTGTTCTCTCTTATTTCCTTGAGCAGTGGTTTGTTGTCCTTGAAGAGGTCCTTCACATCCCATGTTTGTTGTGTTCCTAGGTAGTTTATTCTCTTTGTAGCAATTGTGAATGGGAGTTTGCTCATGGTTTGGCTCTCTGTTTTTATGTTATTGGTGTATAGGAATGCTTGTGATTTTTGCACATGGATTATGCATCCTGAGACTTTGCTGAAGTTGCTTATTGGCTTAAGGAGTTTTGGGGCTTAGACGATGGGGTCTTCTAAATATACAATCATGTTGTCTGCAAATAGAGACAATTTGAGTTCCTCTTTACCTATTTGAATACCCTTAATTTCTTTCTCTTATCTGATTGCTCTGGCCAGGACTTCCAATACTATGTTGAATAGGAGTGGTGAGAGAGGGCATCCTTATCTTGTGCCAGATTTCAAAGGAAATGCTTCTAGTTTTTGCCCATTCAGTATGATATTGGCTGTGGGTTTGTCGTAAATTGCTCTTAATATTTTGAGATACATTCCATCAGTACCTAGTTTATTGAGAATTTTTAGCATAAAGGGCTGTCAGATTTTGTCAAAGGCCTTTTCTGCGTCTATTGAGAGAATCATTGTTTTTTGTCTTTGCTTCTGTTTATGTGATAGATTACATTTCTAGATTTGCATATGTTAAACCAGCTATGTATTCCAGTGGTGAAGCTGACTTGATCATGATGGATAAGCTTTTTGATGTGATGCTGGATTTGGTTTGCCAGTATTTTATTGAGAATTTCCACATCAGTGTTCATCATGGATATTGGCCTGAAACTTTCTTTTTTAGTTGTGCCTCTGCCAGATTTTGGTATCAGGATGATGTTGGTCTCATAAAATGAGATAGGAGGGAGTCCCTGTTTTTCTGTTGTTTGGAAGTTTTAGAAGCAATGTAACAGCTCCTCTTTGTACCTCTGGTAGGATTTGGGTATGAACCTCTCTGGTCCTGGCCTTTTTTGTTGTTGATAGACTATTAATTGCTGCATTAACTTCAGATCTTGTTGTTGGTCTGTGCAGGGATTCGGCTTCCTGGTTTAGTCTTGGAAGGGCATAAGTGTCTAGGAATGTATCCATTTCTTCTAGACTTACTGTTTTTTTTTTCTTGCATATAAGTATTTATAGTATTCTCTGATGGTGGTTTGTATTTCTGTGGGATCAGTAGTGATATCCCCTTTATCATTTTTTAATCCATCTATTTGATTCTTCCCTTTTTTCTTCTTTATTAGTCTGGCTAGTGGTCTGTCTATTCTGCTGATCTTTTCAAAAAACCAGCTCCTGGGTTCATTTATTTTTTGAAGGGTTTTTTTTATGTCTCTATCTCCTTTGGTTCTGCTCTGATCTTACTTATTTCTTGTCTTCTGTTAGCTTTTGAATTTGTTTGATCTTGTTCCTCTAGGTCTTTTAATCATGATGTTAGGGTGCTGATTTTAGATCTTTCCTGATTTTTCTTCAGGGCATTTAGTGCTGTAAGTTTCCCTCTACACCCTGCTTTAGATGTGTCCCAGAAATTCTGGTATGTTGTATCGTCGTTCTCCTTGGTTTCAATGAACATCTTTATTTCTGCCTTCATTTCATTATTTATTCAATAGTCATTCAGGAGCAGGTTGTTCAGTTTCCATGTAGTTGTGCGGTTTTGAGTGAATTTCTTAATCCTGAGTTCTAATTTGATTGCACTGTGTTCTGAGAGACTGGTTGTTATGATTTTCATCCTCTTGCATTTACTGAGGGGTGTTTTACTTCCAATTAGAATAAATGTGGTGTGCTGAGAAGAATGTACATTTTGTGAATTTGGGGTTGAGAGTTCAGTAAATGTCTGTTAGGTCAGCTTGGTCCAGATTTGAGTTCAAATCCTGAATATACTTGTTAATTTTCTGTCTCATTGTTCTGTCTAATATTGAGAATGCAATGTTAAGGTCTCCCAGTATTATTATGTGGGATTCTAAGTCTCTTTGTAGGTCATTAAGAACTTGCTTTTTGTATCTGGCTGATGCTGTATAGGGTGCATATATATTTAGAATAGATAGCTCTTCTTGTTGCATAGATTCCTTTACCATTATGTAATGCCCTTCTTTATCTCTTTATATCTTGGTTGGTTTAAAGTCTGTTTTATCAGAGACTAGGATTGCCACCTCTCCTTTTATTTTTCTTTGCATTTGCTTGGTAAATCTTCCTGCATCCTTTATTTTGAGCCTATGTGTGTCTTTGTATGTCAGATGGGTTTCCTGAATACAGCGCACTGATGGGTCTTGACTCTTCAGCCAATTTGTCAGTCTGTGTCTTTTAATTGGGGCATGTAGCCCATTTATATTTAAGGTTAATGTTGTTATGTATGAATTTGATCTGCTATTTTGTTGCTAGCTGGTTGTTTTGCCTGTTAGTTGATGCAGTTTCTTCATGGTGCCAGTGGTCTTTACAATTTGGTATGTTTTTGCAGTGGCTGGTACTGGTTGTTGTTTTCCATGTTTAGTGCTTCCTTCAGGAGCTCTTATAAGGCAGGCCTGATGGTGACAAAATATCTCAGCATTTGCTTGTCCATAAAGGATTTTATTTCTCCTTCACTTATGAAGCTTAGTTTGGCTGGATATGAAATTCTTGGTTGAAAATTCTTTTGTTTAAGAATGTTAAATATTGGCACCCACTCTCTTCTGGTTTGTAGGGTTTCTGCCAAGAGATCCACTCTGAGTCTGATGGGTTTCCCTTTGTGGGTAACCCGGCTTTTCTGTCTGGCTGCCCTTAGCATTTTTTGTTGTTGTTGTTTTTTCATTTCAACCATGGTAAATCTGATGATTATGTGTCTTGGGGTTGCTCTTCTCGAGGAGTATATTTGTGGTGTTCTCTGTATTTCCTGCATTTGAATGTTGGCCTGCCTTGCTAGGTTGAGGAAGTTCTCCTGGATAGTATCCTGAGGAGTGTTTTCCAACTTGGTTTCATTCTCCCTGTCACTTTCAGGTGTACCGATCACACATAGATTTTGTCTTTTCACATAATCCTATATACCTTGGAGGCTTTGTTCATTTCTTTTTTTCTCTAATCATGTCTTCTCGCTTTATTTCATTGTGTTGATCTTCAGTCTCCGATATCCTTTCTTCCACTTAATTGATTTAGCTCTTGAAACTTGTGTATGCTTCACAAAGTTCTTGTGCTGTGTTTTCAGCTCCATCAAGTTGTTTTTGTTCTTCTCTATTCTGGTGATTGTAGTTAGCATTTCATCTAACCTTTTTTCAAGGTTCTTAGGTTCCTTGCATTGGGTTAGAACTTAGCTTGGAAAAGTTTGTTATTACCCGCTTCTGAAGCCTGTTCTGTCAATTCATGAAACTCATTCTTTATCCAGTTTTGTTCCCTTGAGAGTGAGGAGTTGTGATCCCTTGGAGGAGAAGAGGGATTCTGGTTTTTGGAGTTTTCAGCCTTTTTGCACTAGTTTTTTCCCATCTTCGTGGATTTGTCTACCTTTGCTCTTTGAAGTTGGTGACCTTTAGATGGGATCTGTGAGTGGACGTCCTTTCTTTTGATGTTGAAAGTATTTCTTTCTGTTTGTTAGTATTCCTTCTAACAGTCAGGTCTGTCTGCTGCAGGTCTGTTAGAGTTTGCTGCTTGCCTGGGAATCACCAGTGGGGCCTGCAGAACAGCAAAGATTGCTGCCTGTTTATTCCTCTGGTAGCTTCATCCCAGAAGGGTACCTATCAGGTGTCAGCCAGAGGTCTCCTGTATGAGGTGTCTGTCAGCCCCTGCTGGGAGGTGTCTCTCAGTCAGAATACACAAGGGTCAGGGAGCCACTTGAGGAGGCACTCTGTTCCTTATCAGAGCTCAAGTGTTGTGCTGGGATATCTGTTGCTCCCTTCAGTACTGCTAGGCAGGGACATTTAAGTCTGCTGAAGCTGTACCCACAACCGTCCCTTTTCCCAGGTTGCTCCATCACAGGAAGGTGGGGGCTTTATTTATAGGTCCCTGATGGGCTGCTGCCTTTTTTCAGAGATGTCCTGCTCAGTGAGCAGGGAGCCTAGTGACACAGTCTGCCTGCAGTGGCCTTGCTAAGCAGCCATGGGCTCTGCCCAGTTGCTGTGTATACTTCCTGGTGACTTTGTTTACACAGATGAGGTTAAAACTGCCTACTTGAGCCTCAGCAATGGCAGACCCCCCTCTCCCAACCAAGCTCAAATGCCCCAGTTCAAGCTCAGACTGCTGTGCTGACTGGGAAAATTTCAATCCAGTGTATCTTAGAATGCTGGTCTTCATGGGAGTGGGACATGCTGAGCCAGATCACTTGGCTCCCTGGCTTCAGCCCCCTTTTACAGGGGAATGAGCAGTTCTGTCTTACTGGCATTCCAGGTGCCACTAGGGTATAAAAAAAATGCTGCAGCTAGCCCGGTGTCTTCCCAAATGGCCCCCCAGTTTTGTGCTGGAAACCCAGGGTGCCAGTGTTATAGGCACTGGAGGGAATCTCCTGGTCTGCAGATTGTGAAGACCATGGGAAAAGCACGGTATCTGAACCAGAGCACAAGGTTGCTGGGAAACATCCCTAATGGCTTCCCTGGGCTAGGAGGGGGAGTTCTCCAGCCATTTGAGCTTCTAGGGTGAGGCAATACCCTCCTTGGGCTGCACCCACTGTCTAACCAGTCCCAGTGAGATGAACCAGGTACCTCAGTTGGAAATGCAGAGGTGACTTGCCTTCTGTGTTGCTATCACTGGGAACTGTGCACTGGAGCAGTTCCTATTCTGCCATCTTGCCAGAAAATCCCAAGAATATTTTTTAAAAGTGAAATACATGAGTTGCCAGTTTAGAAGACCCACCAGCATATTTGATGGAAAAACAATAAAGAAGTAACTCTAAAAACTTGCAAAAAGAAAAAAAAAAAAACCTGGTTCCATACAGGGATTAGCATTGGACTTTTCATAGGAAGTTGGAAATTTAAAAGACAATGAAGCAAGGTCTCCAAAATTCATAGAGAAAATACTTTCTCAACTAGAATTGTATAGCAGCCAAAATTATCAATCAGGAGTGAAAGTAGAAAACATCTCCAAAAAGATACCCTTTTTGTAGTTTGTCAGAAAGACAGAATGAACCAAAACATTGGAAAATATGGGATCATGATACCTGAGTCATCAATACCAGTGGAGACACAGGGATCTTCCCAAGTGGTGGCAAAAGGACAGTCTAGGATCTCTACTGGCTATTAATACCAAGGGGAGAAAAAGGAGGCAAAAGTTGTACTAATTGCACATTATATTGCTCAATGGATATTGATTTAGCCAAATAATGTGATATTATTATTTTGGGTAGGTAAGAAAGGAGAAGTATGTATGGGGAGATAAATAAAAGCTAAAGTTTCATCTTTCATGTTAGCAGATTAATAGATAATGCCTAAAGGAACAAATAAATAGTTGTATAGGCTCGGCGTGATGGCTCACACCTGTAATCCCAGCACTTTGGGAGGCTGAGGAGGGCAGATTATGAGGTCAAGAGATCAAGATCATTCTGGATAACATGGTGAAACCCCTTTCAACTAAAAATACAAAAATCAGCTGGGTGAGGTGACATACACTTGTAGTCCCAGCTACTCAGGAGGCTGAGGCAGGAGAATCACTTGAACCTGGGAGGCGGAGCTTACAGTGAGCCAAGATCACACCACTGCACTCCAGCCTGGTGACAGGATGAGACTCTGTTGGGGGGGAAAAAAAAAAGAAAAGAAAAAGAAAAAAAATAGTTGTATAAAGATGTCATTTTTAAAATATGGAGATAAGTTGCTAGAGAAATACACAGATAAAGTGTTTTAAATTTTGCCTCTAAGGAGCTGATATATGAGTGAGAATAGGTGCGGGTAGGAGCCTGCTATTATTTGGAAGCATTCTTGACTTTTAAAATAATGCACATGTATTTATTTGAGAAATATAAACATCAAGAAAATAAATGAGGTCTCCTTGACTGACTTTACCTGTCCTTTTTGCTGTTATTTATCCACATTTTGTTTTGTTCTTCACATTTACCCTCTTCCTGCTCAATGATTAAACAGCATTATTGGAGAACATTTATGTAATATCATCTAATAACAAAAATGATGTGGTCATTTACAGATAAATTTTGTCAACAAACATTTCCCCATAAAAATATGCTTGATATATCCCTTACATCCCTATAAGTCATACTAAATTAAGATTTAATGATGATGTTTTATTAGTAGAATGAAGAGTTCAATAGCTCTGTGTTGATTCAAATCTTCATATGGTTTAATTTACACAGTTGTGCATTCCCTAGTAAAGTACTGAGTTAAAAATGAGGATTGGAACTATATTAAGCTTCTACCCAGGGAGAAGGAGCATGGGTATAGGGCCCAGCTAAGATAATTAAAACTGAAAAGGTAGATGATTAGAATACGATAAAGACTGGTTGAACCATTTATCTAAAGCAGAGCAAGAGTAACAATTTTTCATGGCAGTGGCTCTAAGATTCTCCACTCTCCTAAAATGCTTCCAAATCATTGCAATCAAGAGAAACTAATTATATAGACCATTAAGTTGCAAAGTGCTTTTTTACATAAACTAACCTATTTAATTCTTGAAATATCTCTTCAAGTTGGATATTATCACCACATTCATTTTCAGAATAGAAAATAGAAAATATTGCAGAGAGGTTTAGTAGCTTTCCAAAGGTTATATGGATGAGAAGTAGGATAATGATAACATTTTTTTCTCAAACAGGATACTTTTGACAGGCAAAAACCAGTAGGGAATCTAACAACAGACACAACCCGTTTTTCCTGTGGAACTTATGGCCCCCAACTGATAAGATAGTGAGCCTAGTCCAGAACTCAAATTCTTCTCCAAAGTTGTGAACTTTCTGCTGTCTTTGGTTGGTGGTACTATTAGGGTTAAACAAAATTCACTATTACTTAATTATACATATAAATGTTGACTGAATAGCAATTGTTTGTTTGTTGAGATAACTTTCGTGGGAGTAGGCAGAGCTTCTAAACCAATCTTAGGGATTCAGGACTGAATTGCAACCTAGACTCACCAAAGTAGCTTAAAATCATGTGGGAGGCATTCAGGTACAGGTATGAAGTCCTAAATGGAACATGATAAAAGGACTGGTAGTGTGATGCTGGAGACAAGCATGGATGTTTAAGTACATGGAGTGAAATTAGATGGCAAGTTGTGAAATAAACCATGAATCAAAAAGTTTCTAACAAATTTGTTCCCTGAGTTTTTTACTATTTTTCTCACAAGCCATTTAAAAATTTTTCTTGATTCTTTTCCCTAGCATCTGTGGCTGGCTGTCCTTTTGTGTGTATTGTTCACTGCACATACAGTATACTTTTGTTTTCATCTTACATTTTTCCTAGGAAGCCTTTAATGGAGGTAACTCCAAGCTCTCAGTTGCCACTGCCTTTTTACTACTACAGAGCAGAATGATAGGCACCTTCCTGGCAGACGGAATATGCTCAATACATGTTTGTGGAAGGAAGGAATACAGATGACGTTTTTAATTTTATGAAACCAAATAATTCCCTTTGAGGCTGAAATATAAAAATCTCAAGAAAGGACAACCTACATTTTAAAACTAGCTCTTTACATGCTCCTTCTTAAATATGTTTTTACTTTTATGGATCTGACAGCAGAGCCACTTAGGATTAAGTATTTGATGGACAGGATACTTGGTTGGTCATTAATATTGTCATATTTTCACTCACAATCTGCCTTTTGACAGCCGAAAGATGGTAAAATTCTACTACTTGTACATTATAAAATGGGAATTATGCCTAGCTTGTGACAGTTAAGAAAACAGAAGAAAGTATGCAGCATTTTATATTTCCCTGTGGTCTTTAGCTCTTTGTGTATTCTAGTTACTCTGTGCTCTTGTTTTCTTTCAGATAGAAGAATCTTAGATTTTCTTTTTTTACAAGGCAATATTGTTAGCAGTGATTTCTAATAGCCTTCCTTTATTGGGGAATTTCATTATTTTGTCTTCACTTTTAAATGATAGTTTTGCTTATATAGTATTCTTGGTTGATAATCTTTTCCTCCCTTTCAGCACTTCAAATATCTCAACTGCTTTCTGGCCTCCATTGTTTCTGATGATATTGTTTCTAATGAGACATTGGTTTATATTCTCAATGTGGTTTCCTTCTATGTATTCAATCATTTTTCTTTTTGTCTCTTTCAAAAAATTATGGCATGTCTAGGGATAGATCTGTGTGTGTGTGTGTGTGTGTGTGTGTGTGTGTGTGTGAGCGTGTGTATGTTTGAAACAGTCTCCTTCTGTTGCCCAGGCTGGAGTGCAGTGGCATGATCTCAGCTCATTGCAACCTCTGCTTCCTGGATTCAAGCGATTCTCATGCCTCAGCCTCCCAAGTATCTGGGATTATAGGCACCTACCACTACGCCAAGCTAATTTTTATATTTTTAGTAAAGACAGCGTTTTGCCATGTTGACCAGGCTGGTTTCAAACTTCTGACCTCAGGTGATCTGTCCACCTTGGCCTCCCAAAGTGCTGGGATTATAGGGATGAGTCATCATGCCCAGCCATATCTCTGTATTTTTTAAAAATGGTATTTGGTTGATCAGGTTAGATGAGATTGTTTTTCATTGAATTTGGGAGATTTTCACACATTGTTTCTTCAAAATCTTTTCTTCTTTCTCCTCTTATTCTAGGACTCCAATTATTCATATATTGATTGGTGTGCTTGAGTTATTCCACTGGTCTGTGAGTCTCCATTCAGTTTTCTCTAGTGAATTACCTTCAACTTTATATATTCTTTCTTTGCTAGTTCAAATCTGCTTCTAAGCCTCTCTAGTGATATTTTTCCATTTCAGTTATTATACTTTTGTACTCCAGAATGTTTGTATTTTCTGTATCTTTGTTTTCTATTTGACAACTGCTTGTCTTAGTACTTTTTATTTCATCTTTTTTTAAATTGCATTTTAGGTTTTGGGGTACATCTTTAAATATGGTTCCTTAGTTTTGAATATATTTATAAAAGTTGGTTTGACATCTTTGCCTTCTAATTTTTCAGCTTCTTCCAGGATAGTTTTCATTTATTGCTTTATTTTCTGTGTACAAGTCAGTTTCTTGCTTCTTTGCTTGTCTTAGAATTGTTTTTTAGAAGTGGACATTTTTGATATTGTATTGCAGCAGCTACAGATTTTGCCCATATTCATTCTATAGAGTCTGTCTCTCTTGTAGTATGTAGCTACTATTGTCTCTACTTATTTTTTTAAAGTGTTATTCTTTTTTTTTTTTAATCTTTAAATCTTGATACCTAGAGCTTTCCTGGCAGTACAGCATGGTCAGCCTTCAGTTTGTCAGATTTTGTCCTTAAATACCCTGTCTTAGTCAGTTTGAGGTACATTATCAAAGTGCCATAGACTGGGTGACTTAACAGAAATTTATTTCTCACCATTAGGGAGGCTCAGAAGTCCAAGATCAAGGTGCTGGAAAGGTAAGAGTCATACTAAGGCCTCTTCTCTTGGCTTAGGATATTGGCTTCTCTCCAGTATCTCCAGATAATTGTTCTGTCTTCACATAGTAGAGAGAAAGCAAAAGAGCGAATGCATATGCTCTCTAAGAATACTAGTCCTATTGAATGTGTATCCCATCCTTATGATGACATCTAACATTAATTACTTCCATAAAGGCCCTATCTCCAAATATAGTCACATTCAAAGTTCAGCAAGTTGACAAATCTGCCTTGGCTTTTACTTTTTGAATATGCAAGGCTTAGCATACAGCCAGGGACAAGTTGCTAGCTAGGGCAATTGCTGGATTTTCCTGAGTGAATATATCCTTTCCTAACAGTTGAGATATATGGGAGCTTCTAAAGGTTCACTATGGCTGTCTTATTGCTGGATCTCTCTGTTAAATTTACAGCTGATTTTCTTATCTGTAGCTCACCCCAACCTATATTGCAACCCCAATTTAGCTGTGATGTTGATCTTTCTCAATTGTTTGCCACTAAAACAGTTACTGTTTTCAGCAACACCCCTAAGCATAGATTTTACTTTAAAATCGGCCCTCTCTATCATCTAGGCTCAAAGTCTGCTGCTATACTACAGTGTAAGTGCTACAGCACAGAGTTAGGGATAGGGAGGCAGCATGGCAGGAGTTTAGGCTAATAATGCCACAAATTCACTGTATTTCTTGAATAAACACTTTGAATTTGTTGTATGCCTTTTTCCAGAATACTTAAATGTTTTTCTTTGACAATTTTATTTAGTTTATCATTGCTTTATGCAAAGATAAGTCAGTGACCTCTTTACTCAGCCATGCTTGAAGTCTGTTTATGGATGGCTATGCTTATGAAGTGTGGAAGGAAGGAAACATTCAGTGTGGGCCTACTGTTGTTGTTATTTTGTGTCATCTAGCTGATTCCAATTTGGATATTAAAAAAAAAATACTAGGTGAAGAATCTGTTTCCTATTATGTGAAATATATTTATAATTAAGTAAAATTTAAATTCATTGAGTAGACATTTTTTTCTACAAAAAAGCACTTCTGTTTTTCATTTATTGCAAAATGTTCTCTGGAAAATGAATACTTTAAAAAGTCCTTTGGAAAATAAAAAAATTTTTAAATCTTGCACTAATGTGACTTCATAAGTTAGAAATTGGTAAGATTAAGAAATGTTGTAAGCCTTTTTATATTAACAGGAATTTAATTCCGGTGGCATTTTATTTATGTATAAAAACAAAAAAGATTTCTTTTTAGATACGTGTAATTGAAGTACATTTTATGTTTACTTTTATAGAAAAGTAAAAATAATTCTCCATGAGCACATATATAGCTACTGCCTTGTTTACTGCACAGGGTATCATGGGTATACATTTTGATTATCTATGTGGCTCTATTTTCATATATCACTGAGAAGAATTTTCTTTTTCTGAGGGGCAGTGGAATAGGGTTGCATGTGTTAAAATGTCACATTATACATAATTAAATTTTATTTAAAAAAATTATTATAGCTGGGCGCGGTGGCTCAAGCCTGTAATCCCAGCACTTTGGAAGGCCGAGGCAGGTGGATCACGAGGTCGAGAGATCGAGACCATCCTGGTCAACATGGTGAAACCCCGTCTCTACTAAAAACACAAAACAGTAGCTGGGCATGGTGGCGCTTGCCTGTAATCCCAGCTACTCAGGAGGCTGAGGCAGGAGAATTTGCTTGAACCCAGGAGGCGGAGGTTGCGGTGAGCCGAGATCGCGCCATTGCACTCCAGCCTGGGTAACAAGAGCGAAACTCCATCTCAAAAAAAAAAAAAAAAAAAAAAAAAAGTATTATTTCTTTTTCGGAATGGGTTTGGCCAAATGTATCTTAACTCCTCAATGTTGTTTTGCCACCTATCTTTTCATACAAGTAATGGTTCTCTGCGTTTATATTATATAGGCCTGTTGAAGTTTTATTTTTAGGTAGCAGGACAAAGACATTGTCTAGAGGCTGGGTTTTGATTTGGTTGCTTCTTTCCAACAGCAGAATGCCTTGGGGTATCTACTTATACTAAAGAGTATAAATATTGCTATCACAAACACCCTTGGTTTCAGGAATGTGCTAATGTCTGAATATAATACAGTTAATTATGTCACTGTGCCTGCTCAGTGCAACTGCTACTGAAAGGAGGTACTCACATGATGAGGAAGATAGCAGATGCAGTGCTTTGGAGTTAAGTGTTACTCCATTTCTGACTCTAAGAAAGAGGTTTATGATGCTGGCTGTTTTCTAGAGAGTACATAGCAGTTTTCATCTGGTATATTGTCATGCGGGATTTTTTAATAAATTACTCTCAGCCAGGCATGGTGGCTCACACCTGTAATCTCAGCACTTTGGGAGGCTGAGATGGGCAGATTGCTTGAGCCTAGGAGCTCAAAACCGTCTGAGCAACATGGCAAAACCCAGTCTCTACAAAAAATAAAAATAAAAATAAAAATTAGCCAGCTGTTTTGGTGGTACACACCTGTGGTCCCAGCTCCTCAGGAGGCTGAGGTGGGAGGATTACCTGAGCCTGGGAGGTCAAGATTGCAGTGAGACGTAATCACCACTGCACTGCAGCCTGGGTGACTGAGAGACTGCCTCAAAAAAATTTTTTTTTGCTTATAATTATATATCTTTTTAGTTTTCTTCACAGGAAAAAAGCCAATTCAGTATTAAAATGCTACCCAACATTGGTGGCAAATACAAAGAGGAAGTCTGCATATTCAAAGAAGCGAGACAAGCTTTTGAAAATAACAATTAAAAAAGTAAGTATATTGGGAATTAAAAGAAAAGTTTACACAGATTTGTGTACCTTTTTGATGTATATTTGAAATCTGCATCCCTGAATTATGTACACTGCTAGCAATTAAAAATTACCCTTGTTAGGAATTCTGGTGAAAGTTGCTTTTAACTAATTATCATTCTGTGGGTTGGAGAGCTAGGTTCGCTTTCCTGTATGCTGGACTGTCTTTGAGAGCCCTGTTTCCATAGGACTCTGCTGAGCTAGGATTTATCACCTTGGCCTGGGGGAAGGATGTGATTCACACAATGTTTTGTTCTAGAAGGTTGTAGATAACATCATTGCTTTGCTTAATGATAGACAAAGTAAGAAGGAAGTTAATAGACGCTGATGGTATTTTAAAAGGTTTTACTTCTCATACAAAGGAAAAGACATATTTGGGCTTCCCTTCCCACTTGAGAGAATATTCTTCACCATTCTTTACTTTAGACTACATGCTATTTAAAGAGAGTATGGATAGGAAAGCACAAGGCAGTGGTGAAAATTCTATAGAACTGCTCCATAGCTGAAAATTACATTACTTGAGATAGCTATTGTGTAAAGATCCAGTCCTGGGCAGCACAAAAATAACACTAGATGCTATGGAAGTGATATCACACGTGCCAAAAGACAAATACATCTTGTATCTTACTCTAATAGGGCTTCACGCAATTTTCTGTGAGTGGGGTTGAACATGCATGTATGTGTGTGTTTTAACACAACTGGCTCTGAGTTGATTTTTGTGTGTGGTATAAGGTAAGAGACCAGTTTCATTGTTCTGTGTGTGGATATCCAGTTTTCCCAGCACCACTTATTGGAAAGACTGCTCTTTCCACCTTGTTCTTCTCAGTGGCCTTGTAGAAAATTACTTGACCATATATACTGTTAAAAACTTCAGCTGAATTAAATTTAAGAATTTAATTGAGCAAAGAATGATTTGCAAATCAGGCAGCCTCCCATGCCAGAGAAGGCTCGAGACTCCAGTGCAGCCACATGTAGAAGAAGATCTATGGACAGAGAAAGGAAAGGCCATATAGAAAACGGAAGTGAAAATGGAAGTGAGGTAGAGAAACAGCGGGGTTGGTCACACCTCAGCATTTGCCTTATTTGAACATGGTTTAAGCAATTAGCCACCATTCATTGGCCAAAACTCAGTGATTAGCACAAGAGCAAGCTGCAGTCTATAATTCCATTTAGGTTATGGTTCATGACGTACAGGTAAACTTTTAGGCTGAACTTAGAATACATAAGGAGGTAGCTTTAGGCTAAACTTGATTTAACAATTCCCCTCTTTTGGTCATCTGCTTAATTTTGAGAGAATTATCAAATCTTTAGTCATTGATGTTACTATTACCATTGTAAATGTACTTACTTGGTTTTGAAACCCACTGGGATATAGCAGAACAGTGGGTTTTGTAAGGTGGAAACAAGGTCGTAAGGTTATTATTATTTTTTTTTGTAAGGGTTAGAATAGAGAGTACCACCTTATGCTACAATGTCCTTTTTACAGGGGAGAGGGGAGAAAGAAAACGTGGCCTGTTCTAAAATCTGTGTGTTTCCTTAAAGTCTTAGTTTGATTATGTCACATTTAGCATAAGTGACTCCATTTTTGTTTGGTCTGGTCTGTTAGAGCAAACAATGGCCTCCCATAATTTGTTTTAAAGCTCACCCCTTTTGGTCAGATTCTCGCATGGGGACAGTGTGACCAAACCTTAGGGCCTTAGCACCACTCTCAGTTGCCATCATTTTGGATTTCTGGTCTCAGCATGTCATTCATGGATTATAGTGCCTTTAGGGTCACATATTTCTTTCAGCTCTTGTCATTCCAGTTGAATAGAGACCATTTGACGTTCTAGAGATGGCTGCAGGGAAGTATTAAAATTTTTGAGGGAATACAGTGTACTAGCGAGACTACTATTAAGAGTGTCAGGATGATAATACCAAGAGTTGGAGTCTGCTCCTTAGCCAGGTTCCCTATAAACCAAACCAACTGAAATCAAATAGACCAAAGAAGGAGCTAGATGAAGAGTCTACTTACTTTAAGCAGTCTCTTTATTAATACCCTTTAACTTAATCTCTGTAATACTGGATGTGATGTATTTCTTCAGGGGCAAGAAGAATTGCCAGCAGCTGCATAGATACATCTGTTTAGCCAGTTAGTAATCCAGAGTAACGCTATTATTTAGCATAACTTTCACAAGAGAATTTAAAGTCTGTTGTGTAACCATAGCCTCTACAGTAGAATCTACTATAAAGCATATCATGGGGAATAAATTTCTAGTTATTACCTCATTTACTCTAAACCATGGAAATAAGGACTTAACAAACAATGCCCTTCAGAAGAGTGAAGACCTCCTGGCAGTGTTCTTTTTAGCCTATGATGTAGGTTAAGAGGAGTGAACCAGTGTTCTGTTTCTGATTGACTGTGAGACAATGTATGTACCATTAAAATTTCTCAACTACATTAGGCCTTCATCTTCCATCTATCAAGGCACAAGGTTATCCATGTATAAGGCTGGCTGCAAATTTTTTCACAAATGAAAGAATGCCCCATAAGTGCACACAGTAGATCCCCTTTCATTTCTATCATTCATAGAGGCATAAGCAAGTGAAAAACTATTCAAAGATGACAGTAGAGAAGTTTTGATCTGTGATGTTGGGACAAAGGTGTCCACATCAAGGATGCCACTTTCTTCTGAGGAGAAGCTTCCCTGGTTAGCTTTATCTTAAGTTTTCCAATGTGTGTATAGCTCCAAGAGTGAGGAAGGATGCCTCTAAGTTGTGAGATTATGAACCCAAGGTTCAAGGTTCAGAAGTTTTGCTGCAGTGTGGATGGCAAGGATAGTCTTTCGATGATGTTCTTAGAATGTCTAATCTTTGGGTTCTATATTGTGAGGAGGTTGATCTCAGTCAGTGAACCATTAAAAACTTTCTTGGTGAAAATACACTTTGGAATAATAAGCTACTGTTATAACATCAGCTTCTTTGCATGGCAAAGTTTTGTATAACCAGAAAACATGCATTGAAAATGACAATTGGATGAAATCCCTTTAGAAGTATTTAAATAGCCCATCAAATAGTAGAATGTACCTGAGGTTTTTATTTATGTTCCCAAGAATATGGGTTTGACAAACCAAACATTGGTCATAAACTATTTTAGCAACTTAGAAGTCACCACACCAATATTTGGATTTAGAACTTTTAATAACAATAGCTTAAAGGACACAGGAAGGACAAGACAGCCATCCTGGTTTTCCATGAGCCTATGCTTAACAATAGACTTATGTCTGCTTCAATACCAGTTGTTTCTCTAATTTTGGCGCGTAGCACTGATAATTGATGGGCTATCACAGGTAATTTTACTTAGACCATGGAGTTCATTCAAATTGCGTATCTAAACATCTTTAGTACTGACTGATTTAGCATGAAAATATGCAAAAAATTTTCTTGGTATTAATTTTTGTTATGCTTTGGTGAGCAGTTTTATATACTAGGTATCTTCATTAAAGTTCCAGGAACTCTTAGTTCAAATGATATGATTCTAAAGTTATTAGAAACCTGTACTGAGGAGTGCTTCTCAGGGTCCTTTCCATCCTTTCCTGAACCTCCTTAAATACATCATATTCTTGGATGTTGCATGCTTGTGAAGTGTTCAGAAACTGCATCAGAATAAAGCAATCAACTATGGAAATGGCTTTAAATAGTCACAGTTAAAGACACAATTGACAAGGAAATATGGTTATTTCTGTGGTCTACAATAACTTAACCATAATTATGATAGATAGCATATACTCAGACATATTAGAATTTTAGAATTCCCATGCAATTTTGGAACATACATTAATAACATTCATTAAAATATAGGCGGAAGAAAGTTAAACATTATTTCTTATTTGACAGTGCTTTGCATGTAACTTAACTGCCCCCCACTTCCACGCTGACTCCCTTTTCAAACTCAGCCCACTCACACCCGGATAAACAGCCTTGTTGTTCATACAAAGCTTGTTTGGGTTGCCTCTTCAATCAGATGCGCGCTTAACATATAAGAGGCAAAGCAGTCCTCACAAGATCAAGAACAACACCAAACACAGCTCAAAGAAAGAAAAGTTTTCCTAGCTACAAATGGAGTCAAACCCACATTTCTGTCCAGCCATATTTTAGAGGATCTCATGTTCTCAGCTGAGCACCTTCACATGAAGGCCAAAAAGCCCTATATGAAAGCGTTAACAGAGACAGGAAATCAAAGGATGTCCATGGAAGGGTAAAGGATCAGTAACAAATAGGTACCCCAAAAGGTCAAGAATCATGTAAATAACTTAAAATGAATGAGGTTGGTTTCCAGAAAGAGACTGGAACCTGTTCCCCAGTCCTAAAAGCACAGAATCTTAGCTACTAGACCACAGGGTGAGGTGCTATTTTGTCAAGGCTGTAAGGAATCCAAGGCAGGCAGTTTAAGCATTTTAAAGTATTTTAACTTGTTTCAGATGTGAGCTCAACTGGAAGGTTGTTTAGTTAATAACCTAGATGTTACTGTTTCAAAGACAGGATCAGATTTACATCTCCAAAGGACTGAGAAGTCCATCAGGACATTTAAAGGATATTCTCTGATATTGGGTCAATAAATTATCCATGACATTTATTAGTTCTGGTTTAGAAGAAAAACTTCGTTGGATCTGTATTTTATAATCTCAGTAGTTTCCTTCTCATTCTGCAGTTATCCTGTTTGTTTTCTCTGCTCCAAATTTAAATATGTTTACCAACTTTTGAGAGAAAAAAAATGTTTGCCTTGTGGAATTTCAAAAATCTCTGCCTAAGAACTTATGGAAGCTGAGGGAACAAGTTGAAAGGTAAACTTTGGTTTCCTGGGGCAATGCCTATTTTGAGGCTTAGAAAGACTAGGGTGTAGGCGCTGGTTCAGTTAGTGGGGAAGCAGAGGTTAGTTGAGGTCTCACACAAGAAAAATATTCCTTGGCTGGGTAAGCAGAACTGGTTGTATATATTGAAGAGCTGTGTGAGTTTATTATTTTCATGTTTCCATACGCCTAGCGTTCCTGCTAAGATGGCTCTGGCGAGTGGCTGGAAAGTGGTTGTTGCGGTAACGTGAATGGCTCCATTTGTTTTGTTTTCCCACTGGAGAAGGTACCTTTTTATACTTACTAGGAGCCATTCAGATGAGAGATTAAAAGTGGGTATAAGAAGGCATTCATTAGTTGTGGGAGCTGTGTTACAGTGGGTCCAGGGGTGAATATTCATGCAAGGTGTCTATCTGCCAAGGCAAAACCCTGATTGATTGTTAAGCAAAGAGGTGGTGCTGACTTTTGGGGGTTCTGTAAAGCGGGCAGGTTGACTAAATGAAGCAGTTTGGATGACTAGAAAGTTTTGATAGTCAGTTGGGGCTTGGAGTTATAAGGCAAAGTTGCACTGATGGCGTAGTAGGTAGCCAGGAGGTAGGCCTGAGGATAGATTGCTTTGGAAGCACAAAGGGGCCTGAAAAAACAGTATGTATGGTTACATAAATATATGGGTTTGTTATTACCTGTGTATGGAGTGAGGTTGGAAATGTAGGGGTGCAGAAGCTGTACTGCATGTCCTGTCAGGGTATCTTTGGTCATGCCATTGATGGAGAATTTGGCTAGTGACTGCATATTTAAAAGTTGGAAGGGGCTTTTTCCTTCATAGCAAGAGTGATAGGTTAGGTGAGTAAGAACCCAAGTTTTTGCAGGGACTGGAGTGGCAGTGTAAGTTGTAGCTGACTGAGAGATGTAAAGCCAGCAACCTTTTTATAGGGTTGGATTGGATTGGTTTAGCAAAGAATGGTTAAGTTAAGGGCTTTGTAGAGGTAGTTGGGAATAATAGGAAGGGGAGGTGCAATTATGTGCAGCAGCCAAGGGAACAGAAGGAATAGGCAGACAAAGAATGAGTAGGAAAGTAAACAGTTGTACTTCAACTGGGGAGAAGTTACACAGGGTATCTTGGAAAAGAAGGTTATTTATTTAATCTACAAGAGAGTTAAGGGTTGCACCCCGAGGGTGGAACCAGGAAATGTCTTGGGAAACAGAATGGAGGAAGAGGGTGAAGTGGCAAGATAGACAGGAGCAGGGCGTTCAGGTTTCTTCAGGAATTTGGATAAGTTTCAGAGAAGCTGGGGAGAGTACTTGTGACTTCCAAGATGGGGTAGGAGAGTCAGGTTGCTCGTCTAGTGGACACAGCTTTATCCTGGAGTGGTGTACCCACTGGGGGGGATTTTGCAAGCAGACAGTGGTTGGGGTGCTGTAGACATCCAGAAAGGGGCTGGTCCACCGAGGTTGTAGAGACTGAGGGATTAAGCTTTTTATTAGAACTGACCATATGACTAGGGTGTTCTTATATGGCTGGGTATCTGGAGTGGGTAAGAGAAAATAGCAGCCTGGTGGATTTTATGTCTGACCTGTTGGAGGACTGGGAGATAGTCTCCAAGTAAGCTGGTGTAAGAAGGTTGGGTCCAGGCACAAAGGTACGGCCATCTAGGAGTTTGAATGGGTTGTACCTGGTGGGTTCTTGGGGTGTGGCTTGAATCCAGAGGAGTGCAAGGGGTAGGAGAATGGTCCAGTCCTTTTTCAGCTGGAGAGTGAGTGACTTCTAGCAAGGGATGGGGAGGTGGTGTCCCACACCCTAGGGTTAAGGTAGGGGGACATAAGGGGAGCTATTGAGGGAGGTACGGTTTTGGGGAGGAGGGTGGCAATGAGGTATGGCTGTAGCCCAGGAATAGTTTAGGAGGCAGACAATTTTGTTAGGATATCTCAGTGTAACGGGAGAACTGGACAAGTGGGGATGATTAGGAAAGAATGTGGAAAGGAGTGCTGGCCTAATTGACACCAGACCCGGAGAGTTATGAGAGGCCTAGAAGCCTTGCAGTTTAGTCCCGTGACCGTGACTGTCAATTCCCACAACAGGGAGGCCAAGGAGACAGCTTCTTGAAAAGAATGCAGTGTGGAGTGGGTGGCCCTCATGTCAATTAAGAAGGGGATGGACTTACCCTCCACCATAAGACTTACGCAAAGCTTGACTTCTGTGAGGGTCCAGGGGGCCTCTGAGATGTTCAGGCAGCATCAGTCTTCAGCCACCAAGCCGAGGAGATCTGGGAAGGATTCAGTCAGGGAGCTTTGGGTTGGAGCTCCAGGAGTTCTGGGAGCAGCTACGAGTCAGAAAGTCTGACTTCCAGTGGGGGTGGGGCTTAGGAGGAATCCGGGCCTACAGGCATTCATTGACCCAGTGGCCAGATTTTTTACACTTGAAGCAAGGTCTGGGAGGGGCAGTGGGACAATGCAGTCTGGGTGCTTTGAAGTCTTTGTGAGCTGGTTGTATGGCTGGGGTTTGTCTTATGGCAGAGGCAAGCACCTGTGGTTCTGAGATGTGCTGCCGCGAGGAAGCTTTTTCCCTATTATTCAACACCTTGAAGGTGAGGTTAATTCCTGTTGTGGAGTTTGAGGGCCAGACTCTAATTTCTGTAGCTTTTTTCTAATGTCAGCAGCTGATTGGGTGATAAAATGCATATTAAGAATAAGGAGGCCTTCAGACCCTTCAGGATCTAATGCTATATTATTGCCTCAGGGTGGCAGCTAGATGGGCCATAAACTGAGCAGGATTTTTATCTTATTCTGAGTGGTTTCCTTTAGTTTATCATAATTGACAGCCTTATATCCTGCCCTCTGAAGCCCTTTAACTAGAAAAAAGATCATGTAATCTCGCTTGGCTATGCTAGGGGACCCTGTCTGGTAGTCGCATTGAGGGTCTTCTTGGGGTACTGCCTTGGCACCTTCCTGAAGGCTAGGCTCAAGGTGCCAGCAATCATCAGCATTAGACCGAGCTAGGGTCTAAATCTGTTTCTGTTCTTCAGGGGTGAGAATAGAAGTAAAGATGACACTTAAGTCACTCCAGTTGAGATTATAGGACTTGGTTAAGTATTGAAATTCTTGTATATATCTATGGTGGGGTCTGACAGGAAAGAGCCTAGACACTGACTGATTTGGGAGAGGTCAGACAGAGAGAAAGGAACATGAACCTGGACTATTCCTTCAGCTCCAGCCACTTCGCAAAGAGGAAATTGTTGGACAGGGGCAGGGGAGTTAGCCGCAGGACTGAACTGTAAGCCGAACTAGGTATGAGGTGGGGAGGTGACAGGAAGGGCGTAAGGAGGTGGGTTGCCGGCAGAGGTAAAGGAAGGAGGCTCTGGCAGGGGGAGGTTAGGGCCTGGATTAGGGCCTGGTTCAGACAGGTAGGGAGGAGAAAGTTTGGAAGGGTTAATGGACAAGGAGGATTCTGAGTCATTGGAAGAGACAGGAGGGGCAGACAGAAGGGACAGAAGGAAAATTTGGGATGGATCACATTAAGAGTAGAGATTAGGGAGGGATTGGAGTGTAAAAAAATGCCTGGACATAGGGCATCCCAGACCATTTGCCCATTCTATGACAAAAATTAAGTCCTGCAAAATAGAGAAATTCAAAGTGTCATTTTCTGGCCGTTGGAAGCCATTGTCTAATTTACATTGAGGCCAGGCTGTGTTACAGAAAAAAATTAGACATATAGGCTTTAGATCAGGTGAAATTTTGAAGGGGTTTAAGGTTCTTGAGGACACAGGCCAGAGGGAAAAAGGGAGGGATGGAGGGCAGAAGATTGCCCATGATAGACTAGAGAGGGTTGAATAGAAAGATAGAGATGAGGAGGAGAGCAACCACTAGGATCCTCAGCAGGTGTCCCCAACATGGGTTCTGGGCTATGCAACTGGTGAAAGGTCAAGGCGGGTGTTCCCATTGTTGACCAGACACCAAGGGAAGACTGTCTTCCCGAGGAAAGTCTATGACTAGTGTTGGATTTCTTGAAACACAGATAGGAGTTGTCATCTTTGTCTCTATTTAGGAAGAGGAATGGTTTAAAGAGAGATGGAGATTGTTTACCTCATCTGAAGACAAAGGCAGGGGTTTTACAGACCAGTCTGAGTTACCAAGGTCAATGGTAGACTCTTCAAGGAAGGAGAATGGGATAGGGGACAGATTCCCTGAAGGAGTTCCCCTATCCTGGGTTTTGGCACCGAATGGTAAGCACACATCTGACTGAAAAGACAACCCAAGTAGGCTTTGTGTGAGCAACAACGCTGTGTATTCACCTGGGTGTGAGCAGGCTGAGTCTGAAAAGGGAGTCAGCATGGAGGTGTGGGGCAGAGCAGGCTTTATAGGTTGGGGCAATGAGTGGAAAGTTACAGTTTAGGGTTGGTTGTTGTTGACTCAGTGGGTAGATTGGTAGGCTGGAATAGGAACCTGTTGTCCTCCTCCTTTGTGGTCTTCTTACTGTTTCAGACTTTCAGGCTCTAGGAGAGCCATCTGGAGGCATACATGCAGGTAACAGAGTTTATAATGGCTTGACAACAGTGCTACCATCTTTGGGGAACCTAACATTATGGAGATGCCTAGTTCTTCCTTGTATTACAGGAAAGGGGTCCTGATCCAGAACTCAAGAGAGAGTTCTTGGATCTCATGCAAGAAAGAATTAAGGGTGAGTCCACAGTGCAAAGTAAAAGCAAGTTTATTAAGAAAGTAAAGGAATAAGAGGATCACTATTCCATAAACAGAGCAGCCCTGAGGGTTGCTGGTTGCTCATTTTTATGGTTATTTCTTGATGATTTGCTAAACATGGGTGGAATATTCATACCTCCCCTTTTAGGGTAACTTCCTGACATTGCCATGGCATTTGTAAATTGTCATGGTGAGGCAAGAAAATAGGGTCTGGAAGCAGGGAACATAAGGTCAATTCACACTTCATCTACAACAGGAAATATCCTCTCCCTAGGGCATACACCAAGTGAATGACTTTGTAACTGTTGTAGGAGTTATTAAGAAATTATTTTAGATAGATAGAGGGGAAAAGGGTCCTTGGGAAGTTTTTATATATATATATATTTTTTGTGTGAAAAAGGATTTCTCTGTTTTAATATGCTTTTAAACACTTTAGTTACAGGAATATCTTATATATAACAAATAAAATATAGAATATGACCTTATACATTCATATGTCAATTGAAGGCCAACAGTGTTTATCTAAACATTATTTTTGACAAAGAATTATGCTTAGCTAAAACATGAGTTCAAATTAAGAAGGGATATTAAAATACTTTATAAGTCATGATTTGCATGCTTCTATCTTCAAGTAGTTTGTGTTTTACTTAAAAGCAAGAGTATTCTGGCCATGATTATATCTGCAGTACCACATACAGATTCTCAATCAGTACACAGTAAGTTCTTAACAAATATACGTATAATGGAAACACAAGGCATTAAATAGATACATTCTGATTATACTTTAAGTTCCAGGGTACATGTGCAGATCTTGTAGGATTGTTACATAGGTATAGACATGCCATGGTGGTATGCTGCCTCCATCACCCCATCGTCTACATGAGGTAATTCTCCCAATGTTATCTCTCCCCAATCTCCCCACCCCCTGCTGTCACTCCCCTAACCCTCTACCCCTCAACAGGCTCAAGTATGTGATATTCCTCTACCAGTGTGCATGTGTTCTCATTGTTCAACACTCACTTATGGGTGAGAACATGTGGTATTTAGTTTTATGTTCTCATGTCAGTTTGCTGAAAGTGATGGTTTCCAGATTCATCCATGTCCCTGAAAAGGACATGAACTCATCCTTTTTTATGGCTTCATAGTATTCCATGGTGTATATGTGCCACATCCAGTCTATCATCGACAGGCATTTGGGTTGGTTCCAGGTTTTTGCTATTGTAAACAGTGCCACAATGAACATATGTGTGCATGTGTCTTTATAACAGAATGATTTATAATCCTTTGAGTAGATATTCAGTAATGGGATTGCTGGGCCAAATGATATTTCTATTTCTAAATCCTTGAGGAATCACCACACTGTCTTCCACAATGATTGAATTAATTTTACACTCTCACCAACAGTGTAAAAGTGTTCCTATTTCTCTGCATCCTCTCCAGCATTTGTTGTCTCCAGATTTTTTAATGATTGCCTTTCTAACTGGCATGAGATGGTACCTCAATGTGGTTTTGATTTGCATTTCTCTAATGACCAATGATGATGAGCATTTTTTCATATGTTTATTGGCTGCATAAATGTCTTCTTTTGAAAAGTGTCTGTTCATATCCTTCACCCACTTTTGATGGGGTTGTTGTTTTCTTGTACATTTGTTTCAGTTCTTTTTATATTCTGGATATTAGCCCTTTGTCAACTGGATAGATTGCAAAATTTTTTTCCCATTCTGTTGGTTGCCAGTTCACTCTAATGTTTGTTTCTTTTGCTATGCAGAAGCTCTTAAGTTTAACTAGAATCCCATGTGTCCGTTTTGGCTTTTGTTTGCCATTGCTTTTGGTATTGTAGTCATAAAGTCCTTGCCTATGCCTGTGTCCTGAATCCTATTGCCTAGGTTTTCTTCCAGGGTTTTTATGGTGCTAGGTCTTATGTTGAAATCTTTAATTCATCTGTAGTTAATTTTTATATAAGGTGTAAGGAAGAGATCTAGTTTCAGCTTTCTGCACATGGCTAGCCAGTTTTCCCAACACCATTTATTAAACATGGAATCCTTTCCCCACTGCTTGTTTTTGTCAGGTTTGTCAAAGATCAGATTGCTGTAGATGTGTGGTATTACTTCCAAGGCCTCTGTTCTGTTCCATTGGTCTATATCTCTGTTTTGGTTCCAGTACCATGCTGTTTTGATTACTGTACCCTTGTAGTATAGCTTGAAGTCAGGTAGCGTGATGCCTTCAGGTTTTTTTTTGTTTGTTTGTATGTTTTTTTTTTTTTTTTTTTTTGCTTAGGATTGTCTGGGGAATGTGGACTCTTTCTTGGTCCTATATGAAGTTTAAGGTGGTTTTTTTTTTCCAGTTCTGTGAAGAAGGTCAATGGTAGCTTGATGGGGATAGCATTGAATCTACAAATTACTTTGGGCAGTATGCCCATTTTCACAATGTTAATTCTTCCTAACCATTAGCATGGAATGTTTTCCCATCTGTTTGTGTCCTTGTGTCCTATCTTATTCCCTTGAGCAGTGGTTTGTATTTCTCCTTGAAGAGGTCCTTCACATCCTTTGTTATTTGTATTCCTAGGTATTTTATTCTCTTTGTGGCAATTGTGAATGTGATTTTGCTCATTATTTGGCTCTCTGTTTTTCTGTTATTGGTGTATAGGAATGCTTGTGATTTTTGCACTTTGATTTTGTATCCTGAGATTTTGCTGAAGTTGCTTATCATCTTAAGGAGGTTTTGGGCTGAGACGATGGGGTCTTCTTAATATGCCATCGTGTCTTCTACAAATAGAGACAGTTTGGCTTCCTCTTTTCCTAATTAATACCCTTTATTTCTTTTTTTTTTTTTTTTCTTTTTTTTTTTTTTGCCTGAATGCTCTGACTAAAACTTTCAATACTATGTTGAATATGAATGGTGAGACAAAGCACCCTTTCCTAGTGCCAGTTTTCAAAGGGAATGCTTCCAATTTTGCCCACTCAGTACGATATTGGCTTGGGTTTGTCATAAATAGCTTTTATTATTATGAGATACATTCCATTGATACCTAGTTTATTGAGAGTTTTTAGCATAAAGGGTTGTTGAATTTTGTTCAAGGCCTTTTCTGAATCTATTGAGATAATCAAATGTTTTTTGTCTTTGGTTCTATTTATGTTATGGATTACATGTATAGATTTGCATTTGTTGAACCAGACTTGCATCCCCAGGATGAAGCCTACTTGATCATGATGGATAAGCTTTTTGATGTGCTGTTACATCTGGTTTGCCAGTATTTTATTGAAGATGTTTGCATTGATGTTCATCATGGATATTGGCCTGAAATTTACATTTTTAGTTGTGTCTCTGCCATGTTTTGGTATCAGGATGATAGTGGTCTCATAAAATGAGTTAGGGGGGATTTTCTCCTTTTGTATTGTTTGGAATAGTTTCAGAAGGAATGGTACCAGATCCTCTTTGTATGTCTGGTAGAATTGTGCTGTGAACCCATCTGGACCTGGACTTTTTTTGGTTGGTAGGCTATTAATTGCTGCCTCAGCTTCAGCCCTTGTTATTGATCTATTCAGGGATTCAACTTCTTCCTGGTTTAGTCTTGGAAGGGTGTAAGTGTCCAGGAATTTATCCATTTCTTCTAGATTTACTGGTTAATGTACATAGAGTTGTTTGTAGTAATCTCTGATGGTAGTTTGTATTTCTGTGGAATTGGTAGTGATATTCCCTTTATCTTTTTTAATGCATTTATTTGATTCTTCTCTCTTTTCTTTCTTATTGTCTATTGGGCTATGTATTTTGTTGATCTCAAAAAACCAGCTCCTGGATTCATTGATTTTTTTGAAGGGTTTTTTTGTGTCTCTATCTCCTTCAGTTCTACTCTGATTTTATTTCTTGTCTTCCTCTAGCTTTTGAATTTATTTGATCTTGCTCCTCTAGTTTTTTTCATTGTGATGATAGGGTGACAATTTTAGGTCTTTCTTTGCTTCTCATGAGGTCATTTTATTGCTAAAAGTTTCCCTCTAGACACTTCTTTAAATGTATCCCAGAGATTCTGGTACATTGTGTCTTCATTCTCATTGGTTTAAGAGAACATCTGTATTTCTGCCTTCATTTCATTATTTATCCAGTTATTCAGGAGCAGGTTGTTCAGTTTCCATGTTGTTTTGCAGCTTTGAGTGAGTTTCTTAATCCTGAGTTCTCATTTGATTGCACTGTGGTCTGAGAGACTGATTGTTATGATTTTCCTTCTTTTGTGTTTGCTGAGGAGTGATTAAATTCCAATTATGTGATCAATTTTAGAGTAAGTGCAATGTGATCCTGAGAAGAATGTATATTCTGTAGATTTGGGGTGGAGAGTTCTCTAGGTGTCTATTAGGTCTGCTTGGTCCAGATCTGTGTTCAAGTCCTGGATATCTTTGTTAATTTTCTGTCTTGTTGATCTGTCTAATATTGACAGTAGAGTGTTAAAGTCTCCCACTATTATTGTGTGGGAGTCTAGGTCTCTTTGTAAGTCGTTAAGAACTTGCTTTATGTATCTGGGTGCTCCTGTGTGGGTGCATATATATTTAGGATAGTTAGCTCTTCTTGTTGCATTGATTCCTTTACCATTATGTAATGCTCTTCTTTGTCTCTTTGGATATTTGTTTAAAGTCCGTTTTGTCAGAGACTAGGATTGCAACCCCTGCTTTTTTTTTTTTTTCTCTTTATTTGCTTGGTAAATCTTCTTCCATCCCTTTATTTTGAGTCTATGTGTGTCTTTGCACATGAGATGGGTCTCCAGAATACAGAGCAAACACTGATGGGTCTTTACTTTTTATCCAATTTGCCAGTCTGTGTCTTTTGATTGGGGTATTTAGCCTGTTTACATTTAGAGTTAATTGTTATTTGTGAATTTGATCCTGCTATTTTGATACTAGCTGGTTGTTTTGCCCATTAGTTGACACAATTTCTTCATTGTGCTGATTGTCTTTACCATTCGGTACATTTTTGTAGTCTGGTGTTGTTCCTTTCCGTGTTTAGTGCTTCCTTCAGGAGCTCTTGTAAGGCAGGCCTGGTGATGATGAAATCTCTTTGCAATTACTTGTTGGTAAGGGATTTTATTTTCCCTTTACTTATAAAGCTTAGTTTGGCTGGATATGAAATTGTTGGTTAAACGTTCTTTTCTTTAAGGATGTTGAATATTGACCCCAACTTTCTTCTGGCTTGTAGGATTTCTGCCAAGAGATCTGCTGTGAGTCTGATGGGCTTCTGTCTGTGGATAACCCGACTTTTCTCTGTGGCTGCCCTTAGCATGTTTTCCTTCCTTTCAACCCTGGAGAATCTGATGATTATGTGCCTTGGGGTTGCTCTCCTTGAGGAATATCTTTGTGGTGTTCTCTGTATTGCCTGCATTTGTATGTTGGCCTACCTTGCTTGGTTGGGGAAGTTCTCCTGGATGATACCCTGAAGAGTGTTTTCCAGCTTGGATTCATTCTCCCCATCACATTCAGGTACACTGATCAAATGTACATTAGGTCTTTTCACATAATACCATATTTCTTGGAGGCTTTGTTCATTTCTTTTAACTCTTTCTTCTGTAATCTTGCCTTCTCATTTTATTTCATTGAGTTGATCTTTAATCTCTGATATCCTTTTTCCTGCTTGATTGATTTGACTATTGAAACTTGTATATGCTTTGTGAAGTTCTCATTGTGATTTTCAGCTCCTTCAAGTCGTTTATGTTCTTCTGTAAGCTGGTTATTCTAGTTAGCATTTCATCTAACCTTTTTTCAAAGTTCTTAGTTGATTTTCACTGGGTTAGAACATGTTCCTTTAGCTCAGAGAAGTTTACTACCCACCTTCTGAAGCTTGCTTCTTTCAATTTGTCAAACTCGTTCTTCATCTAGTTTTGTTCCCTTGCTGGTCAGGAGTTGTGATCCCTTGGAGGAGGAGATGCAGTCTGTTTTTTTGTGGTTTCATTCTTTTTGTGCTGGGTTCTTTCCATCTTCATGGATTTGTCTACTTTTGCCCTTTGAAGTTGGTGACTTTTGGATGGGGTCTCTGAGTGGACATCCTTTCTGTTAATGTTGAAGCTATTTATTTCTGTTTTTTAGTTTTCCTTCTAACAATCTGGACCAGGTGTCCCCAAACTATGGCCCACGGGCTGCATGCGGCCCCCTGAGGCCATTTATCCAGCCCCCCGCCGCACTTGAGGAAGGGGCACCTCTTTCATTGGTGGTCAGTGAGAGGAGCACAGTATGTGGTGGCCCTCCAATGGTCTGAGGGACAGTGAACTGGCCCCCTGTGTAAAAAGTTTGGGGATGCCTGGTCTGGACCCTCTGCTGCAGGACTGCTAGAGGTCCACTCCAGACACTTTTTACCTGGGAAACACCTGTGGGGGTTTCAGAACAGCAAGGATTTCTGCCTGTTCTTTCCTCTGGTAGCTTTATCCCAGAAGGGTACCCGCAAGATGTCAGACAGAGCTCTCCTGTATGAGGTGTTTTTTGGATATATGGGGGTCAGGGAGCCTGCTCGAGGATGCAGTCTGTCTTTTATCAGAGCTCAAGTGCTGTGCTGGGAGCTCTGTTGCTCCCTTTAGGGCTGCTGGGCAGGGACGTTAAAGTCTGCTGCTGCTGCTGTGGAACTCACAACTGCACCTTTTCCCAGGTGCTTTGTCCTGGGAAGGTGGGGTTTTATTTATAAGTCCCTGACATGCTGCTGCCTTTTCTCAAGAGATGCCCTGCCCAGCAAGGAGTGAGTCTAGTCATAGTCTGCCTGTAGAGGTGCTGCTGAGTTGCTGTGGGTTCTGTGTAAACTTGCTCTCACTTTTGTTTACACAGGTAAAGCTAGAACTGCTTCGGTAATTGCAGACACCCTCCCCCACACTGAACTTGACTGTCCTGGGTTGAGTTCAAGCTGCTGTGCTGGCTGCAAAACTCTCAAGCCATAGGGTTTCAGTTTGCTGGTCTTTGAAGGGGGTGGGTGCCACTGAGCCAGATCACTTGGCTCCCTACCTCCAGCTCCCCTTATTTCAGCAGAGTGGGAGGCTCTGTTTTGCAGGCGTTCCAGGCACCAGCCAAAAGAGCCACCCAGATTTGTCCCAAAAACCTGTGGTGCTGGCTGAAATGGTGGCTCAGATTTGTGCTGGAAACCCCTGGCTGTTATCAGCCTGGTGGAAATCTCCTGGTCCGTGGGCTGTAAAGACCATAGGAGAAGTGCAGGATCTGAACCGGAGTGCCGGAGTGGCTGGAAAAGTCCCTGATGTGTTTTTTTGGGTGGGAAGGGAGGGGATCCTCCAGCTAGTTGCACTTCCTGGTGAGGCAGCACCCCACCCTGCCTTGGTTTGCCCTCCTTGGGCTATGCCCACTGTTCAGTCAGTCCCATTGATATAAACCCAGTACCTTAGTTGGAAATGCAAAGATTACTTGCCTTCTGTATCGGTCTCACTGGGAACTGTGCTCCAGAGCTGTTCCTATTCGGCCATCTTGGTGGACTGCAGAAGTTTTTATTTTTAAAACTTCTCCAGAAACATTTCTTCTAAAGCCCCGGCTCTTAGAGCCAAGCTGGCAATCTTTGATATGCAAATGCCAGCCATTTGAAATTGGGTCCACCCAAACAAGGTGATTCCCAGCCTCTTCTTACCCTTGCCCCACATGTGCCTGGCAACATGGCCACCTCCACATATCCCCAGGTGTGTAGAACATCATGGCACCCTGTATTTGCATATTAAAAGGCTAGGGTGGGAGGGCCACCTTTTTTGTGGGCTACATGAATGACATGCCTAGTCAAACCAATTCCCTGAGTTCTATGCAAAATAGATACTGCCTCCTCCAGCCTCTGTATATATACCTGAATGGTGTCCGCCATACTTGGAGTTTGCTCTTTTGGCTTTGGAGTCCCCCCAACTGCGTGTCTGTACAAGGGAGCTTCTTCCTTCTGTCTTCTCCATTCCTTCTTACTTATTAAACTCTCTGGTCCTTAAAACTACTCCATATGTGTCCATGTGTTTTTTTCTAATTCAATTAGCGGTGAAGAACCTGGTTTTCCTTTACTAATTGGAGCCATATTATAACTTTACTTCATCCTCTTCATTTATATAGGGCATTCCCCAAGTAGTGGGTATGTAAACTCACAAAAACTCTGTAACAGGGCCTTTGAGTCCCTGTGCTCAGGCCCACTTTCACACTATGGAGTGTACTCTCATTTTCAATATATCCCTTCATTCCTTCCTTGCTTTGTTTCTGCTTTTGTCCAATTCTTTGTTGAAGACACCAAGAAAGTGAACACCCTCCAGCATTTACAAGGGTGCTGATGAGAGTGCAGCAGTGAGGATTGCCAGATGTAACTCTTGTGGCCATCTTGGTTTTTGGTGGGCTAGAGCAGCTTCTTTACTGCAACCTGTTTTATCAGCAAGATCTTTATTACCTGTATTTTCTGCTGACCCCTTGTAAGGTCTTTTAGTTTAACTGGCTGCACCACAGGCAATACCGTAAGTTGAGCCATGGCAACCCCTGTGACCTGCACTTACACCTTTGGATGGACTTTAAGAACTAGAAAGTGTGAAATATCTGGAAAACCACAAAAGGAGAAGAAATGATCAACCCATGTGGCACCTAATTAACTTTGAGACATTCTCTATTGTTTCTTATTCCCACCTCAACTGACAAGGCAATTGGACTTTGTAACTGACCTTGGTCAACCTTGTGACTCCAGACCCTATGACCCCCTCTTAGCTTGTAGAAATCACCCTAAACTGTAACTTCTGTAACTTTTCACTGCCTACCCCAAACCTATAAAACCATCTCATATCCCACTGCCCTCCACTGACTCTCTTTTTGGACTCAGCCTGCCCGCACCTGGTTGAATAAACAGCCATGTTGCTCACATAAAGCCTGTTTAAGGGGTCTCTTCATTCAGAGCATGTGTTTTAACACCTCCTATCTCATCCTGTAAGTTAGAATCCCTTAATCATCTGGGAATTTAGCCCAGTAGATCTCAGCCTCATTTTACCTAATCCCTACTCAAGATGTAGTTTCTCTAGTTCAAACACCTCTGATACTTGGTTAAGTCTTAACCTTAGTTAAAGCATATTGGTTTTGGTAAGTCACATGAAAAGATTACTTTGGCTTAAACTGGAAAAAATAAAATATTTTAAAAATTGGATAAAGTGTTTAGAAAAGATAGGCCCTCAGGTAAAGTAGGCTTGCTTCTTTTTCAGAGCTATCTATGCTGAGTCCAGGAATAGAAAATGCTTTGTTTTCCCTGTTCATTGAAGGGCCCCAGCCTGAAATCAGTAATTTTAGCTAAGAAACAGACACTAATTTTAAAATACCACCCAGGGAACAATACTGGTCTTCAATATACACATTTCCAATATTTAGCTGTCTATTCTGAAACACTTTTGTAAAAGAAATTTATGTCTATAAAGGAAATATCCATTGAAAGGTGTCTGCCTCTGTGTACCTGGAAGAGAGGAAGGGCTGAGTCACTAGAAATTTAAAACAAACTCTTGGATTCATTTATCTATTTTATGATTCTCAATTTCTTTATTTTTTATTTTTTATTTTCTTCTTTTTGGAGTCATGCTCTGTTGCTCAGGCTGGAGTACAGTGGTGAAATCTCGGCTTACTGCAACCTCCACCTCTCAGGTTCAAGTGATTCTCCTGCTTCAGCTTCCCAAGTAGCTGAGATTACAGGTAGCCACCACCATGCCCAGCTAATTTTTTTATTTTTAGTAGAGACAGGGTTTCACTATATTGGCCAGGCTGGTCTTGAACTTCTGATCTCAAGTGATCTGTCTTCCTTAGCCTCCCAAAGTGCTGGGATTACAGGTGTGAGCCACCACACCTGGTCCTCAATTTCTTTCAGTTCAACTCTGATTTTGGGTATTTCTTGTCTTTTTTTTTTTAGGTAGAGTCTTGCTCTGTCGCCCAGGCTGGAGTGCAGTGATGCAATCTCCATTCACTGCAACCTCTGCCTCCCAGGTTCAAGCGATTCTTGTGCTTTGGCCTCCAGAGTAGCTAAGATTACAGGTGTGCACCACCATGCCTGGCTATGTTTTGTATTTTTAGTAGAGATGGGTTTTTGCCGTGTTGGCTAGGCAGGTCTTGAATTTCTGGCCTCAGGTGATCCACCCACCTCAGCCTCCCAAAGTGTTGGGATTACAGGCATGAGCCACTGCTCCTGGCTATTTCTTGTTTTCTGTTAGCATTGGGGTTGATTTGCTCTTGCTTCTCTAGTTCCTCTAATTATGATGATATGTGGTTCATTTGAACTTTTTCTAACTTTTTGATGTGGGCATTTAGCAGTATGAACTATCCTCTTAAAACTGTTTTAGCTGTGGCTCAGAGATTCTGGTAGGTTGTATTAGTTTCTCATTAGTTTCAAAGAATTCATTTATTTCTGCCTTAACTTCATTATTTACTCTTTCAGGAGAACATTATTTGTGTTTCCTATAAAACATAATTTTATAGTTTTGAGTTTGATTTCTATTTTTATTGCTCTGTGGTTCTAGAATATGCTTGATATAATTTCAGTTATTTTGAATTTTCTGAATTGTTCTATGGTCAATTGTGTGGTTGATTATATAGAGTATGTGCCACATGCAGATAAGAAAAATATATGTTGTTTTGTTTTTGGTTTGAGAGTTCTGTAGTTGTCTATTAGGTCCATTATGTCGAGTGTTGAGTTGAGGTCCCAAAATAGTTCAGTTCAGGTCCCAAGCAAGTATCCTTGTTTGGAATCAAGTTTTCTGTCTTGATCTGTCTAATACTGTCAGTGGGGTGTTGAAGTCTTCCACTACTGTGTGGTTATCTCAGTCTCTTCATATGTCTCTACGTAGTTATTCTATGAATCTGCATGCATGCTCTTTTGTTTAGTGCACTTATATTTAAGATAATTATGTCTGCATATTGAATTGAGATCTTTACCAGTATGTAATGCCCTTCTTTGTCTTTTTTGTTCTTTGTTAAAGTCTGTTTTATTTGAAAACAGAATAGCAACCCCTGCTTTTTGTTGTTGTTTTTTGTTTGCTTGGTAGATTTTTTTCATTCCTTTACTTTGAGCCTATGGGTGTCATTGCATGTGAGATGGCTCTCTTGAAGACAGCATACCATTAGGTATTGCTTCTTATTCACCTAGCAGTTCTGTGCCTTTTACATGGGGCTTTAGCCTGTTTATATTCAAAGTCATTATGGATATGTGTAGATTTGATCCTGACATCGTATTATTAGCTTATTGTTATGCAGAGTTGATTGTGTAGTTGCTTTATAGTGTCTGTGATCTATCTACTTAAGTTTGTTTTTGTGGTGGCTGGTAATAGTCTTCATTTTCATATTTAACACTCCCTTCAGGATCTCTTGTAAAACAGGTCTGGTAGTAATGAATTCTGTTAGCATTTGCTTATCTTAAAAGGATCGTGTTTCTCCTTCACCTATGAAGCTTAGTTTCACTGGATAATGAAATTCTTGGTGGAAATTTCTTTTCTTTTTTTTTTTTTTTTTTTTTTTTTTTTTGAGACGGAGTTTCGCTCTTGTTACCCAGGCTGGAGTGCAATGGCACGATCTCGGCTCACCGCAACCTCCGCCTCCTGGGTTCAGGCAATTCTCCTGCCTCAGCCTCCTGAGTAGCTGGGATTACAGGCACGTGCCACCATGCCCAGCTAATTTTTTGTATTTTTAGTAGAGACGGGGTTTCACCATGTTGACCAGGATGGTCTCGATCTCTCGACCTTGTGATCCACCCGCCTCGGCCTCCCAAAGTGCTGGGATTACAAGCTTGAGCCACCGCTCCCGGCCGGAAATTTCTTTTCTTTAAGAATGCTGAATATAGGCCTCCAACCTCTTCTGGCTTGTGGGGTTTCTCCTGAAAGGTCCTATATTAGTCTGTTCTCAGCCTGCTATAAAGAAATACCTGAGACTGGGTAACTCATGTTGAAAAGAGGCTTAATTGTCTCATGGTTCCACAGGCTTTACAGGAAGCATAGAGGCTTCTACTTCTGAGGAGGCCTCAAGACATTTACTACCATGGCAGAAGGTGAAAAAGAATCAAGCACATCTTTCATTGTTGGAGGATAAAGAGGGAGGGGAGGTGCTACACACATTTTAACAAGCAAATATCGTGAGAACTCACTCATCATCATGAGATCAGCACCAAGGGGATGGTGCTAAACCATTCATGAAGGATCCACCCCCATAATCCAATCACTTCCCACCAGGCCCCATCTTCAACATTGAGGATTATAATTGAACATGAGACTTGGATGGGGACACAGAGCCAAACCATATCATTTTACTCCTGGTCCCTCTTAGATCTCATGTCCTTACATTGTAAAATCTAATCATGCCTTCGCAATAGTCTGCCAAAGTCTTAACTCATTTCAGCATTAACTCAAAAGTCCAAAGTTGAAAGTTTCATCTGAGACAAGGCTAATCCCTTTTGCCTACGAGCCTGTAAAATCAAAACAAGTTAGTTACTTCCAAGATGCAATGGGGGTATGGACATTGGGTAAATATGCGCATTCCAGAAGGGAGAACTTGGCCCAAAAAAGGGAACTATAGGCCCTGTGTAAGTCCAAAATGCATTGGGCAGTCATTAAATCTTAAAGCTCCAAAATGATCTCCTTTGAATCCATGTTACATATCATGGGCACACTGGTGTGAGTGAGGGGCTTCAAAGCCTTGGGCAGCTTTGCCTCTGTGTCTTTCTATGATTCAGCCCCTGTGATTGCTCTCATGGGCTGTCATTGAGTGCCTATGGATTTTCCAGGTGCTGGGTACAAGCTGCTGATGGCTCTACCATTCCAGGGTCCAAATGACCTCTTTTCACAGCTCCGCTTGGCAGTGTCTTAGTGTAGACACTATATGGGCTCCAATCCCACATTTCCTATTCACACTGTTCTAGTAGACATTATTCATCAGGGCTTTGCCCCTGCATCAGGCTTCTGCCTGGACATCTAGATGTTTCCATACATCCTCTGAAATCTAGGCAGAGGGTCCCAAGCCTCAGTTCTTGCATTCTGCATACTCACAGGCTTAACACTGCATGGAAGCTGCCAATGCTTATGACTTACAACCTCTGGAGCAGAAGCCTGAGCTGTACCTGGGACCCTTTTTGCCATGGGTGGAGCTGGAGTGGCTGGGATGCAGGGAGCAGTATACTGAGACTGCCCTGGGCCTGGCCTACAAAACCATTTTTTCCTCCTAGGCCTCTCTGCATGTTATGATAGGGGTTGCCACAGGCCTCTGAAATGCCTTTGAGGAATTATCCCCATTGTCTTGGCTGTCATCACTAGCTCTTCTTTTAGTTGTGCAGATTTCTGTAGCAGTCTTGAACTGCTCCCCTGAAAATGGGCTTTATTTTTTTACCACATGGGCAGGCTGCACATTTTCCAAACATGTATGCTCTGCTTCTCTCTTAAATACAAGTTCCAGTTTTGTGTCATTTTTTTGCTCACACATATGAGTATAGGTTGTTAGAAGCAGCCAGATCACATCTTCAATGCTTTGCTGCTTAGCAGTTTCTTCTTCCAAATACCCTAATTCATCACTCTCAAGTTTGAAGTTCACAGATCCTAGGACAGGGACATAATGCAGTCAAATTCTTTGCTAAGGTATAATGAAATTGACCTTTGCTCCAGTTATCAATAAGTTTTTCATTTCCATCTGAGACCTCCTCAAGCTGGACTTCATTGTACACATCACTATCAGCATTTTGGTCACAACAATTTATCGAGTCTCTAAGAAGTTCCAAACTTTCCTTCATCATCCTGTTTTCTTCTGGGCCTTCCAAACTGTCCCAACCTCTTGGTTATCCAGTTCCAAAACTGCTTCCACATTTTCAGGTATCTTTATAATAATGCCCCCATTCTCAGTACCAATTTTCAGTATTAGTCTGTTCTAACACTCCTATAAAGAAGCACCTCAGATTGAGCAATTTGCAAAGAAAAGAGGCTTAATTGGCTCATGGTTCTGCAGGCTGTACAGGAAGCACAGTGGCTTCTGCTTTTGGGGAGGCCTCAGGAAATGTAGAATTACTGCAGAAGTTGAAGCAAAAGCAGGTATATCTTTCATGGCTGGAGCAGGAGGAATGGAAGGAGGGAGGTGCTACACACTTTAAAACAGGCGTCCCCGGCCTGCGGCCGCATGCGGTCCCCTGCGGCCATTTATCCAGCCCCCCCCTCGCCCCCGCCACCACACTTCAGGAAGGGGCACCTCTTTCATTGGTGGTCAGTCAGAGGAGCACAGTATGTGGCGGCCCTCCAACAGTCTGAGGGACAGTGAACTGGCCCCCTGTGTAAAAAGTTTGGGGACACCTGCTTTAAAACAACCAGATCTCATGAGAACTCACCATTATAAGAACAGCACCAAGGGGATGGTACTAAACAGCTCATGAAGGATCTACTCCCATGATCCTGTCACCTTTCATGAGGCCCTGTTTCTAACATTAAGGATTACAATTGAACATGAAATTTGGATCGGGACACAGATCCAAACCATATCAAGTCCACTGATAGACTGATGGAGTTCCCTTTGTAGGTAACCTAACCTCTCTAGCTGCCTTTATTATTTTTTCTTTCATATTGACCTTGGAGAATCTAATGACTATATGCCTTGTGGATGATCATCTTGTATACTGTCTCATACAGGTTCTCTGCCTTTCTTGAATTTGAATGTTGTCCTGTCTACTGAGGTTGGAGAAATTTTGTGGACAATACCCTCATATGTTTTGCAAGTTGCTTGCTCTCTCTCCCTCTCTTTCAGAGAAGCCAATGTGTCACAGATTTGGTCTCTTTACAGAATCCCAGGTGTCTTGCAGGTTTCATTCATTATTTTTTCTTTATTTTTGTCTGAGTTGATTTGAAGACCTGGTCGTCTAGCTGTCTTTCTTCAGCTTGGTCTGTTCTGCTTTTAATATTTGTGATTGTGTTATGGAATTCTTGTAGTGAGCTTTTTAGCTCTATCAGATCAGTTTGGTTCTTTCTTAAAATGGCTATTTCATCTTTCACCTCTTACATCATTTTATTGGATTCTTTAGATTCCTTGGGTTGTTGTCAAATTTCTCCTAAGTCTCTGTCATCTTAGTTCCTATCCAGATTCTGAATTTTGTATTGTCATTTCACCCATATCAGCCTGGTTAGGAACCATTGCTGGGAAGTGTTGCAGTCATTTGGAGGTAGGAAGACACACTGAGTTTTTGAGTTGCCCTAATTCTTACACTGCTTTTTTCTCATCTGTGTGGGCCGATGTTCCTTTAATCATTGATGTTACTGTCCTTTGGATTGCATTTTTTTTGCTTTTATCTTCTTTGATTCCATTGAGGCTTTGAGTGTGTTACAAGGTGGGTTCATTTGACTGGCTCACTTTGTGGAAGATTTCAGTGTGCTGTGCTTCATCTCATCACTCCTGGGCTATGTGCTTTAAGTCAGGGAGGCTGGATTTGTGCCCTTGGCTTTTTTCTCTGGCCCCTTGAGGTTAGGATCCTGCTGTGCTGGAGGGGCCTGTGTGTTCTCAGTCTGTTGGCAACAACATCCCAATGAGGTGTTCTAGCTAAAGTGCTTCATCCTGGCAGTGGCAGTGGGATCTGTGCTCATGCATACTTTTCTCCCTATTTGTGAGAATTTAACACCCTTTGAAAATGCAATTGTGATTCTATGATCGATGAGTTTAGCATGTGATTGACAGTTTTTCTGTCTGTTGCATTTTTTTTTTTACTACTTTCTTTCCTATAAAGGAAACAATTTATTAAATAGATCGTATGGGCAGGGGTGTTTCTAGATCCTTCACAATCTTGAAACTTGGCAGGAAAACCAAAATTGTGGTTAAAATAAGAGGAATTGAAGGAACACCCTCTCTCTTTTATGAAATACCATCATCAGTGTTGCAGGAGTTTATACTTTTGGGTAATAACAATTATTTCTCTTTTAACCATATTTTTCCGTAGGCTGACCACATTTTGACTGAAGCAATAATTTGAGTATTAGAAGTAATTTAGTGTCAAATAAGACCCGTCCCAATGTTAAAATAAAAACCTTGGGTCTTCTTACATTTGCAATTTAGGGAATTGGTAACTTTCCTCTACCCTGCAATCATTACTGTGTGTATTATTGCAGGATCCTTAACAAACAATGCCTAGAGCATACTGAGGTTTCTACTACAAACAGTCCTAAGTGCTTCTCTTTAAAAATACTTCCTTTTGGAACACACACAAAAATTTAGAAACCAGGATGATTAATAGGGACAGCCAGGCTTATGATACTTTTGTTTTACCTGGACTTACGTCTGTCAGTTTGCAATGTACATTCAAAAGTAATGGTTAAGAAAATTTTTTGATTATGCTGTCAAAGTAATAAAGATTTTCTTTGCCTCCATGTTCTATCACTGTTGTGTTATTAATGCACTGTTCTAGTTAGCTGATATTTATCTTTATTTCCTCTAGTTGACTTTCTTCTCTCAGTACCCTGCCCAACTGTCACTTGTTTTACTTCCTTTTTCTGGCTTGTTATCAACCATTTGTTTTACTCCATCCTTATGCTGTCTCCAAAATTAGAAAAATAAATCATTTTTTTAAACAATGAAAAACAAAGCCAAATTATCTTAATATACTCAATTTTACTATCACTCATTTCTAGAATTATACAATATAATACAGGTCTACCACCCATAACCTTAATTTTAAAATATAAAAAGCTTTATAAACAAATATGTATTTTTGTTGTAAGTTCATATCGAATTCATTTGAGAGAAAATCTTATTTTAAACTATTTATGGTATTTAATATATCTTATTTAGTCTGAATAAATATGCAGCCACAAATCCTGTTGACTATATAATTTATAGTATATACAACATATTATCCTTCAAATATCTGAAAACTTCTGAATTCCTCAACACAGCCAGCACCAAAAGTTTCATATATTAGATGGTAGGCCTGCATTTACCCTAAAAGTAAGTTAAGTAGAGTGGGAAGGATTTTGACAATTAGCAAACATCAAGTGAAAACCTAAAAAAAAGTACCTGGGGTGACAAGTAAGATACAGATACAAATTTGGCAGAAACAAGGATCAAAATAGGCCAGAATCTGAAAAATGAAATGACCTTCGTTGACTCTGAGGAAAATTCAAGTTTCTCATTGAGGAGAATTGACTCAAAATCCTTTAGAAGTGATAGATTTGTTGGCCCTGAACTGTCATGTCACACAAAGGGCAGAAGCCCCTCCTTCACCTAAGCCTAGCCTAGGGTACCATATCACCACTGCCACTCCTGTCCCCAGACTTAAGGGAGCAAAGGGTATCAGCTAGGATCCCTGACTCTTCCACGGTATAGGAGCTCCATGAGCATTGGATGCATGAGCTGTGTTGCCAGAAAAAGGCAGGAAGGAGTCTCTCTAAGCCCTGAAGTAAAGAAGGAGATCATTCCCAATATTGAATTAGTGAGGCCAGAAACATGGGCCCACAGTGTGAGAGGTTCAGGTAAGATGGAAGAGATTGGGAAGTCTATCAAGGAAGTGGAAAGTGTTACAGTTGGAGGTAGAGGGTGTGGGAGAGATGGGGGTGGAAGAGGATGTCCAGACTTTGAATTAGTCTTAAGAGAATAAAGAGGAGTTAAAGTCACACTGTCAGCTCACAGCTCTGAGCAAGAGCACCATCTCTGTGTTTGCTTAGCAGTTGAAATGTGCAACTAAGGTTCAATTGTGTGTAATATACTAGGGTACTTAGGAAGGGAAAAATGATTTACTGTTTTCAAGAACAAGCCCAACAAATTTCATTTGAAGTAAACCAGAATATTTCAATCCAAAATACACTTCTTTGGTATATTTTGATATGGCCAGCCCAAGGGTCTGCAAACCACAGCAATAGCTATGAAAGCTGTGTTTTGCAAGGGAAGTTTGAATCTGTAGAGAAAATTTGTATTAGTGAAATAAACAGTCAGGCATTCTCTGAGGCTGCCCTTATCTGAATCTAGGAAAGATGAACTCATAGAGAATGGGGACAAAAGTCTGACACTTTTCAGGTCTGACAGGGAAACTTTACCATGGGCTTCCACCATCTATTTTTTTTCTGAGAGCAACGCTGAGATTACCTGAGAGATCATCTGCATTCCAAGACAGCCTTGGCTTGCCATGCTTTCTACCTTTCACTCTCCCGTAGCTTGTGAAGCCACCCCAAGCACAAGCCCCTATTTATTCTAAAACCTTAGGATGGTATAAAAACTTCAACCTGGCTGGCCGTGGTGACTCACGCCTGTAATCCTAGCACTTTGGGAGGCCGAGATGGGCAGATCATTTGAGGTCAGGAGTTCGAGACCAGCATAGCTAACATGATAAAACCCCATCTTTACTAAAAATATGAAAATTAGCCAGGCATAGTGGTGCCCACCTATAGTTCCATATGCTCAAGAAGCTGAGGCAAGAGAATTCCTTGAACACAGGAGGCAGAGGTTGCAGTGAGCGAGATTGTGCCACTAAACTCCAGCCTGGGCAACAGAGGGAGATTTGTCTCCAAACAAAACAAAACAAAACTTCAACCATCTGTTCCCTTCTTTGAGTATTATACTTTGTGTGTGGCTCCCATATCCATATCAATGTGTATAGATATGCATGCCCCTTTTCCCTGTTAATCTGTGCATTATCAATTTATTTTAACAGACTCAGGCTGAAAATTTCAGAGGGAAAGTTTGAGCTTCCATACACATACATGTGCAAGTCATTACTTTATCACTGTCACAATAGCTGATAATCACTGTCATTCCTAAGCCTGAGCAGTGGGGAGGTGTCCTCCAGTTTTTATTTTATTTTTTTTAATCCAGACCACCAACCCTGTAGAGGAGGCTCTGTCCATCTGGTGTGGGGCCACTCAGCTGGGCCCTTTTAGTTGTGTTTCTCCTCCAAGATTCTGGAAAGTATTTTCTACATTGTGGATTTCAGCACTGAGATCATATCCAGACATGCACTGGTTAGATCCATTTTCTCAAAAAGAGGGAGAAATTGAATGGAGGAAGAAACAGATTGCCTACAAGCAAAAGCAATGTAACAGACATTGAAAGATTATAAATACCCACCAACTGTTTTTCCAGTATAACAGGTAATAACTGTTGGCAAAATTCTTTATAAATAAGAAAAAAGAGTACTTTGGAGAGTTGCTCTCTTTGCTATATTTTCATTCTTGAGCTCCATGCTAGGAAGATACTGATATGAGTGAAACCATGATATAATGAGGCCTGCCTGCTATTTATGATAATAAGGTCCAAGAGAATTTCAGATTATAGAACATTCCTTATTGCATTATTCAGATTTCTTTTTGCATTCTAGCAAAATTTGTGGCTTAGAATATTACAAATTGTGACTAATTTATTTTGCTTTAAAAATTACATTTAAAAAAATTAATTCCACATTTCAAAACAAATTCTATCTTTAATGTTATTTCTGATCTTAAAATGTACTATATTGTTGAATCAATTAGATTTAGTCAGTAGTGGCATATTTACTCACATGTTCATGTTTTGATTTCAAGTTAATTGTTGTTTCATTATAGTAATCTATTTTTATAGTAATTCAGGAACCCACAAAGAAAAGGAATAACTCATGAAAATGACAACATTAGAGGGGAATGATGATTAGTTTCAAAATACAGATTTTTATTTTTTAAAAGAGGTGCCTGTTAGGTACTCAAGAGAAAGGAATATGAAAAAAATAGAATGTTCGCAGTGGAACCAATTCTAAATATTGTTTCCATTTGTGTGTATATATATATGTGTGTGTGTGTATATATATATGCGTGTGTATATATAGATATGTGTGTATGTGTGTGTGTGTGTGTGTATATATATATATATATATATATATAATTGCACTTTATATATTATTGCACTTTATGTTCCGCGGTACATGTGCAAAACATGCAGGATTGTTGCCTAGGGACCTACATGGCAATGTGGTTTGCTGCCTCCAACCCCCATCACCTATATCTGGCATTTCTCCCCTTGTTATCCCTCCCCAACCTCCCTACCCCCTGATGCCCCTCCCCTAGTGGCTCCCAACAGACCCCGGTGTGTGATGCTCCCCTCTCTGTGTCCATGTGTTCTCATTGTTCAACACGCATCCAACAGTGAGAACATGTGGTGTTTGATTTTCTGTCCTTGTGTCAGTTTGCTGAGAATGATGGTTTCCAGATTCATCCATGTCCCTACAAAGGACACAAATTCATCTATTTCCTTAACAGTGGTTCCCTATAGACACAAATCTTTCTCCACATTTATATTTTATTTATATTCATTTAAAGCTATGTGGAGAAATGACCAGGTGTAAGCACATAAAGCACAACATGACTGCAGTTCTGATCTTTCTGTTTCTTTGCATTTACAAGTTGAAACTTCTGGTTACCCTGAAGCAAGAGCATGCCTACCAACTTATTCTCATCCTGGTAGAATTTTTGTTATTTTTGGATCATCAATGTGATATATCATTTCTGTATCTGTTTTGGAATGTCTTGTGCTTGGTGACTAAATTGAAAATAGAACACTAAAGCCTCAGAAATGGTTACTCTGAATAGCTGAAACTGGTAGGATGTACAGGCTTAGCTTATGCATGGTGGAACTTGAAGAGCCAAATGTGGAGTCATAACTTTGGTGTTGACTAAGACACAGAGCAAGGAAATGAGAGTAGAAGGGGAATCGGGTATCTGAGAGTTGTTCGCCATTCCTCACCGCTAAGCTTCCTCTATAACTTTAAATTTTAGTAGAAAGCCAGAGTGCACTTCTTGGCATGTTTTCATATTCTCCCCATAAAGATCTTTTGTCCTTACACATTTGAATGAAGACTCTTGTAGCTAAAGGGACAGAGTCTCAGAATTTCCTGCATGGACACTCCCTTCCCAAATTCAAGTGTTATTTTGTCAGTTTTCCACCTTAACAATAGGTGTTTATTGACAATTATGATTGGCACTGTTGTATTCTCTGCCATGTGTTTATTTTTGTAATATAGACAGATTCAAAATTGTTGTAGCCAGGAGCCTTTCCACAGTGTGCTCCTGAGAGGGATTGAATCTGTAATGTCATAAAATTATTCTTTATTAGAAAGTGTGGGTTCTTCCTCTCCTTTGTGGCCTAAAGGACTCACATGTGCAATGAGGAAAAAGTAGTCCCGAAATCATACTCCTCATGCATAGTGATAGCTTAATGTTAACTGAAGGAAAGGCCTAAAATAAAAAGCATTAAGTAGAAAGGATACCTAGAAAAGTTCATACTCACACTTCCAACTATAAGAATGCAGCTAACCTATTTCTCTCTGGAGTTTCCACTTAAATTTCAGCAGTGCCAGGGGATTGAGGCTAGTGGAAAAAAGATTCTCTCAGGAATTTTATTTCAACGTAGCTCTTACTTCTAGATTTCCTCTTTTAAAATCAGTCAGTAAAATGAATATTACTGTATGATACATCTGCAGTCTGTCAAAATTTGAAATGTCAGCTCATTCATGTACAAAGAAACATAAATGGAGATATATAAGAACAATATGATCAGTACATTACCTCATTCCTCTGTTTTCCTTTAATAGTTTTTCTTAACTTTTCAATAGCCTATCTGTTTCACTTATTTTTTCCCCTCCTTTTAAGTTTATCTGGTCTTTGGTAAACAAAAGTGGAATCTTTTCCACAAGAATAGGAATTGGTTTTAGATTCAGCCAGTCTAATGTTTAAAGAAGAACCTACTGACTATACAGGTTTAGGCATTCCATTCATTGAAGTTCCCTCCTATATTAAGTGAGGTATACCTATGCCATTACATTATAGTGAGATTAAAGAAGAAATTTCTATAAGGTGCAATACCTGGTATATGATAAGCACTAATTATAATTATGTTGTTATAGCCCAGGTGTCAGTTAGGGTTTCCCAGTCCCTGGAAAATTTTGGTAAACTTTGCTCAAATTTATGATTCTTCAAAGTCCAAATTCTTTTCCCAAATTCTCATTTCTTGTGTTTATCTCTTTACCTGGTTCTGCCTCCGTTTAAATACTTAGTTTCACCTCTAGCAAACCTAGGTGCAAATGTCAACCCCTTCACCATATTCTAGAAAAAAAGTTTAAATAATACCATATAGTATTTGTTTAATTCTGATAAAATATACGTAAGATTTTACTATTTAACCCTTTGATTGTACTTCAGCAACATTAAGTACATTCACATTGTTTTGCAACCCTCACTACATGAAAGCTTTTTCATCATCTCAAACTCTATACTCATGAAACAGTAATTCTACATGCCATCCTGCCAGACCCTAGTAACCACTATTGCACGTTTTTTCTCTATAGACTTAGCTATCTTAGATCTCTCACATAAGCAGAATCATACAGTATGTGTCCTTTTGTATTTAGCTTATTTCACTTAGCATGATGTTTTCAAGGTTCATCAATATTGTATCATGTAACAGAATTTTCAGTTTTCTGCCAAAGTGAACACTGTTTATTTTCTTTGGTTAAATGCCTATTCAAGTCTTCTACTCACTTTTGAATTGTGTTTTGTTTTTATTTTTATGAGTTTTTTAAATACATCTTGTATATTCATCCTTTGTCAGATACATAATTGACCAATACTTTCTCTATTCTGTGTGTTGCCTTTTAATTCTCTTAATAGTATATTTTGATGCTCAAAAGTTTTTAATTTTGATGAAGTCAAATTAATCTATTTTATCTTTTGTTGCCTGTGCTTTTTGTGTCATATCCAAGATATCATTGCCAAATCCAATTTCATAAAGCAGTCCTCTATGGGAGTTTTTTTTTTTTTTGATTTTTATAATTTTGGCTCCTATATTTCAGTCTTTCATCCAATTTGGGTTAATTTTTAATATGATGTAAGGTTTGGGTCCAACTTCATTATTTTGCATGTGGATATTCATTTTTTCCCGATATAACTTATTGGGAAGAGTATCCCTTACTCAGCACTACATGTTTTCGAATAACAAAACATTCTGACTGCTTGAGAAGACACAAGGAAGGGGTGCTACGCTGCAGAGAGTAAAATCTTCCACTTCTTGCTTGCTCCATAAGAGCGCACATCTGTGCTTTCTTCTGTTTCAGTCTCCTCCTTTTCTCCTCTCCCCCAATGCTCATTCAGTAGTTTCCATCCTTAGTACTCTAAACCAGGGGTCTCCAACCCTCCCTGGGCCGCTCCTTAGGCGGTGAACAGTGGGCAAGTGAGCACTACCACCTGAACTCCACCTCCTGTTAGATCAGTGGTGGCATTAGATTCTCATAGGAGCCTGAATTTTGTTGTGACCTGCACATATGAGGGATCTGGCTTGTTGTGTTCTTCTGAGAATCTAACTGAATGCCTGGTATCTGAGGTGGAAGTTTTATCCTGAACCATCTCCTCCCTACTCCCTGCCACCCCGTCCATGGAAAAATTGTCTTTCATGAAACTGGTCTCTAGTGCCAAAAGTGGTTGAGGACCGCTGCTCTAAACTCTTGCTACTTGAAGTGCAGATACCAGGGTTACTGGAATCACCTGGAAGTTTATTGGAAATGCAGATTTATGGCCCCACCAGAAATTCATTCCAACTGAATCAGAATTGTAGTTTAAACAGGATCCCTAGATACTGAAGTACAGGTTAAAGTATAAAAATTGCTGATCCCCATCATTTTCTCAAGCCTCTACCCTAATAGCTATATCAAAGCATCCACTAAGAGAACAAAAATTCACCATTTTATACCATTCTCTTTAATACATGATGTGGTGAACAGGTGAATGGTGTTTCTTTTGTGTCTGCTTCTCAGCAGGCACTATTTGTCATTGATTTTTGTCCCATTGACAATGGCGAGGTAGCATTATTCACTCCATTGTTGCGTACCACTTGTTTTATTATGCTTCCACTTCTAGGACCTATTGTTTTCAGTCCATCTTATGCATCTGGTGATAAGTTAATTAATAGATGATGATAAGTATGATGCCTCTCCAATGGAACCTTACCTCTGAGGGAGGTGAGATACCCAGAACGGCAGTATGAGAGATATGGGAACTGGTCTCAGAACATTCCCATATTCTGGATGTAATGCAGATACTAGGATAATGGGGGAAAGAAAGTGAAAAATAGGTAAAATTTGCTTTAAATCTAAATGTATATAATGCATATAAATCAATTGATATGAAATCAATAAATATGAATAGTTGGTAGTTCAGCAGAAAAAAATGAAATAAAAATTATTTATTACTAGAATTGACAATTAAGTCTGAAAGACAAGGTGGTAACTCTTACAGAGACCAACTTTTCACGGCTGGCATAAAATTAGGGTGATTAATACCAAGGTGTTGTTTTGACTATCACCATGGAGTAATTAAGTGAAGCTGTGATTTCTAATTCTTTATTATTACTCAACAATATATCACAAATTGTGATAAAGCAAGAAAGATAAAGCAGAATCATAAACATATTAAGATATATTTATGTCCCCAATATACCATTCTCTTCAGTGCCTATTGACATATTTGCTTAATGGGTTGAATGTTTTGAACAATTTACTGTCATTTTCATTGTAATCTTTGAATATGCTTTTGGTAATTCATTTTAGTGTTTATTATGTGTCTTGTAGAGGGGATAAATAATTTTCCATAAACTGAATTGCTGGGTACTGATAATGCTTATGATTGTCCTGGTATAGTTTTTATTTTATAAGAAATAAACTTCCTTTTAAGAGAAACAGAACACTCAGAGAAAAAAACCAGTCTGGTTTTGATTTTTTGCTCATGTTCCTGAGTGCAATGTAAAATAAGAGAAAATAAATAAAATTGTGCTTTAATCTATTAAAACATCTATTTAATTTTTAATGCAGAATTAAGATAACAATTACTTAAAAAGGCATGGTTTTAATTATTGGGGGATCTGCTATAAAATAGTTATTTCATGTTTTTTATTTCTACATTTATGTATAACATATTTCTCTGTTCATGGTGTTGTCATAGTTTTCTTTTTAAATATTTATTCATAAGCCCCAAACACTATGTGAAAGGAGGGGAGAGGAGAACATTAAAAAATATAAATAAAAAGTCATTTATAAGTAAAGTATACACTATTTCCCACTTACAAATATTACTCATTTTTATTGCTTTTTCTATTTTTTGTCATATTTAAGTCTCACGTGATCAACATCCTATTTTTGGAATAAAGCAGTGAATTCAGTTCTTTGAAACACACACACACACACACACACACACACACACACACACACAGACACATGCCCATAGTGTTGTGGAATTTCAGAGACTGGAGAGACTGTTAAGGTTACAGGAGTTTATTTTAAGTGTATACTGACCCAGCTGGTTCCCTGACTGGGAACAAAATTGCAGAGCCCTAACAACAATAGGGCTTGGCTTTTTTTTTTTTTTTACATGCAGTACACCGTGGCGCTAAAACAAGTTTGCAGGTGTAGAACAAAGGCAATTTATTAAGCAATGTCAGGCACCTAATTTAGGCTTACATGACTGTTATGCAACCCAGATGTTAGCTATCTGTAGAGCTCAAGGATTCTAGCAAGGGCCTTATCTATTGCCTTCTGCTACAGTACCCAGAAGGCCAGAATCCTGCCTGCCTGGGTATTTCTTATGACCTGTGCTGTATTACAGAAACTTACAGTTATCAGCTATAGAGAACAAGAATACAAGAATTTATAAACTTATAAAACTTGAAAAGCAGGATATCCCGTGGGATGGGGAAGGATTCAGGGAAGTTTGCTTATGAAAGAAAAATTTATTTTTTGCTTCTCTTTCCTGCATTAATTTTATTTTTATTAATTTTTCCTCTTCATTACCCCCTTTGGTGCACTCTATCAAGTAATACTTTTAGTAGAATGTACCACTGTAATGGTCTTCTCTTTGAAGATAGTACTAAATTCAATGTAGAAGAGAATACTGGGTAGGCAGATGTTTTTAATTGCCTTTATATAAGTTGCACCTTGATTTTTTGGCCAAAGTTTTACTTTCCTTTACTTTGGGATGGCTAATAGAGGATAGGCACGCTTTGCAGCTGCTCTGCTTTAGTACCTCTAGTTAGGCATAGTGCCGGGGCCTTTTTCTAGCCTTCGCCTTTATGCCGCTGTGTGACTGTGCCTGTCTTAGGTTGTTCCTCCCTTGAGGAATCTTACCAATCATTGGCTAGCCAGCCATCTTCTGGGGCTAGATAGGATGTCATGGTGGTCCTGACAAGGAGGTTTAGACAGAATTTCTTGAAACTGATTTCAGGCCTTTGAGATCTCTGCCTTGATATACCTCTGAATTACCTTGATAGAGGATGTAGCCTTCTGTGTTTATTGAGGTGCTGTTGAGATAACTTAATCTGTTTTACCCAGTTACTGTGGTTCCTGTTTTGGTTTACCTAAGGCAAAATTTACATAAGTTCTATGAGCCCATTGCCTCCAGGCAGCTCATGGGAAGGGGGCAGTGATAGGTTTTTTTCCTGAGACTGGTTGATACTTAGTTAATGCCAATATTTGGGTGGTGGTATGCTTAGCTACTACTGCTTCTACGGTTGACTGTATGCTCAGAAACAAGAGAGGCAAGAGACATGGGAGGATTAAACAACTACCTAGAATAAGCACAAACCCTACTATTAGTGTTTTAAATCCTTCAAAAGATGATAACTTCCAAAGAGGGAGTCTGGTGACCATTCAGGTTTCCAAGGTTGAAATGGGACATTGGTCAGCTTTTGCATTTTTGCAGTTATTTCCATGACAGCTTTTTCATTATTATTAATTTCGAAGCAACGGTTAGTTAAGTTAAACTTTCCACATACACCTCCTCCCTGGGCTAGAAGGCAATTTAAAGCTAGTTTGTTTTGGTAAATAGCATTTCTTAATTTTGTGGATTGTACAGCCAATAGATTTAAAGCTTGTGCAGTTTTATTGGTAATGATTTCTAGCACTACTTGTAATCTTATAATGCGATTAAGCATATAAATAGGAGTGCAGTATCCCAATGACCCGTCTTGTGCCCAAGTAACTCGACCATAATATTGAATAATTTTTAAGGTGGCCAATCAGTGTCTTTCCAGTCCCCTATTTTTATAACTCCTCTGATATTTACACTTTTTTTTTTACTTTTGTTTTTTACTTTATTATAAACAGGGTATCCTAGAGTTTCTCCTAACTATAAAGGGAGTAAGAAGAAGGATGGTTTGATTTTAGTAGGTCCCCCTCTGTTGACTTATCCTGGACCTCAAACCAAGTTCTAGGCTCTAACTTGGGATTACAACACACATACGGTTGATTATTGCCTGGGTTACAAACTGAATAAATTTTTCTGGTTGTAAGTATGAGCCCCTAACTGTACACTGATAATATGTTTGATACAGCACGTTTTTAACTACTGTATTCCCAATCCCAGTAGTTTACAGGCAGTAAATACATTCTCTACTGTTTGCCCTTCCTTTTGTACAGATATTGAAGTTAACAGTGATAAAGTGAAAACTGACATTTCTATACCACTATACAGGGACAGGATGAATTTTCCATGGACATAAGGGTTGGCAAAGATGACAGCATAGTAATAGAATAGTTAACAATACTAAGATAGCAATTAGGCTTAAGATTTTTATCCACATTTACTTCTGATGACTCCTCAAGTTTCAGCCATGCATGGACTAGTCAGCCTCCAGTTGTGTGACTAGAGCAAGGCTATTGCTCTTGGTGGTAGCTTGGTTTTGTTGCAGCATGAGTCTGGTTGGGTGCTCTGGATCCTGCTTACTGGTCCAGTTTTCCTGAACTGCTGCTGGCTTTAACTAGTTATGATGGATCCATGGACCAATGTCTGAAATTTTAACAGCAGTCAGGTGGACAACATTATAATATGGGGCCCATTCCATGTTGGCCCCACTGTGGCTGGGTTCCACCTTTTGGCCCAGGCTGAATTTCTGGGTTTCAAGGGATGCACAGGATCTGTTAGACTGAGAGAGAATTTTTCCCGAACCCAACTCTATATTTCCTGCATAATTATGCCTAAGGCCTGCATTTGCTTTCTCAGGGTTCATTCTCCTAGCTCTCTGATGTCCCCTTTAATTAGGGTTATGATTGTGGGTGGCCAGCCATACAGAATTTTATAGGGCGATACCCAGTTTGTTTGGTGGGGGTACACCTGACTCAGAGGAGGACCATGGGCAAGACCTGATTCTACTGCAGATGGGTTTCCTGGGAGGATTTCTTTTATAGCTGCTTGAGCATTTGATTTATACACTCAACTTTTCCTGAGCTCTGTGAGTGATAGGCAGTATGCACTTTCCAGTTTAACAGCCGTGTTAGGTTTTGGACAACTTTGGCCACAAATACTGGGCCATTATTTGATCCTATAGTTAAAGGTAGCCCAATTCTGGAGATAATGTCTATTAGTAATATTCTAGTTATTTCTCATGCCTTTTCTGTCCTGGTGGAGAAAGCCTCTACCCAACTTGGGTAGGTACAAACACTAACATACAGCTTTAGTCTCCTGCGTGGGGCAGCTTTGTAAAATCTACAAGGAAATTTTCACAAGGTGCTGCCCCTACTTCTTGAATTCCTTGGGGCTGGGTTGGCTCCTGCTGTGGGTTGTTCTGGGTGCAGGTTAAGCATTGTTCACAAACGGCTCGGGAGATGACAGTGAGTCATGGCACATAGAAGTGGTATCCTAAGTGGTGTCCTAATAGTGCTCCTAATGCTGTCTTTTCCATGAGTTTCTTGGTGGAATTGTTTTACACATCTAGGGGCTACTACTTCAGGAATGGCTAACCTGCCATCTGCAAACTTCTACCCTCTTCCTTTAGCTCCCAGTTTCCTGAGCAAACCAGGCCTTTTCATTTGGAGAGTAATATGGAACACAGCGCCTCGGGGAGGAGGGTCATGGCATAGGCAGCCTTTGTATCCTTTATGCTGGATTCAGGGAGACCACCCAGGGCTGACCACTTAGCCTCCTTGTCTGCTTTTCTATTTCCTTTAGCTTCTGGTGTTACTACTTTCTGGTGGCCTTTACATTGCATCATGAGTACTTCTTTTGGTTCTGATACTGCATCTAAAAGCTGCAAAATTTCTTCTGGATACTATATATATATATATATATATATATATATATATATATATAAAATAATTTGTTCCTTGGGCTGTCAAGAGCTCTCTTTTTTAATAGATGCTTCTATGCACATGCAGGGTGGCAAATGCGTATTTAAAGTACTTGTACATGTTGGCTCTTTTGCCCTTTGCCAGTAATAATGATTTGATTAAAGCTGTTCATTCTGCTTTCTGGCCTGATGTTCCTATTGGCAAGCATTGGGCCTCTAATACTGAGTCCAAAGCTACTACTGCACATCCAGCCCTCTGATTTCCTGCCTTTGTGAATCTGCTCCCATTACTGACGTGTTCTACATCTGCGTCCTGGAGAGGGAGATCCGTAAGATCCTTCAGCTAGACGATAGTTTATCTATTGTTTTCTATGCAGTCATAGAGTGGGCCCCCTGGTTCTATGGGAAGCCGGGTGGCTAGGTTGAGGGTTTTTACAGTCTCTAGAGTTATGTGGGAATTCTTGCATAAGATCCCTTGATATTGAGTCATATTTGGATTTGACAGCCAATGGTGTCCTCTTTGATCCATTAAGGTTAGGACTGAGTGTGACACTCGAACAGTTAAATGCTTGCCAGGGTTAGTTTATCTGCATCCTTTACCAGCATGGCCGTGTGGCTAACACCTTAAGACAGGGGGGCCATCCTTATGCCACTACATCTAGTTGCCTGCATAAGTAGGCTACTGGGCAGTGTCAAGATCCTAGGACTTGGGCTAAGACTCCAATGGCCATTCCCCTCTGCCTGTGTATGTACAGGAAGAAAGGCTTGGCCATGTCTGGTAGTCCCAAAGCAGGGGCCTCAGTTAAATCCTGCGTAACTTGTTTAAATGTCTTCTCCTGTTCAGTTCCCCAAAGAAAGGGTTCCTTTCCCCCCATTTAGTGTCTTCATACAAGGGCTTTGAGTGAGAAGTTTGGAATCCAGATATGGCAGAACCCCATTTCCCCTAAAAATTCTCTTATGTGTTGCCTACAGGTTGGGGTTGGAAGGCTATAGATGGCCTTTATCTGGGGTAACCCTAATTTCTGCTTCCCTTGGCTTAGGTGAAACCCCAGGTAACTAACTCTACTTAAACAGACTTGGGCCTTTTTTCTTGACATTTTATATCCTGCCTTTCATAACAGGTGGAGTAATCTCTGTGTCCCTAGGTGGCAATCTTCTAGGGTAGGAGCTGCTAGCAAAAGATCATCCACATACTGCAATAGAACACACTCCTTGTTGGGAGGAGCGTAAGTTTTAAGGTCTGTTAGTGATCCTACCCCAAAGATTGTAGGAGAGTTCTTAAACCCCTGCAGATGTTTGGTCCAAGTGAGCTAAAAATTTCCTCACTGGAAGGCAAATAATGGTTGACTTGCTGGTGCCAGGCAGATGCAGAAAAAGGCATCTTTTAGATTTATGACTGTAAACCAGGCTGCACTTGCCAGAATAAGAGTTATGGATGTATAGGGGTTTGGCATTACTGGGTGAGTAGTGCTGTAGCCCCATTTACAGCTTGCAAGTTTTGCACTGGTCTATAGTCATATACTCCTCCAATTGGTGTTGACTTCCACACTGGTAGAAATGGAGTATTCCAGGGTGATTGACATGCTACCAGTATACCATGCTTTTGGAGTTGCTCTATATGCTCCTATATACACCTAACAGATTCTTGGGGCAAAGGATACTGATGAAGCCTGAAAAGGGTGGCACCTGGTTTTAGCTCTACTACCACTGGGGTATGGTTTACAGCCAGCCCAGGTGGGTTATTTTCAGCCCAGACTTTAGGAAATTCATCTATTAGCCTGATTAGTGTGGTTTATTCTTCTGGGGTTAAGGGATAATCCAGCTCTTGCATTCCCCTAGTGCAGGCGTCCCCAAACTGTGGCCCTCTGAGGCCATTTATCCGGCCCCCCGCCGCACTTCAGGAAGGGACACCTCTTTCATTGGTGGTCAGTGAGAGGAGCACAGTATGGTGTGGCCCTCCAACGGTCTGAGGGACAGTGAACTGGCTCCCTGTGTAAAAAGTTTGGGGACGCCTGCCCTAGTGTGTAGCCTCCACTCCTTAGCCTGTGGCACAGTTAGAGCTAGCACCATTGCTGCTGGCCGGGTGAGATCTAAAGTTACATTACCTTCTGGTTTGAAGGAAATCTGAGCCTGCAGCTTTTGGAGACCTAGTAGGTCTCTCCGTACCAGGGGAACCAGACAATTTGGGAGGTACAAGAACTCATGCTGGACTTCCCATCCTTCTACATCACACCTCTTTGACCAGCAGAGGGGCCTTTCCTCTGCCACTCCTGTGGCTCCAATTATAGTAGCATACATTTAAGTTAATGGTCCAATTGGTTGAGTTACTACTGTTTAGCATCTGTGTCTGCTATAAAATTTATTTCTTGGCCCCCTACTTCTATCCTGACCATAGGTTCCTGGAGGCCTAGAGAAATAGTGCCCAGTCTGTCTTAGTCCTCATAGCATTCAGCCCCTGGCAGGGCAATTAGGTCAGCTTCTTAAGCCCTCCTCTGGTTTTCGTTGCTGTCACCTCCACCCCTTTCTGGGCACTCATTTTTCCAGTGTCCTTTCTTTTTGCATATTGCACACGGGTCTCTCTCTAGTCTGGTCAGTTTTCGAAGTTCTCTTGGGTTAAACCTTTCCCTTGCCCATGACCTTGGCCATGTCCTCTTGCTGCATTTGCCCTTTCTGTGAGAGCCATGGCCAGCAGATCTGCTTTTCTTTTAAGTTTTTAATCTGCTTCATTTTTGGCCTCCTCCTCACAGTTATGAATAATTTGTGGGCCACCTGTATGAGCTGAGTGGCAGTCATGCCTTTAAATCCTTCTAGCTTTTGGAGTTTCCATTTAAATCTTTTATTGCCAGACTCACAGGGTTTCTTCCTTAAGTTTCTATTTTATTTGCACACTCTCTTCCTCTTAGCGGTTTCACTTGCTGTTACACTAGCTTAGCACCTTATTTTTACACAGTTTGCCCTATTTCAGCTGCTTAGTCTGGCAACTCCCCCACAAGGCTGCACAGCCGGCTCTCCCTTGTCTTTCGGGTTAGCAGTTTAACTCTATCTATTCCTGATTTTCCTTTTTACCTTTTCCTTTGTTTCTGAAGTTCCAGGCAAAGCTGATTTTTTTTTTTTTTTTCATGCTGGGCTTGGCTGTAGCTACAAGCCTTTTGCAATAATCCACCAGACAAGGCTGCAGCCATGCAGGTCAGGTTTGAATTATATTCAGCCATGAGTTAATATAAGGAAGTTGGTCTGGATGCCCTGGCTGTCCTCCCACCCTGGTCACCAACTTAGAGACATGGTCAATTGTTTCCTTATCTGTAGTTCCTTCATCCGGCCATTCGACACCAAAAGAAGGCCATTCTAGTTCACAAAGGAGTTCTTAACATTTGAGAAGACCACTTTACACCATATTCCCCAGAAAAATTTTTCTTGAAATTGTTTAGCACGCACTCCAATGGAGTTGGTTTCAGTGCTTCTCCTCCCACTTCTTCCCTCACGATGCACACTCAACCTTTTGTTTTGGACTGGTTAAAACATCCCACTGATCCAAGTAGGAGGGGGCGTTTCAGGTGCTGCTTGGCATTGGAGAGCTCGTTACACCTCTCAACAATACCTAGATTGTGGGGGCACCTCCTTAAGCCATATGCAGATCACCCCTAGTTATGACTGGCTCCACACTTTGCTCAAAGCATACAGTCTACGCTAAGGGACTTGGGGCTCCCACATGTCACTCCCTGCTTTGGCTCCTCCCAGAGCTGTCTCTTTCATGGACTTTTACACACCTCCCCTTCCCAGTTTTCCATTCCTGCTGCAAGGCTTCCTTACTAAGTTGGCCTAGCAAGCCACCCTTGCTTCCAGTGTTGATGGGTATGTGAGTTTCATTCAAACAGGCAAGCCGCCCTCACTTCCCCCAGCCCTACTGGATCAGATTAGTAATCACATCTCTGAAGCTGATCAGGGATAGGTGAATTTCACTTGAATCAACCAGCTGCCCTCACTTCCCCTAGCCCCCTGCTAGGTTGGGTTACTGTCACTTCCCCAGAAGGTGATTGAAACTCTTTACCTCCTTTCCCTTTTTCTTTTCCCTTCTTTAAATCTCAGATGTCTTACTGTGGTTCCTGAAGCATGTTGATCCGAATGTCGTTCTGCAGCCTCTTCCTGGTTCCATTGCACTGTCCAGGGAGGGCACCAGGGCTCGGGAGAGCCAATCTCCTTCTTGGGAGAAGCCTCCCTGCTCCCTGTGGTGCCTAGGGTTTCAGGTCTCCCTTGGCCTGGGGCCCTAGCTCCCCACAGGCAGAGGGGACAACAACCCTGTCGTCTCCAGTTCCCAGCCAGTGCACCAGAAATGCTATAGAATCTTACAGACTGGAAAGACTGTTGAGGTTACAGAAGGAGTTTATTTTAGGTGTATACTGGCCCCGTTGGTTCCCTGACTGGGAACAAAATGGCTAAGCCCTAGCAAAGACAGGGCTTGGCGTTTTACACATGAAGTACACAGTGGCACTAAAACAAGTTTGCAGGTGTAGAACAAAGGCAATTTATTAAGCAATGACAGGCACCTACCTTAGGCCTACATGTGACTGTTGCTATGCAACCCAGATATTCACTATCTGTAGAGCTCAAGGATTCTAGCACAGGCCTTATCTGTTGCCTTCTGCTACAGTACCCAGAAGGCCAGAGTCCTGCCTACTTCAGTATTTCTTATGATCTTTACTGTGTTACAGAAACTTAACGGTTATCAGCTATAGAGAACAAGAATACAAGAATTTATAAAATTATAAAACTTGCAAAGCAGGATACAATCCCATAGGCAGAGGAAGGATTCAGGGAAGTTTACTTATAAAAGAAAAATTTAATTTTTGCTTCTTTTTCCTGCATTTTTATTATTTTTTCCTCTTTAATAGTTCATACTATATTATTTGTATGACATTCATTCCTGTGAATACTGCTGTTGCTCCCCTGGAAAGACAGAACCTTCTTTTTCTGAAGGGTAGTCAAATTTCACTACCCTTGTAGGTGAGTTAATGAAACTGAGCAGTATCTGCATATTTGGGAAAAATGTTCTCTTTGCCATTTTACTGAAGATGGTACTTTTTTTTTTTTTTGCTGTTACCAAGCCAGATCCATGCCAGTCGGTGTGTTTATCAAACCCAATTTTAGGACACAGGGTTTGACACACTAAGTGTTCTGAAGAAAAAACTAGACAAAATATTAAATATCAAGTGTGTTTTGCCAAATTTGGAACATATAATTGCTAAATCTGTAGTGTAAAACACACACTCTGTCCTTGATCTCCACTCTCAATCAAGCTTCTTTATTGTCAAAGCCAAGCATGTAAGTGGCTTTTTCCCCACTCCCTTTTTTCTTCACACTTCCAAATGTTTTTCCAACCATGCCTGAGTTTTTCATCTTACCCATTAATGCTGCACTACTTAGTCTTGTAAGGTGTTTCTTGCCTCATTGTATTTCCTTCTGGGAAGTATCAGAATAATGTAAGATAGAAGTAGAATATGTACACAAAGAAGGATAATTGTGTTGGTAATCATTAATGATGCTATTACAACAATTATGTAAATGCAAAGAGATCAGAAGTAGCAAAGTTAATCTAGATTGAGTTAGAGTTCACTGAACACCCAGTAATCGATTTGACAATGATTCTATTAGAATGAAAAGTTTTGAAAAATATTGAATAGATAAAAATACAAAACCTGGCATGGAAAGAAGCCATATGAATGCTAAAGAATGAAGAATTCAAAATTATTTCACCAACAACTGGTAATTAGTCTCTCTGAAAAAGAGGTCAATTGGCTGAAATGTGAGGTTTTTTTTTTTGGTATGTTCATTGGCTGGATAAATGTCTTTTTGAAAAGTGTCTGTTTATATACTTTGCCAACTTGTTAATGGGGTTGTTTGTTCCTTTCTTGTAAATTTGTTTCAGTTCTTTGTAAATACTGGATATTAGCCCTTTGTCAGATGGGTAGATTGCAAAAATTTTCTCATTCTGTTGGTTGCCTGTTCACTCTAATGATACTTTCTTTTGCTGTGCAAAAGCTCTTTAGTTTAATTAGATCCCATTTGTCTATTTTGGCTTTTGTTGCCATTGCTTTTGGTGTTTTAGTCATGAAGTCCTTGCCCATGCCTATGTCCTGAATCATATTGCCAAGGTTTTGTACTAGAGTTCTTATGATTATTTGCTTTACGTTTAAATCTTTAACCCATCTGGAGTTAATTTTTGTATAGGATATAAGGAATGGATCCAGTTTCAGCTTTCTGCATGTGGCTGGCCAGTTTTCCCAACACCATTTATTAAATAGGGAGTCCTTTCCTCATTGCTTCTTTTTGTCAGGTTTGATCAAGTAATTCTAGATGTGTGGTGTTATTTCCTAGGACTCTGTTCTGTCCCATTGGTCTATATATCTGTTTTGGTACCAGCACCATGCTGTTTGGGTTACTGTTACTTTGCTGAAGTTGCTTATCAGCTTAAGAAGATTTGGGGCTGAGACAATGGGGTTTTTAAAATATACAATCATGTCATCTACAAACAGAGACAATTTGGCTTCCTATTTTTCTAGTTGAATACACTCCTTTCTCTTGCCTAATTGCCCTGGCCAAAACTTTCAATATTATGTTGAATAGGAGTGGTGAGAGAGGGCATCCTCGTCTTGTGCCAGATTTCAAAGGGAATGCTTCCAGTTTTTGCCCATTCAGTATGATAGTGGCTGTGAGTTTGTCATAAACAGCTATTATTTTGAAATATGTTCCATAAATACCTAGTTTATTGAGAGATTTTAGCAAAAGGGGCTGTTGAATTTTGTAGAAGGCCTTTTCTGCATCTACTGAGATAATTATGTAGTATTTGTCATTGGTTCTGTCTCTGTGATGGATTATGATTTATGTATGTTGAACCAGCCTCACATCCCAGGGATGAAGGTGACTTGATCGTGATGGATAAGCTTTTTGATGTGCTGTTGGATTTGATTTGCTAGTGTCTCTGCCAGGTTTTGGTATCAGTATGATGCTGGCCACATAAAAAGAGAGAGTATTGCCTCTTTTTCTATTGTTTTGAGTAGTTTCAGAAGGAATGGTATCAGTTTTTCTTTATACCTCTGGTTGAATTCAGCTATGAAGCCATCTGGTCCTGGACTTCTTTTGGTTGGTAGGCTATTAATTGCTGCCTCAATTTCAGAACTTATTATTGGTATATTCAGGGATTCAACTTCTTCCTGGTTTGGTCTTGGGAGCGTGTAAGTGTCCAGGAATTTATCCATTTCTTCTAGATTTTCCAGTTTGTTTGCATATAAGTGTTTATCAGTATTCTCTGATGGTAGTTTGTATTTCTGTGGGATCGGTGGTGATATCCCCTTTATCAACTTTTATTGCATCTATTTGATTCTTCTCTCTTTTCTTCTTTATTAGTCTGGCTAGCAGTCTATCTATCTATTTTGTTGATCTTTTCAAAAATCCAGATCCTAGATTCATTGATTTTTTGAAGCGTTTTTTGTGTCTCTATCTCCTCTGGTTCTGCTCTGATCTTAGTTATTTCTTGTCTTCTGCTAGCTTTTGAATTTGTCTGTTCTTGCTCCTCTAGTTCCTTTAATTGTGACATTAGGGTGTCCATTTTAGATCTTTCTTCCTTTCTCTTGTGGGCATTTATTGGTATAAATTTCCCTCTACACACTGCTTTAAATGTGTCCCAGAGATTCTGGTATGCTGTGTCTTCATTCTCATTGGTTTCAAATAACATCTTTATTTCTGCTTCATTTCTTTATTTATCCTGTAGTCATTCAGGAAAAGGTTGTTCAGTTTCCATGTTATTGTGTGGTTTTGAGTGAGTTTCTTAATCCTGAGTTCTAATTTGATTGCATTGTGGTCTGAGAGACTGTTATGATTTACGTTCTTTTGTGTTTGCTGAGGAGTGTTTTACTTCAATTATGTGGTTGATTTTAGAATAAGTTTGATGTGGTACTGAGAAGAATGTATATTTTGTGGATTTTGGGTGGAGAGTTATGCAAATGTCTATTAGATCTGTTTGGTCCAGATCTGAGTTCGAGTCCTGGACATCCTTGTTAATTTTCCGTCTGGTTGATCTGTCTAATATTGACAGTGCAGTGTTAGTCTCCCACTATTATTGTGTGGGAGTCTCATTCTCTTTGTAGGTCATTAAGAACTTGCTTTATGTATCTGGGCGCTCCTGTATTGTGTGCATATATATTTAGGATAGTTAGCTCTTCTTGTTGCATTGATTCCTTTACCATTATATAATGCCCTTCTTTGTCTCTGTTGCTCTTTGTTGGTTTAAAGTCTGTTTTATCAGGGACTAGAATTGCAAACTCCTCTTTTTTTTGCTTTCCATTTGCTTGTTAAGTCTTCCTACATCTCTTTGAGTCTATGTGTGTCTTTTCACATGTGATGGATTTCCTGAATACAGCACACTGATCGATGTTGACTCTTCATCCAATTTGCCTGTGTCTTTTAATTAGAGCATTTATCTCATTTACATTTAAGGTTAATATTGTTATGTGTGAATTTGATCCTGCCATTATGATGCTAGCTGTTTATTTATTTTACCCATTAATTGATGCAGTTTCTTCATAGTATTGATGGTCTTTACGATTTGGTATGTTTTTGCAGTGGCTGGTACTGGTTGTTCCTTTCCATGTATGCTTAGTGTGTCCTTCAGGAGGTCTTGTAAGGCAGGCCTGGTGGTGACGAAATCTCTCAGCAGTTGCTTGTCTGTAAAGGATTTTATTTCTCCTTCACTTATGAAGCTTAGTTTGCCTTGATATGAGATTCTGGGTTGAAAATTCTTTAAGAATGTTGAGTATTGGCCCATATTCTCTTCTGGCTTGTAGAGTTTCTACAGAGAGAACCATTTTGAGTCTGATGGGCTTCTTTTTGTGGATAACCCAACCTTTCTCTCTGGTTGCCCTTAGCATTTTTTTCTTCAATTATCATGGATCTGATGATTATGTGTCTTGGGGTTGTTCTTTTCAAGTGGTATCTTTGTGGTGTTGTCTGTATTTTCTAAATTTGAATGTTGGCCTGCCTTGCTATGTTGGGGAAATTCTCCTGGATAACATCCTGAAGAGTGTTTTCCAACTTGGTTTCATTTTTCCCATCACTTTCAGGTATGCTGATCAAATGTAGATTCTTGTCATGTAATCCCATATTTCTTGGAGCCTTTATGCATTTCTTTTCACTGTTTTTTCTCTATTCTTGTCTTCTTGCTTTATTTCATTGAGTGAATCTTCAATTTCTGATATACTTTCTTCCACTTGATTGTGAAGCATACACAAGTTTCAATAGCCAAATCAAAGTTCTCATGCTATGTTTTTCAGTTTCATCATGTTGTTTGTGTTCTTCTCTAAACTGGATATTCTAGATAGCATTTTGTCTAAACTTTGTTCAAGGTTCTTAGCTTCCTTGTATTGGGTTAGAACATGCTTCTTTAGTTTGGAGAAGTTTGTTATTGCCCATGTTCTGAAGCCTGCTTCTATGAATGCATCAAACACATTCTCCATCCAGTTTTGTTCCCCTGCTGCCGAGGAGTTGTGATTCCTTGGAGTGGAAGATGCATTTGGTTTTTGGAATTTTCAGCCTTTTTGCACTGGTTTCTTCCCATCTTCTTGGATTTATCTACCTTTGGTCTTTGAAGTCCGTGACCTTTTGATGGGTTCTCTGAGTTGATGTCCTTTCTTTTGATGTTCAAACTATTTCTATTTGTTAGTTTTTCTTCTGTCAGGCGCCTCTGCTACAGGTTTGCTGGAGGTTCATTCCAAACCCTACTTGCCTGGGAATCACTAGAGGAGGATGCAGAACAGCAAAGATTGCTGCCTTTCTTCTTCTGGTAGCTTCATCCCAGAACTCTCCTGTATGAGGTGTCTGTCTGTCAATCCCTACAGGGAGGTGTCTCCCAGTCAGGATGCGTGGGGGTCAGGAAGCTACTTGAGGAGACAGTCTGTGTCTTATCAGAGATCGAACACTGTACTGGGACATCTGCTGTACTCTTCAGAGCTGCCAGGCAGGGATGTTTAAGTCTGCTGAAGCTGTACCCACAACCTCCCCTTTTGCCAGGTGCTCTGTGCCAGGTAGGAGGGGGCTTATTTATAAGTCATTGATGGGCTGCTACCTTTCTTCAGAGATGCCCTGCCCTATGAGGAGGGAATCTAGCAACACAGTCTGCCTGCAGCAACCTTGCTGTGCTGCCATGGGCTCTGCCCAGTTCGAAATTCCTGGCAACTTCATTTGCAGTGTGAAGTTAAAGCTTTCTATGCGAGCCTCAGCAATGGCAGATGCTCTTCCCTCCACCAAGCTTGAAAGTCCCAGATTTAGCTCAGACTGCTGTGCTGGCTGTCAGAATTTTAAGCCAGTGGATCTTAACTTGCTGGTCTTCATGGAGTTGGGACCTACTGAGCCAGATAACTTGGCTCCCTGGCTTGGGAGTGAATGGTTCTATCTCACTTGTGTTCCAGGCATCATTGGGGTATGAAAAAAATACTGCTGACGCTAGCTTGGTGTCTTCCCAAATGGCCACCCAGTTTAGTGCTGGAAACCCAGGGCCCTGGTGTTGTAGGTACTGTAGGGAATCTCCTGGTTTACGGGTTGTGAAGACTGTAGGAAAAGCACAGCATCTGGGCCAGAGTGCAGGGGACAGTCCCTAATGGCTTCCCTTGGCTAGGAGAGGGAGTTCCCCTAGCACCTTGAGCTTTCTGGGTGAGGCGATGCCCACTCTGCTTCAGCTTACCCTCCTTGAGCTGTACCCACTGTGTAACCAGTCCCAATGAGATGGCCACGTACCTCAGAAATGTGGAGAGCACCTGCCTTTTGCATCAATCTCACTGTATCTGCCCAATGGTGCTGTTCCTATTCAGACATGTTGCCAGCAATCCTCCACCCTTTTATTCTTTTGGCATTTCCTTTCTCTTCACCTTGAGACTTAATATTTCAGATTTAGCAGTATTTACAAAAAAAAAAGAAAGTTAACATTTGGTAAAGCATAATCTCAATACTAAAACAGAAAAAAAAAATGTGTAAGACAAGACCATTATGTTAACAAAGTATCAGTGAAGATTTCTGGCATGTAAAATTTTAAAAAATTATTTTGTTATAACCAGTTCAAAAGATGCCATTTTTTCAACCATCTGTTGTGCTGTAAATATGTCCTTGTTTTATAGCAGTAATCACTAAATTAGCATTGAGTAAAATGAGTACCTTACTTGTGATATCTAGAGATACCATTGTATTACATAATATACAAAATTTTAAAAATGCACTGTGTGTTTTCCTCCCCCTTCCCTTTTCCTCTATCACCATACCAAGGAATCCAAAGAGATTCCCTAGGCCAGAATACTCTCTCAGTGTGTACAGTTATTATCGCTTTTAAACAGTGAGATAACTGAAGTCCTAGAAGATTAAGTGAGACATAATGTCAAGTAACCTGTGCCTTTTAGTTTGGGTTTTCTACTGTTATACTTTATATCATGACCTCATTTAACAAAAAGATATATCTACTTAACGACACATTAAATTAACCAATATTCTCCACTGTCTCTGTAAAGCAAGCCACTGCTCAGGGAATACTCAAGATTAAATGTTAGCAGGCTACTTTGTTGTTGTCTCACTCATCTATGGAAATGAAAGTTAACAGGAATAGTTTGTATTTGTTATAATACCAGTTCATAGTATTTGCACATATTCTGATAATTGCATAATTTAATCAATATTTTAGAAGCAATTAAAACGAGAGAGAGAGTGGAAAATTTTGAAATGCTTTGGCGTGATTTCATAAAGGTGACACATGAATTTTTAAAACTTTCTAGTTAACTGTAGGGGAAGCAGTGTTAAAACTTTGTAAGTAAGTAATCTGGAAAAAAAATCTACAAATGTAACTAAAATCCAGGCTATCTCCTAAGTATCTGAGTTATTTTTCTAATTAGAAAATTGATCACTGCTGGCAAGATGGCTGAATAGGAAGAGCTCCAGTGTGCAACTCCCAGCGAGAGCGATGCAGAAGGTGGGTGATCTCTGCATTTCCAACTGAGGTACCTGGTTCTTCTCGTTGGGACTGGTTAGACAGTGGGTACAGCCTAAGCAGGGAAAGTTGAAGCAGGGTGGGGCATCACCTCACCCAGGAAGCACAAGGGGTTGGGGAACTCCCTCTCCTAGCCAAGAGAAGCCATTAGGGACTTCTCCCAGCACTCTCACCCAGATACTGTGCTTTTCCCATGGTCTTCACAACCTGCAGACCAGGAGATTCTCTCCGGTGCCCACAACACCAGAGCCCCAGGTTTCTAGCATAAAACTGGGCAGCCATTTGGGAAGACACTGAGCTAGCTGCAGCTTTTTTTTTTTCCCATACTGTTGCAGAGTATTCAGGAGAAAACAGAGACCTATGGGTGAAACAAGGATTTTATTAAGGTGGCCACCAGCTCAGCAGATTAGCATCCCAAGGCTGAGCCAAGGAGAAGGAAAATGGGGTACTATTTTTACACCCAGGATGATGTAGCAGCTAACAGGATTTTAGAAGCCAGAACAAAGAACAGTTAATTAATTTGTAATGTGTTTTGTGATGTACATTACATTTGAAAAAATAGCATTTTGAGAAATGCATTGTACATTCTCTGGGTGTTACCTTGCCCTGTGACCTTGCAGCTGGTCACCAAGAAATACAGGAGTCTTCAGATGCCTGGGGACTTTGCTGAGAATGTGGGGAGAACAGATAGATAAGGTAGGTTCTATGGGGAGTTAATTTTAAGCAGGGCTGGGGCTTAGGTTTTATATTAAACAGTACACAACATAGCAAAAGTTACTTAATTATATAGCAACTAGAAATTTTAAGATTTTGTTTTTACTATTATTGCTATTATTTAATTTCCTTCTTCAATACCCCTGTGGTGCGTGGAAAGCCAGCAAGTCAGAATCATTCACTGCTCTGAAAAAGGGGGCTGAAGCCAGGGAGCTAAGTGATCTGGCTTGGCAGGTCCCACCCCCACAAAGACCAGCAAGCTAAGATCCACTGGCTTGAAATGCTTGTAGCCAGCATAGCAGTCTGAGCTTGACCTGAGATGTTTGACCTTGGTGGGGGGAGGGGCATCAGCCATTCCTGAGACACGGGTAGGCAGTTTTAACGTTGCCTGTATACTTACACAGTGACTGGGTGGAGCCCACAGCAGCTCAGCAAGGCCTCTGCAGGCAGACTATGTCACGAGACTGCCTCCTCACTGGGCAGGGTGTCTCTGAAAAAGGCGGCAGCCCGTCGAGTACTTATAAATAAAGCCCCCATGTTCCTGGCACAGAGCACCTGGGAAAAGGGGAGGTTGTTGGTACAGCTTCAGCAGACTTAAATGTCCCTGCCTGGCAGCTCTGAAGAGAGCAGCAGATCTCCCGGAACAGTGTTTGTTTGGGCTCTTATAAGGATCAGACTGCCTCCTGAAGTGGCTCCCTGACCCCCGTGTATCCTGACTGGGAGACAATTCCCAGAAGAGGCTGAGAGACACCTTAACAGAGGAGCTGTGGTTAGCATCTGGCAGGTATCCTTCTGGGACGAATCTACCAGAGGAATAAATAGACAGCAGTCCTTGCTGTTCTGCAGTTGATTCCTAGGCAAGCAGTGTCTGGAGTGGACCTCCAGCAGACCTGCAGCAGAGATGCCTGTTAGAAGGAAACTGACACATAGAAAAGGTTTCAACATCAACAGAAAGGACATCCACTCAGAGACCCCATTCAAAGGTCACCAGCTTCAAAGACCAAAGGTAGATAAATCCATAAAGGTGGGAAGAAATCAGCACAAAAAGGCTGGAAATTCAAAAAACCAGAATTCCTCTTCTCCAAGGGATTATAATTCACCAGCAAGGGAACAAAACTGGATGGGGAATAAGTTTGATGAATTAAAAGCAGGCTTCAGAAGGTGGGTAAAAACAAACTTCTCTGGACTAAAGGAGCATGTTCTAACCCAATGCAAGGAAGCTAAGAACCTTGAAAAAGGGTTATATGAAATGCTAACTAGAATAATCAGTGTAGAAAAGAACATAAATGACCCGATGGAGCTGACAAACATAGCATAAGAACTTCATGAAGCACACACAAATTTCAATAGCCAAATTGATCAAGTGGGAAAAAGGATATCAGAGATTGAAGAACAACTCAATGGAATAAAGTGAGAAGACAAGATTAGGGAAAAAAGAGTGAAAATAAAGCCTCCAAGAAATATGGGATAATGTGAAAAAGCAAATCTATGTTTGATTGGTATGCCTGAAAGTGATGGGGAGAATGAAACCAAGTTGGAAAACACTCCTTGGGATATTATCCAGGAGAACTTCCCCAACCTAGGAAGGTAGGCCAACATTCAAATTCAGGACATACAGAGACCACCACAAAGATACTCCTCTAGAAAAACAACCCCAAGACACATAAAAAGCACCAGGGTTGAAATGAAGGAAAAAATGCTAAGAGCAGCCAGAGAGAAAGGTTGGGTTAGCCAGAAAGGGATGCCCATTAGACACACAGTGGATCTTTTGACAGAAACCTTAGAAGCCAGAAAAGAGTGTGGGCCACCTTCCAACATTCATAAAAAAAAGAATTTTCAAACCAGAATTTCATATCCAGCCAAACTGAGCTTCATAAATGAAGGAGAAAATCCTTTACAGACAAGCAACTGCTGAGAGTCCCATGATGTGAACCATCTATGGGTCTCTCAACTGTGGATACCAGCGCCTGTTACGGTGGAGGTAGTAGAGGGTGCAATGGACTCTGAGTGCCTTTAGCTTTGGTGGTTTAATGCTCTACACTTGTGCTTGTTGGCCTCATGGCAGGAGGTGGTGCTTTCTAAAAGCATCAGCTATAGTAAAGTGGAGAGGGACTGGTTGTGGGCAGGGCCCTACAACTCCCAAAATTATATGCCCTTTGTTTTTGGCTGCCACAGTGGACAGAGAAGAACCATCAGGTGGGGGCAGGGCTAGGCATGTCAGAGTTCAGACTTTCCTTGAGCAGATCTTGCTGCAGATGCTATGGGGAATGGGGTAAGAATTCCCAAGTCATAGGAGTTGTATAAGGAGGAGGATTATGGCTGCCTCTGCTCAGTCATGCAGGTTTTCAAGTAAGTTAGAGAAAATTGGCAGTCACAGGCCTCAGCCAGCTCTCATGCAAACTGAAGGGACGGGCTCAACCCCACCATGTCCTACTACCCCCAACAGTTCTGAGTCTGTTTTCAAGTGGAGGGCAAGAGAGGCTTGAAAACTTGCCTGCCTTAAAAGACCTCCTGAAAGAAGCACTAAACATGGAAAGTAACAACCGGTACCATTCACTGAAAAAATATTTCAAATTGTAAAGATGATCAACAATATGAAGAAACTGCATCAACTAATGGGCAAAACAACCAGCTAGGATCAAAGTCACACATAACAATATTAACCTTAGACGTAAATGGGCTAAGTGCCCCAATTAAAAGACAGAGACCAGCAAATTGGATAAAGAGTCAAGATCCACTGGTGTGCTGTATTCAGCAGCCGAATCTTACTTGTAAAGACACACATAGGCTCAAAATAAAGGGATGGAGGAAGATTTAGCAAGCAAATGGAGAGCAAAAATAAATAAATAAAAAGCAGAGATCACAATCCTAATCTGCGATAAAACAGACTGTATACCAACAAAGATTTAAAAAGATGAAGAGCATTACATAATGGTAAAGGGATTGATGCAACAAGAAGAGCTGACTATCCTAAATATATATGCAGACAATACAGGAGCACCCAGAAACATAAAGCAAGTTCTTAGACACATACAAAGAGAATGAGACTTTCCCACAATATTAGTGGGAGTCTTTAACACTGCACTGTCAATATTAGACAGATCAACCAGATGGAAAATTAATAAGGATATCCAGGACTTGAACTCAGATATGGACCAAACAGACCTAACAGACATCTACAGAACTCTCCACCCAAAATCCACAGAATATACATTCTTATCAGCACCACATCGAATTTATTCTAAATTCAACCACCTAATTAGAAGTAAAACACTCCTTGGCAAATGCAAAAGGACATAAATCATAACAGTCTCTCAGACCACAGTGCAATCAAATGAGAACTCAGGATTAAGAAACTCACTCAAAACCACACAACTACATGGAAACTGAGCAACCTGCTCCTGTATGACTACTGGATAAATAATGAATTGAAGGCAGAAATGAAGATATTATTTGAAACCAATGAGAATGAAGACACAATGTACCAGAATCTCTGGGACACATTTAAAGCAGTGTGTAGAGGGAAATTTATAGCACTAAATGCCCACAAGAGAAATGAGCAGAGATTGAAAATTGACACCCTACCATCACAATTAAAAGAACTAGAGGAGCAAGAACAGACAAATTCAACAGCTAGAAGAAGACAAGAAATAACTACAAACAGAACTGAAGGAGCTAGAGACACAAAAAACGCTTCAAAAAATCAATGAATGTAGGAGCTAGTTTTTTGAAAAGATCAACAAAACAGACAGCTAGCCAGACTAATAAAGAAGAAAAGAGAGAAGAATTAAATAGCTATAATAAAAAATGATAAAAGGGATATCGCCACCATTTCCACAGAAATACAATGTACCATAAGAGAATACCATAAACACCTCTATGCAAATAAACTGGAAAATCTAGAAGAAATGGATAAATTCCTGGACACCTATAGCTTCCCAAGACTAAACCAGGAAGAAGTTGAATTCTTGAATAGGCCAATAACAAGGTTTGAAATTAAGGCAGCAATTAATAGCCTACCAACCAAAAAAAAGTCCAGGACCAGGCAGGTTCACAGCCAGATTCTACCAGAGGTACAAAGAGAAGCTGATACCATTCCTTCTGAAACTATTTCAAACAACAAAAAAAGAGGCAATACTCCCTAACTCATTTTATTTGTCTAACATCATCCTGATACCAAAACCTGGCAGAGACAACTAAAAAAGAAAATATCAGGCCAATATCCATGATGAACGTTGATGCAAAAATCCTCAATAAAATACTGGCAAGCCAAATCCAACAGCACATCAAAAAGCTTATCCATCACAATCAAGTCAGTTCTTCCATGGGATGCAAGGCTGGTTCAACATACACAAATCTATAAATGTAACCTATCACATAAACAGAATCAAACACAAAAAACACATGATCATCTCAATAGACGCAGAGAAAGCCTTTGACAAAATTCAATAGTGTTTTATGCTAAAAACTCTCAATAGACTAGAAACTGAACGTATCTCAAAATAAGAGCTATTTATGACAAACCCACAGCCAATATCATACTGAATGGTCAAAAACTGGAAGCATTCCCTTCAAAAACTGGCACTAGACAAGGGTGCCCTCTCTCACCATTCCTATTCAACATCATATTGGAAGTTCTAGCCAGAGCAATCAGGCAAGAAAAAGAAATAAAGGGTATTCAGTTAGGAAAAGAGGAAGTCAAATAGTCTCTATTTGTAGACAACATGATTGTATAGTTAGAAGATCTCATTGTCTCAGCCCAAAATCTCCTTAAGCTGATAAACAACTTCAGCAAAGTCTCGGGATACAAAATCAATGTATCCTGAGACATGCAAAAATCACAAGCATTCCTCTACACCAATAACAGACTTAAAAGAGCCAAATCTTGAGTGAACTCCCATTCACAGTTGCTACAAAGAGAATAAAATACCTAGGAAAACAACTAACAAGGGATGGGAAGGACCTCTTCAAGGAGAACTATAAACCACTGCACAAGGAAGTAAGAGAGGACAGAAACAGATGGAAAAACATTCCATGCTCATGGTTAGGAAGAATCAATATTGTGAAAATGGCCATACTGCCCAAAGTAATTTATAGATCCAATGTTATCCCCATCAAGCTACCATTGACCTTCTTCAGAGAATTGGAAAAAACCACCTCACATTTCATATAGAACCAAAAAAAGCCACATAGCCAAGACAATCTTAAGGAAAAAAAAAAAAAAAAAAAAAAGCTGGAGGCATCAGGCCACCTGATTTCAAGCCACACTACAAGGCTCCAGTAAGCAAAACAGCATGGTACTAGTACAAAACAGATGTAGACTAACAGAACAGAACAGAGGCCTCAGAAGTAATGCCACACATCTACAATCATCTGATTTTTGACAAACCTGACACAAAGAAGCAACGGGGAAAGGATTCTCTATTTAATAAATGGTGTTGGGAAAACTGGCTAGCTATATGCAGAAAGCTGAAACTGGATCCCTTCCTTACACCTTACACAAAAATTAACTCCAGATGGATTAAAGATTTAAATGTAAGTCCTAATACCATAAAAAGTGTAGAAGAAAATGTTCACAACATCATTCAGGACATGTGCATGGGCAAGGACTTCATGATTAAAACACCAAAAGCAATGGCAACAAAAGCCAAAATAGACAAATGGAATCTAATTAAACTAAAGAGCTGCTGCACAGCAAAAGAAGCTATCAAAGTGAACTGGCAACCAACAGAATGAGAGAAAATTTTTCAATCTACCCATCTGACAATGGGCTAATATCCAGAATCTACAAAGATATGAAACAAATTTACAAGAAAAAACCCCATCAAAAAGTGGGCAAAGGATATGAACAGATACTTCTCAAAAAATATTTATGCAGCCAACAAACATGGAAAGAAACTCATCGTTACTGGTCATGACAGAAATGCAAACCAAAACCACAATGAAATACCATCTCATGCTAGTTAGAATGGCAATCATTAAAAAATCAGGAGACAACAGATTCTGGAGAGGATGTGGAGAAATAGGAACACTTCTACACTGTTGGTGAGAGTGTAAATTAGTTCAACCATTGTGGAAGTCAGTCTAGTGACTCCTCAAAGATCTAGAACTATAAATATCATTTGACCCAGCAATTCCATTACTGAGTATATACACAAAAGATTATAAATCTACTATAAAGACATGCACACGTATGTTTATTGTGGCACTGTTCACAATAGCAAAGACTTGGAAATAACCCAAATGCCCATCAATTGCCCAGGTTGGTTATTAGAGGCTAGGAAGGGTGGTTGGGAACTGAGTGGGAAGGTGGGGATGGTTAATAGGTACAAAAAACATAGAAAGAATGGATAATATCTACTATTTAATGGCACAATAGGGTGACTATAGTCAATAACTTAATTGTACATTTAAAAATAACCTATGCAACAATCCTGCATGTTCTTCACATGTACCCCAGAACCTAAAATGACAAAGAATATAATTGGATTGTTTGTAATTTGAAGGATAAATGCATGAGGGGATGGATAACCCATTCTCCATGGTGTGATTATCATGCATTGCATACCTGCATCAAAATATCTCATGTACTCCATAAATATATACATCTGTTATATACCCACAAAAATTAGAAAGGAAAAAAGGAAAAAAAAAGTACTTATCTCATTACCACCCAAAGGAACCATCTCTAAATGCCATAATATTTGGGATTAGGGTTTCAACATATGAATTTAGAGAGGCACTAACATTCAGTTTACCAAGTTATATTTCTATTAGCCCTGTGTGAAATAGAGTTGTCATTACTCCATCTCTTTATGAACACTTGGGTGTTTTCCAAATGTTTAACTTTTACATGTTTTGTGAATGTTTAGATCTGTTCTGATATATTAGGACTATCCAACTAACGTAACACTGACATTTTGTACTATCACCTTATCTCTGTTTACTAAAGAGAGCCACTATTGTGGCCTTGTTCTAATTGTACAGGCCTTCCTACTATTTAAGGAATGTCAGCTAGTTACTTTGTAAGGAAATATTAAATTATTTTGATGCGTGTTAATTTGAATATTCCCAGCTTGAGGAACTATTGCCAGAAGATGGCATGAATGTACTACATTGGAAAGTGAATAGATACATTCCTTGTTAAGTAGTACAGAGAGTGCTTTGTAATATACAATCCAGTTTCAATTTTTCTACTCCACTTATATTTTGAAAAACTTTTGCTCTCTAGAAACTAGATTTTTATAGAACTCAAGCATGTTCATCTACATTAAAGCCAACAAATACAAGAATTTTTAAGAGGCAGAGATTTAAGTCTAGAGTTGAGAATCTACAAATAATAAAATCCTTATTTTCAAAATGAAATACCTATTTTTTTTCTTGCTGCTTTAAAATAAATGTTAGTAAATGTTATTAACATTTATTGAGTGACTAATGGCACTGCCTTTCCATAGTAATTTATTATAAGTACTTTATCATGTTCAAGAGACATGTAAATCTATGCAATGCCATTTATAAATGTCTCATAACAGGTTGACAGGATTATTTAGTACCTGCTTAAAACATGAAAAAGGTAAAAACAAGCCTCCTAATAATTGAATCAAATAAATCTGTGTTCTCATTAATCAAGTTTCTTTAATCTTTTCTAAAATGTTACCTGAAATTAAAATGCAACTGCCATTTCTTATCCAGTTTTGACCCCAAATAGGAATAGAACAAATCTGTAGCACTCAATCTGGAGTACTAATCATGAAATTGAATTGTTAGGTGCTGTGGTGGCAGTTTCCCAAGAATAACCTGTCATCAAAGCCTAGAAAATACTGTTATTAATTTAGTCAGATTCTGAGTAAGCTTATGACATATGTTTTTTTATAACCTTCCAAAGTGACTTAGTCATACTAAAACTGTCTTAAAAACGGATGTCATCTATCATTGGAAAACTGGAAATTTCTATCCCTATGTGGCATCTTTGTCCCATCTGAACTTTTAATAAAAATTTGATGTAAATTCTGCCGTTACAGATCCATGGAATATAATAACCACTTCTAGAAGCTGAGATGTGGAGAAATTTTTTTACTGATTTCTCCTGAGGTAAAAAGTCTCAAGTGACTTATAATAATTATAATAATCTCAATGAGCTCTAACAGTGTTCTCCTTATTCTGACTATACCATTATATATGCATTATCATTTGTTTATCACCATAGATTCTGTCTCCCAGACTGGACCATAAGCTCCTTAAAGTAATATGTCTTTGATTTTATTTTAGGAGTAATAAATACTACTGCCTTTTGGCGTAAACCCCTGTGTAAATGTTGTAGATGTACTAATCACACAATGACTCAATGTATTCCTTTCTCAAAAATAATCATTTTCAGATAAATTTATTATAATAGGGGCTTGAAAGATGTTGCAAAGTTCCTTTACATAAATGAGTAAAATACTACTGTGTAGTAAGTAACATTAGTAGTTAGTAGTAACTAACATCAGCAATTAATTATCTCTGCCTTTTTAAAAGCTTTGTTGAAAATGGATTGACTCTAATTGAATAGCAGATACCAGCACAAGTAGATCTTTCTGTGTCAGAATTTAAAATTTCAACATTACTGTCTAGAGTGAGGTAGAACCTAATACAAAAACACCAACTATCAATCAGTGACTTTTCACTAATCTCACATGATGTGGTAAAAATGATGAACAGGGCCATACTTGGAGGAGGAGTAGGGTAGAGGAAATGACCCAAAGATCAGGTTGGCAGGTGCCAAAGCATTCTAACCATCCAAATTAACCAACACTTTCTTGAATGTCTGCAATGTAAAGTACATCTTGAGAGGTGCTAGATAAAAATAAATACGAGATGTGATGTTACGTGCCCTCAAGAGCTTATCATTAAAATGGAAATAAAACTCTCCCTGCAAAGAACATAACCAAACAGTCTCATGGAGAGACAAAGAGAACTCTCTTACAATAATTTTAAACAAGTAGTGTGAAGTATAATGCAAAGTTCTTAAAATGCAATTTCCTGAAAGAATAAATGAAAATAATGATAACTTATTTACATTTATTAAATTATTAAAGTATAGCAATTAAATTGGAATATTGCCCCATTGCAATAGAGGTTTTTGAATCTTTGTAATTAATGGATCTTTGTAATAAATATGAATGGCTGCTGATACCATTAAGTGAAAACCACATGGGAAATTTTTTAATGACTGGGTGAAGGTGTCAACACTTAACTGTATTGATTAATCTCAAAATGAAAAGCAACCCCTTGTTAAATGCCTTCAGCTATGGTACAGGAAAGAAAATTAAAATCAACTATATACATTTTAGCCAAAAATAATATAAAACCTAATCTCTTAGTATATTATTTTGTGGAAAGCACAGGCGACAAAGAAACATAGGAATGCAATCAGCAAAATCTAATGTATAGAAAATGTTCCAAGATAAATGGTCAAGGTTCTTCAATAAATAAATTGAAGAATGAAAGTGAGAGAGGGAATCTACAAAAAAATGTTGTAGAGACATTAAATAAAAGAAATCCAACAAACTGTGGAAATTTGATTAGTGGCTAAATATTTGATGGTATACAGTGATTATTACTATTTGAGATTATAATGATATTGTTGTTATGTTTTTAAAAATGATAGTCTGTTAAAAATACATTCTAAAGTATTCACAGAGGAAATTTTAGATGTCTGGTGTTTGTTTCAAGATGATTACAAAGTTGGAAAAATAGATAAAGCAATATTGGCCATTTGGTGAAGCTATTTGATGGAAATATGAATGTTCATTATGCTATTATATCTACTCTGCCATATGTTTAAAATGTCTGTAATAAAAGAGGTTAAAAACTTACTCATATTAATATTCATTTAAAATGTAATTTATTAGGAAGAAAACCCTCTGGCTATATTTCTTTTTTTTTTTTTAATTTAGTCTCCGTAGAGACTGTCAAAAATTGCCAATGCCAACTATATTTCAAGTCCTCATGGTGGGATATAGGGAAAAGTTTTCAATAGCAATAATTATGCCTCGGATAAACCTCATTGGCTACAATACTGCCACTGTGCAAAGCCTCTGGCTGTATTTCTAATTTCAAGGATATCTGCACATATAGCCACAAATAGAATATAAAGATAAGAAAAGTGAAATAGGAAAAGGATGTGATCCTCATTATATCTGAGTATTTCATGGGAGAGAGTTACTTCATGTTTTTAACTTTAGAAATAATGTATAGTTAAAAAATTGCAGGATTGCTGGCAAGATGGCCGAATAGGGACTATTCCAGTGCACAGCTCCCAGTGAGAGTGATGCAGAAAGAAGGTGATTTTCACATTTCTAACTGAGGTACCTGGTTCATTTCATTGGGACTGGTTAGACCAAGAAGGGTGAGCCAAAGCAGGGTGGGGAATCACCTCACCCAGGAAGCACAAGGGGCCAGGGAACTCCACTCCTAGCCAAGGGAAGCAATTAGGGACTTTTCCCAGCACTCTGGCCCAGATACTTTGCTTTTCCCATGATCTTCAAAACCCACGGACCAGGAGATTCCCTCCAGTGCCTACAAGATCGCACCCTGAGTTTCCAGCAGAAAACTAGGCAGCCACTTGGGAAGACACTGAGCTAGCCGCAGCAGTTTTTATTCATACCCCAGTGGTACCTGGAATATGAGCGAGACAGAACTGTTCACTCCCCTGATAAAGGGGGCAGAAGTGAGGGAGGCAAGTGATCTGGCTCAGTGGGTCCCACCCTTACAAAGATCAGCAAGCTAAGATCCACTGACTTGAAATTCTCACAAGCAGCACAGCAGTCTGAGCTTGACCTGGGACGTTTGAGTTCAGTGGAGGGAGGGGTCTCCACCATTGCTGAGGCTTGAGTAGGTAATTTTACCCTCACTGGTGTAAACAAAGTCTCTGGGAAGTTTACATAGCTATGGTGTGGTGCCCACAGCAGGTCAGAAGTGCCTCTGTAAGCAGACTGTGTCACTAGGCTGCCTTGTCACTGGGCAGGGCATCTCTGAAAAAAAGGAGCAGACCATCAGGGACTTATAAATAATGCCCCAATCTTCCTGGGACAGAGTAGTTAGAAAAAGGGGTGGTTGTGGGTACAACTTCAGCAGACTTAAATGTCCCTGCCTGGCAGCTCTGAAGAGAGCAGTGGGTCTCCCAGCACGGTGTTTGAGCTCTCATAAGGGACAGACTGCCTCCTGAAGTGGCTCTGTAACCCACATGTTTCCTGACTGGGAGACACCTCCCAGTACAGGCTCACAGAGACCTCTTACAGGAGAGCTCTGGCTGGCATCTGGTGGGTAGCCCTCTGGGATGAAGCTACCAGAGGAATAAACAGGCAGCAATCTTTGCTGTTCTGCAGGTGATTCCCAGGCAAGCACTGTCTGGAGTGGACCTCTAGCAAACTCCAGCAGACCTGCAGCAGAGGCACCTGACTGTTTGGAAGGAAAACTAACAAACAAAAATAAATAGTTTCAACATCAACAAAAAGGACATCTACTCAGAGACCACATACAGAGGTCACCAACTTCAAAGACCAATGGTAGATAAACCCATGAAGATGGGAAGAAACCAGTGCAAAAAGGCTGAAAATTCGAAAAACAAGAACACCTCTTCTCCTTTAAGGGATTACAACTACCCACCAGCAAAGGAATAAAACTAGATGGGGAATGAGTTTGATGAATTGACAGAAGCAGACTTCAGAAAGTGAGTAGTAACAAACTTCTCTGAGCTAAAGGAACATGTTCTAACCCAGTGCAAGGAAGCTAAGAACCTTGAAAAAGGGTTAGATGAAATGCTAACTAGAATAACCAGTGTAGAGAAGAACATAAATGACCTGATGGAGCTGTAAACACAGCATAAGAACTTGTGAAGCATACACAAGTTTCAATAGCTGAATCGACCAAGTGGAAGAAAAGATATCAGAGACTGAAGATCAACTCAATGAAATAAAGTGAGAAGACAAGATTAAAGAAAAAAAAGTGAAAAGAAATACACAAAGCCTCCAAGAAATAGGAGATTATGTGAAAAGGCCAAATCTCTGTTTGATTGGTATGCCTGAAAGTAATGGGGAGAATGAAACCAAGTTGGAAAGCACTCTTCAGGATACTATCCAGGAGAACTTCCCCAACCTAGCAAGGCAGGCCAACATTCAAATTCAGGAAATACAGAGAACACCACAAAGATACTCCTTGAGAAGAGCAACCCCAAGACACGTAATTGTCATATTCATCAGGGTTGAAATGAAGGAAAAAATGCTAAGGGAAACCAGAGAGAAAGGTTGTGGTAACCACTAAGAAAGCTCCTCAGGCTCACAGCAGTTCTCTTGGCAGAAACTCTACAAGCCAGAAGAGAGTACGGGCCAATATTCAACATCCTTAAAAAAAAAAAAAAAAAAAAAAAAGAATTTTCAACCCAGAATTTCATACTCAGCTAACCTATGATTCATCAGCAAAAGAGAAATAAATTCCTTCTCTAGACAAGCAACTGCTGAAAGATTTTGTCAGCACTAGGCCTCCCTTATAAGACCTTCTGAAGGAAACACTAAACATGGAAAGGAATAACCAGTACCAGCCACTGCAAAAATATACCAAATTGTAAAGACCATCGACACTATGAAGGAACTGCATCAACTAACAGGCAAAACAACCAGCCAGCATGATAATGGCAGGATGAAATTCACACATAACATTAACCCTAAATGTAAATTGGCTAAATTCCCCAACTGAAAAACACAGACTGGCAAACTGGATAAAGAGTCAAGACCTATTGGTGTGCTGTATTCAGGAGATCCTTCTCATGTGCAAAGACACACATAGGCTCAAATAAAGAGATGGAGGAAGATTTACTAAGCAAATGGAAAGCAAAGCAGTTTGCAATTCTAGTTTCTGATAAAAACAGGCTTTAAACCAACAAAGATCAAAAGAGACGAAGGGCATCACACAATGGTAAAGGGAGCAATGCAACAAGAAGAACTAACTATCCTAAATATATATGCACACAATACAGGAGCACTCAGATACATAAAGCAAGTTCTTAACGAACTACAAAGAGAATGAGACTCCCACACAGTACTAGTGGGAGACTTTAACACTGTACTGTCAATATTAGACAGATCAACCAGATGGAAAATTAACAAGGATATCCAGGACTTGAACTCAGATCTGGACCAAACGGACCTAATAGACATCTACAGAACTCTCCACCCAAAATCCACAAAATATATATTCTTCTCAGCACCACATCAAACTTACTCTAAAATCAACCACATAATTTAGAAGTAAAACACTCCCTGGCAACTGCAGTAGAACATAAATCATAACTGCAGTAGAACATAAATCATAACATTCTCTCAGACCACAGTGCAATCAAATGAGAACTCAGGATTAGGAAACTTAGTCAAAACTGGACAACTACATGGAAACTGAAAAACCTGCTCCAGAATGACTACTGGTTAAAGAATGAAGTGAAGCAGGAATAAAGATGTTATTTGAAACCAATGAGAGTGAAGGCACAATGTACCAGAATCTCTGGGACACATTTGAAGCAGTGTGTAGAGGGAAATTTATAGCACTAAATATCCACAGGAGAAATTAGGAAAGATAGAAAATTGACACCCTAATGTCACAATTTAAAAAACTAGAAGAGCAAGATCAAATTTAAAAGCTAGTAGAAGACAAGAAATAACTAAGATCAGAGCAGAACTGAAGAAGACGGAGACAAAAAAGCCTTTCAGAAAATCCATGAATTCAGGAGCTGGTTTATTGAAAAGATCAACAAAATAGACCGCTAACCAGACTAATAAAGAAGAAAAGAGAGAAGAATCAAACAGAAGCAATAAAAAATGATAAAGGGGTTATCACCACTGATCCCACAGAAATACAAACTACCATCAGAGAATACTATAAACACCTCTATGCAAATAAACTGGAAAATCTAGAAGAAAAGGATAAATTCCTGGACACTTACACCCTCCCAAGACTAAACCAGGAAGAAGTTGAATTCTTGAATTGAAGCAGCCTACCAAATAAAAAAAGTCCAGGACCAGATGGATTCACAGCCAAATTCTACCAGAGATACAAAGAGAAGCTGATATCATTCCTTCTGACATTATTCCAAACAATAGAAAAAGAGGACATCTTCCCTACCTCATTTTATGAGACCATCATCATCCTGTTACCAAAACCTGGCAGAGACACAACTAAAAAAGAAAATTTCAGGCCAATATACATGATGAAAATTGATGCAAATATCCCCAATGAAATATTGGTAAACTGAATCCAACAGCATTTCAAAAAGCTTATGCATCATGATCCAGTCAGCTTCATCTCTGGGATGCAAGGCTGGTTCCACATATGCAAATCAATAAATGTAATCCATCACAGAAACAGAACCCAAGACAAAAAAACCACATGATTATCCTAATAGATGCAAAGAAGATCGTTGACAAAATTCAACAGCCCTTTATGCTAAAAACTCTCAATAAACTAGGAATAAATGGAACATATCTCAAAATGATGAGACTATTTATGACAAACCCATAGCCAATGTCATACTGAATGGGCCAAAACTGGAAGGATTCGCTTTGAAAACTGGTACAAGACAAGGATGCCCTCTTTCACCACTCCTACTCAACATAGCATTGGAAGTTCTGGCCAGGGCAATTGGCATGAGAAAGAAATAAAGGGTCTTCAATTAGGAAAAGAGAAAGTCATGTTGGCATAACAGATGGCATGATTGTATATTTAGAAGACTCCACCATCTCAGCCCAAAAACTCCTTAAGCCAATAGGCAACTTCAGCAAAGTCTCAGTATACAAAATCAATGCACAAAAATCACAAGCATTTCTATACACCAATAACAGACAAACAGCCAAATCATGAGTGAACTCCCATTCACAACTGCTAAAAAGAGAATACCTAGGAATGCAACTAACAAGGGATTTGAAGGACCTCTTCAAGGAGAACTACCAATCACTGTGCAAGGAAATAAGAGAGGACATAAACGGATGGAAAAACATTCCATGCTCATGGTTAGAAAGAATCAGTATTGTGAAAATGGGTATACTTCTCAAAGTAATTTATAGATCCAATGCTATCCCCATCAAGCTATCATTGGCTTTTTTTTTTTTTTTTTTTTTTTTTTTTTTTTTTTTTTTTGAGACGGAGTTTCGCTCTTGTTACCCAGGCTGGAGTGTAATGGCTCGATCTCGGCTCACCACAACCTCTGCCTCCTGGGTTCAGGCAATTCTCCTGCCTCAGCCTCCTGAGTAGCTGGGATTACAGGCACGTGCCACCATGCCCAGCTAATTTTTTGTATTTTTAGTAGAGACGGGGTTTCACCATGTTGACCAGGATGGTCTCGATCTCTCGACCTCGTGATCCACCCGCCTCGGCCTCCCAAAGTGCTGGGATTACAGGCTTGAGCCACCGCGCCCGGCCATCATTGGCTTTCTTCACAGAATTGGAAAAAACCACCTCAAATTTCATATGGAACCAAAAAAGAGCCAGCAGAACCAGGACAATACAAAACAAAAATAACAAAGCTGTAGGCTTCATGCTACCTGACTTCAAACTATACTACAAGGCTACAGTAATCAAAACAGCACTGTATTGGTTCCAAAACAGAGATATAGACCAATGGAACAGAACAGAGGCCTCAGAAGTAATGCCATGCATCTACAGCCATCTGATCTTGGACAAACCTGACACAAACGAGCAATGAGGAAAGGATTCCGTATTTAATAAATGGTGTTGGGTAAACTGGCTAGCCATATTGAGAAAGCTGAAACTGGATGCCTTCCTTATACCTTATACAAAAGTTAACTCCAGATGGATTAAAGATTTAAACATAAGACCTAACACCATAACAACCCTAGAAGAAAACCTAGGGAATACCATTCAGGACGTAGGCATGGACGAGGACTTCATGATTAAAACACCAAAAGCAATGGCAACAAAAGCCAAAATAGACAAATGGGATCTAATTAAACTTAAGAGCTTCTGCCCAGCAAAAGAAACTATCATTAGAGTGAACTGGCAACCAACAGAAAGGGAAAAACATTTTTGCAAGCTATGCATCTGACAAAGAGCTAATATCCAGAATCTACAAAGAACTGAAACAGATTTACAAGAAAAAAAAAAAAAACCACCATCAAAAAGTGGGCGAGGGATATGAGCAGACACTTCTCAAAAGAAGACATTTATGCAGCCAACGAACATATGAAAAAAAGCTCATCATCACTGGTCATTAGAGAAATGCAAATCAAAACTATATTAAGATACCATCTCATGCCAGTTAGAATGGTGATCATTAAAAAATCAGGAGACAACAGATGCTGGAAAAGATGTGGAGAAATAGGAACACTTTTCCAGTTGGTGGAAGTGCAAATTAGTGCAACCATTGTGGAAGACAGTGTGGCGATTCCTCAAGGATCTAGAAATAAAAATACCGTTTGACCCAGCAATCCCATTACTGGGTATATTCCCAAAGGATTATAAACTGTTCTATTATAAAGACACATGCACAGGTATGTTTATTGCAGCACTGTTCACAATAGCAAAGACTTGGAACCAACCCAAATGTCCATCACTCATAGACTAGATAAAGAAGATATAGCACATATACGCCATGGAATACTATGCAACCATAAAAAAGATGAATTCATGTCCTTTTCAGGGACATGGATGAATTTAGAAACCATCATTCTCAGCAAACTGACACAAGAATAGAAAACCAAACACTGCATGTTCTCACTCGTAAATGAGTGTTGAGCAGTGAGAACCCATGAACTCAGGGAGGGGAACGTCACATACTGGGGCCTGCTGGGGGTAGAGTGCTAGGTGAGGGATAGCAGGGGTTGGGAGGATAGGGAAGGATTAACATTAGGAGAAATAACTAATGTAGATGACGGGGTGATGGATGTAGCAAACCACCATGGCACATGTATACCTATGTAACACACCTGCACATTCTGCACATGTACCCCAGAAGTATTTTTAAAAATTGTAAAGTACCTTGTAAAATATTAATCTGAACTTTAGTAAAATACAACTTATTTTTGTCAAAAGCACTGTCATCATCAAACACTTTAAGTTCCAGTCAGTTGATGGGATGGCCTACTAAAATATTTGCCTTTGAAGGACACATACAATAAAAATTTTTGATGCATAAGCAAGTATACGTACATCTGTATACATTAGTATGGCTTTGCCACATTCAGTAGTCTTTTTTATGTTCAACTTATGAAAAGATAGATTTTTACTTTTCCTGAGTACTGTATGGCAACAATTCTATGATAGAAATAATAGGTCAATAGTTGGAGATAGATAGTAAGTGCATGTTGAATGAAGAAAATTATTTATATAAATGATTGTACATTGATAGATTCTTATGATATTTCAAAAACCCAACAATCTTAAAGATCATTTTATTAATTACAACTTGGTCCAGATTTAAATGGTGCATATTTTATCGGCACATCTCAAATGTATATACAATAGTTTAGTAAGACAAAAAATTTCAAAAGTAAAATAAAGGCCAAAGACTTGCAAGATCTAAGGCAGGCGTCCCCAAACTTTTTACACAGGGGGCCAGTTCACTGTCCCTCAGCCCACTGGAGGGCTGCCACATACTGTGCTCCTCTCACTGACCACCAATGAAAGAGGTGCCCCTTCCTGAAGTGCATCAGGGGGCTGGATAAATGGCCTCGGGGCCGCAACGGCCTGCGGGCCGTAGTTTGGGGATGCCTGATCTAAGGCCATGTAAGAACATAGTGAAAAGATGGCAGTTTACAAGCCAGGAGAAAAGGCCTCACCAGACAAAAAACCTACTGACACCTCGACCTTGGATTTCTAGCCCCAGAATTGTGAGAAAATATATTTCTGTTATTTAAATTACCCAGTCTGTGGCATTTTTGTTTTGGCAGCCCTACCACACTAATGTACTCCCTGTAAAGGAATAAACATGAATCTTACCTTGCACCAAGGATGGAGCAACACAATGTTTTCACTTTGTTGAGAACACTTTGCCTTATTCTATTCACAAGTTCTCCATCTGCACACAAACATACGTATCTTTGATTAGAAGTAATGTTTAATTAACTATACACATGCTTTCCAATGGCTAACTGCAGATTAGTTCACAAAGCTCAGAGAAGAGGGACTTCATACTTGCATAGTATTGGCCCATTTCTTCTAAGAAGAAAAGGGAAGGACAAGAAGAGTCTAGGCTTCACTATAGCATTCCCTCATGTCATTGAAAAATACTTAACTAACCTTCACTTTCAAATCTCTCATTATAAATCACATACACATGCAATTTGTCAGTTAACTGCCAGTAGTAAAAATTAGAACACTAATACCTTAGTGTTCTAATAAACTAGGTATTAGCTGATGTAATGAGTGGTATCATGTAGGTTTTCACTACTGTAAGCCATACTTAACAGTTTGCAAAATCAACAGCATATTAAACAAAAGTTAGTGCTCCTGGAAGAATTCTTTGATAGACAGTTATTTTCTAACAGAATGTAACTTTTTCTGCTTCGAGGAAGATAGAATATGTTCTGCTGGCTTAGCAACTATTGAGAGTTTGTGCATAGGGAAAAATATCACACAGACACACACACATGCACACAAAGATAATTTTCATCACTGAAACTGCACATTTATAGATGGGAAGGTAAGGAGATGTGGGGCAGGGGACTAAAATCCAGGCCTGATGCTTGTTTCCTTTTGTGTTCTTCAAAGACAAAGACATTGTTTTGACTTAGGATAAATAAATGAAAGGCAGGGAGTAGTGTGACATATTTGGGAGTTTTCTTTAAATGCAAGTTTGCCATCCCCAGATGTCAGGAATGGTACTAATCTGGTGAAAGGACTCTTCATGCTATGTCTATTTACTTAACGTTGCTATTTACAAACGTCATCATGGGACTGCCAGATAGAGGAATGCAGATTCACAGACTACTTAGTGGCAGTAATTTCCAGGGAAGATCGTATATGTTCTGTCAAAATATATTCCCTTATCAGAGCTTTTGGAGACTCAAGCTAGTCAAAACTAATTGGGAAATATTTAGTAGGACAAGAAATTGAAAATAACCATTTTGATAGGACATTCTTGAAAGAATGAGTTATAGCCTGTATTTAAGAGTGTGCTATTTTAATTGGAATTTCACATCTCATAGCCCAAGTCCTTTCATTAAGCACATCCCTATAAGTCTTATCCATTATGCATAAAACTTTATTTTGTTTACTTTTTCCCTATTCACTATGTGTTCTACAGCAAAAAAAAAAAAAAAAAAAAAAAAAAAGTTATTAACATGAGTGCAGAACTTGTTAATGTGACACAGGGACAAATTATGGTAAATTCTTTGTAAAAGGATAAAAGTGATATAGTATAATGTAGGGTTAAGGATGTTCCACTGAGAGACAGGAAACCTGCTTTCCTCTTTTGATTAATCTGTTGGGCAACCACTGGAAATTATAAACATCCCTGCACTCAAAGGTTCTTATTTGTAGAATGATGAAATTGGATGAGATCTTGCCAAGTGTACCATTATATTCTCTAGTGAATCATTATATTCCAGCAATTACGACAAAACTTCTACATTGGAACCACAATGATGAGCATTATTCTGTTTCATCCAATTAAACGGCATTGTCCTGTTTGATTCTCATTACACCCTTGCAAGGTAGGTATCATCATCCCTATGTCACTAGAGCCAAGGCTTTCAGAGAATAAAGAGAGTGCTAAACAGTCTGCAAGTTGCTGGGCAGGTCCTCTGTATACTAATTAGTGTATGAGCTCTTCACCTGGACCAAAACTTTATTGATGGGCACAGCTGTGTGTTATCAAAGTTGTCCCTCTAGAATGCTGGATTTCAAATACCTAAGAGATGGGCAAACTGTATGAATCTATCTAGGTGTTGGAGTACAAGTCGATTATCAGCCATTTCCCTGAGCTCCCAGACCAGACCTTTTTAGTTGTTGCCCTACACACACTCCCTCACCAACAGATGATCCATTCAACAACTAAGGGGGAATGCTTAACACAGTCTTCTAGGACTTTATCCAGCTTTAGGTCCAGTCTTTATAAACGGTCATGTTGCCACTTTCCAAGTGCAATAACAGACATATATACAGGGAATCTCACCCACAAGGCAGGCTGAGAAAAGATGCAGCCAGTGTCCACACAGCCCTTTCACAGTTTTATTGCCAATGAAAAAAGTAAATGTGGCACATCAGGGCTACAGACAACAGCATTTTCTGGCTTGAAAGTCTGTAAAGTAAGCTCTTTATGAATTGCTTCTTGAGATTTAATATTCTCAAGATTTAACATTCTCCTCGATTTCTACTTGGGTCTCTGAGATCAGAGACATTATGAGGGTGTCAAGCTCCTGGCAAGAAGAATTAGGCAGAGTGGTGGGCTGTTTCTAAGTTCCTGACTTAGTCTTTCTAAAAATGACAAAGGATTACCATATATGGTCAGTGGCCAAATGGCCAGATGGTCTCTGATAGGCTTTCTCTAATGGCCTGTAAAAATCACTTGATGTTTGTTGCTCCAAAGGCAAATATTTTCTTAACTTATAACTAAAGCCTATATTCCAATGACTGGTGCCTACTGCCTAACTCAGGGAGCTCTAATGCAGCCTTTGAACATAACAGCTCCACAGGTTAAATGAAAACTGATTTCTCTACAAGTCCATCTTGAACTAGACTGTTCCCCTTCCTTATTCAAGTTAGAATCAGTGTTGCAGTTTGGTGGTCTTATAAAAAAAAGGAAATTGTGCTTTATGTTTTTTTCTGTGCTAAGTGAGAAGTACCTTTACATTTCTGTCAGCTTACTTTCAAACACAATGATATTGCTTCAGATTTTGTATATGTACAAACAGATTTGTCCACGTGGGTCTTCGTGAGTGTGTTTTTCAGCTGCTTGTAGTAGCTGAGCATAAGTGGATATACTATATTTTCTCTGTAAACTATCTAAGGGAGATCTCTCTGAAGAATGGCACTGGGTGTTTCTGTGGGTAGTGGCAGATTCATGAAAGAAAGAACTTTGATTTTATATAAGAAATCTGTTCCCTGAGAGCACCTTGCAGATGATTCTGCATCTACTTACTGCTTAATGAATACAGACTGGCAGAATTTCCTCAGGGACAGTTGGGCACAACAATTTGGCTGCTTCTAAAGCCCATATTTCTTTTTGACACTCTAAAGGAGCAATTGAACTTCAGTGAACCAGGGGCTTCATTCTTCACTGTTCGGGCAGTTTCTCTAAATTGTTTTGGTACTGTCAGTTGAGATGGAAAAGTGCATGCCTGACTGCTGGTGAGTTTTATTGAAGTGAGTGATCCTGGCATTTGTATTAGGATTTGGAAGTTGCATGCTCCTTGTGAAGATGAGTTTCAAAGTGCTGCTGTGCTACTTTTACAGTATAGATCCAGAAAACATCTCCTGTTTTTATTCTTTCTTAATGCTGACTACCATTTATGAGTCAAGTTATTCCTCTGAAAAATATTACTCAGTAAATCTTCATATTTTTAGAGCTTTTTCACTGGACAGTTGTCAAAAATCTGCAAAATGATGAAAACACCCCAACATTTGACAACTCAGAGGTTCTAGTTCTGTTCTGGGAATTCAACAAACAGAAAGACTGTGTCTCTTTTCACTAGATGGACCCTTTCAGAATCAATTGAGATCACCATATTCTTAGTTTGTTATATAAAGGAAATTTGACTACTATAGACTATGAGCGTGATGTATAAACCATAATGAAAATAGACACTGAAGCCAAAATTCTAATGCCAGTTTAAGTTGATTTACTCTTTTTTCATAGAGCCCCTTCAATTTTAATCCTGTGAATAAAGTTCAGAAATATTAACCAGAGGTTAAGGTGGTAGCATCTTTTTCATGTTTCTTTTCATGTCAAAACAGACATCATATCTAGAAAGCAAGAATTCTCATATTTAACTGAGGATTCTCATTAATGATACTATACTATGTCACCCTCTACATAGCATTTCAATATGCAGTATCTCCCTTGATCTTTACAACAGTGTTTCAAGCAATAAATTCTATGGGAATATGATTTTGTTTTGTAGATTCAGTTCCAAAGGGCTTCTAATAAAAGTTAGAATTTGAGTTTAATATAGAGAGAGGAAGCATAAACTCTGCATATGTATTCTCTGTAGGAAGACAGCATCTCTCTACATCCCAGCAGTGTAGCCCCAGATACAGCTGTCAGTACCAATTCAGGTGTTTATGCCTTGTCATGCCCTTTTACCCTTACTCCTTATGGACATGCCATGACTTTATCTTTTACTACCATGATCACCACTCCTAGGGCCTCTTTTCAAATGACTCAACAAGAAGGCAGAGAGGGTAGGATGGGGTACTACCTAAATTTGGAGTCTAGAGACTTAAATTCTAAGCCTAATTTTGAGATAGTTTGACATCTGACTAATATCATCTGTTAAATGACAAGGAAGGTGGATGACAAGATGATCCTTTGGGTTTGGATTATAATCCCCAAAAACTCAATCCCAGATCCCAAAATCCAAAATGTTAAAATCCTGAAAGATCGGAATCCTTAAAGTCTAAATTCCTAAAGTCTACAATTCCTAACATCTAAAATCCTGAAAAATTACAATCACAAATTGGTTGCATTATGTTGGCCAGGCTGGTCTCACACTCCTGACCTCAAGTGATCCACACACCTTGGCCTTCTATTACTGTCTTTATGCTGAAGAAGATGAATTTCAGATGAATCCCCAAACCATAATGACAGATTTGGAATTAGGTGTAATTAAGGTTTCTAAAAATGAATTTCAAGGTGTTTCCAATAGTTTGTTTTTTTCCATTCACCCCAATGTATTTGACAGAAAATTAAGATGAATCAACTGGCCATGAGGTAAGGCAATGAAGAAAACTTCAGTTTGAAAATGTATCATTTACCTACACTGGCATTCCTTCCACTTGGTGGCATTCCAGGAGCTTTTAATGAGTCAAAGCTCCTTGCAGTTGCCTGAAGAAGTCAGCAAAGTTACTGACTGGTTCAAAACAATTATGTGCATAGTAATAAAATACACAACAGTGTTGCCATTTGGTTACCAGCATTGTTTCTGCCCAACTTGCAGTCTGTATATGCATGTCCGTGGAGTGGATTTCCTTCTCTTTCTCTTTCTTCCTCTCTTTCTTTCTTCCTTTCTCCACTTCCCTCCTTTTTTTCTTTCTGTTTTTGAGACAGTCTTACTCTGTAGCCCAGGCTGGAGTGCAGTGGCATGATCTCGGCTCACTGCAACCTCAGTCTCACAGGTTAAAGTGATTCTAGTGCCTCAGCCTCCCGAGTAGCTGGGATTACAGGTGTGTGCCACAATGCCTGGCTAATTTTTATGTTTTTAATACAGACAAGTTTTGCCATGTTGACCAGGCTACTCTCAAACTGCTGACCTCAAGTGACATGATGTCATATCTTAAAATATAGTTAATGATCAAGAAAATTGGCCAGAACCTCTGGACCGTCTTTGTATAACCGTCTATAATTTATGCCTGTAGTACACTTTTTCATATCTTGTCTTTTTTTTACTTGTTTGGTTGTTTTTTAAAGTTTTTTTCACGATTTTGAATTGTCATTTTTTATTACAATTCTTTATGCTATGTATTTTTATCTTTGCATCATTTTAAACACTGCAGGTATGAATTGTGTAAAGACCTGTAGAGAGTTCTATTTTGTTTTATGCATTTTTTGAAATGTGACTCTCCATGAAAGTATATTATTACAACATTGACTTTGTAAGCACTATGTGTATACTTAAAACTTCCAACTAGGCACGGTGGTTTATGCCTGTAATCCCAGGACTTTGGGAGGCCAAGGTGGGCAGATCACCTGAGATCAGGAGTTCAAGACCAGCCTGGCCTGTTGGCCTGTTACTATGCACCATGTTTGGTGAAATGCTGTCTCTAGTAAAAATACAAATATTCCTTTCATAATTATATTTTCAAGATTTTGATCTTTTGGGATTTAAATATTTAGGATTATGGCACTTGAGATTATGCCTTTTCAGATTATAATTGGCTCTTCAGGGACTTGCAACAACAGATAACTTTTCCGAAGCTGAAGGAGAGAGCCATTTTGGCAGCCATTTGGGAGAGGAAGCCTTGCTAGAGAAATCACTGGTAAGAGCAATAGCTGTGGATGGGCACAGTGACTGCCACAACTGCCCAAGTCTGAAAGAGGTTCAAGGAATAAATACCATGTCCTCACTCTCCTCCTGCCCTCCATGCTGTCACTGGTGCCTCCCATTAGCCAAACCCAACAGGAGCCAGAGGGCAGAGGAGCCCCTGATGCACAATGCAGGACTCAGCCTTTTGGGGCACAGAGCAGAGCAGAGCAAAGTTGTTGGTAGAACTGGGGAAGATGGAACACAACTCTCACAGGCCCCAAGTCATGATTTGGTTGTTCTTTTTCAAGTGACAGGCTCTAGCTACTGTTTGATTCTTTATTTCTTTAAACAGCCTATATTTCCACCTCTGTTTGCCAGTGGTCCCTGGACATCTGCTGATGGAGCAACCCATTTCACATAACAGCCAGTTTCTCTACAATAGCTGACAGACATCACACTTTATTTAGTTACTGGTTGAACTTTATAAACTCAGATTTATAAACTAGTGCCGTAATTTTGGGAGAGAATAAAGTTCTATCAGTAATGTGGCATTTGTAGTCCTTTTAAAATAGGTGATATTAGCAAAATTTATAACTTGAGTAACATGTGTTAAGGGTTGATGAGCTTATAATGGGGAAACATTTAAGTGGTTGGAAGTTTACAACTAATATTTCAAGAGAAAGCATGAAGAATAAATATTCCTGATTTTGATCTTTGTAAGAATCAATACATTTTATTTATTGGGGAGTTTGTGTGTACGTGTGTGTGTGTCCTGACTAATGAATCCTATCTCATTCCAAATAATAGATAAAACGTAATCAAATGCTTATGAAGCAAAATACCATGTTATACAATCTCTTATCTGTTCAGATCTCATGCATGAGTGGTTTATTGATCAGTGAGGCGTTCATACCATCTAGAGACAAGAGGACACAAGGCATGGTCACTGCTGTTGGAATGGAAGGCAGGATATTTCACTCAGGCGCAGAGTAGCCAGGAGAATAAAGGACCTGACCCTCAAGGGTTGGGTGGGATTTAGAGAAGGGACAGAGGGGATCCTTGATGAAATGAGACTTCTTAGAACCTTACTTAGTCCCTGCTCTTGCACAGTGATATAGCTCACAGGGAGACAGTCTAGCAGGGGTGTCCTTCTGAAGCAGAGGCAGGAAAAGGCAAACGAGTTGTCTTTAACCCTGTCTCTGAGTCAGTCACCTGAAGGGATTTCTTCCTCTTTGCTTTTTCATTTGTTTTGATTCTATTTCTCTTGTGTTCTTTTGTGATGAGAGTCTCCCCTCTCCACTCAGGAGGGATTTGAAAATTAACAAAGAGGAAGTCATGTGAGGGTCTCAAGCTCACCTCCTTCAGAGTCACAGCCTGTGGCTTGTGTGAAATGGACACGTGGGACCTGAGCAACCTGCCCCTTAAATGTCACCAGCTCATCTTGGATTCCACTGTAAGAAGTCATGAGGCAAAGAAAAAAGTGGGAGAATTGTCCTTACATTGGGGTCTTTTAAAATATATTTAGTGTATCTTAAGAGAAGAGGAAGACATTTGAACTTCATGTCTATAACTAGATGTAGTCTTTTCAAGTTACGACTTGCCAGTGTAACCATTATTTGGTCCTTTTATGGTAAAACCAAAACATTGTAATGTAGATACTGTATTTTTTTTAAAAGTTCCCTATTAAAGTTAATAGAATGAGTTAATCCCTGCACAGAAGTTGCTAAGTGTTGACATTCTGCATGGTACATCCCTGCTGTTATCTTATGAAATGCATAATTTTGGAGTTGGTTGAGATGGTATTGGTTGTGATGCAAACATATAGTCATTTTATTTATAATTATGAATTATAAATACTAACCTTCACTTAATTTTAAATGCAATTTATTTGTCTATTTTGTTGTATATAATTCTTAAAGCTATCTATTTCAATCAAAAGCTGCAAACCTATAATATAGTATCTGGATTTACAGACCCCTGACTCTTTGTTAACTTCTTGATTTATAAACAAGGTACCAAAAGTCTCAGTTGATAGATGAAAACTCTTCTGCTGGATTTATGCACTCTAATCAAGAGCCCTGGTGTAAATCATTGTCGAGTTTACAAATTTGTGCATTAGTTAGTGATTTGACTGTATAATCTGAAAATACCTTCTCTTTTAACTAGTAAATTCCCATTTATCTTTTTAATACCTGGTGCATTCTGATAATTTGTTACTACCAAGTGCTGATCTATTAGAACACTGTCATATATTTTATAACATAAATTTTAAAGGTTTTGAATTAGATACACCATATTTTTGAAACTCTGGCTGAAAAACAATTATCAGAAGGAAAAATTAAATTTGACATCTAACATCCTTGGAAACAAAACATAGAATGCTGGCCATAAGAATATTTATTCTTTGTTTCTATACTATCGCCTCATCCCCTGTATTAGAAGTTTCCTTTTTTAAAAAAAAGTATGTAAAATTGTTGGCTGGACCTAAGCAGACTTCCAAAGGAAAAGAAGTACTAGTGCTTGACCTGGACATATTGATATGATTGAAACCACCTTTGCAAAATTATGACTGAGACAGTAAAAGAAATCTAACTTAATTGACTCTGTCTTGCTTCTAACCTGCAAGCTGTCTTTGTTCCTTCCTGGGCAGAGGCTGAACTAACTTTGGGAGAAACTCAGTTTATAGTTTAAAACAATGATAAAAGCCCTTTCCCAAATCAGACCTCCCTCTTGCCTGGGAATAGACTGCCTTTGTAAGACTAATGTTAGCCAGAAGATTAGAAATTATAGTTTAGGAGTCATCCAGCTGGAGACTACAAGATTCTGACCCTCCCTAAACTGCTCCAAAGATCAGTGGTTGAAATATTTTGCAGCCCCTGCACTTGGTGGATCAGCTGGCACCACCCAGGTCAATAAACTGGCTCATCTGATCTTGTGGCCCCACCTAGGAACTGACTCGGTACAAGAAGATAGCTTCAACTCCCTATGATTTCATCCCTGACCAATCAGCACTCCTGGCTCACTGGCTTCCCACCACCCACCAACTTGTCCTTAAAAACTCTGCTCCCGGCCCGGCGCGGTGGCTCAAGCCTGTAATCCCAGCACTTTGGGAGGCCGAGGCGGGTGGATCACGAGGTCAAGAGATCGAGACCATCCCAGTCAACATGGTGAAACCCCGTCTCTACTAAAAATACAAAAAATTAGCTGGGCATGGTGGTGCGTGCCTGTAATCGCAGCTACTCAGGAGGCTGAGGCAGGAGAATTGCCTGAACCCAGGAGGCGGAGGTTGCGGTGAGCCAAGATCGTGCCATTGCACTCCAGCCTGGGTAACAAGAGCGAAACTCCATCTCCAAAAAAAAACTCTGCTCCCAGCCAGGTGCAGTGGCTCATGCCTGTAATCCCAGAACTTTGGGAGGGTGAGGCAGGTGGATCATGAGGTCAGGAGTTTAAGACCAGCCTGTTCAAAATAATGAAACCCCGTCTCTACTAAAAATACAAAAAAAAAAAAAAAAAAAGAAAATAGCCAGGCATGGTGGCGGGTGCCTGTAATTCCAGATGCTCAGGAGGCTGAGGCAGAGAATTACTTGAACCAGGGAGGCAGAGGTTGCAATGAGCCAAGATCATGCCACTGCACTTCAGCCTGGGTGACAGAGCAAGACTGTCACAAAACAAGAGAAAGCAAACCAAAGCAAACCAAAACAAAACACCAAGAAACAAACAAACGAAAAGCAACTCTGCTTCCCGAATGCTTGGAGAGACTGATCTGAGTAATAACAAAACTTCAGTCTCCTGCATAGCTAGCTCTGTGTGAATTAGTCTTTTTCTATTGCAGTTCCCCTGTCTTCATGAATTGGCTCTGTCTAGGCAGTGGGCATGGTGAACCCCTTTTGGGCAGTTACATGATTACTGTGTACTAAGCCCTTTGTTGAATTTTGGAGAGCCTGCATGGTTTCACAGTTGTTCTCTCTTCCGTTTGTGCTTTTCACTCTCTGGTGCATGTTTGAATTTAAATCCCAGCTTGGGGAGCTCAGAGCACTTGTTGAACAGTGTATTACAGGTATTGATCGACTTACAACCTATGCAACTTACGATCATTCAACTTTATAACCACAATCGCTAGCCACGACTGTTCCGCATCTGGCAGCGCAAATGTTGCCCAGCTGGGTGTACGACAGTGCGGACCAGCTTCCGGCAGCACTACCATCTCTGCGTGCATTTCAACTGTACATATAGCCTACTCAAATTACGACTAAATCGTGTTACGACCGTTCTGCGGTCCCGACCGTGGTCGTAAGTCGAGCACTAGCTGTAGTTACATATCTGGTTATTTTAATTACATATCTGTTAAAGCTATTTATTGTGTCCCTGGTTGAAGGATTTATGTTTATCGGTGTAATACTTTTGCCTACTGGTGACTGAACTACTGCCCACTGTCAGTGAAAATTGCTCCTATAGAGGATTACAGCAAGGCCTGAGGCCACTGATTAAGGATTAGCATTTTAGAATAAGAAAGTTCTCCAAGTGTTATGGACAATTAAAAAGAATGATGTTCCTTTTTAGTATATCAAATTTAGCCAATCTATGTGACTCACTTTGTTCCTTAGGTTCATGTAGTTCACATTTATACTTTTTTTCCCCTCAAGGTCACATGATGATATTTACTGGAAGTTTTATCTTACTGAATTTTCAAAAGCTGAAAGCTATCTAAAGTGGGCAATAAAAGGCATAGATATTCCTTTGGGTGAACTACCAAAGCAGTAGACAGAAATGATTACCTTGTAATCTCTACCTACCTCTGAACTTTGTAGGAAACTTCAGCATTTGGGGCAAGAAAACATGATAGGTGGCTAATTTGCTGTATAGCAGTTGGGACTGACCATAAAGTATTTTTTTCACAAAGCATTTTTAACAATACAGTTGTTAAAGGAAAGTAGTCCACATATATTTTTTAAAGACCTCCTTTGAGACTATCTGTGAGCATACCACAGGGATTGAGGTTGGACACATGAAGGAACTAACACAATTTCTGGAAATTCAACATGGTCTGTGTCCTCAAGGAGAAGTCTTGGTAGCAAGGTGAGATTAAAATTCAAAGAAGTAAATAAACTACAGAATATTTTTCCTGGAAGTTCTGGGGCTTCAGCTAGATTTCCCTGCTGAGTAGATGAGTGAGCCACTGCAAGTCATATCAAATTTTCAGGGTCTTAATTTATCCACTCTATATAGAGCGAACTTGATTAATGAACATTTATTGAACACCTATTATTTTCCAGGTATGGTTGAAACTATTGGGAAATGAGTGATCATTTAAATTACAGTCCCACTTCATGAAACTAAAGTCCGTAAGAGAAGACAGACATTTTTACAACTAACAAGATTGCATATATATTAGAGAAGTTTTTTTTTTTAAATACTGCCACAAATAGAACAGAGAGGCCTCAATAACCATACATGAAAAATAATGCAATCTTTGCAAAAATAGCCTAGAAAGTCACTAAAAATACCACTCAAAACAATAACCACAACTGACAAGAAGCAACAACAAATCATGGGAAGGAAGTAGAATCTGATTTCTATAGTTACCATATTGTAATATTTTTAAAGTATTAACAAAAAGTATAGTTCATTCCCAGGACAATAACAAACTAATAGAAATTACCTCTGAGGAAGCACAGACATTGGACATACTAAACAAAGACTTTAAATCAACTGTCTTAAATGTGCTCAAAAAACTAAAGAAAACCATGGGCAAAGAAATAAAGGAAACCAGGAGAATAATGGCTTGATAAATAGAGAATACTAGTAACCATATAGAAATTATTTTAAAAAAGCAGAAATACTAGCAAACCAATTCAACACAACATTAAAAGGATTATTCATTATGATCAAGTGGCATTCATCCAGGGATGCAAGGATGGTTGAACATATCAATCAGTATGATACATCATATCAACAGAATGAACGACTAAAGGACAAAAGTCACATGATCCTTTATATTTATTCTGGAAAAAAGCATTGGATAAAATTCAACATTCTTTCATGATAAAAACCTTAAAAAATTGGGTATAGAAGAAACACATTTGAATACAATAACAGTCATGTATGACAGACTCAAAGCTAGTATCAACCTGAATGGATAGAAAAGTGAAACTTTTTCTCTAAGATCTGGAACCTGACAAGGGTGCCCCATTTCACCACTGTTATTCAACCTAGTACTGGAAGTTCTAGCTAGAATAATCAGACAAGATTAAAAAATAAACAATAAATAAAGGGCATCCAACTTGGAAATGAGGAAGTAAATTATCCTTGTTTACAGATGATACAACCTTCTATTTGGAACTGACAAATTCAGTAAAGTTGCAAGATACAACGTCAACATACAAAAATCGGTGACAGAAACGAATCTGTACATCTACAATGAACTCATTTTCAACAAAGGTTTTGTGAACACACATTGAAGAAACAATCGTCTCTTCAATAAATGGGGCTGCAAAAACCAGATATCCATATGAAAAGTATGAAAATAGAATCCTATCTCTCACCATATACAAAAATCATGAATGGAAGACTTAAATCTAAGACTTAAAACCATGAAACTCTTAAAAACATGCATTGGGAAAAGTCTCCAGGATATTGGACTGGGTCAAGGTTTCTTGAGTAATGCCTCACAAGCACAAGCAACCAACATCAAAATAGACCAGTCGGATTTCATTGAGTTAAAATCTGCACAGCAAAGGAAACAGTGAAAAAAAGTGAAGAGACAACTTAAAGATTGGGAGAAAATATCTGTAAACTATCCATCTGACAACGGATTAATAACCAGGATATATAAGGAACTCAATTCTATAGGAAAATAAACTAATAATCCAATTTAAAAATGGGCAGAAGATCTGAATAGACGTTTCTCAAAATATGAGACACAAATGGCAATCAGGTATATGAAAGGTGCTCAACATCAGCAGTCATCAGCTAAATACAATGTGAAATTACACTGAGTTATTATCTCACCCCAGTTAAAATGTATTTTATCCAAAGGACAGGCAATAATGAATACTCACAAGGATGTGGAGAAAAGAGAACCCTTGTACACTGTTGGTGGGAATGTTAATTAATACAGCCACTATAGAGAACAGTTGGGAGGTTCCTCAAAAAAACTAAAATTAGAGCTACCATATGATCCAGCAATCCCCCAGCTAGGTATACACCCAACAGAAAGGAAATCAGTATATTGAAGAGATATTTGCACTCCCACATTTATTGCAGCAGTACTTACTATAGGCAAAATTTGGAAGCAACTTAAGGGCTCATCAACAGATAAACAGAAAAGAGCGGTACATACACATAAGAAAATATTTATTATTTCAGCCATAAAAAAGAAGGAGATCTTATTATTTGCACCAACATGATTGGAACTGGAGGGCATTATGCTAAATGAAATTAGGCATAGAAAAACAAAATTTGTATGCTCTCATTTGTGGGAGCTAAAAATTAAAACAATTGAACTCATGGAGATAGACAGTAGAAGGATAGATACCAGAGGCTAGGAAGGGTAGTTGTAGGGAAAGGGATGATAGTTAATGGGAACAAAATATAGTTAAACAGAAAAAATAAGATCTAGTATTTGATAGCATAACAGAGTGACTAGAGCCCCCAATAATTTATTGTACATTTTATAATCACTAAAACTTTATAAGGTTAGAGACCATGTGTGAAGTTTTTATATTCTATTTATATAACTTCTTCTTTGTATTATCTTCAAATAGCATTGTTATTAGTCTAAGGTTGTAAAATGCAAGGAGGAATAAAAATTTAAATGATGATCTTCAAAAACAATGTACCTTAAAAATGTATTTTAAAGTTTACGGCTCAATGTTACACAAACCAAATCATAAATTAATTATATTTATCAGGGAAGTCTGAGAAGATAAATATCGGGCAAGTCTCAAGAATGTTTCAAAATCATTTTGCCACAGTGATAGGAGCCTAATGTCCACAGCAGCAGAAATACATTAATTCATTTCTCTCTTGCAGTTTTGCATCCTTTCCTTTTCACATGTAAAAGGTAGCCACAAGGCCTGATTATTTCTTAATTTTACTGGAGTTGTCCAACCTTTAGCTTTGCCATCTCTATATTTCTTTTGGGCTTCATTCCACTATAAAATGGAATGAAGCCCAAAAGAAATATAGAGATGGCAAAGCTAAAGGTTGGAAAACTCCATTCATACTATCAGAATCTCTGGACAGGTAAGATAGAGGCTGGTCTATTCTCCTCATGCAATGCTAATAGAACATCCATTTATTGAGCCCTTTGGAAATGCCAAGCAATGATTTACAACTCTTCACCCCTGTGGGGCCTTTGTAAAGAAATCACTCAGATGGTGTGAAGCGCACTTGGACAGTGCAATGTGGGGCTATGGATCACAGGAATATTTTGTAGGCTTTGTGCACTCAGGATGATGCATGAACCATCAATGGAGAAAAGGATAAAGAAAACAATAATGGAGCTGAAACTTGAAGCTTGCACCCTAGAACCCTCAAGAATGAAGCCGTACAAAAAAATCATATTTATGGAACATAATGTATAATTGGAACAAAATAAATGACATGAATAATAGATATATTAAAGAAACTAGATTTACACAGATGTACAAGCATATATATTATGGTCAACTGAGAGGCAAAAGATGATACTTCAGTGCAGTAAGATTAGGCATTTATTGTTGTCTTAGAAATTGTTATTTGAAAGATGCATATTTGGCTAGAAGCCAAATTGTGTTCAGAAGAAAGGGAGGGAAGTAAGGGTTTTTGAAAGGAAACTAAGGGTGATTCTACAAGTTGCTTTGAAAGAATGATCATTGGTAGAGACAGCTGGCTTAGTACACAAATCCATATCAGGAATTTGCAGTGTTGGTGAAATTTGGCTTTTTCCAGGATGTTGTGGTCATTTCAGTTTGGCCCAGTTCAAAGGTTCAAGGCAAGTTTTTGATTCTTAGGGCATTTGTTTCTGCTTTCTTTTTGTAAGAAATGCAGAAGATCCTTCTTGAAATAGCTTCCTGAACTCTATTTTTGTGCTTTGAACCAGTGATGCCCTTTTGTATATCACATTTTATATTACACATACTAAATATAATATATGTAGGCCTTCTTTCTCAGGGTGTTTTTCAAATTTTAACGTATTTTAGGGCAGAGGCCAACAAATCTTTTTTTGTAAAGGGCTTTATAGTAAATTTTAGGCTTTACAGGCCACATATAGTTCCAACTAATCTCTTTCATTGTAGTCCAAAGCAACCAAAGACATGTAAACAAATGAGCAAGGTTGTGTACCATTAAATTTTTCTTATGAGCAATAAAATTACAATTTCATAGAATTTTCATATGTCTCAAAGTATTTTTCTTTGGGGTTTTTCAACTATGTACAAATGTAAAAACCACTGTTAGCTTATGCACTATGCAGAAACAGGTGGTAAGCTAAATTTGACCCACAGGCCATCGTTTGCTGAACCTTATAGACAGTCAAGATTCACGGAATGAAATTAAATTTGATGACATCTAAATATTGAAAATGTTTTAGAATTGTGGAACACCTAATACTTTACCTAATACAGTAGATAAGACTATTTTGAAATGCTAAAATAACCACTAGGTGGCTCTGTACACTATATATTTTCTGGGTGTTTAACAGCATTTCACCCATTTTTTGCCATTGCTGTGTGTTCAGCACTAGATGGCACTAACTATTGACAATGTGTTTTTTCATCTTTTGAAATTAATAGTCCCAAATGTAGAAATAGTTTCTTATTTTTCATGTATAGTGGAAAAACGCATGATTAATTTCTGTCCTTATTACCAGAAGACCAAAATTTGCACTTTAAGGTCAGCCTAGAAACTATAACTTATCCGTATGTCCTAACACAGAACATTTTTGTATTATAATAGATTACTATAATGCATTTGATTAATAGAAGTTTACCTGTTGGAAACTACAGAATATTAACCAGACATGTCACAATAGTTCCCAAATATCTAATTCCAAATAATATTTTAAAAATAGGTGTATGTACATTAAACAATCCAGTAACTCAAAATCAACCTTGATTTCACTGTTTTCATGTATGTAGTGAAATACATTTGTTATTTCTGAAATCCAAAGTAATGACAAATTAATATACCCTCAGTGAAGTAAAATCAATCCTACAGGTCATTGCTTGACTGTGGGCTAAAATTGCTTTCAAAATCTTATTACTAGCTTTGGAGGCTTCTAACTCTATTATCATAGAAGCAGGATTTTATTTCTTGTACTGGCTCAATAGCTTTCAAAATGCAAAGTTAGGGCTGGGTGCGGTGGCTCACGCCCATAATCTCAGCACTTTGGGAGGCCAAGACAGGTGGATCACCTGAGGTCAGGAGTTCAAGACCAACCTGGCCAACATGGAGAAATCTTGTCTCTACTAACAACACAAAAATTAGCTGGATGTGGTGGTGTGTGCCTGTTGTCCCAGCCACTTAGGAGGCTGAGGCAGAAGAATCACTTTAACCTGGGAGGCAGAGATTGTGGTGAGCCAAGATCGCACCACTGCACTCTAGCCTGGGCAACAGAGCAAGACTCCATCTGAAAAAAGAAAAAAGTAACACCAAAATACAAAGTTGTAAGTATAGGTCACTTTAAATAGACCAATTTTCCTAAATTGAAAGAGATAGAGCTCATTGTCATTAACTTGCCACGAAGGCAAACTTTCAACATTTACAAGTTATGTGAAAGTGTATGGGATACTATGCAGATCAATACATTACTAGGACATTTAAAAATGCAATGTTTTTGAAACAGTTGGCTTCATGATTGGCTCACACTACCTTCTATACCACTCTTTTCGTTAAGATCACCTCAAGCTGAAGAAGAACAGATGAGAGAATTCACTTCTATCATTTCATTTCTACTGCAAATTCATAGAATTAATTTCTTTTCCACATCATAAAATTAGAAGGTGGTTTGTTTTTACTCAATTTAAAGTGTTTCGTTTTTTTTTTTTTTGAGACGGAGTTTCGCTCTTGTTACCCAGGCTGGAGTGCAATGGCGCGATCTCGGCTCACCGCAACCTCTGCCTCCTGGATTCAAGCAATTCTCCTGCCTCAGCCTCCCGAGTAGCAGGGACTACAGGCACGCGCCACCATGCCCAGCTAATTTTTTTTTTTTTTTTTTTTTTTGTATTTTTAGTAGAGACGGGGTTTCACCTTGTTGACCAGGATGGTCTCGATCTCTTGACCTCGTGATCCACCCGCCTCGGCCTCCCAAAGTGCTGGGATTACAGGCATGAGCCACCGCGCCCGGCCTAAAGGGTTTTTGTATGTGAGAAACAAACTGCATTATTTGTGTGCATACCTGGTACATTTCCAAGAGAAGGAATACTAAAAATAGCTCATCAATCAACAGGTTTAAAATCTAATAAAAATATTTTCAGTGTGATGCAATACATGACAGCAGGGTTGAACAAAGTACATGCAGTTATCTTTGTCTCTTCATTCCTTTTCATTTCCATATAAAAATATTTTGCTTCAGTCTTTAAAAAATTCATATGTATATTAAATCAAGAAACTACATGATACAATGTATATATTCTGGATCTGGTAAAATGCTGTTATCACCTTAAGATAATGTCTATTTATTGTCTTAACTATATATCAGCAGAGTAATAAGGGCAATATATTATTCCTGAAGTAGCATCCCTACTGCTGCCAGCCTTGTTTTGCATCAACCATAACTTCCTTACTCCTTTTCTTTAACTAAACCATAGTGCTTTGAATAAGAGATCTGAACATATTATTTTGATTAGTCAGGACATTTGGTTCTACTAAGGAAATGAACTCTGCTCTTTCTTAAAGATTTTCAACTGACATTTTGGGAAGCCTATCTTAAAAATAAGAACAAGGAATGTCGTTTGTTTTGAATTTCACTTTCTAAGTTTATTTGTAATTCTTTTGTGGAAATTGATATTTGAACTGCATCTACACAATAGAAAGTTGAAAATATAGTTGACAATTATCTAGTTGATTTAATTTTAAATGGGAAGCCTAAAAATAAAATTCACATGTCAATGTTTATTAAGACATTTAGGGCCCTGGTTTGTCAGTAGAAGTTTTTGATAGTTATCTGTATTTCTTCGAAACAAGAAAAAAAAAAAAAAAAAAAAAAAAAAAAAGACCCAGTACTCACAGCTTAAGAATATTTTCTGTTCAAATGTCTTAGACAAAGAGACTATCCCCTTGCTATAATTTTAAAATATGGAGTGACTTACCAAAGAAACCAAGAGGACAATGGTGGCTTAGTAAAATATATGTTTATCATTTGCATGTTAAATATTCTCTTTCCAAATGATACTTTGCAGATGTTAGCCTTCTATCAGAAAGATACTCTAGATTATACCAATGTGAAATCCCTACATGGTATACTAAGGAAAGTTGAGTAACTGAGATAAGGGAGGAAGAAAAAAAACAGCAGAAATCCTGAAAATGTATGGTCCTAGAAGTACTGGTGCCAAGTGACAATGAATACAATTGCATTGTACTTGAACTTCATGTGAAACTCCATTTGGTAATTTACAATCAGCTATTTCAGCCACACTTCTTGTATCTGCTATTATCTGTCAGTGATTCAAATTTGAACCCTGTTCCCTGAAATCCAGACTTCTTCAAAAACACTTTTTCTACCTTGATTTCATTAAAACAAAATATCCATATATAAGGCTATTGCATATGATTGTGAAGACCACTTACTGCACAAAGTAACCAAATTCATATACCCTGGTATTGAGCTGTATGCACATACCAGGAGAAAATAACTCATTTCTTCCCTAATTTACATACATATATTGTGAGACTAGCAGCATTTCTCCTTGTATCTGAATGTCACAGATTCTTCTATAACTAGTAATCTTTATCAGAAACAACAGCCAGAGCTGTATGTTGGCCCCTTTTAGTCATGGCTAGAATGATTGGGACACAGGGCACCAAGTCCCTAGACTGAACACAGCAGAGGGTCCCTGAGCCTGGCCCATGAAACCATTTTTTTCCTCCTCAACCTCTGCGCTTGTGTTGGGAGGGGCTGCTGCAAAGGTCTCTGATGTGCCCTGGAGTCACTTTTCCCATTTTCTTGGTGATTAACAATGGGCTCCTCATTACTTATGCAAATTTCTGCAGCTGGCTTGAATTTCTCCTTAGAAAATGGGCTCATATCCCAAATTTTCTATTGTATTGTCAGGCTGCAAATTTTCCAAACATTTATGCTCTGTTTCCCTTTTAAAACTGAATGCCTTTAACAGCATCCAAGTCACCTCTTGAATGCTTTGCTGCTTAGAAATTTCCTCCACCAGATACCCTAAATCATCTTTCTGAATTTCAAACTTCCACAAATCTCTAGGGTAGGGCAAAATGCCAACAGTCTCTTTGCTAAAACATAGCAAGAGCCACCTTTGCTTCAGTTCCCAACAAGTTTCTCATCTCCATCTGAGACCACCTCAGCCGTAAGTCCTTTGTCCACATCACTATCAGCATTTTGGTCAAAGCCATTCAACAAGTCTCTAGAAAGTTCCAAACTTTCCCAGATTTTTCTGTTTTCTTTGGAGCCATGCAAACTTTTCCAGCCTCTGCTTTTTACCCAGTTCCAAAATTAATTTCACATTTTTGGGTATCTTTTCATCAGCACCTCACTCTACTGATACCAATTTACTGTATTAGTCTGTTTTTACACTACTGATAAAGACATACCTGAGTCTGGGCAATTTGCAAAAGAAAGAGGCTTAATGGACTAACAGTTCCACATAGCTGTGGAGGCCTCACAATTATGGTGGAAGGCAAGGAGGAGCAAGTCACATCTTAGGTGGATGGTGGCAGGCAAAGAGAGAGCTTGTGCAGGGAAATTCCTTCTGATAAAACATTCAGGTCTTGTGAGACTTATTCACTATCATGAGAACAGCACAGGAAAGACATACCTGAGTCTGGGCATAATTCAGTTACCTCCATAATTCAATTACCTCTCACCATGTTCCTCCTACAGCATGTGGGAATTCCAGATGAGATTTGGGTGGGGACAGAACCAAACCATATTGTTCTAGGTGGGGACACAGCCAAGCCATATCATTCTGCCCCTCGACCCTCCCAAATCTCACATCCTTACATTTCAAAACCAATAATGCCTTCCCAACAGTCCCTCAAAGTCTTAACTCATTTCAGCATTAACTCAAAAGTCCACAGACTAAAGTCTCATCTAAGACAAGGCAATTATCCACTGATGAGCCTATAAAATCAAAACCAAGTTAGCTACTTCCTCTCAATAAACTAGGTATAGATTGAACGTACCTCAAAATAATAAGAGCTATTTATGACAAACCCATAGCCAATATCATATTGAATGGGCAAAAACTGAAAGCATTCCCTTTGAAAACTCGCATAATACAAGGATGCCCTCTCTCACCACTCCTATTCAACATAGTATTGGAAGTTCTGGCCAGGGCAATAGGCAAGAGAAACTGTATTCAAATAGGAAGAGAGGAAGTCAAATTGTCTCTTTGCAGGTGACATGATTGTATATTTAGAAAACCTCATCATCTTAGCCCAAAAACTCCTTAAGCTGATAAGCAACTTCAGCAAAAGTCTCAGGATACAAAATCATTATTTAAAAAATCACAAGCATTCCTACACACTAACAATAGAGAAGCAGAGAGCCAAATCATGAATGAACTCTCATTCACAATTGCTACAAAGAGAATAAAATATCTAGAAATACAACTTAAAGGGACATGAAGGACCTCTTCAAAGAGAAATACAAACCACTGCTCAAGGAAATAACAGAGGACACAAACAAATGGAAAATCATTCCATGTTCATGGATAGAAAGAATTAAAATCGTGAGAATGGCCATACTGCCCAAAGTAATTTATAGATTCAATATTATTCTCATCAAACTACCATTGAGATTCTTCAAAGAATTAGAAAAAAAAACTACTATAAATTTCATATGGAACCAAAAAGAGCCCATATAGCCAAGACAATCCTAAACAAAAGGAATTAAGCAGGAGGCATCATGCTACCTGACTTCAAACTATACAACAAGGCTACAGTAACCAAAACAGCATGGTACTGGTATTAAAATAGACATATAGACCAGTGGAACAGAACAGAGACCTCAGAAATAACATCACACATCTACAACCATCTGATCTTCCACAAACCTGACAAAAGCAATGGGGAAAGGATTCCCTATTTAATAAATGGTACTGGGAAAACTGGCTAGCCATATGCAGAAAACAGGAACTGGACCCTTTTTATACCTTATAGAAAAATTAACTCAAGATGGATTAAATACTTAAACATAAGACCTAAAACCATAAAAACCCTAAAAGGAAACATAGGTAATACCATTCAGGACATAGGAAGGGGCAAAGACTTTATGATGAAAATGCAAAAAGCAATAGCAACCCAAGTCAAAATTGGCAAATGCAATCTAATTAAACTAAAAAGCATCAGCACAGCAAAGGAAATTATCATCAGAGTGAACAGGTAACCTACACATTGGGAGAAAATTTTTGCAGTCCACCTGTCTGACATAGGTCTAATATCCAGAATCTACAAGTAACAAGGAACTTAAATTTACAAAACAAACAAACACAAAACCCCATCAAGAAGAGGGTATGAACAGATATTTTCCAAAAGAAGACATTTATGTGGCAAACAAACATATGGAGAAAAGCTCATCATCACTGATCATTAGAGAAATGCAAATCAAAACTGCAACGAGATACCATCTCACACCAGTCAGAGTGGCAATTTTTAAAAAGTCAGGAAACAATAGATGCTGGTGAGGCTGTAGAGAAATAGGAACACTTTTATACTGTTGGTGGGAATGTAAATTAGTTTATCCATTGTGGAAGACAGTGTGGCAATTCCTAAAGGATCTAGAACCAGAAATACCATTTGACCCAGCAATCCTGGAAGGAATAGAAATCATTCTACTATAAAGACACACGCACACATATGTTTACTGCAGCACTATTTACAATAGCAAAGATGTCAAACTATCCTAAATGTCCATCAATGATAAACTGGATAAGGAAAATGTGGTACATATATACCATGAAATACTATGCAGCCATAAAAAAGAATGAGATCATGTCCTTTGCAGGGACATGGATGAACCTGGAAGCCATCATCCTCAGCAAACTAAAACAGGAACAGAAAACCAAACACTGCATGTTCTCACTCATAAGTGGGAGTTGAACAATGAGAACATGGACAGAGGGAGGGGAACAACACACACCAGGGTCTGTTGAGGAGTGGGAGTCAAGGGGAGGGAGAGCATTAGGACAAATACCTTATGCACTTGGGGCTTAAAACCTAGATGACTGGTTGATAGGTGCAGTAAACCACCATGGTACATATATGCTTATGTAACACACCTGCACATGTATCTCGGAACATAAAATAAAAAAGTAGTCTTTACTTGAAGATCGTGACACCTGGCTAAATAATGCCGAACTCATTTTTAGTTTAACTGAGGATTCTCATGATCTCGCTATCATTCTCTCATGTTTCAGGACTCCTGACTATAATCTTGACTGAGTTCTGTCCCTATGTGTTTGACATGCCAGGTACCCTATCATTTATAATTTCTTATTTATCATAAATTTACTTTCAGCTCCATTTAATTTGTTTCACCTATAATCATATCTATGTCAAGATTTTTTCATTGCCCAGAACTGTTATACATATTAAATTTGGATTCTTCATGATTTCAAAACAAAGTTGTAATGTCGACTACGATTAATCCCATTATGATTAGAAACCCCATAGATGATCAGGTGTGGTGGCTCACGCCTGTAATCCCAACACTTTGGGAGGCTGAGACAGGCACATCTTCTGAGGTCAGGAGTTCAAGACCAGCCTGACCAATATGATGAAACCCTGTCTGTACTAAAAATACAAAAATTAGCTGGGCTTGGTGGCATGTGCCTGTAATCCCAGCTACTCAGGAGGCTGAGACAAGAGAATCACTTGAACCCGGGAGCCAGAGGTTTCAGTGAGCTGAGATCATGCAGTCCAGCCTGGGCAACAAGAGTGAAATTCCATTCTAAAAAAATAAAAGAATAAAAGAAACCCCATAGATACTATTTTCTCTATTTTCTTCCAAGCTGTCAGCTTGCTCATATTCTTTCTCTACCTAGCTTTTATGATTATCTGTTTTCAAACAAGTTCCCTTAATATCCTTAAACTGTTTTTTTAACCAGACAGAACTTACAAACCAATCCTATCAATCAATTCAACATGTTTTTGTCTCCATTTTAACAACTGGTATACTAAACACAGTTACAGTAAAACAGCATATCCCTATGGAGAGCTGTCAGTTTAAATGTATAGTCCACTGTGAATTTTCTCTTCATTTCTAATCTTCAGTTGGTTATCTTGACTTGTTTCTATAAATAATCGTTATCTGGAAATAATAAATGCTTTTTTCATCTTCTCTAATTTCTATACCTACCATTCTTGTGTTTTATCTTGTCTTATTTATTTATTTATTTACTTATTTTGAGATGGAGTTTTGCTCCTGTTGCCCAGGCTGGAGTGCAATAGTGCAATCTTGGCTCACCACAACCTCTGCCTCGTGGGTTCAAGTGATTCTTCTGCCTCAGCCTCCTGAGTAGCTGGGATTACAGGCACACACCACCATCCTCAGCTACTTTTTGTATTTTAATACAGATGGAGTTTCTCCATGTTGATCCAGGCTGGTCTCAAACTCCCGAACTTAGGTGATCTGCCTGCCGTGGCCTCCCAAAGTTCTGGGATTACAGACATGAGCCATCGTGCCCAACCTATCTTATTTTAATGGCTAGAACCTTTAGCACAATGTTGTCATGATAAATGGAAATATTTTTAATTCTAACTTTAATGTAATTTATTCTAGAACTTTGCATCATATACTGTACATGTGTCTGTTATAGGTATCTTGTATCTATATTTATGAATGTTAACTTACCAAAAATGTTTATTATGAATGGTTGCTATGTTTTATTCAATGGTATGATACCTACTGTTGATTACATATTTCTCTCACTTGTTATTTTAGTGGATTAATTATGTGGATAATTTTTCTAATATGATGCTCTTCTTGAAATCTTGAAATTAGCCCTTAATAATGTAACTTTATAATAAACTGTTGATTGTCATTGCTGATCATCTACTTAGGACCTTTGCTTCTATGTTCACAGGTATGATATTTTCTTGTGACTTTCTGTCTTGACTGCTATAGTCATTATTCATCTCGTGAAGTTGGTTAAATAGTTTCCTACCTTTTTTCTCTGCTTTGGAACCATTTTTATATAACTGACATTAGATGATTTTTACGGTTTAGTAGATTGCATCTGCAAACCCATAAAATCAGTTAAGTAGTTTCCCATCGTTTTTTATGTTTTGGAACTGTTTTTATACAATTGACATTAGCTGATTTTTAAGTAGTAAATTACACCTAAAAATCCATATATGGCTCTGAAATCTTTGTTGAAGAAAGTTAACTGTTCTCTTAGTTATTCTCTTTTTGTTGTACTTGACAACAAGCAGTTGGCCAATCACAAATGCAGTGCTGCATTAATTTATATTGTTTTCCTTTCCTTCTTTACTTTACCATGTCCCCTTCCTTGACTCCTGCCCCCTAGGTTTTCAGTCCCTAATAAAGTAGCATCTGAGCTTTCATGACACATGTTACTTTCTGGATAATTCACACTACGATATAAAGGAGTGGACTGTGTAGTCTGTTTTCCTCTTTCTGTAGCTATTAGGGTCATGGCATATTTTACACAAAATTGATGTGTGAGCTAATATCCTACTAATACATCCAACCCTGAGCTATGTATGTCACCAAAGATGGTGTAGATCACAATATTTATCAAGACTTAATAACAAAGAAATTGTAAATCTGAACAGACCCAGTGGATTCAAGACTGAATTCTACCAAACATTTAAAAATGAACCAATGCCAATCCTTCAGACTCTTCCAAAATATTGAATAAGAGGGAATACTTCCAAATTCATCTTACAAGGCCAGTATTACCCAGATACCAAGGCAGACAAGTACACTACAAAAAAACTACGTGCAAGTATCTTTGATGAACATAGATGCAAAAATCAACAAAAAATATAAAACCATATTCAACAGTACACTAAAAGCATCACTCACCATGATCAAGTGATATTATTATTGATCTGTTTCAGATTTACATTTCTCTACTAGCCACTGTTTTTATACATTATTTTGGGTTGGGTCCTGTTATCCTAAATTTTAATCCCTTAAAGACCTTTCTTTTCACACTTCCTTTATCACCTGCCTCCCTCAAATCAGAGAATCATTTTTCTACTGATTATAAATTCTCCTGTATTGTCTCTGAATATAAATTATTCCTATTCTCAAACTCTAGATGTTTAAAATTGAAAAGCCAAAATTTGACTTTTAAATTGATGGATAAAATTATATATATTTATCAGCTACACCATGATGCTTTAAATTATATTTACATTTTGAAGCAGTTAAATCTAGCTAACTAACAAATGTATTACATCACATAGTTATCATTTTTGTTCTGCAATCCCATATTTATTGTAGCACTATTCATAATAGCCAAGATACGGCACCAATATAAGTGCCCCTAATTGGATGAAAGAATTTTAAAAAGTGGTATATTTACACATGGAATACTATTCAGCATTAAAAAAGGAGATACTATCATTTGTGAAAGCATGGATGAAACTGGAGGACATTATGTTAAGTAAGCCAAAATGTATTTTTATGTCCCACTCTCTCCACGTCTGTTGATTTATACATAATGGCTATTGTAATGATTAAGTCTTAGTCAAAGACAGTGAAATATTAAGAAGAGGGTAAGTTTGTTTAATTCTTTTACAGCAGCATACTGCTGCATTCCTGGTGCTGATTGCACTGTTTCTTTTTCATTACCTGCTCTCCCCATTACTCCTTCCTATTCTCAAAACCCACAAAATCAGTCACTTCAATGAATGAAAATACTTTTTGGCCTTTATCAAGATGAAGATGTACCACTTGGTTACTGATCAAAAGAATTTGTAAAATGGAATTATCAATACTTTAAAGCTATTTAGGGTCAGTTTGCATGAATAGTTTTGTATGATTCCATACAGATCTATGGAGAAGTAATCCCAGAGAATTTGCACTGACACTCATGGAAGGAAGGTATGCGAGAGTAATTTTTAACTGCATATTTTGCTGATCTTAAGTTAGTCTCATGTTTGGCACTGAGTAGAAAATAAATAACTCCTGAATAAATGTATTATTATCCAAAAAATTTATTCAGCCTATTTTATGGTATTATTGAAATCACATACTATATACACTCTGAATTCCTTTGGCAGTGCGAAGACAACCACCATCCTGCTTTCTAGTAAAAGGAGTGGAATGTAATTAAGAGATAAAGTATGCTTTCTACACATATTTATAGTACTTTATTTTCATTCATCACTTTGAAATTGTCACATTTATAGTTATGAGAGATAAAATGTATAATTTAAGTTATCCTATTAAAATTGCTCAATATTGTGTAGATTCATGTTAGGAAAGACTATGCCCTTATAAAAATGTTACTGTCACAGAAAGTGTTATGTCTCTAAACAGCTATGACTTTCCAAATAATCCCAGACTGAACAAATCTCAAAGAATTCCAAGTATACCATTATTTATGAAGAATATTAAACACACACACACACACACATACACACACACAGATTCTTAATATGTTCTGGTTATTTCTGACAAATTTTGAATTATTCTACATTAATGAAATATTGAGTTTCAGATTTTAAGAGTTTTTCCAAGAAAATGTTTAAAAACACTTTTAATTATATATAACATTTATATATTTATTATTTTTATACTGAATAGAATTAATATAGTTAGAATTTTATCCCCTCTAAATCTCATGTTGAATTGTAATCCCCCTTGTTGGAGGTGGGGCCTGATGGGAAGTGTTTCGGTCATGGGGGAAGATCCCAGTGGCTTGGTGCTGTCTTGAAGATCGTGTGTTCTCACCATATATGGTTGTTTAAAAGTATGTGGCATCTTCCCACCACTACTCCTCTTGCTCCATCTGTCACCATCTGACGTGCCTGGCTCTGCTTTACCTTCTGTTATGAATAAAGGCTCCCTGAGGCCTCCATAGAAGATGCCAGCACCATGATTGTACAGCGTGCAGAATCATGAACCCCCCCCATACACACACACACACACACACACACACACACACACACACACAAAATAGGCTCACATATATACATATATAATTATATTTAAGTGTGTATGTATATATATATATACTTATATTTAAGTGTATGTGTGTGTGCGTATATATATTTAAATGTAAGTATATTTTGTACCAACTACAACCACATTGTTAAGTGTGTGTGTGTATATATATTTAAATGTAAATATATATATAAGCTGTATATATATACAATATGTGTATATATTTAAATGTAAGTTTACATATAATTTTATATATTTACATATGTTAAACTTACATTTAAATATATAAACATATATTTATATATATAAACTTATATTTAAATATATATATATACACACACACATAACAATGTGGTTGTAGTTGGTACGAAATAAAATTCCTTAAATAACAATGTGTGTAGATAGTGCAACTGGAGACTGCATATATTCTAGGCCTACTTTGTTAATAACAAAAGGAGCCATTTTATCTACATTTTGGCTTAAATGAAGAACATAGTATTTGCATTTGCATTATATTCAGTTGAAAATATATTTATTGTTTTTGCTGCTTGATTTATATTTTAAGTTCTCATGAAGTTCTTTTTAAAAATATTCACATATCATAACAAATTCACATTTCATTTGTAATCAGAAAAGTTGGGAGGCAGGAAAAGCAGACTTTGACATTGCCATTCTATATTTGAAAGCATTCAGGTGTTCAGACATTGAAACACATTCACAGTATGTTGATAGCAGACCAGAATTAAAATCAGTTCTTCTGAATCCTTCTCATTTGATTAATAGCTTAGTAGTCAAATTGCTCACTACAAATATTATTTTCATCCCTGGAATAAAGTTTAAAAAAAGCCACGCATGCTTCTGAAGCAAAAGTTTATGATTACATAAACAGTTGTTCTCTTTTACTTTGGTATCAAAATAATACTTTCCATGTCAACAAAATGAGAAGTAACAAAGTGATGGTAGTTATGAATCATCTGAGAGACAAATAGATAAACACCTGTGGAAATAAACAGTTTGCTGCTGGCACTCCACCCCCTTCATGTGTTCATTTCATTTAGTGACTTTAAATGTGGACTCCCTGACTGATTGGGCAAGGTCCATGTCATCACTAGTTAACTAAAATGCCCACCTCTCTGTCTCAGTTTCCTGGATATCAACATTTATGTAAATTATAACCATGTGAAATCAGTAAGTTTCTCATCTGTTTTCACTTTGGATAAAGCTAGGGAAATTGCTACCTAAAATATGAGTAAGTCTATTTTTCCAAGTGCATATGTTCTACGAGCCCTTTCAGACACCCTTTAGAGGAATATAAAGTAACAGTTATAAAAAGAAGCATATTAGCTCATATAAAATAGAATTCAACTGAGATCCTGTGGATAAGGGAAAATAAAAGGAGAAAAATCTAGCAATTATAAGTTAAGAAATAATCACTGTTCAATACGAGAAAAAGCAAAGCTGTTTTATCAGACCCAGAGCATACACCAGGCACTCACTTGTCACAATTGACTATGATACTGGACAAGAGCTCTAAGGGTTTATGGGAACTGTGACCTATTAGAACTGCAGCTCAAACTCTTACAGATGCATTTTTATTTAGAAATGTGTATATTACAGTGATGACTTTCAGAACATAAGCCACAAAGCATCTGACAATGCTTAATACCACAGCCCATCTGCTGCCATCTTAGGCTGCATTAAAAGAAGAAATGTCCAGTTCACAAGAGGGTAGATTCTGACGGTATTTATCAGAAACCAGTTCACTGTATTCAATCTAGGTATAGGCTGAGAGCATAAACCCAGAACAATGACTTAAGGAATGGCAATAGTATTCTTTGATATTTTTAAAGCCAATAGTAAAGATGATTCCAAGAGACATCAGTTGCATTCTTCCAAAAATCTTAAGGCTGTTAGGGAGAAAATAATTTGATTTTGTTTGTTTTGTTTTACCAGAAAGTAATACAGATGGGAAATCACCAGACATATGGTCCAGTGCCACAGTAAATCTTCAGACTCACATTAAAATTTTTGGGGTGGCATGATAGATTATTAAAACCTCATTTGCATGTAGATTTTTGAATGAAATTTTTAGATTATTTTAAGTATCCCCAGACATTGAATATACAATGTTGCAAAAAGGAGGGAGGATGCATAAAGCCTATCTTCTATATGCTAGAAAGAAACAGTACCTTTGTTCACCTTCCTACCGATCTCCCACTGCTTTTGAAAATTCACATTCCTTTCAGGACTTTATTTCTCTTTATGGGATATTGGGCCCCGACATATCTTTGGACCATCAACCTTGTCTCTTGACCCTGCAGAGTTCTATGGAATTCTTTTACTCAATTGTTAGGAAACTAATTTTAACAACTTTACATATTTAGCTAGGGTTTTACAGTTTAAAAGTGATTTTACATGCATAATCTTACTTGATTTCCCCAGATTTTCCATTACAGGAAGTAGGGAGAACCTTATTAACCCCATTTTACAAAGCAGAAGACAGAGCTTCACCAAGTTTCCCTTCACAGCTAGCAAGTGCAATGCTGAGAGCAAAACCCAGACCTCTCCAGAGAAAAAGGAAAAGGTAAAAGAATGAATTTGCAAATATTTCCGACTTCCCCCACAAAAGCTGATTATTTTATGGAAATTTGTGGATAAAATCTGAAACAGGCTAAAATATCAAATATGTATAATAAAGTTTGGAAGAATTCAAAACAATTTCAATAATCAAACATCTCTCTGCAACATGTAAAAAAAAAAAAGAAAGAAAGAAAAGAAAGAAATGGTGCTACCATTGATGTGGGGGAAAGTAAAGATACAAGACCATCTTCCCAAATTTGAGTCAAGGCATGAGGAGAAGGAGTAACTGTGTAGGACACAGAAACATTATACTGGAGAGCTTCCCAGCCATTTTCCCAGGAATTTCATTCACTCACTCTTTTAGCAATAACAAACGAGGAGATAATCAAACATCAAGCAGGAAGATACTGGGCTAGAAACTATAGGCATAAAAGATATGAAATCAACACTGAAGATGGAGCTTCTGAAATGATGGAATAAGGAGCATGTTAGACTCCCTCCTTAGTAAAGCAACTAAACCAGAGAAAATTACAAAAGAAAAAAGATTTTGAAGTCTCTGGAGATTTTCCTAAAACCATAGAGCATTAGGAGACACATTTGTTAAAGAGAATTTACTGTTTTGGTCAGAACAGTGAGAGCTTGAGGCATTTAAGCCACAATTTGGTTGATTACCCATCCATTCCCGGTTATTTGTTACTTAAGTTCTACCCTAGGCATGTGCAAAAAAGAATATGGTAGATCCCTTTCGCCCAGCTGTCTGGGGATATATTTTCATCCTAGGATGTGAAGGCTGCTGGTGTTTCTCATTCCTCTTGTTTCTGAGGTGTGGAAACTTTACTCCAGGTGTGCAGAAGAATTGGTCTCTCTTCTCACACACTATCTCCACTCATAGGGTGAAAGCTCTACCTTAGGTACTGCAGGTAAAGGATCCTATACCCAACTGTCTAGCTACTACCTTGCTGATAGAGTGGAGGTTCCTTGTCTGGAGGGGCAATCTGACAGAACCAGAGCTGACATTCCATTCCGCCAATGCCCATTCTCAGTATAGGGGTATTACTCTGGGAAAGTGGGTTCCCACCAGCAGCTTCAGTGCAGTGACACAAGGGTTCTGTCTAGGAATAAAATCAAGCTTTAAGAGTAAAGAGCTTCTCAGTTGTGCATGAGGAGGTAGACGTTATTTGGAACAGTGAGTGGAGAATTCCTGCCTAAGTGTGTTGTTGAAAACAATGAAGACCTTGCTGAACTATGGATGATAATTCTAATATAAACAAAAGAGCAGAACAGCCAGAAAGAAGTTTAACAGTGATTATCAGGAAAATAAATAGCCAAACTGGAAACTTCCTAGGATGACAGTCAACCCTAATGTTTATGAAGCCTGTGCATATACATTATTCTACAACTACTCAGAAGCAATGAGAGAAAGACATGGGGCAGAGACATAAACAGACCCATTTATCCAGGGAAGAAGTCTTTTTGGCACAAGGTGCTTAAATAAAACCTTTGACAAGACACTGACTGAACAATCAGCTACTCTAATTCAGGGGTGTCTCCTAAAAATACAGGCTTAAAAATAGTATCACAGTTATCCATGATTGTATGGAAGATTGAGTACATGTCCAAGGCTGCACTCTATCCAGAGTTACCATTAGAGGGAACCTCCTAACTACTAGTGCCAGGATAAATGGGATATAAAACCATAAGCTCTTTCAATTAAGATAGTAACTTTCAAGCCACACAAACATCTCATGGTAAAGAGTGAACATGTATCTAGTGAAAGGAGCCTAAGTGTAATTTTTGATAAGTAAGTGCCTTATATCCACACAGGGGTGACCCCTCAGATAGTCAGGTTGAAAGACAAAAATAGAGGGAAAAGTAACTCAGATGCTACACACTGAGTGGGAAATAGACTAAACAAAAAGACACTAAACAAACTAGCGAGCAAAAAACCAGCAACAATCACAGCCACCTCTGGAATGGCTCAGTACCCAAAGTTGCAATAATAAAATATCTAAAATGTCAAATTTTCAACAAAAAATATAAAACATGCAAAGAAACAGTAAAGTGTGACACATACACAGAAAAAAAGAAAGGCAGGCACTAGAGAGGTATTTAGGGCTGGCAGTGCTGCAGGACACCTAGGGGGCCGAGGGACACTCTGGGGAGGTGAGGAGAGCCCCAAGGTCTGGTTCACATGACCTGCCAGGGGCAGAAGAGGTGGGGTACATGCCAGCCTCCCATGGTGAACTTTCCTGGTATAGTGCCTATGGCACACAGACCTACCTGGAGAAGGGGCCATGACTTCCTGCCTGTTACCTGAGGCAGCTGCTGCTGAAGCTTCACTACCTCCAGAATCCTAGCTGCAGGAGACCCCATGATCCTCCGTGGACATGTTAGGTGGCAGGGAAAGCTGTTTAGAGTGGTGGCATGGACAAGACTCCAGGCTTTGTGGAGTCCAGAGGGTTTGGTGCAGGAATGGCTGCAGTGGAGCACAGCCACAGGTGCCTATCCCCTAAGGCTTGCCATGCTCCTCTAGGTGGCATTGGCCTTTGGTGACTGTCTGACCTGGACAGAGCAGCATGGTCTTGTCTGTGGAATGGGGCCAGTCTATCTGAAATCCCCCTATCTGAGCCTCTCCTGGAGCCCAAGCCTGGCTGCACCTGCCTACAGTGCAGACTCAAATGCCCCACCAGCATGATTCCTGGGGATTTTCATTATAGCTCCTTTGCTGATGGACCATGTCTAACTGTCAGAGAGCTCCAGCAGACTGGCTCCTACTGACATGCACCCGCCCATCCACAGACTCTGCTCACTGCAGCCATCCCCAGCAATTTTGCTGGTACACACTTCCCTATGGTTCCCTACTCCTTACTGCTGTGAATTTGTGCAGGCAGACCTTGCCTCCCCTGCCTTGTAGGCAAGCACACATGAACCTTGCCATTCCCACTGGCACTGGCATGAACATACGTGCATGGATGCCACAGCCCTGCCCTACACATGACAATGCTCTGTCCCCACCAGTACCTTGCCCCTGCCAACACATGCACAACCCTTTGTGTCACCACTGTTGCTGACATGCCCACATGAGCACAAATCCCACTGATACCACCCAGATGAAGTACTTTGATAGGCACTACCCATTTGAGTGTTATTGACAGTATACTGAGAACACCAAGGGCCCTTTTCCATAACAGCTTTCTAACCTTGAGGGGTCAGAGAACAAAGCTGGAGGCCTAGTACCAGCCCCAGAGTGATGAGCTGAGCCTTGGCCCCCAAAATGCTCGAGAAAGAAAACCTGTTGACTAAAATTACATTGTACTGTAATCAAACCCTTAAAGGCATCAAATAAAAGCAATAAATAAATAAATAAATAAATAAAACCCAACCAAAGGACAGCAACTTCAATGATTAAAGGAATATCATCCCACACAGATGAGAAACAACCAGTGCAAGAACTCTGGCAACTGAAAAAGCTGAAGTGTCTTATTACCTCCAAATGACTGTACCATTTCCCCAGCAATAGTTCTTAACCAGGCTGAAATTGCTGAAATGACAGATATAGAATTCAGAGTCTGGATAAAAACAGAGATTGAGATCATTGAGACTCAGGAGAAAGTTGAAACCCAATCCAAGCAATCTAAGGAATCCAATAAAATGATACAAGAGTTCAAAGGTGAAACAACCATTTAAAAAATAACTAAACTGATCTGATAGTGCTGAAAACTCACTACAAGAGTTTTATAGCACCATTTCAAGTGTTGTTAGCAGCAGAATAGATCAAGCTGAAGAAAGAATCTGAGCTTGAAAATTTGTTCTCTGAATAAACTCAGACAAGAATTTTTTAAAAAGTAAAAAATAAATAAATAAATAAAAGAACAAAACCTTCAAGAAATTTGAGATTATGTAAGAACACCAAATCTATGACTTACTGGAATCCCTGAAAGAAAGAGTGAGAAAGCAAGCAACTTCAAAAACATATCTGAAGATGTTGGCCTTAATAGCCAAAGTAATTCTCAGCAAAAGGAACAAAGCTGGAGGTATCAAATCACCTGTCTTTAAACTATACTACAAGGATACAGTAACTAAGACAGCAGGATATCGGTGCAAAAACAGACGTGTAGAACAATGGAACAGAATAAAGAGCCAATAAATAAAGCCACACACTTAAAATCACTGATCTTCACTGAAGTCAACAAAAATAGGCAATGGGGAAAAGACTCCCTATTCAATAAATTGTGCCAGGATAATTGAATAGCCATATACAGAAGATTGAAACTACACTCCTTCCTTATACCACATATAAAAATCAACTCAAGATGGATTAAATATTTAAATGTAAAAAATGAGACTATAAAAAAGCTAGAAGAAAACCTAGGAGATACCATTCTGGACATAGGCCTTGGCAAAGATTTCATGAAACCAGTTACAACAAAAATGGAAATTGACAAATGGGACCTAATTAAACTAAAAAAATTTGTGTACAACATAAGAAATTATCAACATAGTAAATAGACAACATACAGAATGAGCTAAAATATTTGCAAGCTATGTATCCAACAAAGGTCTAGTATGCAGAATCTATAGGGGACTTATACAATTAACAAGCAAAAAGCAACTCCATTAAAAAAATGGGAAAAGGGCACATATACTTTTCAAAGGAAAACATACATGCAGCCAACAAGCATATGAAAAGATGCCCAACATTACTAATAATTAGAGAAATGCAAATCAAAGCCACAAAAATATACCATCTCACACCAGTCAGAATGGTTATTATTGAGAAGTCAAAAAATAACAGATACTGGTGAGGCTGCAGAGAAAAAGTAAAGCTTATATTCTGCGGGTGGGAATGTAAATTCATTCAGCTGCTGTGGAAAGCAGTTTGGTGATTTCTCAAAGATCTTAAAATAGAAATACCATTCAACCAATCAGTCCCATTATTGGGTATACAACCAAAGGATTATAAATAATTCTACCATAAAGAAATATGCATGTTTATGGTTTTTTACAACACTGTTCACAATAGCAAATACATGGAATCAACCTAAATGCCCATGAATGATAGACTGGATAAAGGAAATGTCACACACACACACACATACACACACACACACACACACACACACACACACACACACACACACACAAAATGGAGTACTCTTCAGTCATACAAGTGAATGAGTTTATGTCTTTTGCACAACATAGATGGAGCTGGAGGCCATTATCCTAAGCAAACTAATGCAGGAATAGAAAACCAAATACCTCATGTGTTCACTTAAGAGTGGGAGCTAAACTTTCACTACACATGAACACAAAGAAGTGCCACACAAAGACAACAGGGCCTTGAGGATGGAGTGTGGGAAGAGGGCGAGGATCAAGGAACTATCTATCAGGTACTATGTTTATTACCTATCAGGTACTATGCTTATTACCTGGGTGATGAAATAATCTATACATGAGACCCCTGCAACATGTAATTCACCTATATTACAAACATGCACATGGACCTTGGAACCTAAAATTAAAGAAATGATAAATGCTCATGGTGATGGATATGCTAAATACTCTCACTTGATAATCACACATTTTATATATGTAACAAAATATCACATGGATACCTACACATGTACAAATATGAATCAATGAAAAATATACAATAACTGCCTATAAATAGTACAAAGTAATGATTTATTAGAAAAACTTTTAGAGCAGCTATAAAAATATGTTAAAATAACTAATGAAACCAATACTTAAAGAATTAAAGGAAGGTATGATAACAGTGTTTCATTCAATAAGAAAGATAATTAAACCTACAGACATTATTAACAAGAATAAAAATCTTGAATTAAAAGTATAGTCAATATTAAAATTCAATAGAGGGGATTAACAGTAGAATAGAGCTGACAAAAACAAATCAATGAATTAAAATACAGAATTGATAAAAATCATAGTCTAAAGAACAAAACAGAATAAGGAAAAATAAATGAGTCTTACAGAAATGTAAGACATCATTAAGAACACCAATATACATGTAATGAGAGTCAGAGGAGGAAAAAAAGTAGCACAAAAATATTTATGAACTAGTGGCTAGAAAATGTACTTTTATAAAAAAACTTTTAAGTTGAGGGTACAGGTGCAGGCTTGTTACATAGGTAAATTTGTGTTATGGGAGTTGCTGTACAGATTATTTCCAATTCGATGAGGACACTAATCTATAAATTCAATAAGCTTAACAATCTCCAAGTAGTATAAATGCAAAGAGGTGCACACCAGACACATTGTAGTCCAAATGTTGAAAATGAAAGGGAGAATTTTGAAGGTAGCAAGAGAAAAACTAAAAAGATTGACAGATTATACCTTATTAGAAATAATATGATCAAAAGGTAATGGGGTGACATATTCAATGTGGTGAACGTAAAAAATTAAAAATCAATGTTCTTATATTCAGCAATACTATCTTTTAAGATGCCAAATGTAAATCCAACCATAACAATAGTCACATTAAATATGAATGGATTGAACAATTCATCAACACCAGATATATGTTGGATAAAAACAACGATCCAACTATATGCTATCTGAGGGATACACACTTTAGATTCTCAAATACAAACAGACTAAAAGTAAAAGGACTGAAAAAGTGTTACAATACAAACAACAACCATAAAAGAGCTGGAATGAGTATAACAACATCAGACAAAATAGATGTTAGAAAAGAAATGTTACTAAAGAGGAGTATTTTATAATAACCAAGGGTCAATACATCAGGGAAATAATGACATCTATAAACATGTATGCACCTAACAGAGGCTGCATACACATGAAGCAAAAGCTGCCAGAAATAAAGATAAAACAATTTGACAATAACACATCGAGATCTCTCTCATAATTCAGTTTTTGCAGTTTGAATATAACGTACCAAGATGTGATTTTTTTTTTCCTGGACTCTTTGTTGCTTATATTTCTGAGTTTCCTTGATATGTGATTGGCACCTTTCACTAATTTTGGAAAATTCTCAACTGTTATTATTTCAAATAGCTGTTCTGCTCTGTTTTCTCTTCTCCTTCTGATATTTCAGTTATACCCAAGTTGCACCTTTTGAAATGGTCTCATAGTTATTAGATGTGTTTTCTGTTTTTTAAAAAAAATCTGTAAAAAATTTATTGAAAGTTTTTTTATACATAATAATTATACACATTTATGGGGTAATATGTGATATTTTGATTCTCTGACTTAATCACAACACATGCACAGCAACAGGGAGAGAATTGGAAGTTATTATATTAAGTGAAATATGTCAGATACAGAAGGATAAATATCACATGTTCTTACTCATACTTGGTAACTAAAAAAGATGACACCATGGAGGTAGAGAGTGGCATGATACTTATCACAGGCTGCAAAAAGTGGAGGATGGGGAGATGAAAAGAGGTTGGTTAATGGGTACAAATATACAGTTAGAAATAAGGAGTAAGTTGTGTTCAATAGCACAGTAGGGTGGCTACATTGACAATAATATATTGTATATTTCAAAATGCCCAAAAGATTTGAAATGTTCCTAATATAAACATTTGGAGGTTATGGATATCCTGAATACCCTGACTTAATAACAAAACATTGTATAAAATGATTACATACCAATGTTGATATGGTTGTTGTTTGTATTACATCACTTTTGCTGTCATTTTCCATTTATTTTGTTTTATATTTTATTTTATTATTTTAGATAGTGTTTTATTCTGTCACCCAAACTGGGTTGTAGGGGCATGATCATAACTCATTGCATTGTCAAACTCCTGGGCTCAAGTGATTCTCCTGCCTCAGCCTCTGGAGTAGCTAGAGCTATAGGCACACATCACCATGCCTAGCTAATTTTTAAATTTTTTTTTTTGTAGAGAGAGAGTCTTGCTTGCTATATTGCCCAGAATGGTCTCAAACTCCTGACCTCAAGCAATCCTCATGCCTCAGCCTCCCAAAGTGGTGGAATTACAGGTATTAGTCACTATGCCAGTCTCTGATTTTATTTTTTTTAATGGCTGAATATTATTCTCTTGTGTACATATATTACATTTTCTTTATCCATTTAACCATTGATAGATATTTAGATTGATTCCATATCTTTACTGGTGTGAATAGTGATGCAAGAAACATGGGAGTGCATATGTCTTTTTTCATATACTGATTTCCTTTCCTTTGAATAAAATACCCAGTGTTAAGATTGCTGGATCTTATCTGAATAGATATTTCTAAAGGGAGGCATACAAATGGCCAGCAAGTATATGAAATAATGCTCAACATCATGAATCATTAAGAAAACGCAAATCAAAATCACAATGAGGTATCATCTTATATCATTTAGGATGGCTATTCTCAAAAAGACAAAAACAAAACAAAACAAAACAACTGCTGGTGAGGATGTGGGAAAAGGGTACGTGTATATGCTTTTGTCAGGAATGTAAATTAGTATTGCTATTTTAAATAACAATGTAGAGGTTTTTCAAAAACTAAAAATAGAACTACCATATGATCTAGCAACCCCACTACTACTATTTTAAAATTATTTTCCTTCGTCTTTCATTTGGGAAGTTTCTGTTGACCTGTCTTCAATCTCACTAATTGTTTCCTTGGTCATGTGTAGTCTTCATTTCTGTTTCAGTGTTTTTGACATCTAGCATTTCCTTTAAATTCTTTTTTTTTTTTTTTTTTTTTTTTTTTTTGAAATGGAGTCTCGCTCTGTCACCCAAGCTGTAGTGCAGTGGAGATCTTGGCTCACTGCAACCTCCATCCCAGGTTAAAACAATTCTACGTGCTTCAGCCTCCGAGTAGTTGAGGTTTCAGGTGCGTGCCACCATGTCTGGCTAATTTTTTAATATTTTTAGTAGAGATGAGGTTTCACCATGTTGGCCAGGGTGGTCTTGAACTCCTGACCTCAAGTACTTCACCAGCATCGGCCTCCCAAAGTACTGGGATTACAGGCATGACCCACTGCACCTGGCTAAATTCTTTCTTGAGTTTCTACCATTCTGCCTCTATTACCCATTCTTCCTGCTGTTATCCTTTTTTTTTATTGGATTCCCTAACATATTAATCACATGATTCATATATTAATATTATTTTCAATTCCAAGTCTGACTCTTCCAAAGTTTGTATCTTTTCTCAATATAGTTCTGATACTTGCTTTATTACTTGAGACTCTGATTGTCTTTTTGCCTGATTTTTAATTTTTTGGTTGAAATATGGAAATGACATATCAGGTAATAGGAACTAAGGTAAACAGGACTTTAGTGAGAGGTTTTATGTTAATCTCACTCATAACTGGGTTGTTTTTAATGGTTACTATAACTGTGGGTCTCAGAAGCTCCAAACTCCTGTGTTATTCCACTTTCTCTTCTATTGTCTTCAGGCTTTCCAACAACTCTTCCTTAGATAGAGCCTACATTTTGCAGCTTCTTCTTCTGTAACCCACTATAATTATACTAAGACTCTACTGTGTGGTAATAAAGTGAAGAGGCTGGGAACTAGTGTATTCTATGATTAATTCTCAATCTTTTAATAAGTTCGTGTTTGGGGCTGTGATATTACCAAGCATTTCTTAATTTCCACCACTTTTACATGAGACAGAAAGGTTAGAGAGAGAGTGAGTCAGGGAAATGCTCTTCCACCAGGTGAGTTAAGGCTCTACTTAAGTATTTTCCCTGGAAGAATAGTCTTCTGTTATGAGGAATCCTCTGGACATATTTTACAATGGTTCATCTTCTCCTACCCTTGCCAGAGTCACGAAGGGGTATTTAATTTTCACTGTGACAGTCTGGTGGGATTCCTATAGACAAAACTCATTAAAGTGTGGAATGCCCCTAATACTGTATATGCCAGGCATTTCTTACTCTCATTACTAGTCCACATTCAGCCTCCAGTAATTGTTCCAAATTATAATTTTAGTGTTCTTACAAGTTTATGGCTCTAGTAGCTTCTGCTCCAGGTAAGCAGATCTCAGCTGTTACTCTTTAGTCCATCTCTCCAGATTTCAGTGACAGTTTGTCCAGTGACCCCATTTCTTTGATCAGTTTTTTAAAAAAAGTGGCTTATGCCTACGATCCCAGCACTGTAGGAGGTCCAGGGAGGTGGATCACAAGGTCAGGAGTTCAAGACCAGCCTGGCAAACATGGTGAAATGCTGTATCTACTAAAAATACAAAAATTAGCAAGGCGTGGTGGTGGGCACCTGTAATCCCAGCTACTCGGGAGGCTGAGCCAGAGAATTGCTTGAACCCAGGAGGCGGAGGCTGCAGTGAGCCGAGATCGCGCCACTGCACTCCAGCCTAGCAACAGAGCAAGATTCCATCTCAAAAAAAAAAAAAAGACTAATTTTCAGTTTATTTATAGGAATGATGAAGTCAGGCCTTTTACAGTTATAGCTGAAACTGGAAGTGTCTCCACAGTAAGAGTTTTTACTTTGAAAATGTGATCATCTCTTTACTTTTACATATTTACTAAATTTTAGCATTTGTTGAAATATTTAATATTTAATAAATATTTAATATTTAAATGATATACATTTTCTGAACTTTAAAATGTGATGTGTATCCAGGGCTACTGTACAAAGTTAGATTGCTGGGTGTCATAAATGTATAAATAGCAATTCATCTCTCTTCCATTTGATAAGCATTGAATTGTACTATTCACTGACTAAAATGGAGAAAAAGAAAATAGTTCTTGCTTTTGTATAGTGCTTAGAGCTCCATAAAACTGTCATTGTGTACCTACGGAGAATAGCATGCTAGTGATTTCGTTAACTTCACATGCATTTATTCCATGATGTACTTTGAATGGCATGGATAAAATAACACATTTGTGTGTGTGTGTTGCCATTTTGAATTATTTGATTATATTTATGTGATATATTAGCTGAAAATACAAAATTATGCTGTTATTTTATGTGCATTGCTTAATATAATGACATAATATACTAGCATCCAATGTCACTATGAAATAAATTACATTATCTCCCAAATTCATATGTTGAAGTCCTAACCCTTAATGTGACTGTATTGGAGAAAGGACTTTTAGGAGCTTATTAAAGTTAAATGAAATAATAAGGTTGGACTCTTAATCTAATAGGATTGGTGGCCTTATAAAAGCTGTTTTCAAGCTCATGTACCAAGAAAGTCTATCTGAGAACACAGCAAAAAGGTGGCCATCAACAACCTCAGGAGAAAGCCCTCACTAGCCACTGGCCCTACTGGCACCTTGAGCTGGGACTTCTACTGTTCAGAACTTTGAGAAATAAATTTCTATTATGTTAGCAACCTAGTCTATTGTATATTGTCATGGCAGCCTGAGCAGACTAATATAAATCTATATAACTTTAAAACCTCATACAATTCTAGCTGTGTCTTTGGGCTTTGGCCTCATGTGAGATGTATCATGATGAGAAAGACTGGATTTTATTCATGTAATTTGGGCAGTATGGCTAGTTTTTGAGTATGTCTAAATTATTTTGATCCAGAAATGATAATCCAATTTCCACAAAATCAGAATTCACTGAAAAATTAAACTTCTCAATATAAATTAATTCCAAATTTCTTTCACTCTAGTTTGTACCTTTGCAAGGTTAGATTTCTATTTATTAGAAATTAAGTCCTTCAAATAAGTTCAGTAAACTGGGAAGGACCTTAGAAAACAGTGAGTATTGCATTCTATCCCCAGCCCTGATATTAAGGAGCTAAAGTACTTCTAGAAATTTGTTCAACCATTCTGACCTCAGATTTGTTATCTGAATGACAAAATTCAGGGCCAGTTATCACATACATAATGTAATTGTTGATAATCTACATAAATTATATAACAGAAATACATATATACATATATACTATATATACATAATTATATTTACATGTTATATAACATAAATTATATATCATATGTAAAACACACGTATTTAGTAGGCTAAATAGTATATCCATGTCCTAATCCCTGTTACTTTATATGGGGAAATGAACTTTGCAGATTTGACTAAGTATCTTGATATGGAAGGATTTTTCTGGATTATATGCATGGGTCTTAAATGTAAACACAAGTGTCCTATAAATAGGAAACAGAGATATTTCAGTACAGAAGAGATTTTGGAGATGGAAAAAGAGATTGGAATGATGCGTATTGAAGATGGTGGCAGGAACCACAAGCCTAGAAGTATAGGTAACTACTAAAAGCTGGAAAAGGCAAGGTAACTATTCTCACCTTAAGCCTTGGGAAGGAACCAGCCCTGCCATCACCTTGACTTAGGTTTAGTGAAACTGATTTAGACTCCTGACCTCTGGAACTATAAGAGAATGTATAACTTAAGCCACTAAGTTTGGGGTAATTTGTTAAAGCAGCAATAGAAAATACAAAATATGTAGCCAAATCGTTATGTGTCAATTCTATATATCACCTTCAAATCTTTGTCTTTAATAATGTCTTATATACAATAGGTATTTGCTAAATGTTAGTTCCACATATCATCTTCAAATTCACAAGTGTATAACTTTGAAACTACAGTTATGTGATTTATCTTTTGAATACCATATGATGTTTAATTTATAAAAATTTAAACAGATAAAGAGGTAAAAATTATCATGGAGGAAAACTTATGTGTATTAGTCCATTTTCATGCTGCTAATAAAGACATACCCAAGATTGAGTAATTTATAAAAGTAAGAGGTTTAATTGATTCATGGTTCCACATGGCTGGGGACACCTCACAATCATGGCGGAAGGCAAAGGAGAAGAAAAAGGCACGTTTTACGTGGCAAAAGGCAAGAGAGCTTGTGCAGGGGAACTCCCCTTCATAAAACCATCAGATCTCACTATCAGGAGAACAGCATAGGAAAAATATGCCCCCATGATTCAATTACCTCCCATCAGGTCCCTTCCATGACATGTGGGAATCATGGGAGCTACAATTCAAGATGATATTTGGATCTGGACACGGCCAAACCATATTATTCTGCCCCTGGCCCCTCCCAAATCTCATGTCCTCACATTTCAAAACCAATAATGCCTACCCAGCAGTCCCCCAAAGTCTTAACTCATTTAAGCATTAATTAACTCAAAAGTCTGCGGTCCAAAGTCTCATCTGAGACAAGGCAAGTCCCTTCTGCCTATGAGCCTATAAAATCAAAAGCAAGTTAACTACTTCCTAGATGCAATGAGAGTACAGGCATTGGGTAAATACACCCATTCCAAATGGGAAAAACTGGCCAAAACAAAGCGGCTATAGGCCCCATGAAATTCAAAATTCCAGCAAGGCAGTTAAATCTTAAATGTCCAAAATAATCTCCTTTGACTCCATTCTCACATTCAGGTCACACTGATGGAAGAGGTGGGCTTCCATGGCATTGGGCAGCTTTACCCCTCTGGTTTTGCAGGGTACAGCTCCTTTCCTGGGCTGCTGTCATGGGCTGGTGTTGAGTGTCTGTAGCTTTTCTGTGCACAGGGTGCAAGCTGTTGGTGGATCCAGCATTCTAAGGTCTAGAGAACAGTAGCCCTCTTCTCACAGCTCCACTAGGCAATACCCCAGTGAGGACTCTGTGTGGGGACTTCACCCCACTTTTCCCTTCCATACTGCCCTAGCAGAGTTTCTCTATGAGGATCCTTCCCTTGCAGCAAACTTCTGGCTGGAAATCCAGGCATTTCCATACATCCTCTGAAATCCAGGCAAAGGTTCCCAAACCTCAATTACTGACTTCTGTGTATCCGTAGGCTCCACCCTACCTGGAAGCTGTCAAGGCCTGAGACTTGCACTCTCTGAAGCCACAGCCCTATCTGTACCTTGGCTCATTTTATCCATGGCTGGAGTGGCTGGGACACAGGAAACCAAGTCCTTAGGCTACACACAGCAGAAGGGCCTTGGATCTAGCTCAGGAAACCATTTTTCCCTTGTAGGCCTCCAGGCCTGTGATGGGAGGGGCTGACTTGAAGGTCTCTGACATGCCCTGGAGACATTTTCCTCATTATCTTGGTGATTACCATTTGGCTCTTTGTTACTTACACAAATTTCTATAGTTTGGTTTGAATTTCTCCTCAGAAAATAGGTGTTTCTTTTCTATTGCATTGTCAGGCTGCAAATTTTCCAAACGTTCATGCTCTGCTTTCTCTTGAACCCTTCACTGCTTAGAAGTTTCTTACCCCAGATACCTGAAATTATCTCAAGTTCAAAGTTCTACACATCTCTAGGGCAGGAGCAAAATACTGCCAGTCTCTTTGCATAGCAAGAGTGATCTTTACTCCAGTTCCCAACAAGTTCCTTATCTCTATCTGAGGCCACCTGAGCCTGGGCTTTATTGTCCATATCACTATCAGCATTTTGGTCAAAGCCATTCAATATATTTCCAGAAAGTTCCAAAAATTTCCACATCTTGTCTTCTTCTGAGCCCTCAAAACTGTTCAAACCTCTGCCTGTTAATCAGTTCTAAAGTTGCTTCCACAATTTCAGGTACCTTTACAGCAGCACCCCACTCTACCAGTACCAATTTACTGCATTAGTCTGTTCTTGTGCTACTTAAAAAACACATACCCAACACTGGGTAATTTATAAAGGAAAGAAGTTTAGCCGGGCGCAGTGGCTCAAGCCTGTAATCCCAGCACTTTGGGAGGCCGAGGCGGGTGGATCACGAGGTCAAGAGATCGAGACCGTCCTGGTCAATATGGTGAAACGCCGTCTCTACTAAAAATAAAAAAAAAAGTATCTGGGCATGGTGGCGTGTGCCTGTAATCCGAGCTACTCAGGAGGCTGAGGCAGGAGAATTGCCTGAACCCAGGAGGCGGAGGTTGCGTTGAGCCGAGATCGCGCCATTGCACTCCAGCCTGGGTAACAAGAGCGAAACTCCGTCTCAAAAAAAAAAAAAAAAAAAAAGAAGTTTAATGGACTCACAGTCCCACATGGATGGGGAGGCCTCACAATCATAGAAGGTAACTGAGGAACAAAGTCACATCTTACATAATGGCAGGCAAGAGCGCCTGCCATCTTTAAAATTCTGTTCCTCTAGAACCATTCCTGGTACCAAAATCTGTATTAGGGTTCTCTAGAGGGACAGGACTAATATGATAGATATGTATATGAAAGGGAGTTTATTAAGGAGTATTGACTCACACAATCAAAAGGTGAAGTTCCACAACAGCCTCTCTGCAAGCTGAGGAGCAGAAAAGCCAGCCTGACTTCCAAAACCTCAAAAGTAGGGAAGCTGACAGTGCAGCCTTCAGTCTGTGGCCAAAGAACCCCTGGCAAACCACTGGCATAGATCCAAGAGTCCAAACCTGAAGAACTTGGAGTCCGATGTTCAAGTGCAAGAAGCATCCAGCATGGGAGTAAGATGGAGGCCAGAAGATCTAACCCAGTCTAGTTCTTCCAGGTTCCTCTGCTGCTTTTTTCCTAGCAAGGCTGGCAGCTGATTAGATGGTGTCCTCCCAGATTGAGTGTGGGTCTGCCTCTCCCAGTCCACTGACTCAAATGTTTTTGTTTGTTTGTTTGTTTGTTTTGAGACGGAGTTTCGCTCTTGTTACCCAGGCTGGAGTGCAGTGGCACGATCTTGGCTCACCTCAACCTCCGCCTCCTGGGTTCAGGCAATTCTCCTGCCTCAGCCTCCTGAGTAGCTGGGATTACAGGCACGTGCCACCATGCCCAGCTAATTTTTGTATATTTATTAGAGACGGGGTTTCACCTTGTTGGCCATGATGGTCTCGCTCTCTTGACCTCGTGATCCACCTGCCTCGGCCTCCCAAAGTGCTGGGATTACAGGCGTGAGCCACCGCGCCCGGCCCTCAAATGTTAATCTGCTTTGACAACACCCTCATAGACACACCCAGGAATGATACTTTTCATCCTTCAGCCCAACTAAGTTGCACCTCTATATTAACCACCACATTATGCAAATTATTATAGTATCTTACAATTTCAACATGGTCAATGTCCCCAAAATATTTTCTTCTTTATCTTTACTCAGCATTTTGTCAATCTTGCAGAAACAAAAGTTTTAATATATTAAATATATTTAATATATATTAATATATTTTAAATTAATATTATTTAAATATTTATTTTAATATATTTTATTTATAAATTAAAATATTTAACTATATTTAATATATTTATTTTAATATATTGCCACAGTGTTGTTTTTATTGTTTCTATTTAATATAATATTAAATGGCTTTTTATTTTAATATACTGCTGCAATGTTGGCTATATGTATCTTTTAATATTTATAATTAGCAGTCAGATTCCCACTTTCAAGATTAAATGATAACTATGTGAAGCTTTCAGAGAATGGCATTCAGTGCAGTTTATAAATCATGGTCTCCATGTTTGATCTGCATTAAATTGTGACAAGATGCACTACTGTTATACATTGCATCACGATAGAAAATTGGCATAAGTAATTTTAATCCTGGAAGATTAAAATTTGAGGGAAAAGTGGAAAGTTATTTTAGGGAATTAGAGTTTGAGATCTGGATTTAAAATAAATTGGTTTTCAATTCCAGCCGTTCTAGTTATCGTCTATGTGGCAGGTTAAGCAAATTACTTAATATTTCTTGACCTTAGTTACCCCCTGTGAAAATGAGATAATGGAAGTAATTAGCCCTCAGGTTTTCCATACTGAGTCATTATATTCACAGTACACGGCACCAAGACTGGTCTTTGGCAACCCATAGCAAATAATACCTACTCTTCTATTTATAAAATTTAGAAATCAAACTTTATAAGCAAGCTGTTTGTAGCCAACATTTTTATAATCAAGCAGCTAATTTTGGAATATCTTCTTTCTCCTAAAAATCATATGGAGAAAATAAGGAGAAATTTTACAAATCACAACTTCAAATTATATTTTCATTAAAACTAGGAGACTGAAAAAATCAGCGGACTCTCAGTTGTATATACAATCCATCAAAGGTGAAGCTACGTGGGAAGCATGATATTGAGGGGACTACGGGGAAGGACAAGATGGGCAGAGAAGTTTTAAGGGCTAGTGTGTCCATTCCTCTCCAGCCAATAGTTGCTTCCCAAATGAGAACATTTCACTGAGAGGGAACCAATGTGAGCATAACTGAGAATGAACACCTCAAGATCACTGGAGAAGGAAAAGAGAAGTAAGGCTCAGAAGCCCACAGGTGGCAGATAGCAACATGTTCCAGTAAAAAGAGTTTCTAAGAAGGCATTATGGTGGAAATAAGGCTGTGATGGGAACTCAGCGATCCAGGATGGCAGAGGAAGTTCACCTGAGCCAGGCTGTCCTCTAAGAGCCAGAGCAAAATTGGCTACAGAAAGGACAATACCTTAAGATATTCACTGTGGGGACAGAGGAGGGAACAGGGAGCTGCAAAACTTGGAATACTACCCTAGCATACCGTGTATCTTCCATCCCATCCTCCTATTAGTAGTCTAGAAAAATCCATCCCTTTTAAATACAAGTAACAAGAAATGAGAAAGCTTTGCCTACACACAAGAATACTATAAGATAAACAATGAACAAAAGCAACATATATTTCTACAGAAAAGGAGTAAAACCTAACTGGAAATGATTTCCACAAAGCAGATGAAAATTGTAACTTAACATTATAAATATAATGAAAACAACAAACAGAAAACTTACAGAATCAAATCCTTGAAAGAGCAATAATAGTTATGCAGGAATATTACAAAGCATAAATCTAAGAACTCAAGAAAAGGTGACCAGAAAACAGGAAGTGTTGGCCTGAAAACAGAAAGCACGCTAAGGGATATAGAGGAAATAAATAAAAAGCAATGTCTACAGAAACATGAGTTAAAAAAGAGATTCAAAACTAAAATTATTTCTTGTAGAAATTGATGATCTCATATATGTGGGTAAAATGTAGATAAGCCTACAACATCTGGTCACTCTGGTAAACAATTAAGTTATTAAATAATATTTGAATCATATCAAATCAACTAGAGAAGGATTGCATCTTCCCCCAAATGGGACACTGAGAATGAATAATAACTGCAAATATACTCATAAGTATTTCATAATACATACACACGTTCACACACACACACACACACACGATCACCACATTCATTGGTCAACTTGGGAGATGCAAAAAAATTCATTTCTTTGAAAATAGAAGTATTTAGTGTTTTTCTTACTTTTCCAGCACAAATGTTATCTTAAGGTATTTCTTTATAGCAGCATTCTAGGTAGTAAGTGAAGAAATAATAATAGAATTAAAATATCTTTTTGTAACTATAATTGGAAAAAAATAATGCCTATCACTGGCTGTCACCATAACAAAAAATCCACCAGATAATTTGGGTCTTCTAGCAAAAGTGTGCAATACCATTTATGAAGCGGCTTTGCTAAAAGTGCAAATCAGGATACAATGGAAACTCTATATCTAATCAACAATTTACATAAAACACAAGAGAGTGCAGAGCATGTTAAACTAAATAAGAGGGATGCAATTAGTCAAATCCAGATTGAGTAAAATACTACAAAGCAAACAATTTTTTTTTCCACAAAAATAGCCAGAAAACAAGAGTGGCATTCTCTTGATAAAAAGAAAGTCAAAAGATATAAACTTGCTAAGTACAGGTATTTTTGGAAATATAATTCAAACAAACCATAACAAAACATTTATAAATAACTGAGGAAGTTTAAACATTGACTAGGTATTGAATAATATTAAAATATTATGCTTAATGTTTATTATTGATAATGATATTCTTGTTTTTCAAGATCTTTTTCATTGAGAGATACATTCAGAAATATCTATAGATGAAAAATATGATGACAGGGATCTGCTTCAAAGTAATTCGAAGGGTACCAGGGAATAGGGTGTGTATTAGTCCGTTCATTCTCACATTGCTATGAAGAAATACCTGACACTCGGTAAGTTATAGAGGAAAGAATTTTAATTGACTCACAGTTCCACATGGCTTGGGTGGCTGCAGGAAACCTACAGTCGTGGCAGAAGGCAAACAATAAACATGCACTTTCTTCAGAAGGCCGCAGGACAGAGTGAGTTCAAGCAAGAGAAACGCCAAACTCTTATAAAACCATCAGATCTCAGGAGACTCACTGATTATCAGGAGAACAGCCTGGGGGAAACTGACCACATGATCTGATTGCTTACAACCTGGTTCTGCCCTTGACACCTGAAGATTACAATTGGAGATGAGAGTCTGGGTGAGGACACAGCCAAACTCTATCAGAGTGTTTGTTAACAAAATAGCTGGGTGATTAGCTGTAACAACTGAAGCTCATTATAGTATTTCACAAAATTTTAACATTTTTCTTAAAATTATTAAAATTTTTCTATATTAACTAACAAAAGGAATACTCCTGAAAGATATTTATTGTAGGAATTATATAGAAGTTTTCTTTAGGTTAGGGAAATTCTATATATTCCTAATTTACAAGGTTTTTATTATAAAGTTGTGTTGAATTTTGTAAAAAAAAATGATCTCTGCTTCTGTAGAGATATTAAAACTTTCATGTTTTAAGCTATTTATGTGGATTCTATATATTTCCATGTCTTTTATATTTTTCTTATAGAGTTGTTTAATCATCTCCCAAAGATTAAGGATAAACCATCCTAAAAGGAGCAAGAGAAAAGAAACTAATAACATACAATGGAGCTCCAATACATCCAGCAGCAGACTTTTCAGTGAAAATTTTACAGATCCAGAATTGCTGTCCAAAATCTAAGGCCAGAAATTGGGGACCCCAAGAACCAGCTTGGTGCTCTACCCGTGTCACCAAACTCGTATCTAATGTGCAAGACAAATCCCTTTACTTTTCATCTTCTTTTCTGAAGAATATGGAGTCTCTCACCATAACCACCACAGCTGGGAATGTGCTGGTTCTCATTTGATGCCAGTACATCTCAGGGTCTCACCTAAGGTCCATAGTGTACTACCTGGCTATAGGTGGGTATTTAGCACTGGTACTGAAGCAAAGCTCAGTACTAGGACTCTTGTAGCAAATGCAGTTCTTGTGGCCTAGACTCCCTTTCAAGTTTACTTAGGGCCTGAGAGCTTTAGCCTGCAGTAGCAAGGCTTGCCAGAACTCATGTTCTAACAGCTGGGATGGGCAATTTCTCTCTGGCTAAGGCTGGTCTAAATGCTCCCTCTATGGGCAGGTATCAGCTGAGTTCAACCTGGTTTTGCTTATGTGCTCTGACAGGGAGGTACTGAGTTCATTGCAAAGTCTCAAAATTGTGTGCTCTCCCCGTCCCTATCCCAGTGATAGATTCTCTTTTCATGCTACGCATTCACTGCTGGTGGATGAGGGAGAGGTGGCACTGGCAACTTAAGACTGTTTTCTGCCCTCTTAAAGTGCCTCTTTTAGCCATATGAAGTTGAATGCAGGTACTGTGAGAGCTCACCTGATTTTTGCTTCTTATGAAAGTGTTTTTTGTCTGTAGATAGTTGTTAAATTTGGTATTCCTGGGAGGAGGGATCTTCTGTGAATCCTTCTGTTTGGGCATCTTGCTCTGCCCCATCTCCTATATATTTTTCAAGGTTGAGTTATTCTTGATGCCTGAGAGAAACACCCTATCCTCACCCTACTCGCAGAATTCCTACAAAACTATAGAAATTAGGCAGAAAAAGGTTTAATATGTGACTAATTAGAGAGCTCAAGGAAGATCAAGACAATGCAACAAAATAAATATTCAAGACTATAATTTTAAAAAATGCTCTTAAAAAGATTTAAATATACACTAAGGCAACACCATGCACCTATGGAAATGATCCAGAACAATAAATTTTAAGACATATCTTTAGAAAACTATCGAACTTTAAAAATGAAGAAAGAATTTTTATGACCACTTAGATAAAATGCAAAGGTAACAAAAATTGGGTTGGCATCATCTTTTTTTTCTCAGTAGCATCATTAAATGACAGAAAACATTCAAGTTATTTCTAAGGGAAAATGTGAACCAATGGTTGTGTATCCAGGCAAGTTGACCTTCAAATCCGAAGAGAATAGACAAAGAATTTTAAGATTTTAAGAACTAAGATGATACAATTTCCACGTGCCTTTTCTGAGTAAAAACTTGCAGTATAAACTTTAGCTAACTGGAGATGATTAGGAAAATTTTAGCAAAGTCTGTTGACAAGTATACATACATACATACATATATACACAAAATTAAGACAACAGTATGAAAATCATGTCAGAATATTTAAATATTATATGTTTTGAAATTAGGTATGGTACAATTAAAATGGGATAGAAAAGGAGAGAAAAGTAGAATAAACCTACAGATGACCTCATGTGTAAGAGCTCTAAATCAAAAGATAAAATATTATGTTGACAAATCAAATAATAACGTGCAACCCTAGGAGATTCATAGAATTCCATAGATTATCTGACAGATACTACTGTGTTAAAGGCATTAAATGCAGCCATTCACCAATGTGGTTTCCTAAAAATACAATATTGAAAGAGTGATTTTAAGTTATATTAATAATCACAGGTGGCCGGGCGCGGTGGCTCAAGCCTGTAATCCCAGCACTTTGGGAGGCTGAGGCGAGTGGATCACGAGGCCAAGAGATCTAGAACATCCTGGTCAACATGGTGAAACCCCGTCTCTACTAAAAATACAAAAATTAGCTGGGCATGGTGGCGCGTGCCTGTAATCCCAGCTACTCAGGAGGCTGAGGCAGGAGAATTGCCTGAACCCAGGAGGCGGAGGTTGCGGTGAGCCGAGATCGCGCCATTGCACTCCAGCCTGGGTAACAAGAGCGAAACTCCGTCTCAAAAAAAAAAAATAATAATAATCATCATCATCATCATCATCACAGGTAAAGATACAAAAGACCATGTGCTAACATGACTTTTTTTTTTTTTATACTAATTATGTGATTTTAGGCAAGTAACCTATTTTTTAGTTTTCAAGTAGTCCATTTTGGAAGACCACAGAGGTAAAATGCCATTCTTATCACATCATATATAAAGCAAATACAGTCAACATGACTTATCACTGTTGTTGCTGATCTTAAATCACCTGGCTGAGGTACTTTTTAACAGGTTTCTCTACCGGATAGTTACTCTTTTTCTCACCTTGTCATACAGTATTCTTTGCAATGAAGTGACTATGCGCATACCACACTTAAGGAATGGAAGTTATTTTTCACTTTTCTGAGGCCAGAAAAAAATATATTTTTTAATATATTTATTTTATATATTTTTATATATGCATGTTTATATATTTATTATACATATATATATTTATATATACATGTTTCAGTATGCCAATTGCATTTTTCAGCTCCAGAATTTCTACATTTATATATATATAAAATTTGGGGAGAAAAGGCAAATCTTCCATGCAGAGGAATTTCAAATAATTTGTGTGTAACATATATATATGTATATACGTGTGTGTATATATATGCATATATGTTTGTATATATGTTCTAGTTTTAGTGTATCTATTTCTATTTTTATCTTATTGTACTAAGTCTTGAAAAGTTACTTTTCTTATTACATTTTATTGGTTCATCATTTAGTCTTTCTACTTAGGATAAGAGTAGTTTACACACCACAGTTACAGAGTTATAGTATTCTGTTTTATGTGTACTTATTATTACCAGTGAGATTTGTACCTTCAGGTAATTACTTATTGCTCATTAATGTCCTTTATATGTATATATACACACAGATATAAAAAATGGATACAAAAAAGGGTTAAATGTATGGGAGTATTTGTTAAAATTCTGATACAGCTCGATATGTACAATGGAATAGAATGATGAAGTGAATGGATGGTGAATAATGGGAATCAGATTTCTCACTACTGGAGTGGGAGTTTACAAATAGGCAAAGGGAGGAGCTATAGTTCCAGATGTCAGTATAAATTTATGTTTAGTGTATTATAGATACAGATGGCTACATACAGAAATATGGATATATGTACACATAATGATTACTATACACATATATATTTCTTTTGTATTATCAGCTGAGAGAGCATAGAAGTAACTATACCCCAGTAGCAATGAGCACACCTAGGTCCTGGATCCAGATTTCTAATACCATACTTCAATAAAAGGACCAAAGTCTCCTTAGAGAAATGGTTGGTATTAGGATTGAAGTGGAGAATATACGAGATGAGCCTGGAGTATCTCATGGTGCTAGAAACCAAGGAAGAAGTGTCTCTCTCTCTCTCTCTCTCTCTCTCTCTCTCTCTCTCTCACACACACACACACACACACACACACACACACACACACACACAGAAAATAATGGGGGCATGTCAGAGGGATACAGACACAGGAGCTAACTGAAAGAGCTCCCAATGCCAAAGAAGGAACAATATGGGTAATTGGATCATACATCAAAGGAGAAAATAAATATCCCAGGGTCCATACTAATGTAAATAATTGAATACATAAATAATTTGGGGAGAAAAGACAAATATCCCATGCAGGACAATTACAAATAATTTGTGAGTGTGTATATACACATATATGTGTGTATATATATGTGCATGTGTGTATGTGTATATGTGTGTATACACATGTGTATATATATGTGCATATGTAGCCATCTGTATCTATAATAAGCTAAATGTAAATTTATACTGATATCTCAAACTATAATCCCTTACCACACGGATCATTCTAGCTTCCTCCTTTTATTTATAAACACCAACTCCAATCGTGAGAAACCTGATTCTCACTATCTACCATCCATTCATTTAATTGTTCAATTCTAGTGTACATATATAGATTTATCAGAAGTTTTAACACATACTACCATACATTTAACCCTTTTTGTTAACAATTTTTTCAAGATTATCTATGTAAAGTCTTTCACATCATGGTCTGATAACAGGTGATATTCAATTAGTGATAGCTGCGGTTGGAGTTTGAAATACTCTAGTAGTCTTGAGTCAAAGTTCTAGTGAAAACAAGTCTCAGAGCAGACTCTCTCATGCATACTTTCATTACCATTTTTTCCCCTGTAATTAGTGAGCAGCCACAAGACAATTCCTGTTCCCTTCACTGTGAGCTCTCCTTGAGGTCACACCTCACTGCCTTTTTAGGTGCTTGTACCTCTGTGCTGCAGGGTACAGCCCTCAAGACAGGCATGACAGTGTTCCAGGGGGCTTCTGTCATGCCGAGAGCCTGCTCAGGCATCCAGAAATCTTCCTGTCAATGCCTGGCACCAGCTTAATTTGGGAACCACTCTTAAGAGCATGGAATTGGGCTTTGCAAGACTGATCCTCCAGGGAGGTTGAGCATCTCCACATTCTCATATCTTGAGTACCAATGATGTCATCAGCAGAATCCCACCTGTGACTCACAGTGTGCTGTTTGGCAAAGCTTCTGGCATTGGCTGAGTTGCAGATAGCAGAAGCACTCTCAGCAGCTCCCACTGGCCTGCCTGTGGCAGTTAGATTCTGGCTTAGCATCCCTGGAGTGTGATGGTCAGGGCCACAAATGCACTGGGATAGGACTTAAGCTCCGAATCCCCTGCTTGTGATCATGCCACCCAGACTAAAGGACAGTCCGTTTCCCTCATTCCCTGTAGTTATGTTCTATGGAGTTGCTGTAAACACTGTATTAGCAAACCAATGCTCCTAGTGAAAATACAGAGTTAGGTTCCTGCAAGCCTCTAGTCACAACATTTCCTCAATGGATCCAATACATAGCTTTGTTTTATGAGTGTTTCCACCTACTTAAAAAAGAAGACAACTTATTTCCTATATAGAGTTGATTCATTTACCATGAAGTCATGGCAAACAGCAGTTTGGAGGAAGTTTGTCTAACACTTCTAGTTTTCTCTGTAAGGTGCATCCGAGCTTTCCCAGGCCTAGGAACAATAGCCAGCACCTCAGCACCATATTCAAGGGCCATTTTCTTTTCTTTTTTTTTTTTTTATTGCGTTTTAGGTTTTGGGATACATGTGAAGAACATGCAAGATTGTTGCATAGGTACACACATGGCAGTGTGATTTGCTGCCTTTCTCCCCATCACCTATATCTGGCATTTCTCCCCATGCTGTCTCTCCCCAACTTCCCAACCCCCACTGTCCCTCCCCTATTTCCCCCCAACAGACCCCAGTGTGTAGTGCTCCCTTCCCTGTGTCCATGTGTTCTCATTGTTCAACATCCGCCTATGAGTGAGAACATGCGGTGTTTGATTTTCTGCTCTTGTGTGAGTTTGCTGAGAATGATGGTTTCATCTGGAGACAACAGATGCTGGAGAGGATGTGGAGAAATAGGAACACTTTTACACTGTTGGGGGGAATGTAAATTAGTTCAACCATTGTGGAAGACAGTGTGGCAATTCCTCAAGGACCTAGAAACGGAAATTCCACTTGACCCAGCAATCCCATTACTGGGTATATATCCAAAGGATTATAAATTGTTCTACTATAAGGACACATGCACACAAATGTTCATTGTAGCACAGCTTATAATAGCAAAGACCTGGAACCAATCCAAATGCCCATCAATGATAGACTGGACAGGGAAAATGTGGCACATATACACCATGGAATACTATGCAGCCATCAAAAATGATGAGTTTGTGTCCTTTGCTGGAGGGCCATTTTCAATAGCAAAATTACCATTAAAAAGCACAAAAATGTAAAAAAAAGAAAGAAAGAAAAAAAAAACAAGTCACTGAATGAACTGCAAAAAGGATACTCATTTATAGTCTGAGAGCCAAAACAAGAAGGGAGAATGGGAGCTTGTTCTACCTCATCTGAGAGTGGGCGCTTTTGATAACTCACATTTTTTTTTGCCACACTATGCATGTCTGTGAATGGATGGAAAGGACCATGAATGCTGATGTGGGGGTTACAAACAAATTTTAGAGAATAGGCCAATTCACAAATATGGAATTCATAAATAATGAAGATAGGCTTTACTAAAATAATGAAAGACATTAGAGCAGTGGAGAAGAGGGCTCAGAAAGAGCTGTCAGAATAAATGAAGACATTTTTCTCTCCATAAGTCCAGTCTTATGAGTAATGGGAGCCTGACTAATGGCAAATACATCCCTTACAGGAAAAGAGCAAGGGTGTCACAAATTCTGAATAAGAGAACAAGTTATAGAGCAAGATATGCCACAGTGAGGATGGGCGACATTATAAACATAGAAAACAAGTTATCTGAGTGGGTTTGACACCCTATGGAGATGTGATTGCCTTTTTTCTGTCCTGCTTACTCTCAGGTTTTTTTGCTCATGTTCTGACTGCACTTGGCATGCTGAAATCCTAATGAGGTCCAAGATGGTTTATTACTAAACTACTTTCAGATTAGATGGCATAACCTACCTACATACTACAATGCTTGCATATACGTCTGTTTCACTGGGAGCCAATCAAAATACAATGAACCAGTGTTTTTGTAGTAGCATAGGAGAAAATGTCACTATTTCCTAATGGACGAAATTAAAGGTAAACATGTCACCAAGTCAAACTCTGAGCAAGTTTAAGCCAGGTAAAGGGCTTTCTAGGGCCCTGCAGACACTACATTCTACATATCCCTGAGGTCACAGAGGTCCTCTAATTACAATTCTAGTGATATCTAGTGACAGAAGTTTCATGGCATTCAGGCAATTTAGGGAAGAATCAGCCAGATGATATGGAAGCACTCATGATGAGATGCCTGGAGCTGAGGTAACACCCAGCTGTGATTTTATTTCCCTCTGTTTGGATAATACAATTAATTCTTATTGCATTCGCTGAAATAGACTGCCAAAGAAATGGCCAGTTTGAAAGAACACATGTTAAAAAAAATCAACATTCCAGGACTCATATTGTGATCAATTCAGCAACAAGAACATATTTCTGAATAGCCAGAATAAAACAGCACTAAGTCAAGGAGAGAAGATTTGGTCTTGCCAGATTGTGGCCTCATCTCACACAAACACACAAAACTGTGCAAACGAGGATGGGGATGAGACTTGCGTTGCAAAATTCTGAATTTCTAAGTAATGACAAATGCAAGCACCATACACTCCCGCTGCAGCCACCAATCTTTCACTAGCTTCCAATTATTTCTGTTTTCTCCCTTCTGCCTTTCCTCTTGTGGAAGTTTTCCACTTGTACAAAGTAAGAAGAAGCCAGATTGGTTTCATTTTAAAATTTCACTATTAGTTAATATATATGCTCCTCAGACAATGGATTTGGCTCATAAATGAAAAGTTGATCATATTTCCAACAATATGAATGTAATTACTCAAAATGAAGAATGCTGCTATTGTCATATTTCTGACAAAACTGTTAGTAAATATTACATAGATGATTTCTGCAATAGGGTCTGCTCCTTTGTTTTCTTTTCTTGATCAAACGTTGAACAAATATTCATTACATTCTGTAATTGTATTCATTGAAACAGACTGCCAAAGAAATGGTCAGATAGGATATAAAGTGCTAAGGAAACAATGACAAATAATGCATTCATAGCTTACTAAGAAAGACAGATTAATACACTATAATGGTATAGAGAAAGTGCAGTACTAAAAGTTAAGTGTAAGGTACTATAAAATCATATAAGAGGGACACTAGTCTGGAGGGGCATGATCAGAAAAATCTTTGCAGAGGAAGCAGATAAACTGAGATATGAATGATATTAAGGTGTTAGACAGATCAAGGGGATGGGTGCTTATCCAGATTGGTGAAGGTATATCATACAAAGGGACAGCTTTCCTGAAGAAATTAAAAGTGGGGGAGACAAGCACAGGACAATAAACGTTGTTCTGTGTGTGTTTGCTTTGTTTTGTTTTTTTGAGACGGAGTCTCACTCTCCTCACTCTGTCACCAGGCTGGAGTGCAGTGGTGCAATCTCGGCTCACTGCAATCTCTGCCGCCTGGGTTCAAGCAATTATCCTACTTCCGCCTCCCAAGTACCTGGGACTACAGGCATGCTCAAACATGCCCAGCTAATTTTTTTAATTTTAGTAGAGACGAGTTTCACCATGTTGGCCAGGATAGTCTCAATCTCTTGACCTAAGGCCCACCTTGGCCTCCCAAAGTGCTGGGATTAGAGGTGTGAGGCACTGAAGCTGGCCCAGGACAGGGAATTTTTGAGATAGGGCAAGACAGTATATGGCCATGCAAGCCATGTCAGGGAATTTGAACTTTTACAGAAGAACAATGATGACTCTATTAAAGAAAGTAATGTAGTTGGACTTGCATTTTAGAAAGATCACTCTGACAGCAATATTTATTTTAACATGTCACTTCTGTCACGCTAAAGCTTTCAGTTGAGTGGATTCTGTGCAGAATTTAGGCAGAGACAGAGATGAAAAATTCAGGATTTGCCATGGTAATTCACCTCATCAATTTCATCTACTTCTAAAGCATATCCAGTAGCATTAATATAGGAGATTCCCAGAACAAATACTGGCTACTTATATCTTAATACAAGCAAAGTGATGGAGGGGCCTTAGTTTAAGGCACCCTTTCATTATTTCTTTATTTTATTAAATCTTCTGCCACCTGGTCCTCCTGTATTAATTTTTTCATCATATTTTTTCCAGATGATATAACTTTTAATTGTTCCATATATGGCAACAATGTCATGCTTTCTGATCATGGAAAGTATTCTTTTCTGATTTTTCCTATGGAAAAATGTGGAAGAGAAAAAACAAAATGTGAACAATTAGCAGAAATTTTGATGATCTCTATACTGTCACTCAAAAACTTTCTCACTTAGCTATTCCTGTATTTCAAGTTATCTGCCAGAAAGTTATGCATATCCCATGTAAACAGTTATCTACAAATGCAGTTTAGAACTTTGTTGAGCTGAATTTGAAAAGCTAGAATTTACATTTTTGAGTTGATATAATCTAACTATGATGGAACTGGTTAATGGATTCACTGAAAAAATGTATAAAGGGATCTGTAGTGTGGTGATTTACTTATTCCTTTTTAAAAATATGATTAAATATGACTCACTAAGGAAGAGGTTAAAAATGTGACATGTAGAGGGTCATTTCTTCTCTTATAGTATATTATAATTCTGGCAAGGTAGTTACAGATCACAGCTGCCTAATTTGCCCTCTTAAGTTGGTGGAGGCAGACAGTGGGTCAACAGAAGGAAAGTTTCTATGGAAGGAATCTCAGAACAAGCTTCACACTATTTGACTCTAACATATTATTTCCTTTTTATGATTAACAACTAAAAAATTATATATTACATTTAAAAATCATTAGAAACCACATTTTAGAGTGATACTAATGCATATTTATTCTGTCACTGAGGATAGTGGCTTCCTACTACTAAAAAATATTATTCATCCTTTCTTGTTATTTCATTTCTTTGATGCTTGAGTTAGTGCTTCCTGATTCTACTTACTGCTCCCCTGAGCGGAACTGAGAAGACTCTTGTTGTAATCTGACTCCATGTTCTAGCTAGAGATTATTAAGAGGAGGCTACAGGGATCAAATAATTCTACTTTGTTTATTAGATGGGAAGGAGCAGGAAATTGTCAGAGTGGTAGCAGGACCTCTTAAGGCTGGAATAATTAGTAGAAACCAAAAAAAAAAAAGACATTATGTGTCAGCCAGGACAAGAGTAGTTGTAAAGATAAAAGCAACAATCGTAACAAAGTAGAGCTGGTACCTATTTGGTATAGGGAAATCCAAAAACAGACTGGAAACAGAAGAGGCCACAGATCTGCTATGAACAAGTGGGTCATTCACCACTGTGTATTGAGAAAATAATGGTGGAGTGAAAGATCCCCCATGATGAAATAAAGCTGAAAGAAGACAGTAAGAGAATTTCAGTCATTTATTCTCCTAGAATTTCTCGTTTTTCTTTCTTTGATGAAACAACTTGAAGGTATAACTCTTCTTTCCTTATTTAACTGACAAAAATTATAAATTTCTATCATGTACATGTTGTTTTCAAATATATATACACTGTGTTATGGCAAAATTGGCCTAATTAACATTCAAATTACCTCTCATAATTTGTGTTTTGACATGAGAACACTTAAAATCTACTCTCAGCAATTTTCAATAATACATTGTTTTTAACTGTAGTCACCATGGTGCACAATATATCTCTTGAACTTAATTGTTCTGATCTAACTGAATTTTTGTTTCCTTTGACCAACATCTGCCCTACCCTCTCCCTCCCCAATCACCTGGTAACCAACATTTATAGTCTTTATTTCTGTAACTTCACTGTTTTAGATTCCACATGTAAGTGAGATCATTCAGTATTTGTCTTTCTGTGCTTGGTTTATTTCATTGAACATGTCTTCCTGGTCCATCCATGATGTTGCCAGTGAGAGAATTTCCTTCTTCTTGAAGGCTGAATAGTATTCCATTGTGTACATATACACATTTTTTTCTCTATTCATTTGTGATGGACACTTAGGTTGATTCCTTGACTATTGTGAATAATGCTGCAATGAACATGGAAATGCTGATATCTCTTCAGTATACTTATTTCATTTCCTTTAGATCTATACACAGCAGTGGGATTGCTGGATCATATGGTAGTTTTTAGTATTTGAGGAATCTCCATACTCTCTTCTATAGTGACTGTACTAATTTATCTTCCCACCAGCAGTGTGCAAAGATTCCCTTTCCTCCACATCCTATCACTTATTATCTTCTGTTATTTTGATGATAGCCATCCTAAGAGGTCTGAGGCGACATGGCAATGTAGTATTAATTTGCATTTCTCTGATGATTAGTGATGTTGACCATTTTTTCATGTATCTGTTGGCCATTTGTATGCTTCCCTTTAAAAAATGCCTATTCAAATTTTTTAACCATTGTTTTAATTGGGTTGTTTTATTTTCATGTTTTTTGAAATCCTTATATATTTTGGATATTAGCCTTTTATTAGATATATGGTTTAAAAATATTTTCTCCTATTCTGTAGGTTGTCTCTTCACTTTTTTGTTTTTTGTTTGTTTGTTTTGGCTATGGAGTACCTTTTTTGTTTGATGTAGTCCTATTTGTCTATTTTTGCTTTTGTTGCCTGTGCTTCTGGGTTCATAATCAAAAAAACAATTGCCTAGACCAATGTCACAGAGTTTTTTTTCCCTTATATTTTCTTCTAGTAGTTTTACAGTTTCAAGGCTTATATTTAAATCTTTCATTTTCTCATTTTTCCAGCTTATGGGTCAGTGGAGGGACTGCTTCTTTGAGCCCTCACTCTGCCATTTTTTTCAACTTTTATATATTCAGATTTACTTTCCTGAAATACTTTAATGAGAATGCCTCATTTGCTGAAACAATAATCAGTTACTCACAAATTGTGCCTATCTTCTTTTAGCTGACAATCAAATCTTAACAGTTATAAAACAGAATTTCTTCTTGCTACTCTGGTGAAAGAATCTGATAATCCAGCTAGACTCAAATACTCATTATTCTATGATGACACATTGTTCTTACTGTATTAATTTCTATTTTTTATGTTGTTTACCTTGTCTAGAATTCAATCCTTATCATTCCTTTATTAGTATTTGCCCATCTTTAATGCTGATTAGCCTCCTCCACCTTGTTGGCTTACCTGCTCAATCCAGTTCTTCTTAAGGTATGACTTAATTTCTGCCATTTTGTGAGTCCTACCACATACTGTCATATAGAATCAATTCCTTTTGTTTCTTTCTGATCATATTCTTGGGGGACACTGATCTTGAGAGTAAAAAGGAGCTAAAGTATTCATTGCTTTATGTCTTCCAGTTTACACTCATAATACTTTGACTAAAAATTTAGTCTTCCATTTTCACATCTAAATTTGTGATTAATATTACATTCATCCAAGTGACCTAATATTTTGAATATGTACCCAAGGGATTATAACATTCCATTATAAAGACACATGCACATGTATGTTTATTGTGGCACTGCTCACAATAGCAAAGACTTGGAACCAACCCAAATGCTTATCAATGACAGACTGGATAAAGAAAATGTGACACATATACACAATGGAATACTATGCAGCCACAAAAAAGGATGAGTTCATGTCCTTTGCAGGGACATGGATAAAGCTAGAAACCATCATTTTCAGCAAACTGACACAAGAACGGAAAACCAGATACCACATGTTCTCACTCATAAATGGATGTTGAACAATGAGAAAACATGGGCACAGGAAAGGGAATATCACACTGTGGGGCCTGTCAGGGTGTTGGGGGCTAGGGGAGGGGTAGCGGGGAATAGAAGGGGGATGGGAAGGGATAGCATTAGGAGAAATAATTAATGTAGATGACAGGGTGATGGATGCAGCAAAACAACATGGCACATGTATACCTATGTAACAAGCCTGCACAATCTGTACATGTATCCCAGAACTTAAAGTATAATAAAAAATATACATATTTTGAATATGTGGTTCTCTCATTAAGTGAAGAATTGGGATGTATATTACAGGCTTCTTGCAGAACAAAAACAAATTGCTGTGTCACCCATTTAGAATCTTGTCTCAAAACATTTTCAATATTAGGAGAGAATACAAGAGAGTTGGAGACTCTTCAGTTATAGAATGCATCTTATATCCCTCAATATTTGCATGGTGCTAAGGATAAAGAAATTCAAAAGGGCTTCTTGATTGTCAGTCATCATTACTTATTAACTCACCTTTTAAACTCAAAAACTGTCTCACTGACACAACCCCAAGAGCTTATGCATTTATAATTTATAAAAAGCAGTGAGTTTTTAAATAACTAAGTTAGATATTTACCAATAAAGATTATTAGTAAGTTAATTCTAAAAAATCTGCTGCTTAACTACAAATACTTGTCAAGTGGTGATCTTCTTTGATATTGTTGAAATTTTATTCTGTGTTTCACAGTACAGTCCCAGTCCAAAGCATATGAGTTCCAGTGTAGTACTGGGTACTTATCATAAACAATTGTTGCTAATGCCGCTGGCTGTGCTACTTTAATAATATTTCTCCACTGAACCATAATAAATGTGTTCTCTGTGCTTTTCATGTTGTGTTCCACAACCAAAAAAATAAACCTACATATGCTTTTAAATATCTTATAGTATGTTTTATCTAGAATTCTACATCAAAATGCTGTTACTTTTATGATTTCTCAAAAATATGCTCACATGCTCAAATTGGCCATTTCTCACAAAACCACTTTTTGTTTTTGGATGATTTTAGTTTTACTCAAGATGTTGTTAGGAATCTGACATAGGCTTCTTAAAAACACTGGGTTTGTATTATTGAAGTTGCTAAAGAAAAAGGTATGTTGCCAACAATCAGGCTGTATAATAAGAGCTATTTGCCATTAGAGAATTTGAGTCACCTTATGTATGCAGAAAATTGATACTTCCCAGTAGTTCAAGACTTTGACCCAGGTGTCAAGGATAGCACTGAGTGTGAATCATTAGGAGCACTTGTTCTTCACAAAACATAGAGAAGTGTTGTAACTAAATTAACACCATATCTCTAAATGACATTTAGGAACAGTAGAGATCTTACTGTGCCAGAAACTACAAAACACATGCTAGGGTAACCCAGGCAAGGACAGAAAGATTTCAATTTACAGAATAATATCTGAGTCAGAACAGGTTCAAAAGAAATATAGATTCCTAAGCCAGCATTGCTCATCTGTCATTTAATAAATACTACCCTGCTCTATTATTAGTCATTTTATATATACCTCACACCTTATTGACAAGAATATGAAGTCTGTTGTATTAACTTGAATAATGAAAGGATGAACCTCATGGCAAAGTTTTTGTTTTTATTTTTTCTTTCTTTTTTTTGAGATGTAATCTTGCTATCTCCCAGGCTGGAGTGCAATGGTGTGATCTTGGCTCACTGCAACCTCTGCCTCCTGGGTTCAGGTGATTCTCCTGCCTCAGCCTCCCAATTAGCAGGAACTACAGGTGTACATCACCATGCCCTGCTAATTTTCGTATTTTTAGTAGAGACGAAGTTTCGCCACGTTGGCCAGGCTGGTCTTAAACTCCCAACCTCAGGTGATCCACCCGCCTCAGCCTTCCAAAGTGCTGGGATTATAGGCATGCGCCGCCACGCCCAGTCGCAAAGTTTTAAAATACATAAATTTACGTTAAAGTTAAGCAAATCCATGACTCTCAAGGGCCAGTTAGCACCAAAATCTGCTAAGTTAGTCAGATTTCCCTTTATATTTATAACTGTTAGACAGAGAACAGATTGAGAACGTATACATTTAGGGGTGTGAACTCCTACACATTGTGGAGGGTGTAGGCCTTGTCTTCCCGGAATGCAATACAACTGTATTTGCTGTTCTGGGGAGATGCACATCATGGTAAGTATGATTTCTTGTGGATGTCTTTATTTTCCAATATCATGCCATGGCAATTCAATTCAATTACTATTCTTGAAAATGGGCAGGAAATCTCTTTCTTTTGCACAGATCAATTTATAGTTTCTCCGTAAGCATCAAAAGGCAGTGTTACTGATATGTTTCTTACAAACCCACCCAATTTAACTTTACAGATGTTCTCAACCCTTATGCTAGATACTGTGTATTAACAGAGTAGAACAAAACTCCAAATTTCCAAGGTGGTTTCATTGTTTTTGAACCAGAGATATTAAAGAAATTAACACATTTGTGAGAGCTAAAGACCTGTCACTCTCTATTTAAGTATTATTAAGAGCCCGAGGCTTACATAACATTAAGTGAGTAAGTATCTTCTAGAAACTTCACCAAGCTAGCCGATTTTATTAACCTGGACCATTATATGGGCATAAATTGGAAATATGTTTGTTGTCTTGGTTACAATGACTTGGAGATGAACATTTATCCCAAAAGGGTCCTTTCTAGGATTGTCCTCTAATTAGAATGATTGAACATCCTTGCTAATGCTCAGAAGCACTAAATATTTAATAGTTTTTCAGATAATGGTAAAACTAATCATTCTGTGACAAGAATGTACTTCAGAAGTGCAGACAGGCAGGATGAGTAAAAATCCTGTAATCATCATATGAAGAAAAAATGAAAGTTCAATGTTCTAATTGATTTAATGAGGACAGTCATTCTATTGACTGCTTCACCTTTCATTGTCTCTTTTCAAACCTTTCATGTGTCATTATATAGAAGAGGTTTAAAACCATCATCTAAGACAATGCCAAACCCATTCTTCCCAAATAGGGTCAGATACTCAGTTTCTAAATCCCCGAGAGGGTAAGGCTTTGAGGTTTTTGTTCAGGTTTAAGCAATTCAGAGACTGGTAAGGAAAGTGAAGATAATTTAGACTAAATAAAATTTGTATTGCTCTTGTGGGAAAGAAACACAAATGGCTCAACAATTTTATTAAGGTTTAAGATTTTTTAAAAAGAATCTTCATGATTCTTTTACATTTTTTTTTTACCTATTATGAAACTTCTTAAAATATGTTCCTAGTAGGAGAGACAGAAATGATAATAGGGATAAACCAGAATATAAAGAACACTACTGGGAAAATCATTGTCTACAGCTGTACATACAATTTAGGCAGTAAGTGGTAGTTTTGGCTTGTGGAAATTGCATATGTTGCTTAGCAAAAGTCAAATTCATTTCTCCTTTCAAGAAGGTAAGTAAACCTTTGAAACCATCTGCAGTATCTTACAAATAAAATCATTGTAAAATATTTATAAAGTTGAGAAAAGTCCCTTTTCTGTATTTCAGTCAGTAGACTAAAACAGTGATTTTTCATTTTTCTTTTTCAATTTTTTGAACCGGAAACACTGATTCATGCACCCCAGTGCCTGCAAAGTGCTTCATGTAACAATTTGTCTCAACATATTTATTTACAAGCAGGTCATATGACATATAGGTGGATGCTCTGACTTTCACTGTGCTTGAGGGAGATTTTGACAGAGCACAGACAGTTCCTACTTGGACAGCAGATTCTGGCAATGGAAACTCCTGCTCATAGACATTTCGAATTTACTTAAAAAAATGTTGCTGTAAATGGCTGATATCTGTATCCTCCCCCAAACGTCTGTATTATCTAAACAAACCAAAAAAACGGTTTGTTTTTGAAACGGAAAGTACTAGAAATTATTCTAGCTCTAACAAACTTACAGAATAAATATATTTTTTTGTAAGTTGGAATTTTTTATAATCCTATTTTTTCCAACTTCTGCAATATTTCTACCATCAGATTAAATACCTCCCGAAGAAAATTTCCAAAATATGGCATAACAACACTGGATGTGGAAACAAGCAGTGAAGAAAACAACCGTTATGCTGTGCCTATGTTGAGTCATGTCTTCCCAGTTATCAGACCATCTCCCACCATCTCAAGTTCATGATTATCTCAATAGATACAGAGAAGGCCTTCGACAAAATTCAACAGCATTTATGGCAAAAACTCTCAATAACCTAGGTATCAATGCAATGTATTTCAAAATAATAAAAGCTATTTATGACAAATTCACAGCCAATATCATACTGAATGGGCAAAAACTGGAAGCATTCCCTTTGAAATCTGGCACTAGACAAGGATGCCCTCTCTCACCACTCCTATTCAACACAGCATTAGAAGTTCTAGCCAGAGCAGTCAGGCCAGAAAAAGAAATAAAGAACATTCAATTAGGAAAAGAGGAAGTCAAATTGTCTCTATTTGCAGATGACATGACTGTATATTTAGAAGACCCCATTGTCTCAGCCCAAAATCTCCTTAAGCTGATAAGCAACTTCAGCAAAGTCTCAGTATACAAAATCAATGTGCAAAAATCACAAGCATTCCTATACACCAATAACAGACAGAGAGCCAAATCATGAGTGATTGCAACGAAGCTAATAAAATACCTAGGGATACAACTAACAACAGACATGAAGGACCTCTTCAAGGAGAAATACTAACCACTGCTCAAGGAAATAAGAGAGGAAACAAGCAGATGGAAAAAAATTCCATGCTCATGGTTAGGAAGAATCAATTTTGTGAAAATGACCATAGTGCCCAAAGTAATTTACAGATTCAATGCTATCCCCATCAAGCTACCATTGACCTTCTTCATAGAACTGGGGAAAAAAAACCACCTTAAACTTCATATGGAACCAAAAAAGAGCCCATATGGCCAAGATAATCCTAGGCAAAAAGAACAAAGCTAGAGGCATCACACTACTGGACTTCAAACTATACTGCAAGGCTACAGCAAGCAAAACAGCATGGTACTGGTACCAAAAAAGAGATATATACCAATGGAACAGAACAGAAGCCTTGGAAGTAATACTACACATCTATAACCATCTAATCTTTGACAAACTTAACAAAAACAAGCAATGGGTAAAGGATATCCTGTTTAATAAATGGTGTTGGGAAAACTGGCTAGCCATGGGCAGAAAGCTGAAACTGGACTCCTTCCTTACACTTTATACAAAAATGAACTCCAGATGGATTAAAGATTTAAACATAAGACCTAATACCATAAAAACCCTAGAAGAAAACCTAGGGGATACAAATCAGGAGTAGACATAGGCAAGGACTTCATGACTACAACACGAAAAGCAATGGCAACAAAAGCCAAAATAGACAAATGGGATCTAATTAAACTTAAGAGCTTCTGCACAGCAAAAGAAACAATCATTAGAGTGAACTGCCAACCAAAAGAATGGGAAAAAAGTTTTGCAAGCTACCCATGTGATCAAGGGCTAATATCAGAATCTACAAAGAATTAAAACAAATATACAAGAAAAAAACAACCCCATCAAAAAGTGAGCAAAAGATATGAAGATACTTTTCAAAAGAAGACATTCATCCAGCCAAGAAACATATGAAAAAAATGCTCATCATCACTGGTCATTAGAGACATGCAAACCAAAACCACACCGAGATACCATCTTAGGCTATTTAGAATGGCGATTCTTAAAAAGTCTGGGGACAGTAGATGCTCGAGAGGATGTGGAGAAACAGAAACACTTTTACACTGTTGGTGGGATTGTAAATTAGTTCAACCATTGTGGAAGACAGTGTGGCGATTCCTCAAGGATCTAGAAATAGAAATTCCATTTGACCCAGAAATTCCATTACTGGATATATACTCAAAGAGTTATAAATCGTTTTATTATAAAGACACCCTGCACATGTGTGTTCACTGCGGCACTGTTTACAACAGCAAAGACTTGGAATCAACCCAAATGTCTATCAGTGATAGACTGGATAAAGAAAATGTGGCACATATACACCATGGAATACTATGCAGCCATAGAAAGGATGAGTTCATGTCTTTGTAGGGACATGGATGAATCTGGAAACCATCATTCTTAGCAAACTGACCCAAGAACAGAAAACCAAACACCACATGGTCTCATTCTTAAGTGGGTGTTGAACACTGAGAACACATGGATACAGGGAGGGGAACATCACGCACTTGGGCCTGTTGGGGGGTGGGAGGGTCAGGGGAGGGATAGCAGGGGGTGGGGAGATTGGGGAGGGATAACATTAGGAAAAATATCTAATGTAGGTGATGTGGGAAAGGATGCAGCAAACCAACATTATACCTATGTAACAATCCTGCACGATCTGCACATGTACATCAGAACTTAAAGTATAATAAAAAAAATAAAAAAGAAATATTTAATGTAGATTTGGAGCTTGTAACATATTTAAATACCTCAAGGTGTTTCCTTCCTTGTTCCATTTAAGATAAACCTTTTTTTTTTTTTTTTTTTTTTTTTTTTTTTTTTTTTTTTTTGAGACGGAGTTTCACTCTTGTTACCCAGGCTGGAGTGCAATGGCACGATCTTGGCTCACCACAACCTCTGCACCTCTGCCTCCTGGGTTCAGGTAATTCTCCTGCCTCAGCCTCCTGAGTAGCTGGGATTATAGGCACGCACCACCATGCCCAGCTAATTTTTTGTATTTTTAGTAGAGACGGGGTTTCACCATGTTGACCAGGATGGTCTCGATCTCTTGACCTCGTGATCCACCCGCCTCGGCCTCCCAAATTGCTGGGATTAAAGGCTTGAGCCACCGCGCCCGGCCTTAAGATAAACCTTTAAAGATAATTTAAAAAAATTTAAAAGAAATCATCACATTGTATACAGCAAAGCTGACATCTGGCAATATATCTACCCAAGGAAACATGGGCTGGAAATGCTAGATTATATTTATCTCATCCGTGTTCTTCCTTCCACTATTTTCTATCACTCTTTTGACCCATTCCTATCTCCTGCCTACTGTATCTCAATTTTTCAAACAGGATTCTTTGAATCCTCCTGTCTCTTCTCCACCACTCAATTTCAATTTGAACAAGTGCTAATATTCTGTCTAATACTTGACCCAGATTCTTACTCCTTGCTTGGAAAACAGAAATGCATTCTGGCTGCTGTACAATTTTAAATTTTTACAGCTCAGAGTTTTCACAGTTCTGCTCCAACTCTAGAGACAGGGAGGCTGTCTGGAGTCTTGCTGTACTAAGTGTGATCTGAGGACCATCAGCATGGGCATCTGCTAGGAGCTTATTAGAAATAACAAATCTAAGAACTCACTCCACACTTAGGTCATCAGAATCTGCTTATATATGTTTTAACAAAATTCTCAAGATGGTTCCGTCCGTGCATTAAGCATAAAGTATGAGAAGCACTGGACTAGATCAGTTGTTCACAAGATTATTAACAGCACATGTTTCCTAATAAGACAAATGTTTAATACATTTGCCCCCAAAATATGAATATAGCAGAATGTCTCTGCTAAAAAAGAAAACTTCCCTGAATTTCTTAGTGTTTCTTCAAGAAGCCCCTACCTTTCAGACATAGAAATGTGTATGATGTAAAAATAGGAAATGTTTGCTTTTATTTTCCCCAGAAATACTTTACATACCATGAGAATTAGATCTGTAGTCATTTGCCTAGTTAATTGATCTGGTCTGAAAAGGTAAAAAAAAAAATCTCTCATCTCCCCTTGAGGGCTAATGTTTGCATACCTGATGAGGTCCCCTTGTTAAGTTCCCAAGGTACCAGAAAGACTGCAATAGCTATCTCTTTGGGTGTTTACATTTCCAGGAGTACTGAGGCTGGAGAATTTGCGGACATCTCTAGGTCCCAAATTCTGAGACACATGTAGCCCGTTGGCTCCTGCAGACATTTTATTTGCATATCAATGAGTTGGAGTTAGGATTCAGACCTATTAATTTTCCAGGAACACCCTTTCAAGAGGGGTAGGGAAGAGCTGCTTCTTCCTCTTTATAAGCAAAGAGAAATATTTTTTCCATCATCTTGTCCCTTGCCTATGGAATGCTTGGCTACTTACATAAGACAATTGGCCTTATTCTTAATTTGTAACCCCAGAGGTAAGTCCTGAGGCAAGCTAGAGCAGAGATGAACATATAATTAGGAAGTTTGTCTCTGATCTAGAATACCTTTTCTGTACTTTCAGGATAAAATGAATAAACATGAATATTGAAAACCCAACAGTCACGTTGGAGGTTTTGACTGAGGTACCAGGTTACAATAAATATTCAAATATACAGTGATATTCAATGAATATACAATGATATTCCAAAATGAGGTTGCCAGACCAAAATGCAAATTTTCAAAGAAAATGAGAGGTTGGCATTTTTTCAAAACTTGAAATACTTTAAACGTATCAAAGAGTTGAGCAGATTTTTCAGAGTAGATTTGTGAGATTTCTTTGGAGAAGCTATTGTTATGCTGGATCTCACCTGTTAACCCCCACTAATCTTAAGGTGAATAGGTGGGGATGGTAAGATCTCACCTCAAATCTAAAGAGAAGGGTTTTAATAAAACCACTGAGGTTATGATATCTGTTCCTTAAGGCATAAGAGTCACAGAGACTGTATTCTCACTACAGACTAGGAAATCACAAAGACATGTGAGATGAAATGGCAAGTTATTATACAGGAAGGCAAATAAGTGACTGTATTAGAATCACCCTGAATTTTTTGAAGGGAGATGTACGTTTCCTATGAATCAAACATAAGAGACAGTAGAGCCACCTAGAGTTTTAACCAAGAAAACCACTTCGGAATGTAAGGATACTGACCAAAGTCAACTTCAAGATAGCACCAAAAATATGTTGATTGAGCACAATTAAATCAATCACGCTCACTGCATGAAGGGAGAACATGACACAGCCTTAATACTTTCTCAGAACTGAGAATGTCAGGGGAAAATATGCATAGGATTTAAGACTCTGGGTATAGTGATGTGAAGATAGATCTTGCTGAGGTGATAGATCTTAGTATGGGGGACCAGGTAGAGATTATGACCGAATATTTTTGGATTAGGAGACCCAGAGAGGTGAGATCTTGAAGTGAACCTTGATGAGCAATCTGTTAGTATTGAAAATTACTATTCTTTTCACATTCTTATCTTGCAGTAGAAAACATTTTGTGGAACAAGCTGGTGAGTTATTTTTGCTTGTTCTTAGTATTACTTCTCAGTATTACTTAACACAGAGATAGTAAAGTACACTCAGTCCTGGTATTATTTTACACAGATCCAGGAAATTAAGTTGGTTTCAGGTTTCACACTCCAAAAGAGAGAGATTTTTTGAAGTTGACAGGTAGAAAAAATAGGAGCAGAAGAGGTAGCAGCAGCTGGAAAAACAGAATGCATCACGTTGATCATACAACTTCAGATGGGATCCAGGAGAACAAACTCTGAAGAACCCACAATTTATATTATATTACATATAATAATTTGTTATATTAACATATATGTTGTATTATTATACATATAAATGCATATTCCACATATATACATATATACCACATATATATTTATACTTTATATATTTATATGGTTATATCACAAGATATATGTGACTATGTCTGTGAGATATAAGTGAGGTGTAAACCACTACCAGGTCTAGGGAGAGAAACCATCTCCTACAGTACAAGCCAAGTAGAACTTCCCTACGCCCTTCTCTCTTCTCTCTAAACTCCATTAGACACTGGCAAGTTCAGAAACAGCACTAGTGAGTAAAGGTAAATAGGATCTAAAAAAAAAGAAGACACTGACCAAACAACTCCCCTGCTTCAAAGGCAGATGGGTTGTTCCATACTCGTTGGAATAAAGTTCAAATTGAGTCATAAATTGGACTGAAGCTTTTCTAAATACTAAGTCCAGATTGAAAATTGGCAACTAAAAGTGGTCATAGAACTTCTGTTACATAAGAGTACTTAGAGAATGTATGCTGCCTCTCTACCGGAATTTTTACCTAGTGGCAGAAGAAGAGATTTTCTCCACAGAATTGTTTCAAAAGGATAGTAGGAGATAAAAATAAGGATGTGTTTTGATTATTTCCTATGAATCAGTCTCCTTCATCAGGATATTTTATTTATATATCTAAAATTACATATATATTTATATGTTATATAAATATACTTACATTTACATTTTATAAATTATATATACAAAGTGTATGTATGAAATTATACACATATGCTGATAAAATATGTATACAAAATATGTAAATACAAATAGGCTAAAGATGAAATAAACAATACTTTGAAATACTTTTATTTTCTGTATTAATAGTGCAAAGTCTTTTTGTTGGCAATGTTATTGCATGTGCTTTTTTTTTTTAACCTTTTGACATTCCATTAATGATACAATATCCAAATGACAAAACATCGTTCTATGTTAATTTCATTTTGATTCTTGGTTTTTGTAGCTGTTGTGGCTGGAAAGGTGTGTCGATCTTTATGGAAGAAGAGTATCACTGGTTGCACTTACTTAATGAGGACACTGAGTTTGAAATCCCAACTACTAAATGTTGAAAGGACTTCATTGAAATTTGTCAAGTAAATGTCCTTCTCTAATGGGAGATTTTTAAATAAGTTAGAAAACTGAAGCCTGATTTTTAAAGTGACCAGATATCAGAGCTTTTATAGGTAACATGTATCTCTTTCAGCAACAAAGCAACCCAGAAATGAAAGAACAAAGAGAAAGAGAAAGCCTCTCCTTATAATAGTCTATAGATAGGATGAGTTATTTTCAACACCAACTACTTTCTTGTTCTTTGCAAAAACCCACTTAATATTAAAGCAACAGATTACATGTGAGTGTGTGTGTGTGTGTGTGTGTGTGTGTGTGTGTGTGTGTGTGTCTTTAAATGCCTTTGAGGCATCAACTACTCACAGTCACTGGTCATCATTGAAAATGTCAGCACGTTAGCTCCAAAAATCATTTTATAAAAGAAAAAGTTTATATGTCTATTTTTTTTTTCAATTACTTTTTTGGTAATTTGTTAGGAGTTGACCAATGAACCTCAGTGGGAACAAAAGGTGTCATGCTCACACTCCATCCCAGTATGCAATATTGTGAAGATTCTACCATTTTAGATGATAAAATCACATACTTGAGTACATATAAATTGAAATCTGTTGCAGTATGCTGAAAGCAAATAAACTAAAAAGTCATTGCTGTGTCCAGACTCCAGGCTTTCCTCAGAACATAATGTGACACTTGAAGATCTGCCAGAAAAAGCAAGTGTGAATGCTGTATATCAATCACTGGCAAACCTCATTGCTTTCCATTTTTAGATAGGCTGTTGTTACTGAAAGCTTAAATGCCGTCTTCAAGCACCCTGTACCACCCTTAAAATCACTAGGATAGGGACACTTAACATGAGATTTATCCTTCTAAGAAATTTTAAATGTACAATGCATTATCATTGACTACAGATGTAATGTTGCAGAGCATATCTTTAGAGCTTATTTTTCTCACTTAACCAAAACGTTATGCCCATTGATAATTACTTGGCATTTTCCCTCCCTCCAGGGCCCGGTAGCTACCATTCCAGTCTTTGATTTTAGAAATAGGACTTTTTTTTAGATACCTCATTTCAGTGTAATCATACAGTACTTGTATTTCTGGACTGTCTTATCTCACTTAGCATAAAATTACCAAGGTCTATCCACGTTGTCATACTGCAGAATTTCCTCTTTTAAAGTCTGAATAGTATTCTATTATATGCATATACCACATTTTCTACATTCATTCATCTGTCCATGAGCATTTAGGTTGTTTCCACATCTTAGCTATTGTGAATATTGCTGCAATGAACATGGGAGTGATAATATCTCTTTGAGATCCTGATTTCAATTCTTTTCAATATATACCTAGCAGTGGGATTGCTGCATTATATGGTAGTTCTACTTTTATTTTTTTAACATGCTCCACTCAGATGCTGTAATGTCTCACCTGGATTCCTTAGTTTATATGAAGGTCTTTTGTGTCTGAATGGTTGTTCAATTTAGTTTCTGTATGGAGACAAACACTGAAAACTCCTATTCCTTCATCTTGCTGATATCACTCTTAAAGGTAGTCTTTAAAAAAAAAAAAGCTGCTTGAAATGAAACAATTACACAGCAAAATAATAATAATAATAATAATAATAATAATAATAATAATAATCTACACATAGACCTTACAACTTTAACAAAAACTAACTCAAAATTGATCACACACCTAAATGTATAATACAAAACTGTAAAAACTCCTGTAGGATAACATATAAGAATATCTAGGTAACCTTGAGTACAGCAATGATTTTTAGGTATAAAAACAAATGCATGATAGATGAAAGAAATATTTGATAACCTGGACTTTATTAAAATTAAACACTTCTTATTTGCAAAAGACAATGTCAAGAGAATGAGAAGAAAAGCCACAAACTGCAGGAAAATATTTGCAAAAGACTCATGATAAAGAACTCATCCAAAACATACAAGAAACTCTTAAATCTCAATAATAATAATAAAACTGCCTTATTAAAAATGGACAAAAGACCACTGAGCAGATACCTCTCCAAAGACTATACACTGGTGACAAATACACATATTAAAAGTTGTTCATTATCAAATGCCATTAGAGAATTTGTAAATTAAGACAATGTGTTACTACTACAAATCTATCAGAATGGCCAAAATTCAAAACTGTGACTATACCACATGCTGGTGAGTTTGTGGATAAACAGAAACTCCTTTTTGTTGCTGGTGAGAATGAAAAGTGGTACAACCTCTTTGGTAGACAGTCTGGCAGTTTTTAATAAAACTAAATATATTCCTAAAATACAATCCAGATTGTTCTCCTTGGTATCTGCCCAAATGAACTGAAAACATATTTTGACAAAAAGCTTCATACAGATGCTTTTAACAGCATTATTCATAATTTCTGAAACATGAGAGCAACCAAGGTGTCTTTCAGTAGGTGAATGAATAAACTGAGGTATATCCAGACAATGGGATATCGTTCAATGTTAAAAACATGAGCTATAAAGCCATGCAAAGACATAGAGAAATCTTAGTGCCTAAAAACAGACAATTTGAAAAGGCTGCATTCTATGCTATTACAAGTATATGATATTCTATAAAAGACAAAATTTGAGACGATAAAGAGATCAGGAATTACCAGGAGTTACAGCATAGAAGGGATAAATGGTGGGAGGCACAGGAATTTTAGGGCAGTGAAGCTATCCTGTATGATACTATAATTGTAGACACAAGTCAATACACATTTTTCAAAAGCCATAGAATGTGCAACACCAAGAGTGAACCCTGATGTAAACTATGGACTTTGGGTGATAATAATGTGTCATTGTAAGTTAATGGAATGTAGCAAATACGTCACTGTAGGTTTGCGATGTTGAAGTGGGAAAGGTGTGCATGCGTATGAGCAGGGGTTTACGGGAACACTGTGTACCTTCCACCAATTTTGCTGTGAAACTGAAAATGCCCCCAAAATAAAAGTTTGTTAATAAAATGATCTTTCTGGCTTAGGGAATAAATCGTAAGATGTAAAGTATGAAAAAGGGGAAATGATATAGTTTGGGCATTTGTATCCGCCCAAATCTCATGTTGATTTATAATCCCCAATGGTGAAGGTGGGGCCTGGTAGGAGGTGTTTGGATCATGAGAACAGGTTCCTTATGGCTTGGTGCTTTCTTTGTGATAGTAAGTTCTTATTAGATATGGTTCTTTAAAAGTGTGTGGCATATCTCCCACCCATTCTCCATTCTGTCTCTCTCTTGCTTGCTCCTGCTTTCTCCGTGTGATGTCCCTGCTACCCCTCTTTGCCTTTCACCATTATTGTAAGCTTCCTGAGGCCTTCCCAGAAGCAGCTACTGATGTCATCCTTCTTGCAAAGCCTGCAGGACCATGAGCCAATTGAGCCAAACAAGTCTCCTTTTTTTAATGTTACCCAATCTCAGATATTTCTTTATACCAATGTGAAAATGGCCTAATACAGGAAATCATTTAGGAATTTACTGCTGTAATTCACGAGATAAATGATGGTGCTTTGAATGAAGAGTATAGTAGTAGGGATGATGAGATGAGGTTATATTTTAAATATATTTTAGCAAGAGATGATGTTGGACTGGATGTGGAATGTAAGAAGAGTAGAGAATCTGTGTTTTTTGATTTAGACAACTGAAGGAAAGCAGACATATACAGAGATGCATAACATTAAAGGAATAATTAATATGTTTCAAAAACATACATCATGAATGCAGCAAAGCATTAGTCTCCTAAATCATTTGGAAAACAATTTATTTTTGTTCATGACAGCAACGAAAGGCTGCCAAGTACGAACTGCACAATCTTCATCTACTTCACATTTTCTTTTAGGCCAATCCTGTTTACATACAACAAATGTTAAAATTTCTATGCTTAGTTTCAGTCTGGATATACATTCAATCCCTACTTGATACTAATGCTACTGTGAACGCCTGCTTCATTCCTACCAATTTGCAATCCCTATAAATCTTCAAGTGGTCCTATAAGTCTTAACTCTTCTACACAACTTAACATCTCAAAAACTAAAAACAGAGAGATAGGGATAGAGAAGGAGGAAGAGGAGAAAGGGAAATTAGTAGGTAGATGGGTAGATAATCATTCTGCTCCCCTCTCGATTTTATTTCCCGTTCCATTGTATGTCTCCTTCCAAGCTTTATGTCAATGTTCAGTACATCCTAAGTACCTTGTGACCATATGTAGATGTAGGATTTTGGACAAGAGAAAGGGTAAGGATAAGGGAAAAGTTGTTTGTGAAGAGACATGGTGAACATAAATGTGGGTAAAAAACAAAATGTATTCATTTCTTTAATAAAAACAAAACACTGTATGATACCACTTATATAAGAAACCTAGAGTTGTCAAATTCATAGATACAGAAAGTAGAATGCTAGTTGCCAGAGGCTGAGGGGAGAGTAAATTGTAGAGTTGTTTAAAGGAGACAGAGATTCAGTTTTGCAAGATAAAAGAGTTTTGGAAATTGGTTGCACAACAATGTGAATGATCTAACATTACTTAACTATATAAAGAAAGTTAAGATGGTAAATTTTGTGTGTTATGTGTCGTTTACTACCATAAAAATTTATCTGAAATATTAAAAAAGCTACAAATGATTGAAATTAACTATGGGTTAGAAATATGCTAAATCACAGGGCTTAGCAAAATCCTATCTAGATACTCAATGAAGAGCAGAAAAGGGCTTTTATCATTCCTGTTGCTTTTGTGAGTTCACTGATGTGCAACATGAGGTTGGAAATGGGAAAGTGATGTATGCAAGGCATCCTAGTGAGCTGCAATGATTCCTGAACTAAAAGTCAATAGTCTTTGGTCCTTAGTAGCTGTTTGACTTTGGGAAGTCATTTCTCTTCTTCGAGCCTTTGCTTTTTCATTCATGAAGAAGTTGAAATAAATAATGTTTGAGGTCTCTTTTAGCTTCAAAACAGTAAAATTGTCAGATAAATAAATGTATTTTATTTCATGTCTTGCATTCAGATTTTATACATTTATTATGAAGTATAAATTTCTCTACTGAAGTTTGGTCCACTCCAACATGAGGAGAATCTGACTAGTAAATGGAATGAATGGACTTGCTTTTCATGCATTCTTGTAACTGGCAACAATATGTACTCCTTAAACAGATGGGAAACATCTATATCTCTCTCACACACACATGTACACACGTGTACACACACACACACTCTTACACACATAGGCATACATGTACATCTCTACCTTTGTTATCCATATTTCTGATTATTACCAGTAACTACAAGCCAGTCTCAGCATATATAACTGTAACAAACTCAGATACCTTCTAATTGTGTATAATTATGCTGCCTAGAAGTCAACAGTGAAACAAGTAAACAAAAAGGTATTAAATGCCTGCGTGAGCCCAACCTGTGCCAGAAGATATGAAAGACAAATATGTCAACAGTACTTCCTCTTCAGGAGCTTACATAGAAACTAAGAGTTATATAAACCTGAGCCAAAGGCTGTATTTTTTCTGATTCCACTACAACTCTCTTTAAGCATCTGATGAATACTCGGTATACTGTGGTAACCCTTGTGCACAGGGAGAAATAAAGTATTTTGCTGTATGGTCCTTGTGCAGAGACATTCAGTCATAAGCACCTTGCTGCCACACTGTGTCAGATTATTGGCCGGAGGTATGGTAGGATCAATTTTTTGTCATCTGAAGCTCATAACTGAGAAGCCATGCTTTCACTAGAAGAAGCAGTGACCTGCAAGTCAGAGTTCTAAATCAAAGATTTGTCATTCTTGGAGCATACTTATACATAATAAAGTCAGTATTTAATACTGAATATCTTCATTGATACATGTGCAATAATGCTGCTTCTTGACCTGGCAGGAATGTGGGTAGAAGTGGTTGTTAAAATTTATTGATTAACTTATTGGAGATGGAGAGAGATGAACACCTTGATATTGAGAATCAACTGAAAAGTATGACTTTTCCAAATTCCTAGTGAATGATTTTGAAAACAACCAGTTGAGCAAATTAGTGGGCCATTTCTATGGCATCTAATATCCATCTAATTTTAAATAGACTAAATTTCTTCTATCGGTACAGCAGTAAATGACAATTGTGTTTAGAAAATTGTGAGCTTGTCAATTTCATTCACCTTTCCAAACACTAATTTTAGTGTTTATCAAGTAGTTATTATTTGCCCTAAAGTTCATTCAGTGAGATTTGCTCTACTTTTTTTAAAATTCAAAAGAATAAAAACTTACTTGAGAATTTTTTTTTTTTTTTTGACATGGATTCTCACTCTTGTTGCCCAGGCTGGAGGGCAATGGAGCAATCTTGGTTCACCGTAACCTCCATCTCCCAGGTTCAAGCAATTCCCCTCCCTCAGCCTCCTGAGTAACTAAAATTACAGGCATGCCTGGCCAATTTTTGTATTTTTAGTAGAGATGGGGTTTCTCCACATTGGTCAGGTTGGTCTCAAACTCTAGACCTCAGGTGATCCTCCTGCCTTGGCCTCATAAAGTGCTGGGATTACAGGCATGAGCCACCGCACCCTGCTTATTTGAGAATTTTTTAAGCAATAGAGAACTTTATTGGATCACCTATTATTTATTTATTTTTTTATTTTTTGAGACAGAGGTCTGACTCTATTGCCCAGGCTAGAATGCAGTGATGCAATCTCAACTCACTACAACCTCCATCTTCCTGGTTCAAGAGATTCTTTTGCCTCAGCTTCCCAGGTAGCTGGGATTACAGATGTGGACCACCACGCGCAGCTAATTTTTGTATTTTTAGTAGATACAGTGTTTCACCACGTTGGCCAGGCTTGTCTTGAACTCTTGACCTTAGGTAATCCACCTGCCTTGGCCTCCCAAAGTGCTGGGATTACAAGCATGAGCCACTGTGCCTGGCCAAGAAATATTTTAATAACATTTTAGGAAAAGTAATGATTATTTCAGACATGTTATACAGCTTGTAATTTCCCAAGCTCTGCTAAGGGAAATGGGGGGAAAAGTGGGGAGGTGGGAAGAGATAACATGGGGAGAAATGACAGATACAGGTGAGGGGACGGAAGACAGCAAACCACACTGCCATGTGTGTACCTATGCAACAATCTTGCATGTTCTTCACATGTACCCCAAAACCTAAAATGCAATAAAAAAATAATAAAATAAACATGAAAAAAAATAAATAAATAAAATAAAATAATGGGTGAATATATGCTTATTATCCATAAAACCCTTAACAAATATGGTAGAGCTAATAGTTGTGCTAGTGTTACTGTATAATGAAAGAGGTAAACCAGGATAACATTTATTTTTAAAAGAGGCCAAGAATATTAGGAGAATCAGAGCAAATGAGTGATACAGGAAATGTTATGCTGCAGAGAAGAAAAAATAATATTTCATGGGCATTGCCTGGTATTTAACATAAAGTGATTCCCTATTCTGATTCTTCTAAGTACACTTGTTTGGCTTATATACACAGATTTGGGGCATAATCCTGGGTCCTGGCAACAGACTTGTTTTAATTGTTGGCAATTTAAGATGCACCAGGAAGTGGCTTAATAGCCCCATACCAAGTTATATAATCACAGCTCTGTTAAATAATTAATGTTTAATGTAAATGCAAAAAAGGTATGAGAGGATTCCTGGGCAAGATGGCTGAATAGGAACAGCCCTGGTCTGTAGCTCCCAGAAAGACCAAAGCAGAAGGTGGGCGATTTCTGCTTTTCCAAATGAGGTACCTGGCTCATCTCACTGGGACTTTTTAGATTGTTGGTGTAGCCCACAGAGGATGAACAGAAGCAGAGTGGGGCATCACCTCACCCAGGAATCACAGGAGGTCAAGTAACTCACTCCACTAGTCAAGGGAAGACACGAGGGACTGTGGAGGGACTGTGCCATGATGAACGGAAGTATCTGGCCTAGATACTATACTTTCCACACTGTCTTTGCAACCCACAGACCAGCAGATTCCCTCGGGTGCCTACACCACCACCACCAGGGCTCTGGGTTGCAAGCAAAATGGTAAGTAGCTATTTGGGCAGACACTGAGCTAGATGCAGGAGGTTTTTTTGTTTTGTTTTGTTTTGTTTTGTTCCGTTTTTTTTTTTTTTTTTTTTTTTTCATACCCCAGTGGCACCTGGAATGCCAGCGAGACAGAACCGTTCACTCCCCTGTAAGGGGACTGAAGCCAGGCAGCCGAGTGTTCTTGCTCAGCAGATCCCATCCCCACAGAGCCCAAAAAGCTAAGATCCACTGGCTTTAAAGTCTCACTGCCAGCACAGCAGTCTGAAGTCGACTTGGGACACTCAAGCTTGGTAGGAAGAGGGGTGTCTGCCATTACTGACGCTTGAGTAGGCAGGTTTTCCCCTCATTGCAAACAATGCTTCTGGGAAGTTTGGGCTGGGCAAAGTCCACCACAATGCTGCAAAGCTGCTGCAGGCAGACTGCCTCTCTAGATTCTTTCTCTCTTGGCAGGGCATCTCTGAAAGAAAGGCAGCAGCCTCAGTTAGGGGCTTATAGATAAAACTCCCATCTCCATGGGACAGAGCACCTGGGAGAAGGGGTGGCTGTGGGCACAGCTTCAGCACATTTAAATATTCCTGCCTGCGGGCTCTGAAAAGAGCAGTGGATCTGCCAGCACAGAGCTCAAGCTCTGCTAAGGGACAGACTGCCTCCTCAAGTGGCTCCCTGACCCCTGGGCCTCCTGATATGAAGACACCTCCCGGCAAAGGTCAACAGACACCTCATACAGGAGAAATCTGTCTGGCATCTGGCAGGTGCCCCTCTGGGGTGAAGATTCCAGAGGAAGGAGTAGGCAGCAATCTTTGCTGTCCTGCAGCTTCCAATCATGATACCCAGGCAAACTGGTTCTGGAGTGCACCTCCAGCAAACTCCAGCAGACCTGCAGAGGGGTCTAAGTATTAGAAGGAAAACTAACAAACAGAAAACAATAGCATCAACATCAACAAAAAGGATGACAACTCAAAAACCCCATCTGAAGATCATCAACATCAAAGACCAAAGGTAGACAAATCCATGAAGATGAGGAAAAACCAGTGCAAAAAGGCTAAAAATTCCAAAAAACCAGAATGCCTGTTCTCCTCCAAAAGACTACAACTCCTCACCAGCAAGGAAACAAAACTGGACAGAGAATGAATTTGATGAATTGACTTCAGAATGTGGGCAATAACAAACTCCTCCAAGCTAAAGAAGCATGTTCTAACCCAATGTAAGGAAGGTAAGAATCTTGATAAAAGGTTACAGGAACTGCTAACTAGAATAACCAGTTTAGAGAACATAAATGACCTGATAGAGTTGAAAAGCACAGCATGAGAACTTTGTGATGCATACACAAGTATCAATGGCTGAATCAATTAAGCAGAAGAAAGGATATCAGAGATTGAAGATCCACTTAATGAAATAAAGCATGAAGATAAGATTAAAGAAAAAGGAATAAAAAGGAATGAACAAAGCCTCGAAGAAATATGCCACTATGTGAAGAGATCAAACCTAAGTTTGACTGGTATACCTGAAAGTGACAGGGAGAATGAAACCAAGTTGGAAAACACACTTCAGGATATTATCCAGGAGAACTTCCCCAACCTAGCAAGACAGGCCAACATTCAAATTCAGGAAATACAGAGAACACCACCAAGATACTCCTTGAGAAGAGCAACCTGAAGAAACTTAATTGTCAGATTCACCAAGGTTGAAATGAAGGAAACAATGTTAACGGAAGCCAGACAGAAAGGTTTGGTTACCCACAAAAGAAAGCCCATAAGACTAACAGCAGATATCTCTGCAGAAGCCCTACAAGCCAGAAGAGAGTGGGGGCCAACACTCAACATTCTTAAAAGAATGTTCAACCCAGAATTTCATATCCAGTGAAACTAAGCTTCATAAGTGAAGGAGAAATAAAATCCTTTACAGACAAGCAAATGCTGAGGGATGTTCTTACCACCGGGCCTGCCTTACAAGTGCTCCTGAAGAAAGAACAAAATATGGAAAGGAAAAACCAGTACCAGCCACTGCAAAGTATACCAAAACATAAAGACCATCAACACTATGAAGAAACTGCATCAACTAATGGGCAAAATAACCAGCTAGCATCATAATGACAGGATCAAATTCACACATAACAATATTAACCTTAAATGTAAATGAGCTAAATGCCCCAATTAAAAGACACTGACTGGCAAATTCGATAAAGAGTCAAGACCCATTGGTATACTGTATTTAGGAGACCCATCTCATGTGAAAAGACACATATAGGCTTAAAATAAAGGGATGGAAGATTTATCAAGCAAACGGAAAGGGTTTGTAATCCTAGTCTGTGATAAAACAGACATTAAACCAGCAAAGATAAAAAAGACAAAGAAGGGCATTACATAATGGTAAAGGGGTCAATGCATCAAGAAGACCTAACTATCCTAAATATATATGCACCCAATACAGGAGCACCCAGATTCATAAAGCAAGTTCTTAGAGACCTATAAAGAGACTTAGACTCCCACACAATAATAGTGGGAGACTTTATCACCCCACTGTCAATATTAGACAGATCAACAAGACAGAATATTAATAAGGAAATACAGGGCTTGCACTAAGCGCTGGACCAAGTGGACCTAATAGACATCTACAGAACTCTTCACCCCAAATCAACAGAATATACATTCTTCTCACCATATCACACTTATTCTAAAATTAACCACATAGCTGAAAGTAAAACACTCCTCAGCAAATGCAAAAGAATGGAAATCATAACAGTCTCTCAGTCCATAATGCAATCAAATGAGAACTCAGGATAAAAAAAAACTCACTCAAAACTGCACAATTACATGGAAACTGAACAGCCTGCTTCTGAATGATTACTGGGTAAATAACGAAATTAAGGCAGAAATAAACAAGTTATGTGAAACCAAAGAGAACAAAGATACAACATACCAGAATCTCTAGGACACAGCTAAAGCAGTGTTTAGAGGAAAATCTATACCACTAAATGTCCACAGAAGAAGGCAGGAAGGATCTAAAATCAGCACCCTAACATCACAATTAAAATAACTAGAGAAGCAAAAGCAAACAAATTCAAAAGCTAGCAGAAGAAAAGAAATAACTAAGATCAGAGCAGGACCGAAGGAAATAGAGACATGAAAAATTCTTCAAAAAATCAATCTAGTAGCTGTTTTTTTGAAAAGATTAACAAAATGGATAGACTGCTAGCCAGAGTAATAAAGAAGAAAAGAGAGAAGAATCAAATAGACACAATAAAAAGTGATAAAGGTGATATCACCACTGACCCCAAAGAAATACAAACTATCATCAGAGAATACTATAAACACCTCTATGCAAATAAACCAGGAAATGTAGAAGAAATGGATAAATTCCTAGACACTTATACCCTCCCAAGACTAAACGAGGAAGAAGTCGAATCCCTGAATAGTTCTGAATTGAGGCACTAATTAATAGCCTACCAACCAAAAAAAGCCCAGGACCAGATGTACAAAGAAAAGCTGGTGCCATTCCATCCAAAACTATTCCAAGCAATAGAAAAAAGAGGGACTCCTTCCTAACTCTTTTTATGAAGCTAGCATCCTCCTGACTCCAAAACCTAGCAGAAACACAACAACAGAAAAGAACAGAAAATTTCAAGCCAATATCCCTGATGAACATCAATGCAAAAATCCTCAATAAAATACTGGAAACTGAATCTAGCAGCACATCAAAAAGCTTATCCATCATGATCAAGTCGGCTTCATCCCTGGGATGCAAGGTGCGTTCAACATATGCAAATCAATAAACATAATCCCCAACATAAACAGAACCAATGACAAAAACCACATGATTATTTCAATAGCTGCAGAAAAGGCCTTTGATAACATTCAACACCCTTTCATGCTAAAAACAGTAAACTAGGTATTGATGAAACATTTCTCAAAATATTAAGAGCTATTTATGACAAACCCACAGCCAATATCATACTGAATATGCAAAAGCTAGAAGCATCCCATTGAAAACTGGCAGTAGATAAGGATGTCTTCTCTCACGACTCCAATTCAACATAGTACTGGAAATTCTTTCCAGGGCAATCAGGCAAGAGAAAGAAATAAAGCATATTTAAATAGGAAGAGAAGAAGTCAAATTATCTCTGTTTGCAGATGACATGATTGCATATTTAGAAAACCCCATCATTTCTGCCCAAAATCTCCTTAGGCTGATAAGCAACTTCAGCAAAGTCTCAGGATACAAAATTAATGTGCAAAAATTACAAGCATTCCCATACACAATAATAGACAAAGAGAGAGGCAAATCATGAGTGAACTCCCATTCACAAGTGCTACAAAGAGAATAAATTTCCTAGGAATACAACATACAAGGGATGTGAAGGACTTCTTTGAGGAGAACTACAAACCACTGATCACAGATAGAAAGAATCAATAACATGAAAATGGCTGTACTGCCCTAAGTAATTTATAGATTCAATGCTATTCCCATCAAGCCACCATTGACTTTCTTCACAGAATTAGAAAAAACTGCTTTAAATTTCATATGGAACCAAAAAAGAGCCCATATAGCCAAGACTATCCTAACCAAAAAGAACAAAGCTGGAGGCATCATGCGACCTGTCTTCAAACTATACTACAAGGCTACATGTAACAAAAACAGCTTGGTACTAGTACCAAAACAGATATGTAGATCAATGGAACAGAAAAGAAGCCTCAGAAATAACACCACACATCTACAGCCATCTGATCTTTGACAAACCTGACAAAAACAAGCAATGAGGAAAGGATTCCCTATTCAATAAATGGTGTTGGGAAAACTGGCTAGCCATATGCAGAAAATAAACTGGATCCTTCTTTTAGACCTTACACAAAATTTAACTCAAGGTGGATTAAAGATTTAATCATAAGTCCTAAAATCATAAAAACCCTAGAAGAAAACCTAGGCAATACCATTCAGGACACCGGCATGGGCATGGGCAAAGACTTTATGACTAAAACATCAAAAGCAATGGCAACAAAGCTAAAATTGACAAATGGGATCTAATTAAATTCCAGAGCTTCTGCAAAGCAAAAGAAACCATAATCAGAGTGAACAGGCAGCCTATAGAATGGGATAAATTTTTTGCAATCTATCCATCTGACAAAGGGCTAATATCTATAATCTACAAGGAACTTAAACAAAATTACAAGAAAAAATCAAACAACCCCATCAAAAAGTGGGCAAAGGATATGAACAGACACTTTTCAAATGAAGACATTTATGTGGCCAACAAACATATGAAAAAATGCTCATTATCACTGGTCATTTGAGAAATGCAAAACCAAACTAAAATGAGATGCCATCTCATGCCATTTAGAGTGGTGATCATTAAAAGTCGGGAAACAATAGATGCTCGAGAGGATGTAGAGAAAGAGGATGCTTTTACACTGTAAGTGGGAGTGTAAATTAGTTCAATCACTGTGGACCACGGTGTGGCAACTCCTCAAGGATCTAGAACTAGAAATACCATTTAACCCAGTAATCCCAGTACTGGGTATATACCCCCCAAATTATAAATCATTCTACGATAAAGACACATGCACACGTATGTTTATTGCAGCAGTGTTCACAATAGCAAAGACATGGAACCAACCAAATCTCCATCAATGATAGACTGGATAAAGAAAATGTGGCACATACACACTAACAGAAAACCAAACACCATATGTTCTCACTAATAAGTGGGAGTTGAACAGTGACAACACATGGACACAGGGAGGGGAACATCACACACCAGGGACTGTCAAGGGGTGGGAGACTAGGGGAGGGATAGCGTTAGGAGAAATACCTAATGTAGGTGACAGGTGGATGGGTGCAGCAAACCACCATTACACACGTACACCTATGTAACAAACCTACACATTCTGCACATGTACCCCAGAACTTAAAGTATAATAAGAAAAATCTTTAAATATATTTCTTTTGTTCTATTTTTTTTTAATTATTCATTCTACTAGAAATAATAATACCAATAATAAAAATATGGTGGTTGGGGTGGGAGTTCCACTTTCAGTTTTGGTAGAGAAACTTACACCACAACAACCCTCCTTCTACAAACAGCTATAAAAGCTGGATAAAATCCAAAGAACATCAAAAGGCAGTAAAAGAAGTCAGGACTTTTGAAGCCAAAGTCCTAAGAGTAGTAATATACATTGAGATGGGTGTGGCCTTTTCTGTTCTTCCCAGCTTAAGAGTCAGATTTTATGTATAAAAAAACAAACTTTGCTGGGGTTTTGATTGGGATTAAAGAATACCATTAATGAACTTGACCTAACTGACATATATAGAACACAGCACCGTATTACAATATATAGTCTTCTCAAGTGTACTTGGAAAGTTATCAATGTTAACCATATTATGAATAATGAAACATGTTTCAAAACATTTTAAAGGAGATTATGGTCTTTGCAGAGAGTAGAATTAAATTAACGATCAGTATCAAAAAGATAAAGGGAAAAATCATTTAATATTTTATATTAACTTTATAGTTATAAGTAATCTATATGTCAAGAAATAATCATGATGAATATTAGAAAATTATTGAAAATAAATCACAAGATAGTTTGCATATAAAAATATATGGGGCACAACTGAAGTCAGGCATGGATAAAATTGCATAGATGTAGCTGTTTATATTAGAAAAGAAGGCTTAAAACCAATAATCCATGTATTTATCTTAATGAGCTAAAAAAATCACCAAATTAAACCCAAAAAAGTAGAAGATAAAATGATACACACAGAAGCACAATAAATATAAAACAATCTTGTAATTAAATAAAACCGAAAGTTGTTTCTTTTGAAAAACAACAATGATAAACTCCTAAATCACAGGAAAGGAGAGAAGACACAAATGATCAGTATTAGAATCAAAAAGGGTACATTTCTATAGATTCTATTGTTGTTAAAAGATTACAGAAAGATGTTATATAAACAATGTTATGACAACAATTTGACAACTCAAATCCTTGAAGAACCATTTAACTAAACTGAGTAAGAATAAATAAAAATTAGAATTGGTCTTTATGTTATAAAGAAATTGAAGCTGTGATTCAAAACCTGGTATCATAACAAACTCAAAATGCATTTGGCTTTACCAGAAAATTCATTCAAATATTTAAGGAACACATGAAATCACACTAATATTATATATGGTCTTCCCTAAAATAAGTAAGTTTTGCTGCAGCTGGTCCGCATGTAAATTGGTACCATAGCTACTTTGTAACTATTTGGCATTCTATACTAAAGTTAAATCAATGTAATCTTATAATCTAGTAGTTTTACCTGTATGTACTCATAAGAAACGTGCATATATGTTTACCAAAATGCATTTGCAAGAACATTCATAACAGTATTATTAATAAATGTCTCAACAGAAGAAACCCAAATGCCATTAACAGAAAAATAATTGCATGTGTATATTCATGCAAAAGAAATACTATACTATTATGAAGATAAATTAATCACTGCTTCTCACCACAACATGGATGGATGAATGAATCCAGCCACAAAGTAGCACATGAAGAATGGCTCAATTTAGATAAATTTTACTTTATATAAAAGCCATACGAAACTAATTCATGGTGAGAGAAGCCATAACAGTATTCACAGAGGATAATTAGTGTAGAGAGGCCCATATCAATCAGTTTCCTGGTAACACTTCTTTCTTGTATTAACTCTGCAAGTTGAATGTTGTATCAACAGTTTCCCTCAGTTAAAATAGTGAGGTTATCACATTTCTACAAAATCCTATTATGATGAAATTATTATTTCAAAAAGATTATACCACAATAGCATAATTTTAAAATTTGTTTTGTGGACAAAATTATTTTTCTTCTCTTTGTTAGAGGAAGGTGATGTCCACATACCCAAGACAATTACAACCGTTTTCTTAAGCCTTATTGTGAAAGTCAATGAACCATGCATCCTGAGAAAGACACGAGCCTAATTGTGTCATGGACACAATCTGATACAGGTTCTATCTAATGTACTGTCCAACTCCACCACTACCATATTGTAAATGTAACTAGACATTAAATATAATGACATCTTCTTTTGTCATCTTTTCTCCTAACCACAATATAAATTTAAATAAAATTTAAATATTATTAAGATATATAACATAGACAGTGAAACTCCCTGGAGAACTCGTCTCCCAGATAATCATAAATGGTTTAATAAAAAAGCCCCCAAATTTTAAAAATATGTATATTAATATACAGAAGCATTATAAAAATGGAGGGTACATCATAATATTCTGCAATTATTTTTGTTCAGCATACCTTGGTAATTTTTTCTTGTGCACATACATATCCAATGTATATGTTTTAATATCTTTATATTATTTTATTGTATAAATCTGAATATTATTTATCTGATCTAGTGATGGATTTTTGACTGTCTTCAATTTTACACTATTAAGAACAATTTCATAATGAACATAATTTTAAATGTCATTCTGTGAGCATGAAAAAACATATCATCTGTGTGTGTGTGTTTTTGTTTTTTTTTTTTTTTTTTTGAGACGGAGTTTCACTCCTGTTACCCAGGCTGGAGTGCAATGGCGAAATCTTGGCTCACCGCAACCTCTGCCTCCTGGGTTCAGGCAATTCTCCTGCCTCAGCCTCCTGAGTAGCTGGGATTACAGGCACGTGCCACCATGCCCAGCTAATTTTTTGTATTTTTAGTAGAGACGGGCTTTCACCATTTTGACCAGGATGGTCTCGATCTCTTGACCTTGTGATCCACCCGCCTTGGCCTCCCAAAGTGCTGGGATTACAGGCTTGAGCCACCGCGCCCGGCCATCTGTGTGTTTTACTTAAGGTAGAAATACTGAATAAACTAGAATGAATTTTTTAAAATATGATGACTTTGATAATGCTTACTTGTATTTTATGACTTCCACTAATTGATCATTAACATTCTTTCTGACATTGGCTTTGTCAAACTCTCTAGAAGATATTTTGACATCTTTCTAATCCTTCTCAATTATATCCTTAATTATAACCTACATATGGGTCAAATTAAAACTTCAAAGTTGCTGATGAAAATATGTTGGTCAAAAGTGTTTTGGTCAGGGAATAAAGTATAACCAAAATCAGGGCTCCTTTTTTTTTTTTTTTTTTTCCAATGTGAATAATATATATCCTATAAAAGGATGCCCTTATTTCTGGATGTGGCTTAAAAATAAGAATCTTTCTGTTCTAGATAATTGCTTGGAATATTGAAAGCTAAATACATATTTTTTATTTATTTGTTACATTTTTGCATGACAGCACCATTTCTAGTAATGGCTTAAACTACAATCTCAGGAACCTCAATTAGTAGAAGGTAGCAATAACATCTCAAAAAGAATTTAAATATTTTAATGGGTAAATTTTCTATTCAATGACGATTTTCAGAAGTCTTAAACATTAACTTTGTTTAAAAAATAAATTGGGAATATAAAACTCTTTGATTACAATTCTAAAATATTGTTATTGTTTTCTATTTTACCCAGTATTTTTAATTTAATTGGAGATTCTTAATATTCTTCACAGGTTTATCGGAGCTAAGATTATCCAGGATTTTTGTTACCTACTTTGGCAGACAGATATCATATGATATTCACATTATTTCTATCCATGGTGTTCCAATTCATTTTGCAATGATGCTCTGCTTTAACAATATATTGGCTCTGGGGTCATTTGAGCATAGACTTTCTTTTTGGTTTGTGTTTGTGCTTGGCGCATTTCTTATTCATGATGTATAGCTTTTCAGTTAATGGAGCTTTATTTTGCTACCTCTGTCCCAGAATTAGTCCAGCTCTTATCTCTTAGAAGTGCTTTTTGCCCTGATACCTGTTCCTCTCCACATACCAGTACTGGTTGGGAGAGAGATTTTCCTTTTCCAGAAAAGTGAAAACAGAAGTGAGAAAGAAGAAGAAAATGAGAGTGATACTGTAAGGAAGATCTTTTCTCTCATCACCACCACTTTCATTTTACTAAATCCCAATTCCTATAAGCCTAGCACAACCTTTCTTGCCCAGCTCATCCCTTTAAATTGTACATAAACCATAATTCAGTGTTTTCTACATCTAAGGACCCATTTATTAAATATATATTCCTTCCTTAAACTGTGTCTTTGAAAAAACTTTAGTGAAAAATATAGAAGGATATGTCTCCCTAATCAAAGACAAGAGGAAACTGACTCTAGATTTTCTGTACATTTATTACGGAGCTAGTAATGAACAACCTCAAGACTCTAATATGCTATTTCAGCACTGGCAGAAAAGTAGCTTAAAGCTCTAAGGTTTTTAGGAGTCCAGGAAAACCTTAGAGCACCAAGATGTAACCCTGGTGATTTAGGAATCATTTGTCCTTTACATGTAGGAAATTTTTTCTACATCATTATTTATCCTTTGTATTTTAATTTTTAGAAGATTTAAATTCATATGCAGCAAAATTTAACCTTTTTATCATGAAAACATCACATACATACTAAAAGTTCAGCAAAAAATAGCTCAATAAATATATCACAAATCGATCCTCAGTGTATATTGACTGCATTAAAAAGCTCCCTTGTACACCATACCAATCACTATGCTCTCCTACTTTTCCCTACAAAGATAAATCTCATTTTGATTTTTGTGGTAATAGTTCTTTATTTTTATGTATGATTTTACTGCTTAAACATGCATTTCAAAATATTAATTTTTCCTGTTTACTGTGATGAAATACACATAGCATAAACTGTAATGACTTTATTTATAGCTCAACAATAACATAGTTCATATAATGAAAGATAACATTTATGATATCAACAAAAATTTAAATTGCACAAAACTAAACATATATTTAGTTGCATATATTCATATATATGTTTATGAATTATAAACCACCAAGGTTATATCTGTTTTCCTGGCCTCCTAAAAACCTTAGAGCTTTAAACTACCTTTCTGCCAATGATGGAAGCAGCATATTAGAGTACTGAGGTTTTGCGCATTACTCACACCATAATAAATGTGCAGAAAATCTGGAGTCAGTGCCTTATGGTCTTTGATAAGGAAGACATTTCTTCCTATATTTTACAGTAAATTTTTTCAAGGAGACGATGTAAGGAGAGAATAAATATTTAACTAACAGGTTTTTAGATGTAGAAAATACTGAATTATGATTGATTCATAAAGGCAAGAAAAGCTGTGCCAAGCATAAAGGAATTGGGGATTAGTAAAATGGAAGTGATGGTGATTAGGGAAAAGCTACAGAATGTGTATTCTGTAGTCAATGGGTAAAATGTTCTGTAAAAATCTATTATGTCCATTTGGTCTGTATTGCAGATTAAGTCCAATGTTCCTTTGATCATTTATGGTCTTAGTAATACAAATACAACTAACTGGGGAGGTGAAAGATCTCTACAATGATAATTACAAAACGCTGCTCAAAAAAATCAGTGAAGGCACAATCAAATGGAAAAACATCCCATGCTCATGGATAGGAAGAATCAATATCCTTAAAATGGCCATATTGCCCAAAGTAATTTATAGATTCAATGCTATTCCTATCAAACTACCAATGAGATTCTTCACAGAACTAGAAAAAAATTATTTTAAAATTAAAATGGAACTGAAAAAGAGCCCGAATAGCCCAGACAATCCTAAGCAAAAAGAACAAAACTGGAGGTATCAGGTTACTGCAATTCAAACTACAGCTTACAGTAACCAAAACAGCATGGTACTGTTACAAAAATAGGCATATAGACTAATAGAACAGAGTGGAGAGGCCAGAAATAAGGCCATACGCCTACAACCATCTAATCTTTGACATAGCTGACAAAAACAAGCAATGGAGAAAAGACTCCCTCTATTCAATAAATGGTGCTAACTGGCTAGCCATATGCAGAAGATTGAAACTGGACTTCTTTACACTATCAACTCAAGACGGATTAAAGACTTAAATGTAAAACCCAAAACTATAAAATCCCTGGAAGACAACCTGAGAAATGCCATCCTGCACATAGAAATGAGTGAAGATTTTATGACAAAGACATCAAAAACAATTGCAACAAAAGCAGAATTTGACAGATGAGATCTAAATAAACTTAAGAGTTTCTCCACAGCAAAAGAAACTATCAGCAGAATATAAAACCTACAATATAGGAGAAAACATCTGTAAACTATGTATCTGACAAAGATCTAATATCCAGAATCCATAAGGAACTTAAACAAATTTACAAGAGAAAACCTACCCTATTAAAAAGGGGGCAAGGGGCATGAATAGATACTTCAAAAGAAGACATATGTGAGGCCAACAAGCATTTGATAAAAAGCTCAATATCACTGATTATTAGAGAAATGCAAATCAAAACCACAATGAGATCCCATCTCATACCAGTCAGAATGCCTACTATTATTTAAAAGTCAAAAAATAACAAATGCTGGCAAGGTTATGGAGAAAAGGGAACAATTATACATTGTTGGTGGGAGTGTAAATTAGTTCAATCATTGTGGAAAGCAGTATGATGATTTCTCAAAAAGCTAAAAGCAGAAATACCATTTTATTCAGCAATACTGGGTATTTAACCAAAGTACATACCAAAAATGACATGTACCATTTTAATCTCATTACTCAGTATGTACCCAAAGGAATATAAATTATTCTACCATTAAGGTATATGCCCTTGAATGTTCCTTGCAGCACTGTTCACAACAGCAAAGACATGGAATCAACCTTAATGCCCATCAATAACAGATTGGATAAAGAAAAGGTTGTACATATACACCATGGAATATTATGCAGCCATAAAAGGAACAAGATCATGTTTTTTTCTGCAGGAACATGGATGAGGCTGGAGGCTATTTCCCTTAGCAAACTACCACAGAATCATAAAACCAAACACCACATGTTTTCATTTATAAATGGGAGCTAAATTATGCGAACTTATGAACACAAAGAAGGGAACCGCAGACACTGGGCTCTACTTGAGGGTGGATGGTGGGAGAATGGTGAGGAGCAGAAAAGATAACTGCTGGGTACTGGGCTTAATAACTCAGTGATGAAATAATGTGTGCAACAAAACCCCTGTGACACGAGTTTACCTGTGCAACAAACCTTCAAATGTACCCCTGAACCTAAAAGTTTAAATTATTTTTAATTAAAAAAATATTATCTCAGTGATCTATCCATTGCTGAAAGTGGAGTGTTGAAGACTCTAGCTATTCTTTTATTGAAATCTATCTCTATCTTTAGTTCTAATAATATTTTCTTTATATATCTGGATGCTCCAGTTTTGGATGTATTTATATTTACAATCATTATATCATCTTACAGTAGCGACCCCTTTATCATTATATAAAAGAATCATTATCATCATCATTCTTTGTCTCTTTTTATAGTTTTATAGTTTTCATCTTGCAATCTAGTTTTTCTTTATAAGTATGTATCTATATCTAAATACATATTTTTTATTTATATGTTACATTTTTGCATGACAGCACCATTTCTAGTAATGGCTTAAACTACAATCTCAGGAACCTCAATTAGTAGAAGGTAGCAATAACATCTCAAAAGAATTTAAATATGTATCTATATCTCTACCCCTTTTTGGTTTCCATTTTCATGAAATATCTTTTTCCATCCCTTTGTTTTTAGTGAATATGTGCCTTTATAGATGAAGTGTGTGCCTTATTGGCAACAGATGGTTGGGTCTTGTTTCTTTATCCATTGAATCACTCTATCTTCTGATGGGAGAGCTTAGTCCATTTACATTTAATATTATTATTGACAATAAGGACTTATTCTTGCCACTTTGTCCTTTTCTGGCTGTTATGTTGTCTTCTCTTTGTTTTTCCTATCTTCCTTCATGTGAAGGTTATTATCTCAGATTTTGTGTTTTAATATCTTGCTATATATCATTTGTGTATTTGCTGTAGGTTATTTGATTTGAGGCTAATATGAGGTTTGCAATAACTTCTTACAATGCATTACTTTAAACTGATGACAACTTATTATAAAAATAAACTCAAGCAAAGAAAAAATACTCTATACTTTAACCTCATCCTTCCACTTTTTACCTTTTTGTTTTCTCTATATTTTATTATACTGCCTATGTCTTGAAAATTTAAGTTGATACTTTTATGAGAAATGGAGTAGAAGCCAATTGTGCTTCCATGATGTGTGTATATAACAATGGTAGTTGTAAAATTTCATTTAGAAGTTCTAAGTGAAAAGAACTTATACAGAACTTCACAAACTACTGTTAAAGGAAGCTTCATTTAGAAGATCTCGTTAAAAAGAATAATTGCTTCATATCTTATTTTGCCTGGAAGATGTTCACATACCATTTTTCTCATCAATTGACAAATTCATTAGCGGTAGCAAATTGCCCAATTAGTCAAAGGTATTTGCACCAAACAGTAGATCTTCCAAATAAGCTCCACTAAGATCATATTTTTTTTTCCTGTCTGATTCTTGGAACATTATGCATAGATTTCTGAAATGTAACAGTGTTTTGGTTTCATAATAACGGATATTTTAACAAACAGAGGCCAACAATTATTTTCCATTATACCTATGCGTATTTTGATACAATATCATGGAGAAAGAAACACCTTACTTAATGAAGTAGGCACTCACTTCTTGAAACTTTTCTACAAAATTTAAAGGTTTTTCTTTTTTTTCTTTTCTCAGTCTGGCTCTGAGTGCACCAAGGCTACAGTGCAGTAGTGTGATCTCAGCTCACTGCAACCTCTGCCTCCTAGGTTCAAGCAATTCTCCTGTCTCAGCCTCCCAGGCTAGAACTACAGGTGCATGCCATGACACCCAGCTAATTTTTTTCTTTTTTTTTTTTTTGTATTTTTAGTAGAGATTGGGTTTCACCATATTGGTCAGGCTGGACTCGAACTCCTGACCTCAGGTGATCTGCCCACCTCTGCCTCCCAAAGTGCTGGAAATACAGGTGTGAGCCACCATGCCTGGCCATAATTTAAAGTTTTATACATTTTAATTACATTTTCTTTTCAAGTCTTACTATATTACACTTGTGTTAGGATTTTTCCATCATTAACCCCTATTTTAGGAGTCCTATACACACTTTGAGAAATATCTTATATTGAAAATTTTCAGCTCAATATATTTTAGCATATTTCACTCAGCTAAACATGTACATGTTTTCCTTACATGTTAAAAATAACAAAGCATGCAAATGCAAACTACAATTATTTACATATTCCAGAATTTGTGGATAGAATATACAATTATTTGGTTACATGTTTTTCTCACTTATTCTCATTAATGTACCCTATGTTTACTCTTAACACAATGCAGAGTATATTATTAGTCAGCTCATAATCCAAAAATGTGTGTAACAAACTGCCCCCAACATAGTGGCCTAAAACTACAAGCATATTATTCTTGCTCTCTTGTTAGTATATCATGTGTGATTTCATTGATCTGGGGTGAGAAGCTAAAGGCTCTATGTTTAAGATCATCTACGAGTGTGGAGAATGTCATTAAAATTGGTGCAGTAAGGGGCTCCAGGGGTCCATCTCTCCACAGGAAACACACACACACACACACACACACACACACACACACACACAAATTCCTCCAAAACTATTAGAATCAACTTGGTCAAAATTGTGGAAAACAGTCAAAGATTTACAGCAAACACAGTAAATGGTGGATCAAAAAATGGCGACTTGACAAAGTAGGAAAACTTTATGTGGTTTTAAATTAACCTTGCCTCACCACACTCACTAGTGTGGTGGCAATCTTAAAGACCACAGCCCTAATTATCAGTGTAGATACCTGGTTCTGGAGAGAGCAAAGTGGTGTTTATTTCCAAAAAAATTTTATTTGTATATTATGGTTTGACTGGAAGTTTTCTGAAGGACAGATACAAAGTCCTTACCTCTGTATTGCGTAATTCACAATTTTCTTTTTTTGTTTTGTTCATCATCCCAAACATTTATTTATTTATTTTTTATTATACTTTAAGTTATGGGATACATGTGCAGATTGTGCAGGTTTGTTACACAGGTATACACGTGCCATGGTGGTGGTTTGTTGCATCCATCACCCCGTTATCTACATTAGGTATTTCTCCTAATGCTATGCTTCCCCAATCCCCCCACCCCCTGCTATTCCTCCTCTAGCCCTCCAGCCTCTAGGCCCTGGTGTGTGATGTTCCCTTCTCTGTGTCTGTGTGTTCTCATTGTTCAGCATCCACTTATGAGTGAGAACATGCGGTGTTTGGTTCTCTGTTCTTGTGTTAGTTTACTGAGAATGATAGTTTCCAGTTTCATCCATGTCCCTGCAAAGGACATGAACTCATCCTTTTTTATGGCTGCATAAATTAATTCAACCATTGTGGAAGACAGTGTGGCAATTCCTCAGGGATCTAAAAATAGAAATACCATTTGACCCAGCAATCCCATTACTGAGTATGTACCCAAAGGTTTATAAATCATTCTATTATAAAGACATATGCACATGTATGTTTATTGTGGCACTGTTCACAATAACAAAGACTTGGAACCAACCCAAATGTCCATCAATGATAGACTGGATAGTTCACAATTTTCTAAGGGTACAAAAATGGCCAAACTGAGAGTGTTATTCCTTGAAAACACTAAAAATCAAAGGAACACCTTTTCATATATCTGTTGGCCATTTGTATGGTTTCTTTTGCTAAATGTCTATTCAGGTCCTTCATGCATTTTTAATTAGCTTGTTGTCTTGCTGTTGAGTCATTTAAATTATTTATACATATTTTATATTAACCTTGTACAGAAGTATGATTTGCAAATATCCTCTCCCATTCTGTAGTTTGTCCTTTGACTCTTTTGACTTTTTGTTGTACTGAAGCTTTTTTGTTTGATGCAATCTCCTTTGTCTATTTTTGCTTATGCTTCCTGTGTTTCTTGGGTCATATCAAAAAATCGTTGCCAAGGCCAATGTCAAGAAGCTTTTCCCCTGTGTTTTCTTCTAGTAATTTTATAGTTTGGGGTCTTATATATAAGCTGCAATCTATTTTAATTTGTTTTTGTATATGGATAAGGGTACAACTTCATTTTTATTCATGTGGATATCCAGTTTACTCAACATTTATTGAAGAGACTCTCCTTTCTCCATTGGTATTCTTAGCACCCTTGTACAAGATCAGTTGACTATAGATGAGTGGATTTATTTCTGTGATCTCTAGTCTGTTTTATTGGTTCATGTATCTATTTGTTTTGTGTGAGAGTACCACATTAATTTTTTTTAAACTTTTAACTTGTGGCACATGTGCAGGATATGCAGTTGTGTTATATAGCTAAACGTGTGTCATGGGGGTTTTGTTGTACTAATTATTTCATCACCCAAGTTTTAAGCCTAGTGTCCATTAGTTATTTTTCATGATCTTCTACCTCCTCCCACCCTCCACCCTCTGATAGGCCCCAGCATGTGTTATTCCCCTCCATGTGTCCATGCGTTCTCATCATTTAGCTTCCACTTATAAGTGAGAATATATGGTATTTGGTTTTCTGTTCCTGCATTACTTTGCTAAAGACAATGGCCTCCAGCTCCATCCATGTCCCTGCAAAGGACTTGATTTCATTATTTTTTATGGCTGCATAGTATTCCATGGTATATATGTACCACATTTCATTTATCTAGTCTATTATTGATGGGAATTTGGGTTGATGCCATGTCTTTGCTATTGTGAATAGTACTGCAATGAACATAACATGTGCATGTGTCATTATAGAATGATTTATATTCCTTTGGGTATATACCCATTAATGAAATTGCTACATGAAATGATACTTTTGAGTTTAGGTCTTTGAGGAATTGCCACACTGCTTTCCACAATGGTTGAACTAATTTACATTCCCACCAACAGTGTATAAACCACCTTTTTTCTCTACTATCTTGCCAGTATCTGTTACTCTTTGACTTTTTAATAATAGCCATTTTGACTGGTGTAAGGTGGTATCTCATTGTTGTTTTGATTTACATTTCTCTAATGATCAGTGATACTGAAATTCTTTTCATGTGATTGTTGGCCACATGTATGTTTTCTTTTGAGAATTGTCTGTTTATGTCCTTTGTCCACTTTTTAATGGGGTTGTTTTTTTTCTTGTAAATTTGTTTAAGTTCCTTATAGATGCTAGATATTAGACCTTTGTCAGAAGCATAGTTTGCAAAAATTTTCTCCCATTCTGTAAGTTGTCTGTTTACTTTGATGATAGTTTCCTTTGCTGTGCAGAGGCTCCTTAGTTTAATTAGATCCCATTTGTCAATTTTTGCTTTTATTACAATTGCTTTTGGCATCTTCATCATAAAATTTACCCATGTTTTGATTATTATAGCTTTTTACACAGTAAGTTTTGAAATTAGGTAATATGCTGTTTCTGGGTTTGTACCTTGTGCTCAAGATTTCTTTGGCTATTTGTGGTTCTATATGTATTTTAGGATTTTTTTTTATATTTTCTAAAAACATATAATTGGAATTTTGATAGAGATTGCACTGAATCTGTAGATCAATTTGAGAAGTATATTTTAACAATATTAGTTCTTTCCATTATAAACATGAAATATCTTTTCATTTATTTGTACCTTCTTTATTTCATCAATATTTTACACTTTTCAGTGTATAGATATTTCCGCTTCTTGGTTAAATTTATTCCTAATTATTTTTTCTTTTTGTTCTACCATAAATGAGATTATCTTCCTATTTTTTCTTATAGTTCAGTGTTAATGTATAGAAATATAACTGCTTTTGCACGTTGACTTTGTATCCTCCATTTTTGCTAAATTCATTTATTGGTTCTAACAGCATTTTTGGAGGAGTCTTTAGGGTTTTCTCTACATAAAATCATAATGGACACAAACAAGTAATCTAACTTATTTAATTCCAGTTTGGAATAGATAGAAACATCTGTAGCATTGTTATGAAATTCTCCCTTCAAGTATATTCTGTTTTCTCTTACTCTCTAGGCAAGGGCCCCATGGACATCTTTCTCTCATTTTTTTTTTTTTTCTTTTTAGCCCTTCACTGAGTCTTTGTTTTCATCCACACTTTTTAGGAAAAAAATAACAACTTGATACTGCCTGTTTGATTGTAAAGCATTTGCTAAGAAAGTGATGCACAGGAGATAAAGGGAGAGTTCTCTAATGCAGCAGCTACAAATACTGAAAATCAAATTTCCGGAGGTTTCTTTGTAATTGCAGTGAATTGGATTGTAATTTACTATGCCTTAGGCATTTTGCCATATCTTTTACAGTATTTAAAATTTTTATTTTCCAGAGTAATTTCACTTGGTTTTAGAGACATGAGTTAATTCAGATGAGTTGAATGTTATTAAATGGTGAAAATAGTATTCCAAACAAGAACAGTAATTTAGTATGCCCTGGCATTATATTAAGCACTGAACATGTATTAATTTAACCTTAACACTTTACTGTAAGGAGTACATTATGACTACTCACTTCTAAATGACAAATATACAAAGTAAAGGTCAAAGATGTTATGAAACTTATCCAGGGTCACACAGCTGGTGATTTTTGGGAGTATGATTCATACCCAAGGAATATGACTCCAGATATTCTGCTCTTCACATCAAGCATATGATCTCCAGTGCACAATAACCAGGTATCTTCATCTTACAAACTATCAGAGAACCTGTTACAGGTTTCTAATGTGAGATAAACTGAACTATTTAGTGAGCGAATTAATTCTTTTTTTCAACAGACATTCATTATGGTTACTCTGGGCTAGGCAATATTGTGAGCTCAGGAGATGCAGCCACAAACAAGATAGAAAAAGAAACTGTAGCCAGGGATATTATATTCTTGTAAATGGATGAGAAAACGATAAGTACTGCAGTTCACCTGGTGCATTAACTGGCCCATTAGTTAATTGTTAAAATCAATCAGTGATTTGAATACTGCAAATTCAAGCTGTAAGATTTACTGCTTTAAACATTAATTTTCTTTGTCATTGTGTCTTATTTATTCAGTCCTTTGTGCTAAGCACAGTGCCTTCTTATCTAGGCTCTTGCAGCTCCTCAAAAAAAATTTATTTCATGGTAGATTGTTATGCTTTTAAAATTTATAAACTTTATTTTCTAGGGAAGATGACAATTTATTGTTGTGAGTAATACATACTATGTCTGACCGGCCATGTGCTTTTTGAATGATTTTACTGTCAAACCTTTTTGATTGGTAATGTAGAATTTCAAAGCAGTGCAATGTATATACAAATGCTAGACTAAAGTGTTTACATACTTTTTTATTAACTGAAAATACACTAGTTTTAAGTTTTCAGTGAAAAAAATAATGGCAAACCTTCATGTTCTACTTTACATTTTTTGGGTTTACCATTTGTAGGAGAAAAAATTACTGTCCAGAATCTCATTCTGTATTTTTATGGAACACTTATTCATTGAAAGTTATTACTCATCTCTATATTGAGTAAAAAATATTCCCTTCCTTTAAAGGGAAATAATTTTTCCATTTTTTCCATTTTATATTTTAAATGCTATGAAAGACAATATTGTACTGCTATCTGTTTTCATTGAATAAAATAACTTTAGTAAAATACTTGACAAATTGAATGCTGGTCAATGTCACAGGGGAACACAATGTTAGAACTAAGTTTCCCAGGAAGGCCTGTAGAAAAACATAAGCCTTGGGAAAGTAAGCTTGCTCCATGTTCCCCTCACAGCAGGTTTCATGGGGTGGGCAGTAAAGCGGATATGAGAACACAGTCTCACTTCTTAGGGATTTAGATCTTTGAAGCTGAAAGAAATGGGGAGATAGATATTTCTCTAATTCCACAGAGTGATTACCAAAAGGATCAGCCACTAAGAAAGTATAAACCTTTTTCCTGTCTTCTTATAAATGTGGAACTTGGAGCAACAGCAGAACATGAATCTGTACAGTCTGAAGCCAGCTGGTTGTTCCTTTAGTAAATTCATTCAGTCTTTAAATTATTCAATGCACTAACTTGAGTGTATATGAATGAGCAGTCATAGTCCTTGTCCTAAAAGAGCATATTGTTCATATAAGTTGGCCAATGTGTGTGAAATACACACACACACACACACACACACACACACACACACTCACGTATCTCACACCACGGAATACTACTCAGCCATAAAGAGGAATGAAATAATGGTATTTGCACCTAGATGGAGTTGGAGACCATTATTCTAAGTGAAGTAACTCAGGAATGAAAAACCAAACATTATATCTTCTCACTTATGCATGAGAGCTAATGAATGAGGATGCAAAGGCATTAGAATGATACAATGGACTTTGGGAACACCAGGTGAAGGATGGGAGGGGAAGTGAAGGATAAAAGACTATATACTGAGTACAGCGTACACTGCTCAGGTGATGGGTGCACCAAAATCTCAGAAATCACCACTAAAGAATTTATCCATACAGCCATATACCATCTCTTCCCCAAAAACGATTGAAATTTAAACAAAATCAATCTGCTATACTCAGGATCTTCAAACTAAATGAAGGTTAAATATTCCACTTTTAACCAACAGAAATCATTGCCACCAGAAGTGTGTGTGTGTGTGTGTGTGTGTGTGTGTAGGGAGGGAGGGAGGGAGGGAGAGAGAGAGAGAGAGAGGGAGAGAGAGAGAGGGAGAGAGAACAAATCTGCCTTCATAAAATTGCAGCTGCAGTGTTTCTCAGATCCCTTGAAACATAATGCTAGTCAAAACACAAAAAACAACAACAAACTTTTATCAATGAAACTCAGGGAAAGTTAACAAAAACATTTCTTACTTTCAGGTAATTTTGCAGTATTATCAAAGCACTGAACCTAGAATAGTAATTGCATGAGGTTCAGATACAAGAGTTTAAAGCCTCTAACAGAACATCAGAAAATATTCCAGGCTTCTCTGAGAACTTTCTGGTTTCTGCATTCAATTCATCCCTCCAACATGCAATGCAATTCTAGTACAAGTAATAAGGTGGGCTTGGGTTATGTTAGGCTACAAGAGTTGTCAAAGACAATGTGTTAACTATTGATAACGTTTTAGCTTAAATATATTCCCTCTTGTCCTTTAAACTTATATTAGAAGTGATTTCAAGTGTCACTGATTTAATGTTTAAAAGTATATAATTTTTCCAGAACATCTTATAAGCCAATAAATTTTAAAGTCTTTTCTAAAATTTAACATAGCTCAAAAATCCATAAAACTGAATCAGCATTACTAATAGATATATATTTCAACTACTATTGATGCTTGGCCTCTTAGAAACACTCCCCTTTTCAAAGCCCATCTTCTTTATTTCTATGGGAATCTCCTTTATACCAAGTATATCCTAATCTTTAATGTCACTTTTATTTGACTACAGATTGGAGCATCTTGTTTCTTAGAAGAACCCACTGTACAAATGAACTGTTGTTGTTTTAAACCACTGAGATTTTGGAATTTTTTCTTTCTGGAACATAAAGTTACCTATACTGACTCATTTAATCACCTTCCATGTACAAGAAATGTATTAATGAAACTAGCACTTAAGATAAAAATATTTGTATTAGAAATCTAATTGAAGCTATTTCCTTTCTTATCTTTTAAGTTAAAATGTGATCATTGTACGTTTATGAGATACATAGTGATATTTTGATACATGTATATAATGTGTAATCAAATTAGGGTAATTAACCTATTCATCACCTCAGTGGATTCCTTCTAGTTTTTATTGTTTTTTCCTCTCTCAGTATTAAAGTACAGTAAATTTAATTATCACACACATTAACTAAGTCAATCCATAATAGAGTATGGAAAGATTCTAATCTTCCCTCCCTAGCTCACTGCCTTGGATATCAAATAGACACTGAGTTTCTGGGACAACTCCTATCATATAATTTCTCTAACAACTTCTCAATAGTCTATGAGAAGAGACTCATTTTAGGAACTCATTTTATAAAATTACTGGACCAAACTGACTATGATTGGCAGGCTTATTTGCAGCTGGTAACGTGGGCCAGGACTAGAAGCACATGAGCTCAATGATTTTGCTTGATATTTCATTTTGTGACCTGAAAGGTATGAAAGATGCACTCATCTGCTTTAAAAAGAAAGGAATTCATACTTTACTGCTTTTCTCATACGAAATTCTATCCTCAAACTCGAAATGTAGTAATCAGGAGTAGAAAGTTGCTTTATTTCAGGATATATCAGAGCCCTTTTCCAGTAGCTTTCTGTAAACTCAGCACAGCAAGGTACATAGCTTTTGCAGGTTGGACCATCTTAGCCCAATGTCCTAAAGTGGATTCACGTTCAGCAGTCTCACAGGTACTTGTTTGTCAGTGTCTGGTCAAAATTGGGATAGCTAGGAGAAATACCTAATGTAGATGCCAGGGTGATGGATGCTGCAAACCACCATGGCACATGTATACCTATGTAACAAACCTGCACGTTATGCACATGTACCCCAGAACTTAACATATAATAAAAAAATAAACTGCTTTCTGGTCCTGTGTGATTAGGGTGCTAGTTTTGTACAATATCTTCTAATTGATTACCTTTTCTCCAGTTAAATTTATACTCCCAGTATCCCAAAATGAAGAATGAAGGAGAGGCTGCCTACATACCAGTTTACTGATTCTTTTGTGCTGTGTAACTTTTTTTTTTTTTTTTTTTTTTTTTTTTTTTTTTTTTTTTTGAGGCAGAGTCTCACTCTGTTGCCCAGACTGGAGTGCAGTGGCACAATCTAAGCTCACTGCAATGTCCACTTTCCCGGGTTCAGGTGATTCTCCTGCCTCAGCCTCCCAAGTACATGGGATTACAGGCATGCACCACCATGCTTGGCTAGTTTTTGTATTTTTAGTAGAGATGGGGTTTCACCATGTTAGCCAGGGTGGTCTTTAACTCCTGACCTCAAGTGATCTGCCCACCTATGCCTCCCAAACTTACGGGATTATAGGAGTGAGCCACTGCATCCAGCCATGCTACATAACTTTAGATGAGAAGTTGGGAACGAGTTGGGAGTTTCATGAGACATAATCTACTCAGTAAACTTGTGCTATTTTTTCTGCCAACAGTCCCAAAAAACAAGCATCTCTATGTGGTTAAATTATTGTACTTCCTCCTAAATAAATCCCTCCTTTTGCATTTCCTGACGTGGGTGTTGGATTTTTTACTCCCTCTTTATGCCATACTTCAGCCATAGCCAACTTTAAACTTTCCTGTTCATTTGTATTTACAACATAAAGTCCCATTTGGGGAACCTTTATAATATCTTGTGATAATCCTTCTTATTCCTTTCCCACTCTTACCTCCCTCAAATTCAAGTTTTCATTTATGGCATTTAATGGGTCCCTTTCCGACACTTATATTGTCCTTGTAACACCTTTTACAAAAACACTGACCACATTGTATTATAATATTTTCTTGAAGGCCAGTCTCTTTTACTGAGATTTCAAACACAGAGCTATCACTTATGTGTCACAGTGTCTCCAAATCCTAGCACAGGTCCTGTTAACTAACAAGTTCTCAATAAGTGGCTGTCAAATAAAGATTTTCTCAGTTCATCTGTTTTCTCTAGTCTCTCCACCCATGTATCTTCAGTCAAACCATGATATTAAAATTCTTTTTTTTTTTTTTAGACAGGGGTGTCACTCCGTCACCCAGGCTGGAGTGAAGTGGTGCTATCACAGATCACTGCAACCTCGACTTCCCAGGTTCCAATGATCATCTCACCTCAACCTCCCAAGTAGCTGGGATGACAGGTATGTGACACCAAGCCCAACTAATTTTCTTTTCCTATTTTTTCATTTTTGTAGAGACGGGGTCTCTCTCTGCTGCCCAGGCTAGATTCAAATGCTCCTAAAGTGCTGGAATTATAGATATCGGCCACCACACCCAGACTTTTTTCTTTTTTGTTTGTATAAATTTAAGGGATACAAATGTGATTCTGTTACATGGATATATTGCATAGTGGTGAAGCCTAGTGTTTGAGATTAACCAACACCTAATAATGTACATTGTACCCATTAAATAATTTCTCATTCCTCATCTCCCTTCCACCCTTCCTAGTCTCCAGTGTCTATTATTTCACAGAGGATGTCCATGTGTATGCTTTATTTAGTTCCCAATTATAAGTAAGGATATGTGGTATTCGACTGAGTTATTTCACTTCAGATAATGGCTTCCAGTTTCATTCATGTTGCTGCAGAAGACATGATTTATTATTTTCTATGGCAGAATAGTATTGAATTTTTTGTATATACATACTATATACATATACATATATAGTATCTATGTGTATATACACATATGCATACATATAGTATTTCATTTTTGTATATATATATACACACATATGTGTATATTATTTGTATATATATTAAATACTATTTTGCTCTAAAAAAGAATGAAATAATATGTAATTTCAGCATCAGTTATTTTTTGTCTTTTTGATAATATCCATTTGGATTTGTGTAACATGATATCTCACTGTGCTTTTAATTTGCATTTCTCCAGTGACTAGTGATACTGAGAATTTTTAATTTTTTTTTTTTTTGCTTGTTGGCCAGATGTTAAAATTATTTAAGTAGATTTCCATGCATGAAACTCAAATGGTCAAAAACACTCATTGACACTGTATTGCTTAACAAATAACGTGAAGACTCCTTAGTCTGATACTCAAAAGTCTTCTTAATCTGCACCACTTTTCAAACTGTTTCCCAAATCATTGCTCCAGGATGCCTACAACAAAGCTCAGCTGTACTCCTTGCATTTCTCCTATATCAGTTTCCCATCTGTGCTTTGCTCATGAGATCTATCTATCTATCTATCTATCTATCTATCTATCTATCTTTTCTTTCTCTCTCTCTCTCTCTTTTCTTTCTTTCTTTGAGATGGAGTTTCACTCATTGCCCAGGCTAGAGAGCAATGGTGTGATCTTGGCTCACTGCAATCTCTGCCTCCGGGTTCAAGAGATTCTTCTGCCTCAACCTCCTGAGTAGCTGAGATTACAGGCATGTGCCACTACTCCCAGCTAATTTTGTAATTTTTAGTAGATACAGAGTTTCTCCATGTTGGTTAGGCTGGTCTCGAACTCCTGAACTCAAGTGACCTGCCTGCTTTGGCCTCCCGAAGTGCTAGGATTACAGGTCACTGTGCCTGGCCTGCTCATGCTATTTTCTCAAACTCAAGTGGCTTCCTCCTTTTTAAAAATATCCTTGAGTTCCACCTTCATGTATTCTACAATATAGTTGAAATGCCCTTCCACTTCTAAGTTATTATGTAAACTTTTATGTCATTCCTAACATGTCCCTGATAGTGTGGGTAGCAGAGGACATATAAATATAGAAGACAACATCTTCTCTAAATAGACTCAATTCTGGTGGATAGACAGAAGTGCGCCATTGAGGCAATTCATATATTTCCTACAAGAATTTCCCTTGGAACTTTGCAGAATAATATATTTACTTCTCATGGACATATTACTTGTTGCCCTACATTATAGCCATTAACATACTTGTCTTCATTATTAGATAAGAAAATTCTGTGTCCCATTTACATTTTTATTACCAAGAGCTCCTTAAAAATGTATTTCATATACATAGTACAGGATTGACATGTGTATTCTAAGAGGCTGAATAATTTTAGATTGAATTACCTTGAATTTTTACTTCAGGAATATTGCGAGTATCAACTCTTTATATTTGTGTCATTACTTTGAATGAGAACTTCTTAGTATGCTGTCTTACATTTAAGATATCTACAAAAGGAAAAATCTAAAGCCATTTAAATCTAAGGAGGAATAATCAAGGCTCTGATAACCATCATGATGTATTCTTCTGACATTATCATATCTAATATGCTATTGTCATACACTAGCAAAACAAATGTGAACTTCCTATCTAGGAATATCATCCTTGTTCAGATCATTTATAACATTTGTGGGACATATAACAATAGAACAAAATAAAGGCCAACATGCCATTAATCTATTAATTTAAAGGTAACAAATAATGCTAAGAAACTGTTAAGTAAAATATGTTCTATGTTCCAACCTTGACAAGGTATTTTCCTAATCACCTGAAACGGCAGGCTCAAGTTATAAACTCTTTGTACTTCACAGTCAGAAGGTAGCAGCACAGAAAAAGCACACCCTGAACCCTGCTGACTTTCTTCTTTTCTCCTCTCTTTGCATCCTCTCACACTGACAGAGTTCTTATGCCCATAAGGACACTCCCATATACAGGTTAAATTTTTTCCACATCTCCCTACTGACATCTGACATTTGATTATCCATTGGGCTTAGGAGTATATACATGTAAGTCAGGTCTGTACTTAGCATGATGGGCTCAAGAGGAAGCCCACACAGCCTTGGAAGTGGACTCAGAGCCATTTGAGAAGGGAAACCCTGGGACAGGAGTGGCCAGAATATGGGCTAAAAGATTGTATTGGTCTAACCAGCAGGAGCCCTGTCAGAGAGGGTAGGGCAAGGGCCTGTATGACCTAGGCCTAAAGGCAGTAATTAGGCTTCCTAAATGTTCCCCACTCAACAAATTCTACCACTCCTTTGAAGATATAATTTGCATCACATGTACATGGTAGCAAGATATACATTTTTAGGGAAATTAATGTTTCCTCCTCTGAGAAAGCTATAGTCAGTCAAGTGCATGTAATGAACACATACAATAGACCTTGAATACCTATAATATATAGTAAAAATGTTTTGGAATACAGATAATTAAAATAGTGACTGCAATTATATGTGAAACTGATTTTATGTGAATGGATCCAATGGAAAATAAAAAACAGGACAGGTATGGTGGCTCATGCCTGTAATCCCAGCACTTTGGGAGACAGAGGCAGGTGGATCACTTGAAGCCAGGAGTTCAAGACCAGCCTGACCAACATGGGGGAACTCTGTCTCTACTAAAAATACAAAAATCAGCCATATATAGTGGTACACACCTGTAATCCCAGCTACTCTGCTGGGTGAGGCACAAGAATTGCTTGAACCCAGGAGGAAGAGGTTGCAGTACACCCAGATCATGCCACTGCACTGCAGCCTAGGAGACACAGCAAGACTCTGTCTCAAAAGAAAAAAAAAGAAAATAATAAAATGAAATACCCTGTGTAAACTGTTAAGAAACTACGAGATTATCTGGAAAGTAACAACAATAGTGGCTACGAAAAAATAATCAGGAGAGCTGACAACTAGAATCAGTCAAGAACATCTAGTTTCTTGATAAATTAGAGAACAGCAGAGTCTCCACTTAATAAGGTAGAATTTTTTGACAGAAAGACCTGCTGAAAATTTTAAAATTTGGTTCATAATATCATAAAATATGGTTCGGGAGAAATTTTCTGAAATTGCCAATAGAGCTGAAAGTTTGTTATAAACCATTATTAATTTACGGTGCCATAAAACTAGCCACCCTTCACAATAATAATTATGAAACTATGATTTCAGTTTCAAAATACAAAAGAATTTAATGAGTTTATATTTTAGGGTTAATATAACTTGAAAACTTATGTTTTAGTATCTATGGATAGCAGTAGAGGAACATTAGAAAAACTATCAGATTCAGACCTTTGCTTGAGTTAGAACTACAGCACTCATTACATGTCTGACTTCGGGTAATTCAGTGTAATTTATTTATACTGAATTATTTTAGAAAAATATTTAAAAAATAATAATATGTAATACTATCATTGTGAAGATTAAATTGGGCTGCAGGTTAAAGTAATTTGTAAACATCCTAATGGTAATGCTATTTGTTTTAACTATCTCCCACTGTGATTTCTGACATAAGTAATGTATAAAGTATATATTGCTTAATAGCTGATTTGTTTTTAACTCAGTAGCAGTTAATTACTCAAAGTTTAAACCTGCAGAGTCCCAGAGTCTAAAGGGAAAAAAACCCTGGAGTTCTAATGTCTAAGGGCAAGAGAAGGGCAGCCTGGCTCTAGGAGTGAGAGAGCAAGAATTTTCCCTTCTTCTGACTTTTTGTTCCATCCAGGTCCCCAGCTGTTTGCGTAGTGTCTGCCCATATTGAACGCAGGTCTTCCCCACTTAGTCCATTGACTCACATGCCAATCTTCTCTGGAAACACCGTCACAAACACACCTAGTGTAGCCCAGTAATTCTAATAAAAAGCATAATCACCTGTTTCTCTTTCAGCAGAAGAGGGACTGGCTCTGTGTCTACTAAAACACTGAAAATAAAAAATGTGCTCAATTCAGCAGCACATATACTAGAATTGGAGAATAAATAATGCTTTACTATTTAAAGCTATTTGAATATCCCTTAATCCAGTCAAGTTGACACTAAAAATCAACCACGATGGTGACCTATATTGGTGCACATTTCATGTGTACCTGAGAATACTAGATTCCTCTGCTGTTGGGTGGAAAGTTCTGTGTATGTCTATTTGGCCCATTTTAGTCTGCAATGTTGTTCCATTCTGCTATTTCATCATTTGTTTTCTGTCTAGATGATCTGTCTATTATTGAAAGTGTATATTAAAGCCTTCTACTATGATTGTATTGCTGTGTATTTCTCCCTTCAGATCTATCAAGATTTGATTTACATGTTTAGGTCCTTTGATGCTGGGTACATATTTATAACTCTTATATTTTCCTATTGAATTAACCCTTTTATCACTATATAATGACCTCCTTTGTCTCTTGTGACAGTTTTTGACTTAGGTCTACTTTGTGTGATATAAGGATAGCCACATCTGCTCTCTTCTGGTTACCATTTGCATGGAATATGTTTTTCAATTCCTTCACTTTCAGCCCATGGCCTTAATTCTAAAGTGAGCCTCTGGTAGACATCACATAGCCTGATTTTGCTTTAAAAATACATTTAGATAATCTTTATCTTTTTATTGATTAATCATTTTGTATATTTAGAGTAATTATTAACCAGTAAGGACTTCTATTGCCATTTTGTTAATTGCTTTCTAACTATTCTGTAGTTTGCTTTTTTTTTTTCCTTTTCTCCTTACTGTCTTCTTTGAAATTTGATTTTTTTTTGTAGTAATATACTTTGATTCTTTTCTCTTGATCTTTTATTGTATTTCCTACAGGATTTTTTTGTGGTTGCCATGAGGCTTGCTTAAAATTTCTTACGGTTATAACAGTCCAAGCTTATAATCACTTCAATTGTTTACAAAACTCTATACTTTTGCTCCTGCTTCTCAGTGTTTTTGTGTTATTGATATTAAAATTACTTCTTTCTATACTGTGTATCCAATAACAAATTGTTGTGGTTATAGGCATTCTTAATACACTTCTGACTTAACTCTTTTACCAGGGCTAAACGTGATTTATATGCCACTATTGAGGTATTACATTATTCTATATTTATCTATATATTTACCTTTATCAGTGAAATTTATACTTTCATATACTTTAGTGTTGACATTTATCATCTTTTTATTTCAACTTGAATAGCTTTCTTTAGCACTTCTTGTATGGCAGGTCTAGTAAAAACAAACTCCTTCAGTTTTTGTTTGTCTCGGAAAGCCTTTATCTCTCCCTCATTTTTAAAAGACAGTTTTGCCAGGTATAGTATGTTTCATTTGCAATTTTTTCCTTCAACACTCTGAATATAGCATCCAACTCTCTCCTGGTCTTCACAATTTCTGCTGAGAAATCTATCTACAAGTAATGAGAGATGTGGATTTTCTATTGGGAGATACTTCTTCATGGATATTTGGCGTTTCTATACATCTGGCAGTCAGAGGCACTTATTGCCATTGTTTAAACTATCTTTTCAATTTTTTTTTCAAACTGAGTAGTCTTGAAGGATTGAGAGAGTGTTTTTTGCATGCTCAAAAGTCTCAGTCTTACTGCCTGTTGTATATTCCTATTGTTGTGTAAGAGATTACCACAAATTTAGAAGCTTAAAACAACACTAATTTATTACCTTATAGTTATCTATGTCCAGCATGGCATAACTGGTTGATATGGTTTGGCTGTGTCCCCACCCAAATTTCATCTTGAATTGTAGCTCCCATAATTACAGCTTCCATAATTACAGCTCCCATAATTCCCATGTGTCATGGGAGGGACCCGTGGGAGGTAACTGAATCATGGGTGTGGTTCTTTCCCATGCTATTCTCATGGTAGTAAATAAGTCTCATGAGACTGGATAGTTTTATAAGGGGAAACCCTTTCCACTTGGTTCTCATTTTATCTCTTGCCATGTAAGATGTGCCTTTCCCTTTTTGCCATAATTATGAGGCCTCCTCAACCACATGGAAATGTGAGTCCATGAAACCTCTTTTTCTTTATAAATTACCCAGTCTTGGGCATGTCTTTCTCAGCAGTATGAGAATGGACTAATACACTGGTTATCTTCTTCGAGTATAACAATACTGAAATCAAGGCACGAGCCAGATTGAGTTATTATCTGAAAACTTGGGAAAAATTCTCTTCCAAGATTATTCAAGATGTTTGAAAAATTTTGTCTTGCAATTATACTATTAATGTCACCCTTTCCCTTACAGGCTCTTGGCCAGATGCTTATCTGAGCTCCTAGAAAACACCCACATTCTTTGCCATCTGGCTACCTCCATCTTCAAAGTCAGCAATGCATAATTTATGCTTTGTCAAGTTCTTCAAATCTCTCTGACTTTTTTGCCTCTGACTATTGTGTCCAGATTTATAGGGCTCTTGTGATTAGGTCAGACATACTGGATAATCTCTCTTTTTCAAAAAGTCAATTTGTAATACAATATAACCTAGTCATGGGAGTATAATTAATCATATGCAGAGTCCTGGATGATATGCAGGGAAAGTATGCCAAAGGCACAGAATTTTGGTGGCTAAACTTCTCTTATAAGAATATTTGCTATTCAGAAGGTTTTCACTTTAAAATATCTATTATCTAATACTTATTGTATTCAAATTACTTACTGGTCATGGTAAATTTTGGTAGTTTGTGCTTTTTAGGTAACTGGTCTATTTAAGCTGTACATTTGTAGTAATCTCTTATTATCCTTTGATGCCTGGTTGCTAAGTAGTAGCATCTACTGTTTCATTCTCGATGTCAATAATTTATATGATTTTCCCTTTTTTTCTCACAAAAACCTTGTCAACTTTATTAACCTTTATAAAGCCAAGATTTTTATTTCATTAATATTATCCATCTTGTTTTTTCTGTTTTCACTTTCATCATCATCTACTTTTACTCTTATTAGTTCCTTATTTCAACTTGACTTGAGTTTAGTTTGCTCTTGTTTTCCTAGATTCTTGAAGTAGAAGCTGAAATGATTGAGATTTTTCTTATTTTCTAACATATGCATTTATGGTATAAATTTTTCTCTCTGCATGCTTTATCTGCTCCCACAAATTTTGATATGCTATAACTTCATTTTTATTTAGTTCAATGTATTTTTAAATTCCCTTGAGTCTTCTTCTCTGACCCATGTATTATTATAAATTATGCTGTACTTATTTCTTAGTGTTTGGAAATTTTCTTGTTGTATTTCTTTAATATTTAATTTGATTCTGTTGTGGTCAAGAAACACACTCTGTATGACTCCAGTTCATTAAGACTTGTTGAAGTTTGTTTTATGGCCCAAGATATGGTCTCTTTTGGTTTATGCTATAAAAGTATTTTAAAAAACGTACATCCTGCTGTTCTTGCGTCTAGTGTTCTATAAATGTCAATTAGGTCCTGTTGAATGATGAATTTATTGAGTTATTTTATATCCTTGTTTTTGTTTTTTTTTTCCACCACTCACCGACAGGCAAACTTTGACATCAGCCTAGTCAGTGAAGATTCGGGGGGGTACTGCATGACCATTGGATATTGGTGTAAGTTCAAGCTCATAATGAGGTCTCTACTGACATTACCAGTCTGCCTTATTCTCTCTACCTTTCAGAGTCTTTTCATATTTACATTACATATAATGTCCAAGATTTTTACTTGTGCTTGAAGGGAAGAATGAGGAAAAGCAAGCCTACTCTATCTCCCCAGAAGTAGAATTCTATTTTACTGAATATTTAACTGATTTTATCTCAGTATATAGAAACTATTCTTTTAATCTGTTTACCCTTGATAGTTGTTCAGCTGAGTTTGTTTGTTTAGTTTGTTCAGAATCAAGAATCTGGATAATTTATAAATGAAAAAAAAGTCCAGCCAAACTTTACTATACAAAAGACATTAAATAGTATAGCGATGACAAGTGGAGGAAAGACAACTATTTAAAATTAGCAGAGATAGACACACAAGAAAAACTATAATGGAAAAGGTTTTTATGTAAATCTGGAGAATATCATCTAGTTTCCTATCTGTGTTTGCAATGAGAAGTAACAATTTTATCCCTCCTACCTAAAAAGTTGGATTGGCTTGAGAAAAGCAAGCAGGGTCTACTGAAGTCTGTTGAGGAAGGAGGCAGAAAGGGCCTTCTTAGATAAGCTAGAGTGGCTTCAGGGCTTAAAATACAAGAAAAATCAGTGAGATTATTTTGATAAATTCCAAGTAGATGGTTAAATATTTTTCATGCCAAGTCTCAGAAGAAAAAGGCCTATTGAAAATGATGTTTTTATTTTCTGCAACACAGTGATGAGAAAATTATGGATATAAACAGGATAATAATGTTAGGATAAACTAACAGATTAAATGTGGTAAAGAAACACTTACTTTATACCAAGCTTTAAGAGAAGCAATTTTTGTACACATTCATGCTTTCCTAGTACATTGTTTGTTTTTTCTAGGTATTGTATAATGTGAAGTTGTATTAATGAAATGGTAAACAGAAATGGACTTGGTTCTTATCCTCATAGAGTTTTGTGTCAAGTCAGGGAGATGTATATTTATCAAAGAATAATATACACGAGTGTAAATTAAATTGCTCTAATTTTGGAGGGTATGTCTTCTTTGAAAAGTCCCAATTTAAATGCATTTCAAATGACTAATGGTAGGGGAGAAACTGTTCCAGGTATTAGGAACAATATATAAAAATGCCCTTCAGCTAGAGGGAGTGAGTTACTTTAGGAAAACACTGGAAGGATAGAAGGGTTTAAGGACAAACAGTGAAGGAAAACATAGTGTAAAGTGAGCCTGAAGAGGTGAAGAGGATCAAAGCGTTCCTTTTCTATTCATCCCAGATAAGATGTGGCCATTTAGATAACATGCTTTTTAAAACTACCAAATACATTTAGGTAATGGAATAACACAATTCAATATGAACTTCAAAATTTTCACCTTGAAATAATTTCCAGAAGAAGGGAAGAATTCATGCGAGGAGCCAAAGTAACCCAGAACAGATTAATAGTAAACATTCAATGTTTTAATAAATATTTTAATTTCAGACAAAAATATAATTGAATTATCTTCCAATCAATGTCTCTTGTTGCAGATATCTAAGGAAATCATAGATTATTAATTGAGGCATAATTTCTACTCAGCTTCTTGAACCGTGTGCAGTTTCTGGAAGCAAATAGACCATTTCTGAAGTGCAAACTTATGTATCCATACCTACGCAGTGATATCAAACAAATATCAGAAAGTCTTAATTAAAGGTAGAAAAAAACCCACATCAAATTTCATTTAGAGTAGAGAGACACATGTATTATTTTATTAGGTTTACATGGAACTTAGAAAAGGACATTCTCTGGAAAATTTATTTTAGTTTATTTTCATAGGATCTTAGATTAAGGTAACAAACAAAAAAGAAGAAAATCATAGTATTAGAAACTTCCAGGCTAAATAGCTTTCTCCGAAAAGATTGGTATTTCCTTCTCGATATGTCAATGCCAAAGCTATAATTTTTCATTTATTTTCTTTGTCATTGCATATATAGGTTATTTACTCCAATTGGATGCCATTTACCTTTCGCCAGAAGAAGTCTTCCTGCAGACCCATATTAAAAACACGTATTCTCAATTCATTCATGTCCCCACAAAGGACATGAACTCATCATTTTTTATGCCTGCATACCTGTACTCCTCAAACCACTGAAACTTAAAAAAAAAAAAAAAAGTTCTTACTAAAAAAAATAAAACATGTATTCTCCTAAAACATATAAAAACTGTCCCTGCCACTCTTCCTTTGATATCAGCCATTTCCTTATATAGAATTTAGTTGTCAAATGACTGAAGGCCTATATAATTCACCCCTAATTGTTTATGTGAGGCAAAGGTGTCTTAAAAGGCTTTAGTTTAGAATACCTTTCCTCAAACAGCCCATGTATCTTAAGGTGCACACATTCCAAATAGAAAAGGTCAAGTTCCATTGACATTGCTACTGGCATGGCTATTGTGACAGCATCAGATATTCATTTTTGGGGAGAAAGGTGTGTTTAATTTGATCAAAGATAGATAAATCACAGGTGATCTGGCAGTCCTGGATGAAAGCTATTGGAAGTTAGGTATTTTGAATGGCAGTTTAAGCTGCACATCTTTTTTTGGGAAAAGCTCAGTTTTGATCTTTCAATTTTCTTTAACAATAATTTATTGTTTAAAGATTGTACCTATTTATTAGAGAGACATGACTATAACTTGACTCCAGTACTATTAATATATTGATAGTAGACTTAGTTTAATGCATATTTAGACTTTTTCCTTAAAGAACCTAATTTATCCTACTGATACATCCATCTGGAATAAACGAGTAAAACACTTTCTACTGTCATTTTGTTTTTCTCCCTAAATGCTGAATACCAAGAAGCCAAGTACATTCCCCAGTGCCTTTGCATTGTTACTTGAGACTGTGAGGCTGAGAGTCCTTGCTTATTAGGAACATGGAGTGCCAGTATTGTGGGGCTACTAGAGTGCCTCCTAAGACTGCTAACAAAGGGCATTGTGACCACACATTAATTCATACTGCTGGACTATGTTAACCCCTTTAACTATCATGACTGTTTATTTCCCTCTCCACCACTAATTAGTGCTTAGAACTCACCAAGCTGCAAATAGCAGAAAACATCTGGAAAGAGAGAATACATGAAGTTTGTATCCTGAATGCGATGGAAAAAAAATACTCAGCATGCTTAAAAGACTTTGCTTCATGTTCTGAGTTATTCAGCACATGGCTGAGTTTTTCCTTTTCAGAGGTCTCAGTTCAAAGAAAAACTTGATAAAATTCCACTCTCATTTGTATTTATTTCCTAGATTCAGTCATAATTTTTTCTTTAAATTTAAGAAAGTCCAAGAGATTTTATATGAATATGTATAAAGGATGGTAAGGATTATATGAATATATGAAAAATTAGAATACTTTCTGTGATCAGAATAACTTTTGGTTATTCATTATTAAAATACTGATTGAGTACTTTCAGCTAAAATGAAATAATTTAGAAATGTATGTCTTGCTTTAAAAAAAAATTGTCACTTGACCCTAAGCCCCATAGAGGGAACTACAGGGTAATATTTATCTTTGTTCTCATCATATAAAACTACTAAACAACTATTGAATAAATGTAAGAATACTTAATGTACCTGGCTACTAGGTAATAGAAGACAGAGGCATGCATTTTAATCAGAGACAACACTATTCGATTTTCAAGGGAAGCCCAAATATCACATAGCCATATGGTGACAAAATGTCAAGATATAGTCATCATGTGGGACTTTGATGGATATTGTTTTTTTGCAAAAATCAGATGTGACTTGCTGACAAGAGAAAATTATAATCATATCTATTCCCTATCTTCTCTTAGAGAGTGAGTTAAAACTGTAGATAACCTGGGTCCTTGGTGAATTTTATGAGGGGCATAATTTGCATTCTTAGCAAACACCCCAGATCTTTCTGATGCAGGAGTTCCATAGACCACCACTTGAGGAATATTGTCCTAGATTGTGGTAAGAAAAATTTAAAACAAATATGAGAAAATACACAATTGGTCCAAAGCAAAGTATGATTAAATTTGAACCCTTATGTAGGTGTGTGGTGGAAAGGGAATGGGGATATGAACTCTCAAAAAATAAAATTCTTAGAATAAGCTTGCAGGTGAAGCTACAAGAGAAGAAAGGGTTATCTTTATAAAATATTTATCAGTAGTGATTAAAAAATGAGATATGCGTCCAAAGGTGTCTGTTACCATCTTCCCTTCAAAGAATACCCACAACCCAATAATTCTCACCAGCCTCATGGCTTCTACCTTGCTCCAAGCTCCCATTATCCCATTCTTCCTCCTAGGTAAGAGCAACTCCTCCTAACTGGTCTTCTTGCATCCACAGTGTACCTGTACAATCTGTTGTCAAAAACTAAACCAAACAAACACACAAACCCAAAGGACATGGTGGTGACATGGTTAATCTGTTACAACCTGTCAGATCACATCACTCTACAGCTCAAGACCTCTTTTTATTGAGAATAAAAGACAAGTTCCTTATGATAACCTATCAGACTCCATATTGTCCATACCCTTCTTCTTCCTTCCTGATCTCATCTTCCACTGCTCATCTCTTTGTCACTCTTCTCCAGCCACAATGGCCTCCATTTTGATTCCTGAACACATTCAACATGCTCCTGCCTAAAAGACTTTACAGTAGATACTTTTGTCCAGTAGGGTTTTCCCAAATGTCTGAATGGCTAAGTTCCATTCAATCTTCATGTTTGTTTGATGATGTATTTTCAGAAAGTCCTACTCTAACAGCCTAATTAATATTGCAACCATTTCCAATGCATACATATCACGTGAAGTTCCTCACCCTCCTAATACATTTTCATGGAACTTACAGGTACTTACATATTAATATAATTTATTCTATTTATTGTTTTATTCTTCCTAGATGTACACTCTATGAAGTCATCAGTTTTTGTATGTTTTGTTCATTGATGTATTCTCAGGACCTGCAACAGTCCCTAGTACATAATAATCATTCAGTATATGTGTGCAAGGATAAAGAAATGAGTGATTTAATGAAGCATTTGAATACATATGTTAGATTCTATACATAGATCTTCAGATTAATTTTGGTTTAAAGAGGGTCTGGGTATTTCCCTGATGATTATTTACTTTGAGAACCTTTTCATATACCTGGTACCTATTTTCTTCTTTGGAAAAAAGTATGTTCAAGTATGTTCAAATCCTTTGCCCATTTTAAAATTGGATTATTTATTTATTGAGTTGTAGAAGTTACTTATATTTTTTGGCTATTAACCCCTTTATACATAAATGGTTTGTAAATATTTTATTCCATTCTATAGATTGTATTTTCATTCTGTTAATTGTTTTCTTTTCTATGCAGACATTTTTCAGTTTGACAGTGTCCCATGGTCTATTTTTGTTTCTGTTGCCTGTGCTTTTAGTGTCGTATGCTAGAAACGAATGCCAAGATCAATGTGAAGAAACTTCCTCTATATTTTCTTTTATGAATTGTACAGTTTCAAGTCTCATATTTGGATATTTAATCCATTTCGAGTTGATTTTTATTTATTATATAAGATTAGGAGTTCAACTTTATTCTTTTGTGGTTGATATTCACTTTTTTCCATCACTATTTGTTGAAGAGACTGTCCTTTCCACGTTGTGTATTCTTGGCACTGTTGTTGAAAATCACTTTACCATAAATGCATCAATTTATTTTGGGGTTCTCTATTCTGTTTCATTGGTCTATGTATCTGTATTTATACTGGTATTATAGTGCTTTCAATACTGTGGCTTTGTAACATATTTTGAAATCAGGAAATATAATGTCTTTACATCTCTTCTTTCCCAAAAATCACTTTGGCTTTTTTTCTTTTCTGGTTTCCTGTAAATTTCTGGATATCTTTCTTCTATTTTTTATTTGTATTTATTTATTTAATTTTATTGCATTTTAGGGTTTGGGGTACATGTGAAGAACATGCAAGATTGTTGCATAGGTACACACATGGCAGTGCGATTTGCTTCCTTCCCCTCAGCTATATCTGACATTTCTCCCCATGCTATCTCTACCCACCTCCCCACCCCCATCCCTCCCCATTTCCCCCCAACGGACCCCAGTGTGTAGTGCTCCCCTCCCCGTGTCCATGTGTTCTCATTGTTCAACACCCGCCTATGAGTGAGAAGATGCGGTGTTTGATTTTCTGCTCTTGTGTCAGTTTGCTGAGAATGATGGTTTCCAGGTTCATCCATGTCCCTACAAAGGACGTGAACTCATCGTTTTTGATGGCTGCGTAATATTCCATGGTGTATATGTACCACATTTTCCCTGTCCAGTCTAACATCAATGGGCATTTGGGTTGGTTCCAGGTCTTTGCTATTGTGAACAGTGCTGCAATGAACATTCGTGTGCATGTGTCCTTATAGTAGAATGATATATAATCCTTTGGATATATACCCAGTAATGGGATCGCTGGGTGAAATAGGATTTCTATTTTTACGTCATTGAGGAATCGCCACACTGTCTTCCACAATGGTTGAACTAATTTACACTCCCACCAACAGTGTAAAAGTGTTCCTATTTCTCCGCACCCTCTCCAGCATCTGTTGTCTCCAGATTTTTTAATGATCACCATTCTAACTGGTGTGAAATGGTATCTCAGTGTAGTTTTGATTTGCATTTCTCTAATGACCAGTGATGATGAGCATTTTTTCCCAAATCATTTTATGAGACAAACATCATCCTGATACCAAAACCCGGCAGAGACTCAACAAGAAAAGAAAACTTCAGGCCAATATCCATGATGAACATAGATGCAAAAATCTTCAATAAAATACTGACAAGGCGATTGCAACAGCACATCAAAAAGCTCATCCACCATGATCAAGTAGGATTCATCCCTGGGATGCAAGGCTGGTTCAACATACGCAAGTCCATAAACGTAATTCACCACATAAACAGAACCAAAGACAAAAACCACATGATTATCTCAATTGATGCAGAGAAGGCCTTTGACAAAATTCAACAGCCCTTTATGCTAAAAACACTCAATAAACTAGGTATTGACGGAACGTATCTCAAAATAATAAAAGCTATTTATGACAAACCAACAGCCAATATCATACTGAATGAGCAAAAACTGGAAGCAGTCCCTTTGAAATCTGGCACTAGACAAGGATGCCCTCTCTCACCACTCCTATTCAATATAGTACTGGAAGTTCTAGCCAGAGCAATCAGGTAAGAAAAAAAAAATAAAGGGTATTCAAATAGGAAAGGAGGAAATTCTATTTTTTAAATAAATGTCATTGGGATTTTGATGGGAATAGCATTTAATCTATTGCTCACTTTGGGTATTATCAAAATTACAATGGGATATCACTTTACACCTGTTGGAATGGCTGTCATTAAAAAAGACAACAGACTGGGCCCAGTTGCTCATGCCAGGAATCCCAGCACTTTGGGAGGCTGAGGAGGGTGGATCACTTGAGGCCAGGAGTTACAGACCAGTCTGGCCAACATGGTGAGACACCGTTTCTACTAAAAATAAAAAGCAATTAACCAGGCATAGTGTCACACATCTCTAGTCCCTTCTACTCAGGTGGCTGAGGCGTGAGAATCGCTTGAACCCTGGAGGTGAAGGTTGCAATGAGTCGAGATTGCACCAGTGCATTCCAGCCTGGGAGACAGAGTAAGACTCTGACCAAAAAAAAAAAAAAAAAAAAAAAACACTTTTAATATTGGTGAGGATGTGGAAAAACTGGAACCCTTGTGCAGTGTTGGTGGGAATGTAAAATGGTGCAACTACTATTGATAAAAGTATGGAGAGTTCTCAAAAAATTAAAACTGGAACTACTATATGAAAAGAATCAACAAAATGAAAAGGCAATCTACAGAATGTGAGAAAAATTGCAAACCATATATCTGATAAAGCATAAATATCAAATATGCATAGGAAACTCCTATAACTCATTTAAATAACCCAATTACAAAGGAGAAAACAAAACTAAATAGGCATTCTTCTAAAGAAGACTTTCAAATGGGCAATAAATACATGAAAAGTTGTTCAACATCACTAATCACTGAAATTTTAAGCAAAATGACAATGTAATATAACTTCATACCTGTTAGGATAGCTATTTTATATATAATTATATATAATCATATAAATATGTATTTTATATATGTAATTATATATAATTATACATGTAGCTATCATATATATGTATATATATGTGTGTGTGTGTATATATATATATATATATATATATATAAAGATGTTTGTGCAGTTGTAAAGGAAAGACACTTTTGTATACTCTTGGTGGGGCATGGAAAATGTTGCAGCCACTATGGAAAACAGTATGGAAGTTTTTTAAAAAATTTAAAAATAGAGCTACCATATGATCCAGCAATTCTACTTCTGGGTACTTATCCAAAGAAATTGAAATTAGAATCCCAAAGAGATATCTGTACTCCCATGATCTTTGTACCACTATCCACCATTCCCAAAATATAGAATTAACACAAATTTCCATTGACAGATGAATGGATAAAGAAAAAAAAAGTGGTATATATGTAGAATGGAATATTACTAAGCTTTTAAAAAGAAAGAAATCCTGCCATTTGTGACAACATGAATGAACCTAGAATACATTATGCTATAAGAAGTAAGCCAGACACAGAAAAGAGTACTGCATGATCCTATTGGTATAAAGTATCTTAAGATAGTCAAACTCATAAAAACAGAGACTATAATAGTGTTTACCAAGGCTGGAAGTTGGAGACATTGAGAGATGTTGCTCAAAGGGTACACATTTTCAGTTATAAGATGAATGAAGTACTTTGGGAGGCCAAGGCGGGTGGATTATCTGAGGTCAGGAGTTCAAGACCATCCTGGCCAACACGGTAAAACCCCATCTCTACTAAGAAAACAAAAATTAGCCAGGCATGGTGGTGGGTACCTATAATCACAGCTACTGGGGAGGCTGAGGAAGGAGAATTGCTGGAACCTGGGAACAGAGGTTGCAGTGAACTGAGTTCACGTCACTGCACTCCAGTCTGGGTGACAGAGTGAGACTCTATCTCAAAAACAAAACAAAACAAAAAAGGAATAACGTTCTGTATTCTGTATACATAACATCCAGCATGGTGATTATAATTAATAATTATGTATTGTATACTTGAAATTTGCCTAGTGAGTAGATCGCAAGTGCTCTTATCACACACACATAAATAGTAAGTATGTGAAGTAATTATTATGTTAATTAGCTTGATTGTGGTATTACCATCACAATGTGTATATATATATACCTGAAAATGGAAAAGGAATGGGTTAGAGAAATAGACGTAGGAAGAGTCCTTAATGTAAACACTTAGAAACAGTATCAATATGACTGATAAAGGAGCAGAAAAGTGTTTCCTTGTGCTTTCCTTGCACTAGGTTTGATTTAAATGCATTCATCATACACATCTTCATTTCAGATCAATTTCTAGTTACTTATCTATATCCAGTAGGGATACTTTAAAGTCAATTCTAACAAAGAAACACATATAATGGCATCAATTAAAAATGTGTGTGTGTATTCATCTATATTAATAATTTGAAAATATAAAAAAATAGTTTTTTCTAATTAGTTAAGTGTGTATATATGGTTCAAAATATCATGTGGAACAGCTAATTTCTTAAGTTCCAATGAGAGTAGTTAATCAATTTGGACATTGACACTGATAAATCATAAAACTACTTCTATGATTTGACGACTTTTTACTTAATTTTTTTGGTATCTCCTCTTTTGAGATTGCCTTCGGAGCCAGTCTTATCAACTTGTGGCTATGCTCTCTTGGACAAAATTAATAATGATCAAAACAATGGCAAAGAGTGTAATTTTGGGAACTCAGTCACTTATTCATCATATATAATTCAAAGTCCTTCCAAATATACAGCTATCTCCAAAAATATTGACAGTTTTCCATCATACAGGAAAGTCTAATGAAGGAATAGAAGCACAAGTTTAAAACAAGACTTAAATGTTTTGAGTACTGTCGAATGTTTATCAATATATGGTGACTACCTGGGTGAAAATCACTCATTTTCAAGTGAAATGTTACATACACCTACAGAAACTAGATATTCATTTATTTTGTAGTCAGATATTGTACACATTAGGAAGGATACCTACATTTTTGATGTTTTGATGTTCTAAAATTTCAAAATGGAAATGTATTCGGTATGCAATTTTGTAAAACAAAAATAAAAATTTTGGTAAGTGTAGTAAGCAAAAGGATACTCCATTGAAACATGTCTATGCCCTATTCCCTGATTGCTGTGAAAATGTTAGGTGACATGTGGAAGGAGAAATAAGGTTATAGATGAAATTAAGTTTGTTAATCAGATGACCCTGAGATGAAGAGATTACCTTGGATTATGTGGGTGTACCCAATATAATTGCAGGGGTTCTTATAAGTGGAAAAAGCAGGTAAAAGAGAGAGAACCAGAGAGGTGGCAGCATGAGAAAGATTCGACCTGTTGTTGCTGGCTTTGGAGATGCAGGAAGGGGGCCATGAGTCAAGGAACACTGGCAAACTTCAGAAACTGGAAAAGGCAATAAAATGTATTATCCCCTAGAGCATCCAGGAGAAATGCAGCCCTGCCAATGCCTTACCTTTAGCCCAGTTTGACCCATTTCAGACTTCTGACCCCCAGAATTAAAATATATTTGCATTGTTTTAAGCCATTAAATCTGTCTCAATTTGTCATAGCAGAAATTGGAAACTAAAACATTCAGTTAGCTGGTGTTTTTGTAGTCATATTCCCTCTGAAATAGTTTAATGATTTTTTTTAAACATTGAGTATATTCACTGTCACTATAGGCACTCAATTATAACTTACCAAAATAGTTAACACTTCTTGAAAAATAGCCTATAAGAATTTTAAAAGTGTTTCTAAGGAAAGGAATTCAAAAAAAGCTTAAGAAATAAAATTATTTTATACAAGCAAAACTCCCAGATTTCTATGTTCACTGTTTATTTGCCTACCTAATCTGCAACTTCTAAAATACATCTGTATTCATTGTAATCCTGTATATCCAGTGAGCCACTGAATATAAAGGACTACAATTGCACGTATAATGATGTGCAGAGATTTTCTTTTAATTGCACATTTCCAAGTAAAATAACTGCCACCTGCAGCTGTATTTAAAAAACAAAAAACAAAAACGTGGTGGTAGAAAAATTCTTTTACTCTGGCAATTCTTAGTCATAGGTAGGTTTTGCTTTATAGGTCTATCTAGTTTCCTTGTACCACAGTATACTTACCTGTAAAATGAAAATAATAAAACATGCTGCAGGAAGCTCAAATGGTTGTTTTAAGGACAAAATATAGGGAATAAACCCACATCATCAATGATAAAGTAACATATAGATGCACATCCCTCTTACCCTAATTTCTTGATTTGTCAAGCATGCTTAAGACAATGGAGCAGAAATATCTTTCAAATGCTTTCTGTAACACAAATATGAATTTCTTGGTTCATATTTTGGAAGACAGAGGTGAGGTGTGTCTCCTTTTGGAGATATCCTGATATAGCTAATCATTCAAGGTCATTCCTTACTCCAAAGCACAATAAATAGGCTCTGTAAGTAAACATAACATTCCCTGTTAATCTTTTGACTCTTATAGTGTGTTTCTCAGGACCCATGATGGAACATGTTCTTACACCATTTAAACCAAAGAATAGATGCATATGGGCCATGATATGAAAACAATGGTACCACCTGTCTTCAGAAATGGCTGAATCCCTTTCTAATGCAGCAGCTTGAATTATATTATTAATACTTTTCTGCCCTCCATATCTCAGCTTTACTTTTCTCTTTGTTGGATTTGTAAGAAGTTGGTGCTATTATTATCTCCATGTTAATGATTTGGAAACTGGGCCTAAGAGTAATTTAATAATTTTTTTCAAGATGACTGTTTTGTAAGTGAGATTCAGGATTTGAACCTAGCCAACATAAATCAAGATTCTGAGCTCTAAGCAACTGCACTTTTGTTGCTAGTTGCTATTTTTATAATAAGCTATTCAGGTTTTTTTCTGCATGGAATAAAGGATACTGCTCTAAATATACAACATTCTAGAGTTAGCAATTGTAGACACAAAAGAGTATCTCTTTCCCAACAGTTGCATCAAGAATCCTGCAGAGAGATGTGATTGGTTTGACTCGGTCACTTGCCAAATTTGCCAATCCTACTCCAATTACTCTGTGCATGTGCATGTGCGTGTGTGTGTGTATGTGTCCCCGTGAATAGCACTGAAGCATAGCAACCAGCAAGAAGGGTGCAAGTGCTTAGATTTCAGACTCTGGAGTCATGTCAGCTAGGTTCAAATCCCAAATTCCACTTAGAAGCTAGGTGATCTTGAGCAAATTATTCCATCACTCATAGGCCCAGATTCCTAATCATTAATACAGAAATAGTAAAAGCATTTACTGCCGGGCGCGGTGGCTCAAGCCTGTAATCCCAGCACTTTGGGAGGCCGAGGTGGGTGGATCACGAGGTCGAGAGATCGAGACCATCCTGGTCAACATGGTGAAACCCCGTCTCTACTAAAAATACAAAAAACTAGCTGGGCGTGGTGGCGCGTGCCTGTAATCCCCGCTACTTAGGAGGCTGAGGCAGGAGAATTGCCTGAACCCAGGAGGCGGAGGTTGCGGTGAGTCGAGATCGCGCCATTGCACTCCAGCCTGGGTAACAAGAGCGAAACTCCGTCTCAAAAAAAAAAAAAAAAAAAAAAAAGCATTTACTTCAGAGGATTTCCAAGGATTAAATGAATTAATTCATGTGAAGAACATAGGACAATGCTCATCATGTAATAAGCAGCAGTAATTGCTGTAACTTTAATGGATACTCCTTATAATTATTAGAGGGCAAATACAGTAACATAAAATGACATTATCCTGAAAATCAACCGTAAACTGCTTCTTTCTTTGAGCCTCTCTTGTCTTAAAATTATTATTACTATAGGTATTTGGTGCTAATTTTCTAATATGTAGAAATGGTACAGAAATGGTAAAATGACAGGAAAACAACAGTGAGACTGAGAGTAAAGCTTTGTCCCTAAATTCTGAGATATAAATACCAAGGAAAGGGAAGAGAAGAGCAAGAAACCAAAATCTGGGACATGCCTGCACCAATCATGGTGTCTTCAGCTCTCCCTCTTGCTGTGAAATTCTGACTCTGTATATTTACATTCTTCATGTTCTGATTTGCTTCATTAGGCAGAGTCACTGTGTCTTATCAATTAAAACAGCCTCCCAAATGCACAGCTGTGAATTTCTGATGACTCCTGGTTTCAATACATTTTATTTTAATTTTATAGTAAATGTCAATTTTCATCAGCTCAAATGTCCTCATGACATAATATGACTTGAAGATATGCAAATATCTTCTTGCCAGATACTTCTAATTAGATGGAGGTTTTGAGTGAGAGGTACTCCATAATTAGTTGATGTAATCAGGAGAAATCACACTTGATTATATGCCATAAATTCACTTCAGGATGCTCAGAGCTAGCAAAGGACTTCAGGGAGGCACGCACTCAGCTTTAGCTTTTTTTTTTTTTTTTAATTTTTTCTGGAAAGACACTTTGTCTCTCTCCTCTCAGCTTTTAAAATCATCTCCTCCTCGTTTAGATTCATGCATTATAGAAAATTTTACATTATAAGTGGACCACCAACCAGGCAAAGAGCAAATGCCTCACAGCTGCAAAGATACTTAATAGTCAAAACTCAAAGCAAAAACACAGATGTCAGGCAGCTTTAAACGGAAATCATTAAGAAATGTCTCAAGTAAAGCATTATGGTTAAAGGGAATTTGTCAAGTAGTGAAGTGACAATGATGGTGTCTGGCTTATTGTACACAAGCAAGGACTTCAGTGCTACTAACTATATGAAGGGAATTCCCTGAAGAGCTACAATCATAAGCGTCTAAGGACATAAATTGATTTTTATACTTTCTCCTGTCAATCTTCTTGAAGCCATTTTATGTTAATGACTCTTAATTTGATTCATAATTTTGAAAACATCCTTTTCTTAAATTTGATAAGATTTGTATTAAGGTACACATCTAGACTGACAGTAAATGATGGTGAAACCATGAAGTCCATGGAGCATTCCAAACGAGACTAGGCTTGTCTGAAGTTGTTTCTATGTGTAGTTTTCCTGCTTCACTTCCACTGTTATAACTTAGGTATAACTTCAGGAAGGAAGGCTCCTCTTAGTAACGGAGTGAGATTTTCCACCCTTGGTTTTACAGGTCTCAATGTGTTTTCTGCTTAAATATGGAAACAACCACCAAATTCTCTGCTACTGTTAGCAGCAGCAAATCCGATGGGGTTCCAGCAAACACTAGTCTTGCCCTCTCAGAGAAAAGAATTCTGTTGAGGGGCATAAGGCAGGGGGAGAGACCAAAACAAGTTTTAGAACAAGACCGAAAGTTTATTAAAATGTTTTAGAACAGGAACAAAAGGAAGGAAAATACACTTGGAAGAGGGCCAAGTGGGCGACTTGAGACATCCAAGCCCTTGACTTGGGGTTTTATACATTGCCATACAATGGTGTTTCCATTTCTCCTCCCTCAATTTTTCATTTGGGGCAGGCTGTCTGCCTGTGCAGTGGATTGCCAGCACTTGGGAGGTGCCGCATGTGCTGTGTGTTCACTGAAGTTGTGTGCATGCTCATTTGAGGTGTTTTTCCCTTACCTGTCCAGTATTCCTAGAAGATTATATATCAATTAAACTTCAATATTTTGCCTCTTAGTGTGCATACTTGATCCTGCTCACCCTACTACTGAGATCTTATCAGGAAGCTGCTGATCACCAGCTTCAGGTATTTTCTATGTGTTGGGAGACTGCTTTTCACTGGCGCCAGCTCTGACCCATTATTATTTTAGAGAGACAGTTTGACAACTGCCTCATCATCACATGATGGCCACCTGACAATCCTGGGGGTGTGTGTGGGCCCTCTGCTGCCCTGCTCATGTCTGCCTAACCACCTACTCTAACACTATGATTGGGTAGAGGGTGGGAGGAGGGTGTCAAATGTCTCTTTGATACTTATATCTACTAAAGTAAAATAGTGTTTCACCCACACTGCCGTGCTTAATGCTCAAGTTATTTGAAAGGAATGTGGAGGTTGTGCTCTTAGATTGTGCTTTAGAAATAGGGACCAACCAATTGACTGGTTTATCAAGGCCACAACATGTGCTTCTATGTCAAGTAGTTTGGACTTTATAACTCTGCTCACATTTATCAGGAATTACACAAAAATTACATTGTTTTGGGGACTTGTGAATGTCTGTGTTCAAAGACAATTTGTTTTTCATTGACTAGCAGCTCTTCATAGTAGGGAGAGGGTAGAGCAATTCAAAGTCCAATCCAAAACCTTAATTATACAAAAGTATTCACACTTGAAATATAACAATGCTCACTCTAGAATGAGAGATGATTCAAGCGTAATCTAGTATTGAGCAACGGATAGTAATAAGAAAATGTAATGCCTAATTTGATCAACATAAATAACCAAAAAATAATTTCAAGATCAAACGAGGAAGATGAATGCGTACAATATTAAATGTAATCATGTAGTAGTAACCTAAATTACCTATGTTTGACAGTTATCTATAATGCAAATCAACCAGTATAATAAGTTGAAATTCCCCTGCAATTCCAGTGTCATTGTTTCAATAGAAAACTTCAGAAACCAGTTAACAGTTATTCGTACACCTCGACATAGCAAAGATTGCTTACTGGTGTTCTTGGGATCAATGTAAATACTTTTTCCAACTCAGTTTATTAAACAATATCTATCTCATACCTCACCTTTATTGACTTGGGTTTTAGAAAGATCATGTTGGAAAGAGGTCTTCAACTAAATTAAAATGCAGAAATTTGCTGCCCTTGAGGCTGGCTGATAGGATAACAGGGAGTAAAGATTAGAAGGGCTGTGTTTGTGGAAGAAGTAGGTTAAGTTGGGTTGGTGGTAAAGGATTCTAAACATGGCCAAATAGGGCAAGAGCACCATAAAAGGTGGAGTAAGTTACGGGCATTCATACAGGTTTGCATTACACTATCATTTGTGTGGTACACAGTTCTAACTGGGTTCAGTTGCTAATCACCCAATTGCAAGATTTATTAAATTATTAAAAGAAAACTGTAGCAAACTAGTCATGCCATGAAGGCAGCAACAGAGTAGAGGACTCCCTTCCGTGAAAAATTATAACTTAAATACCCCCACCTCATATCTTAGGCCTCAGGTGGCTACAATTATAAAGGGAGGAAATAGAGGGTTTTCTGTGTTTTTTTAATAGCTGCAGCACAGCAGGATCAATCCTATTGGAATCATAAAATGATGCCAAATCAAATTATCACTAGCTCAAAACACCCCCAAGTGGCATCATGAACAGCTTGGTTTAATTTTCTTTCAGTTTAGTTAATTTTGTTTCTGGAATTGGCATTTAAAATTTCTAAACAAAGAATACAGTATTTCAAACACAATGTTTTTGCCTGGTGTGATGTCTCCAGTTCTTGACAAAAGTGTCTGAGTAACATTTTTTTTTCAGCAATTGACCAACGAAGCTTAAGGAACTTTGTGATAGGTACCCAAAGTAACAAGAAAATAGTATACATTGCTGGAATTTTGACAGAACACAATCGAGATTCCTTAGGGCTGTGAGTATTATAGCAATGCCCCACTCTTCAGTACCAATTTTATGTATTAGTCTATTCTTGCATTGCTGTAAAGGAACGCCTGAGACTGGGTAATTCATAAAGAAAAGTGGCTTAATTGGCCCACAGTTCCACAGGCTGTACAAGAAGCGTCATACTGGCATCTGTCTAGGGAGGCCTCAGGAAACTTAAAATCATGGTGGAAGACAAAGGCAAAGCAGGCACATCTTACATGGCCAGAGCAGGCGGAGGAAAGAGATGGGAGAGGTGCCACATACCTTTTAAATAACCAGATCTCACCAGAACGCTATCACAAGAACAGCATTAGGGGGATAGTGCTAGACCATTAGAAACTATATCCACAATTTAATCACCTCCCACTAGGCTGCACCTCCAGCATTTGGGATTAGATCCAAACCATATCATCATTCATCCTCCTTTTTGTTTTATTCAGGCCCTCAGTGAATTGGATAATGACCACCCACATTGGTGAAGAAAATCGTTTTTACTCACTCTACCTATTCAAATACTAATCTCTTTCCAAAACACCTTCACAGACACAAATATCAGCTGTCTGGGCATCCCTTAGCCCAGTCAATATGACACATACAATTAACCATCACACATACCCTTTACAAACACCATTTCTCATTCATTATTTATTTTCTTAAATATTTGGGGAAAATGTCCTTTGCTTTTTCTCTAATCCTCACTTGAATAGGCCATTTAAACAATTAGTTGGGGCAATTTTTCACCCTAGTAAAGCAAAGTAAAAATGTCAAGGTACTCTAGTCGAATTATCAGTTAGTAAGAGGTGTATGCTAACAGACAGGATGGTAGGAATAACCTATTTTGTGCCTCTTCACCTGTTAGTAAGTACTGTATCTGCTTTGTTGCTATTGAGGTACATTAAGGAAATAGTCTAAAAGGATACCAAGGGGCCAAAACTGGGTCCACTGCATGAGCAGTAACGTAGGCAACTGCTAATTGAAAGAAGCATCATGCAGTTTAGAAATAATGTCTTTACTAACATCTACTTTATTAATATCATTCCTTATGGCATCAGCAATTACCATTGTTATTTTTTCCTTGTTGACTAGGTCCGTGCAAATGGAGCTGAGGTAGAGCAAAGAATATCTCTTACTAAGTGTTGTATTATGTGGTGCCAGTGAATCTATCTTGGAATTTAGGTCTTCAGAGAATAAATGTCTCAACAGCCCCAAACAGTTGTTATTGGTGGTCATGTTGTATTACTTGACTTTTCCTTATCCAATATGTTTGGCATTCACTAAGCTCTTTTATTCTAGAAAGTCATATAGTTATTTTGGGAAAATTTTGCACATTTTTAAACTATTTATCATGCATTTCACCCTCACCCCTGACTGTTCCTAGTGGAACATTTTCTAGAAAATCACTCTAATTTCATTATTATTTTTCTTTTTTCTATCTTCTTTAGTAGATCCTTAACATTATCTTCCAACATTTTATATTTTATTTTTCATCAAATATTTTTCAGGCCAAGCACAGAGGCTCAAGCCTATAATCCCTGCACTTTGGGAGGCCAAGGTGGGCAGATCGCCTAAGGTCAGGAGTTCAAGACCAGCCTGATCAACATGTTGAAACCCCATCTCTACTAAAAATAAAAAAATTGGCCAGGCATGGTGGTGAGTACCTGTAATCCCAGCTACTTGGGAGGCTGAGGCAGGAGAATCTCTGTGCCTCGGAGGCAGAGGGGGCAGTGAGCCAAGATCTTGCCACTGCAATTTAGTCTGACAGAGCAAGACTCTGTCTCAATATATATATTTGTTTAATGGATGAAAATTTCTATTATTTCAAAGATACTAGTTTTCTACTGACTTCTCTGTTGCATCATTATTCAAGAAAGATTTTTTTCCCCTTTTGTTTGGTTTTGATTTTTTTTTTCAATTTATCTCAATTTCATCATGAATCATTGCTACTTATTTTAGAGTTATGCTTTACAAAATATATTATCAATTCAGCACATTCTGGTAGGTCTTTTAGACTGGTGACTGTTACCATAGGCAAATAACAAACAGAGATAATCACATATTTGTTATACCTTTGTCAATATCTGTATGAGTAGTTTCTCTGGGATTCATCAAATTTCCTAAAATAGAATTATCTCCCTATATTTTGACCAGGTGCTGTAAAACACCCTGTCCAGTTTAGGAGAGCAAGTGGGATCATAAGGGGATAGATGTTTGGGATTTTATTATTCTTTATGCAGCCATTCACTTCATAAGCTTCTCTTTATGCAGAATCTCATCATCAGCTTTGTTTACTTACCCAAGACCTGATTTTCTCAAGTTAAATCTCACCAGGAAATAAATGGTCTAAATTCTATCAGAGTGAGGAAGTGAAAATTTGCCTGCAAGGACTCAGGAGGTAAGTGTAATTTCTTTTTCTTATTACGGTAAAATGCATATCTCAGTCTGTCCTTGCTGCTGTAAAAAACAAAACAAAACAAAACAAAACAAAACATACCACAGATTGCGTAATTTATAAATAATCAAAATTTTTTGTCACAATTAGGTGACAAAAAATTAGGTGTCTGGTGAAGTCTCCCCCTTTGCTTCTAAGATGGTTCATTGTTGCTGTGTCCTAATATAGCAAAAGGCAGAAGGACAAAAGGGCATTCACTTTAACCTCTTTTAAAAGAGCACTAATCCCATTTGTGAGAGTGGAGTGTTCATGACATAATCACTTCCCAAGGCCCCACCTGGGTATTAGGTTCCAACATAAGAATTTTGAAAAGATGAATATATTCAAACTATAGCAACACATAACATAAATTTTATCTTTCTAACTATTTGAAAGTGTACAGTTCAGTGTGATTTAGTGCATTCCTAATGTTTTACAACTGTCATCACTGTTTAATTCCAATGAACGTATTCACTGCTCCAAAAGAAACCTCAGACCAATTAGGTAGTCATTCTTATTGCCCTCTTTCCCTACCTACTAGCAACCACTAATCTGCTTTCTGCCTCTACATATTTGCCTATACTGGATATTTCACAGTAATCAAATAATACAATATGTGGCGTCATGTGTCTGATTTATCTTTCTGAGCATAATGTTTTCAAGGTTAGTCCATGTTGTAGCATGTATCAATATTACTTTCCCTTTTGTGGCTGAATAATATTCCATTATATGTGTACACCATATTTATTGGTTGAACATTCAGGTTGTTTCCACTTTGGATACTGTGAATATTGCTGCTGTAAAAATCCTTGTTCAAATGTTTAACACTTGTTTTCAATTACTTAGATCATATGTACCCAGGAATAGAATTGCTGTGTCATATTGTAATTCTCTGTTTAACATTTTGAGGAGTCTCCAAACCATTTTTCATAGTGGTTCCATTATTTTATATTGCCATTAGCAATGTATGGAGGTTCCAATGTTTTCACATTCTTGTCAACATTCATTTTCCCTTTATATATATATATATATAATACAGCCACCTAGTAGATATGAAATGGTATCTGGGGGTTTTAATTTGTACTTATCTAATTACTAATGACATCATGCATCTTTACATGTGCTTGTTTGATAACTGTATACCTTCTTTGAATAAATTTATATTTAAGTCATTTGTTCATTTTTTCACTGAGTTGTTTTATTGAGTTATGAGTTCTTTATACATTCCACATATTAGTCCCTTATCAGACATATGATTTGCAAACATTTTCTACTATTCTGTGGGTTGTCTTTTAACTTTCTAGATAATGTACTTTTATGGCAAAAGTTTGGAATTTTCATGAGATCAAATTTATTGACTTTTTTCTTTTGTTGCTTGTATTTTTGGTGGCATATCTAAAGAATTATTACCAAATCCAAGATGATGAAAATTTATCCCTGTTTTCTTCAAGGATATTTAAAATTTCAGCCCTAATATTTAGGTCTTTAACTCATTTTGAAATAATTTTTATACTGAAAAAATTTTTATATATACTGTGTCATAAGGGCCAACTACATTGTTTTACATGTGGATATGCAGTTGTCTTAATAACATTTGTTGAAGACACTATTCTTTCCCCATTGAATGGTATTGGCATCCTACTGGAAAATCAAAATGTATGGGTTAATTTCAAAATTCTTAATTCCATTATATTAATCCTTATGTTTCTCTTTATGCCAAAAACATACCATTTTAATTACAGCTTTGTAATAAGTGTTAACATCAAGAAACATGAGTTCTCCAAATTTATTCTTCTGTTCATCTATTCTGGTTCCATTGTAGTATTACATGAATTTGAGGATCAACTTTTCCATTTCTTAAAAAAATAGGGCATTGTAATTTTGATAAAAATTGCGTTGAATCCAAACATCCCTTTGGTCTAAAGATATTACTACACATCTATAAAAATGGCTAAAACCCAAAACACTAACTCTAAATGTGGATGAGAATGTGGACCAACATGAAATCTTACTCATTGCTGGTAGTAATGCAAAACAGTATAGCTACTTTGGAAGAGAATTTGGCAGTTTTATACCAAGTTAAACATATTCTTACAGGCCAGGTGCAGTGGCTCACGTCTGTAATTCCAGCATTTTGGGAGGCTGATTTGGGCAGATTGTTTGACTCCAGGAGTTCAAATCTAGCCTGGGCAACATGGAAAAACCCCATCTCTATAAAAAATACGAAAAATTAGCCAGGTGGGGTGGTGCATGCCTGTCATCCCAGCTACTCAGGAGGTTGAGGTGGGATGATCACTTAAGCCTGGGAGATGGAGATTGCAATGAGCCGAGATCATGCCACTGCACTCTAGCCTGAATAACAGAGCAATACACTATCTGTCTCTGTCTCTTTTTTCTCTCTCTACATATATATATATATATATATATATATATATATATATATACATACATATATATATATATATACATACACACACACACGTATATATTCTTATCATATGATCCAGCAATTTAATTGCATTTTTGCATTTACCCAAATGATTTGAAAATTCATATCTATATAAAAACCACTATACAAATTTAATTCATATCTATATAAAAACCACTATACAAATTTATATCTATATCTGTATAAATTTGTATCTATATCTATACAAAAGCTACTAAGTTTTGAAAATTATGTATATGGCTGCTATAAACATGTATGTTTACATAATGGCCATATACCTAATGGCTGCTATAAACATGCATGTTTATAGCCATATACATAATTTTCAAAACTTAGTAGTTTTCAAGATGTGTTTCAATAAGTGAATAAACAAACTGTGGTACATCCATACAATGGAGTGATAAAATAAAATAACCTATCAAGACATGAAAAGACATAAAGGAACTTAAATGCATACTTCTAAGTGAAATAAGCCAATCTGAAAAGAATAAATACTTCATGACATTCCAGGAAAAGCAAAATTGTGGAGATAGTAAAAAAAAAAAAAAATCAATGGTTTCCAGGAGCTGGGATGAAACATGGATAGGTGAAGCACAGGAGATATTTAGGACAGCCAATTGATTTTGTATGACACTATGATGCTAGATACATGTCACTATAGAGCTGTCAAAACCTGTGTAATTTATAACATAAAGAGTAAACCTTAATGTGGACTATAGATTTAGTTAATAATAATTTACCAATATTGGCTCATCAATTTTAACAAAGTACTACACTATCATGTGATGTTATTAATAGGGAAACTAGGGAAGATATGAGAGAATTTATGGGAACTACCTTCCACTCAAGTATTCTGTAAATCTAAAACTGTTCAAAATAATGATGCATATTAAGTTTTTATTAATTTTTCAATTTATTAATTTTTGAAGCAGCCAGATTAACCCTAAGCCAGATCACAAGGTTAGAGCCCAAGCAAATTCTCACACCAATGGCAGTCCTAGCTGTCCAATGTGTCTGCATCTGACATGACACATGACACTCCTTTGCTTGTGCACATACTTTTACTGATATCTGGGTTCTCCACAACTGGAATGCCTGGCTGATATATTTCATGTTTCCAGGCAGATACAGATTCCACAGGACTATCTTTCTGTCCTCCTTGCTAGAGCCACTGTTCCTGGCCTGAAAAGGATAGAGGTAATGGACTGAGAGATAGGGAGTACTCATGGAAGAGCATGCAGAACCACAGGAACCTAAGAATGAGGAATGTGGTTGTGGTGCAAGTCCATCTGCAACCTCAAGATGTGAGGAGCCTAGATGAGTAAATTAACTTCCCTAGGAGCATATAGACAGTAAGTGACTTTGTGGAGATGGGATCCCAGGCTATCTGGCCCTCACCCTGATGGCCAAAGCCATGACCACTGTGAATCATGCTCTGATTTCTCTGGTTTCATAATCATCAAGGCCTCCATCTAGTCTTCCCACTAAGCTCTGCCAGCAGGGAAAAATGGAGATTCCAGTTTCTGGCAGTACAACTCTCCGATCAGGAATCAGGCTCTGTCCCAGCCATTTTACATTCAGTAACTCATTTAATCCCTACAGTAGCTTTATTAGTGATCATCTCCATCAGAGGCAACTTAAAATTTCATGTCAAAAGAAATTTGCCACCCTTACAATTCTGTGAAATAAGAAGATTTGAAAAATGCCTCTCTCTTGACTTGCACAAATTTTCCTAGAACTGTATATTATATAGAAGGGGAAGATGATTGATCATCATATGAACTGCTTATGGGTGCACTAGTTTCTACCAGGACAGAAACTGTAATTGGAAGAGTTATACTTCTGAGAAAATCATTTATCCATTGAGAAAGCACTGAAGAAATCATGAAGGAAGGCAAGGAATTTCATCTAGTAGTGATATACCATTGCTATCTTTACAGTATGCATGTGACTATTCATTCAAAACCTAAACACATTTATCATAAAATCTGTGTAGTAGCAGCCTAAGAAAAGTAGACGGATATTAAAGAAAAATAATGGAGATCCTAAATATGGATTATTCTCATGTCTGAAATAAAATTCTAGAAAAAAGGAGAAATAATAGTTACAGAAGAAAATAATGTTTTCTTGAGCTAAGAAAAATATTAATCTTCACAAGAAAAGGTCTTGTTATGATCAAAGCAAAATTAACACAAATTGTCCAATACCTGGATGTGAATAGCTAACATTTTTAATTTCGAAGATAAAGATTACTACAAATTTTAAGGAAGAAAAAGAAAATATTATCTACGAAGATACAGTATCAATTTTCTCTTGAATGTAACAGGGTAACAGGATATAAAAGAAAAGGATACATAATATGTTAAGGGGAAAAGACCATGTGTGATTAAATAATTCTATATCAAGTCATATGCAGATACCATAGAAATAATCATATATGGGTTATTCCCATGTAAAAATTCCCTGGGAAAAATTATCAAACTTCAAAAAATTAATCAAAATAAAACCTTTGAAATAGAAGTGCGTAATATACCTTCTGAAGGTGGGTGTGGAAATCATTTACATATAGTAAGTCAAGTCTGAATAATTACTAAAAATATGATTAAGCACTGCAAATATTTAAAATAATTTTAACCTATTTTGTTTTTTATAAAAAAAAACTTTTAAATAAAAAATGATTCAATAATTTATCTCCCAAATATATGATGATAGCGTCCATTTGAAACAGGTCACAGTGTTTGTCAAATAGAACATTAAGGATCTTGCATCTTGTTTAGGCTTTATTTCTCTAATTTCTAAAATGTATTATAATGGAAGCTTGAAGTTCTCTATTAATAACATTCCCCCTAGATTATAAACTTCTCAAAGGAGATTAAGTCTGTGGATCACAAATACCTCAGTGTCTGATGTATAGTAAATACTTAAAAAATCTTTGTACAACTAATGTGTAAATAAATGAACCTTACTTGAAAAATTCTAGATTTCCTCATATATCCCCAATCTTTGATAGCTGTCAGTTACTGTAAGACAAGTCTTTCTATTGGGTTAAGTATTGATTTTTCATGGATCATTTTGAAAATCTAAAGTCTGGAAATTGTTCTACAGTATGGATTGGTCATATCTCTAATTATAATAAAACTGAATACCTATGGTGAAAGTTTTGGGTGAAGAAGTAGCACAGGATCACTCTTAAAGGACAAAAGGGAAGTCATTAGGCAATGTAGACAAGCGTAAAAATAAATGTCTTTCTGATTAAGTAGTGTTCGATAGTCTAGCTTTTAAAGAATACTCAAATTTGTCAGAGGATATGAACAATGTCACAAAAAAAAGCACTGGTGAATAAGTATCTGTCTGGTCACGGTCAATTTGTGTATGGATATCAGTGAGCTGGAAAAGAGCAATCATTTGAGGAAGTCTTAGAGTAGCGTGACTGACATTCTGCAATAAGAAATACTTAAGGGTCAACACGCCTACATTTTCATGGGAAAATTTAGCCTGTGCCCTTCACAGATCTGAGGCTATCAGGATTATTGCACATATAGAACAAGGAACGTACCTCCTTCAGTTAGCCATTTTTTAGTGAACTTATTCCGGCCCTGCACTATGCAGTAGGTAAGAGAAATAAACACCTGTAATATTGTAGTCACTCTATAGCAGGCCTGGAAATCATAAATGCTGTCTGTGCTGGGCATCTAAGAGCAGGAGTAGTTCTAGAAAAGCATCATCATATTAATTCATCCCATGTGAGAAAGGCCTAGGACATGGGATTCCAGTCTTGTTTCAGTAAATCTCCCTGATGTTAAGTCTGTGGGACGCTGGTGCTAATGACTGGTAGAGCCAATTACCTAACAGAGGATAAGAATGCTGAAGTAGTGTCTGTATTTGGATTCCATAGAAGGAGAACCAAAACAAGATTGATGTACTGTAGCTATATTTGGGGTGGCGGTAATGCAATGAAACAGAGGAAGTAGGAGAGAGGTGGAGAAGGGAAAGCATCCAATGAGAGGTATAATATCCAACAAGTTGAGCTCAATTCAATGCATCCACCTGTTTAGGAAAGTCAGAGATGGACAGAAGTTAAAGTGGTGAAGATAAATTTTATTAAAATAAACTATTTCAAGTAGAGGAAAACAGACCTCAGTAGAACCGGGCTCAATTCTGAATACACCATGGACAAGTAGGAATTTATAACCAACTTAAAAGGATAGGGGTTAGTGAATTGAAAATTACCAAGAGGAAATGTCAAGGGCAAAGGATTATGGTTAAACAAATTTGACAGGATTCTTGCTGAAGATAGACCAGGTGATCAGATATCAAGACTGGGGGATCAGGAATTTGATCAGATATTGAGGGTGGTCAGATGCAGAGAGGAAGGATTCTCTCTTAACTGACTTAGCAGGATTCTTGCTAAAACTGGATTCTACAAGGAAGGACATGAAGCCCAAGATTGAGCCATAGCCAAAAAGAGAAAGATCAGAGGAGCCTGACCAAAGTTTGATTGGGACAGTCTTTGTCACACCTCAGAATTGTGTCTTCTCAGGGGCAAGGGACTGAGGCTACTTAGACACCAATTTCCATCAGTCATTGGTTGAAGGCTGCTATCCAGGACATTAATCCTCTGGTTCTCACCGCTGGTCAGTGTAGGCAGGGTGGGTTTTGATTGTCAAGAAAAGTTCTCAGGCAGTTGGAAGTTCCAGAGCTTGCATTGCAGTGGTAAGGCGCCAGGGAATGGGGGTAGAACACTGAAAGAGTCTGCTATCAGCAGCCAGGACAGATTTCGGCAGAAGTATTCATATGTTAGTGGCTGCTATTTCAGAGGGTCTGAGAGTGGACAGATGAACAGTTATTCTCACTAACACAGCACTGAGAGGTAGTCAAGGCCTGAGGATGTTGGTGAGGACAGCTCATAATAGGATGATGAGGAGCCATGTCAGCTTTTGTATTTTTTGTCTGGAATTCTCTACCCAGAGTTGGAAATGTCTTTACCTTTTCTTCCCACTACACATGGTTGTTGGATATAAAGGGAATTTGGGGAACATTTCTTTTTTCAGTTCTTAGACTAATCTTGTTGCCAAAATGGACCACATGCTCAGGATTTAAAATTAGGTGTGATTTACAAAGTACTGTATTGCAACAAGAGAGGAAGGGAGTGTTCAGAAGCCAGTAGTTCAGTGATCACAGCAAACCAAATTCTTAAAATATTGAAATCATAGTAAATTGCTCTAAAACCAAAGACCCCATCCAATAATTGCCTTGTGGTCAGCAGCAAAGTGTAAGAATTATGTCCTCAGGTGCAGAGGGAAGATCTCAGTCTTAGCAGGGCAAGGTAAAAGGGCTGCTGATAGCATGCTTCTGAAAAGTGTGATGATCTCCATTCATTAATACCTTATGTTCTCTTCCTTTGAGACTTTTACTTTTTCTCATAGCTCCTGACAGTACAATCTTTCAGGGAGAGGCTGGTTTCTTCACTAGTGTTACTTCAGCAGCCTGGCAGGCCCTCTCCTGGACAACTGCCATGGCCACCTCTCAGAGATGGCCGAGGCTTAGGAACAGAGAGAGAGGGAGAGTAGTTGTAGACATTCAAATAGTCATGGAGTCCAAGACTGAAATAAACCAACGACAACCAGTGAACAAAATATCCTAGGAGATGGGGATGGGGCTCATGGGGCTTGGAAATTGAGGAGGGTTCTGGAGACTGTCATCAAGGATGTTATTACAAGTATTTCACAGCAAATATGGTGCAAATAAAGCAGTGTCATTTGTCTGGGGAAATATCCAAGGTTCATCATCTCACACCTAGGAAATTAAAGATGGAGATACACAGGGAGTGGGTTTAAGAGCAGAAGCTTAATAGGTGAAAGAAGGAAGAGAGCTTCCTCATGCAGAGGAAGGGGTCCCGAGTGGGTTTCCCGGCTTGGAATGAGATGTGGTTGGTTTTTAGAGACGAGCTTGAAGAAGCATTGTTTGATTTACATAGGGGGCACAGGATTGGTTGGACCAGGTGTGCTATTTACATAGCATGTAAAGAGGCTGGCCATTCCACCCTAATCTTTATGATGCAAATGAGGTCTTTACCAGGGTGGCTCCATACTGCCTGCTTTTTTACTGCACATGTGGTAACAAAATAAAAGGGAAGAGGGAACCACTGTTGAACACGCCTGACTTCCAGCTTTCCTTTTCTATTGGCACAGCTGCCGGTAATCACCCACGCAAGCTTCCACCTTGTTTATCTATGCTTTGATTTTTTCAGGCTGCTTTTTGTTAGAAAATAAATGATTTGGGGTTGCTTGTTATGAAAAGGAAGTTCCACCAAGAACTCTTTTACCCTTACAAACTGCCTAAATAATTTATTTTTAGCTCCTGTATCACAAACACTGACCAATAGGTAGAGCTGGATTTAGGGTACCAGCTGTGTGAGGCACTAACTATGTAGTTACTAGGATCTGAAGAAGGGGTGAGGGTGACAGGGGCAGTGGTGAGGACCAGCAATGTCGGTATCCCAGAACAGTCTCAGTTAATTAACTAGTCTGGCACATACCAGAGTGAATGAGCTGTCCTGCATCAGGAATTCCCCTTGGTGCCACAGACTCCAGGTCACCAGCAACTTGTATGACATCTTTGTGTGGTGTAGAGGAAAGCATTCTTTGTTGTCAGGCTGAGTGTGTAGGTTACTGGCTTCATTATGAGAAGGAAAGGCTTTAAGCAGGAAGACATTTTAAGAAGTAAAAAAGATTCTCCTCTGTGGCAATGAATGAGAAAAAGATAGTTCCTCAGAATGAAAATATACTGTCTTTAGGAAAATGAACTGGAAAAGCTATCATGCCACTCTATAAAAAATGTTTCCCCCTTGTGAAAGAACTCAGACAGAAGTGCCCTACTGTGCAGACACAGCAGAGGGTATTGATGTTGGAGAGGGTGACATGGGCTGGATTTCAGCAATCCCACACCTCCATGCCTGGGCACTTTTTGCAGTGAACAAACCACACTGTGTATGGTGGCCTTGCTGAACCGTGACAGTATGCCTCAAGGTTACCCCATTCTGTCCCCTAAACTTACTTCCTGTCCTTTCTTCATGAGCACCATGCCCTCACCCCAGATAAATATATTAATAAGTTTAGAGTTTGCACCTATGAACATTGATGTAGCATATTTTTTAAATTTATTTTAACTTGGGCACATTTAACACAGCATAATGATGCAGTGAGAAAGACAGCTGGATAAATAGCTGGCTCTGTGGTAAACAGGATGATTCTTTCCAATGTCAGGCCCATAACCTTGAATTCAGGGCAGCCCCTCCACTCCCAGAGCAGGAGAAGCAGTCAGGATTGATGTGTGTTCCTGCAAGCCATTCTGCTAATAGCCTGCAGGTTTCCCTGCAGGGATGACTTCCAGGGGTAAGAGGGTAATTCAGTGTTCACAGCCCATTGATTTCCTGGCCTTGGCAATAGAAACTGTCAATAAGATGTCAGTTGTGACAAAGGTTGTTTTGTGACCCATTCTTTTTTTCTGCTGAAACTCCATTTGTCAGGGCCACCAGACAGTTCATGATGACATTCATTCACTATGATCTGGGCTGGATTTGGGTCATTGACGTGGCTTCCACTTTAGTCATCTAACATTCTGGAGTGTAACCATTGTGCATATTTATACAAGGGTATGTACCTTAGACAACTACAGTGTCTGAAGATTTGGGACCTCTGCTTTCATCGCTTTCAGTGATATATATTAGGAGAGAAACACAAGACAGGCTCTGAGCAGGATGGCAGGAGAATTGGTTTTCCACTATCCTGGTAGTGTCCGGAAGGTCACCTCACACCCTGGAAAGCAGACCAAGCTCTCAGATGAAATGTTTTATGACACTGTGACTATGAATCACGGCATCTTGAAGGCACACTTGTAGTTTTGTAATTTTCCTGGGGCATTGTACGCTTATTGACTCAGGAAGCGATTGCACTGCCTGTATCAAAGTCACCTCGGCTGTCCCCAAATAGTATAGAGGCAGGAAGGCTGAGTCCGGCACAGCAGTGGATTAGGTCCCTGCCCACTTTCTCCAGTGCACTAATGTTGGGGGCCCTTTTATTTGTCCTGTAATTGTCCCCTGTCAAACTGGACCCCTGCAATGATGTCCGAGGTCTACTCCTCTTCACACTGTCACTCGTTTCCCAGGCGACACCATAGCACTGATGCGCTGCACTTCTGTTTGCCTCATCCGCAGCTTCCGTGCAGTTACTCAGCTGCAGTGGTTGTGCAGGGTCCACCTCCTCAGGCCTTTTACTTCTCCTGTGGGGTTAAATCATTGCATTCGTGAGTCAGGTGTCATCCTCTTTGCCCTGGTTACATGATTACAGTAACAGTATGGACATGCTCATCTCCGCTCTGTTTTCATCCCGTGGCGTAGCACAGCATGCACTGATGGTGGGAGAACATATTTACACCTTTCACACTCTCTGTTCACTTATATAACTGTGTAGATGATGTGGCGCTGCCCATCTTTGCAGCTTACATTTCCATTTTCATTTACTGAGTCCCCTGACAATGTCAGGATGCTCCTTTTCACCCTGTTAAGATCTGTACACAGTTACATGACTGCACCGAAGGGATGATGACTTTCCTCTTTGCCCCTTTCACATGCCCTGTCTGTGCACACCATAGTAATGATGGTGAGAGGATCCTTTTCCATGTTCATTCAGATCCACTGTGCACTCACACCATAGCACTGATACTGCTTTCCTTGACCCTGTTCACATTGCTGACCCAGGTACAACCCAGCTATAGCACTGTGCTGGTGCTTTGGGCATGCAACTTCTTGTTCTGTACACATTGCAATGTAATTGCTGTACCGATGGTGCAGTGTTCTTTCTCCTTCTCCCATCCTTGTGATGCTGCCAAGATACAGCATTGAACTGATGGTTTGGGACTTCTTCTCTTTGCCCCAATCACGTGTCCTGCCCAGTTCTACCTCAGAACTAATGGTATCAAGATTCTCCTGTTTTCTCGGTTGACATCCACTGCGGAGTTTCACGACTGCACTTTTGCGATAGGATTCCTCCTCCTTGCCTTTTTCACATTCCACATCCAGTTCCATCTGTGCATCAGGGATCATCCTCTTTTCCCTGTTCAAATTTCTAGTCCAGTTACAACCTCATAACAAGAGCATGGGACTTTTTCTATTGTCACGTTCACATTCCAGACCAGGTACATCACTGTACTTGTGAGTGAAACCTCATCCTCTTTGTCCTATTCACATCCCCTATGCAGTCACACTATTACAATTTTAATGCAGCACTGCTATTCTTTGCACAGATAACATCTGCTGCCTAGTTATGATAGTGACACCAACACACTGATGGGGCAGGAATACTTGCCTTTACCTTATTAGAATGCTCTTCTCAATGACAGCATTACACTGATGCTGTGGGAATGCTCTTCTTTGACCTGTTCACATTCCTGGTCCAGTTACACCTCTGCACTGATGTTGGGGGGTTACTCCTCTGTGCCCTGTTAACATTCTTGTACAAGTTATACCCCTGAAGTTATTGCTCAAGGCTCTTCCTCCATGCCCTGTTCATGTCTCTGTGCCCTGGGCTCCATGCCCACTCTCCTCTGTTGCGAGATGATGCTTCAGCCTCCTCTTTGTTTAATTCACATTGTCTGTACACTTGTACCACTACACTGACAAACTGATGGTTACCGGCCTTATTCTATTTACCTCAATCATATGCCCTGTCTAGTTATACCACAGCATTAATGGTCCAGAGCTTGTTGTCTTGGCCCTGTTAACATGCTCTACACTGTACCCTATACTTATGTGAGGGGGAGGTGTTCATTCTTCTTGTACCGTTCATATCCATTTCCACTTACATCATGGCACTAATGGTGCTGAGTCCCCATTCTTAGCTGTGATTACATTCCTTGTCCAGAGTCACCACTATAATGGTTCTCCCCACTTCCTGTGCACATCTCCCATTCAGGAACTGATAATGCAGGTTTCCTCCTGCACCCATAAGATTTGGGGCTTCTCATTTCTGCCATTTCAGAAAGCCTGTCAAACTACACCATTGTTCCAATGGGGCAGAGCTTCTCCTCTTGGTCTTGTTCTTACCAACTTTTTAGTGACACCACTGTACTGATGGATTAGGTATCATCCTGTATTTCTGATCACTATTGCTGTACAGTTACTGTACTACTCTGATGATGTAGGGTATTTCCTCTTTGCCCGTCTACATTCTCTGGCTAGTTGCTCCACTGTAGTGATGGTGTGGGGCTCCTCCATATTGGCCCAACCACCTCTTCTCTTGCCTAGTTCCTCTGGTTCTCTAAGGGTTTGGGGAACCACCTCTGCATCTTTACATTACCTGTTCAGTTACATCATTGCATTTGGTGTCAGGATTTTCTTCTTTGTCTCATCCACATGCTCTATCTAGATACACAACTGCACTTTTGGGGCAATGCTTCTACTATTTGCGACATTCACATCCTCTGTCCAGATACTCTAGTGAACTGGTGGTTTGGGGCCCCTTTTCGTTGCCGTTTTACACCCCCTTACCAAGTATACCACAGCAATGATGAAGCAGCCCTTGTCCTCATGGCCTTGTTTACATCACTCGCTCAGTTCTGCTATTGTACTCTCATTGCTCAGTTCATATTCAGCCATTAGTGCATTGATGATTCCAAGGTCTTCCTCTTCAGTCTGGGCACATATCCTACCCGGTTACTGCACTGGACTGAAGGGATAGGGTTTCTCTTTCCCACTGACATCCTTTTCGAAGTTCTGACACTCTACTCCTGGGGCAGGGATCCTCTTCTTTGCCTTGTTCACATCCCTTCTCCCTTACAGTGCTGGATGCATTGGGCAGAGCTCCTTCCTTTGCCCCATGCTCATACTCTTCTCACTTAAACAGCACACTTATTCTGCAAGGATGCATTTCTTCTCCTAATCATATTTTCTTCCAAGATACTCCAATACACTGATAACCCGTGGTTTCTCTTTGCCTTATTCATACATAATCTCTTTTTGTGATTCCACTGTACTCATGAGACAGGTCTCCTCATCACAGATGTGTTCATATCCATTACCAGGATGAACCAATGCACTGGTAGGTAGTCAGTCCTTCTCATTCTCTTGCTCACATCCCCTGTCCCGTTACTCTGCTACACTTAGGGTATACCTCTTTGTTTCATTTGTATCTTCTGTCCAGTGTAGGGCTATTCTTTGCCCTCTTCATATTGCCCACCCAGTTCTTCCACTTCAGTGAACACTGGGCCTCCTCTTCGTTGCTGTACTCATAGTCACCTCCCAGTTACACCAAGCTTCCCCTACCTCTTTGCGTTTCCTCACATTCTTTGCCCCGTTTTAACACTGCATCTCTTTGTTTCATTTGTATCTTCTGTCCAGTTACTCCACCACTCTGATGGTGCCAGCTCTTTCCTATTTGCGCCATTTACACTCCTGCCCAATTAGATAATACAACTGATAGTGTGGGGATTTTATACTTTACCCAGCTAACATCCTCTGTACTCTAGTATCCTTGTATCTTAATGGTGCATGGCTATTACTACTTATTCAGTTTAATTCTTCTACAGTTCCAGTTTTCTTACTGCACTGACCATGGGTTCCTACTTATCAGCCTATTCACATCCTCTGCCAAGTTATAGGACTACACTTATATTGGGGGGGTTCCCCTTCTTTGCTGCTTCATACTCTACACCAAATTATACACTTCATTCATGTTTTAGAATAACTCATCTTTGCCTAATTCACATCCCCCTGCTTAATCACGACTATAATGATGGTATGGTGATTCACCTGTTTTCCTTGTTCACATACCCTGTGCAGTTAAACAACTGCTAATGTTGTCAGGCCTCACTTCTTGGTTCTGGTCCTGTCACATTGCCATTTACCTAACCAATGCTGCTGTGGGGCACCTCATTTTTCCTTTGTTTAAATCTCCTTCACACTTAAACCACTATCCACTATAGCTGTGGTTCAAAGCTACTCCTATCTGTCCTTTTACATCTCTTGCCCAATTACTCCATTGCATGGACAAAGCTAGGTCCTCTTCTTGCCTTGTTCACATACTCTGCCCACTTACACCACTGCACTGTTGTAATGGGACTCTTTGGTTTGGCCATGTTCACATACTCTGTCTAGTTTTACAACTTCACAGACTATGTGAGAATACTCTTCTTTTCTCCAATTCTATATTACATTTATTTTTCACACTACCCTGGTAGGATGGGGGTTCTGCTCTTTACAAGTTTTTATCTTTTGCCCAGATACATCAAAGTACTGATAACCAAGAGTTCTTCTTTGCAGGGTTACATCTACTGACAACATATACCCTTATACGCATTGTATGGGTTTTCTCATGTCTGTTCTTTTCACATATCTTACCCACTTACACTACTCCACTGATACTGTAGAGCAGGCGTCCCCAAACTTTTTACACAGGGGGCCAGTTCACGTCCCTCAGACCTTTGGAGGGCCGCCACATACTGTGCTCCTCTCACTGACCACCAATGAAAGAGGTGCCCCTTCCTGAAGTGCGGTGGGGGGCCGGATAAATGGCCTCAGGGGGCCGCATGCGGCCCGCGGGCCAGGCCGTAGTTTGGGGATGCCTGCTGTAGAGCTACTCTGTCTATTTGTAGTCTCAGCAATGTTATGCCATGGTATTGCTAGTTCAGGACTCTTTCTCCTTACTATGTTGGCTTCCCCAGAACTATCAAACCAGTGAATGTATGATGTAGGGCTCCTACTCTTTACAATGTTTCCCTTCTCTTCCAAGTTATATCACTTCTCTGGTGAGTTTGGCATCACCCTTTTATCCCTGATCATAAACTTTGTCCATTCATTCCCCTGCACTAGTGCCAGGATGCTTCTCCTGTTTTCTTGTTCACATCCCTTGGCCAGAGGATCATCCTCTTTGTCCTAACATCCTCTATCTGCTTTCTCCACTCCCTAATGATAAGAGGTTCTTCCTATTTCTCTGTTCATATATCCTGTCTAGTCCTATCACTCTACTGCACTTCTGCTTCATCTGCTCAAATTCCCTGCCCTGTTCACTAGTACACTGATAATGTCAAGTGCTCTATCTTTGGTGAATATCCACTTACATCACTGCACTCATGGTGCAGCATTCTTCTTCTTTACCCTGCTCATGTGTGCTGTCCATTTATGTCACCGCACTGATGTTTCAGATCTCCTCCTGATTATCCCTGTCACATCTCCTGTAGTTACATTAGTGAACTAATGATGTGGGATCTATCTATTTGCTTTTTCCACAGCCTCAGCATAGTTAACTTCTTTTTCTCATTGGTCACTCACTTCCTCTCTCCAATTTCTCTTCTGTACTTGTGGTGTGTGCTACTTTTTTTGCAATGTCACATCCACTGTCCCGTTGTGCTCCCACACACTAATGGTTTTAGGATCTTTCTATTTGCAATTCATATTTCTAGTTAGTTTCTACTTCAGGGATGGTTTATTGTACCTTATTTTTACCTCTTTCGTATCTTCTGTTCACTTACAGCACTGCACTGATGATGTGAGGCTGCTCTTCATTATGGGATTCATATCTTCTCTAGAGTTCTGATGATGGAATGATGGTGTGTATGATGCTCCTATTTTTCTGTTCATAATCCTTTTTGAGTTACAAACTGAACTCATGTTGATGTTGCATGTTTTATTTGCCTTGTCACATTCTTTGTGCAGTTATATCATCACATATTTTCCCTCTGCTTTGTCTCTTTTTAAAATTAGAATACAAATGTCATAAAATTCACCATTTAAAAATGTACAATTCAGTGGAATTAAGGAAATTCATAATGTTTGACAACCATCGCCACTATGTAGCTCCATGACATTTTAAACACCACCCAAAAAAACCCTGTGTCCAACAAGCAGTCACTACACCATTTCCCCTCCTCTCATTCTCTGAAAACCACTTTTTGTCTCTATAGGTTTGCTTATTCTAGACATTTCATACAAATCAAATTATGCAATATGTCACCTTTTATGTCTGCTTCTTTCACTTGACATGTCTTTAAGGTTCATTCCTTTTGTTGCCTCTATCAATATTTCACTATTTTTATGGACTTATACTGTTTAATTGTATGATTATCCCATATATATGGCAGAAAAATGCATGTGTGGATGGAGAATCCAGACTAAGGGAGGACCCTGCAGAAGGTACATGGAAAGAGGAAAAATGCAGCCAAGGGGAGGGCTTGTTCGGTCATCTATGGGAGAGGGGAGCATATAACCAAAGAGGAGAAACAGGTAAAAGGTGTGTGGGAGGAAGAAGCATCAACTAAGTGGGTGACCTTCCAGACAGTACAAGGGTAGAGGGCAAAGCTAGTATAAAACAACAATTGGCAGGAGGTACATGGGAGTAAGAAGCAGGAGATAAATGGATGGAGTTTTTAGCCAACCTCAGGGATGACAAGGCATACGGTGCATAGGTAGACAGTGCAACAAGTCTAGGAGACAATCAGGCAGGGAGTGCTTGGGTCAGGGGAGAATATAGTATAAGAGAGTGATTGGCAGGTGGTACATTGTTGAAGGATGGATCTATTATAGTGGAAAAAAATAGAAAGGGGTACAAGGGTACAGTGTGTAGTCAGCCTGGAAAATCTCTTGGAGAAGTTGTACTGGTCAGGGTTTTAGCCAGTCCATTGGTAAACAAAGTAGGAAGTTCATAGTTTTGGGGTACAATGAGCCTAGAAGAGGAACCAGCAGGTACTTTGTGTGTGGAGAAAGCCTTAGACTTTAGAATAGTATCAGCAGTGAATGTATGAGAGAAAGGAACATTCCTTCCTAGGGTACACCTAGAAGGTGGTACAATGGAATAGGTTGCATCCAGCCTAGGATTAGTCACAGTAGGCACTATATAGAGGTGAACAGTGTATCTATTCTAGAAGAGAATTTAGTGGGGGGTCCATGCGTGGAAGGCACATACAGATTAAAGGAGTACTCAGCAGAAAGTTCATAAATACAGTGTGTAGTCATTGACTCTGGTAACAGTGTTTTGGAGTCAGAGTGTGGCCAGCCTAGGAGTGAGCTTGGCAATATTTGTGTGGGAAGAAAAGGCATCAGTCTTAGAAGTCTACCAGGATGTAAATAGCAGGAGAGAGTAGACAGCTTATTTGAAACCCAGCAGATGGTGCATTTGGGCGGTGTGAAGCCAAACTAAGGAAGGACTCAACAAAAGGGGCATGGGAGGAGGGAGCATTAAGACAATGGGGAGATCTAGAAAGAAGTGCTTGGATGCAGGAAGTGTCTGGACTAAGAGGATCTTGCAGGAGGTGCATGGTTCAGAATACAACCAGTGAAGGGGAGGATACTGAGGAGATGCATGAGTAGAGGCCACAGCTGGCCTATTTGAAGTGCATGTTTGGAGGATGTAGCAAGCCTATAAGTGGATAGGGGTGTCTGTAGCTACAGATTGGGGCAGCTCAAATAGGGATATTTCGGTCAGCCTAGAGTAGGTCATTGCTAGATCTGCAAGTTTGAAATTTTCAGCCACCCTAGAAGAGTATCAATAAGAACTGCATGGTTGGACAGATCAGCCATTCAAGGGTATGCCAAGGTAGAATGTTTATGGAAAGAAGGGACATTAGGCTAGAAGAGGCTTGAGCATGAAGTGCACAGGTGGAAGGTAAAGCCAGCCTAGAGAAAGTCCTTGCAGGGAGTACATAGGTGGGGAAAACATGAGACCTAGAAGATGACCAACTGAAGGTACACTGGAAGAAGGATCATTCAGCCAAAAGAAGTCCTAGTCAATGGAAATGGGCCACACTGAAACCAGACTATAATAGGACATACTAAGACATTCGCTGCTGATGTTGCTGGAAATTCATGGCTTAAATGGGCAACCAAGAAAGGGAATGTCCAAGCAGGAGGTAAAAAGTTGGAGGATACAACCAGCCTAGGGGAAGACCAGTAATACATTCACAGGTGGGGGTAGAATTCTGTTTAGGGGAAGAAGTATAGGAAATGTGTGGTTGGAGATTGCAGCTGTGGGGAGATGAGGCATGAGGTGCAGGGAGCAATATCTCTAGGAGACAATCTGGAAGGAAGTTTGTGGAAAAAAGAATAATATATTGTAGGAAAGGATTTTTCAAGCAGTGCAGTGGTAGAAGACACATCCAGCCTAGGGGAGACCCCTAAAGAAAGTGCATGGGTTTAGGTTGCAACCAGTCCAGGAGTGACTATAATAAGAGGTACATTGGGTCAGGGCACAGTCACTCTACTGCACAAACTAGCAGGTAGTTCATGGGAGGGAGTAGTCAGTCTACAGGAAGATTCAATAGGAGGTGCAAAGTTGAAGTACAGCCACACTAGAATTCTGCCTAAAAACAGTTTCTGAAGTAGGTATGTGTAAGGAGGGAGAAACAAGACTGGAGAAAGGTTCAGTGAAGTTTGCATGAGGAAAGACTGCAGCCCTCCTAAGTGGAAAACTTGGAGAGCATGCATGGTTGGAAGGAGCATTGATCCTAAGTTAGAACCCTTCAGAAGGGTACATGCTGGGTAGGAGAGGTCCTGAAATGAATTGCATGGGTGGAAGAATTGCATGGGCATGAAAATGCATCCAGCCTAGGACAGGACCCAGGAGTAATTTCAGGGGAAATTATATCCAGCATAGAAGATTTGGCAAGATTCAGCAAGGGTGCATGGTAAAACAAACATGTAGTTTAGGCAAGGGCAAGGCACTAGGTTTGTAGTTGGAGGGATCATCCAGTATAAGGGATCAAATAGCAAGAAATGTACTATGAAGTGTGCAGGCAGCCTATGAGAGTGCCTGGCATGATGTCCACTGGTGGAGGGATCCTCCAGCCTACAGGTAGACCTAGCACATGGTGCATGGTTGGAAGGCACATGGAACACATGGTCTGGCCCTGCAGGAAGTACATCAGTGGAGGATGTAGTCAACCTTGGGAAGAACTTGGCAAGAGGTATAGGGCTGGAAGGCACAGACAAGATAGTAGAAACTCCAACTAGAAATACATCAGTGGTGGATACAGTTAACTGCACAACTGGAGGTTCAAGGGTGGAGACAGTATCTATGCTAGGGGAGTATATTTTAATTTCAGGACTCTATGGGTACAGAAAGCTGCTAGTTGAGGGAAGGACACCACATACATAGGTCAAGGGTATCAACTTAGGAGAAGTCGTTGCTTGAGGTATATAATTGGAAGTAGTATTCAGGCTTGGAGAAAATCACTGTGTCAATTCATGATTGGATGGAACAGCCAGCCTATAGAAAGTCTTGGTAAGAAGTGCATGAGTAGAGGCTACATCCAGGATGAAGATAATGGGGGCTGGGGCCTTCTATAAGATCTTTGAGTAGACAAAGCATCTTTCCTCAATATGACCTTATTCTGATGTAAATGGATGGAAGTCACAGCATACCTGGGATAGGATCTGACAGAAAGTACATGGGTGGAAGCTGCAGTCGACCTAGGAAAGAATTTGGCAGGAGACTCATGGGTTAAGGGCTGAGATACTTGGGAGCGCTGCATGGTTCACGAATGCATCCAGCATAAAGGAGTAGCAGGAGAAGCATGCGTGAGGACAACATCCAGCTGAGGGTATGACCTGGCATAAAGCTCCTGGGTGGAATGTGCAGGTAGTTTAGGGAATAACTCAGAAGAAAATGCAAGTGATGAGATCATCCAGCATATTAGAGGACATTATAGAAATGTGTAGGTGAATGGTGTATCCAGGCTAGGAGGAAGACCTGGAAGGAAATGCATTAGTGGAAGCAGCATACAGACTAAGGGAAAAAATTGTGGCAGTGCATGGATATCCAGAACAGTGGATAATTTGGCAGTAGGTATATTGCTCAAGGGTTTTGCCAGCATAGAATAAAGAAAAGACAAGACTGGAAAGAACACTCAGCCTGAACATAGATCCTCAGAAAATTCATGAGTTAAGACTGAAGGCAGCCTGAGGCAGGCAGGGGAGGGGCAGGAAGTGAGTAAGTAGAGTGTGGAGCTAGTTTACAGGAGGTGGCAGCAAGAGGGCCATGGAAAGAATGCTGCAGCTGAACTATGGAGAAAAGCCTGGCGCATTGGCTCATGCCTGTAATCCCAGCACTTTGGGAGACCAAGGCAGGCAGATGATTTTAGCTCAGGAGTTTGAGACTAGCCTGGGCAACATGGTCAAACCCTGTCTCTACAAAATAAAAATTAGCTGGGCATAGTGGCACACACCTGTAGTCCCAGCTACTTTGGAGGCTGAGGTGGAAGGATCGCTTGAGCCCAGGAGGTTGAGGCTGCAGTGAGCTGAGATCACACTGATGCACTCCAGCCTTGGTGACAAAGTGAGACCCTGTCTCCGACAGATGGATAAATAGACAGACAGACAGAACTGGTGGAAGAATTAAGATGGGATGCATTGTAGGATGCAGCATCTAGCCACGGTGAGGACTCTGCAAGAGGTGTATGGATACAGAAAGCAGCAACCTTTCAGGAGAGATTCTGCTGGAAGTGTATAGATGGAAGTGAGAAACTGCAAAGATGTACATGTTTGAAAGTGCCATCAGTATAGAGAAAGACCTTGTAGGAGTATGCAGTCAAGCTAGGGCTGCACATATTAGGAGATGCTTGGGTACAGTGTGCAGTCAGGCTAGAAGAAGACATGGAGAAAGTACATAGTTGGGGAAGCTTCCAGCCAACAGGTAGGCAGACTCTGCATTTAGTGCATGGGTATGGAAAGCTGTCAATCTTGGGAGAAAATCTTGCAGTAAGTGCATGGGTGGTGAGGTGTGCATCCAGCCCATGGGAAGCTGTGGCTAGAGGAGGATAGTAAGGATGTTGCAGACAGGTTAGGTCAGGGCACAACAGGAGCATGTATGGTGGGAGCATCTAGCCAAGAGGAAGACTTGAGGGCCATGCATGAGTAGAGTGTTCATACATGTTAGGGTATATTGATGTAGGAGGTGCATAGGTGGAGGGAGTATCTTGAATAGCATAGAATATGACAGGAGATGTGTGGGTGAAAATGTAAGAAAATACGGAAAGAATGTGCTGTACAAGTATGGATTTAAGTTTCAGCTATTCTAAGGGAGAATGTGGTCAGAGCATTCAGAAGCATTCAGTTTAAGGAGAGTCTTAAGACCCAAATGCCCACTGACAATAGACTGGACAAGGAAAATGTAGTACATATACACCACGGAATACTATGCAGCCATAAAAAATGATGAGTCCGTGTCCTTTGTAGGGACATGGATGAATCTAGAAACCATCATTCTCAGCAAAGTGACACAAGAACAGAAAATCAAACACTGCATGTTCTCACTCATAGGTGGGTGTTGAACGATGAGAACACATGGACACAGGGAGGGGAGCATCACACACTGGGGCCTGTTGGGGGGGCAGGGGAGGGACACTGGGGGTGGGGTGGTGAGGTCAGGGAGGGATAACATGGGGAGAAATGCCAGATGTAGGTGACAGGAGGATGGAGGCAGCAAACTACATTGCCATGTGTGTACCTATGCAACAATTCTGCATGATCTGCACATGTACCCCAGAACCTAAAGTACAATTTAAAAAAAGAGGCATTATTGTTTTGCTGCAGTGAGCCTACGGGAGGACCCAGCAGGCCATGCATTATTGGAAGGAGAATCAAGACCAGGGCAGACTCTGGAGGTAATGCACGGAAGGATGTTACGTCCAGCCTAATGTAATAAATGGGAGGAGTGCAGGGTTTCAATATGCAGTCACTGTGGAAGATCTTGTAGGAAGTACAAGGTCTAGAATGCAGCCATCCTAGCGCTGACATAGGAGGAGGTGCGTATATGTGGGATTCAGTCATCCTTTTAGAAGACCTGGATGTAGTACATGACTGGAGGAAGTATTCAGCTGAGGGGAGAACTCTGTGAGAGCTGCTTGGATGCAGAAAGCAGTCACCCTCTGGGAAGGATCCAGCAGGAAGTATATATGTGGAGTCAGCATCCCACTTAAGGGAGAACTTGGCAGATGTATCAGTGGAGGGTGTGCCACCGTATGGAAAGACATATCAGCCGAGGCAGGGCTGGAGGGATTCCCATCCTAATACAAATAATCTGGAGGAAGTGTATACATGCAGGAAGCAACCATTCTAAACCTGGAACAGGTAGTTTCAGCCAGCCTTAGGAACAATCAGGAGGAAGTGCATGGGTGGTGGGAGCATCCATTATAAGAAAATAATAGGGGCCAGGCATGGTAGCTCATGTCTGTAATCCCAGCATTTTGGGAGGCTTAAGCAGGAGGATTGTTCAAGCTTAGGAGTTCAAGACCAGCCTGGGCAACATGTTGAAATCCCATATCTGCAAAAATAAAAATAGCTGGGTATGGTGGCACACACCTGTCATTCCAGGTACTCGAGAGGCTCAGGTGGGAGGATTGCTTGTGTCTATGAGATGGGAGGATTGCTTGAGTCTGGAAGGTTGAGGCTGCAGTGAGCCATGATTATGCCACAGTACTCCAGCTTGGGTGACAAGAGTGAGACCCTGTCTCAAACAAAAGGAAGAAATAAGTTGAATGGGTTGTGGGTACAGCCTTCTAAGAGGAGGTCTTGACAGAAAGTGTATGGGTGGAAGGAGGAGCAAGTCTTGAGAATAAGTCATCAGGATGTCACAGGCAAGACTGCAGCCTATCTGGGTAGAATCTAGCAGGAGATGCATTGGTGGAAGGTTCAATTGTTCTGGCAGAGGACCAGGCAGAGAGTGTATGAGGGAAGGATGCAGCTAGCTTAAAGATGGATGCAGTAGAAAGTGAATGAGGGGATGAGATAACCATTCTAAGTGGAAGAATCATCAAGAGTTGCATGAAAGTAGGATGTAACCTGCTTAGGAGATGATGACAGGTAGTGCATAGATGGAGAAACTACTCATTCTTTGGAAGTATGTGGCATAAGATGAATGAATGGAGAGTGTAGTCAGAATAAGGAAGGTGCCAGCAGAAAGTACGTATGTGGTAGAAACAATCAGACTCAAGGAGGGCAGAGTAGAGGATGGATTATTAAAGAGTACAGGCAGCCTAGGGATGGACTTGGCCAGATATATATGTCTACAGTGAGCATTAGTCTACGGGGAACATGGGAAGACCTGTATTAGTGGAAGGCACAGGAAGACTAAAAAAGTAGAAAGAAGTAGGAAAGGTAGGGAAAAAAGTAGGAAAAGATCTCCATGAACTGTATGAGTAGGAGGTATACCAAGCCTAAAGGAAGTCTCATCAGGTAGTACATGGCAGGAGATGAATGTAGGAGGCATCCTGGCAAAGGGAGGTCTTAGAAGGAGGTATATTATGGAGAGTGTAACAAGCCCAAAGGAGGTTCTGGCAGGTTGTGCATGGTGAAATGTGAATCTAGACAAGGTGAAAAAATGTCAGGTAGTCTATGTGTCACATGTACATCCATACTATTATTGGGGAAAGGCAAGAAATACAGGGGTGCAGAATTCAATCAGCCTAGGGAATGACCACAGCAAGTGCATGGATGGATGAAATACACAATATAATGAAGAATTTCACAAAATATTTAAGTTAGGCTGATTCAAAGAGCCTAGAAGAAGTCCTGGGACACTTTCACAGGGATAGGGAAAATTCAGCCTATAGGAAGATCTGGGACCAGGTCCATGGGTTTAAGGAAAAACCAGCCTACCAGTGGTCTGTGCAGGGTGTGCATATGTAAGGTGTCACCAGCAAAGGGGAAGACAAAGAATAAACCACATGGGTAAAGGAAGCATTAAGCTAAAGCATGGACTCCTCTAGACATGTTGCATGAAAGGTGCAAGCCTGGAAGATGAAACATGTTTAGGGGAGGACCCTTCAGGAAATGCATGATTGTAGGGTGTAGCAGAGCTATTGGAAGGGGTGTTGGTGAGGCAGTAATTGCACAGGTGGATAGCACATTCACCCTATGACAAGTTATTTCAGGAATTGTATTCATGGATTGTGCTGCCAGCTGGAAAAAAAAAACTGGAAGGAAATTCATAAAAGGAACCTGCATCCAGCCTAAGGAAATATCTGACAGGAATTATACAAATGAAAGTTGTGGGAGGTGGTCAAGATGGTTGACTAGAAGCAGCTAGTATGCGTGTTTCTCACAGACAGAAACAGACATCGTTATTAAATATAGCACCTTCAACTGAAACATCCAGGTATCTGCACTGGGACTAATCAAGGAAACAACTTGACCAACAGAGAAAAGAAAAAGCAGAAAGTTAACCCACCCAGGAGAGACACAGAGCCAAGGGAACCTCCCCTGCTCAGGGAAGTGGTGAGTGAATGTGCAACCCCAGGAACCCATGCTTCTCCCACAGATCTTTGCAACACTTAGATCAGGAAATGTTCTCATAAACCCACTCCACCAGGGCCTTCTGTCTGACACACAGAACTATGTAGAGTCTTAGCGGAGCAGCCACTCAGGCATACATAGAGGCCCAGAAACCTTCAATAGCTGCGCTTTCCAGGTTTCCTGGCAAGAGTAGCTACAACTCCAGCAAAGCAGAAGGTTATACCCCCATACATATACCCCTAGGAAAGAGGCTAAACCCAGAGGGCTGAGCAGTGTCATTCTGCAGGCCCCACTTCCATGGCACCTCACAGGAAAAGACTGACTATTTTGGAATTCCAACCAGCCAGCAGTAGCAAAGTTGCACCTCCCTGAGACAGAGCCCCCAGGATGAAGAGTAGGCCATCATCTTTGCTGTTTGGATGACTTAGCCAATCCAGTCTTTGAGCTTTGGAGAGTCCTAGTTAACTGGGAACAGAAGGGATTCCCCAGCACAACTATTCTATGAAAATATGGCCAGACTGCTTTATAAAACAGTGTGTCCCCAATCCCATTCCTTCTCCCTTAGTGAGACCTCCCAACTTGAGCCTCCAACCACTACCACCGGTTCTCCTATCAACATGTATTTGAAACCTTCCTGGAAAAGAGCTCCCAGAGGAAGAAGTGGGCCACCAACTTTGCTGTTTGGGCAACTTAACCTTTTTGGCCTCCAGGTTTTGGAGAGTCTAAGCTGACTGGGAGTGGAATGGTACCACATCACAGCAGAGCTGCTCTAAAAAACATGTCCAGACTGCTTTTTAAAGTGGGTCCCTGACCCTGTTTCTCCTCACTGAATGGGACCCCCCAACCAGGGTATCCGGCCTACAGGTGGATTTTAAAAGGTGATCCACACCTCCCTAGGGCAGAGTTTCCAGAGGGAGAAGCAGGCTGCCATCTTTACTATTTCACAGCTTTCACTAGCAATACCTCCAGGTACTGGAAAATTCAAGGCCACCAGAGACTGGAGTGTGCCCCCAGCATACCATAGCAGCCCTGTGGAAAAGATGCCAGACTGTTACATGGGTGCCATTAACCCCCTGCAGGGCGTGGTGGTATGCACCTATAATCCTAGCTACCCAGGAGGCTAAGGCAGGAGAATCGCTGGAACCCGGGAGGCAGAGGCTGCAGTGAGCTGAGATCACGCCACTGCACTCCAGCCTGGGTGACAGAGCAAGACTCCATCTCAAAAAAAAAAAAAAAAAATTCTCAGCCAATGCAAAATAACTAAAATCATACCAAATACACTCTTGGATCACAGCACTGTATAAACAGAAGTCAAGACTAAGAAAAGAGTCAAAACCCATGCAATTATATAGAAATTAAACAAAATATCCTGGAATACTTTTGGGTAAATAATAAAATTAAGGCTGAAATAAAAAAGTTATTTGAAACTAATGAGAAAAAAATCTACAACATACCAGAATCTCCACAGCACAGCTAAGACAGTAAGACAGTGATAAGAGAGAAATTCATGGCACTTATGTCCACATCAAAAAGTTGGAAAGATCTGAAATTAACAACATAACATCATAACTGAAAGAATTAGAGAAATAAGAACATATCAACCCCAAGGCTAGCAGAAGTCAAGAAATAAACAAAATCAGAGCTAAACTGAAGTAAATCAAGAATGAAAAACCATCATATATATATATATATATATATATATATATATATATATATTAGAAAAGCTAATGAGATAGATAGGAAGCTAGATACAGTAATAAAGAAAGAGAAGAGATTCAAACAAAAAAATTAGAAATAACAAAGTGAATGTTCCCACTGATCTCACAGAAATAAAAGTAACCATCAGCAACTACTATGAAAATCTCTATGTAAACAAACCAGAAAACTAGAAGTGATGGATAAATTCCTGGAAACATACACTTTCCCAGGACTGAACCAGGAAGAAATTGATTCCCTGAAGATACCAATAAGGAGCTCCAAATTCAAATCAATAATAAACAGCCTACCAATCAAAAAAAGCCCAGGACCTGAGGGATTTACAGCCAAATTCTAACAGATATACAAAGAAGATCTGGTACCATTCCTACTGAAATTATTCCAAAAAATTGAGTATAGACTCCTCCCAAACTCATTCTATGAGGCCAGCATAATCTTCACACTAAAACCTGGCAGAAACACAAGAAAAAAAAAGAAAAACCTTTAGGCCAATATCCTCGAAGAACATCCATGCAAAAATCCTCAATAAAATACTTGCAAACTGAATGCAGCAGCACAACAAAAAGCTAATTCACCATAATCAAGTCCGCTTCATCCCCAGGATGTCAGGTTGGTTCAACTTATGCAAATCAATAAATGTGAAAACATCAGGCAGGATGTTCATGGTAGAGGGTCCAGCCAACTGAGGTTAAGAAATGTCAGAAGGTGCATGGTGGAGATTCCAATCAATCTAGAAAAAAATCACAGAATTATGTCCATGAGGAAATACTGCACCCCATCTAGAGGTGGACTTGGCAGAAGGTACACAATCTAAGAAAGAATCCATAAAGGGGAAAACCTAGTAGGTGGTACACGTGTGGTATGTTCAGCTAACTAAAGGGAGAATATTACATACATCAGTGGAGTAAAAATATGCACTAGGAGAGGATTTGAGAAGAGCTGCATTAGTGAAGGAAGCATCAGGCTGGGAGAGGACTTGTGAAGTCCCAAGGTAGAATGTGTAGTGAGCCTAGTGGAGCAACCAGGAGAAAGTGCATTGGTGAAGGGATAGTCTAGCCTGAGGTAAAAATGAACAGGTAGTGCATGGCTTGAGAATCTATCTAGTCTCAGGGAGGATATTTTAGGAGGTATAGAAATACAGGGTGCATCCAGGCTAGCAGAGGACCTGGCCGAAAGTTCACAGGTTGAGGAAGAATTTAGCCTAAGGGAGTACTTGACAGGACGTGCATGAGTATAATTTGAAAGCAGCCTCCAGAAAGACTTAACAGGAAGTACATGGGTAAAAGAAGCATTCAAGCAAGAGGAGGACTTGACCAGAGGTCCATGATTATGGGGTGCAGGCACTCTAGAGGAAGATACACCAGGGTATTGCATCAATGTTTCAATAAGCCAGATTAGAAGGGGATCTAGGAAGAAGTACATGGGTGAAGAGAGCACCAAGCCTAGTGGAGAATATGGCAGTAAGTGCCTGGGTAGAAGTTGCATCTATCTGAGTTTAAACTTCAGTCTGTAATCCTAAGCAAAAAGAACAAAGCTGGAGGCATCCCGCTACATGACTTCAAACTATACTACAAGGCTACAGTAATCAAAACAGCATAGTACTGGTACCAAAACAGAGATATAGACCGCTGGAACAGAACAGAGGCCTCGGAAGCAATGCCACACATCTACAACCAACTAATCTTCAACAAACCTGACAAAAACAAGCAATGGGGAAAGGATTCCCTGTTTAATAAATGGTGTTGGGAAAACTGGCTAGCCATGTGCAGAAAGCTGAAACTGGACCCCTTCCTTACACTTTACACTAAAATTAACTCCAGGTGGATTAAAGATTTAAACATAAGACCTAACACCGTAAAAGAAAGAAAGAAAACCTAGGCAAAACCATTCAGGACGTAGGCACAGAGGACTTCATGACTAAAACACCAAAAGCAATGGCAACAAAAGTCAAACTAGACAAATGGGATCTAATTAAACTTATGAGCTTTTGCACAGAAAAAGAAACAATTGTTAGAGTGAACTGGCAACCAACAGAATGGGAAAAATTTTTTACAATCTGCCTATCTGAAAAAGGGCTAATATCTAGAATCTACAAAGAACTAAAGAAGATTTACAAGAAAAGAAAAAAAACCCATTCAAAAGTGGGCAAAGGTTATGAACAGACACTTTTCAAAAGAAGACATTATGAGGCCAAAAAACATATGAAAAAATGCTCATCATCACTGGTCATTAGAGAAATGCAAATCAAAACCACGTTGAGATACCATCTCACACCAGTTACAATGGCAATCATTAAACAATCAGGAGACAACAGAGGCTAGAGAGGATGTGGAGAAATAGGAACACTTTTACACAGTTGGTGGGAGTGTCAATTAGTTCAACCATTGTGGAAGACAGTGTGGCGATTCCTCAAGGACCTAGAAATAGAAATTCCATTTGACCCAGCAATCCCATTACTGGGTATATACCCAAAGGATTATAAATTGTTCTATTATAGACACATGCACATGTATGTTCACTGTGGCACTGTTTACAATAACAAAGACCTGGAACCAACCCAAATGTCCATTGATGATAGACTGGACAAAGAAAATGTGGCACATATACACCATGGAATACTATGCAGCCATAAAAAGTGATGAGTTTATGTCCTTTGTAGGGACATGGGTGAATCTGGAAACCATCATTCTCAGTAAACTGACACAAGAACAGAAAACCAAACACAGCATTTTCTCACTTATAGGTGGGTGTGGAACAATAAGAACACATGGGCACAGGGAGGGGAGTATCACACACTGGGGTCTGTTGAGGGGTGGGAGGCTAGGGGAGGGACAGCGGGGGGTGGGGAGGTTGGGGAAGGACAACACTGGGAGAAATGCTTGATGTGGGTGATGGGGGGATGAAGGCAGCAAACCACCATGGCATATGTGTACCTATGCAACAATCCTGCAAAATTTACACATGTACCCCATAACTTAAAATATAATTAGAAAAAAAAAAATTTCAGTCTGTGGCCAAAGGCCCAAGAGCCCCTGACAGACCAATGGTGTAAGTCCAAAAGCTGAAGAACTTGGAGTCTGATGTTCTAGGGTAGGAAGTATCCAACATGGGAGAAAGAAGGTCAAAAGACTCAGTAAATCTGCTCTTCCATCTTCTCCTGCCTGCTTTGTTCTTGCTATGCTGGCAGCTGATTAGATGGTGCCCACCAAGATTGAACGTGGGTCTGCCTCTCCCAGTCCACTGACTCAAATTTTAATACCCTTAAAATTAAAGGAGAACGCCCAGAAACAATACTTTGCATCCTTCAGTCCAATCAAGTTGACACCAATATTAACCATCACAATGACAATGCTCTTGTTCATTCTTGTCAAATAACAGCAATTTTGTGAGTTTTGATGGGAAATTATAAAGTATCCACCTCACAGCCCTAATTTGTCTCTTTCTAACTTCTTTTTGTTTTTTTTTCCTTTCTTTTTTTAAAAATTGTTTTGCAATTATTTATTTACATTGGAAACAGCCCTCGCAGTATAGGTATATGAAGGCCAGACCTGAAGAACAGCAGCTATGACACCAGGAACAAGGGGCTTAGGATACACAGTGCTTCCTTGTACATTTGTTTCCTTTAGATGGTCACATCCACTACCAAAGCTTTTTAGAAGGCACTTTCTGTGATAGCTGCAGGTCAAGGTCACACATTAAAATTGGCCCTAACTGGCTTTTTACTGAGTGTGAGAGTCTCTGACTCTCCTGGGAAGATCCCACCAGCTTTTTCATCTTAGAAGAATGAAGGCAGTACCCTCTGCAGCCTACTGACATCAAAAGCTTAACTCAGACACCAAGGCAGGATGACTCACAAGCTCCATTCACTCAGGCCTCACTTCATCTTTCACTAGTTGCTGCGAGAGGAAATCCTTTTTGTTTTTTTGTTTTTGTTTTTGTTTTGTTTTGTCTTTTGAGACAGCATCTTACTCTGCCACCCAGGCTGGAGTGCAGTGGCACAATCACTCCCAGGTTCAAGTGATTCTCATGCCTCAGCCTCCCAAATAGCTGGGATTACAGATGCCTGCCACTGTACCCGGCTAATTATTGTAATTTTAGTAGAGACAGGGTTTCACCATGTTGGCCAGGCTGGTCTCGAACTCCTGACCTCAGGTGATCTGTCCTCTTTGGCCTTCCAAACTGCTGAGATTACAGGTATGAGCCACCACACCTGGCTCTTTTCCTTGGATTTTAAAGCTGAAAACAAGATCCTGGTGTTTGTGGTCTTGGAAAAAGACACCATGTCCCTGAGGCCAGCCCTCACCTGGGCTGTGTGAAGAAGGCATGGATCTGCTGTGCCACTGCTTGACTGACCACCTGCTCCAGTTTCTGAATGGAAGCATTACTCAGTTGCTGGATGTTTGGAAATTTCTGGAGCAGAAGCGGAGCTTTAACCTTTCCAACTCCTGGGATCTGCTGCATGCTTCGAAGGAGTGATGGCTCAAACAGCAGCAGAGCTTGTTTCTTCCTAAGAAGCAAGTTCTTACTGGCTTCTATGGTTTGCTCTTGAACCAACTGGATGACGAGGCAGGATGCTTTAATCTGGCTGGCCACTGGAAGCAGCACCATTCCAAGGTTCAGAACAGTAAAATTCTGTAAGGCTGGGAATTACTATTCACTCATCCAGATTTTTTCAACAACTATAACTCCTTGAAGATTACTGGAATTTCTAACCTGAATAAGCCTCTTTCTGTAGCCATTTCCTGTCACCAAATCAGCTTCAGTGACATAAAGAACATACCATCTGTTCGACAGTTAAAAGTCTGGTGTCAAGCCAGCCTCGAAAATGAGCTTAATTTTCCCTTGCATCTCCTGCACCAGCTGTGACACACACCATTTCTCATTGGCCACAACATGCCCCAAAGGCACATGCATGGGGCCCATGCCATCAGGGGGGTTCCTTTCCATGAGTAGTCTCCACCTAAGGAGGGAAAAGCCAGGTGGCACTTGAGCAGGCTCTCCCACACATGGCCCTACATTCCACTCCAAGCCGGGGTCTCTGGGGCAAGATCCCCTCTGTAGACAGAATTATTTGTCAAAGAACTGTCAAATAAGATTCTCTTTTTAATTACTAATAAGAGAATATAAAGGCCTGAATGAAGGCCAGGGTGGCTGGAGAGATGTATGGTGATGTAAGTGGTAATGGCATTGGGTTCTAATAAGGGTAGAGGCATGATCAGATTTGAATTTTAAAAGAATCCTGGACTGGGCATGGTAGCTAACATCTGCAATCCCAACACTGGGCTAGACTGAGGTGGGAGGATCACCTGAGCCCAGGAGTTTGAGGCCAGCCTGGGCAACACAGCGAGATCTCATTTGCCAATTATTTGTGGCAAAATAAATTCTCTAAGAACCAAGAAATTTCTGTCTTGGTGTCCATGTCCTTCATTTTTATCATGTGCCTAGCCCCCGACACCCCAGCTGGATCCACACCATGGCTCCTCAGTCGAGTCCTGGGCCCGGACCAAGGCGGCAGGGACACTATCGTCCCAGTCTAGAGGCCACGTTACTTGCAGCCGCAGCAATTCTTTTGGTTTCTTAAGAAAATCTTTAAAGGTCACTCATTTTCCTTTAATCACCAAAAAATACTGCATTGACATGATTAAATTCCCAGGAATCTCCAATCTTCAGGGAAGAACTATATGGGTGATATCATTGTTTATAAAGGTGTCTTGAACTTGATGAACCTTATGAGGAGTAAAGTACATTTTTAAAATTTTTATCTTCTAATTTTCTTTTCTCTACAAACTTTCTGTCTGTCTGTCTGTCTGTCTCTATGTATGTGTGGGAGGTGGGTGGTGTATATATGGAAACAAATATTTCTTATGAGGAACTGGCTTATGTCATTATGTGAGCTGAGGAGTCTTTGGTCTGCCATCAGCAAACTGGAAACCCAGGAAAGCCAGTGTTGCATCTTAATCCAAGTTCAAAGGCCTGAGAAGTAGAGGAGCCAATGGTCTAAATCCCAGCCTGAGTAGGGGAGAAGATGAGGTGAGATGTTCCAGCTTGAGCAGTGAGGCAGCAAGAAAAGGGACAATCCTTCCTCAGTCTTTGTTCTATTTGGGTCTTCAATGGATTGGATGATGACCAACCACACTGAGAAGGGCAATGTGCTTTACTGAGCCCACTGACTAAAGACAGTAATCTCACAGCCTCAGGGACATACCCAGAAGTAAGTTTCAATCTGGGAATTCCTTGGCCCAGTCAAAGTGACATTAAAGTTAACTATCACATTAAGTCTCAGTAAAAGGTACTTGAGTAGATGGTGGGGTCCATCTAAAGAAACCTCTGATAAGAACTTCATGGGTGAAGGGTGCAGCCAGCCTAGGGGAAAACTCAGAGGAAGTGCGAAGGTGGAAGATATGGCAGGATGTGCACAGTTGTAGGGTGTAGCCAGCCTAGGGGGGGGTCATGGGAGGATCTTCAGGAATTCAGTGAAAGTTGGCCAAAAGATAGACCAAAAAGGTAATGCAAGAATTAAGGATGTAGTCTTAGGAGGAGAAACAGTCGGAGATGTATGAATGCAGATGGCAGTCACCTTAGCAGAGGACCTGGAAGGAAGTGCATTGGGAATGAAAGTATCGGCCACTGGAGCACTCAGCAGGAGCATCTTGGTTGGGGAAATGATCAGACCAGGAGAGGTCACAACAGGAAACCCACTGGTAGAGGGAGCATCCAGAGATAAGATTTAGTAGAGGAGTGGAGGGGTGGAATGTACAGATTGCCTATGGGAGAATATGGTAGGAAGGAAGGGTATGATTCTAGTGAGTTTCCATTCCAAGGTGAGAAATATTCAGGACAAAGATAATTGTTTGGGGCATCTAACCTAAGAGAGAATAGCATGAGGTACATGTTTGGAGGATATAGGCAGCCTAGGGAAGAAAACAGTAGAATTCACATTATGTAAGTTGCAGACAGCCTGGGGAGAATCAGCAAGAAGTGTATGGTTGGAGCAAGCATACAATCTAAGGCAGGACCTGGCAGAATGAGCACGAGAGGATGAAGAATTCAACATAGAGGAGACTTGGCATGTCTTTCATGGGTGAAAGGTAGATTCAGCCTATGGGATGATCTGGCAAGAAATGCAGAAGGAATGAAATCACTAGGCCTACATAAGGACAGGCAGGAAGTATACTGGAGGAGGGACCATTCATTATAGAGCAAATCTTGCAGGCAGTATATAGTTAAAGGTTGAAGTCAGTCTAGAGTAGGATAAATTTAGAGGTGCACTGGTATGGGGTGCAGCCAGCCTAGGAAAGTGATAAGTAGAAAGTGCATGAGTGGATGAAATAGCAGCCAGCCTAGAGAAAGTCTCAGCAGGAGTTTCAATAGTGCAGGGTACAGCCAGCTTAGCAGTAAAGCTGAACAGAGGTGTAGAGATGGAAGAAATAACATCTTGCCCAGGGAAATAAATGGTAGGTGAGCATGGTTACAGAATGAAGTCAGTCTAGGATAGGAACCATAGAAGATACATTTGTGGTGGTTTCAGCCAGCTAAAGAAGGGTATGGCAGAAGGTATAATCCAGTAAATACATGGCATGGAGGGTAGCAGTGCAGTATGTTGAAAGCCCAGGATATTACTTTCACCTATACACCAAATCACAATTTTCCTTGATTCTGGCTGCAATTTGCACTCATACATCTCCTGCCATGAGATTCTCCCCAGGCTGTCTCCAACTGACATAATATAAATTTTACTGTTTTCTTCCCTAGGCTGCCTATATGCTTGAATGTGTGCATTGATCAAGAATGAAACAAGCCTAGGATCAGACACAGTATAAGACTCATATGTTCTTGGTGTAGTCAGCCTAGGAGAGAACAGAGAAACATTTGCATGATTCAAAGGGGCATGTAGCCCAAAGAAGTTATTGGTAAGGGGTTTATATGGTGATTGTGCAGCCAGCATAAGAAATGACATCCTATACAGGGCATGATTGAGAACACTTCCAAACTAGTAGGAGTAATCTGCATGAGTGTAGTGGCAGAGAGTCCATCCAGCCTAGCTCACCACCAAGGAAGTGGTGCATAGATAGGGCAAACACCAAGCTAACTGGGGGACCAAAGATGAAATGCATGTGTAGAGGCTGTAGCCAGCTTAAGGGAGGGACTGCCAGGATGTTTGTGGGGAAAGAGAGAATCCAGCTTTGTGGGAGACTTGCAAGGAGGTGCAAGGGTGAAGGTGCAGTTCACCCAGGAGCTCGAGGATGCATAGTTTCCAGGTGCAGCCAGCATAAGAAAAGATATGGTAAAAGCTGTATGTGTGCCTGGTTCCACCAGCTTAGGTAACAATTAGGCAGAACATGCATGGGTGAAGGGTTCAACTAGATCATGTAATCACATGGCAGGAGATGTATGAGTGCAAGTTACAGCCAGAATCAAGGAAAATTGTTATTTGGTGTATAAGTGGAAGTAATATATCCAACCTAGGGGAGATCTTAAGAGAATGTTCAAGGGAGAAAGAAGCCTCCATCCTAGGAGAAGCCCTGGCATGGTTTTAAGGTTCAGCTATATCAGGGAATGCCCGGGCAAGAAGGGCATGTATGTAGAAAGCATCAGACCTAGAGAAGGATCACTGAACAGTGGATGGATGGAAGTCACATACAGCATAAAGAAAGTTATGGAAATATGCGCAGAGGTGCAGGGTGCAGCCACCCATGGAATGGCCCCTGGAAGAAGTGCTTGGGCCATGGAAGCAAGAAGCCTAAATGAGGTATTATAAGGAAAGCATGGATGCATGGTACAGGTAGACCTGAGAAAGGCCAGGCAGAATGTGCATGGATAGAGAGGGCATCAAGCCTAAAGAAGAGCTTGGAAAAGGGTGGATGTATGCAGAAAGCAGCTAAGTTAGAGATAACCCAGAAGGAAGTTCTTGAATTGAGACATCTTTCAGCATAGGTAAGGCAAAACAGAAGAAGCCTGGGTGGAGGGTGCAGGCTACCAATGTGAGGATTTCCATGAGATTGACAAGTGGAGGGAGCATCCAGATAGAACATTTATTTGCCTGAGGCACATGGGTAGAGAAAGCAGCCACTCTAAGAGATACTCTTATCTATGCAGCAGTTGGTGCGTAAATAAGAGAGTACATGAATATAAAGAGAAGGGTCCAACAGAAAGTGAAGGGGTGGTACGAGAAGCCAGTCTAGGGAGAACCTGTCAGGAACTGATTGAAAGTCCAACCAAACAGAGGGAGGACAGGTCAGGGAGTACCTTAGTGCAGGAAACATTAAGCCTAGAACAAAACATTAAAGGAAGTTAATTGGTAGATAGTGCTGCCATCATAGAGAAGCAGCCAGTAGGTGGTGTATGGGAAAAGAGTGAAGCCATCCTAGGGGTGTATTATGATTACAATGTGGAACCTGCCTAAGAAAGGACATGTTAGGTTATACATGGAAGCGGGATGCAGCCAGCTTAACAAAAAACTCAGCAGGAAGTGCCTAAGTGAAGTGAGCATCTTGTCTAGGAGAGGCTAAGACTGAAAGTGCATGCATGCAAAAATGCATCTAGTCTAGGGAATAATCCACAGATTTATGTGTGGAGTTTGCAACACGGCTGTCATGTTACATCCCCGCTTAACAGAGGGCTTGGTGGGAAGTGTATGGGATGAAGGTTGAGAGGAGCTAGGGAAGGATTCAGCAGGCAGCATGCATTAATGGTGGATGCAGCCACCCTAAGTGAGAGTTGAGATGAGATTTAAGGATGGAGGGATCAACTAGTCTGGGAGAGAACTTGGGCTGAGGCAGGAGCATAGAGTAAAGCCTTCCGTGTTAGTTTCCTAGGGCTGCTGTGACAAATTACCAAAAATTTGTTAGCTTAAAACAGCAGAAATTTATTCTCTCATAGTTTGGGATGCTAGAAGTCTGAAATCAAGTGTTGGCAGGGCCATGCTCCCTCCGAAAGCTCTAGGGGTGAATGTTCCCTTGCCTCTTACAGATTCTGGTAGCCATGACTACTTCCCAGATTCCTTGGCGGCATCACTCCAATCTCTGTCTCCATGGTCACACTGGCCCTCCCCTTTATGTGTCTTCTCCTCCTCTATCTGTGTCAAATCTCCCTCTGGTTTTCTTGTATTAGGACACTTTTCACTGGATTTAGGGCTCACTCAGATAATCCAGAGGATCTTATCTTAGGGATCTTTAAAGTAATTATATCTGCAAGTGTATTTTATCCAAATAAGATTATATTCACAGACTCTGGAGATTAGGACATGGACATATCCTTCTTGGGGTCACCATTCAACCCACTACCCCTGTCTAGGGTAGTGAAGGGCAGAATGTGCATAAGTGGAGTGGAAGCTGCAGCCAATCTAGGGAATGATATGGCAAAATGTACATGGCTAAACTATGTAGGTATTCCAAGTAAGACCTAGCAAGAAGTGCATGGGTAGAGAGAACATCCAGCCTATGAATGAATTCAGTGAGTACATGTGTAATTGAAGCAGCCAGCAATGAAGAGTCAGAACAAGTTGCATAGGAGAGCCAAGACTAGGAGAAGATACAGAAGAATATACATGGGAATTAGAAACACCCATCCTTAGGAAGAATTCACTAGAATGTGGATGGAAGAAGGTAACATCCAGCTTAGGAGAGCATATTGCAGGAAGCGTATGTGTGAAAGGAGTATCTAGTCAAGTGGAAGACTCAGGAAGAGGTGCATGGGCAAAGGGTACATACAGCCTAGATGAGGACATGACAGGATATGCATTGTTAGAGGGAGGATCCAGCACAGGTAGGACTTGTTATAGGGTACATGGGAGAACAATTAGATTAGGAACAAGAAGTGTATGGATGAAGGGTATGGCCAGTCTAGCAAAGGACTAGGCAGGATATACAAGGTACATATGTGGAGGTGACAGCCAGCTTAGAGGAATACTAGGGGAAAGTACATTATCAAATACTCCAGCCAACCTAGGGTTGAGTTCTATAGGAAGTACATGTGTGGAATACAGAGGCTTTCCTGTATAGGAAGTGAGAGTATTATTTGGTTGAAAGGTGTAGCCAGCGTAAAGCAGGAATTAGTAGGAGGTCCATGGGTGCATAGTGCAGTCAGGCTAAGAAATAATCCTTCAGGAAGTGTATGGTTGAAGTTCCTATCTAGCATAGGAGAGGAGTAGGAAGAAGGTACAGTGAGAATGATACAGCCAGCACAGGGGAGAACATGGCAAGAGGTGCATGTTGAAGCTAGGTCAGGAAAATAACCCACATGTAGTGCAAAAGTGAAGGATGCATCCAGCATAGTTGAGAACCTGGAGGAAATTGCATGGGTGGTGTGTGGTGGAATAAATGCATTAGTAGAAAGAGTAACCAGCCTAGATTTTGGTCTGGCATTGGTGGTGGAAAGATCCAGAATAGTGAAGGACTCAGCATTGAGTATATGAAGGATGGTAAAGCAGACCTAGGAAGAACTCATCAAGAGATGCATGGGAGGTAGGATCATTAAGCTTAGGGTTGGAATCAGCATGAAGTATGTGGGTGGAGGGGCCATGCAACCTAGTGGAGATTTGGGAAGATGGTACCTGAAGAGGATGAACCAACCTAGGAGAGGGCTTAGTATTATATGAATGGTTAGAGAGAACATCATTGGAGAAAATTTTTAGCATAGAGAAGGAATTGGGGAATAGTGGGTGGCTCAAGGTTACGTCCAGTCTTGGATAGGACATGGAAGGATGTTTGTGGGAGGAAAGAGAATCCAGTCTAGATGATTTGGCAGAAATTTGGGTGGAGAGGGAAGATTGCCAATGGTATAACATGTCAGGAAAAACATAGTTGCAGAGCATAGAAAGCTTATGGGATAACATTGCAGTAGGGTTATGAGTTTATGATAAAGACATTCTGGCTGGAATGAAAGGGTGTAGGAAACTCACAATATAAAGGAGGGCATGTAGAGGGAACATCCAGGCAAGTGGAGGCCCCAGCAAGTGCTATATGTATGTGTGCACTCCATGCATATATGTACAGACTATGGTAGGGCACTTAGAAGGTGCAATGGAGGTAGGAAAAGGCAGCCTAGGGGAGAACCCCATGGGAGGTTTAGGAGGTTTAGGAGAAGGTGAAGCCTAAGCAAGGACATGGCAGGAATTGTGTGAGTGAGGGAGATACAGGCTAAGGGAGTACTCAGTTGTTAAGTGCATTTGTGGCATTTTCAGCCAGCCAAAGGGAGAGTAGTTAGGAAAATTATGACTGGAGCATGCACCAGCCTAGGTGAGGACCCATCGGGAAGCTTAAGAGTGAAGGCAGCCTGGAGTGGGGTGTACCAAGAGGTGCATAATTTGGGAGGTGTAGCCAGTCTAGGAAGGAACTAGCAGTAACTGCATTGTCAGTTGGACATTGCTAGATTTGCATGAGGGAATGTGCAGCTAGCATCACAGAGAAAGCTGTAGGAAGTGCATCAACAGAGAGTGAAGCTGGAGTAGGAGGGTATCTGGCAAAAAAAAAAAAAATGCAGGGATATTGTTTGTATTTGAATGACTGGAGGGCTAAGCATGAATTTCAAGGGTTTGTAATAGAGTCAAAGTTGATAATTCAGCATGCTGTGTATGGGAGGAGGGAGCATCTAAGCCTAGTCAAGAGGGCATGGCAGAACACGTGTGGTTGTTGAAATTATCAACATAACACTATCTGCAGCAGAATGTGTATATGTGGAGGGTGTGGCAAGCCTAGGGAATGACTAGTATGCAGTGCAAAGGAACAGGCAATCTCCAGTCTAAGGGAGGACTTGAGAAGAGGTACATGGTTGACAATGCAGCCATCATATGGAAGAACCTGGCCTGAAGTTCATGAAAGGAGGATGCTGCCAGCGTAAGGGAAGACTCAGCAGGAAGTGTATGGATGCAGGGTGCAGGAAGCAATTGTGAGGACATCCAGGAGATTGAAAGGTGGAAGGAGTATCATGTCTAGCAGGAGATTCAGTAAAAGGAATGTGAGTGAAGTGTGCAGACATCCTCAGAGAAAATCTGGCAGGATGTGCACAGACAGACAGACATTCTACCTCAGAATCCTGCCGGAATTCATGGGAGGGTGCAGGATTGAGTAATTATGGGAAGGTGAAGCCAACTTCAGGAAAGACATGACACAAAGTAGATTGTTGGAGGGTACAACAAGTCTAGGAAAAAAAAAAAAAACTGACATGAAGTGAAAGGGTGGAAGGTGTATTCAGCCTAGGATAGGATTCAGAAGGTGTGTTTTTGCAGGATGCAGCCGCTCTCAGAGAAGACCTGGCAAGACTTTCATAAGCAGAGAATATAGCAAGTCTAGGGGAGAACATGGCAGGAGGTGCAGAAGAAAAAGCATGATACAGCCTTGTGGGAGGAATATGCGGAAAATGCATGGGTGGAGGAAGCATAAAGGCCCATAAATAGGTACATGGGTGGATGGTGCACATAGCCTAAGAATACTTGGCAGGAGGTGCAGAGTGGCAGAGTGCGGCCAGCCAAGTTCAGGACATGTCAGGGATGCAAGGCTCCAGGACCTGGCAGGATGATCAAGGAACCAATCTAGTAAGAACCAACCTAGTAAGGCCCTAAATAGTAGATTCAGAATTAGAATGCCTGGAGTGGAAAGCTAACAGAAAACCCACATATGTGTCATTCATGATAAAAAGCATATCAGGTGGCACAAGCAGAGAGTGGCAGAGGCCTAATATAATCATATTGTCACTGACTATATGGCCTCATTCCCTGAGAAATTGTGTGTGCAGAGGATAAAGGCCAGTGTTTGGTAAAGGTGCACAGATCACACCTAATTAGGGCAACTTTGATGTTTGGAAAACTTATAAAGAAAGTTTTTCCTTTGTGCCCAAAGTACCCTGGGACCCTAGTGTCCCAAGGGTTCATATGCCTATCTGGCCATGAACAAAAGCAGATAATGGAGGTTATCTGGGAGAGGCGGGTCAGTGTATTAGTACAATGACCTTATTTCTTGCTAACCTGTCTGTAATAGAATTGTAATGTGATTGATTTGGCATGTGCAGAGATGTGCAAAATAAGAACAAGTATGGGGAATGCCATTAGTCTACCATGTGAGATATCCCATGAAGACCTTTTCTGAATGGAAAAATTATCTTGCTTCAATTTTTCTAACCCAATGGCGACCATGCAGGAGTCAGCCAACAAACAAATCTTTTTTTTTTTTTTTTTCTTTTTTTTTTTTATTGCATTTTAGGTTTTGGGGTACATGTGATGAACATGCAAGATTGTTGCATAGGTACACACATGGCAGTGTGCTTTGCTGCCTTCCGTCCCCTCACCTGTATCTGTCATTTCTCCCCATGCTATCTCTTCCCACCTCCCCACCCCCCCGCCCCTCCCCCATTTCCCCCCAACAGACCCCAGTGTGTAGTGCTCCCCTCCCTGTGTCCATGTGTTCTCATTGTTCAACACCCGCCTATGAGCGAGAATATACGGTGTTTGATTTTCTGCTCTTGTGTCAGTTTGCTGAGAATGATGGTTTCCAGGTTCATCCATGTCCCTATAAAGGACGTGAACTCATCGTTTTTGATGGCTGCATAATATTCCATGGTGTATATGTACCACATTTTCCCTATCCAGTCTATCATCGTTGGGCATTTGGGTTGGTTCCAGGTCTTTGCTATTGTAAACAGTGCTGCAATGAACATTCGTGTGCACGTGTCCTTGTAGTAGAATGATTTATAATCCTTTGGATATATACCCAGTAATGGGATTGCTGGGTCAAATGGGATTTCTATTTTTAGGTCCTTGAGGAATCGCCACACTGTCTTCCACAATGGTTGAATTAATTTACATTCCCACCAACAGTGTAAAAGTGTTCCTATTTCTCCACATCCTCTCCAGCATCTGTTGTTTCCCGATTTTTTAATGATCGCCATTCTAACTGGTGTGAGATGGTATCTCAATGTGGTTTTGATTTGCATTTCTCTGATGACCAGTGATGATGAGCATTTTTTCATATGTTCCAACAAACAAATCTTAAGCAATTTGCCATGCAGGGAATCCTGAAGAATCAGGTAGACAGCATCAAACTCTGCCAGTTGGGCCAACTCTCATGTCTATTCCTTGTGACAGAGGAAGCAGTAGCAGTGTGGTATGCCACCACTTACCACTGATTCCTACCATGTGGGATGGTGGCCCTACCATTGGTGAGGCACATTGACTTCCTATGTCAGATACTTGATCTCAAGGGGCTCTCTAGATCACTACTAGGAATGATATGATGTGCACCTTCACCTCCGTAATAGGTTGGCTAAGGGATTGAGGACATGGGAAACCAATCCTTCAGAAGTTTAGAAAGGCCTGGTGGCATCAGGCCTAACTGCATCCCTAACTTAGTACTTTCACTTAACAAAAGAGGATTCTGTGGTCATGCCTAGCCTCTTGGCATGGAGTCTCTGGCTTAAGGCATAATAAGGATTTGTGTCTGTAGGCCAACTAGAGTTGAACCAGTTAGGGTCTCAGTTTCCAGAAGGGCCAGAATTTTTTTATATATCTGCCTTTGGAGGAAGTTACTTATTCCAAAAACCCATGGGCAGCCACTTAACACCATATCTGTTCCAGAGGCTTCAAGAGGCATAGTCCTTTGTACCCAAAGCCTTGATTTAAAAGTTGAACCTCAAGGGAGCAAAGGTCAATGCCTACTGTAAAGTTATCTGAGTAATAATATTTGTTGTGAGAGGCCTTAATGGAAGAAGTTTGTCTTGCATATGACCTCAGATATGGGTCCAAGTATAATGAATAGATGTGAGATGTGTTGGTCTTGAAAGATAAAGAGGCTCAGGAGATCTTGGGCCTATTTAAGTGTCTGTGGTACCTTGAAGGGGGCGAGTAATTGGTGTTTCACTGAGCCAAGAATAGAAAAACTCTCTGATGACTACAAGACGTACAATAATTTTATCATCTTTGCAGGTCCTTGTATTTCATACATGTCCATTTCCTATCTTGGAGGTGATGTGTAAGGGTATGTAAGCCCCGTGTAACATTTTGAGAGGGTCTCCTATGTAAGATGTCATCTATATAGTGCCCAAAGTGGGAATGCTGTAAATTAATGAATTACAGGTCTTTTCTCCAGAGTTATGTGCTATGGCCAGGCTGCCGAGGTAGTCTATAGATAATCAAGTGAATGTATATTGTGTGTCCTCAAAGGAGAAGGCAAAATATGGCTGTGAATCTTTGATAATAGATATTGAGTAGAAAATACTGACTGAATATGTTACCACAAATAAATCACTAGGTGAACCCTGATACTAACAACTTCAGTAATGTTAGGAACAGGTGCCTCAATGGACAGAACAAATGCATTGAGGTGGCAGTAATCTACACTTAGGCACCATTCTTGTTTGTCTGCCTTTTGCTTTGATCAGATACCGCAATTAAAAAGAGAGATAATAGGAACCACAATTCCATCTTTCAAAAGATTAAAATAATAGGCCTGAGCCCAGCTTCACATTGTCATAGCTTGTGTTGAGGCTTATTGACAATTTTAAGGGGAGGCAGAGGGACTATGATCTCTCCTTGAGTATGTCTCATAGCAAGTAGTACAGATTTTGACTTGTTCCAATTTAAGAGGTGGCCCTAAAGCATTCGGTGTTCGTACTTATGACTAGATGGGCCAGAGACAGAGGGGATATTGCAAGGAATCTAGCTAAGAGATCCCATTGTAGCATTAAGTGGAACCCATATGCCCTTAATGGGGTGACTCAATATGCCCTGAATTTTAAAAAGATTGCAAATATGTGTGTATATATATATATATATATATATATATATATATATACATATATATATATATTTATGAGAAAAAGAGGATACCCAGAGTAACTGTTATCTCTATCCCTATATCTAAAAGAACCAGAAAATGTTGGCTATTCTTTGAGCTTCAATGAATCACTTGGGTAGTATGTGGGCAATTTTCCCCAGGCAGTGAGACAAGCTTTGGGGATCTGCTGTCTCCTTCAGGAGGGAGTCAGGTGGTTGTCATTGCTGAAGGTCAGGACATGGTATTAGAAACCCATTAACCAGGAACTGGAAGTGCCTTTCTTCTTCTCAGTTGGGTGTTTCCTATCCAATATTTGGGACAAAATTGAAGAAAAGAGAGGGAAACTCTCCCTGCTGCATGTGTTTCAAAGATATCTAGCAGGTTTTTTGGTTGTTGGAGTTTATAAGCAGGCTGGCCAATATTTTTTTCCATGAAAGATACCCATGTCTCTAATTTGCTAATACATATATCCGTCAGGGGATGATGGTTTAGAGTCCTATAGTGTCTCTACAGGTGCTAACTTCCTATTATTTGGAAAAGGTCCCAACCCTGTCTCTGCCTTGTTTTCCTATTCACTCTTCTTCCCAGTGATTTTTTGTAGTGTATTTATTTATTTATACTTTAAGTTCTGGGGTACATGTGCAGATCCTGCAGGTGGTTTTTATCCTTTGGTTATTTACTACTCGTGGCAGTATTTTGGTGGTGTGGCTCTGCCTATAGGTGGCGCACTCCTGTTCTAAGGTGTCCCAGTCATTCTCCACAGGGTTGGAGTCTACCTCCATGAGGGCAACTGTGGCACTGCCTGATTTGTTGTTATGCTTGTTTCTAAAATCAAAGCTCTTGGTCTGGCAATACACTATTTCACACTATTGTTCCTTCTGGACAACCTTCACAGTACAACAGCCAGTTACCATAGGCACTTCTGGGGACATTGTAAATACATAAGAAGTCAACTGGAGACTTCTTTACCCTGACTGCAGCACTCTAAGGACAGTTGCTCGGGGATGACTCAGCTTTTGGAGCTCTATCATAGATTGGAGAATCAGAGTAGTACCTGACAGTCACAATAAAATGTGACAGCTGCTAAAACACAAGCCATCAGTGCCATTTCAGGCACTATTTACTCTTTGTTGGATTCAGTTAGTAAGCCAAGAGCAGTCTAAAGGTATATCATCCTCATCAACCACCAAACCACCCGGCTCAATGCAAAAATTGTTTAAAAATATAATCGAGATATGGAAGATGTTAGACATGAAGACAACTGCCTTTGAAAGAAGTATTTATTACTCACAGTTCCCCTGAGGACAAGAGGCATGGCATGTCATGTAGAGCCACAGAGGGTCACTCACAAGGAGAAGCAGAGAGAAGAAAAGGATGTTTTTGGCCATACACTTTATGTGACATCCTCCCCTACCCTCTCATGCATCTTCTGCTAAGCTCTACTTTAGTCTGGATACTCTATAAATGAATGTAACTTTTGCAAATTACTCACCTAAACTGGCTATACTCTCAATCTCTATGCCATTTCCTCCTCAAGCTGTATTACCCATTAATGCCCCTTATCCAAAGTCTTACCTAATGCTGGATGTTAACTCCACTCCTGAACTTCCTGCTAGATCCTGTCCTAGGCCCAAAGCAAACTTCATTCATCCACTTTCTACTATGTTCTCTTCTAGACTTGATATACACTTCATCCATTTCCTCTTGCCAAGTCTACCCCTAGATTTGATGAATTCTCCAACCATCAACAGTCTGGGTGGCCTCTCATAGCCTTGCTACACTTTCCATCTGTACACCTCTTGCCATGTGATGCCACAGGCTGACTTCTCCCTCTAGCCATTCACTCTCTGTCAGATCATGCAACAGGCTTGTATCATTCATCTTTGCCCCTTCAGCTAATTCCTTTCCTGTTTTGGCTACATCCCTCCACTCATCCCTCCACTACTTGTCATGTCATTCCCTAGGATTTCCACTGGCTTCAACTACACACCTGCTTTAGGTCCCTCCCTTCACTGGATGATTCTTCTTCCATGTATTCTCTTGGGAGAGATATACAATTTTTCATCGAAATGTTTATTTGTTGGAAGTTCTTCCTTTCCTGTGAATGCTTCCTCCATTCCTGTAGTACTGCTGGGCTTTCCCTAAAGCCAGCTGTACTCACCACTACTGAATCTGATATTGGGTCCCTCTATAGGCTGGTTGCATTCTCCATTCATGCAACTCCTGTGTGTTTTTCTCCTAGGCTGTATATTCCCATCACTACACACCTCCTGCTTACTCTTCTCATGGGCTAGATGCTATATTGATCCATTCACGACTTGCTCAATCCCTCCCGTATGCTGGCTGCATTATCCATCCATGAACATCCTTTTGATTTCTATCTCTTTTTAAAAATTTATTTATTTTTTATTTATTTATTTATTTATTTATTTTGAGACGGAGTTTCGCTCTTGTTACCCAGGCTGGAGTGCAATGGCGCGATCTCGGCTCACCGCAACCTCCGCCTCCTGGGTTTAGGCAATTCTCCTGCCTCAGCCTCCTGAGTAGCTGGGATTACAGGCATGTGCCACCATGCCCAGCTAATTTTTTGTATTTTTAGTAGAGACGGGGTTTCACCATGTTGACCTGGATGGTCTCGATCTCTTCACCTCCTGATCCACCCACCTCAGCCTCCCAAAGTGCTGGGATTACAGGCTTGAGCCACCGCGCCCAGCAAAATTTGTTTATTTAACATTAGGTGCATACTATATCTGGCATTTCTCCCCATGTTATCTGGTTGCTACCTCTACCCAATTACCTCCTTAGAAGACTCCCTAGAATGACTCCATCCTTTATCATAAAATCTCTTCTGGGTCCTCATCTAGGCTGAATGTTCCATATATCCATGATACTCTTGCACATTCTTCCTCCCATCTTTGATACCCACTCTCCCCATGTGCCACCAGTTATGTCTTAAACTGGCTACATTCTTCACCTATAAACCTTTTGCCTCCACCTACAAACATTTTTCCTAGACTGCATGTACTTTCCACTAGTGTAATTGCTTCAGAGTCCTTTCCTAGGCTGGATGCCCCTTCCAACAATATATCTTCTTCCAGAAATTCCTCTAGATTTGCTGTGTCTTACAATAATGCATTCTCTCCCAAGACCTTTTCCACCATGGAGTCTCCCTCCACCTACATACCATCTGATAATTTCTCTTCTAGGCATGCTGCAACCTCAACCTATAGCACCAAATGCACAACTCTCTTCTAAGTTTACACACTTCCTGCTGAAGTTTTTTTTTTTTTCCTAAGCTGCATGTTTTTTCCACCTATGCATCTCTTCCAATGTTCTTCTCTGGGTTGGGTGCTCACTTGACCCATGGATTTCTCAAGTCCTCCCATAGACTCCTTCCTTCAAACGTGTATCTCCTGCTGATTTTGTCCCTAAGCTATATATTTCCATTCATATATTTCTTGCTATATCCTTCCCAAGGCTGGAGGATCCCTCTAACTATGCACTTCCTGGTATGCCCCTCTTAGACTGGCTACAACCTCCAACCATGTACTAATTATCAATCCCTCCTTTAGGCTAGCTGCACCATCTACCTATGGACTTCCCAACGAGTTTACACCTAGTCTGGATGTTTCCTCTCCCCACACACCTGCTGTTGAGTTCTGCCCATCTCAAATGCATAAATCTCTAGTCAACTTTTTAATTCCCAAATTAAGTTCTCTCTGAAAAATGATATAAAGAATTAAACTTTCACAATATCTTTAACATCTAAAACTTTCTTTGTGGTTTTCCATGTAATTCCTGGAATCTCACAAAATTTTTTTCTTTCAATTTATGGATAGCACTGTGTTAAAATATTTAGGTTTATTTGTTATTACTAATGAGCTGTTACGTTAAAACTTGTCATCTCCAGATAATTTTTTCAGTTTACTCTGATGTTTCTCAAAAGGTTCTGCAACCAGATAAAAACCAGAGTTCTTGTCTTTGATGACAAAAGACAATTTGACAGCTTTGAGGAAAGAGACAGTACCCCCAGTACTAGTGCTTCAAAGAACAGTCTCTTTGGTACACACTTCAGCTAACAGAAGCTTCTGATGACACATAATCACCTTTAAGACCATGACAGTGAACAGAGGCAGTCCTCAAAATCACCTTAGTTGAACAGCAGTTTCACACAATCAGTTTTTTTTATCCTAGCCTACCCAGCCTTCAAATAAAACAGAAATGAAGATAATTGAGAGCAAGTTATTTAGATGCTTTGCTAGATATCCAATAGACCCTAACATCTTAGTACTGAAGACTAGTTTCTGTTTTCTAGAGAAAAACATTAATAGTTTTTCCTCAAGGCTCATTTCTCAGGACAGAATAGAGAAAGAGCAAAACAACAGGTAAGGAAGGCTGGGCTCTTGCCCCTATTGTACTATAGATATTCATCATGTGACTTTGAGTGAGCTAATTAATTAACATCTTTGAATCTTGGTGGCCACATCTGTAAAAATGGATACTAGTAATGTCTGTGTAGGATTAGCAAACCTGTTTCCCAGCTTAGGTATGTGAGTTAGGAGTTTGTAATCTGCACCTTAGGTAAATAATGCAGTTGATGATTTCTTTTACTTGAATCCTATTTTGGGGTTCCAAAGACCTTTTGTAAAGAGTCTTTCACACCTGTAATTCCAGCACTTTGGGAGGCCAAGGCAGGCAGATCACTTTAGGTCAGCAGTTTGAGACCAGCCCGACCAACATAGAGAAACTCCGTTTTTACTAAAATTACAAAACTAGTCAGGCATGGTGGTGCATGCCTGTAATCCCAGCTACTCAGGAGGCTGAGACAGGAGAGTAACTTGAACCCAGGAGATGGAGGTTGTGGTGAGCCGAGATTACCCCATTGCATTACAGCCTGGGCAACAAGAGTGAAACTCTGTGTCAAAAAGTAAATAAACAGTGCTGCAATGAACATTCGTGTGCACGTGTCCTTGTAGTAGAATGATTTATACTCCTTTGGATATATACCCAGTAATGGGATTGCTGGGTCAAATGGGATTTCTATTTTTAGGTCCTTGAGGAATCGCCACACTGTCTTCCACAATGGTTGAATTAATTTACATTCCCACCAACAGTGTAAAAGTGTTCCTATTTCTCCACCCAACGATGATAGACTGGATAGGGAAAATGTGGTACATATACACCATGGAATATTATGCAGCCATCAAAAACGATGAGTTCACGTCCTTTATAGGGACATGGATGAACTTGGAAACCATCATTCTCAGCAAACTGACACAAGAGCAGAAAATCAAATACCGTATATTCTCGCTCATAGGCGGGTGTTGAACAATGAGAACACATGGACACAGGGAGGGGAGCACTACACACTGGGGTCCGTTGGGGGGAAATGGGGGAGGGGCGGGGGGGTGGGGAGGTGGGAAGAGATAGCATGGGGAGAAATGACAGATACAGGTGAGGGGACGGAAGGCAGCAAAGCACACTGCCATGTGTGTACCTATGCAACAATCTTGCATGTTCATCACATGTACCCCAAAACCTAAAATGCAATAAAAAAAAAAAAAGTAAATAAATAGTCTTCCCATCTCCCTCAGAACACATGTGCAATATCTGTCACATACAAGGACCAGGAAATCTGAGCCTTCAAAATGCTTCTGTTGCAAAGGATGTTCTCTCTGAAAGGCCAGTCTGGTAGCCAGGCCTTGTGTTAATGCCACGACCAAGCCACCATTCCCCTAAGTACCCTGCCTCCAGGCTCAACTCTGGTGCTCGTCTTTCCTCACACATGATGTTTTCTGTAGTCTTTACACAAGTCTGGCCCCCCGACCTGCCCTGATGTTGCTTGTGATCACTGGCCCAGGTGGCAGCCACAGTCACCCCAGCCTCTCTCCTTGCTCACTTGGGCATTAGATTTCTCACTCTCAATAGGACACTGGCTGCAAATGCTGTTCTGTCCACAGAGCACAGGCCACAGGGATTCTCTCTTCACCCTTCCCTCCCATCTGTTAGAAATGCACACAAGGCCCAAACATGGGTGGGCTCATGCCTTTCCAACGGCAGCAATTTTCTCTGCCTTCCCACCTCCCCATCCGTTTAAGAATTATGCTCAGCAGTGCTTGTGGGGTTCACAGGAAACATGGGGGCCACAGCCAGCATAGCATCAGGCTAATGCAGCACCTTGCCAGATCCCCCTTCCACATGTGTAAGGAATGGCAATCACTCCTGCTGCTGACTCTCCCATGCCCCTTGACTCTGCCGAGGGCTTGCAGCAGGGGCTCATCCAAGGTCAACCTCCAAACTCCACCTCAGACATGAAACAGAGTCTGAAACAGCCCAGAAGCCCGGTCATTACGGGGTCACAGTGACCATTATTGCACAGTGACTGCATAAACTGTAAGGTGACCACCTGACTACACAGAGGTACTCACCCTCCATGGGCCACCCACCTACTATGGCTTCTCCTGCCTTGAATGAAGTCCCCAGATGTTCATTCCAGTGAAGTATCCAGGACATTATGTCTAGTTCTACCATAACCCACAGCCATGAGCAACATCAACAGCTTTTAAACACCAGACAGCTACTTAGCCAACATGTCAAGATCTGAGGAAAAAGATCAGTTCCCGGCCATTACCCATCCTAGAGGCACCACTTCTGACCGGAGGACACTGGACTAGCAGAAACCCATACCCTGAACACAAAGATGTTTCACTTTGGCAAGCGGAGGGGGCTCTGCTGTTGCCATGAAGGGATCAGCCGAAGGAGACTCCCCACCTGCAGCTGCTGGAGAGAGGCCTGCTTGCTGCTCAGATGCACAGGAGAGAAAGTGACGAGCTGGGCTAAGGCTGGAAATGCTCTGCAGCTCTCCATAAGGAATCACGCAGTGGTGGCATGGGCATCTTGACAACGAGTTCCCTGGGAATATGAGGTTCACTGGACATGAGGTGGCAAGAAAGGCTTCTGGGATTCAAACAAGAACATCTCCCAAATGGCCCAAAGGACAACCCCAACACTGTTTCCTTCCTTCTCAGGACACTCCTCTGAATTAGCCAAAGGCAACGCTAGGTCCTTCTTAGACAGAAGCAGAGAGAGAGACCAAGTCATCAGGCAGGAGGTGCAGAGGGGACACCGGAGTGGGGATTGTTTGACTCGTCCCTCTGTTCCTGTCTTCTGCTGCTGGGCACAGTCCCGTCTCTCTACAGGGCTTAGCAGGATGTGATTCTCACAGCCAGTGGCCCACATGCCCAGTGGTCACCTGACAACCAGGCCCACTGCACCTTGGGGAAGCCCACCTGCACATTTGAGTCTGCTGTTAGGGAAGGAGACAGATGCAGCTGTTTATTAAGGGCGACCCTGTGCATGCACTGTGTGGAGCAGAGGTTTACAGCCCCAACTGGGCTCAATCTCAGAAACATGCATAGATGGAGACACTTTTATTATCCCCATTTTATACACAAGCAGACCTGCTCAGAGGGAGGAACTGAAAGTCCAGTATCACATGGTCAGAATGTGGTGAACTGGGATCTGAAACCAGGCCCTCAGCTCCCGTTGTTGAAGCCGGCTGGGCAGCTTCTGACCAACCATCTGTGAACCACCAGCAGGCAGCGGACTGTGGCCCCCGAGGACCCAAGGACCAGGTGACAACCTAAAATGTGGACACTCACAGGCAAGGGGACAGATGGCTACAACACCTGATGTGACACCTTTTTTAAACTTAGCACAGAGCAGGAAATTTTGAAAAGGATTGCCTGTGTTTTAGAGGCCATTGCTTGGGACAGAATTATTTCTATATCTCTTAAAACATATATTCATTCAGTCACTCATAATTCTTTGGTGTTCTATGCAATATATGGTCATTATAATGAATAGGTATTTAATTTAAAAATGAGATTGTTAATCGTGTTTTAAATGACATACATTTATAATTAAGCTGATTCATCAATAATTAACCATTAAAAATTTCTGGAATTGCCTATCTTAGGACAGATCATAGGTTTTATATAATCTCATGATTTATTTTACCAGTGTCCTGAAGAGAGGCCAGAAAGATATATTCACAGCCCTAGCTACGAATGCCTGCCTCAAGTCCTCTTTCATAGTGAGGGAGAGTATAAAGAAGTAAGAAATGCAATCCAGCAGGCCATCATTTCTTTTTTGCATTTTTCATGATGGTTTTTCCTTCATTCCTCAACGTCTATGTAAAGCCCCGTTCCCATTAAGTTCATGCCAGCCAGTGTGCCCCCTCTCCACCCATCCCTGTGACCGCCGCCGTCTGACTTCAGTCCTTTGCTATCCTGAATAAAGCCTTCTGCACCTTAGTCAGAGACTGCAGCTCCACCCCAGGCCCCAGCATCAGGCTGGGAATTCAACAAGCCTCGGAGGCCGCCCAGTCAACAATCACTACAGCACTAATGAATCCAGATCTTCTTTGCTCTATTCAAAGTCCTTGCTCACTTCACCCATCACACTGCTCATGGTGCAGGACTACTCTTTTACCCATGCACGTTACCTGCCCAGTGAGAACACTAGATGATGGCATGGAGCTCTTTATTTTATTAAACTCTGCTTTAAAGTATGACTGCTGTACTGATGGTGCTGTGTTTCCCCAGTTGCCTAATTGCACAATTAACACCTGGCTACAGGTTACACTACTCCACTACACATAAGGTGCCAACGTTTATCTGTTTCCCCCTTTCTCATCCCCCTTCCTGACAGTGTGAGCTTCTTCCCTGTGTGGAGCTGTTTACATCTCCTGCATGGTTGAGTTGATGGTACATTGCTTCTTTTCTTTGCCCAGTCCTATCACCTGTCTTGTTATACCACTTCCCTGATGGTGCAAATCTCATTCTCTTTACCCAGTTGAAATTCATTACAGTTATTCAGTAACACTAACGGAGTATAACCTCACCACTTAAGCCTCTCACATACCTTGTCCAATTATGCCCAGCACCAGTGATGTGAGGTTTCTCATCTTTGCCTCATTCTTCTCCCTTTCAACCTACACCCCTGCACTGATGGCACAGACCTCCTCCCATCTGCTATCTTCACATCCCTTGTTAATTTATAGCACCACACTGGTAGTGATGAAATTTTCCTCCTTCCACCTTCACTTACTAGGTGCACCACTGTATCCACTGCATTAATGGTGCATGGTTCCTTCTATATCACTCATTCATATTCCTTCTCATGTACTTCAATATACTGATGGGGCAGAACTCTCTCTTTTTGCCCTGTTTACATCACCTACCCTATTAAACCCCTACACTTAAATTTGTTCTTCTCTGGCTTATATCCATTCCAGACCAAGTTACACAATAGTTCTGAGAGTACAGGGTCCTTCTTGTTTGTCCTGTTGGCATCTACTCCCTTGTAACTCTTTTGTACTGATGGAGCAGGACTCATCATTTTTCTCTTTTTAATTGCCCTTTCCCATTTACCCCATAGCACTAATAATGTGAATCTTCTCCTCCTCGCTTCCATCACCTGCACTAAGTTACACTATGCTAATGATTGTGAAGATTTTTCTCTATGCCTCATTGATATCACCTGCCTGTTTACACCAATGCACATGTGATATAGGACTGTTCCCATTTTCAATGCCCACATTTCCTGCCCTACTGCTCCACCTCACTGATATCTCTTCCCTTTTTCCTGTTCAGATTCTCCCCAATTACATCACTAATGTAATAGTGTAGTGCTTCTCCTATAATCTGTAATTACATGACGTATCTAGTTACACTGTTATAAGAATGCCTTCATTGCCTCCCCACACCTAACACAGTTATACTGCTTTACTGATAATGCTAGTATCATGCTCTTTCATTTCATTTTCTCTAGTTACACCACTGTAATAATATGGTGTGGCTCCTTCTCTGTTCCCTGTTCACACTTTATGTTCAATTATACCACTGTACTGATGGCATTGGGCTCCCCCTACGTTGCTGTATTTATATTCTCTCACTCCCTCCCCACCCCTCCACTCCCAAACTGAGTATTCAGGACTCTTCCTCTGTTCACAAACCAACGCAAGACACTCAGTGCACTGATGATGCAGGGTTTGTGCCTCATTACTACTTTTCCTTTTACTGCAGTGATAGTGCAGGAACTTCCTTTATGCCCTAAATGGTTATCCACCTAGACTAGGTGTCTGACCATCCTACTTGTTGCCCCATCCTCAAAAACAGCCCAGAATAGCAACTGCACCACAATGCCACATTTATTTTCTTTGTCCAGTTACTCTGCTGCACTGAGGAAGCTAGGCTTCTCTTCTTCATCCCAATTACATGTTCTGTCCCTTTACATTACTGTACTGATGTCAGGCTCCTCCTCTGTTCCTTGTTCACATCCCTTGCCCAGATACATGGGGACACTTTTGTTTTGGAGATACTCCTTTTATTTATATTTTACTAAATCTGTCCAGTTATTACACTGCTTGGAGGATGCTGGTTTTCTCCATTTTGCTCCTATCATGTGTCTTGTCTATTTATACCACTGTGCTAATGTTCTGGGGTTTATCTTCTTTTCCATTTTCCATTCCCAGGCTAGTGGCACCAGTTAACTGATATGTTAGAGTTTCTTCCCTTTATGCTACTGTTAAAGAGAACTAAATATGGCCTGAGAAGGACTCCGTACTTCTATATTTGAGTCCTTGTGGACAAACTGCAACCTACCTTACTTAATAGTAGACAAGATTAAAAACCTAACTTAGAAGCATGTACCTGCAACAATCGCTAAGTCGGCCAAACCCAGTGGCCATACTTCAATCACTCATACACTGCTGAGTGTTCAAACTATGTTTAAATAAAGCAAATGCTGAGCTGTAACCCATCCAGCCATTTGGTATCTCGCCTCCAATTTCTGGATGTCATTTCCCTTTTTCCATCTATAAATCTTTCACCACGTGGCTGCACTGGAGTCTCTCTGAATCTGCTATGATTCTGAGGGCTGCCTGATTTGTGAGTTGTTCGTTGTTCAATTAAACTCCTGTAAATTTAATTTGGCTGAAGTTTTTCTTTTACCACTGTTCACATCCTCTGCCTAGTTACACAGGGCGTTTGTAAGTTGAGGTTCCTCTCTTTACCTTATTCACATTACATACCTAAATATCCCACTGTACTAATGGCGTAGGACTACCTTGTTGGTCTTTCCCTTCTTCTCTCCACTTATTATATTGTACAGGCATTTAGGTATTCTTTTTTAAAAATTGTTCTGAGTACATACTAGGTATATATAGTTATGGGGTATATAAAAATCTTTTGATACAGGCATATAATATTAATGACCATATCAGGGTCAATGGGGCATCCATCACTTCAAGCATTTATCCTTTGTGTTACAAATAATCGAATTATACTCTATTTTTAAATATACAATTAAATTAGTACTGACTATATTTACTCTGTTGTGCTATCATGAATGCTCTTCTTCGTTTCCCCATTCACATCTCCTGTCCCTTAGCACTATAGTGATTGATGGTGTCAGTTACACAACAACATAAATGTTCAAGATGCTTCTTTTCCTCATTCACATTCCCTGTCCAGTCACATAATTTCTTTGATGATGCAGGACTCCTGCTACGTTTATATTTGCTGCCCAGTTATACCACTGTACCAACTAGGCTGCTCATTTTTGTTTCTCTTTGCTCTGCTAACATTTACTGTCTAATTATACCACTGAATTGGTGGGGCAGGACTCCTCCTCTTTCCCCATTCACATATTCTGTTGAATTATACCACTGAACATTTGGTGTGAGGTTCTTCTTTTTTTGTTCTGTTCTATTGCTATTGTAACACATACTACCTTTTATTATAATTTTATATTTGCCGCTCTCAATTTCTTGGTGTCTCTCTTCCCCCCTCCCCCCCCACACACAGAGAGGGAGAGAGAGTATTTCTATAACAATAAAATAAACATCAAATTTTTTTTCCTGAAAAAGACATATACTCGTAATATTGTCCATCATTTGTCTAGCAGTGTTACTCAATGCGAAGACAGAAATGTTTTAGAATCTTACATAAGGGGCAGCAGCAGATTTTTATCTTTCTTGATAGAAACTAAGTTTATTAAATGAAAATAATTTTCATTTAAATAAGAATATTTGCAATATTTTAATTATTAAATAATGAGCCTCTGCTTCCCAAATCTTACGAAAGACACAAATCTTCTCTTCCACGAAGCTCAATTAATACAAGAAAGATAAAATTAAAGAGGTCCCCACTGAGGTACATTATAATGAAACTGTAAAAAGCCAAAGAAAAAAAAGACATTCTTGGAAGCAACAAGAGAGAAATGATTCATCACGTATAAGGAATCCTCAATAAGATTAGCAGCAGCTGATTTCTCATCAGAAACAATAGAAAATATAAAGCAGTGGAAAAATATTTGAAGAGCTGAAAGAAAAAACAATTTTAAGCAGGAACACTGCATTTTTAAGGCTATCCTTCAAAAGTGATAGAGAAATTAAAACATGCCCAGATAAACAAAAGCTGAGGAAGATTCTCACTAGTAGATTTTTTCCTACAAAAAGTATCAAAAAGATTTTTTTCAGGCTAAAATGAAAGTTCACTATATAGTAACTCAAAGCCATATATAGAAATAAAGAATATCTATAGGGTACTGTGTTTGTTACCTGAGTAATAATCTGTACACCAAACCCCCATGACATACAATCTACTCATGTAACAAACCTGTACATATACCCCTAAAACTAAAATGTTACAAAAATAATACTAGTAAAGGTAATTGCATAGGTAAATATAAAAGCCAGTATTATTGGGCTTTCAGTTTGTAATTCCTCAGTTATTCTTATATGATTTAAAATACAAATGGATAAAACAATATAATTCATTAGTGATATTGGCCTGAAGTTTTCTTTTTTTGTTGTGTCTATTCCTGATTTTGGTATCATGATGATGCTGGCTTCATAAAATCAGTTAAGGAGGAGTCCTTCTTTTTCAATTGTTTGGCATAGTTTCAGAAAGAATAGTATCAGCTCCTCTTTGTATTTCTGGTTGACTTCAGCTGTGAATCCATCTGATCTTGGGCTTCAGCAAAGTCTCAGGATACAAAATCAATGTGCAAAAATCACAAGCATTCCTTTATGCCAACAATAGGCAAGCAGAGAGCAAATCATGAATGAACTTTCAGTCACAATTGCTGCAAAGAGAATAAAATGCCTAGCAATATAGCTAACAAGGGATGTAAAGGGCCTCTTCAAGGAGAACTATAAACCACTGCTCAAAGAAATAAGAGAGTACACAAACAAATGGAAAAACATTCCATCCTCATGGGTAGGAGAATCAATATCATGAAAATGGCCATATTGCCCAAAGTAATTTGTAGATTTAATGATATACCCATCAAGCTATCATTGACATTCTTCACAGAATTAGAAAAAACTATTTTAAATTTAATATGGCATCAAAGATGACTCCATATAGCTAAGACAACCCTAAGCAGAAAGAACGAACCTGGAAAGTATCACGCTACCTGAATTCAAACTATACTACAAGGCTACAGTAACCAAAGCAGCAGAGTACTGGTACCAAAACAGACATATAGACCAATGGAGCAGAAAAGAGACCTCAGAAATAACACCACAAATCTACCACCATCTGATCTTTGACAAACCTGACAAAAACAAGCAATGGGGAAAGGATCTCTTATTCAGTAAATGGTGCTGGAAAAACTGGCTAGCCATATGCAGAAAAGTGAAACTGGAACTCTTTCTTACACCTTATACAAAAATTAACTCAAGGTGGATTAAAGAATTAAATGTAAAACCCAAAACCATAAAAACCCTAGAAGAAAACCTAGGCAATGCCATTCAGGATGTAGGCACAGGCAAAGACTTCATGACAAAAACACCAAAAGCAATTGCAACAACAGCCAAAATAAACAGATGGGATATAATTAAACTAAAGCACTTCTACACAGCAAAGGAAACTATCATCAGAGTGAACAGGTAACGTACAAATGGGAGAAAATTCTGCAATCTGCCCACCTGATAGAGGCCTAGTATCTGGAATTTGTAAGCAATTTAAACATATTTACAAGAAAAAAATCAAATGACCCCATCAAAAGGTGGGCAAAGGATATGAACAGACACTTCTCAAAAGAAGACATTTATGAAGCCAATAAACATGAAAAAATGCTCAACATCACTGATCATCTGAGAAATGCAAATCCAAACCACAAGGAGATGCCATCTCATGCCAGTCAGGATGGTGATTATTAAAAAGTCAGTAAACAACAGATGCTGGTGAGGCTGTGGAGAAATAGGAACTCTTTTACACTGTTTATGGGAGTATAAATTAGTTCAACCACTGTGGAAGACAGTGTGGTCATTCCTCAAGGATTTATGAACAGAAATACCATTTGAGACAGTAATCCCACTACAGGGTATACACCCAAAGGATTACAAATCATTCTACTATAAAGATACATGCATATGTGTGTTTATTAAAGCACTATTTGCTATAGCAAAGACATGGAACCAACCCAAATGCCCATGAATGATAGACGGGTTAAAGGAAAGGTAGTACATACTCATCATGAAATACTATGCAGTCATAAAATGGAATGAGATAATATCCTTTGCAGGGAAGCCATCATCCTCAGCAAACTAACACAGGAACAGAAAACCCAACACCACATGTTCTCACTCATAAGTGGGAGTTGAACATTGAGAACACATGAACCCAGTGAAGGGAACAACACATATTAGGGCCTGTTCGGGTTTGGGGAATGAGAAGAGGGAACTTAGAGGACGAGTCAATAGGTTCAGCAAACCACCATGGCAAACATATACCTTTGTAACAAACCTGCATCTTTTGTGCATGTGTCCTGGTTTTTTTTTTTTTTGAAGAAAGAAAACAAAAAATCGACATGCAAAAATCCATTGATTTCTATATATCATCACTGAAAAATGCCAAAGTAAAATGTTTAAAAATTTCATTGACAGTAGTATCAAAAATAATGAAATATATAGAAATGAATTCAACTGAGTATGTGCAAGACTTATACACTGAAAACTTCAAAAAAAGTGTTGAAAGAAATAAAGAAGACCTAAATAAATGACAAGACATGACATGTTCATGAATTAGACTATTTAACATTAGCAAGATGACAAAACTTCACAAAGAGAGCTACAGATTTAATGTAATTCCTTTAACAATCCAAATAATCTTTATTGAAGAAATGGGAAACCTGATCCTAAAATTTACATGAAAGTGTGGGGGACTCAGTAAATATATATTTTTAAAGATCTTTAAAAGAGGAATAAAGTTGGAGTTCTCACACTTTTTGCTTTGAAAACTTTACACAAAGCTACAGTAAAAGAAAAACATATGGTACCAGCATAAGAAAAGACATATAGCTCTACAAAATATACTAAAATTGAGTCTAGAAATAAGCCCATATATTTATGGTTAAATAATTTTTGATGAGGGTATCAAATCCATTCAATGGAGAAATAATCATTTCTTTAACAAAAGATGCTGGGTCAACTGAATATCCACAAGTAAAAGAATAAAGTTTAATTCTTACATCACATCACATATAAAAATTAATTCTAAATAGATCAAAGACCTAAATGTAAGAACTAAAAATATAAAACTCTTAGAAAGAAATATAGTGGCAGATCTTCACAACCTTGGATTTGGCAATGGATTTTTAAATATGGCACTCAAAGCATAAGCAACAAGACAATAATTAAATTGAACTTCATCAAAATTAAAACTTTTGTACATCAAGAATACAATCAACAGAGTAAAATGGCAATCCACAAGACAGGATAAAGTATTTGCCAGGAGGCTGAGGCAGGAGAATCACTTGAACCCAAGAGGCAGAGGTTGCAGTGAGCCAAGATAGTGCCACTGCATTCCGGCCTGGGCAACAGAGCAAGACTCTGTCTCAAAAAAGAAAAAAAATGCAAATCATGTATTTAGTAAGGTTCTTACATCCACAATATATAATGAGTGCTTATAATAAAATAACAAAGACCTAATTTTAAAAATGGGCAAAAGGTTGAAATAGGCATTTATTCAAACAGCATTTGCAAATAACAAAGAAGCACATGAAAAAATTAAAGTATTTAGCCTTTAATGGAAAACAAATCAAAACCAACATAAGACACCTTTTGACACTAAAGGGGATAGCTATGATTAAAAAAGAAGTTTTGGTGAGGATACGGAAGATGTAGAACACACATACCTTTCTGGGGAAAATGTGAAATGGTGCAGCCACTGTGGAAAGTTTGGTGGGTTCTCGAGAAGGTAGAGAATTACCATATGAATGATAATTTCTAATTTAGGGTACATAATCAAAATAATTAAAACAGATGTTCAAACATAAATGGGACATTTATGTTCATGGCAGCACTGATTTTAAACTTATTTTTTTGTGTGAGTACATAGCAGTTGTATACATTTAAGTGAAACATGAGATATTTTGATATATGCATACAATGTGACATAAGCACATCATGAAGACTGGAGTACCCATCCCTTCAAGCATTTATCCTTTGAGGAAGAAACAACTCAATTATACATTTTAAATTATTTTAAGATGTACAATTAGGTTTTAATTCATTATAGTAACCCAGTTGTGCTATCAAATAGTAGATCTTATTCATTCTTTCTATATTTTTTTAACCCATGAACCATCCCCACCGTCCCTCCCAGGCTTCTACTAACCTTCTCAGCCTCTGGTAGCCATCCTTTTACTCTCTATATCTATCAGTTCACTTGTTTTGACTTCTAGATTCAACAAGTAAGTGAGAATATACGATGTCTGTCTTTATGTCCCTGGTTTATTTCACTTAACATAATGATCTCTGGTTACATCCATGTTGTTTCAAATGGTAGGATCTCATTATTTTTTAAGGCTGAGTAGTATTCCATTGTGTATATGTACCATATTTATCTTATTCATTCATCTGCTGATGGACACTTAGGTTGCATCTAAATCTTAGCTATGGCAAAGTGCTGCAACAAACATAGGAATGCAGATATCTCTTCAATATCGTGATTTCCTTTCTTCAGGGTATATACAGCACAGGGGCGTCGCTGGATAATGTGGTAGCTCAATTTTTAATTTTTTGAGGAAACTTCAAAGTGTTCTCTATAGTGATTGTACTAATTTACATTCCAACCAGCAGTATGAAAAGGTTTCCTATTCTTCACATTATCACCAGCTGTGTTATTGACAGTCTTTTGGATATAAGCAGTGTTAATTGGGATGAGATGATAACTTATTGTGGTTTTGATGTGCATTTGTCTGATGATCAATAATGCTGAACACCTTTTCATATGTGTTTGCCATTTGCATGTCTTCTTTTGAGGAATGTCTATTCAAATCTGCCCATTTACTGATCTACTTATTAGAGTTTTTCCTATAGAGCTGTTTCAGCTCCTTATATATTCTGGATAATAATCACTTATTAGATGAAGAGTTTGCAAGTATTTTTCCTATTCTGTGGGTTGACTCTTGACTTTGTTGATTGTATCTTTTGCTGTGCAGAAGCTTTTTAACTTAATGTCATTCTATTTGTTCACTTTTGCTACAGTTGCCTGTGCTTAAGGGGCATTGCTTAAGAAATTTTGGCCCAGCATATATACACCATGGAATACTATGCAGCCAAAAAAATGATGAGTTTGTGTCCTTTGTAGGGACATGGATGAACCTGGAAACCATCATTCTCAGCAAACTGACACAAGAACAGAAAATCGAACACTGCATGTTCTCACTCATAGGTGGGTGTTGAACAATGAGAACACATGGACACAGGGAGGGGAACATCACATACTGGGGTCTGTAGGGCGGGGACTAGGGAAGGGACAGCAGGGGGTGGGGAGTTGGGGAGGGATAACATGGGAGAAATGTCAGATATAGGTGATGAGGAGGAAGGCAGCAAACCACATTGCCATTTATGTACCTATGCAACAATCTTGCATGTTCTTCACATGTACCCCAAAACCTAAAATGCAATTTTATATATATATATATATATATATATATATATATATATATATATATATGAAAGAAATTTTTGCCCAGACAAATGTCCTGGACATTTTTTCTCAATGATGTTTTACGTAGTAGTTTCATAATTTGAGGTCTTAGATTTAAATCTTTAATCTCCTGGCCCATGTATTGGATCTCTTCTTTCCATGACCAGCTATATGCTACACTATGCAGCCCTTCATAACTAATCCTGAAACCGTCTTAACACATACCTCCCACAAAGAGTGCTCCCACAAAGAGTGCTCCCACAAACAGGGGCCTCTTGGCCACTTTTGTGTCTAGTATTGAGCATATTATAGGCACAGCTCTTCCTTCCTTAGGAACAACTTTGAGAATAGGTCCTCACTGGCTTTGGAAGTATCCTAAAAGAATTAGGGTACCTGATATTTTTCTACAATATTGGCAGAGTGTCAGGACCTGAGGGACTCATCCTCTTGTCCCTGTGGGATCGTATTTCCAGGCTGAAATGTAGCATGAAGAGATTCTGAGAAGAGATCTCTAGAATAAGGGGCTTAGGACTAGGAACCTTCTTTTTGGCCAGGTCTAATGGCAACTCAGGCTACACACCAGAAAAGCAAAAGAAAAGAGAGGAGAAATATAGGGAGAGAGAGAGAGAGAGAGAGAGAGAGAGAGAGAGAGAGAGAGAGAGAGAGAGAGACATCATTTTGTTGCTTTAAAAAAATTTTTTTTCCATTTCATTTACTTTAAGGTGAACATCTCCACAACTTCTAACATAAGTTTCTACAACTTAAGTGTTTGAAAAACAGCTAAGTTGAGTCTCATCATGGAAGTAGTGATATGATCAAGGTGGAAAATGTAGAACATAGAAGACTTCCTCATCAGTATTTCAACAACTGGGTATATACTATGTTCACAGCATGGTGTACACTCATTCAATTTTTTCCAAACATGTCTAATGCACGCCCGCATACACACGCACACTCTCATGTATATGCTCACAATCTCAGACACAATTACTTTTTAAAAAATTAGATTAACAATGAACATTTTTAACTTAATATCTGACCACTTTTCTACATCAATCATTAAACTAAAATCACTGCCCTAGTCTCCTCCAAACCCCTATTCTCAACATATAAATATTTTCCTCCTCTAAAAACTGAGATCTTTGCCCCTCAGTCTTCTGACTACTACTATCTCTTCCTTTTTGATTCTGAGCCTGGGTTATCCTCTCCCTGTCACACTACCCCAACATAACCTTGATCTCCCTGACCCTGGATATCTCCATCATCCCTTTCTTTCTCCAAACACATTTGCGCAAACTTTGCTGTTTTTCTTGTCCAAGTTGCAAATTACCTGTGCTAAGATGGTATGAAGTGTCTATATGGGAATTCCATGGTCAAAACTCAATTTCAAATAGAGACAATAAATGATTGCTGGGATAAGATTTTACTCTCTTTCTCTTCCTTAGAGTCAACTAGAATGGTGACTATTTTTTTTTTTGTTAATCTTCTGACAGAAAATTAAATTTTTGGACCAGAATCAGAAAATATTTTATACTCAATTTTATTTATGAAGACATTGATTCTATAAAAGGCAACTTAGAAAAGGAAAATTTCAGCTCAAGGGCCAAGGAAGGTCCTTTGAGGGAGCAGGCAATCTAGAATCAAGGGTCAATAGCAGGTAAGTGCTGAGTGGCTGAGTCATGGGAAGGGGAAAAGCTTTTAAAACTTCCCATAATGTTGCTTGTGGCTAGGAGAACTCTTAGAAACCTCACAGGTAACCATTGAGTAGGCAATCCACTCAACACAGTAGATGAATGATAAATGTAGGTACCCTGTACGCATGCACATGCTGCGAAAACATCCCATAAGATGAACACTACATACACCCATGCACTTCCTGCTGTATTATCCTCTAGGGTATCTGCGACCTCCATTCTCACACATGATACCATCTTTGGGTCTTGGAAGTTGCTCCGTGAAGGTCACAGCACAGACAGTGTAGGGGCAGATGTACCCTTTATTTGGGTTTGCTGTTTTGGAGAGGCAGGGCTCAGGGTATCAAGTGTAGGCAGCAAGGCATGCTTAATTCTAGGCAGGACAGGCTAAAGTTGAGGTGAGGGGGAAAAAAAAAAAACCATTACAACAGGAAGTGGAGCTCAGAACCAAAAACCCAGTGTGGGAGGAGGAGTGATTCAGACTAGGAAATTTCAGAGAGAAGAAGAGGTTTCTACCACTTTGCTCCGAGTAAAGAAAGGAGAATTTACCAGGATATGAAGATAAGGTGACATTAACTCAAATGGCATCACCAGCTAGAAGGCAACACATAGGACCTCAAGACCAAGAGAGATGGAAGGACTCTGAAGACAAGCCTTCAAAAGGCAAATTCATCAGGAAGGAAAGGATTCCGGACAGCAGGCCCAGGTGCAAAAAGGTGAGTGTGGAGGGCTTCTCTTCCCTGTGCAGTGCCAGCTGTAGAAGGGCCTAGTTGAAGGGCCTGGCTTCTAAAGGCAGGACCTGTCTGTGATCCATGGCTTTGAAGAACGGCCTGAAATACCGGTTTGATTGAGGAGAGCAGGACCTGGTTGTTAATCATGGACTTGGAGGACAGGGCCTCATTGAGCTGCCAGATCTAGACAGAAGTCTGAGAATGGAGGCTGTTGCTGTGCTGCGACCTTAGAGAAGACGTCAGCAAAGGCTCAGACCTGTTCCAGAGCCCTTGGAAGTTCTAGGAAAGAAATGGTTCCTTGGCAGATTGTGAGTTTGGTGGAAAGGGAAGCAGGCACCTTCTTGACAAGGTGGCAAGAGAGAGGGGGCTGTGTGAAGGAGGAATTATCAAACACTTATAAAACCCTCGGATCTCATGAGAACTCATTCACTATCATGAGAACAGCATGGGGGAAACTGCCCTATGATCCAATCACCTCCCCACAGGTCCTTCCCTCAACACATTATGATTATGGGGATTCCAAGTTGAGGTAAGATTTAGGTAGGGGTACAGAGCCAAACCATATCCAGAATCAATTCTAGAAACACTCAAATCAATTATGAAAATTCATACCTAAAATTCTGTTTCTTAAAATCACTCCTGTTACCAAAATTATAAGAGGGTTCTCCAGAGTGACAGAACCAATAGGACACACACACACACATATATATGTTCGAGTGTGTGTGTGTATATATGTATATATATATGTGTGTGTGTGTATATATATATATATATACACACACACATATATATACTATATTCACATATATAAACATATATATTTATATATATACACACACATACTATATTCACATATATAAACATATATATATTTGTATGTATGTGTATGCATATATGTGTATATATGTGTATATATTATATATACAAACACACTCATATATATGTTTATATATATGAGTTTATTAGGGAGAATTGGCTCTCACAATTACAAAGCTGAAGTCTCATGATAGGTCACCTACAAGATGGGGAATGTTGGCAACATGGTTCAGTTCAAGTCCAAAAGTCAAAACCAGGGAAGCCTACGACACAGCTCCAGTTTGAGGCAAAAGGCTTGAAAAACCCTGGAGGCCACTGATGCAAGGCCCAGAGTACAAAGGCCAAATAACTTGGAGTCTTATGTCCAAGGACAGTAGGAGAGATAGCATACAGTTTGAGAAGACATGGAGAGAGACAGAAAAAAAAAAAACAAAAAAAAACAAAAAAAAAAACAACCCAACAAAAACAACAACAACAAAAAAAACTCAGCAAGCTGAATTCTGAATATTACTCTTCTTGCTTTGTTCTAGTGGCATTGGCAACTGATTGAGTGGTGCTCATCCACATTAAGAGTGAGGTCTTTCTCAGTTCACCAACTTGCGTATCAATCTCCTCTGAAATCATCCTTACAGATACACCAAGAAATAGTGCTTCACCAGCCATCTAGGAATTCCTCAGTGCAGTCAAGTTGACACCTAATATTAACCACCACAGGGCCCACAACAATGATGGAAACAGGCTGTGGTAGAGAAAGCTTCCATGCTGCTGGGTTGGGAGCTCAAGGACGTCAGGTCACTTGAGACTTAGAAGAATATGGGCAACAGGATCTAGGCTGCTGGTCTTGCTGGCATCAATAGCGGCAGGGACAACCTCATTCTTAGTCCTTTTGGCCACTTCAATTTGCATGAATTCAAGCTGCTGATCCTTTTCCCAATATGACTAGATAGCCATAATATCAGGTTCTTAGAGAAACACTGCTGCAAACGCTGTTTCAGGTAGAACCAGGACTAGAAGATCAAGGTGGGTAGGCAGACCTTGCTTGAATCTTTGCTTCTGATTGTTGAGCTAAATACCACATAACTCTTCTGAACTTCACAGAGGTTCAATCCAGTTCCAGAAGAATGTGAGCCAGTCCTCTGGGGTGGGCCCCAGCCTGGTCAATAATGGAAATTTTCCAATTTTTAAACATAACCCCTAAAAGAGAAGGGATGGGATGCGCACGTGTGCACACTGTGTATTTGGGGTAGGATTATAAACAATTTGAGTGACCAAAATCAGAATGTTGGCACCATACTAGTGGCTGAATCTCAAGCAATCTCCCGAAGGAAATTCCACACTGGTCAACAAAAGATGTCCCCTAGCAAATAGTTCCTCATGGAACATGATTATAACACTATGCTCATGGATGATCCCAGAGGGGACAGCCCCAGGACTTCTCCTGACCTTTAGATTACCTCAGGCTCTACTGGGATAGATAGAAGGGCTGAGGAGCAGGTCAAAATGAGGAGGCACTTCTGCCTCATGCAGGTCTCAGGTACCAGAAGGGAATTTAGAAATTCTGGAAAGATGCTTCTGTTTGCCTGGACCCCTGAGGCATGCACAGAGATTACCTGTGATTAAAGGTGGTACTGTTCTTAAACATACATCAACATTTCTATGGGCTGCCTACTAATCCAGGGATGAATATGCCTTAATTTACTGTAAATACTCTCCATTCTTGGAGAAAAATGTCTGGTTTCTATTAATAAAAATATGCTGTGATATACTGGCTTGAAATTTAATATTTTGACACTTATTTTTAGTCATTACTACAAAAAGATTGAGTACTTAGTACCCAAAGCAGAAAAGCAAATGTAAGAAAATTAGTACCTAAATTCCCACACACTCATAAACAATTACTGAACTTGTTTAATTATATAGTGGCAGAATAGCTATTTATACATATTTTTAAATTTTTGTTTATAAAACTAAAATTATCCATACATATTATTTTTTAATATGTTTTGATTACATACTTTGCAAAAAATCATACTCTCTGTGTCAAATAATACATTTACACAAGGTCATTTTGTAACCAGAAATATTCCATTTATAGAGGAAGTGTATATTTTCAAACATTCTTATATTTCCAACATTTATGTTGTCTCCAATTTTTTACTCTGTAACACATTACTGTGACACATACCCTTCTTGCGAAAATGTGTTCATATTCTTAGTTGGTTCTTGTTATGTATAAATTCCCAGAAGTTAAAATTTGTCATATAAGGCAATATACTATGTAAATCTTGGATAAGAATATTGGTTAGTTGTTCTCCTGAAACTTACTGTTATAACAATTTTGGCAAACTGCAATGGGGTGTTTGGAAGGATTGATGAGAAACTGAAAACAGTGCAGAGACTCCTTAAAGAACCAAAATTAGAAATACCATTTAATCCAGCAATCCCACTGCTGGGTATCTCCTCAAAGGAAGACATTCCATGAAAAAACATATGCACACACATGTTTATAGCAGTACAATTCATTATTGCAAAGATACGGAATCAACGTAAGTGCCCATCAACCAATGAGTGGATAAAGAAAATGTGGTATATATCATGGAATACTACTCAACCATAAAAAGAACAAAATAATGTCTTTTGCATCAAATTGGATGGAATTGGAGGCCATTATTATTATTATTATTATTATTAAGACTGGGTCTTGCTCTGTTGCCCAGGCTGGAGTGCAGTGGTGCAATCTCGGCTCACTGTAACCTCTGAGAGGTCATTATTAAAGTGAAATAAATCATGAATGGAAAGCCAAATATTATATGTTTTCACTTGTATATAGGAGCTAAGCTGTGAAGATGCAGAAGCATATGAATAATATAATGGACTCTGGGGACTCAAGGGGGAAGATTGAGAGGAGGTTGAGGGATAAAAGACTGTATATTGGCTACAATGTATACTGCTTGGGTGTTGCATGCACTTAATTCTCAGAAATCATCACTAAAGAACTTCTCTATATAACCAAAACACAGCTGTAACCCCCAAACTATTTAATTTTTAAAAATCAATCAATCAAACAAAAGAAACTGGAAAGAACACGAAACAGAATGGAATATAGTATTTGGAATGTTAAATAATACGAAATGGAAGCTTGATTTGAAATATAATGCAGAATGGCATGAAATGGAGACTGGTTACAGTGGAAACTAGAAAGAAATAAGGAATAGACTATGGATGTTAACAGGATATGAAATGGAAAGTTGAATAGGATAGAAACTGAATGGAATACAATGGGAAAATGGAATAGAAAGGGGAATGAAAATAAATATTGAATGGTGTATGGAATGAAAGAAAATATGAAATGTTATATGAGAAGAATAAAATGGAATAAAGAGTGAAATAAAAATTTAAAGAAAATTGAAAATAGAAAAAAATAGAATAAAAAATTCAATGGCATGAAATAAATGGACTATAAAACATGCACTACAGATTTAGAAATAGCATGATTGAATATAAAAGAATGGAATTTGGAGTAAAATCCTGTACAATGTACAAGGATTTGAAAGAGGGAATAGTACTGAAATAAAAATGGAATAGAATGGAATATAGAAAAAAAATACTGATGGATTAAAGGATAGACTAAAATGAAAAATAAATTGAGTGTGGTAGTGGTGTGTAGCTGTAGTCCCAAGCTTCTTGGGAGGCTGAGGTAGGAGGATTGCTTAAGCCCAGGGGTTCAAGGTTGCAGCAAGCAATGATTGCACCACTGCACTCCAGCAAGGATGACAGAGCAAGACCATGTCTCTAATAACAAACAAACAAAATGAAGAACAAATTAGTAGAATCTGTTCCAGTCATTTACTGCTCCAATACTTGGTGTCATGGATCAATAACCATTTTATTATGCTCATGGATTCAGTATGTTTGGAATTCAGAAAAAGCAGACTGGGGATGAGTTATCTCTTCTCCATTACATCTGAGTTTTCAACTGGTAAAATTTGAATGACTTTGAGGTTATGAGAACAGCCATCAATGATGATGCTTAGAATTTGGCCAGATAATCTGAAACAGGGGAAACTTGTTCTATTGAGGAACAGATTGGTGAAGAGAATGGGAATCCATGATTCAATTCTGACTGTGCTTACCACTACAGCTTGCACAGTTATTATAGTCAGTTAGGGGTACAAACACCAACTTATAAACTTTCCATTAATTCTAGAGGTTATTTTTCACCAGTTTCATATATCCAGTATTCCTCTGGGGGTCATTTTGGATTACTCTCTCAGAGTTTTTGAAATCTCTCTGGGCCTTCATCATGATCCTTGACTTATTAACTAAAATGCCACATCTATCCTAGCCCCCATTTAAAGAAACACACACACACACACACACACACACACACACACACACACACACACACTAATCTCTCTTTCTTTCATTTACAGATTTGGCTGACTTCTAAGATTTTCAGCTAAGGAAGCTCCTCTCTTTGACTCCATTGTTGTGTCTTCATTTCCCTCTTCTATTTCCCACTGCTCCTGTTTAGACAGTATATATGTATGTATATATGTGCTCATAAGAAGAGAAAATTCTGAAAGGATGGATTTTTTGACTCTTCATAAAATCTATTTTCTGAATATTTTTGAAGGTTATACATTACTCTTAAATTCAGGAAAAATACAGCCATTTGCCCTTTGAAAAATTAAATTTTGACGCTAGATTGTACACTGTTGTAAGCAACCAGACTGTTTCATCTACTACTAGATGGGGTTTTAAATTCATAGCACATTGCTAGATGGATATTTGACAATGCATATTTAAAGCCATAAACATGAAATATGTTTGACACTACAATACCTCTTCTAGGCATTAATTCTAAAGAAATACTCATATATACCGCCAAAGTTATATGTTCAAAGGTGATTATTATAGTGTCGTTTATTTTTAAAAATCTGAAATGACCTCATTTTCCAACAAGGCACTGAACGTCCATAAAATAAATTTATGCAAGTTTCATATGCTATTTATGAAGAACTTTTAATGCCATGGAAAAATAGCTCTAATATCATAGCTGTTTGTATAATATCATACCAATAAAAACATAATTACAGTATATACTAAACAACATTTACATTTACTTATCTATCAGCCTACCTACTTATGTATCTACCCATTCATTGTCATTTTCTGAGGCAGCTGTAACAAATTACTACAAACTTGGTGGCTTAAAACAACATAAATTTATTCTCTCAGCCCTGAAGGCCAGAAGAACAAATTGAATAGCACTCAGCCAAATCAAAGTATTAGGTAGGCCTGCACTTCTTCTGGAGGCTCAAGGGGAGATTCTGTTTCTTGCTGCTTCCAGCTTCTGATAGCTGCAGGCCTCCCTTGGCTTATTGCTATATCACCACAATCCTTCCTTCCATCTTCATATCACTCTCTCCTCTGTGTTTGTATCAGTTCTCTTTCTGCCTCTTTTATAAGGATACATGTTATTGCATGTCGCCCATTCCCAGAAAATGCAAAATAATCTCCCCACCTCAAGAGCTTTGTCTTAATGACATCTGCAAAGTCTTCTTTGCCATATAAAGTAGCATTAACAAGTTCCATTTATTAGACTGTAAATAGTTTTGAGGGATCATTATTCAACTAACCACACTATATATCTATCTACCTATCTGTTTTTATACCTATATAGCTTTGTGCATGTATTCAAATCTCATTCACTATAGAGCCATAGTTCTCAACCAAGGACATTTTGCACACACCATCCAGACATTTAGAAATGCCTACAGACATTTTTGGTTGTCTTAATTGGGGAGTGGAGGTGCTACGGCCATCTAGTGTGCAGAGGTCAGGGATGTGGCAAAACTCTTAATTCAAGGAACAGACTTCTACAACACAAAATTATCTGTCTGATCAATAATGCTCCTAATACCAAGGTTAATAAACTCTACTATAGAGAAGTTAGACATTCCAGAAAAGTTTATAGCATGATTTAGATCACAAGCAACGCTGCAGTGATTAAAATCTACTATTAAACATTTAATATGAGATCAGAGTGAAGTTACAGAAGATGGCAGAGGACAGAACTCTAAAAACCATCCCTCCACAAGCAAAGAGTAAGCTGGCAAAAACTGCCAGAATCAAGTGTTTTTGAACTCTGGAATGGAATGATAAACTTACAACAACTAGGCATTGTTTAATGAATAAAGAGACTCTTAATTCCGGTAAGAGATCTTCGTGGCCTTATGTTTACCTGCCTGCCATTTCTCATTCCCTGGCTAGGCAGTGATTATGTGTATGGCAACTTGCATTTTTGGTTCAGCTTGCTAGTGCCAGAGGGGAAAGGGTGAATTTCGTTTTTAAATAATTGTGTTGTGTATTTGATCTATCTTGTGTGCTTTGAGAGAAGGAAAAGCTCAAGGGCTTGGGTTTGTTTTACTCTCAGGGCTGGAGTAGCCTCCCAGGCAGCATTTGCCAAGAACATTTAAAGACAGATACTACCTCCAAGTATCTGAGTCAGCAGATGGTGGAAGAAGGTTGTCACATACTGTAGATAGGTCACTTGTCCATCCTGGAACAGATAAGAGAACCTCAGGCCCAAGGAGACAGAGACATCCTAGATTGGGCTGCTTGTGACTGGGTCCATTTTGCTAATATGACTGGCACCCCTCTTGTCTCTGTGCCAGAATGACAGTCTTGGGTTCATGCAGATAAAGGTTTCCAGGCCATATTTCTTGCTGTGACTGGATCCCTTTAAACCTGTTCCTCTCTTGTCACTTCCCACCCCCACCTTTCCCTGTGTATGCAGGCCAGGAGAATCTCTGGCACACAGGAACAAAAAGTCCTATTGGATTAGGCGGTATGCTGTGACTTGATCCCTTTCTCGGTTCTGCTCATGGGGAGAAGAATTCCAGCCCTGCAGGGACAAAAAGTTTTCCCATGTGCTACTGATTGCTATGACTAAGTCCCGTTTTTCTCTTTATTAGGTCAGTCTTAGTCTCTCTACTTGAGGAGATGTAGAGATGCCAGCAACAGCAAGCCAATGAGAGGCCACATGAGAAGGTGCACTGATTGAGGGTACAGGCAGCTTCAAGTGAACGTGTTAGAGTAGGCACGTAGCTAGACATGAACAAGTTGGGGGAGCCTCTGAAAAAGGGAGATTTGGAGAAGCTTACACCCTAAAGACCACCCAAAACAAGCATGCTAGACATGAACAGCAAGAAGGGTGAATACCTACACAGGAAGGAATGCCCCTTAATAATTGCTCACTTTGCAGTTAACATGTCAGAATGCAGCTAGCTACATGCTGATAAGGGGGGAAAAGGCACAGGAGAAATCCTAAGAGATATGCAGGCACAACACATACAGATTTGACCACTATACAACCTTCCTGGGGTGGCAGTAATGAGCAACGCAGCCATTAGGTAGAATTCCTATCCAGCACCAGGCCCACCCATGTGTACCAACTAATATAGTAAGAAAGCATCCCACAAGGCTAGGATGAAAACTAGGCAGGGAAAAGGCAGGGACTTAAGGCAGACGTAGAAAAACTACACGAACAAAAAAGGCAGAAATTTAAGACAGAGGTGGGAACTACAAGAAAAAAAATCTGATAATATAAAAACCCAATGTAGAACTCTCTGACTGCTGCTGACTCATTCTCTTTCAGCAACCCTATGTGCCTCATCTTTCCAAGTGCACTGTCCCTTTAAATAAACTCTGCTCTCTATTTTCCTTCAATAAATTTTCTTTTTCTGGCTAAACTGTCTCTTGGCAGAATTATTTCTTCCAAGTAAGATTAAGAACCAGGGATTCTTGCATTTCCCAGTAACAGACATTGTAGTATGTCTTGGGCACTATTTGTTTTGTGCTGGGAAAGCCAGAGGTCACACCATGCAAAGGACACTTTTATGTGGTTATCTTGAGGGTAATTTGTCAAACGCTGTGTGAGGTCTAGATTTTGGGGGTAGATAAAATGAAAGAACATAAGTGTAGTTTGGGTGAAAGGGCAGCTAGAAGGAATAGAAACAGTTGGCCTTGAAACAAATCTAGGAGCTTCCAGTTACATCCAAATGTATAGGATTCCCTCAGATCCTGCTAAGGAGGAAGATCTACAGAGTTGTTTTTGCTGAGTAGCATTTTGGATGACCTGGTGTGTCATGCTCTAAAGGACTGCATAATCTCTGACATTTCCTAGATAAATTAAAGTCAAATAAGAGAGTGGTAGTGTCTAGGGTCAAAATATTCAAAATAATCTACCAACCATTAAAGACTCAAGGCGTGCCAGAACCAATGGCAGAAACTTTACATAAATGCATACATACATTCCAGTCTCACAAGACAGGGCTTATCAACCCTACTTCATTGCTAAATATTCTAAAGCTCAGTGGGGTTGGCAATATTCCCAAGTTCACATGGCTGGAATATGGCAGGGTTGGGACTACCAGACCCCTGATCAGAATTTGTTTAGACTTCACTCTGTTTCACTTTTCTCAGTCCGAGGCTGACATTTTGTCTTTTAATAAAGTTCTCTTCTAACTACTTTAAAAAGTCTTTTAGGTGATAAAAAGAATGGCATTGTGGCTAAAGAACTAAAAGCAGGGCTAAAAAATGGGAGTTAAAAATCAGAATCAAACAAAATTTGGGGACTGCCTATTGGTTTCATTTACCCAGGATCCTGTTGCACTTAGTCCCAGGGTTTTGTGAGAGCTCACTTTGTCCATGGGGCAGCATTTTTATCCAGCTCCAGCTGTTTCCTGCATTACAACACACTTCCCCTGGGTCTTACTCAGTTTATTCTCCTGTCCAATTCTGAAATTTGACCTGCTGACCAGATCTTTACCACCTCCTCTTTTGGTGGCTATACCCTATTCTCAGTGGAACAAACAGCCAAGAATCACCTGCTTTCCCCCCCTACAAAATACTCCAATTCCCTGTAAATATCTCCCAGATAGATCTCCATCATGGAATCCCTCTGACAGCAAAGTCCTTTCTATATAAAGTTCACTTTAGACAGTGAAGTTTAGACACGTGGTCATATTCCATAAACAGCTTCACCACACTCTCATAGGTGTTTTCCAAATAGGCTGGTTAGCAGAATATGAATTATCACATCACCTACTGTTTTTTTTTTAAGGATATAACCCTGAAGTTAGAAGGGGCTTTTATGAAATCACCCTAATATTGGCCATATGGTTTTAATAGGGTGTTTGATTTGAAACTAACCGTGCATATACTTACGAGTGAACATACCTACATGGTAAAAACCAAAACCTCATCCATAAATGATCAAGGAGGAAAAACCATGGAAATCACTGTGTAGGCAAACATCTAGGGGAGCTGAATTCCTGATAATCCCTAAATGCAATTCTAAGAGTTAGGAAATGTTTTCTGGGCAGACATGCTAGTTTTGATTTTGAAAAAAAAATAATTCACAATACTTTCATTTTCTCTTGTCTCTGTGTACTTTCCCCAGAGAAAGTTCCTTGCTTTCAATGTGCTTAATGGTGCCTGTACAGGTACTCAGGAATGTTAGTCAGGTGGTATTTCTCCTTGCTTTTGGTGCATAGTTACATTCTAAACTTGGGACTAAGAATTTAATTATGCACCAAAATAAAGGCGAAAATTCTCAGCTTACTGAGGTTGTAGACGTTATTGCAAAGGGCAGTGAAGAAAAGCCCTATTGACTGAAGAAGAATAGATCTTTCCTACAAATATTTTCAGGGTCTTTTTGAAAATTGAATGCAATACTGTATTTAAAAGCACCCATCACATTTTACGCTCTTGAAAAAGCTTGTGAATTCTAAGACACATTTACACTTCCAAGAAACTTCTCCAACAAATAGAGTTATTATAATAACAAGTTATACAACCGTTGATTTTTATTGAGAACATACTATTTAGCAGTTTGTGGGAGAGTCTGCAAAGGCTTGTCCACATCTGGCCCTTCTCTACTTCCTAGGTTTATAGTGTGCATTACCAAGCACACTCATAGCTAGAAAGAATCATGTGAGTAGGCCTTTCCACTAAAATATAAACAAAAATTTGTTTGTCAGTTTCAGGCTTGGTTAGTTCTAGGCCAAGATATTTGAGATTCAGTTTGACTCTTCCATGCTTGACTCTTTCATGCTTTGTCCTTCATTCAACATCAAACATGGAGAGGCCTTGTTGAGATGGTGGAACTACAAGATAAAAGCAGCATGAATCCCTGGTTCAACTGATAGCTGAGGGCTCATGCTAACCCATGTCTATTTTTTTTGTGCAAAATAAATAAATACTTATTGTTTAATCTATCCAGATTTCAAGTTTTCTGTTTCATCAGCTAGAATAAACTTTATGACTGATCTCCAGCTACCATTTTTGTTGTTAGGTTTATTTAAATATTTTAATTATAAAAATAGTATTACAAAGACTCTTTCTCCAAAAAAATGTCTAGCAATACAGATAGACCACATTCCACAGTGTTTCTTCAAAATTCAACACTTTTAAAGACATAGCTATGATTAACAATCTGATGTTTAAGCTGATCCTACTTCTGTTTTTTACCCTATATGTGTTTAATAAAAATATTATAATTTTATGTGTATGTGCATGTGTGTGTGTGTGCATGTGTGTGTATGTGTGTGTCTATTTTAAGTACAGGTAGTGCTCGACTTACGACCACAGTCGGGACCGCAGAATGGTTGTAACACGATTTGGTCGTAAGTTGAGTAGGCTATATGTACAGTTGAAATGGTGCACGTGGAGATGGTAGTGCTGCCAGAAGCTGGTCCACACTGTCCTACACCCAGCTGGGCAATGTTTGCACTGCCAGACGCGGAGCAGTCGTGGCTAGCTATTGTGGTCGTAAAGTCGAATGGTCGTCAGTTCCATAGGTCGTAAATCGATCAATACCTGTATACAATGTGGCTGGGCGCAGTGGCTCACGCTTGTAATCCCAGCACTTTGGGAGGCCAAGGCAGGCAGGTCACGAGGTCAGAAGTTAGAGACTAGCCTGGCCGACAGGGCGAAACCTCATACCTACCAAAAGTACAAAAATTAGCTGGGTGTGGTGGGTGCGTCTATAGTCCCAGCTACTCAGGAAGCTGAGGCAGGAGAATTGCTTGAACCCAGGAGGCAGAGGTTTCAGTGAGCTGAGATGGGGCCACTGCACTCCAGCCTGGGTGACAGAGCAAGACTCTGTCACAATAAATAAATAAATTATACGATATGACATTTTGATAAACATGTATAATAAAATGATTCCTATAGTCAAGCAAATTAATGTATTCTGCCTCATGTATTTACCATTTTGTGTGTAATAACAGCACTAAAAATCTACTCTTACTAAATTTCCATTATACAATATTATTGACTATGGACCTCATTCTGTACATCTCTAGATTTATTCATCCCACATAACTGCAACTTTGTACCATTTAACCTACATTTCTTCAATCCTCTCAATGCAATACTTTTAAACACACAATGAGAAGTGATGTACCTATTCTTCTTGCATTTGCCTTTAACAAGTATTATAAATTAACTAGTAGTAAGTGATATAAATATAAATTTTTGATTTAATTAATAAATAAAGCTTTTGACTAATGCATATATGATTTTTCCATAACAAGGCCATACACATTTAATTTTGTATTACCATTGGAATTCCAGTGTGTGTGCCATGATTTAACCATTTTTCCACTGATGGAAACATAATTGTTTCCCAATTTACACTGTAATAAACAGAACTAAATAAACATTTTAAACACAAATTAGTTGAAAAATGTGCATGTTTTCTTAAAAACATAGCAGAGCAGAAATTGAGCTAATGTGGAAGCCATTGTAACTATTTTAAATTTTTATAAACATTGCCAAAATGTTATCTCCAAAATGTCATACAAACTTATATTCTCACAAATTATTTTATATTAATACTCTATGCTATCAGATATTTTATTTTGTCAATTTTAAAATTTGGTCAAACTTATAAATATTTGTAAAAATATTGTTACAAAGTAATCTAATTAATATTTTCCTATTTTCTAAATAGGCTGAACAGAAAATTTGCTTTTCTAGGCTACAACCTTCATTTATGCAATCAAACACAAATGTAGATGATGCTGTAAAGGTATTCATGATAGTTAATTTTATGTGTCTGGGTCACAGTGTCCAGATATGTGGTCAAAGATTTTTCCAGATATTTCTGTGAGGATGTTTTAAATGTTAATAACATTTAAATAGATGGATTTTCAGTACAGTAGATTGTGTCTGTAATGTGGATGGGCTTCATCCAACCAGCTGAAGGCCTAAATAGAACAAAAGACTGACCTCCCTCAAGCAAGTGGCATTCTACCAGCAGATGGCCTTGGGATAGAACAACATTGACTCTTCCTCAGGTTTTCAGCCTACCAGCCGACTCTGAAGATTTGGGACTTGCCAGCCTCCATAGTCTCAAGATAGAGTTCCTTGAAACAAACATCTTTCTGTATGTATGTGTGTGTATGTGTGTGTGTGTGTGTATATATATATATATATATATATATATATATACACACACACACACACACACACACACATACATACATATCCTATTGGTTCTCTTTATCTGGAACATCTTGACTAATACAGTATTTTACAGATGTAATTAAGCTCCTAATAAGGTGAGTTTAGTTAAGAAAGATTATCATGGATAATTTGGTGGAATCTGATTCAGTCAGTTGAAAAACCATAAAAACATATTTGCAGAGATACATGGCTTCTTAAAAACTTAAGTTATCCAGACTATTAAAGAAGGTAAATCATATAATCTTAATAAATGCAGGAAATACTCTTGAAAAATTGAACATTTATAATAAAAACTGTCAGAAAGTAGGAATAGAGCAAAATTATTCAAGTTGATACAAAGCATCTATAAATAATATACAGCCATCATTATACTTAATAGTGAAAGACTGAATGCTTTCCCTTTGACATTGAGAACAAGGTAGGAATGTTTGCTCTCAAAATGTACTTGTTACAGTGCTGGGAGTAATAGGCAGTGAATTAGGACAAGAAAAGAAAATAAAATGACTCTTGTTTGCAGATGACCTGATTGTCTTCACATAAAAGTCCAAAGAATCTACAGAAAAAGTAAGAAGCCTCTTTCTACTAATTAGTGAGTTTAATAAGGTCACAGGGCACAAGATAAACATACAACACACACTTGTATTTCTATATGCTAGAAGAACAAGTGGACACTGGTATTAAAAATATAATAATACCATTTACAAGCACTTAAAAATCAGGTAGTGTAACTTCAACAAATAATCTACAGGACTTGGATATTTAAAACAACTGATGGCTGGGGGCGGTGGCTCACGGCTATAATCTCAGCACTTTGGGAGGCCAAGGCAGGTGGATCAGTTGAGCTCATGAGGTTGAGAACAGTACGGGCAACATGGTGAAACCCCAACTCTACAAAAAATACAGAAAAATTAGCCAGGTGTGGTGTTGCGTGCATGTAGTCCCAGCTCCTCAGGAGGCTGAAGTGGGAGGAACCTGGAAAGCAGAGGTTATAGTGAGCTCAGATGGCTTCACTGCACTCCAGCCTGGGCAGCAGAGCCAGACTCTCTCAAAAAAACAAATGAACAAACAAACAAAAGCCTACTGAAGCTGAACCTCTGATTAAATAAAAGAAAATCTAAGTAAATGGAGAGAACTACTGTGTTAATGAATTGGAAGAATCAACATAGTAACGATATAGCTTGTCTCCAAATTGACATGTAGACTTCATATAATTCCTATAAAAATCTAAGAAAGCTGATTCTAAAAGTTACATGGAGAGGTAAAAGAAATTAAAATAGCAAAAACAATTTGATAAAGCAAAATAACGTTGGAAGAATTAGTCTAAAAGACTTAAGACTCATTATACAGCCACAGTAACCAAGGTTGTATGGAATTGACAAAGGAATAGACACAAAATACAGTAGAACAGAGTAGATAACCAAAAAATATACCCGTACAAATGTGCCCAAACTATTTTTGTCAAAGCTTCAAAAGCAATTCAGTGTATTATACATAGTAAGTATAACCTTTGAATTAGAGATACAGATGAGAAAGGTGTGGTAGATGAAGTCAGGGTAGGACTCGTAAGATCTGCTAGCTGTCCAGGTGGAGATGTTCAGCAGGCAGTAGAAAACACTGGTCAAGTTCTAAGCAGAGGAGCCTGGACTGGTAGTAAGATTTGGCTTCATCAATAGAGGTCATTTGAGATAATACATTTAGGTAAAATTAAGTGTTGTATATACAGTGTTCTACATACTATAGGATGTCATCCATTTTTCTGAAGACAGGTGGAAACCGAAATCATACAAAGCATAATACATCTAGGGAAGAGCTTAAAGGAAGAAAGGTCTTACCCATAAATCCCTAAAGACTACACATGCATGCATGCACGCGCGCACACACACACACACACACACACACACACACAGAGAGAGAGAGAGAGAGAGAGAGAGAGAGAGAGAGAGAGAACTTTTGATTACCTCTGTCCAAAGCTGAGCTTATACCCATAATACCCGGATGTTTGTCTGTTCTAACTACTGTGTTTGATCTTGGAAGCTAGTAACTCCACAATAACTTAAGTTTCTTATGAAATACAGGGCAAGGAACTAGAACAAATCCTGAGAACAGTTCTCTCGAGGCTGGTACTTCAGTATGTAACTGGATGAAAGCAGTCCTAAAAATTTTGGACATGAGACCACTTATTGCAGCTGATGCCTTCCCTAGAAATCCAATCCATGAGTATGAGGAAGTCTGAACACTTTGGGTGAAGCAGGAACTACAAGCACAGAGTCTTTCCCACTCAGTATCCCTTATTTTCTCTTAAGGCAGTGGGACTTGACATCCACAGAAATACAAGGTGTTTCTTGAGTACTACTATAAAAGTTCAGTGTTAGAAGACCCTTTTTCAGACATGGACTTCATCTAGAATTGCCAGACATCCTGAATATACAGGACATTTACTTTACATGATTTTGTCATGTATCTTATATTTACTTTGTCAGGAAACTCCAAATGTCCTGTATTTGGCTTTTTCTGATAAAGTTACAAAAATTCATTATTAGAGCTATTTTTAACCATAGTATTTGACAATTAAACTGCTTAAGGCAATACTAGCTGAAATTGTACCTCTACAAATAAAGATCTGGGCTCTCCTGCAGGTTTGGTTGAGGGAAGATAGGAAATGGTGACTTAGAATTAAAGAAAGTAAATACTGATGAAAAAAAAAGTCCCAAATAATAAACAAGTAATCATCATTAATTAAATGAAACTACTGATCAGTACGATCAACCTGTCAATGATAGCTTTTTATAGTCTTTCCCTAGCAGATGAGGAACTGCCCCCCAGAACGTCTGAAAAGCAGTCAATCACTGACAAAACCCAATCCCTGAAAAGTCAGTCAGTGACAGTTGCTCACTTCTACACAGAAGCCAATCAGCAACTCCTTCCATCCAGTGGTCATGCTTCTGAAAGGTCACCACTCCACAGCAGCCCTACCCTAGTCACTATGGAAACACGGACAAAAATCCCTCCGCTTCAAAACACCCCTGCTCTTGGACATCCACCAATGCCTGACACTGCAGGATGACCAAAACCTTATATAGAATCAGAGCTGGCTTTGTTCCAAAAGTCTGAGTTTAACAAGGATAGTCATCCCTTCAAGAAATTGGAGAATTCACCTTTTTTCCCCATGATATATCCAGTTCAGTTTGTCAGTTGTCAAGTTCACAAATTTTCGACCATTCAACCCCTATTTACAAACTTGTTCAGACTCATGTGTGACCGACACCCCGATGTGGCTATGATATTTTCAAATTCAATTGTTGATTCTTGTAATAGTTATCTATATTCATTTGTGTATATTTGAACCTTGAAATACTCAAAGACAAGTGTAAAAGTTGTGATGAATTTTATGAACAGTTGACATCTATTTTAAAAGGATTAAATCTTTTCAAAGCTTTTTGTATAGTACACAATTGTTCATTCCATACAAATATGGTAGAACATCAGATATAAACCATCATTTACTATCAGCTACACATACATTCGTCAACCAGTAGCAATGTGATTTGGTTTGGCTAGGTCCTCACCCAAATCTCAACTCGAGTTGTATCTCCTAGAATTCCCACATGTTGTGGGAGGAACCCAGGGGGAGGTAACTGAATCATGGGGGCCAGTCCTTCCCATTGTAACTAGCAAGGAGCCTAATGTTAATCCTCAAAACCATGGGGAAAATGTCTTTAGGCCATATCAGAGACCTTCACAGCAGCCCCTCCCATCACAGGCCTGAAGGCCTAGGAAGAAAAAGTGGTTTCGTAAGCTGGGTCCAGGGTTCTCACACTGTGTGCAGCCTCGGGATTTGGTGTCCGACGTCCCAGCTGCTCCAACCACGGCTGAAAGGGGCCAATGTCCAGTTCAGGCTGTGACTTCAGAGTATGAAAGCCCCAAGCCTTGGCAGCTTCCATGTGATATTGAGCCTGTGGGTGCACAGAGATCAAATACTGAGCTTTGGGAACCTAACCTCCACCTAGATTTTAGAGGATGTATGGAAACGCCTGGATGTCCAGGCAGAAGTTTGCTCCAGGGGCAGGGTCCTCATGAGAACCTCTGCTAGGGCAGTGCAGAAAGGAAATGTGGGATTGGAGCCCCCACACAAAGTCCCTAGGGCACTGCCTAGTGGAACTATTAGAAGTGGGCTGGCATCCTCCAGATCCCAGAATGGTAGATCCGACAGCTTGCATCATGCGCCTGGAAAAGCTGCAGACACTCAATGTCAGCCTGTGAAAGCAGCCAGGAGAGAGGCTGTACCCTGCACAGCCACAGGGGTGGAGCTGCCCAAGACCATGGGAACCCACCTCTTATATCAGTGTGACCTGGATGTGAGATCTGGAGTGAAAAGAAATCATATCGGAGCTTTAAAATTTGACTGCCCCACTGGATTCTGGACTTGCATGGGCCCTGTAACCCTTTTGTTTTGGCCAATTTCTCCCATTTGAAACAGCCGTATTTACCCAATACCTGTACCCCTGTTGTATCTAGGAAGTAACTAGCTTGCTTTTGATTTTATAGGCTCATAGGCAGAGGGGACTTGTCTTGTCTCAGATGAGACTTTGGACCGTGGACCTTTGGGTTAATGCTGCAATGAATTAAAACTTTGGGGGAATGTTGGGAAGGCATGATTGGTTTTGAAATGTGAGGACGTGAGATTTGGAGGGGACAGGGGCAGAATCATATGGTTTGGCTGTGTCCCCACACTAATCTCAACTTGAATTTTATCTCCCAGAATTCTCAAGTGTTGTGTGTGTGGGGGACTCAGGGGGAGGTAATCGAATCATGGGGCCAGTCTTTCCCATGCTAGTCTCATGATAATAAGTTTCACAAGATCTGATGGCTTTATCAGGGGTTTCCGCTTTTGCTTCTTCCTCATTTTTCTCTTGCTGCTGTCATGTAAGAAGTGCCTTTTGCCTCCTGCCATGACTCTGAGGCCTCCCTAGCCATGTGGACTGTAGGTCTAATTAAACTTCTTTTCCTTCCCACTTTCAGGTCTGTCTTTATCAGCAGTGTGAAAACAAACTAACACATAAAGACAGTGATAAAATAACACATTTTTATTTTCCTTTTCCTTTCCTAAGACAAAATCTTGCTCTGTCACCCAGGCTAGAGTGCAGTGGCACAGTCTTGGCTCACTGTAACCTCTGCCTCCTAGGCTTAAATGATTCTCTTGCCTCAACCTCTCTAATAGTTGGGGTTACTGGCACACACCATCATACCTGGCTAATTTTTGCATTTTCAGTAGAGATGGGGTTTTGCCATGTTGGCTAGGCTGGTCTAGAACTCCTGGCCTCAAGTGATATGCCCACCTCAGACTCCCAAAGTGCTGAGACTACAAGCATGAGCCACCATGCCTGGCCAACATTTTTTATCTAAGAGAAATTCCTATGAAGAAAATAAAATAGTCACAAGGCATGGTGACCTTCTACACTACAGATCGTCTTCAATCTTTCAATTCAAATCATGTTTTGAATACTACAACCAGAAGTGTTTTCTGATGCTAAAATTGCAGCCATCTATTGATGTGTCAGGGTAAAACCTACTGTAATAATTTAAAAATGCAATCGTTCATTTACGGACATTATCAAAGATCAAAATAGATTTAAATCATTTATGACAAAAGATCTAAGCCTTTTTACAGGATAGCTACAGATTCAAGTCACGAGGAGGCATAAAACAACTTTTCCTTTGCTTATGCAATAGTTTTCTCATGAAAAATGCTTGCTCATAAAGCTATTGTAAATGAAATCCCTTCCAGGTGAAACTTCAGAAACAGAAGCTTCTGCAGAGACTATTTTTGAGTCAGGAGTGAACAAGAAAAATGTACTGCTTTTGGCAGAGATAATCCAAGTAACAATTTTGGTGGATATTTTCATATAGGTGAAATGTTTATTTAAAGTTGAAACAGAACAGAACACAAATGAGTGTACAGAAAATAGTTGTGCTTCCCATATTCTACCAAAAAAAAAGTATCTGATATTCATTCTACTGACATTGAAGTAATTGTCATAAAATTGTTCTCTTAGTTCAGCATTTCCTGTCTGAATTTATCAAAGGATTTTTGTGTTTTTGTTAGTATCTAGTATTTTTTAATTCTCTTATTCAAGACAATATTGACTCTCTACAAAATACAGCTCAGCTGGAAGATTTTTCAGTTTGTTTTGGAAGCCTTGAAATTATACTTTAGTTCCAAAGAAAAGGCTCCCTAAATTGTTTTTGACTTTTTAAATGGTCCATTGAGTGAAGCCTACTGATTTCTTGTTCATAGTTTTCAATGTTTCTTTCTAAATAGGATTTTGGAAAGTGAAAGAACAGCAATGTTATTGAAGTGCTCCATTGCTTAAAGAAGTTACTGAATATATGGCCAAAGACCATGAACAGACACTTCTCAAAAGAAGACATAGACACAACCAACAATAATAAGAAAAACTGCTCAACTTCACTAATCATTAGAGAAATGCAAATCAAAACCACAGTGAAATATATCTCATACCAGTCAAAATGGCTAATATTAAAAAGCAAAAGAAGCAGATGTTGGTGAGATTTTTAAGGGAATGCTTATAAACTGCAGACAGGAAGTTAAATTAGTTCAGCCACTATGGAAAGCAGTTGGGAAATTGCTCAAATAACTTAAAACAGAACTACCATTCAATTCATCAACCCCATTACTGGGTATACACCCAAAGGAATATGAATCATTCTACCATAAAGAGACAGGGACATGCATACCTATGTTCATCGCAGTACTATTCACAATAATAAAGATATAGAATCAACCTAATGCCCATCAGTGGTGGACTAGATAAAGAAAATGTGGTATGTATATGCCATGGAATATTATGCAGCCATAAAAAAGAATAAAATCATGTCCTTTTCAGGACCACAGATGCAGCTGGAGGCCATTTTCCTAAGAAAATTCGTGTAGTAACCAAAAACCAAATATCACGTGTTCTTACTTATAAGTGGGAGCTAAATATTGAGAATACAAGGACACAAAGGAAAGAACAACAGACACTAGGGCCTACTTAAAGGTGGAGGGAGGGAGGAGGGTGAGAAACAAAAAGCTACCTATTGGGTACTATGCTCACTATCTGAGTCATGAAACCATTTGTATCCCAAACCTCAGTGACATGAAATTTACCCACATAGCAAGTCTACACATGTACTCCCTGAACCTAAAATAATGGTTGGAGAGAAAAAAATAAATAATTGATAAATACTCAACCCCTTATATGTCAATTCTTTTTTTAAAGGATAACCTTACTCATTAAAAGAAAAGAAATTCTGACTTGAATGGATAATTATCATGGCACTTGCCATAACTATCCTTTGAAATAGATTTCATTGCTAGAAAAATTTGATCCTTTTACATGAATATTACTACATATTCTTCTAGTATGGGAATACATGAAATCATCATATGTAATACTAAAATGGAAGGAGATAAAAAAAATCATAATATTCTTTGTTATCAGACGACATTGAAAAAAATCATTAGTCATAGATGAAACACAATCTTGAAGAATGGTAAAGCAAGTTATGTCATGTTTAACAAATCAAATTTTAAGATAAGTTATCAAAGTTAACTTTATGCTCTCATTAATAATTTTTAATAGACAAAATAATTAAATAGGTTGGCAGTGACCAGTTTAGAATGTATGCTACAATGTAAGTAGGCTTTAACTGTCAAGAAATTTGTAAGCAAATTCTGGAAAACAAAGAATTCATAAAGAGAGAGAAATCTCTCTCAGACTACCCTCAGTAGACTGCAAGGAATGCTTCTCAGATGATGAGGAAAAGATGGTCTCATAAGAAGTGATCTCAAATGTTGAAGAGAAAATGACTTTAATGTCATGATACCCTACTAGAATATAGAAAAAAGGAACACTCTCCAACTCATTTTTATACTGCCAAATCACCAATACAGAAACCTGACAAGGAAAATACAGGAAGAGCAACTTATAGCTCAATTTCTCTAATAAACATAGAACTGAAAATTCTAGACACAGTAACAGCAAAATAAATCTGAAATACATAAAATAATACACTTGGAACAAGATGACATAGCATTAGAAAGTCAGCCAATGTATGTTATTATATTATTATAGGATACAAAATTTATACAATTATTTAATGACAAAACTCATATTTTTTATTATTATCATTAAAAAAATAAACATATACTCAGAATAAAAAGGTTTATGCTGAACATACATCTAGCATAAATTAAAAAAGAATCCTTTAATAGCCCAGGAATGAAAGAAAGATTATTTTACCTGCTAAAGTGTACCAAACTATGGCGAACTTTTAACACATTTCTGTTTAGATGATGATGCTCTACACAACCATTTCACATTATATTGCATGTGCTTGCCTCCACAGTAAACCAAGATTTGTAACCAAAATATATCAAAATTGGACAAGATAAAACAATATTGTTGTTACTCACAAATTATATAATTGTGCATATGGATAATCTAAAATACATTGCAGAAAGAATAAGAAAAATAAGAATCTTACTGGATATTAGATGTTTATAACAAATTCCATTATATTTTTATTTAACTGGAATAATTAGCAATAAAATTTTAAAGTGTCAAGTACCTTGGAAGAAATCTAATAAAGTATGTAAAAGATCTTTACAGGGAAATCTTGTAGCCTTAATGAGAGAAATTAAAGAAGACTTTATTAAGTGTAGAGATAAACATGTTCATTAATTAAAAATACAATATCATAAAGATATAAATTCTACTGAAACTTAGTTAAAAGGTCAATATAATCCCAGTGGAATTCCCACCATCAATTTGTGGAATTTGATAAGCTGACCTCAAAAGTTTATAAGGAATAGAAAAGTGGTAGTAAGGAGGGTCCAGACCAACACAGAGAAAAACAAAGTAAAGGTGTTTTCTTACTAGATATTAAGGCTTATTGTAAAGCGATAGTAATCAAGAATGTTTTTGTGGGTAAATGGAATGAAGCAGTTCAACAGAACGGAGAGAACAGACACAAACCCACTCATGGCACTTGATATATATTAAAAAAACGAAACAAAACAAAACAAAACAAAACAAAAAACAGATATTTGAAGAACAATGGGGAATAGATTTTTTTTTTTAAATGGTGTTAGTTCAATTAGGAATCCATGGGAGAAAATGAAATTTGATCCCAACTTAATACTTTGTGAAAGATAAATTCCAGTTAAATTTAAGCCACGTATATAAATACCCAACATATGAAATGTTTAGAATACAGTAGATAAGGCTGTCAAAATGATTATAGCATAGGAAAAGACTACTAAACAAAACATGAAAATCACCCAGCCAAAAAAAAATACTAAGTTAAATTGCATTAAACTGAAAGAAATAATGTTTATTAATTCAGGAGACCAGGTAAAATATTTAGAAAGATTAGTCACCAAATGAAAGAAAAAGTTTTCTTATAATACAGTTGACAAAGGATTCAAGTACAGAATATATAAAAATTTCTACAAATCAATATTAATATTATAGACAACAAAATAGACAAAAGGACGAAAAACTTAATGTCTTCACAAAAAGAAATCCAAACAGTCAATACATCTCTGAACAGGTGTTCAAGTTTCAGTGAAATGAAAATTCAAACTCAAATGTGATACAGTTATGTATATTATACAACAGATTGGCAATCATCGACTAGGTTTGGCAACAATGTTGCCAAATAGGAATTCTGATCCACTGCTGTGGGAATATTAATTGGTAAAGTAAATTTGGAGATAACTTTGACATTATCTCATAAAGTTGAAGATGAAAATGAACTGTAATACAGAAGGCAATCTTTAGGTATATACCATATTTAAACTCATACTTATTTGCACCAGGAAACCCATACAAAACTGATCATTGAATCACGACTCGCAATAGGAAGAAACATAAATGACTCACAAATTTATCATTAGTAAAATGGATAATTACATTTTGATATTTTCATATAATGAAATATTTTTCAGCAATAAAAATAAATGAACTATGTTTACATGGAACAACATAGATAATTTTCACAATTATAATTTTGATAGAAATAAACAAGACCAAAAATCTCCAAGTCTATTTTGATTATATAAAATTCAGGCTAAATTAAATAGTATATTGTTTATAGTTTCATCATATGTGGGGGAAAAAAAAAAAAAACGGAAAAGCAAATAGAGAATTCCAAGAGTCAGAGTAACACTCTGGTGGAAAGGGAATGCAGATGAGCAGCTAATAAGTGAATGTATAAGAAGCTGCTAATGTGCTTGCTGGCTGGCAGTGTTCTAGTTCCTTACTTAGACGGGGTTTACACTATTTTCTACTTTATTCTTTAAACTGTACATGTATGCAATTTTTGTATATGAATAGTTTATCTCTCAATAATTTAAAAATACTTTAAAGTTCTAGGAAGTCAAAAAATGTGATTTGGGGGGAATTATTCAGCTTATTATTGATAATTTAAAAAAGCAAAATTTTACAGCCAAAATCTCAAAATCTGTGTTATCATTCAGAAAAATATTTAGTAATGTAAGACTGTAAGATTAATAATTTAAAGATCATTTTTGAAAATTAAATTTCAATTTCAAAATGAAATCCTCAAGAAGCAACTGGCATTCCTAGATACATTAAAATGTGCCCGATTTTACCTATAAAGAGGTCCTGGTGTTTAGTAAATTATTTTGAACAAGAAATCATTGGTGCAATGTGTTAATCCAGCTAAATTTTCATGTTGTTGCCACATTTCTGTCAGTTTCACCATTGTGTCTTTATATAGAGATACATTTTATTTCAATGACCATGTCAAAGTGATAACTGCAAGTAGTATGTTGCTCTGAAATCAAAAAAGTCATTGCAACTGTTGCTCTAGCTATTGTATGAATGGGGAAATGAACTCTACCAGTAACATGACATGAAAACCCAATGCATTTTGATCAGCCTAAATGTCAGCTGGTTTCCATTTCACTTTCATTCATCCTTCTGGGAGCACTGGCTGGGAACCAGACTGTTGCCACTATTACTATTGTAAGACGCCCAGCCTACATCTGTAATGATGGCCAAACGACTGAAGGAGCCTGCAGTGTTTTTAAAACACACCTTTCTTTCCTCCTACACAGCATGAGGAACAAGAATAGAGCTTTTCCTTGAGGTGACAATCTGCTACTGTAATATGAATGAGCTAAGTGAGCTAAATGCATGCCTTTGAGGAAAATTTTAAAAAGCTTAAAACTAGCAACTCATTTGTCTCTTAAAATGTTTCCCAAGATATTAAAAGCACCATCTTCAGTTTAAAGGTTGCCAGCTCCTTCAATTTTCCCTGAACATCCACTAGTTCAGAGAGTGCTAGTTCCTGAAGGAGCTGGGCCAGGCAGGAGGAACGTAGGGGCAGAGTCAGGAAATGTCAAAAGACCCCAAGGTACTAGATAAGGGGCTGAACCATGCTTTTAAGGCTGCAATGGTACTTTCTTAATTTCCATTGATCAAATAATGTTATTCTTACAAAAACTTCACACATTGCTCTGTGATCATAAAAGGACCACTGTATTATAACATGGGTCTTCATTAATCTCTAAGGTAGAGAACACCAACATTTTCACAGATAAATTTTTGAAATTGAAGAGAATATATTGAATTTAGAAGAAATTATTCTATAAATGAATGTGCCACCTTCTGGAGAATTGTGTAAGTGCAGATTGAGTATAAATGGCCTTCAGTGGAGTGTGTAAATAATTCATTAGGCAGGAAATGAAAATCGACCATTTTGCTATTAGGAACATAGTAAGGCTTCTTTTTCCTTTATAAGAAAGTTTTTCATGACAGAGGAGAATCAATTATTTGATCAAATGCCTTTTCTGCATTTTGAAACAGCACAGTTCTAATGTGTTCTCCCTTCTTACCCTTTATGAATGTGACACACATTTTATTGTTGGTAGACAGCAACTATAATCCTGGCCTTAAAGCTGTCAAGACACTCTCCAGGAGTTCATTAGAAATATAGTAGTATTCTGTCCCTCTCTGACCTTATCTGCAATAATTTAGTCCCTTCCCCCAATATTTTGGGGTTTTATAAAAATTATTTTTATTGACATGGAATAATTATATACATTTATGGGATAAAACATGATGCTTTGATACATGTATACATCATGTAATGAGCCAATCAGGGTAGTTATCATTAATTACTTCACATACTTATCATTTATTTATGGTGAGAATATTTAAAATCTACTTTTAGCAATTTTGAAGTATATAATACATTTTTAACTATAGTCACCATGAAGTGCAATAGCTCAAGAAATTTATTACTCTTGTCTAACTGAAACTTTGTGCCCTTTGATTAATATTTTCCCTTTTCCACACCCCACCTCTACCCCAGCCTCTGGTAACCACAAGTCTACTCTCTACTTCTATAAGTTCAAATTTGTAGATTCCACATATAAGTGAGAACATGCAATATTTTCCTTTCTGTGCTTGACTTATTTTACTTAGCATAATGTCCTCTAAATCTATCTATGTTGTTGCAAATGACAACCATTGTTCTTTAAGGCTGAATAATATTTTAGCATGTATATATACCACATATTTTAAATCCATTCATCTGTTGATAGGCACTTTAGCTATTTTCAAGTCTTGGCTATTGAGAATAATATTTCAATGAACACAGAAGTGCAAACATGTTTTCAACACACTGGTTTTGATTTCATTAGATAGAAATCTAAGCATAGGATTTCTGTAATTTTATTTTTAGTTTTTTTTTTGAGGAATCTCCATATTGTTTTCTATAATGGTTGTATTAATTTATATTCCCATCAACAGGGTACAAGGGTTTCAACTTCTCCACATCCTTACCAACATCTGTTATCTTTCATCATTGTGACAATAGCCATTTCAATAAGTAAGAGGTAATATTGCATTAAGGTTTTAATTTCCATTTCCCTGATCATTAGTGATGCTGAACACTTTAGACCAAATTGGTCTAACAGACATGTACAGAACATTCCATTCAACAGCAACAGAATAAACATTCTTCTCAAGTGGGCATGGAATATTCTCTAGGATAGATCATACATTAGGCCTCAGGCTAAGTCTTAACGAATTTAAAAAGATTGAAATCATATCAAATATCTTTTCAGAACACAATCTCATAAAACTAGAAATCAGTAACAGAGGGAATAATGCAAAATTCATAAATATGTGAAAAGTAAACAATATGCTCAGGAACAATTACTGAGTCCAAAAAGAAATTATAAGATATTTTGGGACAAACCAAAATGCAAATAAAACATACCAAAACTTATGAGATGTAACAGAGGCAGTTCCAAGAGGAAAATTTATAGCACTAAATGCCTGTATAAAAAAAAAAAAAGATATCAAGTATATAACTTAATGTTACACCTCAGGAAACTAGAAAGAGAAGAGCTAACTAAACCCAAAGTTAGTGGAACAAAGGAAATAATGAAGATTAGGGAACAAATGAATAAAATAGTCTAGGAAAACAATAGAAAACAACTAAATTAACAGTTGGTTTTTGAACAACTAAACAGGCAAATCCTTATCTAGACTAACAGAATAGAGAAATAGCTCAAAAATAAAATCAGAAATGAGAGAAAAGACATCACAACTGATAATACAGAGGTAAAAAATGCTATTGAGATGACTATGAACCACATACATTAACTAACTGGATATTATAGAATTGATGAATTCCTAGAAAAATATAACCTACCAAGAGTGAATCATGGATTTATAGAACATGTGAACCAAACGATAATCAGTAAAGACATTGAATCAATAATAAAAGGTCTCCATCAAAGAAAACCCCAGGACAGATGGCTTCATGGCTGAAGTTTACCAAACAATTAAAGAACAAGTACCAAATTTTCTCAAACTCTTCCAAAAGTCTAGGATGAGGGCAAACTTTCAAAATCATTTTACAAGGCCGGCACTACTCTGATAGCAAAGCCAGGCAAAGACAAAACGACAACAACAATAACAAAACTCTACAATCCAATGTCCTTAATCAACATAGAAATCTTTAACAAAGTGCTAGGAAACCTTATTCAACGGTAATTTAAAGATCATCTAAGATAAAGTAGGATTTATCTTTGGGACGTTTAAACACGCAAAATCAATAAATGGGATCCACCATATGAACAGAATGAAGGTCAAAAATAATACGATATTCACAATAGATGCAGAAAACGTAGAAAATCGTTTGAAAAAAATGTAGTATTTTTTCATAAGAACTCTCAACAAATAGATACATAAGGATTATTCCTCAACCCAATAAAAGCTATATAAAGCAAGCCCACAGCTAACATCACACTCAATGGTGAAATGCTGAAGATGTTTAAGATCAGGAATAAGGCAAAGATAACCATTCTCGTCACTTTTATTCAATATAGTACTGGATATCCAATTCAGAGCCATTAGACAAAAAAGGAAATAAAAGATATCCAAATTGGAAAGGAAAAATAAAATTATCTCTGCTTGCTGATGACAGAATCTTATATATATAAAAATTTAAAGAATTGACCAAAAATTGTTAGAACTGATCAGTGAATTCAGTACAGTTGTAGGTTACAAAATCAACATATTAAAATTGGTAGCATTTATATACACTAACCATGAACTACCTGAAGAAGAAATTTAAAAAATAATCCTATTTACAATAACCTCAAAGAATTAAATACATGAAAGTAAATTTAACCAAGAAGGTGAAACATCTCTATACTAAAACCATAAAACATTGATTAAAGAAATAGAAGAGGACATAAATAAATGGAAAGCTATCTAGTGTTCATGGATTGGAATAATTAATATTGTTAAAATATTCATACTACATAAAGGGACCTACAAATTCAATGCAGCCCCCATCATAATTGCAATGACTCTTTTCTTACAGAAATAGCAAAACACAATCCTAAAAATTGCATGTAACCACAAAAGATTCCAAATAGCCAAAGAAATCTTGAGCAAAAAGAACAAAGCTGCAGCCATCAAACTCTCTGATTTCAAAGTGTATTGCGAGGTTATAGTAACTAAAGCAGAATGGTACTGGTGTACAACTGAACAGGCTAGAGAGCCCAGAAGTAAACCCATCTGTCTATGATCAATTGAATTTCAAAAGAGGGGCCAAGAACACATGCTGGGTGAAAAACAGTGTCCTTGACAAATAGTATTGGGAAAACTGGCTGTCCAAATACAGAATGAAATGAAGAATGAAACTGAATCCTATACATCCCTTATATAAGAATCAACTCAAAATGGATTACAGACTGAAATCTAAAACCTGAAACCATAAAATTACTAGAAGAAAACACAAGGGGAAACTTACATGACATTGGTCTGGGCAATGATTTCTTGTATATGACCCCCAAAACACAGGCAACAAAAGCAAAAATAGACAAACGGGATTGCATCAAACTAAAAGCTATTGCACAGCCAAGAAAACAGTGAAGAGTGGAGAGATAACCCACAGACTGGAGGAGAATATTTGCAAATCATACAACAGATAAGGGTTTCATATCCAAAATGTATACGTAACTCCAATTACTAAGTAACAAAAAAGAAAAAAGAAACAAATAACTCTATTTAGAAAATGGTCACAAGATCTGAATAAACATTTCTGAAAAGGAGATATGTAAAAGGCAAATTAATACATGGAAAAAATATGGTTTTAAAGCCCATCACTTCTAACATAGTATTTTAATTCACTACAATAGAGAAGGACGTTTTTTGAAGGTGTCTGCACTGAGAAATTTGTACTTGAGCAGCATTAGTATCCGGAACTCTTTCCCTAGTTTTCCAACCAATAAACAGTAGTTTTCCTAAAATGTCCTGAAATGAATACCCAAGCATACATGTGCACGAAACACATACACACACACACACACACTCTCTCTCTCTCTCTCTCTCTCTCTCACACACACACACACACACACACACACACACACACACACACACTCTTACTTCCCTGTGTATGCTGCGTTGTGTTCAAATGTTTTAAATTTAAATAATGTCTAAAGAAAAGGTTCAGTTACGTAATCATCGGTTACTTTTCCTTCAGCCTTGAAGGGAGGAGAAAAGAAAAAGCAAGAGAGAGAGGGTTTAGGCAAAGCTGATTTGAAAAAACTAAGCATTGGAGAGGGATTCCATGAGGGAAATTCCATTTTTGGCTTGAAGAGTCTACCATCAGAGTGGCTAGTAAAGTCTTGCACGCAAGTTTCTGGGGAGATGGGGCTGGCTGGAAAAGCCCTGAGGTGGCAGGACTGCATTCACTAAGTAACCACCACACTTACCTAGTACAATATGGGTCAAAAAAGCCTCCTAGCATGATGATACAACAAAGTGTTAACAGTGGATTTCTGGATTTTGTGATTTTTTGCCATTTTCTTTGTGTTGTTCTATGCTTCCTACAATGCATAAAGGATGCAAATTTTAAAAGCTTGAAAATGATTATTCAGACTTTTTTAGATAGATATTATATATCCAATTTATTTGGGTTCAAGAAAGACTTACAATTTTCCTCAAAATTGCTAGTACTCTAACAAAATATTTAAATTTGCTCTTTAGCTCATCTAAGTTCTCTAAGTTCCAGTCAAGAGGATAAGTAGGATAATCATCCACTGCCACTTGTTGGACATTTTGGATTTATTAAAACATCAACTTCATTTACTCATCAAAAAAAGAAATTCACATTTTGATTTCATATTTCTTTACTTGTGTATCTTGTCATATGACAGTGTTTCTTTAGCTTTTAATTTTTGGGGTTACCTAGTAGGTATATATACTTGTGAGCTACATCAGATACCTTGATACAGGCATGCAATGCACAATAAACACATCATGATAAATGGAGTATCCATCCCCTTGAGTACTTTTTGTGTTATGTAGAATTCAATTATACAATTTTAGTTGTTTTTAAATGTACAATTAAATTGACTATAGTCACCCTTTTGTCCTATCAAATACTAAGTCTTATTCAACCTTTCTAATTATTTTTTTTAACATTAACAATCCTTACTTTCCCCCAGCCTGCAACTATCCTTTCAAATTTCTGGTAACTATCTTTATGTCTCCATGAGTACAATTGCTTTTATTTTTTTGAGCTCCCACAAGTAAGTGAGAAAATGCAGTTTTTCTTTATGTGCCCGGCTTATTTTTTTGTGTGGGGGCGGGGAGCTTAAAACAGGAAACATTCCCTCATAGTTTTAGAGGCCAGAATTCTAAAATCAGGGTATCTGTAGATTTGGTTGGTTCTGGAGCCTCTGAAGGACAACCTGATCCATGCTTTCCTCCTAGTTTCTGGTAGTTGCAGACAATCCTTGTTGTTCCTTGGCTTGCAGCTGCAATCTCCAATCACTGCCTCTGTATTCACTGACCATTTACCCTGTGTGTCTCCTCTGTCTCTCTGCATTGACATGGTTTTCTCATCCAAATGCCCATCACTAGATTTAGGGTCTACTCTAATGTAGTATAATGTCATCCTAAGTAATTACATCTTCAAAGACCCCATTTCCAAAAAAGGTCATATTTGCAGGTATCAGAGAACAGGACTCAAATATATCTTTTTTGGGGGACATAATGCAACCCATTTTAGGAATCTTCTAGAAAGTTTTCTCATTCCTAACTAGAAAGTTCAGGGAAACAGAGTCTTTTTTCTCCTTTGGATTTTTTCATGTCTGGATATAATGTCTGAACCTGCTGTCACTGCCTTACTCTTAGTCTGGGGATAAAGACAATATGCAAAGAAAGATAATTCCAGGAAACCACATAGAATAGGAGCTAGTGCTAAAGAGCAGTGCTATATGAGATTAATTGTTTATTGTCTAAACAAGTTTTATTCAGGATTTCTAATAGTTGCAGCTAATAACATCTTAAGTGACATAATGACACTCAGATTCATTATTAATCAATCAGGCATGTGGTGGCGCTCCATGGAAATAAAGAAAAATAGCTTTTAGGAAACTATGTCACAAATATGTGTACATGTATGCGTATGTGTATGTATCAAGAAACAATGATATTTAGCTTCTGACACAGTTACTTTTTACCATACAAATATATTATCAAATGACTGTGTTTCATGGCTTATTTTAATTCGAGGGTTTCTCTGTAGGGCATCCCATCTACAGCCAACTTAAGGCTAATTTTTGGTTATGCATGATACTTAGGGAGATTGACCAACTTCGAGCTCTGCTGACAACTAAACTTTAATTGAAGAGTCTGAAGATTTTCCTGTGAGATCTGTAGTGTGATTACAGTGTATATATGAAACCATTTATTTCTCAGAACAAAAAACTGAAGAGTTTGGCAAGGAAGTTGCTGTAGGAGTCTCTGAGAGAGATGATGAGACCTTGACATTGAGCAGTGGAAGTGATATTGGAAAGGATGGATAGACCATCAAAGGAGGAATGTAAATTAAAATATTAATAGTAAATGGAAATAGATAAGGCACACAATAGAGCCAATTCTGATGCCAAGTGACTGTACCCACCCATGAGTACAGCAACGAGTTTAATGCTAAGTTCCTCAGTCTCTATGCTCTCCTTCCACCAAATGCACAGATTCTTTATCCATGGCACAGAGCTGCTGTTGGGGGATGATGGAAGGCCAGTGTTGGCAGTTCAAGACTGCCTTTTCTACCCTCTTCAGTGCATCTTTCCATGACATAAAGTTAAAACCTGGTACTGTGATTGCTCACCTGATTTTTGGTTCTTATACTGGTGCTTTTTTTGCGTAGTTTTTGAAATTTGATGATTTTGCAGTGGGGGTCAATCGGAATAGCCTTCTAATCCCTCATCTTGCTCCACCTATGATTGTATTTTTCAATGTATATCTTTCTATAGAAAGAATGTTAATCTCCTTTCACATATGGTTCAAATATTTTTATTTGCTTTTTGAATTCACTTTTGATATTTTCTTTGATATAGACTAATTTTAATATTGCTGATCATATTATTAGTGGCTTCTGGATGTGTCCTTAACAATAAATGTATTAAGGTAAAATCTGGGCCGTCATGGATCTTACAATCCATTGGGAGGAACAGAAATGGTGAATAATTATAGCACAGCATAATGAGTACAGAACAATGTGTTGTGGAATCATAAGAAAGGTATTGTTACATTCAAGGTACTACTGGGGGATTGACAGTTTCATGGAATATTCCATAGTGCTGAAAATAGGTGGGGCTGAGAGTGGGGGCAAAGGAGAAGTAACAGAAAGGTACAGCAAGAACTGAAGCTCAAGAAGTAGGAAGTCAAATTGTCAGATATCTTTTTCATCCTGAAAAGTTGGATTTTACACCACGGTTATAAAAGAAAGATCTCCCTCATGCATTCTTATCTCTTTTGTGCTATACCTCCAATTTCAACTTTGCTGTCTTTACTTGTATTGATCTACCAATGATTCCTTAATATTGCTCTCTCATTATGAATCCTGAACAAAATATCCTTGTCTATCTTCTGCACTTGAACATTGGCACACTTATGCTTCAAATGTCAGCTTGGGTATGTTAACCTCTCTGCACCTCCTCTCATATTAATAGCAGAATTAATCAAACAGAAGAAAGAATTCATGGGTTTAATTAGGCTATTTGAAAGTACACAGAGGAGATGAAAGGCAAAAGAATAAAAAAGAATGATGCACACCTGCAAGATCTAGAAAATAGTCTCAAACTGCAAATTTAAGAGCTACTGTCCTTAAAGAGAAGACAGAAAGATAGGGTTAGAAAGCTTATTGAAAAATATAATAAAAGAGCGCTTCCCCAAACTAGAGAAAGATATCAGTATCTCAGTGCAAGAAGGTTATAGAACACCAAGTAGATTTTACCCAAATAAGACTACTATAAGGCATTTAATATTTAAACTCCCAAAGGTCAAGGACAAAGAAAGGATCCTAAAATCAGCAAGATGAAGGAAACAAATAAGATACAAAGCAGATCCAATATTTCTGGCAGCTGACTTTTAAATGGAAACCTTATAGGCCACGGTAGGGTGGCATGACATATTTGAAGTGCTGAAATAAATAAACAAACAAACAAACTTGCCCTAGAATAGTATATCTGGTGAAAACATACTTCACACTTGAAGGAGAAATACTTTCCCAGAAAAACAAGAGCTGATGGATTTCTTCAATCCCGGAAATGTCCTACAAGAAATGCTAAAGACAGTTCTTCAATATCAAAGAAAAGGATGTTAAGGAACAATAAAAAATCATGTGAAGGTAAAGAACTCACTGGTAATAGTAAACACTCAGAAGAACACAGAATAGTAAAATACTGTAATTGTAGCAAGTAAAATACCCTTATTTTAGGCAGGAAGATTAAATGAACAAACCAAAAATAATAAATACAAATTTTCAAGACATAGTACGATAACACATAAAGAGAAAACGAATAGTTAAAAAGCAGTGAAATAAAGTGTAGAGTTTATATTAGTTTTCTTTTGGCTTGTTTTTTATTTATACAAACAGTGTTAAGTTGTCATTGGTTTAAAACAATAGGTTATATTTGCAAGCCCTATAGTAACCAAACCAAGAAAACATACAATGTATACAAAAAAAAAAAAAAAAAAAAAAAGAAATTAAATCATACCACTATAGAAAATTACATTCACTAAAAGAAAGACAGACGGAAGGATAGAAGAAAGAGAAAATCATAAAAGAACCAGAAAACACATAATAAAAAGGCAGGAATATGTCCTGACTTAACAGTAATAATATCAAAGGTAAACAAACTAAGATCTCCAATTGAAAGATGAAGAAACAAGACCCAGTGATCTGTTGCCTACAAAAACAAAAACAAAAACAAAAAAACAAAACAACAACAAAAAAACCCCACACTGTATCCACAAAGATACTCACAGAATAAAAGAAAAAAAGGGATGGAAAAAGATATTCCATGTAATGGCAGTAAAAAACTTGCAGGAGTAGCTATACTTACATCAGAAAAAAAAATAAAGATAAATATATATGACAATACAAAGAATGTCATTCTATAATGATAAAGGGGTCAATTCAGTAAGAAGATACAACAATTGTAAATATAGAGGCACACAACACAAGAGCATCCAGATATATAAAGCAAATATTATTAGAAATAATAATAGAGATATATCCCAATAAAATTGTAGCTGGAGACCTCAACAGTTCACTTTCAGCATTGGATATATTTGCCAGAAAGAAAATCAATTAAAAAAACGTGAAACTTAATCTGCAGTAGAAATTAAACGGACCTAATAGATATTTACCCAACATTTCATAGAAAGGCTACAAAATTCACGTTGTTCTCCTCAGCATATAAATTATTCTTAAATATAGAACATATGTTAGGTCAGAAGACAAGTCTTAAAACATTCAAAAAAGGTGACATAATATCAAGCATCTTCTCTGACCAAAATGGCATAAAACTAGAAACCAAAAACTAGAAGAATTTTCGAAACTATAAAAACACATGAAAATTAAACAATATGCTCCTGAATGACCAGTGGGTCAACAAGAAAAATTAAAAAGGAAATTGAAAAATTTATTGAAACAAATGCTAATGGAAATGCAACATACCAGAACCAACAGGGTACAGCAAAAATAGTACTAAGAGAGAAAATTATAGTTGTCAGTGCCTACATCAATAAAAAGAAAAACTTCAAATAAACAATTTGTATTAAGTCCATTCTCAAGCTGCTATGAAGAAATACCTGAAACTGGGTAATTAATAAAGAAAAGGGGCTTAATTAACTCACAGTTTCACATGGCTGGGAGACCTCAGGAAACTTACAATCATGGAGGAATATACCTCTTTACCATGCAGCAGGAGAGAGAATGAGTGCCAGCAAGGAAAATGCCAGATGCTTATACAACCATCAGATCTCATGAGAACTCACTCAATATCATGAGAACAGCATGGGGGAACTGTCCCAATGATTAAATTACCTCCCACCAAGTTTCTCCCATGACATGTAGGGATTATGGGAAGTACAATTCAAGTTGAGATTTGGGTGGGGACACAGCCAAACCATATGACAATCTAACAACGCATCTGAAATAACTAGAAAAAAAAAGGCAAATCACACACAAAATTAGAAGGAAAAAAATTATAAAGAATAGGACACAAATAAATGTAATTGAAATAAACACAATACAAAAGATCAATGAAATAATACTGTTTTTTAAAAAGATAAAGAAAATTGACAAACTTTTAGCCACACCATCTAAGAATAAAAGAGAGAAAACTCAAATAAAATAAGAGGTGAAAAACAAAATATTACAACTAATACTATAGAAATTCAACAGATCATTGGTGGTTACTGTGCGCAACTATATGCTAACTAACAGGAAAATCTAGAAAAAATGGTTAAATTCCTAGACACAAATAATATACTAAGATTTAATCACAGAGAAGTCCACAACCTGAACAGACCAATAACACATAATGAGATAGAAGCTGTAATATGAAGTCTCCAAGTAAATAAGAGCCTGGGACCTGATGGCTACACAGTTGAATTTTACCAAACATTTGAGGTTGAATACCAATCCTACTCAAACTATTTTGAAAAATAGATGAGGAAAGGCTTCCAAACTCATTCTAGGACGTCAGTATTAACCCTGATACCAAAACCAGAGAAAGACACCTCAAAAAAGAACTAGAGGCCAATATCACTGATGAATTTTGATGCAAAAATTCTCAATAATAGCAATCCAATTTTAACAATATATTAAAAACTTCATTCATCATGACCAAGTGGGATATATTCCTGGGGTACAAGAATGGTTCAACATATGAAAATCAATTAATGTGAAACATAATAACAACAGAATGAAGGACAAGAACAATATAATAATTTCAACTGATACTGAAAAAACATTTGCTAAAATTCAACATCCCTTCTTGATAAAGACTTTCAAAAAACTAAGAATAGAAGGAATGTACTTCAACACCATGAATAGCATATATGAAAGACCATAGCTAGTGTCATACTGAATGGACAACAATTCAAAGCCTTTCCTCAAAGATCTGGAACACACAAGGATGGCCACTTTCACCACTATTATATAACATAGTACTGGAAGTCCTAGCTAGAGCAATCAAACAAGAGGAATAAAAAGCATCAGAATTGGAAAGGAAGAAGTGAAATTATCTTTGTTTGCAGGTGATATAATCTTATATTTGGATAAATGTAAAAATTCCACCAAAAAGCTATTATAACTGATAAATTCAGTCAAGTTTCAGGATACAAAACTAGCATACAAATATCAGTATCATTTGTATATGACTACAGTAAACAATTGGAAAAAATAAAAAAGTAATCCCACTTACAAAAGCCAAAACTAAAATTACCTAGGAGTTAACCAAATAAGTGAAACATCTTTACAATAAAACCTATAAAACATAGATGAAAAACACTGAAGAACATGTCAAAAATGGAAATATATTCTATGCTCATGAAATGGAAGAATCAATATTGGTAAAATGTCCATACTACCCAAAGCAATCTACAGATTCAATGCAATCCCGTTGAAAACATCAATGACATTCTTCACATAAACAGAAAAAAAAAATGCTAAAATGTATACGGTGACACAATATAGCCCAAATAGTCAAAGCTATCCTAAGCACAAAGAAAAAACTGGAGGAATCACATTACCTGATTTCAAATTACACTGCAGAGCTATAATAATCAAAACACCATGGTAATGGCATAAAAACAGACGCACAGACCAATGCAACAGAATAGAGAACACAGACACAAATCTACTTATCTAAAGTAAACTCATTATTGACAAAGGTGCCAATAATGCACATTAGGGAAAAGATAGTCTCTTCAAAAAATGGTGCTGGGAATAGCAGATATCCCTATGCAGAGGAATGGAACTAGACAGTTGTCTCTTGCCATATACATAAATCAAAATGGATTTAATTATTTAATGAAATTGAAAGAATCTAATAATGTATTAATTAAATCTAAAGAATCCAAAAAATTCTTTAATTAAATTTAAGACATCAAACTGTGAAACTAATGCAAGAAAACACTGGGGAAGATCTCTAGAACATTGGTCTGGGCAAAAATGTCTTGAGTAGTATGCCACAAGCAAAGGCAACCAATGCAAAAATGGACAAGTGGGATCACATTAAATTAAAAAGCTTCTGTACAGCGAAAGAAAAAATTAACAAAGTGAAGAGACAAACCACATAACGAAAGAAAGTATTTGCAAACTACCCATCTGAGGCAAGTAACTAGTAAACAGAATGTATAAGGAGCTCAAATGACTGTCTAGGGGAAAAGTCTAACAATCTGATTAAAAATGGACAAAAGATTTCAATAGACATTTCTCGAAGGAAGATATACAGATAACAAACAGGCATATGAAAAGGTGCTCAGCATCACTGATCATCAATTGATCATCAGATAAATGCAAATTAAAAAAGTGAGACATCATCTCACCTCAGTTAAAATGGCTTTTATACAAAATATAGGCAATTATAAATGCTGAATAAGATGTAAGAAAACGGGAACCCTGGTACACTGTTAGTGGGAATATAATAAATTAGGAAAGCCACCATGGAGAACAGTTTAGAGGTTCCTCAAAAAAAAAACAAACAAACAAACAAACAAAAAACTCACCTAAAACTAGAGCTGCCACACAACCCAGCAATCCCATTACTGTGTTTAGACCCCAAAAAAGGAAATCAGAAAATCAAGTAGATATCTGCATTCCCATGCTTTTTGCAGCTCTATTCACAATAGCTAACATTTTGAGGCAACCTAAGTGCCTATCAACAGATTAATGGGTAAAGAAAATGTGGTACTCATACACAACAGAGTACTATTCAGCCATAAAAACAATAAGATCCTGTCATTTGCAACAACATGGCTGCAGCTAGAGTTCATTATGTTAAATTGAAATAAGCCAGGCACAGAAAAACAAACTTTCAAGTTCTCACTTCTTTTGTGTGTGAAAACTAAATATTAAAATAATTGAATTGAACTCATCAAGGTAGAAAGTAGAATTATGGTTACCAGAGGCAAGGTAAGGTAGTGGAGTGGTAGGGAATGTGGGGATGATTAATGGGTCCAAAAAGTACAGAAAGAATAAGACCTAGTATTTGACAGCACAACAGTGTGGCTACAGTCATTGATAATTTAATTTTTCGAGCAATTCTCCTGTCTCAGCCTCCTGAGTAGCTGGGATTACAGGCACACGCCACCACACCCAACTAATTTTTGTATTTTTAGAGACAGAGTTTTGCCATGTTAGCCAGGCTGGTCTCAAACTCCTGACCTCAGGTGATTCACCGGCCTCAGCCTCCCAAAGTGCTGGGGTTACAGGTGTGAGCCACCATGCCTGACCTGGATTATTTCTAACACAAAGGATAAATGCTTGAGGGGTTGGATACCTCAGTTATCATGATATAATTATTGTTCATTACATGTCTGTATCAACATTATCTCATGGACTCTATAAATATATATATATATATATATATATATATATATACACACACACACATATATATACATACATACGTACATACCTGTTTTGTACATATAAAAAGTAAAAAGTAAAAAATTAAAAAGTATTAATTTTATATTTTACAATAACTAGAAGATTTAGAATGATATTAACACAAATAAATGATATATATCACAATTAACCAGATTTGCTCATTAAATATTGTGTGCATATACTGAAAAAAATCATATATACTTCATAAATACGTACAAGTGTTATGTATCAATTAGACAAGAAAAAGAAATCAGGAAAGTATTCTGGAAAAGGTAAGCACAGGTAGGAAAAAGAGAAGAGACTTAGCAATGAAAAAATGAGGCAAAATATATATAGTATAGAAAATCTTCAATCCTGTATTGTTTTGTTGCAATTCATCAATTTAGGAGGAATGTAAAAGGGCTGTCCTCTCATCTGGCTCTCCTATGAAGTGCTTCTAAGGCATTACTTCTTTAGATCTTCCCACTGAAAGACTACTGGAGAGAGGCTACAGGCTGTTACCTCATGGATGTCGCAGAAATCTAGTCTAAAACTGTCTGAAGTACATGTTGTGCCTCAGCATCCCTACTCTAATGACTGAAGTCAGAGTTGTGAAGAGGGGTGAGGTTGAACAGCTATCACTGAGGAATTAGAGTTATGATTCAACAATGCTTAACTGAAGAAAGGAAAGATAGCATACAAAATAGAATACTGGAGCAGATGCCAAATCTTGTCTTTGAAATTCAAATGTAGGGAGCCTGCAGCTGGAGCACCACTGACATATCACATGCGGGGCATAGAGACGTAAGGTGTTTGCCAGATCTGGGTATGAGACTAATATATTAGCAGCTTTGTTCAACATTTAATCAAGATCAGAAGCTAGGTATGCCTAAACCTACAATTTGATCGATCTCAGTGTCTGTAGCTGAGTGAAGTTCTGATAAAATAAGGATAGACACTCACTATCAAAATAAGTAGCACACAGTGAATAAAATGATTATGGCTCAACATCAATTGGTAACCCAAATTGACCCTAGCAATTTAATCATAATGCAAACTCTATTATTTGAATGAAATAAATATAATCTTATCACAACAAAAGCCACTGGGAATTATAAGGGATGGAAGCAAGGGAGGGAGACACGGTTGAAAAACAATTGGGTACTATGCTCAGTACCTGAGTGATGGGATCAATTGCATCCCTAACCTCAGCATTACACGATATAACTATGTAACAAATTTGCACATGTAACCCTGAATCTAAAGTAAAAGTTGAAATTATTTTAAAAAGACAAGCAAAAGAAGTTAAATACTAGCATCAGGCAACTATTTTGAACATTTAAATAAAGGCATTAGAAAAATAAGACATCAGCAATTAAAGTATTTCCACTGATAAAGTATATGCGAAGAAAACTCCCCACCAAAAAAAAAAAAAAAAGAAAGAAAAAAAAAAAAGAGAAATACACTCTTAAGGGAACTTTTTTTTTTTTTCCACCACTCTTATCTCACATTTTGCCTTTTGGCATGTCAAACTTGAAGACATTCCAATTAAAAAAAATAATAATAATTTAGTGACTTTAGCCAGATAAGAAATTGAACCAGATACCATGAGAGTAACTGGCCAATTGCTCAGACAAGGCCACCAATTTTCTAGATATACTAATTTTTTTTCAAGAGTTGCTCTTCATGAAGGGAATTTATTTACAAGCAGATCACTGTTCTGATTTTCTTGGAAGAAAAAGAAAGGAATTGAAGAAATAATAAGACTAAAATTTAGTATTTGGCTAGACTTCCAACTTCTTAGAATTATTAACTTTGGCAACAGTGAGACCTCCAGAGGACCAAGCCTTCTGGAAAGATCTGAACACTGCAATCATGCATGTATATAGTATAGCATTTTCTTATTTAATATTTTTTCTAATAAAGGTAATTATTTTTGCAAGGCTATCTCAGGATTGTATCACAACAATTTCCTGTTGGATGCTGTAGTGTAGTAAGTAAAATTATAAATAGGTATATATACACTAACTCTCCTTCTGAATCCTCAAGGGGTTTAGAAGATTAACACATATACCACAACAAAAAAGAAGTCTAGTAGCTATAGTAGATATGTCCTTAAAGGAACTACTGTTGCCAAGCAACCTTTAAAATATTACTTGCACAGCAACCTACAGTCACTTTGTCTCTTGAAAGAAATCGGTCTTGTGACTTTAATTCATTGTCCAGACTGGCATTGAAGAGATACTCTAAGATGTAAGCCCAAAAAACTCACCTAAATATTGTGAATAGAGACCATAACTTTCTTTTCATTAGCTTTGCTGAATACCTAATACAGAGCTTCACACTAAGCAGTAGTTCAAATAATAAATGAGCAAAATGTTTTACCTGTTCCTACCTCACTTCTAACTTCATTTTTACATTTCTTAATTGTTTTGCCTAAAATCTCATTTTTTCCCATTTTATTATTATTCCATTTCCTTACTCTTTCTCTGGCTATACATGCTCTCAAATTTCCTGGGTGTTAGATCAACTTTTCTCCATGTTTACTTTCCTCTTACCATTTATGTTTGACACATTCATAATGCCCCTGGGTAACATCATGCTTGCCAGACCCCTTTCTGGCCATACTCCTTTCTGCATATATTCCCTAAAGGTTACTCCCCTCCAGCATTCAAAAACAATTATCTCAGAAATCACATTATGTAGATTCTTGTTTCCTAAAGAAGAATTAACTCTTTTAATTTGTGTTAGTGAAGAAGACAAATCAAGGTTTGTTTTCAGAAATATTCACTTTTTGTAATCACATAACTCCTCAATTGAAGGTAGATAAATATGATTGAGATTGATGGTGAGATCTAATACCATTTATTGAAACTGACAACTATAGAACACGAAAGGAGAAACCAGCAAGTCTTACTGGCCAACAATCTGTTAGGGTATTCTTAATAATTTATTCTCTTACTGTAGCTTAAATTCTATGGTGGAGGTATGGTTTATGTTCATAAGAGTTGTAGCAATCCCAAATCATGTAAGTTTCTTACTGTCAGTTTTCTTAAGCCCCATGGAGGTGATTCAGACACTTTTTCATAAATGGTTGTATATGACTGTGTGTTGCCAAGAAGTAATGTAAGGCAAGCATCATAGCAACAGTTATCTGATATAGAATTTGCTGTTCATTGAGTTCTTTTATAAGTGGACAATCTCAGTCAAACCTCTCTCTCCATTAAGATTGAATTACAAATTCAGTCTTTTTGTTAGTACCATGCAAATATAGATATCTTGGTATGTATGGGATTCACCTTTTCTAATTTTTTTCAGTATGAACTAACTACAAAAGTTCAGTAACATTTTTACATTTATTTATTTTTCAATACAGTGGTTTTTTGTATACATTGCACGTAATATAGTTAAGAAAACTACTATTGCTATTTTTCAAAATCAGAGTGGTTGCTCCATAAAGACTTCACTTATGGAAAGATTATTTATGTTGATGAATTTGAACTGGTTGATCTCATTACAGTGCTTTCTCCACTTTTTATCTCCTATGCACATAGAAAATTCTGAGCAATTAATTAGCAATTTAATTAAACAAAGGCAAGTCAGGAAGATCCTCAAATGTCACCATGCTCTGTGGTTGATTCCATTCATTGGATGCAGCTCTTTCAGGACAACAAACAAAACTAATGTCATAATCACTCTAGCAAATGTATTGATTTTCAGACATTTAACAAGTATTTTTTCAATACCTACTATACACAAGACTCTGTGCTAAGTGATTATACCATTATTGTATCTGTATGTCATGATAGAATTAATCAGTAGCTTTTAAATTTTATATAAACAATGCCAGAATATTTTTCACCATTGTTAGCTATCAAAATATAAGTAGTGAGATAGTTGCATAACCTACTATTCCTGTCAAAATTGCAAGATAGTTTCTGTCCTTTTGCATTTACATTTATTGTATATATAATAATTTTGAGTAATAGGCAGTTATTCTCCATCATTTTCTACCCTAATTCCACAGGTTTGAGTAAACATAAGTGGTAAGAAATAGTGGGCTCTACTAATAATGTAGTAATGATGAGCTGAACTGAATTTTCTATCTCCTCAAGACAGATTCGATTTAGCAATCAAAGTGAAGCAATCTGGGCATATGTTCTCCATTAATAGTCAAAACAGAAAAGCTTATACCATCTCCAGGGCAGAAAGAGGGGGAAATTCTCTCAATATAAGAAGAAACTATGTGGTTATAGATAAGGTCAAAGACAAGGTAGACAAGGAAAAGAAATTTATTTTGTGTCCCAGCTGAAAATATTTTGAAGAAAACTATTTCCCACAAGATGAGATATTAATAATATTAGATGCAGTTTAAGGAAAAAAGAGAATGGAAGCCTTTTACTATTCCAAACCCCATTCTTGAGAACAATGTATATACCTTGCCACTACCTCTGGACAGAATCAGCAATAACTAGGGAGATCAAAATTCATTTACTTTTGTCATAACCAGGGCAACACACTTGCAAGATTTAAGGGGCCAATTTGATTTCCTTAGGCAGAGGTGATGTCCTGGCAGATTAGGGTGAGAGCATAGAAAATCAATTTTTGAATAAGAAAAGATTGGAGAAAGGGATAGAATGAGCAAGTTAGGAGCCTCAAAAATGATCATGTATATGCTCAAAAGATCTAAGGAGTATTCCTGGGAAACTCCATCCCTCCACTCCCATCCATCACCCACAGCTTACTATGACCCAGGCAGAATGATATATCCTGTGGTCAGTACAAGGGGTACTGCAAAAATGCTATAATTTCTTCCTCACACCTACCCCACCTCAATCTATTTGGTTTTGGAACAACCATCTGATTCAGTAGTAACTATTTTATGACTTCTTTTGGGTCAGCAAGAAATCAAGAAGTTCTTAGAAACCAATGAGAACAAAGACACAATGTACCCGAATCTCTGGGACACATCTGAAGCAATATTAACCGTGAAATTTATAGCACTAAATGCCCACATCAGGGAGCTAGAAAGACATCCAATTTATACCCTTACACCATAATTAAAAGAGCTAGAGAAGCAAGAGCAAACTAACTAAAAAGCTAGAAGAAGACAAGAAATAACTAGCATGAGAGAAGAAATGAAGGTGATAGAGACACAAAAAGCCCTGCAAAAAAAAAAATCAATGAATTCAGGAAGTGTTTGTTTGTTGTTTGTTTGTTTTTGAGACAGAGTCTGGCTTTGTCACCCAGACTGGAATGTGGTCGTGTGATCGCAGCTCACTGCAACCTCTGCCTCCTAGGTTCAAGTAATTCTCCTGCCTCAGCCTGATTTTTTGAAAAAATTAACAAAATAGACTGCTAGCAACACTAATAAGAAAAAAAAAAAACGAGAATAGACACAACAAAAAATGATAAAGGAGATATCACCACTGACAACACAGAAATACAAGCTACCATTCAACAATACTATAAGCACCTCTATGCAAACAAACTAGAAAATCTCGAAGAAATGGATAAATTCCTGGACACATACACCATCCTAAGATTAAAGCAGGAAGAAGTTGAATCACTGCATAGACATTAACAAGTTCTGAAATAGAGGCAGTAATTAATAGCCTACAAACCAAAAAATACCCGGGACCAAAGAGATTCACAGCTGAATTCTACCAGAGGTACAAAGAGAAGCTGGTACTATTCCTTCTGAAATTATTCCAAACAATTGTAAAAGAGGGATTTCTCCCTAACTCATTTTATGAAGCCAGCATCATCCTGAAACTGAAACCTGGCAGACACAACAAAAAAACAAAACTTCAGGCCAATATCCCTGATGAACATTTATGTGAAAATCCTCAATAAAATACTGGCAAACTGAAAACAGCAGCACATCAACGAACTTATCCACCACAATCAAGTCGGTTTAATCTCTGTGATGCAAGGCCGGGTTCAGCATCCACAAATCAATAAACGTAATCCATCACATAAACAGAAACAAAGATTAAAACCACATGATTATCTCAGTGGATGCAGAAAAGGCCTTTGATAAAACTCAGTATCACTTCATGTTAAAAACTATCCATAAACTAGGTATTGATGAAACATATCTCAAAATAATTAGCTATTTCTAACAAACCCACAGCCAATATCATACTGAATGGGCAAAAGCTGGAAGCACTCCCTTTGAAAACTGATAAAACACAAGAATGCCCTCTCTCCCCACTCCTATTCAACATAGTATTGGAAGTTCTGGACAGGGCAATCAGGCTAGAGAAAGAAAGAAAGGATATCAAAATAGGAAGAGAGGAAGTCCAATTGTCTCTCTCTGCAGACTACACCATTGTATATTTAGAAAACAACATCATCTCAGCCCCAAAACTCCTTAAGCTGATAAACAACTTCGGCAAAATCTTAGGATACAAAATCAATGTGTACAAATCACAAACATTCCTATACACCAATAGAAAAGCAGAGTCAAATCATGAATAAACTCTCATTCACAATTGTTGTAAAGAGAGTAAGACACCTAGGAATACAGCTAACAAGGGATGTGAAGGACCTCTTCAAGGAGAACTACAAACCACTGCTCAAGGAAGAGAGGACATAAATGGAAAACGATTCCATCCTCATGAAGAGGAAGAATCAGTATCATGAACATAGCCATACTACCTAAAGTAATTTACAGATTCAATGCTATTCCCAGCAAACTGCCATTTCAATTCTTCACAGAATTAGAAAAAACAACTTTAAAAAATCAAAGAAGACCCACATTGCCAAGACAATCCTAAGCAAAAGAATAAAGCTGGAGATATTGTGGCATCTGAGTTCAAAGTATACTACAAGGCTACAATAACCAGAAAAACATGGACTGGTACCAAAACAGACATTTAGACCAATGGAACAGAACAGAGGCCTCAGAAATAATGCCACACATCTACAACCATCTGATCTTCGACAAACCTGATAAAAACAAGCAATAGGAAAAGGATTCCCTATTTGATAAATGGTACTGTGAAAATTGGCTAGCCATATGTAGAAAACTGAATCTGAACTCCTTCCTTGAACCTTATACAAAAACAAACTCAAGATGGATTAAATACTTAAATGTAAATCCCAAAACCATAAAAACCCTAGAAGAAAACCTGGGCAATACCATTCAGGACATAGGCATGTGCAAAGATTTCATGACCAAAAAAAAGCAATTGCAACAAAAGCCAAAATTGGCAAATGGGATCTAATTAAAGAGCTTCTACACAGCAGTGAACAGGCAACCTAGAGAATGGGAGAAAATTTTTGCAAGCTCCCCATCTGACAAAGGTCTAACATCCAGAATTGACAAAGAACTTAAACAAATTTACAAGAAAAACAAACAACCCCATCAAAAGGTGGGCAAGGGATATATACAGACACTTCTTTAAAAAAGACATTTACGCAGCCAACAAACATGATAAAAAGCTCAACATCACTGATCATCAGAGAAATACAAATCAAAATACAATGAGATAGCATCTCATGGCAGTAAGAATGGTGATTAAGTAAAAAGTCAAGAAACAATAGATGCTGGTGAGGCTGTAGAGAAATAGGAACACTTTTATACTGTTGGTGGGAATGTAAATTGGTTCAACCATTGTGGAAGACGGTACAGAGATTCTTCAAGGATCTAGAACCAGAAATACCATTTGACCTAGCAACCATTACCCAAAGGAATATAAATCATTTTACTCTAAAGATGCATGCACATGTATGTTTATTACAGCACTATTTACAATGTGGTACATATATACCATGGAATATTATTCAGCCATAAAAAGGAATGAGATTATGTCCTTTGCAGGAACATGGATGAAGCTGGAAGCCATCGGCAGCAGCAAACTAACACAAGAATAGAAAACCAAACACCGCATGTTTTCACTGATAAGTAGGAGTTGAACAATGAGAACACATGGACACAGGGAGGGGAACAAACAACTCACTACAGCCTGTTAAGGGATGGGGGGCATGTGGTGGGAACTTAGAGAACAGGTCATTAGGTGCAGCAAGCCACCAAGGCACGTGTATACCTCTGTATCACATCTGCATGTTCTGCACATGCAGCCCAGCACTTAAAAATAAATAAATAAGTAATAAATCCTTACGCTACAGGTCACTGCCTACACCATTAAATCACAGTGATTAATTATGGGGTTTGGTCTGCCATAGTTTTTCAAACTCTACAGGTAATCCCAATGTGCAGCCAAATTTGAGAATAAGTGTTTTACATAATAGTTTGCATCTGGGAACGCTTTATTGAGAACTATATCTTCAAAATCTTTGATGGCAGTATTTTATGTTCATATAATGGACATGGATGTGACGTTGACGGAATATGGAACATGCTGTCCCAAAATATGGCACCTTGGTGTTTAAAGAAAAACAGTACAATCTAGGAAGGTTATTTTTTTTTTTTAACCTTTTCCTGTCTTTCTCTGAAGCAAGTTTCCAGAGGTGCCCTCCCTATACCTGGAGGAAATATATAGAATTTATAAAAACCTATAGAATTTATAAAAACCGGAGATTCTTACATTGCTTAATTTTAAAGAGTACAGTTTTTAATTTAGCCCTACTTTTCATTACATGGTTCAGAGTTTAAATATACTACCATTTCAGTTTACTTTGTGGAACCATTTTTGTTGTTGTTGTTGTTGTTGTTGTTGTTATTGTTGTTGAGATGGAGTCTTGCTCTGTTTCCCAGGCTGGAATGCAGTGGCGCAATCTTGGCTCATTGCAACCTCCATCTCCTGGGTTCAAGCAGTTCTCCTGCCTCAGGCCCCCAAGTAGCTGGGATTATAGGTACCCGTCATCACACTTGGCTAATTGTTTTTTTGTATATTCAGTAGAGATGAGTTTCAACCATGTTGGCCAGGCTGGTTTTGAACTGTTGACCTCAAGTGATCCACCCACCTCGGTCTCCCAAAGTGCTGGGATTACAAGCATGAGCCACCATGCCTGGCCAGCACCATTTTTTTTTAAATACAAAAATAAGTTTGCTTTTAGAATCATTTTTTAAAAAACTGAATCTATACTTAGTGATATTGTTTGGCTCTGTGTCCTCACCAGAATCTCACCTTGAACTGTAATCATCCCCATGCATCAAGGGTGGGACCAAGTGGAGATAATTGAATCATGGGGGTGGTTTTTCTCTATGCTGTTCTCATTACAGTGAGTGAGTGCTCCTGAGATCTGATGGTTTTATAAGCATCTGGCATTTCCCCTGCTTTCACTCATTCTCTCTTCTGCCACCTTGTGAAAAGGTGCCTTCTGCCATGATTCTAAGTCTTCTGAGGCTTTCTCAGCCATGTGAAACTGAGTCAATTAAACCTCTTTCCTTTACAAATTACCCAGTGTCAGGCAGCTCTTTATGGCAGCTGAGAATGGACTAATGCACTCAACATTAAAATGACAATGATTATGAAGTTGTAAGAGTAACTTAATGTGGCAACATTTACTCTTTCAATTGTAAAATGCTTAATATGTTATAATTCAGGTATACCTCTAAAGTGTAAATAATCTTAAATCATTACAGGAGAAATTTAGAACAAATAGTGTATTTCCTAAATCCATATTCCCCTGGCCTATAGAATAAGTTCTTGAACGTTAAATAATGAAGATTGATTCAACTATTTATTCACAGTTATTCATTAAATGTCTGGTGTTTTCCATAAACTGACCTGGGCCTGAGGATGGAATATAGTACTCTCAGGACACTTCCAAATAGACAGAGAAACATTGAAATACAGTACATTCATATTCAAATATGGTAATGGCTTTGTGTATGTGAATGCTATAAGATCACAGCAAGGCCATGCAAATACTTTTCTGAGATACTAAGCTACATATTCATTGAGAATATTATATTTGAGGTGAGTTTTAAATTGGGAAGGAGTTCCCAGGAAAGAAACAAATGAAAGAAATTCCAGCCATAAAATAAAGCATTTGCAGCTACAAATAATGCAAGGAGTTTGGCAGAAACTTGGCTCTCAGAGCGAAAGTGGGGCAATGGAAGGTGAGGAGGCCCAAGGGGCATCCAGGGTCTGGGAAGTCATGCTAAGTGGTCTGAAGTTCATTCATTCGGGAAATTATTTGTGGTTAAGGCATAGTCAGTTCTTAAACTTTAAAGGGTAGATACGACATCAGTGGAGAGCTGGAGGAGGGATTGACAGTTTAGGAAATCAGCATAACAGTCCAATCAAACACCTACAACTGAAAACAAAACACATTTTAAAACTGCATGTTGATTACAAAAGCCCTGTTTTTATCTACAAATGTATGTTTCACAAACTGCAAATTAAAATGCAACCATTCTGCAGGATAGCTTCCAAACTTCTTATGAACTCAAAAACGATAGGCATTGTCAGGGAGACAATGAAGCCTAAATATAATTTCAAATATCTGAAGGCACTCAGGGCAGCTTTTAAACTGTGACCATGACTAAGTTTCTCATCCTGGTGTGTTACCAGGTGGAAAATCTGTTCTGTAAAAAAAAAAAAAAAAAAAAAAAAAAAAAATCTTACTTTTGCTGCCTTTGTGTTATACAGAATGTTTCACATTATTTGTGTCCATGCCAAAAAGTTATACCCATATGTTTTTATAATTCTTGTTCTACCAAGCAATCCCATAGTTTTTCTGTATTTGACAAATATTCACTGAAATGCATGAAAGAAATTAAATAGAAAATGTACCTGTCTTGGCACATGTTGGGGCAACTGGGAAAAATTTTCCCAGCCCCTAAGCTTTCCATGGGAATGGTCATGGCCTCCACCGAGACTGACCACTGAGACTGAAGCTTGACTTTTTCTTCTACCCAATTATTCTTTCTTTCCTTTTCCCCAGGTATTGACTCCCAGGGAACTCCTTCCTAACTATCTTGTCTGCTAAATCCCATGTCAGATGTTGCAATTTGAGAAACCAAGTGTATGAAAAATCACTGAGAGTAAATGGCAGAGCAAGAATTTTAAATTCCTATCTGTTGGCTACAATGCCCGTTTGGAAAACCTTGATACAAAACTCTTACCAATTCAAAACAGTGCATCAACCAAAATTATTTAAGCTAATTCCATGTTCTGATAACTACTCAAAAGACTTGCTCTCAAGAAACAATAAAATAAATGTCTGTAGTTGATGCCTATTGATCAGCTGTAGTGGTAAAAAGACCACCACACAATCAGTTGTGGGACTGACTAGACTTTCTCAGATCTTATATCAAGTGGTTCGAATCATTTACAGGACGGCATAACTGACAGTTCTGCAATGGGCCAACTCATCTTTTGGAACAGGCTTGCAGGCCTCCTTATCCTTCAATGGCAGCTCTGTTAAAACTTACCCTTTCTCCCTCTGCTCTACCCTTTTGGCACTCCCTAACTTTAAAAGATGCTTTGTTTTTAATTTTCAGTTACTATGGGTACATAATAGGTATATATATATATTCGTGAGGTATATGTTATGCTCTGATAAAAAAGCATACAATGTACAATAATCACATCAGGGTAATTGGAGGATCTATCGCCTCAAGTATTTATCATTTTTTTGTATTAAGAACATTCCAATTTCATCCTTTCAGTCATTTTAATATATAGAATATACTATTATTTACTATAGTCATTTTGCTCTACTGTCAAATACTAGATCTTATTCATTCCATGTAACTCCATTTTTGCACTCATTAGCCATCCCCATTTTTACCTTTATTTTTATTGTTAGCATTTGATACCATCTTTTGTGACTTTGACAATTCATTTTGTTAATTTTCTCTCTTCTTCCCCACTAGACTGCCAGCTCCGTAAGGACATGGATTTTTGTCTGTTTTGTTCTCTCCTATATCCCCAGCACCGAAATGAATGCCTGACACATAGTAGGCTATCACTAGCATTTGTTGAATAAGTGAATAACTAAATGGTTATTTCTTCTTTGCAAAGGGTTTCCAGGGAAGAGTTGTTTCTATATACATCCCCCAAAATTTAGTGTAGACTTGAATTATATGATCTGCCTCATTATAATATAGTCACATGTTTACTTAAATACCTTCACATTAACTCATCGTCAGTCTTTTTAAATAGAACTCAAAAACCGGTAATCAAGTATTCAAATATATCAGCTATCTATACATTTCACTTTTCTTGGATTTGTCTCCATGACCTTCTCCTTCAGCATCTGCCTGAAAATTTTACTAACCACTCGTCTGTGTTGTATTTCTATTTTCTGCATTCCATGTTTTCCCCTCTCATCATTTACTTCCTAACATTCGGTGGAGCACTTCCTCCAATAACTTTCCTTACCCATTATAGAGTGCCCATTCACACTCTAAAACGCCTTTATTATATTCTCATATTTGGTAGCTCAGTTGTGTACAATATTTTAGTTTAGAAATAATTTGTGCTTTAAAATGTGCAAATACTTCATTATCTTGTCGCTTCCCATTTTGTCAGTGAGGCATCCAATGCCATTCTGATCATTGATCCTTGGAATATATTAAGATTTTCTCTTTATCATTGGTGTAGGTTTCTATGATTGTGTATTTTTATTATTATTTTGCTCTTATTAAGCTGGCACTTTCAATCTGAGGAATTCATATTCTTTACTTCTGGAAAGTTTACATAGAATATTTCAAGAATAATTTTCTGCCGTTTTTTTTCTGTTTCTCTCTGAATCTCGTTATTTAGATTTTACTCATCTCTTTCATATTCTCTAATTTTCTAAAGTTATTTTATCATATTTCTCATTTTTTTCTGCTTTGAGATATTGTCTTAAAATTACCCTCTAACCTTTTATTAGCATTTTGATTTAATTTCCAAGATATTGTTCTATCCTCTACAGTTGGTTTTTAAAATTTTAATACTATCTACTGCTTATTCAATGAATGTAGTTTTTCCTAAAAATATTTTTGTATTATCATTATTTTAGTTTACTTCTCCCTGCCTATAAACATGTTGCTCTCCCCCTTCCTCTATTCCTCTATTCCTTTTTCCATTTCTTTTTCTCTCTTCTCTCTTTTTTATGTTACAGTTTCCCAAGTGCCAGAATTTTTGGCTGCCCACATATATTTACAAGTGAGATAACAGTAAAACGATTACATATACTTTGTGCATTAATGAGGCTTATAAAAATATTGGCCTTTGCAAATAGATAGGTAAGAAGTCCAGCCATTTAATCAGGAGTTCCACAAGTGGCAGTATTTTTAGGCCTTTGCTCCTAAGCCAATCAGAAACTTTTTAATGGTTTCTCAAACTATATCAAGAATGGAGCAAGTGTTGGGATATTCTCACAGTTCTATTAAGAGATCACACTGAATTCTCCTGTTTTAACTATGGCATCCCACCCTGTCTTCAGTGGTACCTAGTGCCCTCTTGTCTGTAGCTTCTCTGGCTTAACCTCTTTAGAACATAAATTACAAGACCTGGAGGGAAGGGGTCGAGAGATATGCAGATACTGTTGGTTGGGTCAAGAGATTTAAGGTCACACTGGTCCTTTTAAAAATTACATGTCACGTGGCAAAAGCAGGGGAAAGAGATAGTACAACAATTATGAACCTGGAAAAATTACACTGAGTGAAAATAAAAGTCAAAGAAACACCAACTATTGTATGGCTATATTTATATTAAATGTCCAACAAAGGAAAATAAACAGAAGGAGAATGTAGATTAGTGTTTGTCAGGCTCCGGAGGGAGGGGAGAAGGGGTATAGTACTTCTTTTGGGGATGACAAAATGTTCTAAAATTAGTGATGACAGATGCATAATTCTGTGAATATACTAAAAGACACTAAATTATATAGTTGCAAAGCATGAATTTTATGACATGTACACTATATTTCAGTAAGGGTATTATTAAACCAGAGAGAAGGAATAAACAGAACAAAAATTTATTTCTCCATTTTTCATCCTCCTAGGCTCTACGTTGGTATTGGCTGTGTTTTCTTTCTAAAGCCAAAATTCATAATAGAGGAATCCTGGTCTTTAGCTACAGGGCCGTTCATGTTCTGACAACCACTCAACCCCTTGTCTTTTAAGGTCTACCAGTAATAGTGGTTTTCAGTTGTAATTATCCAAGGGATTCTCTATCATCTCTTGCTGCATTCTTTTAAATCAGCTTACACATTTATAAATTGTTCCTTCATAAAATTATTTTTAGTCACCTCATTTGAAGGTGGCACCTGTTTTCTGCTGGGCCCCAGATCAATACACCTGGTTAATATGAGCTGACTCCTAACTGGTGGATACACACTCAGTTTGCTGATGTAATCACATTTGTACTTACAGTACTAATAACAGATTCTGGACAACAACAAGGCTCTCAACATTTTAAATGGGCTGATATCTGCCCTAAATTTGCTGTGTGATATTCTATATACTCCATAGGCCATAACTGTCCACTTACTTACCAATTCACCATTAGAATTAAGCTTCAGAATATGAGGAGACATCTAGTGGATCATCTTGGAACCAAATGTATTCTTTTTTCCTTTGTACAACCTTAACCTTACTTGCTCATTATGATCAGATCCATTTCCCATGCCAGGATAGTGCCAGCTCCTTGCCTGCTCCTTTCTTGGTACAAAAGGCCTGAAACATCTGGGAAGTAGCCACAGCTCTGAAGTTTAATGGGACTCTTTTGCTGTTTTTCCTGATAGAAAAATTCTCCGAGATCTAGAATAGCCAGTCCTGAAGAACTTAAAATTACTGGAACAGGAAGTACAGATATTTCCAATGGGTCCTTAGAAATGATGGTAAAACATTATTTTTACTCCCCCCACCTTGGTTTTTATACCCATGCATTCTACGTATTGCCACACAGTACCATACAATGCTAATTAATTTGGGTTGTATACACTGTCACAGGCTATCATATTCAAATTAGTACTTGAGCTGCACCTTTAAAATCTTGTTCTATTTCAGCCAGGTGTGGTGGTTCACACCTGTAATCCCAGCTCTTTGAGAGGCCAAGGCAGGTCAATCATGCAGTCAAGAGATCAAGACCAGCCTGGTCAACATGGGAAAACCGTCTTTACTAAAAATATAAAAATTAGCTGGGCGTGGTGGTGCACACCTGCAGTCCCAGCTACTTTGGAGGCTGAGGCAGGAGAATCACTTGAACGCAGGAGGCAGAGGTTACAGTGAGCCAAGATCATGCCATTGCACCCCAGCCTGGCGACAGGGTGAGACTCTGTCTCAAAAAAAAAAAAATGATCTATTTATATGTCAAATCAACAACTTTTTTGATGATGCGTTATAAGGTAGTATTTGGGACAAATCATGGCCATTTGCTGACTGCTTCATCTCCTTTAATATAAGGTTGATCTCTTGGTACAATGTGAGGCTTTGTAGGATTCTGTATCTGTGTGTATTCCCTTGAATAGTGGTCCTGGCTGGTGCCATTTAGGTAGAAATAAAAAGCCCATACCTGGAATATATGTTGAATCTAGTCACAATGAATTATCACCCTTTCCAAGCTGGATAGGGGTCTAATGGAGTAACTTTGCCACCATGCAGTTGGTTGGTTTTCTTAAAGTATGATGATGTGGCTGGGCGTGGTGGCTCAGGTCTGTACTCCCAGCACTTTGGGAGGCCAAGTTGGGCAGATCATGAGGTCAGGAGTTCAAGACTAGCCTGACCAACATGATAAAACCCCATCTCTACTAAAAACACAAAAATTAGCTGGGCGTGGTGGCTTGTGCCTGTAATCCCAGCTACTCAGAAAGCTGAGGCAGGAGAATTGCTTCAACCTGGGAGGCAGAGGTTGCAGTGAGCCGAGATTGTGCCACTGTACTCGCAGTCCAGCCTGGGTGACAGAGTGAGACTCCATATAAAAAAAAAAAATGATGATGTACTGGGACTCAGTGTTAGTCTTTGTTACTGGCAGGGAGGACGTTTGGCAGAAGCGGTGGCAAGGCCAGCCTGACATGTTGGATTGCATGCTGTTGGTTCTAGGCATATTCCCTATTCTTCTACTCTTGCTACTCTGTGTCTTCACTTTGCCAGCTATAGACACTGGATGTTAGAGAATGGCAGTTGCTTACTAGCAAAATCATTTAGAATAACTGGTTGTTAAGTGCATCTAACATTGTGTGTAGTCTCAAGTAAGCATTAATTTATGATACTAAAACCTTTACTTTTTATGCCCACTTACACAGCTCCATTCACATGCCTCTTCCCCAGTCTTCTTTGCCACTAATCAGCCAATTAGTGATTGGATAGGACACTGTTCAACCTGTCAAGCCATCTGCCACTGCTTATGAGATGCTATATTCTTATCTCAAGCTGAGTCTTTCCCAAAAATAAAGGAAGACCAGTTTCATCTTTTGAAGGACTGCCCATTTGGAGGATTTCTCATAATCAATGATATTCAAGACCACCATGAGGCAGGACTGCTAGCTGCAGTACTTTACTGTTGGTGAAGTAGTTTTTTGTTGTAATTTATAATAAGAAATATATAGTTCATTTTTGTCCAGTTTCCTGGCACAGAAGCTTCTAAACCCTTTGGAATCTCTAAAGTGTAAGTGTCTTTTTGTATGCCGATGAGATGTCTGATGGCTGGGCTCCTGGATAACCTCGATATAGGAGTTGGTTGCCAGGGGAATCAACCATGTTATAAAAGGGCTGTAATTTTCAGCCCCACCACCTATCCTTAAGGCAAGATAGAGGGCCCGGAGGTTGAGCTGATCATCAATGGCCAATGATTTTATTAGTCATGCCTAAATAATTAAGCCTCCATAAAACCCTCAAGGAGGAGGTTTAGAGAGCTTTTGATTGCTGAACACATAGAAATGCTGGGAGGGTAGGGTATCTACCTTTCCGACATGGAAAGGTCACGGAAGCTCCATGTCCCTTCTCACATAAACTGCTCTATGCATCTCTTCCAGCTGGCTGTTCCTGAGTTGTATCCTTTTATAATAGGCCTGTAATCTGGGAAGTAAACTTTTTCTGAGTTAGTTATGCTATTTCAGCAAATGATTGAACCCAAGGAGTAAGTCATGGGAACCTTTGATTAACAGCTGGTCAGTCAGAAGCACAAGTAACAACCTGAACTTGTGGTTGGCACTTGAATTGGAGGCATTCTTGTGGGAGTAAGCCCTTAACCTCTGAGATTTGACGCTATCTTCACATAGATAGTGTCAGAACTAAATTAAACTATAGGATTCCAGTTAGTGTCTGGAGACTTAGTGAATCACTTTATGTGAGAAAAAGCCCCACACATTTGGTCACAACTATTTTCTTTGTTGAATACAGAAAATAAGTTCCCCTATACACTCATCTATAAACTTTGCTCTTCCTGACTCTTCTTCTGATATCTAGTCATAAGGGGCCTCTTGTATGCTGCCATCAGTATGAAAGGAGGAAGAGATGCTCTTAAAACAGTGGAGGATAGGCCACCTTGCTGGGACGTTTACTTGTACATTCATCTCTGCTCATGCTCACTCCTGCATACACCACTTCCATTTATTGTAGAATACTGCTAGACGTGCTTAGTCTTATGACTTGGTGGGTCTGACTGAAGCATTATAATTTAACCAATTATGGATACATGGTCACTTGATACTCCTTTGCACGAACATATATCTCAGCACTTGGCAAATGGAGTATCCACTGGATTTTCTAATGAAATATAGCCTGCTGGTGGATCTCCCAGCCTTATGTACTGTATCACTCTACGGTCATGGGTATTCTTCCAGTTTCTTCAGGAAAATGTTTTATAGGTCCTGAGACATTTTTATACTATAGTCTCATTCCTCTATGGGAACATCCAGCACTCTCTCTGCTATATTATGTTGTGACTGAAACTTAGTTGTTTGCTGGAGATTAAAAAGGAGTTGGAATATATCCTGAAGAAGGTTTATGTTGAAAGCAAGGCAGAAAGTTGGGGCACAAGCTGGCAATGGGAATTTGCTGAGAGAATTTAATTCTGCAAGCCCGAAATGTTTAGGGAAATCGGAGGACTCAAGAATGTCAAGTAATTTAACCTAGATTGTTCCCATCTCAAATCTTAGGCTCTTATTCCTTCCCAACCTGGATACTAGTACAGCAGATGTGCTGGTTGAGAATTCAGCCTTTTCTTGCATTCTGCTATTCTTAATATATGTTCTTATCTTATTCTCAGGGTTTTCTTAAGAATGAAAGTATATTCATACATTGGTAAAGAAATACTCACTTGCTACCTTAAATTAGTGATCCTTATTTGGCTTTTATTTGGTTTTCACTAATGCACTGATTAACAACCATCTAGCTTCATAGTGCTAATATAATTATTACCTCTTCAGAACTTCTCAAAATCTGATATCTTTCTGCATTATCAGTAGTAATACTGTTGCTTTTATTACTTTCTCCATTTTATTCCTTTATCACTAAACTACTTTATATCTTGTGTTCAGGGAATACCAATTCATTGGTAACATGACATCCCCAAATCTTGGGTTACAGGTTGGAAACCTTAAGCTGATAGTGAGAAATAAAAGATTTATGTTTCTGGCACAGCCTAGGAAGATAGGTTTCAATGACTTTATAGGTCATGTGGGGTTTTTACCTCGGCTCATTGCAGAAGCTTATATTAGTGTGGGTTTTTAACTGGCTCAGGCAGGATAGACCTCACTAAGCAAGACTAACAGGAGCTTCAAGTTGACCTTGCCTTGACTCACATCAGCTTAGCTTTTAATCAAGCAAGCTATGCTGACACAAGGAGTAAATGATCTAATAAGAAAACTCTTTAGACCTAACTAAGGCCTATACCAAAACAAGTTGAGCTTTCCAAATGTTTGAGCTTTCTACATATTTGTGTGTAGTGGAAAAGAGGGAGAGAAGAAGAGAAAGAGAGAGATATTTTCTCAATCAGATGTACATACTGAAATTTTTAGACTTCCAATAGCAGAAAACATCATGAGAGATAGAGGTGAACAATATGTGTGCTTTGTTACAGATATAAGAAGGTAAAGCTGTCTGAGTCACAGTGAACAAATATAAGTTAAAAAGGGAAATGCATCAATTTCCAACTGGCTTTTAAAGCAGAAGCCCAGACACTAACCCTTACTGATAAATAGAGATAAAGTAAATATACATTTTAACTAAACAGGAAAAAAGTGCCAGAATAAATATTTGGCCAAAATCAAATAACTGTAATAAGTTGCTAGAATATAAAAATAAATTTAAAATTTTATTTTAAAATTAGCATTATACTTTAATGCTCATAGTTCAACCAAGAAAAGAAGATAGAAAAAACAAATAAAATCAAAAATGAAAACAGAGACACAACTGATACCACAGAAATACAAAATATCATTGGAGATTATTATGAACAACCACATGCTGAAAAACTGGAAAACACAGAGGAAATGGATAAATTCCTGGAAACATACAATGTAATAAAACTTAGGAGGAAACAGAAAACCTGAACAGATGAATAATGATTAGTTAGATTAAATAAGTAATAAAAAGTCTAACAAAGAAAAGCCCAGGATGAGATGGATTCAGAGCTGAAATCTACCATACATACACAGAAGAATCATACTGAAACTCTTCCAAAATATTGGAATGCTCCCTAGCTCATTCTATATGGCCAGAGTTACCCTGATACCAAAACAAGACAAAGATCCAATAAAAATAGAAAATTACACATCAATATCCCTGGTTAACATATGTGCAAAAATGTTCAATCAAATACTATAAAACTGAATCCAGCAGTACTTCAAAAAGAAAATTCATCATGATCAAGTGAGTTTTATAGCAAGGATACAAGTATGGTTTAAATATATGCAAGTTAATAAATGTAACACATTACATCAACAGAAAGAAGAACAAAAATCACATGATTATCTTAGTAGATGCAGAGAAACATTTGACAAAACTCAAAATCATTTCATGACAAAAACTCTCAACAAAGTAGGCAAAGAAGAAATATATACCAAAATAATAAAGACCATATATGGCACACACACAAATAACATCATATTGAAGGGGGAAAAGTTGAAAAAGCCTTTCTTCTGGAACAAGACAAAGATGCCCACTTTCACTGATCCTATTGAACATACTACTGGAAGTTCTAGACAGAGCAATCAGGTAATGGAAAGAAATAGGAAACCTCTAAATTGTAAAAGTAAAATTGTTTCTCTTTGCTAATATGCTCTTATATCCAGAAAAACTTAAAGACTCTACCAAAAAACTATTGATTTTTTATAAATGAATTCAGTAAAGTTTCTGGATAAAAAACTCAATAAAGAGAAATTAGTAACATTTCATACATCAATAATCATCCAGCCAAGAAAGAAATCAACAAGGAATTTGCATTTACAATAACTGCAAAAAATATAAAATGCCTAGGAATTATATTTCAACAAGGAGGTAAAAGATCTCTACAAGAGGAACCAAAAAATACTGATTATAGAAATTGAGGATGGCACAAATGGAAAAACATCACATACTCATGGATCAGAATAATATTAAAATCGTAATATTTCCCTAAGCAATCTACACATTCAATGCAATACCATCAAAATACCACATTTTTATAGAATTATAAAAAGCAATTCTAAAATTTATACAGAGCCAAAAAAAAAAAAAGAAAAAAAAAAGAGCCAATAATTAAAAGCAATCCCAAGCAAAAAGAATAAATCTGGAGGCATCATGTTACCCGATTTCAAAATGTATTACATGGCTGTAGTAACCAAAAGAACACGGCAGTGGTATAAAAATAGACATAGAGACCAACGGACCAAACTAATGGAACAGAATAGAGAATCCAGACATAAAGCACATATTTTTTATAGCCAATTGATCTTTCACAAAGCTGATAAGAACTTACATTTGGAAAAGCGCATTCTATTTAAGAGATGGCACTTGTAAAATTGGATCACCACATGCAGAATAAAACATGACCCTTATTTCATATCATATATAAAAATCAAGTAAAAATAGATCAAAGATGTAAAGGTAAGCCCCAGAACTTTTAAAATACTGGAAAAAAACCTAGAGAAAACTCTCCTGGATGTTGCCAAGGCAAATAATGTATGACAAGATCTCAAAAGCACATGTAATGAAAACCAAAATCGTTTAATTAAACATTAAACTAAAAAGCTTCTGAATGCTAAAAGAAATAAGCAGATTAGAGACAACCTGTTAAATTGGAGAAAATAATTGCAAATGATTCATCACAGATGGGATTATTTTCCAGAATATACAAAGAACTCAAACAACTCAATAAGAAATATCAAAGAATTCAATTAAAATGTGGTCAAAGGACATGAATAGATATTTCTCAAAAGAAGATATACAAATGGTAAACAGATATATTAAAAAATTCTCAAAAATCAGTAATCATCAGAGAAATGCAAATCAAAACCACAATGAGATATCTTACCCCAGTCAGAATGGCTATTACTAAAAAGAAAAAAAAAATAGATGTTGGTGAAGATACAGAGAAAAGGGAACTCTTATACATTGTTGGTGGGAATGTAAACTAGTACAGCCACTATGAAAAACAGCTGTAGATTTCTCCAAAAACTAAAAACAGAATTATCATTTGGTCCAGCAATTTCACTACTGGGTAACTAACCAAAGGGAAAGAAATCAACATATGAAAGGGAAACCTGAACTCATATGTTTGTTGAAGCACTATTTACAGTAGCAAAAGTATGAAATCAACCTAAGTGTCCAGCAACTGATGAATGGATAAAGGAAATGTGCTACATATACGCACATGGAATACAATTCAGCCATAAAATAGAATAAAATTGGAGGGGGCAGGAGTAGAATAATTAAATACAAGTCTCCACCAATTATTCTACCAGCAGGACAACCAAATTTGACAACTATCTATACAAAAAACACCTTCATAAATCTGGTGCACAATCATAGTACCAGGTTTTAACAACTTCATCTCACTAAAAGAGACACTGAAGTGGACAGAAGAGACAGTTTGAATTCCCCAATCCTCTGGTAGTGGCCATGAGGCACAGAGAGAATCTGTGAGTTTGGGGAGGGAGAGCACAGTGATTTTGGGGACAAGTGCTGTCAACCCTGAGCAGAACTCAGCAGCACCCATGGAGGGAGTATATAGACTAGCCCTAGCCAGAGGAGAGTTACCTATCCCAACAGTTGGAACTTAAGTTTCAGCGGCCTCGTCATTGCAGGCTAAAGTATTGTAGGGGTCTAAATAAACTAGAAAGGCTGTCTAGGCAACAAGTTCTGCAACTTCTAGGCGAGTTCTAATACTGTACTGGGCTAAGAGCCAGTGGATTTAGAGGGCACATAAACCAGTGAGATATTAGCCTGGGCAGATAAGCGAGTCCTTGCTCCACCCCTCTCACAACCGCAGGCAACAGAGCTAACAGTAACAGAAGAAATCCCAGCTTTACACTTGAGGAGAGGAAAGAGTAAAGACTACTTTGTTTTGCAGCTTAAATACCAGTTCAGCCCAAGTAGGATAGGTCTCATCCCCAGCCTTAGCTCCCAGATAACTTTTTTTTTTAAATAGCAACTCAGCCACAGTAGGATGAGGGCTCGTTCCAAGCCCTAGCTCCCAGAAACCTTTTTTTTTTTTTTTTTTTTTTTTTTTGAGATGGATTCTCACTCTGTTGACGAGGCTAGAGTGCAATGGCATGGTCTTGGCTCACTGCAACCTCTGCCTTCCAGGTTCAAGCGATTATCCTGCCTCAGCCTCCAGAGTAGCTGGGATTACAGGAACCTGCCACCACATCTGGCTGATTTTTGTATTTCAGTAGAGATGGGGTTTCACCATGTTGGCCAGGCTGGTCTTGAACTCCTGATCTCAGGTGATCCGCCTACCTGGGCCTTCGAAAGTGCTGGGATTACAGGCGTGAGACACATATTCTAGAATGGAATGCACTGTCTTAAAGGGAAGGACCCAGTCTTGACAGGGTTCATCACCTGCTGACTCTTTTTTTATGGTTATTCTTTTTTTTTAATTGAATTTTAGGTTTTGGGGTACATGAGAAGAACATGCAAGATTGTTGCATAGGTACACACATAGTAGTGTGATTTGCTGCCTTCCTCCCCATCACCTATATCTGGCATTTCTCCCCATGCTATCTCTCCCCAACTCCCCAACCCCCACTGTCCCTCCCCATTTCCCCCTGACAGACCCTAGTGTGTGATGCTCCCCTCCCTGTGTCCATGTGTTCTCATTGTTCAACACCCACCTGTGAGTGAGAACATGTGGTGTTTGATTTTCTGTTCTTGTGTCAGTTTGCTGAGAATGATGGTTTCCAGGTTCATCCATGTCCCTACAAAGGACACAAACTCATCATTTTTTATGGCTGCATAGTATTCCATGGTGTATATGTACCACATTTTCACTGTCAGGTCTATTACCGATGGGCATTTGGGTTGGTTCCAGGTCTTTGCTATTGTAAACAATGCTGCAATGAACATTCGTGTGCACGTGTCCTTATAGTAGAATGATTTAAAAACCTTTGGCTATATACCCAGTAATGGGATTGCTGGGTCAAATGGGATTTCTATTTCTAGGTCCTTGCTTAAGAGAACTTGAGCCCTGAATAACCATCAGCTATAAAGAGGTAGTCTATGCCTTGGTCCTTGAGTGAGACTCTGAGTCATATTGCACTTAGGTGTGACTGAGCATATTCACAGCTGTGGTGGCCACAAGCAAAGGCCCTTTCTGCTTGAGAAAAGAAGAGGGAAGAACAAAGGGGACTTTGTCTTGCAACTTAGGTACCAGCTTGGACAAAGTGGGGAAGACCACCAAGTGGTCTCTAGGAGTCCCCAGTTCCAAGCTTTGGATCTTGGATGGATTTCTGGACATACCTTGGGAAAGAGGGGAGCCGACTGTCCTGAAAGGAGAGTCCCAGGCCTGGCAGAATTCACCACTAGCTCATTGGAAGGCATTTGACCTTAAATGAACATCAGGAGTATGCTGTCAGTATTCCCCATAGGCCTGTGGTGATGGCTGACACAAGGAGAGACTGCTTTCCTAAGGAAAGGAGAGGGAAGAATGGGAAGAACCTCGTCTTCTGGTGTCAGTTTCAGATTAGCCACTGTAGAAAAGTACACCAGACAGATTCTGGGATTTTCTACTCTGATCTCTGGCTCCAAAATGGCATCTCTGTACTCACCGAGGGCCCCAGGAAGCTTTCCATCCTGAAGGGAAGGACTCAAGACTGTCTGACTTCATGACCTGCTGATTGTAGAATGCTACAGCCTTGAGTGAACATAGGTAGTAACCAGGTAATGGTTATAGCAATCTTTGACAAGACCCAATGCTCTGCTGGCTTCAGATCACACCCAGACAATCACAGTAGTGATAGACACAGCTGTACTGTGTCATTTCTTTGCCAGCACTAAGTAGCTCAGCACAAAGAAAGACTTTATTGTTCGGAATAAATTAAGGGAACAGAACAGAGAATTGTTCAAAATTTTATCTAAGACACCAAGGTGATACAACTACAGGCCTGCAAGGATTACAGTATTATTGGTCTTGGGTTAATGCAGATAAGACTACAATGAACAAATTGGATTATAACACCAAAGTCCCACTGAATACCTGGAAAACCTTTCCAGTAAGGATGCACACAAACAAGCTCAGACTGAGAAGACTACAATAAACACCTAACACTTCAATGCCTGGAAACTGATGAACATCCACAAATATCAAGATCATCTAAGAAAAGATGAAACCACCAAATGAACTAAATAAAACACCAGGATCCAATCCTAGAGAAACAGAGCTATGTGATCTTTCCGACAGAGAATTCAATATATCAGTGTTAAGAAACTCAAAGAAATTCAAAATAACACAGAGAAGAAATTTAGAATTCTATCAGATAAATTTAACAAAGAAATTAAAATAACTAAATATAGTCAAGCAGAAATTCTGGAGCTGAAAAATGCAACTGATATACTGAAAAATCCATCAGTCTTTAATTACAGTATTGATCATGCAGAAGAAATAATTAGTGAGCTTAAAGACAGGCTATTTAAAAATACAGTCAGAGGAGACAAAAGAAAAAAGAATAGAAAACAAAGAAATATGTCTACAAGATCTAGAAAATAGCTTCATAGGGGCAAATCTAAGAGTTATTGGCCTTAAAAAGGAGGTAGAAAGAGATAGGAATAGAAAATTTATTCATTGGGATAATAACCCAGAACATCCCAAATCTAGAGAAAGATGTCAATATCCAAGTAAACAAAGGTATATAACACCAAGGGCCAGATGTGGTGGCTCATGCCTGTAATCCCTGCATTTTCAGAAGCTGAGGTGGCTCATGCCTGTAATCCCTGCATTTTCAGACTCCTGAAGTCAAGAGTTTGAGACCAGCCTGGCCAACATGGTGAAACCCAGTCTTTACTAAAAATACAAAAATTAGACAGGTGTGGTGGCACATGCCTGTAATCCCAGGTACTTGGGAGGCTGAAGCAGGAGAATTGCTTGAACCCGGGAGACAGAGGTTGCAGTGAGCTGAGATTGTGCCAGTGCACTCCAACCTGGGCAACAAGAGCAAAACTCCGTCTCAAAAAAAAATTAATTAATAATAATAATAAACCACCAAGAAGATATAAGCAAAAGAAGACTATCCCAAGGTATTTAATGATCAAACTCCCAAAAGTTAACGATAAGGAAGGATCCTAAAAGCAGCAATAGAAATGAAACAAGTAATATACAATGAGGCTCCAATATTTCTGCAAGAAAACTATTCAGTAGAAGCTATACAGTCCAAGAGAGAGTAGTATATCGTATTTAAAGTGCTGAAGCAAAACAACTTTTACCCTAGAAAAGTATATCTGGTAAAAATATTCTTCAAATATAAAAGAAATAAATACTTCCCAAACAAAAGCGGAGAGATTTTATCAACATTGGATCTGTCCTAAAAGAAATGCTAAAAGGAGTTTTTCAATTTAAATGAAAAACTACTAATAAGCTATAAGAAATCATCTGAAGGTCAATAACTCACTGTTAATAGTACACATGTTGAAAAAATACAGAATATTATCGTACCAAATTGTGATGTGTAAATGGCTCATATCTTAAGAAGTCAAAAAAAATGAAATGATAAAAAATAACAGTCATGACAGAGACAGTATAATAAGATACAAATAGAAAAAAAAAAACCTTAATAAACAGGAAGACAAAGTTATAGAGTTTTTATTAGTTTTCTTTTTGCTTGTTTGTTTGTATATGCAATCAGTGTTAAGTTGTCATCAGTTTTAAATAATAGGTTATATCAGGCGTCCCCAAACTACTGTCCGCGGGCCGCATGTGGCCCCCCGAGGCCATTTATCCAGCCCCCTGCCGCACTTCAGGAAGGGGCACCTCTTTCATTGGTGGTCAGTGAGAGGAGCACAGTATGTGGCGGCCCTCCAAAGGTCTGAGGGACAGTGAACTGGCCCCTGTGTAAAAAGTTTGGGGACGCCTGGGTTACATTATTTGCAGGCCTTATGGCAGCCTCAAACTAATAAACATACAATGGATACACAAAAAACTAAAGGATGCTAAACCATATCATCAGAGAAAATCATCTTTACTAAAAGGAAGACAGAAAGGAAAGAAAGAAGAGAAGACCAGAAAACATCCATAAAACAAATAACAGAATGGTAGGAGTAAGTAAGAGATAGATCCCAATACAATAATAGCCAGAGACTTCAACATTCAACTTTCAGCATTGGGCATATCATCTAGACAGAAAATCAACAAAGAAACATTAGGCTTAATGTGTACCATAGACAATATGGACATAATTGATATTTATGGAATGTTTCTTTGACTGGCTGCAGAATACAAATTCTTATCTTCAGCACATGGATCATGCTAAAGGATAGACTATATTTAATGCCAGAAAACCAATTTTAAAACATTAAAAAAATTAAAAACATCAAGTATCTTTTTTTGACCACAGTAGAATGAAGCTAGAAATCAAAAACGAGGAATTTTGGAAACTGTATAAACACGTGGAAATTAAACAATATGTTCCTGAATGACCAGGTAGTCAGTGAAAAATTTATGAAGAAAATTGAACAATTTTTTAAACAAATGATAATGGAACAAAAAATATTAAAACCTATGGGATACAGCAAAAGCAGCACTGAGAAGGAAGTTAATAGCTATAGATGCCTACAACAGAAAAGAGGAAGAACGTCGTGAGCAACCTAACAATGTATCCTAAAGAAATAGAAAAGCAAAAGCAAACCAAATCCAAAATTAGTAGTAGAAAAGAAAAAATAAATATGAGAGCAGAAATAAATGAAATTGAAGAAAAAAATAAAAAAAATTAATGAAGCCAAAACTGGAATGTTGAAAAAAATTAACCAAAATTAATAAACCTTTAGCCAGACTAAGTAAGAGAGAGGGAAGACCCAAATATACAAAATCAGAGATGAATAAAGAGACATTACAACCAATAACACAGAAATTCAAAGGCTCATTAGAGGCTCCTAGGAGTAACTCTATGTCAACAAATTGGAAAACCTCAAAAAATGAATACATTCTTAGACATATACAATCTAGTAAGACTGAACTATGAAGAAATCCAAAACCTGAACACACCAATAAAAAATAATGAGATCAAAGCCATAAAGACAGTCTCCCAGCAAAGAAACTCTCAGGATATTATGGCTTCACTGATAAATTTTATTAAACTTTTAAGAACTAAGGGGAGGGGTAGCATTAGAAGAAATACCTAATGTAGATGAAAGATTGATGGGTGCAGCAAACCACCATGACACGTGTATACCTATGTAACAAACCTGCACGTTCTGCACATGTATCTAGAACTTAAAGAAAAAAAAGTTAAATTACCTTGGGAAAAAAAAAAAAAAAAAACTATTCCAAAAAACAGAGGTAGAAGGAACTCTTCCAAACTCATCCTGTAAGTCCAGAATTACTCTTATAGCAAAACCATACAGAGAAACATCAAAAACAGGAAAACATGAGCCAATATGTCTGATGAACATTGATGCAAAAATCCTCAACAAAATACTAGCAGTCTGAATTCAACAACACATTAAAAAGATCATTCATCATGATGGAGTGGGGTTTATCAATGGGATGGAAGGATGATTCAACACATGCAAATCAATCAATGCCATACCTCATATAAATATGATGAAGGATAAAATGCATATGGCCATTTCAATTTATGCTGAAAAATCACTTGATAATATTCAACATCTCTTCATGTTAAAAATCATCAAAAAGTCAGGTATAGAAGGAACATACCTCAACATAATAAAAGCTGTGTATGACAGAACCACAGCTAGTATCATACTGAATGAGGAAAAACATAAAGTCTTTCCTCTAAGATCTGGAACATGACATGGATGTCCAGTTTCACCTTGTTATTCAGCAGAGTGAAACACAGAGTACTGGAAGTCCCAGCTTGAGTAATCAGAGAGGGGAAATGGTAATGGAAGGTCCATGGTACTAGAAGTCTTAGCTAGAAAAAATCAGAGAGGGGAAATAAATAAAGGCCATCAAAATTAGAAATGAAGAAGTCAAATTATCCTTGTTTGCAGATGATATGACCTTATGTTTGGAAAAACCTAAAAACTCCACAAGGAACTATTAGAACTGATAAATTCAGTAAAGTTGCAGAATGCAAAATCAACGTACAAAAAAAAATCGTTGGCATTTTTATATGCCAACAGTGAGAAACCTGAAAAGAAAATAAAGTAATACCATTTACAATAGCTACAAATAAAATAAAATTTCTAAGAATTAGCTTAACCAAACAAATGAAAGATCTCTGCAATAAAAGTTACAAAACATTGATACAAGAAATTGAAGAGGATACAAAAAAAATATTCCATATTCATGGGTTGGAAGAATCAATATTGTTAAACTGTCCATACTCCCCAAAGCAATCTACAGATTCAATGCAATCTCTATCAAAATACCAGTGACATTCTTCACAGAAATAGAAAAAATAATTCTAAAACTTATATGGAACCACAAAAGACCAAGAATAGCCAAAACTGTACTAAAAACAAAACAAACAAACAAAAAACACTGAAAAAGCCACATTACCTGTCTTCAATTTGTACTACAGAGCTATAATAACCAAAATAGCATGTTATTGGCCTAGAAACAGACACACAAACTAATAGAACAGAGCAGAGAACTCACAATCAAATCCATACATACAACTAAACTCATTTTTGTCAAAAGTGCCAAGAACATATTTAGGAAAGAACAGTATTGTCAATAACTGGTGCTCAAAAACTGGATATTCTTAGGCAGAAGACTACAACTAGATCCCATATCCTTTACCATATACAAAAATCAAATTATCATGGATTAAAGACTTAAACTGATGTCCTCAAACTATGAAACTGCTAAAACATAGGAGAAACTCTCCAGGATATTAGTCTGGGCAAACATTTCTTAAGTAATATCCCAAAGCATAGGCAATCAAAGCAAATAATGGACAAGTGGGATCACACTTCAAGTTATAAAGCTTCTGCACAGCAAAGAAAACAATTCACAAAATGAAGAGACAACCCATAGGATGGGAGAAAATATTTGCAAACCATCCATCTGATAATGGATTAATAACCAAAATATATAAGGAGTTCAAATAACTAGAAAAAAATCTAATATTCTGATGACAAACTGGGCAAAAGCTATGAGTAGACATTTCTCAAATGAAGACATGCAAATGTCACATAGACATTTGAAAAAGTGCTCAACATCTTTGAACGTCAGAAAAATGCAAATCAAAACTACAATGAGATATCATCTCACTCCAAATAAAATGTTTTTATCCAAAAGACAGGCAATAACGAATGCTGGCAAGGATGTGAAGAAAAGGGAACTTTCATATGCCCTTGATGGTAATGTACATTAATACAATCACTACGGAGAATAGTTTGTAGGTGCCTCAAAGAGCCAAAAATAAAGCTACCATATGATCCACCAATCCCACTGCTATGTATACCCCCCAAATAATGGAAGGCTGTATACCAAAGAAATATCTGCACTCCCATGTCTATTGCAGCACTGTTCACAACAACCAAGATTTGAAAGCAACCTATGTCTGTCAGCAGATGAATGAATAAAGAAAATGTGGTAAATACACACAATGGAGTACTATTCAGCTACAAAAGGAATGAGAGTCTATTATTTGCAACAACATAGATGAGACGGGAGGCCATTACGTTAGGTGAAATAAGCCAGGCTCAGAAATACAAACGTTGCATATTCTCACCTATTTGTGAAAGCTAAAAATCAAAACAATTGAACATATGAAGATAAAAAGTAGAACAATGGTTACCAGAGGGTAGGAAGTGTACTGAGGGGATGGGAAGGAAGTGGGGATGGTTAATGGGTACAATAACAATCGCTACAACAAATTTAAGACCTAGCATTTGATAGCACAATGGGGTGACTATTGTCAATAATAATTTAATTGTATATTTAAAAGAAATATAAGTATATAATTGGATTGTAACACTAAGGATAAATGCTTGAGGCCATTTATCTCAAGCATTTAGATAGCTTGAGGCTATCTACTCTGATATTATTATTAAACACTTTATGCCTGTATTAGAATATCCCACATACTCCATAAATATGTATACCTATTGTATACCCACAAAAACTAAAAATTAGAGAGAAAAAAGGGAAAAGAGAATGAATTTGTGGCATTTGAAGCAACGTGAATGGAACTGGGTGTCATTATCTTAAGTAAAATAAACCATGTACAAAACACAGATAGTGCATGTTCTCATTTATGTCTGGAATCTAAAAAATTATATCATGGCTGAGCACCATGACTCATGCCTGCTATCCCAGCACTTTGGGAGGCCAAGATGGGAGGATCACTTGAGGTTAGGAGTTTGAGACCATCCTGGCCAACATAGTGAAATCCTGTCTCTACTAAAAATACAAAATTAGCCAGATGTGGTGACGCACACCTGTAATCCAAGCTACTTGGGAGGCTGAGGCAGGAGAATTGCTTGAACTTGGGAGACAGAGGGTGCAGTGAGCCGAAATCATGCCATTGCACTGAAGCCTAGGCAAAAAGAGCAAAACTCTGTCTAAAAAAAAAAAAAAAAAAAAAAAAAAAAAAAAAAAAAAAAAAAAAAAAAATTGATCACATGGAGGCAGAGTGGAAAGATCAATAACAGCAACTGAGAACTGTGAGACCACTTTCCATTGGTTGAATAGTCATTTCTGTCCTTATTGGTGTATGCTGAAATATCTGTCATGTATCAATGGATCCATATGTAATCTCTATTTATTAGAACTACTTTTCTATACAATATTAAACTGGTGTAACTATTATAGGTCTAACATAAACAGTGATTTCAGATATGTTAAGCACCTCAGTTTCTTCACTCCTCATATCCAGGAGTGTAGGCCCAAATACTCTGGAGGCTGAGGTAGGAGGATTGCTTGAGCCAGGAAAGACGAGGCTGCAATGAGCCAAGATCATACCACTACACTCCAGCCTGGGTGACAGAGCAAGACCCTGTCTCAAAAATAATAATGACAATATAAAGTAGATTATACTGAAAATCATTTAAATGACAGGCTTATTGTTTGGTCTTTAATATAGATATTTATAAACATTTAATCTATAATTTTTATTTAACACCTATATTATTTATATGTGTATATGATATACCTATTATACATGTGTATACAGGTATATATACAGACACATTGTTTCATACTAAGTTATGACTGCTGATTCATTATCATGTATGTACACACACACACATACACACACATACTCACATACATCGTAACAAATCCTTACAGCAAGCTGGACATTCTCCTCTCTATTCATACTTCATACAGCACTTCAACAGAGATATTAGAACCTCACAGCTATTAAGTGTCAGAGCCAGGGTTTATATTGAGGTCTATTTAATTTCAAAGGCTGAAGTCTATCAATTCACACTGTTTCTCTAGTAATAGGAATAGACATGTTGAACATCAACTAATTATATGAAAAAGGTAACATACCTGTTAACTCACTATTGTCAACAGCTTCCGAAATTCCTTTAAATTTATGTATTCTTTTTCACAATAAGAAATACACTGCTTTCCTGTTTGTCAACTCCATCCATGCCTCTTTCTTCTCTCTTTTAAAGTGCAAGTTGTACTGCTCAAGTGAAGGTTGCATTGCCTGCCTAGTTTATAATCCCATCTAGCTCCAGTTTTATTCAGACAAGTTTTACATCATTAAGAATTAAGTGTCTGAGAATTTCTGCCAAGTCCACTGCGGCTGCTTTGCACAACTGGTTTCTTCGTAATAAGTGAAAATGGTGTGCCGAATTAATGTTAAGCTTATGCTTAGCCGCATAAGCTCTGTTAGTTGCCCTCTAATGAATATATAATGAGAACTCAATGGAAAGGACAATCAGGTCTGGGGTAAATTAACAGTTATAGGCAGATTTACCATGAAGCTCAAATTAAGTTCAATCTTCAGAATGCTTCATTTGCACGGGCCTCTCCCAAGGCTCTGGTGGGTTATGATGATATGATATCCTTTTTCTTAAAGAGCTCCTCACACAGAATTATATAAGCTCCTTGTTCCAAAAATAACTAGATATTTTCCTAAGAAAACTGGAGGAGCTATGGGTATTACTGGTTCAAATAAAAGATCAAGATCAGGAAACAACAAAAATGGTAAAGGAGTTAATACAAAAAAAATGTAAGAGGCAATAAAAGGAAAAACTACATAATTGGTTTTTTAAAAAGGAAAAGTTTGGGGGTCATTGAGAAATCTTTTGAGTATTGTCAAGTAAAGACCAATGAACATGGGATTAGAAATTAAATATGTGTCTCTTCACATCACTCAGGAGCATTCTTTGGCAATAAAACGTCCACAACAATCACCAATGCAATGGATCTCTAATATATTTAAAATTTCAGTTGGTCATTAGAAAAATTGTGCAAAACCCTCAAGCCAGAGAGGATTATAGAATTACCTTTATATAATTCTTGAAAACATATATATCCAGAAACTAAAACTCAGGGCTCAGTGTCTGCCTTCTCCAGCAGAGGCACATGCCAACTCATATATCCCAGACCAGAAATAAACAAAAACAAAAACAAAAACAAAACTACATGGTTGTTCTCTTACTAGGAAGGTGGTCTTGCTTTAATACATTAGCTACTTCAGTAAAAGAAACACCTGTAGTGTACTTGGTCCACATTATCTATTTATCATCACAAATGAGTTACAGATGATGAAGAGAAGAAACCCAAAGTATCACTTAAGTGGACATCCCCTCAGGGAAGCATTCTGTGACTTATGCTCACAGAATCTTAATAGCTGTGAGATTCTAATATCTCTGTTGCCCTGCTGTATAAAGTATGAATAGAGACGAGAATGTTCAGCTTGCTGTAAGGATTTGTTATGATGTGTGTGAGTATGTGTCTGGAGCTACATGGGATTATAAACTAGCCAGGCAAAGCAACCTTCACTTTGAGCAGTGCATCAGGGGTTAGTCCCTCTGATAGCTCAACTTTACCACTTTCTATTAACTTTTCAACCCACTGAAATCTTGCTTCCTTCTAGAGAATTTCAGTAGCTCTGTTCTCACTACTGTAGTCAGTGATTCCTGCTTAGCAGATCGCAATGGCACATTGTAGCCTTTGCTCAATTTGTCCTCTCCACTGTGTTTGTCAAGGCTGATAATCTTTTTCTTATTCCAACTCTCCCATAGCTTTTGTAATTTGTTTCCTTTTTTTAACCTGTATCTTGAATATCTCCTTCTCAAGGTCAGTCACGATATTATTTTTCACTTACAGATACTCAAATGGTGGATTTACCCAGTCTATTCTTAGCTCCTCTCTGAATAAAACCCCATTTTTAAATTTCCACCTATAGGCCAATAAACCCAAGCAAGCAAAATTATTTTCTCCCCATCAAGGAAAATAATTTGAAATTTGACCCAATAATAACCACTACAATAATAATAATAAAAAAAAATAAAACCTCCCTGGTCCATTTTTGCCCAACTTGTGGCCCACATTTTCCTGAGGCACAGACAGATCTTGAAGAGAAGCTATTGGTGAACAAAAGCCACCGATGGAATCCTCAGTGCATTTAACTACTTGAGACACTTGTTAGAATTTAATGCTATTCAAAACACTTCCTTCTCTGTGTTCAGAAACATTACACAATTACTATTGGAAGATCCCCAAAATTCTCCTGTCAGATCTTTACATATCTTGAATTGTTTAGCACCAATAACCGTTACATATTGATCACAGCCATTCTGTTTCAATTCCATGAAAAAAACAATTTTTGTTAAAAAATGTTCTTTTTAAAAGTACTCATGATAAATTAGGTATTTAAATATAATAAAAAGTAGGCTTTTCTAGAAAGCCTATGTTTAATGGTAGTAACAGCAATTTATCTTTATTTTTTCTGATAGCATGGCCTCTCTCTATTCATCATTTCCAGGATACTTCAACAGTTGGCTATATTCCTGTTCAGCTTCCTGAAACTTGAAAGATTCATTAGTGTCATCTGAAATTTCTCTTATGGTAGCCAGTGAAAGATTGGACATATAGCACACAATATTGCTCTACTTATTTGAAAATATAAATGAAATCAATTCTGTGCTAAAATGGATTCTCCAAGAAATATTCTCTTCTTCTCAAATTACAATAAAGCCAGGAAACTAAACAAGTTTTCTGTTAGGTTTTAAAAGAGTTGATTAGTTTTAACATGAATGAATAAAAGAAACCCCCATTATGGATATTGGTATGATTGCAATATAACCAGTCATTTCTGTCATTTAATCTAGGATGGAGACAAGGTAGGAAATTAGGCACTAAGGCACTTTTAAGGTTCTATGTTTCAGCCGGGCACAGTGGCTCATACCTGTGGGAGGCTGAGGTGGGCGGATCACCTGAAGCCAGGAGTTTGAGACCAGTCTGGCCAACATGGTGAAATCCTGTCTCTACTAAAAATACAAAAATTAGCCAGGCATGGTGGCACACACCCGTAGTCCCAGCTACCCAGGAAGCTGAGGCAGCAGAATCACTTGAACCCAAGACGGGGTGGCTGCAGTGAGCAAAGATCATACCATTCTGGGTGACACAGAGAGACTCTGTCTTTAAAAAAAAAAAAAAAAAAAAAAAAAAAAAAAAGTTGTATGTTTCCCAGATTTCATCATTTTTAACTAGATTTTCTAGTTTGTATGCAGAGAGGTGCTTGTAATTCTCTGAAGGTTTTTTGTATTTCTTTGGGTTCAGTGGCAATGTCCTCTTTGTCATCTCTGTGTCTTTTGATTTTTTAAATTAGTGTATTTAGTGGTCTATCAGTGTTATTTATTCTTTCAAAGAACCAACTTTTGGTTTCCTTGATCTTTTGTATCATTTTTCACATCTCCATTTCATTCAGTTCACCTCTGATTTTGGTTATTTTTATACTACTATCTTGGGGTTGATTTGCTCATTTCTCTAGTTCCACCATGTGTGATGTTAGGCTGTTAATTTGAGATCTTTCTAACTTTTCAATGTGGGTATTTAGTGCTATTTTAGTGGTATTTTCCTCTTAACATTGCTTTAACTGTGTCCCAGAGATTCTGGTATGTTGTATCTTTATTTTCATTCATTAAAATAATTTCTTGATTTCTGCCTTAGTTTGTTTACTCAAAATCACCTAGGAAGTAATTGTTGTTTTGAGAGACCTTCTTGGAAATGATTTCTACTTTTACTACACTTTGGACTGAGAGTATGTTGGTATGATTTCACTTTCTTTGAATTTTTTGAGAGTTACTTTATGGCTGAGCATGTGTTTGATTTTAGAATATGTACAATGTACAGATAAGAAGAAAGTATATTCTGTTCTTGTTGGGTGGAATGTTCTGTAGACATCTGTTAGGTCCATTTGTTCAAGTGTCGAGTTTAAGTCCCAAATATCCTTGTTAGTTTTCTGCCTTGATTATTTCTCTAATACTGTCAGCAAGGTGTTAAAGTCTCCCACTAGATTGTGTAATTATCTAATCCTCTTCATAGGTGTGTTAAGTACTTATTTTATGAATCTAAGCGTTCATGTGTTGGGTGCAGATATATTTAGGATACCTGTGTCTTCTTGTTGAATTGAGCCCTTTACCATTATGCAATGCTGTTGTCTTTTTTGATTATTATTGGTTTAAAATCTGTTTTGCCTGAAATTAGAATAGGAACTGCCATTTTATTTTCTGTTTGGTTGGTAGATTTTTCTGCATTCCTTTACTTTCAGCCTATGGATGTTCTTGCATGTGAGATGGGTCTGGCTTTTTAATCCACCTTGCCACTCCATTCCTAAGTGGGGTGTTTAGCCCATTTACGTTCAAGGTTAATACTGATATGTTCATATTTAATCCTGTCATCATGTTGTTAGCCAGTTACTACATAGACTTGTTATGTAATAATGTTAATTTGAGATCTTTCTAACTTTTTGATGTGAATATTTAGTGCTGTAAATTTTATATATGTTTTATTGTGTCAATACTCTTTGTACTTAAGTGAATTTTTACTGTGGCTGGTAATGGTCTTTTGTTTCCATGTTTAGCACTCTCTTAAGGACCTTTTTTAAGGCAGGCCTGATGGTAACAAATTCCCTTAGTGTTTGCTTATCTGAAAGAGATTTTATTTCTCCTTCACTTATGAAGCTTAGTTTGGTTGGATATGAAATTATTGGTTGGCATTTCTTCTAAGGATGCTGAATATATATCTCAATTCTCTTCTGGTTTGCAGTGCTTCTACTGAATATTCTGCTGTTAGCCTGATCGGGTTCCCTTCATAGGTGACCTGTTCCTTCTCTCTAGCTGCCTTTAATATATTGTTTTCGTTCATATTGACCTTGAAGAATCTCATGACTATACATTTTGCGAGATGTTCATCTTGTATAATATCTCTCAAGGGTGATCCGATTTTCCTGAATTTGACTGCAAACTTCTCTAGTGAGGTTGGGAAATTTTTCATGAACAATATTAAAAATGTCTTCCAAGTTGCTTGCTCTCACTCTTTCAGGGATGCCAATGAGGAATAGGTTTTGTCTCTTTATATATTTTATTTCTCAGTGGCTTTGTTCTTATTGTTCTTTTCTTTTTGTCTGAGTTAAGTAAATGTTCTTCAAGCTCTGAGATCTTTTCCTCTGTTTAGTCTATGGTGTTGCAGACATTTCTGATTTTATTATGAAATTCTTATAGTGAGTTTTTCAGCTCTATAAAATCAGTTTGATTTTTTCTCAATATGGCCATTTTGTCTTTCAACTCTTGAATCATGTTACTAAATTCCTTGGATTGGGTTTTAATTTTCTCCAGAATCTCAATGATCTTTATTGCCATTGAGATTCTGAATTCTCTATCTGTCACTTTAGCCATTTCAGTTGGGTTAAGAACCATTACTGAGAAACTAGTGTGGTTATTTGAAGGTAAGAGGCCCTCTGGCTTTTAGAGTTCTTGCATTGCCTGTTTCTCATCTCTGTGAGCTGATGTTCCTTTAATCTTTGATGTTGCTGTCCTTTGGATGTAGCTTTTTGTTTTTTTATTCCCTGGTGTTCTTGAGGGTTTTACTGTGGTGTAAGTTGAGTTTAGACAACTGGCTTCATGTCTGAATAATTTCAGGGTAATAAGACTTAGCTAAGCACTCCTGGGCTACATGCTCTAACCCTGAGGTGCTGGTGCCAGGCCTATGGCTGCATTCTTTGGCTCCTCAAGGTTCAGCATGTACTGCACTAGATGGGCTGAGTGTTGTCTCCTGACAACAACACTCCTATGGGAGTTGTTGGCAAAAGTACTTCATTAAAGTGGTATCAGCAGGATCCATGCTTGTATGAATGCTCCAGTGGCAGTAGGGTCCATAGTCATGCTTGCGGCAGCAGGGTGGTGGTGGCATGATCTACACATAAGTGGCAGTGGGTAGCTGTGCTCAGGTGCATGCCAGCAGGGGCCTATCTGCAAAAGTTATCTGATGATTAGGCAGCATCTTCTGGCAAAAGAGCTATATGGCAGTGGCTGCTGGATTATGCTCTGGTTGGGCATTTGAAGTTGCACTGCAAGTGGGTGCAGCTAGGCAGGGGCGCTGGGGGAAACTGGAAAACTGGTGCCACTCAGATCAGTCTGGCCCTGTCCCATGGGCAACATGGCCCTGTTCTGTCAAATCCAAGAGCAAGAGTTAACAAAGGCTGAATCCACCTAAAGGAGCATAACAAGCTTTGGGAGACAGGTATCCCTGACAGTGCTCCACTGTAGCCATTCTCATGCCAAACACTCTGGGCTCCACACAGGCTGGAGTCCTGATCCTGCCAACTCTCCAAGCAGCTCTCCTTGCCAGCCAAAGTGCCCATGATGGTAGTGGGGTCTGCTGAACGTAAGATGATGGAGGCCTGTGCCAAGAGTGGGCCACATCACATCTACTTAACTCACTCATTCACCAAAAACTACTGAAAGGCCAGGAACAAGTCCTGGTGCTTGGCAAACCCATGCAGGGCTCCCAGCTACCAGCCTCTTCAGCCCAGAGTCTATCTCCCTCCTCTACAAAGTCTCATTGCCTTCCTTTCGACAATCTAATTGGTGTGTGCTATTCTTATTTATGGTCAGGTCTCTCGATGAGAGAAGGTCTTCCTGGCTGCATCTAGTTGGCTATCTTGCTTGCAAACCGCATGACTTCTTCAAGTAGTAGACTTACAAAAAATTACGTCATTCAGGAGCTGACATATGGTTGTCAAGGTATATATATATATTTTTTATATTCTATAGGTGTATACCTGTGTTTTGTGGTTGATGTTGTACATTTTGTAATGGAAACACTATTTTTAAATAATATTTTAGAGCTTCTCTAAATTTCTATTATTAGATCATATGCATTTTGTTTGCTTGTTTTGTTTTTTTTTAAGCTTTAACACACAGCCACATGTGGAAAAAAAAAAAGTCACTGAGAGTCAGAATAAGTAGTGGAATAAATGTTTTGATAAATTAAAATAATCAGGTTTACTTCTTTTAGAAATTATCACAAAATTAATGCATGTCTTCTAAATTTACTTTTAGAAATATAATGAGAATTCTGTAGCAGGAAACACCATAAGATAAACATTTGGAGACCTGACTCTAGCATCAGCTTAGTGAATTCAGAAAACTCTTGACTCTTGTGTGTCTATTTTCACTTTAGTTAAAAGAGAAATTCTGAATTATTTTCTTTCTGTATAATGCAGACGTAAATGTACCCCAAGAGTCTGCTGTATCCCCCAAAGTCTCAAGCTTGATATGGTCACTTTCACACTTTCCTTTCATAGCCAAACACAATGGCTCGAGTCCTCATCCCAGTTACTGAGGGAAGTCACATGTGCAGGATCATTTTCTGGGTGACCTTACACTAACTCAGTTCTCCTCTTCATGGTTGCAGTTACCAAGAGTAACCATAGAACGTGCTGAGAGTTCAACATCCTAACATAGGGAGAAACTGCCCAAAACAGCCTAGGCCTTGTTAGTGTCCCTCTTAGGGAATGTAATTTCTTGAGGTAGAAAGGAACTTCCAGGGACAGCTTAGGCTTTGCTTTTCTGTCCCCTTGAAGAAGAATGTCCTTCAAATCATTGCCAAGTGAGTTATGTTATCCCAAAGGTATATAATCCATGGTGGACTATTTTTTCAGGTCCCTCAGCTGTGGTTTAAGGAGAACATGCACAGTAAAGACCATCCTCCCCTGGCAGCTTTCTTGAACCTTGGGGTACCAGCTCACAATGGATCCAAAATTTATTCTGTCTCTTGATGCCTATCTGTAAGTAATAAATCCACTTTATGTAACTTGTTGTGTATGAGTACATTCTGTCTCAGCAGACTCACACAGATTGGTAACCAGTGCACAGTGAATCAGCTTTATGTCATGCATCTCTAATATCTCCAAGGGTTCCCTTGTGGATAACCATACTTCCTTTGGTCTCTCTTGCTTTTATCTATTGTTTCCGCAGCATTTTTAACTGTTGTAGCAGACTTCGACAAAAGTTTAAGGTAATGGAAGAAGATTACATAATCCTAAAATGAACAGTTAATACTGAAATATTTTTTCCAAAAATTATTAAACTCCAAGAAATATAACTGCTTACATTATCCTGTTAGGACTTGGTGTAATACTTTCATTTACTCTCTCTAGCCCCATTACATTTCTATCATATCCCACCTACTTTCTCTTTGGCTAATAGTCATTTCAGTATAATTATTTTATTGTATGTGTAAGAGTAATAGTAATCTAATTTTTATGGCTCACGTTAGGTTTAATTTCTTTCTAAGAAGCTTTATTTTTCTCAACCACAAGTCCAAATCTGACTAATCAGGATAATTTGAGAATTTAAAACAACCCTTATTATATAAATTATGACATTCTTTGAAAATACTGGACCATAAAATTTACTTATTCCAAGGTAACATTTTTTTTTCCTTTCTTCCATAGGAAGTTTTCTGATTTATTTATTTCTCTTATTCTCATTTTTGATACTCATTCTAAAAATGTCAATATTTGAAGTTTAACTTAGTCATGCTCATCATAAACATTTATTGGCTGTCATCTTTGTGTGACGTGTTGAGTCGTAGTATTCAATGAAGTAAGACCTTGAAAACAGATTCCTGACTAGCATTGTTACAACTAAGGCATTTATTTTTTCTCAAGCCTGGCAGGTCCTCCGCTGCCTAATGGAAACTTCAGTACTTGTACCTCTGCACTAATTACCTGTGCAGTAAATCTCCCTCCTCCAGGGCGGAACCCCGGGACCTCTGACAATTATTGACCTCTCCCTTCCTGGGTAGATTCTTTGGATTTTGACCACATATTAATATTTGGCTCATGATAACAAATATTTCCTTAGTCTTGGTAATAGCTTTCAACTTAGTCTCCTTGGTTCTAGTCGATCTTCCGTGTAACAGCTATTCCAGAATCACTTTCTACAAAGCCTAACACAAATCACAGTTTTTTACTTCTCAGGTAGATTTCACCTCTTCCTGCAAGTGAATTTCACTTCCGCAAGAAAGTGAATGTCTACCCTTATCCACTATGATCTCATTCTAGTCCCTGAGCTTCTGCTTTCCTTTTACTCCAGCAATGTTTTTGGCTGTTTTTAAGATTCTGCTGAGGCTCTGGTAAGCTTTCCATTTCTGTATTTCTGCCCATCTCACCACAGCCTTGTTTGAAAGCTGGGGAGGCTTTACATTGTTTAAGGATGAAATTACTATTTCAAATCAAGTTACCGCTTCCATAAAATAGCATTTCCCCAGGACTAGGGAGGTTTACACAGAATCTGTATGTAGTATTAGTCAGATGAATGTCGAGATAAATTGGGTGTTTAATAAAATGCAGGTGGAATTTACTTATGATGAAACAGAGAACTGAAATTCTAAAAGTCAACATCAGGGCCTACACTCATCAATAAATAAATTTTACCAATGATGTGAAGTGTTCATCATTACTGCTTTTCAGAAGCGTGTGCTATTGGGAGGAAAATCATTACTACCATGAATCATTACTAGTAATGATTCATGGTAGTAATGATTACCAGTAATCATTACTACTCCTCCTTGACTGCAAGGAAGGAGGGATCTTTGTATCAGGAAAGTACTCAGGAGGTCTTTGAGTCAGGAAAAAAAGTATTGAGTAAAGATATTTTAGTTTTTATATCAAGTGTAAAAAGATACATTTGACCATCACCAACACTTGCTCCAGGCTTTTCTCAAATCAGTGGGCATTCTGAAAGGGAGTAATCATCCATATGGGGATGATAACTAATTACCCGTAGGGCATTAATTTTATAAGTTATCGTTTCCTACTTTCTGAAATTAGAGAATCAATACCATGATTTTGATTCTGGCTTGATATACCTATTTCATGTCTTTCTACTTAATAATCCCCAACATGACTTATTAAGATTTTATGAAGATAACAAAAGGGGATTAGAGTAAAGATTTAGCTATATTTTGATCATCAACATCACTTAATGGACTTATAGATTTACAGAAATTTGCAAATAAATGCATCATGGATATGGTACAGACCCTGGTTATTGAAACTGACTAAAGTAACTCAATACCAAATTTATTACGGATCTTCTTACTTCATTGCCTTGATTCTGCATCCCCCTTTTTGTTAAAAGGAGTCTCCAAATTCTACCTCCCTCCCTCCTTTGTGTAAGACTACTTTCTCTGGCTTTCAGAATGTATATACTCATAGCGGAAGTTTTCGTCTTTGTCATATAAATATTCTGCCTCTTAAAGTTCACCAACTATATTTTGCTACTCTAGCCATTCTTACATTCATTTTTAAGTACTGCTGTTCAAATCCATGCAATGTATAATTTCAAAGAGCAGTGCATCTGCAATTGGAGGGTTTGCACATACATCTGTATTTTAGAATGACATATATTATCTCCCAGGGAATATGCTGCATCATTTGGATACTTATTTCTTTATGTCCATTTACTTTCTCTCTCTGTAAAGAAGTACATGCTTTTGGGGACTGAGTTAGCCAAGTCTGGTATTTACTGCTTAACTTTTTTATTTCATTTATTTTATGACTATATCCTGTTTTTACTGTGGTGCCAAACACTATGCCATGCCCTGGCAGACAAACAAGACACAGCTTTATTACAGAAGGCAAAACAGAATATTCCATTTGAAAAGGAAGAACATTCCAGACTTTTAAAGGTAGTTCTGAAAGGCCTTAAATTTTCCTCATCTACATATTAAGAGGTAGTGGAAATCCAGGAGGGCTCCTAAAGAAGGCTTCCAGAGGAAATGATTCATACTTCTAATATGAGGCTTATAGTAGCATATGGCTAAAAACCAGACAACATTAGTAGTCCATACTGTATCATACCACAGAGCCTCACACAGGCCTGCACACTGGTAGACACCTAATCTTAATACTCAACTTGATCAGTGTCTTATCAATGTCAGCTCTCCAATCCTAGCAGGGCTAGAAATATTCTATGCAAGAGAATAAATTTTTGGTTTATAAATATTTTGAAAGATCAAAAATACCTCAGTTATCTTACAGTTCAGAGTCTAAACCAGAACAGAAAGGAACTGATTCTCTGGCATCATGTATAAAGAATTGGGTCATGAGTCTTTCTATGATGATCTGTCATAGGCTACTTTTGATGAAATGTCACCCTCCAGAGCTTATCTTTATTATGTTATGAAATATTTAAGGGCATAATTGTCCTACCTACTAAGTACTCATTTGTTAACTCTCGATTACTACTTGCTGAAGCTACACTTTGTGGGGAGTACTGGTTAATAAAATAGTGCATAATATAGAATGGGTACCTGTCTTCACAAAGTTGGGAAGAAAACATCAAGAGTTTAAATAAATAACTGCAAGAATGTATCATACATGCCAGAATGTGGAAGTATAGGGTGACATGTAAATTCTTAGTAGGAGCAACTAACCTAATCTAAAAACTTACAGAAGGTGTACTAGTCAAAATCTTAGGAAGAAATAAAATACAACTAAGGTAGCATAAAAACCTTGAAGAAAGGGATCATTTACAGAGATGTAGGTGGGATTAAGGAATCAATAAATACGGCAAATACTATAGAGAGCAGGAGACTATTATTCCCCCACCCTTGTGTCTGAAAAGAAAAAGAGGGAAAACAGTATTACTAATTGTAGTAAAAGTTTGAGTTAGAAGGTGTTCAACAGATATTACCGAGAGCAGGGATGGAGCTTGAGAGGAAACATCTTGTTCCCTTTTTCTTCTGACTTTATTTCATTGCCCAAACCCTTGAGGCAAAGGAGCCCAGGTTATTCAATCTCTATGGGTCAGCTAACCAGGACCCAGAGCAGGGTAGAAGGATGGAGAACTGGCCAAGGTGGGGTGGGGGTGAGGGATTAGTGCATAGCAAAAAGAATAACCAAAGCAGGAGGCTTTTAGGAAGAAATAATTTTTTATTAAAGAACTGAAAGATGAATGAGAGTCTGACACAAAAGACGGCGAAAGTGTTTCGTGATTCAGTAAGCTTCTTGTTCTTAGAGGCTGGTACCCAGCTCTAGCACATTAGAATTGAAGACATGAGTTTCTATTCACACCAACCGTACTCTCACAATACTAAAAATTAGCTTGTTCTTCTTTTTGCAGGTTCTTAATGTATAAAGGTAGTTTACTAATTTAAGATATTTCTTTTCTTAATGTATGCATTGACATACTAAAATCTTCAAGACTCCTTTTTTAAGAATGAAATGTCAAAATACCCTTATATAAATGTTCACTGTGACTAAAAACAGGTATCTCTTTTAGGAGGACAAAGAGGAAGGGAATAGTATTTGGGTTCCTTTTCATCAAAGGGACAAAAAATTAATTCAATGCTTCTGATTAAAATGTTATCAGCTGATATAATATTTTAGTAAATACTGAGAAAGAAAAATAAACTGACTTTTGCTGGGCATTTAGTATATGCTAGACTATGATCTACTCACATGATTTCATTTAATCTTTTCAATTTGACATTGTATGATGTTGCATTAATACTTAATGGGTGAAGAAAAATAGGTACCCTGATAATAAATAATACAGTCAGGTTTCAAAGACAGAATTTTGTAACTCCAGAGTCACAATTTTAAGTACTTAATATGTTTAAATCATTGTTTTGGCTGATATTGGAGTTACAATGAAATAAGCAACATGTTTCGTCCTCAAAGAGTGAACATTACAGAATGGCATGTACCATAAGAACACTTTTGATATGAGTTGAAATAAGGGTGATATCACCTCTCTATTAAGTAACAGGAACAGCTTTGAGAAGGAAATGTCATTTAATCATGATCTGAATGAATGGTGTCCTAAGCAATCCTTCAGAAAGTCCGAAAAGGAATCCTAAAACCTGTAGAAATAGTATGTTAATTTTTTCCCCTTTTCCTGAGAACATGTTCTGAATGTTAAATGATGAGGTTCGGGACATTCTACCCCAAAATATGACCCTTGGCATTTAAAAAAATAGCAGAAGAAGCCGGGCGCGGTGGCTCAAGCCTGTAATCCCAGCACTTTGGGAGGCTGAGGCGGGTGGATCACGAGGTCGAGAGATCGAGACCATCCTGGTCAACATGGTGAAACCCCGTCTCTACTAAAAATACAAAAAATTAGCTGGGCATGGTGGCACGTGCCTGTAATCCCAGCTACTCAGGAGGCTGAGGCAGGAGAATTGCCTGAACCCAGGAGGCGGAGGTTGCGGTGAGCCGAGATCGCGCCATTGCACTCCAGCCTGGGTAACCAGAGCGAAACTCCGTCTCAAAAAAAAAAAAAAAAAAAAAATAGCAGAAGAAGAAAGATCACTGTCACCTTTCTCTGCTCTTTTACCCTGAATAAAATCATAAAACCTTCCCCTTGAGAAGTACTCTACCTCTACCTGGAGGAAAGGAGCCAAAGACACAGACATGCCAAGAAGAATCTGAGAAAACAAGCTTTGTTTCAGTTTCCCCAGTTTATTATCATTAGATCATACCCTCATTTAATCCTATTTCTCCATGACTATTCACTCTTTTTAAGACTCATAATAAACAAGTTTAACCATTTCTGTGGGTGTTCCTTTCCTTATGAAGGCTCCTGTGTCATGTAAAACTTGTGTGAAATAATATTGTTGTTTTTCTTCATTAATCTTTTAATTTATATATTTATTTTGAGACAGAGTCTTGCTCTATTGCCCAGGCTGTAGTGCAGTGGCATGATCACAGCTCAGTGCAACCTCCACTTCCTGGACTCAGGTGATATCTACCACTCCACCCTCCTGAGTAGCTGGGACCACAGGGGTACACCACTATCACCAGCTAATTTCTTGTATTTTTTCTAGAGATGAGGTATTGCCATGTTGCCCAGACTGCTCTCAAACTCCGGGGCTCATGCAATCCACCTGCCTTTGCCTCCCAAACTGTTGGGATTGCAGGCGTGAGCCACCACACCAGGCCAATGTCTTTTATTATAGAGGCCTCAAACATAGACCCGGGATAAGTGAGGAAAAGGAATTTTTTCTGCCTTACATAAGCAAAATAGGACAAATCACAAAGCCCTTTTCTCAGAAGATATATTGCATAACTTCTCTAAGGGAAAATAAATAATGATAAATCTTCTGGTTTAAAAAGTTTATGAATACCAGTTGGTTGTTCTTTTAAGTTGTGTGTCTACAAAAATAGATGTGGGAGAGATGTGCCCTGTTGTTTGATATATTGGTCCCAAATTTTTGTACCAGGAAAAGTAATACAGTGTTTATCCCTCAAATACATCTTTCTAGAGACAGTGTATGCTATAAAGCAGAGTACTTCATTTAATGTCCTGCCACTTAAAAATGACTGAGCAATGACATCAGGGAGCCAGGATTGTCTGGAAAACATAAAACTTCCTTCTTTAGGTAAAAGCTGGTGTAACTATAATAGGGTCCCTTGCCCGAGGCCTACAGGAAGTCAATGCTCTGAGACACTGGGTTGCCACAGAGAAAGAGTTTTATTCTAGGACCACTGAACAAAGAAATGGGAGGAACTCACAAATCCATTTTCTTAAAGAGTGTGGAGCTAGGGTTATTAGAGTTTTGGAGTGGGCCGAAATGTGGAAATCCTTGACTGGTTGAAGAGAGCAGGGTAAAGTCACGAAACAGGGAGATAAAGAAATAATGCTTATACTGATTCTGTTCTTTGGTGAGGATCCTCACCCTGGTTGGCATCAGCTCTTTCGAGATCTGAATAAAATCTTAAGCAATTCTTAAACAAAAACCTTATGATTCTAATATCAGAGATCCTGTCTATAGAAACAAGCGTAATGCAAATTACTTCTTAAACTCTTATACTTCTAATGTCAGAAATCTTATCTATAGAAACAATAAGGATGCAAATGGGAAGTATCTAGTGCTATGTAACTTTTAGCAACAAGAAAGTGGTCAAAGTATAGCCTGATTAATGCTTAATTAGAACTATGTTTCTGTCCAGAATTCTTGTTACCCCTGTGAGTATGGCATCACTGGTACATGCTATGAGAAATATCTTGGAGTTTGTAGGCAGTGATACTAAAAATGGAATACAGAATACTATGAAATTCTTGTTTTGTTTCAATCTTTGTACCTTAATTTCCTGAATAATGTATGTCTTCATGATTTTAAAAACCACAGTGTCCCCTGGACCAGAATAGGGAGACAGCAAAAATTCAAATAAATGAGGTTGATTTTTGTAAATGAGGAGATGTCTGGATTGGGCATTTGAAGTAAAAGCAAGCAGAGACAAGGAGGTCTATGGACATGTTCAAAACAATTATTCAGTTCTGAGCACCCTATGATCGAAGTAGTATAATGATAGCATTATAGTACTAGAAGAAGACAATAATCTGAAGCTATAAATAAGTCATGTTATATTTAAACTGAATGTCAGGATTTTATACGTGACAGGTGATCATCGATGCTGTGCATGTCTTCTTACAGCAATGTATAGACAAATAATCTAACTAGCAGGAAAGGGACATGCAAGATCTTGTAAGCCAGGACTATAAAGAATAAATATGTGGCAAAATAGCACAGAGAGAAGGATACTCTTATGAGAACAGCATCAGCACAATTTCAAATTCATAAAAGCCAAAGGTGTATAAAATGCAAGATATCCAGGGGGTCTGTGTAGAAGTCAGAATATATTATGAGGAGTCACAGAGGGTGGAGTTTTCAGGATTACACTGAGTACTAGGTCATGAAGAATAAAAGAGATGAACCATGCCTCATGAGCAGGCTTCCTGTACAGGAGAGCATGACAATGTAAGACCAAATTCAGTAAAAACAGGAGCAAATATGTAATTGCAATCAAAGTGTAGTTAAACATCAGAATACATCACAGAAATGCATTAATAATATTACATGTTAAGATATAGGAATTCCTCTGTAACAACTTGGAAATTTCAGGGAGTTGGGACTGAGTGTAGATGAGACTTGAAAGCATGACAGGAAATCAGCACACAGACAAAGCACTCTCTAACTTATGTAAGGATTTTCTCTGGGAAATTAGTTCTTGGTCAACTAGAAGCATAATGTGCTCATCATGTTTGCTTTCAAATGTGTTTTGTCTTCAATGTAACGTTTAGTGGCTCATCTTTCTGTTCTGTAGAAACATGGTGCCCGTTTAGCTCTTCTCCCTCCCTCACCGGTTTTAAGTACTAACTCACAAGGGTGGGTTATTACCAAAAGCTTGGTCACTATACCATATGCTATTTGAACCGTCACAGAGTTCCTCACATGTTTTTCTTTGATGAATTTTGGGAGGAATTGGCAATAAACTTAATACTTCAAATGAAAAGAACAGAGATACTTTAAAATTATAGTAAAATATATATTCACTATATGATGGGGAGGGGCAAACTATATGCTATGAGGCAAAGGGCATTTTGGGTATGCACCATGCATAGGCAGGAAGCATAGAGCCCTCTTTTTGGATGTCACAATACTCCTGGAGAGAAATGAATCCAAAAATAGAAATGGAGAAATAACAATTCAGGTGAAAATAAAAACAACATACAATTTTAAATATTCTAAAGAATAATTATATTAGAGATCTTATTCCAGACTAGTTTAAGGTAGTTATATGCTAGTGTGAATGAAGGAGGACATTTATTGTAGGGTTGACTGTTAGATTGTAAGGTATTTAATGTTATGGACTGTTTATTATCAATACTTGCCTATCCTGTGTGCCTACTACTGTGTTTCATATAAAGTAAGGTTTGAATGAATGTTATTTGAAAGGCATCCACATGGGAATAAAACAATAGACTTGCTCATCATTAGGTTGCACACTACAAGAAATAACATAATAAATTATGAGGCAGTATAATAAATGTTAAGGTTTCTTCTTAAAATATTCTCTATGCATACTAAGCTGTGTTATTGTGCATCGATTTCATTAAATAGAAACCAGAAAAACATAAACTATATAAAAATAAAGTAAACAACCATAAATAGGAAGATGGGAGATTTGAACCAGATCATATCATTATTTATATTAAATATAAATTGTCTAAATACTCCAAATAAAACACAGAGATTGTCATATTAGATAAGACAGTATGACCCAACTATATACTGTCTAAAAAACCCTTGTATTTTCCTATTACCTCAAGCATTTATTATTTGCATTATGAACATTCTAATTTTACTCTTTTAGTTATTTTGAAATATACAATGTTACTGTTGATCATGGTTGCCCTATTGTACTACTGAATATTAAATCTTATGTAAAGGCAGGTTAAATGTAAAAGTATAAAAAACATAAAAATAGGAAGCTGTATCAACACCAAAAGGAAATCATAGTGGCTACGTGATTATAAGACCAAATTGACTTTAGAACACAGATTACCAGGGGTAAAGACAGGCAATATTTCAAAAAGCAAGTCATTTTATTAAGACATAGCAGTCTGAAATATTTATTCATGTGATTGAAGAGCTTCAAAAAACATGAAGCGAAAACTAATAGAACTAATAGAACTAAAAGGGAAACAGGAAAATCTATGGTAATAGTTGAAGACTACAACATTCCTGGCAGTTTATAGTACAATAGCTAATAGTGCAGGATATATAAGACTTAAACAAAGCTGTCAACTAGCTTAGCCAAATTGGCAGATACAGAACACTCTCTCCAATTGCAGCACAATACACGTGTTCACGTGCACATAGAATATTTACAAAGTTTGACAACATGCTGTGCAATAAAACAAATCTTAATGATTGTAAAAGGACTGAAATAATACAAAGTACCTTACCAAAAAAAGGGTTATATGAAAAATCAGTAACAGAAAGATATATGGGAAATCCACAAATAATTAGAAATTAAATGCTACAGTTCTAAATTATCCATTTGCAAAAGAATAAATCACAATGGAAATGAAATGGTATTTTGAAAACATTAAAGTGAATACACCACATATTGAAATTTGTGGGTTACAGTGAAAGACATGCTTGGAAGGAAATTATAATTTTAAATACTTAACTTAGAAAAAAAGGTCTTGATTCATGATCTAGGTTTTCACCTTAAAAGACTTGGAAAGAAGAGAAATATAAAATAAAAATCAGGAGAAGGAAATAATGATAAAAGGAAGAGTTGAAATAAACAAAACAGAAAATTAACATATAATACAGAAAATTAATGAAAACAAAATATATTTGAAAACATTTATAAATTGATAACTGTATCATGCTAAATTGACCCAAATATAAAGAGAAGACAGAACTACCAGTGTCAACAATAGAGAGAGATGATCACTCCAGATTCTGTAGTCATTAAAATAATAAAAACAGGATATTATAGACAACTTCATGTCTATAGACTTGCAAACATGAATGAAATGGAAAAATTCATTGAAAGATACATCTACCAAAGCTCACTCAAGAAGAAATAGATGATTTGAAAAGGACTTTATATATTAAAATATTGAATTTAGAGTAAACTCTAAAAAACAAACTCCAGGCCTGGATAGCTTCACTGGTAAATTCTACTAAAAATTTAAGATAAAAGCAATACCAATTCTGCATGAATTCTAGAAAACAGAAGATAAGCAAAGCCTTCTTTACTCACTTTTTGAAGAAAGCATTTCTCTGATCCCAGAATAAGACAAATATATTAAAGGAAAAAAACTAAATTAAAAATCAATTTGCCTCATGAACGTTCATGCATAAATCTAGTGAATTCAGGAAGATACAGAAGTCATAATAAATCATGACCAAGTGAGGTGTATATTAGAAATTCAATGTTGGTTTAACATTTGAAAATCAATCAAATGATTTTGACATACTAACAGAGTATAAATATTTGATTTTCTAAATAGATACAGAAAAAATTGACAGAAGTATAAAAATGATTCATAATTTTAAAAAATTATGCAAAGTAGAAGAGAACTTCCTCAAACTGATAATGGGCATCTATTCAAAATCTCCTGGGGGGGAGAGGGAAACGCTTGAAAATAGTTTTCCTGAAATTGATTTGTTTTCAAAAGTACTCAATTAAAAGACAAGCATCCCAATTCAAAAGTGAATAAAAATTTCTACAGGTATCTCATAAAACAAAAAGTACAAAATTTCAATAAGTACATGAAAGGATGCTCAATGTAATTGATCAATAAAATGCACATTGAAATCATAGTAGATGCCACTACATATCCACCAGAATGGATAAAATTAAAGTACCACCTGTCAGCAACAGAAACTTCTGTATGTTTTTGTTGCAAATACAAAATGGCATAGCCATTTTAGAAAACACTTTGGCACTGTCTTAGAAAGTGAAGAATATACTTATCAAGTAACTCAGCAATCTGAGGCCTAGTTATTTCTGTAGGAGAAAGGGAAACACATGTTCATGCAAAAAAATTACACAGGTATTCATAAAAGCTTTATAATAGTAACCTAGTAACAACCCAAATGTCCAACAACTGGTGAATGAATAAACAAATTGTGACTCATCTGTACAAAGGTATACTACTAAGCAATAAAAGGCAGGGGACTACTGATACACACAACATGGATGGATTGCAAAAACATTACATCAAAAGACCAACAGACCCAAATAAATGCATAGTTTAATATTTCATTTACATAAAATGCTTAGAAATGCAAACACACAAATAGCCAATCATCAATTACCAGTGGCCAGGGGTGGAGTGAGGGAATTGACTGAGATGAAGCATAAAATAATTTGGGGGAAGTAATAAAAAATTTTAATGTCTTCATTGTGGTGGGAGTTACACAATACTATATTTGTAAAAATCATTTGAATTGCATGTTTAAATTTGATGTTTATATAATTTGAGGTTTTACATTGAAGTTTTTAATACATCTTGCATTTATTTTTGTATATGGTGAAAGGAAGGGGTCCAGTTTCAATTTTCTCTATATAGCTAGCCAGTTTTGTCAAGATCATTTATGAAAGGGGAATCCTTTCCTCATGCTTGTTTTTGTCGGGTTTGTTGAAGATCAGATAGTTTGAAGTGTGTGGTCTTATTTCTGGGCTCTATATTCTGTTCCATTGGTCTGTGTCTGTTCTTCTGCCAGTACTATGCTGTTTTGGTTACTGTAGCCTTATAGTATAGTTTGAAGTCAGTCAACATGATGCCTCCAGCCTTGGTCTTTTTGCTTAGGATTGCCTTGGCTATTTAGTCTATTTTTTGGATCCACATGAATTTTGAAATAGTTTCCTATAGTTCTGTGAAAAATGTCAAGGGTAGTTTAATGGGAATAGCATTGAATCTATAAATTGCTTTGGACATTATGGCCATATTCATGCTATTGATTCTTCTTATTCATGAGCATGGAATATTTTTCCATTTGTCTTTGTCATTTCTCACTTCTCTGAGCAGTGGTTTGTAATTCTTGTAGAAATATTTCATTTCCCTTGTTAGCTGTTTTCCTAGGCATTTTATTCTTTTTGTGGCAATTGTGATTGGGAGTTCATTAGTGATTTTGCTCTCAAGTTTGACTATTGCTGGTGTATAGGAAAGCTAGAGATTTTTGCACATTGATTTTGTATCCTGAGACTTTGCTAAAGTTGCTTATCAGCTTAAGAATGTTTTGGGCTGAGACAATGGGGTTTTCTAGATACAAGATCAGGTCATCTGCAAATAGGGACAGTCTGACTTCCTGTCTTCCTATTTGAATGCCCTTTATTTATTTCTCTTGCCCAGTTGTCCCAGCCAGAACCTCCAATACTATGTTGAATAGGAGTGGTGAGAGAGGGTATATTTGGTATTTTTGTCTTGTGCCAGTTTTCAAGGGCAACGGGTCCAGCTTTTGCCTATTCAGTATGATGTTGGCTGTGAATTTGTCATACATGGTTCTTATTATTTTGAGGTATGTTCCTTCAAAACCTAGCTTCTTGAGAGTTTTTAACATGAAGGGATGTTGAATTTTATTTAAAGCCTTTTCTGCATGTATTGGGATAATCATGTGGTTTTTGTCTTTAGACTTAAATGTAACATCCATAACTATTAAAACCTTGGAAGACAACCTGAACAATAGTGTGCAGGATGTAGGCAAAAACAAAGATTTCATGACGAAAATGTCAAAAGCAATTGCAACAAAAGCAAAAATTTACAAATGGAATCTAATACCTAGAGAGCTTCTACGCAGCGAAAGAAGCTATCAACAGAGGAAACAGACAAGCTACAGAATGGGAGAAAATCTTTGCAAACTATGCATCTGACAAGGTGTAATATACATCATCTGTAAGGTACTTCAATTAATTTACAAGAAAAAGCAAACAACCCCATTAAAAAGTGGGCAAAGAACATGAACAGACACTTCTCAAAAGAAGACATTCATGTAGCCAACAATAATATTTTAAAAAAGTAACTCAACATCACTTATCATTAGAGAAATGCAAATCAAAATCACAATGAGATACCATCTTAATACCAGTCAGAATGGCTATTACTACAAAGTCAAAGAAGAACAGATGCTAGTGCGGTTGTGAGGAAAAAGGAACAGTTATACACTGTTGGTGGAAATATAAATTAGTTCAACCATTGAGGAAGACAATGTGGCAATTCCTGAAAGACCTAAAGACAGAAATACAATTCAACCTAGCAATCCCATTACTGGTTATATACCCAAAATAATATAACTAGTTATATTATAAAGACACTTGCATGTGTATGTTCATTGCAGCAGGATTTACAATAGCAAAGACAAGGAATCAACTTACATGTCCATCAGTGATAGACTGGAAAAAGAAAATGGGGTACATTAACACTATGGCATACTATGCAGCCATAAAAAAGAATGCGATTGTGTTCTTTTCGGGGATATGGATGAGCTAGAGGTTATTATCCTTAGCAAATTAATGCAAAAACAGAAAACCAAATGTGGCATGTTGTCGCTTATAAGTGATAGCTAAATGATGAGAACACATGGACATAGAGGGGAACTACATACACCAGGGCTTATCAGAGGGTAGAAGGTGGGAAGAGGGAGAGGAACAGGAAAAATGGCTACCGGATACTAGGCTTAATACCTGGGTGATGAAATAATCTATACAACAAATCCCCATGACACACATATACCTATGTAATAAACCTGCATATCCCACACATGTAGCCCTGAACTTAAAAGTTAACAAAATGGTGTATTTCATTGTATGCACATTCTATCTCAACAATGCTGCTTAAAAATTAACACGCCAATCATTAAAAAATCGGGAAACAACAGATGCTGGAGAGGATGTGGAGAAATAGGAACACTTTTACACTGTTGGTGGGAATGTAAATTAGTTCAACCATTGTGGAAGACAGTGTGACGATTCCTCAAGGACCTAAAAATAGAAATCCCATTTGACCCAGCAATCCCATTACTGGGTATATATCCAAAGGATTATAAATCATTCTACTACAAGGACACGTGCACACGAATGTTCATTGCAGCACTGTTTACAATAGCAAAGACCTGGAACCAACCCAAATGCCCAACGATAGGAAAAATGTGGTACATATACACCATGGAATATTATGCAGCCATCAAAAACGATGAGTTCACGTCCTTTATAGGGACATGGATGAACCTGGAAACTATCATTCTCAGCAAACTGACACAAGAGCAGAAAATTAAACACCGTATATTCTCGCTCATAGGCGGGTGTTGAACGATGGGAACACATAGACACGGGGAGGGGAGCACTACACACTGGGGTCCGTTGGGGGGAAATGGGGGAGGGGCGGGGGGGTGGGGAAGTGGGAGGAGATAGCATGGGGAGAAATGACAGATACAGGTGAGGGGACGGAAGGCAGCAAAGCACACTGCCATGTGTGTACCTATGCAACAATCTTGCATGTTCACCACATGTACCCCAAAACCTAAAATGCAATAAAAAAAAAATGGGAATCAAAAAAAAAAAAAAAAAATATTTTGTCAATCTAGCTACGGCAATTCAGTCCCTGAAATTAAACTGTATCAAACCTGTGAAAATAGCAAAATTCAAATGTAATGCCATAAGATTATTTCTTAGAACTTAGTTTAATTGTTTTGGTGAGGGATATTGCAAAACTGGAGTAATAGAATCCAAAGGAAATAAAAGCTGTTGAAGATAAAAAAAAAAAAAAAAAAAAAAAAAAATTAACGCGCCAACTCCACAGATAAAAGTAGTAAATAAAACGAGGTGGCAGGATGGTGTAATTTTTCAGAGCATAAGATCTAGAACCAAACTGTTCTGATTTGAAACTTTGCTGTGCCACTCACTTGTAATGTAAACTTGGACAAAGTACTCAGCTTCTGTTTCCTCATTTATACTATGGGGAGAATTATAATACCTGCTTTATACAGTTTTCTTCATCTCTAGAAGTTAATAGATGTGAGTCACATAGGATCACACCCAGTACATAGTAAGGGCTCAGTGAATGAATATTCCCTGTTTTAGCTCTGCCACCAAATGAATGATGACATTAATCAGGTTATTCAAATTCTATTTCATTTTCTTCAGCTTTAAGAGTGCTGAGATAAGATAAGAATGAAATATTAAAAAGAAACCTGGAAAGCACTCAGAACCAAATAAAAGCTGAGTACATCAGCCTGGCAGAGCACAAGGCAAAGATGAGCTCACTAAGTCAGAGCATGAGAAAGGTGCAGGATAGTGATGCTGAAATCCTGGCCATCTACAGAAAAGGCCAAGAAGAGACTGTGACACTGCATGCCAAAATTAAAGCCCAGAAGAAGGAGATCTTTCTTCTTTTTTTCTGGAAGTGAAATAATTTTATTGAGCAACACAGCATGAACTTATATCTAATAGAAGCACATCCGTGTTTGACAACTTTTACATGAGGAAAAATTCCATATAACCTAACAGATTAGCCAACATACATTGCCAGTAAACACAAAAAATAAAAAAGTATTTTTTAAGGGTCTGCTATGAGTTGGGGAGAAACATCTTAGGTTTGATAGTCTGACAGTTAAATCATGAAAAAATTCAAACTTTGGAGTTGGCAGCAAAGTCAGCTGGCCCATAATCCTGCGTATAGGTGGTTTACTCGAGATTATTTTATATGCTTCAGGAAAATATATATACTCTTGTCTTTTTACCTTAAACCGATAACTGTATTTGGGTTTCAGACATAGCAAATTCTATCTACAACAAAAATCTAACTGGCTACAGGTTTCTAAGGGTGTGGACAGCAGGACAGGGAAGATAAAGTTCCTTCTCCAGGTAGAGAGGTCCAGAGGTCGAACAGACTCTGTGCCCAAAGGCCAAAACAAAAGTAATCCAATTAAGGACAGAGAGAAAGAAACTGATGACCTCCAAGTGGACAGGAAAAGAGAAGATAACAAAGCATCAAGAAAGCAAAGGACATTTATGATGTGGAAGAGGCAGAGACAGAGAATGCAGTGACTATTACAAATTATTTCAAACATATAAAAAATAAAACTCACATCCACCAACTAGTTTTTTGTTTTTTTGTTTTAAAGACACGATCTCTCACCCAGACTGGAGTGCAGTGGCACTATCATGGCTTACTGTAACTTTGAACTGCTGGCCTCAAGGGATCCTCCCTCCTCAGCCTCCCTAAGTGTTGGGACTACAGGTGTGAGCTACCACACCTGGCCTGTCTTCAGGACCTTTTAGTAATAAAAAGTTACACATGTAGTAGAAAGCCCCTATGTATTCCTTGCCAGTATTCTTATAGATTTGGTATGAATTTTTTACATAATACTTATTTATTTGATGGAAAGAACTTAGAGAAAAATAAAAACTACCAGCCTAGTAAGAGAATGGCAGGCGGGCAAAAACATAGAAGGTCGTTACAGAGAAATTGGAAAAAGAAAAGGTTCCCACAAACAAAAACACAAGGTACTGTACATTCTCTCCTAAGTCTAGCCTTTGCGGATTCCTTTAAGTGTTTACCTCCAAGAGAGGCCGTTGCTGAAAAAGAAAAAAATCAACTGCCATTACGCCTTATACAAAAACTCAATATTGCTATGGCTCTTAATTTCAAATACAAGCAAAGCAAATATTCACTTTTAATTGAAACTACACATTTAAGTCAGAAATGTCAGTTAAGAAAATTAACCACCACAACATAGCAAGATATATACTAAGTAGAGCTTTTTATACTCCCCTTCACAAATATAAAATATAGCTGTTTGCACTCTCCTTCATATATAAAAGATATATATATGTCTTTAACTTGTGTGTTGAAACATTTATCACTTGAGCAACAGATTACAGAGGGTTTTACTTTCTTATCATCACAGCACTTCTATTTTGGCAATTTTACAATTAAATTTGTAACAACTAAATTTCTCCAGAGATGGCGAGATATACAGTTTTTTTGTTTTGTTTTGTTTTGCTGGTTTTTTTTGAGACATGCTCTCACTCTGTTGCCCAAGCTAGAGTGTAGTGGTGCCATCTCGGCTCACCGAAACCTTTGGCTCCCGGGTTCAAGCAGTTCTTCTGCCTCAACCTCCCCAGTAGCGGGGACTACAGGTTTACACCACCTCACCTGGCTAATTCTATAATTTTTTTGATAGAGATGAAGTTTCACAGGATGGTCTCACACTCCTGGGCCTCATGTGTTCTGCCTGCCTCAGCCTATTTTTTTTTTAATGGCCATTTATTTTAAATAGAAAAATGAAAGCTAACCATTACAAATACGTTGTCTGTAACAAAGAAGTCTATGTACATTTGATTTGCCTATACAATTACTCCACGGGTTCAATGAAATGGAAATCCGTATGATTCTGCATGACTTTAAAAGCACATATATCCTCATTTTTAAAGCACATAAGTAGGGAGTTCATCTCTGTTTAGAGGTGGGCATTCTGGTGAAAACTGAAAAACCTGCTAGACATATTCTAAAAGAGCTGTAACACCATGGAAGGGTTCATTTATACTCATTTCTGTATCTAGACCCGAGCTCAGGGCATATCATGTAACAGATGTTCAAATGGCTAGTTAATACTTCCCTATCAATTACAATGAAAATGCTGACACCATATATGTAAGGCCGGTTGCCTTGCTGGGAGCTCAGACATGCCCATCCCTCTCCAAGCCTGAAAACTACCTCACAACTCTGCACTGGGCACCAAGGCCGCCATTAAAAAACCCCGCCAAAATTTAAAAGAAGCCCCACCAAAACCTGCCCAATAGCATTAGGCCCCACTTCCCCTGGGCAGCCCGCATTCTGGAAATCCCGCCTACCGGAAATCCCGCCTACCAGAGGTCCTGCCTGCCCACCTATAGCCCATAAGTCCCCAACCAGCCTGCCTACCGGAAGTCCTGCCCGCCTACCTATAGCAGCAGCTTCATCCACATCCCGTTTCCCTGTAGCCAATGAAATTGCCTTCACTTTGTTTCCCAATGACCAATCAATCGTCTCCACTCCCTATTAAATGCTATGCCCTGGGAAGTGGAATGTGACTTCCCTGGCCCCTTTCTGCGGGACCACGGAACCTTGCCGGGAAGTTGAATAAATTGGCATTTAATTTTCTTATACTGGTCTCAGTTTCCTCATTCTAAACTCGGCAATAACCCTTACAATATAGGACTTGAAAATTTTACCTTAGTTCTCTTTGAACTTAGTAAATTCCGACGTAAAACTGCCATATCCATTAGTTTGTTCATTACATTGTCGTAAGCCTACTTTTTCAGATACTCTTTCAGGTTCTGTAAATTATGATGAATAAGACATATAAAATTCCTACCCCCATAGAATTTACAGGACTGGAGTTTGTGGAGGGGAGGCAGAAATAAAGAAATTTCAGATAATAAAAACTGCTACAGGGTAGACAGAAACAGTAACGTTAATTGGCTGGTGAGGGAAGTGCTGTCTAAAGAATTACCACTTAAATGGAGACCTGAAAACAGCAAGAGTTCCCAGGAAAATGGAATCTCAAAACCAAAGATTCAGAAAAAAATAAGATTGCTCAAGTAATGCTTGAGACTTACGCAACAAGGGGGAAAGGAGTACAGGCAATAATATAAAGGTGAAGGTTTAATAATTTTTAGTAATTCAGATGAAATACAGATTAATAAGGCAATTAAAGTGTTTAATTCCATGGCATTTAGTTCATTCACAATGTTATGTAACTACCACCTCACTCTATCTAGTTCCAAAACAGTTCATCACAACATAACTTTTAATCAGTCACTCCCCATTCTTCTTCTCCCATCATTCTCAGCAAACTGACACAAGAACAGAAAATCAAACACCGCATGTTCTCACTCATAGGCGGGTGTCGAACAGTGAGAACACATGACACATGGAGGGGAGCATCGCACACTAGGGTCTGTCAGGGGGAAGTAGGGGAGGGACAGCGGGGGGTGGGGAGTTGGGGAGAGATAGCATGGGGAGAAATGCCAGATATAGGTGAAGGGGAGGAAGGCAGCAAATCACACTGCCATCTGTGTACCTATGCAACAATCTTGCCTGTTCTTCACATGTACCCCAAAACCTAAAATGCAATTTAAAAAATTAAAATAAAAAATTAAAGAAAGAATTCTGAGACTACATAAACCTCTATGACCTGTTCCACTTTCTGATACCCTAGAGCAGGCGTCCCCAAACTACGGCCCGTGGGCTGCATGCGGCCCCCCGAGGCCATTTATCCGGCCCCCCGCCGCACTTCAGGAAGGGGCACCTCTTTCACTGGTGGTCAGTGAGAGGAGCACAGTATGTGGCGACCCTCCAACGGTCTGAGGGACAGTGAACTGGCCCCCTGTGTAAAAAGTTTGGGGACGCCTGCCCTAGAGTCTGTAAAGACAGAGTATGTTTTTTCCATGCTCTCTTAGAAGACATTCTTAGCAAAATTGGTTTAGAAAAAGGTTTGTTTAGAAAGAACCTTTGAAAATATTCATTTGCCAAATAGAAAAATTTATTTTGTATTTGGCAAAACTCCCAGGATGATACGTATCCTTTAACCTGAAACAAACCATGTTTTATCGCAGGAATAGACTCAACTATATTAAGTTCATCAAAACTTACTGTTTTGAGTTTTGTCAGTAGCACACTCCTTTTGGTACAGCTTTGCTTTCATTTCTTATAAATTATGTAAAAATTGCTTTACATGATTGGTAAAACTTCATGATTTGTTTAATGTAGTACAATTCATTAGGCCCACAAGTGGCCCCTGATGCACACTGCTGGGGACATCAAACCCATAAGCTTTTATTATCTGATCAGCATTTTTTCACTAGGTACCTTATCCTCCCCTTCACTTCATGATGCTGTCCTTGGTAATGTAGTGATGCTCAACTAGCTGGAGGCCACACATACAAGGTAGTAGAGTCTTGACAGATGTTTGAAAGGATTACTAGTTTTCCCTGTTAACTATGTCTACCTTAAATTGATTTATGAGGGAACAAATTAGCATCTAAGAGTGAAGCACTCAAGAACTACAGCCATCAGCTACTATATAGAATTGAGGTGGATGGTCCATTTCTTTAGAAATTTTGTCAAAGGAATTTTAGTTTTCTATAGGAAAGAAGGGATGTGCTTCAAGAATTTAGCCAACTTGAAGTTCATACCTATAAATCATACATTTTCCTGCCATAATATGCAATGCTTGCTTTCAAATCTCTTGCAAAGATACATCAAGATGAATATCAATTAATGAAATTTCCTGACATATTCTGGGATTCTATGAAAATTACTAATGATATATTGCATGTTTAGTAAACAATAAACCTTAACATCTGTCATGTTCTTGCTAAAACTATTTCCCCTCTGATAGTTGTGTGAGAGGATGGAAGTATGATTATACTTCTTGTCAGAATTTCCTTGAAAAATGTTCTAGCTAAGATAACCAAGCTCTTCAGCATAATTCATTCACAGGCCCACAGCCAATGTAGTGCTTAGGGGTATTGCTGAATGCCATTGCACACTCACCTCTCTGAAGATGAAAATCCCCTATGGTTGCTCACCCTCAAGACTCCAGGAACCTCTCTCAGTTTGGAATAATGGCTCTCTAATATTAACCTTGTATGTTTTATCTTCTTTGAGTTGTTCACCTCTTACCTATGCTTTGAGGTAATATCCTACACCTAGAAGCAATGATGCTTTAATAGTGGAGTCATGCAGAAGAGTAAAGACTTTTCCTTTTGTCCCAAGGCTTCCAGTATTCATCACATTAAATTGAGAGCATAGAAGTATTCATATTATATTTGACTATATGTGATAGTGGAATTTCAGTTGAAACTCAGGTCTACCATCTTCAAGAAATTGACAGAATTAATTTTAATTAGTCATCATTTAAAGAACAGTTTTGACATCCCTCAAAAAACTAAAAATTGAGCTACCATATGATCCAGCAATCCGACTGCTGGGTATACACTCAAAAGAAAGGAAATCAGTATATTGAAGAAATATCTGCACTCCTACATCAAAAATTAGTTACTGAGTACACCTTGCATACATTTGATTTTTCTGGAAACTAAAACTTAGTGACACTTCAGTCAACGAGGAGATATAGTTAAAGGCACTTTAAAGCAATTAAAGAACAATCTGGGATAGAAAATGCAGCTCCACTGCAGATTTTACACAATCAATTTAATGGGTAGAAAAGTGCCGCTCCTTTGTTTTTTAACCAATCTGGGTCCAAGCCACCACTTGCTGTTTTGGTGGTGGCACACGCGCACACACACACACACAGTGACACATAAATAAACAAATTTATTTTATGTATGTGGGTATGTATATATGTATACACATAATGCGTTTTAAACTTATCTGATTTAAATAAGTTATGCAGTCATTTTAGGTAATATTCTAAGCCCCATTTGAGTTAAACTATTTCAGTCTCTCAGCTCTTTGTGCTCCTGGCTCTTTTCCTTAAAATTGAATCCTGCCTAAGCATCTTCATGGAGGAAGAGTGGGTGTGTTTTGGGGGTAATGATATCTCTCTCTTCTGATATATGGTTCAATACCCACTTAGCAACAGCCCTTGGTGGAGATAAAGAAAGACATTGAAATGAATTCAAGGTGCAACTTTCATTAATTATGTTAGCATGGAGAATGAATTTAAGAGCATATTTGCTGAACTAGAAAAAGCCAAAGATGGTACCCAAAAATGGTATGAACCCAATTCCAGGATTCCAGGCTACAGTCACCAGAATAATTTGTCTCTTTTCCCTGCAACAAAAGAATCAAACCATGAACTAATCAGAGTTCTCTCTTCTCCTTTCTTTCTTTATGTTCTAAATTTATCCAAATGTTACACTTGCAATTCAAAAAAATATAGTGGGAAACTAGAAGTGATTGTTTGCATTCTAATATGTTTGGTTCCTTAAGAATTAGCAGTGTGAACAGGTACAGATTAAAAAAAAAGGGGGCATTGGATGTAGTGCATGCTGCAGAGTCTAATATTTCATGTACTTCACTCTTCAAAAAAGAATTGCATTTACATTACTTTCAACTGTATAGGAACCGGAAATTTAAATCAGGAGATGATCCAGAATCTCTTTAGCATAGTCTCACTAGTGTCTTATTTCTTTCACCAAGTATGCCACTTCTGGACATTCCACATTGACCCTGGTGGCATGCATCTCAACCTGACCTTCAGATTTAAGTCTCAGAAAGCTTACATTATTAACATCAACACTTTTAGTTCACTTTGACTGAGTTTGAAGCTGTGGGAACCTGTCTTAAATATTAATGAAAAGAATGTTGAAGGAGAAAAACTCAGAGTTCTAAAATTCAAATAAATGTAGATAATAATGTGAAAGTTATAGTAAAAATAAAGATTAAGCCTGAAGAGTTGGCGAAACTGTTAAAAGTATGGAACAGATATAAGTTAAATCAATTTTTGTATATTATTTCAGAATTTAAAGGAGAAATAAAACCATTTAAAATACCGATTTTTCTGAATTTCCATTTAAAAAACAGAATAAATAAAATTTCTCTGATAGTAAATACATTGAATTTATATTATAAGATACTGAAGGAATCTCTTATTTTAACCCCACGTCTACACATGTATGGAAATTTCATACTAGAATATGTTGTAAGAAAACGGAGGTCTAATTTCTAATTGGATGCTGTGGTTAGCTATATATATGACTTTAGTCAAATTGCTTTATCCCTCTGAGCTAGCTCTAGCGTGGTCATGTGGGAATGGGTTAGCTGTCATTGCAAATCTCCAATGAGATGGCTTCACTTCTTAATCTATGTGAATGATACTTGTAGTACATATATTTTTTCTCAAGTATATGAAAAAAATCAACTTCCTAGAAACTGCAAAAGGACAATCAGGAAATTAAAATTTGGCAGTCTACATCCTATAATTTGATTTAAAAAGAATTTCTGGACAAGAATCAGAGCTCTGAAAAGGTAGGACAAGACATGAATCTTTCCGTTATCTTGACATCATTCTCATGAGTAGTTATTTGAATTGGGGTAGAATATATACACAGTAAAATGCTCTAATATGAAATATAGAGCCACCTAATGTTTTTGATATTCACCCTGCTTGTTACTAACAACTGAAAAAAACAAAAAACAAAAATAAAAACAAAAAGCAGAAAACTCTCTTAGCACATTATCCAACCAAACTTTGGCACTGAGGGCCTTGACAAGCTCTAGCATGGCTTCCAGGAGCCTAAGACTGTGCCACTAGGATGACCTTTGTCCTCCTTAAAATACCTGCCTGATAAATCTAGATGCTGCCAGAAGAATTTAGGTCTTTTCAGCAAAAATAATGATGAAAGTTCAGAAGACACTGCGTTCTGTCCCCTATTCCCATAGTTATTACTGAATAAAATTTGTCTTTACTGCTTTCCCTAGTATCCAGCTTTGTTTATCTTTGTTTATCTTTGACATTACATAAAACAATATGTTTATGTTGCTGAATAGAATATTACAGGCCCCTCAACTCATCTTAGAGCAATTTCTTTAGAAATCTTGCATTTATAAATCCTTTCTCTTCCCCTTTGAGATATGAATCTTTCATTGTTGAAAACTATCCCCTCAGAACCGGAAAGCTATCTTTTTAAGTGCATACCCAAAAGGAGACAAAACTCTCACTCTTGGCAACAGTTCTCATGGGAGGATAAGGTCCTAACTTTAGTGGATGCCTTGCCCCACTTTGTACTACTGCCTCCTGTCATCCAAATAGGAGAATCTTGTTTCTCTTCCAGATAAGCACCAATTAGCAAACCAGATGGCTTAGTCACATGAACCAAACTCCTCCTTAACACCCTTCAGTGCTTTTCTTTTAGCACACTCCAGCCTTTAACAGTCTCCTGCCTTTTGTTTCAGTAAAGTTCAGGTGACACTAGTTTCTCTTTCCCACTACCATAGTAATTACTGAATAAAATATGTCTTTACTGCTTTACCCAGTATCTAGGTTTATCTTTGACATTATATAAAGCATTATTTTTATGTTGCTGAATAGAATTTCATTAAAATAATATGCCACCCTGTATTCATTCTACTTTTAATTAGCTTTTAACTAAACCTCTTTATGAAACAATTTTATACTGGACTAAGGCAATTTAGTTATGCACAACTATTAGGTTGCTTTGGTAGCTATTGATAACATCCAATAGTTAGATATAGAAAAAGCTGTCTAACTTCTCTCCGCTGGGACCTCAGAACCAAGTGGTATGTTACAGGTCATGGGTAATATTCTGCTACACATGCCACATTTATAGAAATGTAAACATAATTTTGTTCTTCGCTGCATTTCAGTAAATGTTCTGCCTGAAATCTCTATGTAAGGTGGATATGACGCTATTTCAGAATCCTCAAAAAGTGACTGAACACATGAATCAGAAGTAATCCTGTACTCAGAATACCACTCTAAAAGGTACAGAATCTGGCCTTCTCCAGACCTCCTATCCTGATTCATGCAAAGACAGAAATATAGACAATATTCTAGCAAATCTACACGTAATGAACACCATTCTAGTAAACAATTAAAATTATTTCTTATATTACAGTAATTAACAAACCATCTGGAGTTGATCAAAAATAAAGTTAGTTGAAGGACACTTCTGGAGCCTGAATTTCGTAATAAACACTATGAATGTTAACAAAGTAGGCCTTTTCATGTATATTCTTTTTAGGGGACTCAAATGATCACTAATGATATTCAGAGGATAGACTGAAAACCAACACACACACACTATATATATATATTATATATATAATATATAATATATATATAATATATAATATATATTATATAAATAATATATAATAAAATATATAATAAATAAAATATATAATATATATTTCATATATATTACATAGTATATATGAATATATATTATATAATATATAATATAATATATATGAATATATATTATATAATATATAATATATAATATATATGAATATAAATTATATAATATATAATATAATATATATGAATATATATTATATAATATATATATGAAAAGGATGGAGAAAAACTCAGTTCTAAAATTCAAATAATATGTTATATATATATTATATATATATATAACCCAAGCCATATTTTAAAGAAAATTGTAGATAATATTAAGAATTTTATTTCAAACACCCAGGTCCAATTTGCCCAAGGAGAACTAATCCCTACATTAAAGAGTTAGCCCAAGGAGGTTGCCTTTATTGACAAATTAGAGCATACCCATGGCTGTTTATTCAGCTTATTCTATCCTAGCGTCTCAGCCCTGGGCCATTTGTGAGATTTAACTCTCTTTAAAGAATCAAAAGTTAAGGGGAAAAAAAGCAAAATTTCATCTCTTATTATAGCATATTGGTGAACTCGAGCCCCTCACAGTTAACTCTGAAAAGAACAAGAAAATTTCTTTTACTCATTAGCTATTGTCACAACACATACTGTCAAAAACAATTTTATTTCACCAAATCTGAAGTTGGATAGTGCAGTTCACATACCTGGGAGTCAGATGATCTAGGGTGGGCTTGGCTGACTCACCTCTATGCCACATGCCTCATTTGGGGCCAAGGCTGAATGTGCAACACCTCGTGAAAACTCTTCTGATAGTGAGGCCTGAGGTGAAAAAGCACAAGCAGAAACATATGAGGCCTCTAAGGCCCAGATTTGAAACTCACTCTTGGTCGATTTTACCCACATATAATAGACCAAAGCAACTCAGCACGCCAAGCTAAAGTCAAGGGGCTTGGAGGGGCACTGGGCCTTTGATGAAGCCACTGCAGGGAGGTAAATGCAGGGAGGGCTGCAGCACTTGAGCCTGTCTTTCAGCATATCAGGCTCCCCACAAACCAAAACATAGTATTTCCCTTGTCGTTATACCTATCAAAGCTATATTGACAAAATGATACTAACTCCATGTAGTGTCAGAATTGTATTACAGTTACATCAACTTGGGGGTCTAAACAGCACAGGGGATTTACAGTTTTATCCTGGATATACAAAATGAAAAAAGCCTATTATTATGCAAAATTTAGGTATGTAAATAAATCCATTAGCATTAGCGACATCAAATGTATGGTAATATTTCTATACCTTTTCTGTCTCATACTCAGGAGCAGGGCTACTTTCTTATATAATGAAAAGTTTTCTGGCAGCAAAACTTCAACTTTGGTCATTATGTGGACCAAAATAACAGCAAAAGGACTTTCACTGCTGTGTAGATACATTGCATTTCTCTATGAATTTTTTAAATGAACAGAATTGATAATCCAGGTGATTTGTACCCAGTAAGTGTTTTGGTTACAATTGTATGGCAAATACTGATAAAATATGCTGATGACTGGAAAACATCCATGAAGAAGGTTAATTCTGAGCAAGTTGGGCTTTACGGGAAGCAATTAACTTTGGTTTTGTACTCTGCTATTAGTTATTTCAAACCCACGGAGTCTCTTTGAATTCTGTATTTGCTGACCTCTTAGGAGCTGGCCCAGAGACACTTGGTAGCATTCAGATCCAGCAAGCATGTCTTACTTCCACTTTAGCCAAGTGCCTTCCAGAGTCAAAGTAGAGATCTGGTTCCTTGAAATTTATGATTTCTACTATGAGGCTTACCCTCTATTTTTTTGCGTTTGTAATTTTATTAGAATAAATCAATTGATTCGTTGAATCAATAGGCTGCTGGAATTACCAATTCTAAAAGGCAGTGGCATTTCAGGAAAAAGGTCAGAGAATTAGTCTTGGATACAGTTGGGAAGTAGAAATGTAGAATTGAGTTCTTTCTGCATTTCCTTCCCTGCTTTATTTTTCTCATCACAGAAGTCCCAAGATGTGAGGTCCTCAACAGCCCCCCAGAATGACACAGTCTCTCAGCCCGTAATTTCCCTTCACTCGTCTCACCCATCCACTCATTACCTTTATCCGTGTTTGTCTGTCATAGAGAAAAACCCTTTTGCAGCTCTAAATGACAAGAAAATGCTTCTTACCTAGCATCAGAAAGTGTTTCCAAACTAAATGCTGCATTCTACGAGAAGAGTTGGAGGGCCTGTATGAGACTGCTTCCTCTAAGTCAGAGCTTATCAAGCAATTATTATCCATCAAAACCACCTGGAGGACAGGTGAAAAGAGATTTCTGGAACCTGCACCAATACATTCTGGTTTAGTAGATTTAAGATGGGCTCGAGAGGCAGCATTTCTAACAGGCTCACAGGTGATGTTGCTGCTGCCTCTACTTTAGGAACATGAGCTTGAGAACCACTGCTTTGAATCAAACAACCTGAGACACTTCCTGATTCATCTAGAGATCCAAATAGCAGGGTAAGCAAGATGTTATTCCCCTTTCATTGTGAGAATCATAAACTGTTACGGGAAGAAAAGTATAGGATTTAGAAGATCTATTTGGCATCTGCTTTGCCACTTGCTGGCAGTGTTGTCTTAGAAAATTTCTTTAAAATCTTTAAGCCTCTTTTTACTTGCTTAAAAGAAGAAAATAAATCCAGGGTCTCAAGTTTATTATGTGGCTTAAAATATAATATATGTGTAAAGGTGTGTTGTAAACTATCAAGTGCTCTACAAATGGTATAATTACTCTGAAATAAGGGGTTGCCCAGAAGGGAGCTATCAAAAATAAAAGAAGATCAAGCATGTTTTCTGAAAACTGGAGCTACCTCTGTTCCTTTTGCCACCTACAAATCTACTAGTTTCACCAAAATTATTCTTTCATTTATATTATTGAAATGCTGTAGTAAGTTTTGACAGGAGGCTCTATTCCCTGAAGAGGCACACACACATGCAGAGCTCATCTTCTACAAAGGGAAACACTCTGGCATCCTACATATTCCAAGAGCAACTGTTGTGGAAAATCCATTACAAACAACAGCAGTTCAATCTTAGAGCAAGTACATTCAGAAAACATCAAAATAAAGTTACATGAACCTGAGTTGTTTAATATATACCATTCCATTATTTTCTCATCTCTCAGATGGCACCTAATAATTGGGGGAAAATATTTCTTGTGATTATAACACACATCGTTATGTATTTCATTTATTACACCAAAATCCCATTTCAACAATCTCTATACCCCCGTTCCTGAAAATATCATTTCCCAAGGGACTTAGACTAAGCTCCAGGAACAGCTGGGAGGAGCCATTGTATTGTCCTCATAACAGTTCTCACACCCAGGAGTGAAAGCAGGAACAGATGGTGGGTGTCTCCACAGCAAATAATTCTAATGCCTTAGAAACATTTGAAGGCAGCAGCCCTTACAGAATGCATAAGAGCTGCATACCACAGGATGGCTTTTTTTCATTAACATCCACGGTCTCTCACTAACATAGAAGCAAGTGAACAATTAGGGGCTGAGTGAAGGGACACAGAATCCCATGCAAAGCCAAAAAGAACTGAGAGGCGAAGGCCATAGTAACCCCAACACATTTGATGCCATTGTTTCTCCCCCCGCAACCCTATTCCTGTTGAATGAAATTATACGTTTATACCTGCATAAGAAAGTTCCGAAAATAAAGGAAGGCAAGGAGAAAGCTACAGCCTTGTACAGGAGGAAATGTATATTTCTTCATCAGCACCTCATCTCACCCTCTGGCATTCCCATGCTGTAGCTTTAAAAGTATAACCTCTCATCAAAGAGGACAACATAAAGCCTCTGGGGCCAATCAGTAATTAATGCCTGTGAATGTGACCTTATTTGGAAAAAGAGCCTTTGCAGATGTTCAAGTTAACATGAGGTCATTAAGGTGTACTCTAAGTTAACATAATTGTGTCCTTATTTATTTATTTATTTATTTATTTATTTATTTTTGAGACAGAGTTTCGCTCTGTTGCCCAGGCTGGAGTGCAGTGGCTCTATCTCCACTCACTGCAACCTCAACCTCCCGGGTTTAACTGATTCTCCTGCCTCAGCATCCCTAGTAGCTGAGATTACAGGTGTGCACCACCACACCCGACTAATTTTTTGTATTTTCAATACAGATGGGGTTTTGCTATGTTGGCCAGGCTAGTCTAGAACACCTGACCTCAGATGATCCACCCACCTCAGCCTCCCAAAATGCTGGGGTGACAGGCGTGAGCCACTGTGCCCGGCCATCCTTATTTTTTTTTAATAAAGTGAAATCAGACAGAGAGACAGACAGACACAGGAAGAATCCATGTAAAGATGAAGGCAGAGATTGTGGTGATGAATCTACAAGCGAAGGAATGCTGCAGATTGCCAGCAAACCACCAGAAGCCAAGAGAGAAGCACAGAACAGATTCTTCCTCATAGCCCTGACAAGGAAGCAATCCTGCCAACATCTTAATCTTGGTTCTAGCCTTCCTGACTGTAAGACACTATAGTTGTGTTGTTTAAGCCACCCAGTTTGTGATACTTTGCTACAGCAGCCCTAGGAAACCAGAACAGTGACCAAGGGTAGGATAGCCTTGGACAGCCAGTAAGGTTGGCAGAGTGGGAGTTCGGGGTGAGGCTATCCATTATTGCTTCCCTTTATTGACCCTCTTTTGTTCCTCCTGAAGGTCCAATGTGTTTCAGAGTTGGCCCTTCTACTCCTATCACCGCCACCCTGCTCTCCATTTCCAAATCTGTTCGTAAATTCCTTTTGGCTGTAACACTTCATTACAGGGTATAAGGAGCATGCAAAAGTGACGAACATGACATCCTTACGCATTGAGTTGATTCATCAAGACTATAACTAGTTTGGGGATATCTACTATGTAAAAGCACTCTCTCTGCTGTTGGGCATACATTGAGCAAAACAGAAAAAAAAACACCTCCTGTCCTCACTGTAAGTTTTTAGTCTGCTAGATTTATAACCTGGAATAAAATCCAATTCTCAAATCTTACTTTTGCACCAAATTACAAGAGTGTAATGTGTTTCTTTTCAAGAGGAATAAAGACTATTTGAGCCAATATTTCTCAAAGTACCTTCCAAGGATTACAGGCATTGATCGACTTACGACCTATGCAACCGACGACCATTCGACTTTACGACCACAATCGCCAGCCACGACTGCTCCGCGTCTGGCAGCGCAAACGTTGCCCAGCTGGGCGTAGGACAGTGCGGACCAGCTTCTGGCAGCACTACCATCTCCGCGTGCACCATTTCAACTGTACATATGGCCTACTCAACTTACGACCAAATCGTGTTACGACCGTTCTGCAGTCCCGGCCGTGGTCGTAAGTCGAGCAACAGCTGTACCTTCATCAGAATCTCTTACCCTACCATTCTTATCAAAAGGAGGACTAATGGGCTCCATAGCAGGCCCACTCAATTAAAGTCTATGAAGATAGGACCCAGGAACCTTAACGTTCTTAACATGAATGCCCCTAAACTTTGAGAGGATCGGTTAAACTAAACTAAAGGGGCTTGAAGTAGAAATAGTAGAGATTGTTTTTGCAAGCTAAATATTGAGAACTGCTGCTCAATGAAACAGATAAGCTCAAATGGTAGAGTTGCAGGGAGTAGCTATGGCAGTGTTTTCTAAACATCCCAATAAAATCACCAAAGTCACCTGTTAATAATGGAGCGTCCCCGATGCATTTCATACAGATTCTGATCCAGTGGGGCAGGGGTGGGCAAAAAGTGACTGTTAGGTTAGCAACAAAGTTTAGGAAACACACACCTTTAGAATAGAAGTGGCAATCGAAAATCAGAACTGTTCCACACTCAGAGAAAATTATTCAAGAGATTACATTAGTCACTCTTATTTTCCCCCCAATTTAGTGACTATTTTCCTAACACTGATTTGCCCTTTTTGGCTTCTCCATTTTCCTTCTTTGCTGATATATCTGTAAAGCTCAACTGTGTGAGCCCTGGGCACAAAGAAAGAAGCTTTCATCACAAGACTCATCAGTGTCTATACCTATTACTCTGGCTACTCTTCTGCTAGATCATTAGATCTTTAAGGGTGGGGACTAATCTTGTCAATCCAGTAACCATCTAGGGCCTGTCGTCGGTAGGTGTTTAATAAATATTTACTCAATATTAGCCTGGTTAATAGTATTCTGAGGGTTAAGAAGTATTTGAATCTAATTTAAACCACATATTCCCATCCTCCTCTGGCCCTGCAGTCAATATTTCACTTTGCAGTAAATGAAGCACCAAGTGCTTTATGGAACACCCTGTAACATCTATTGATTCTCCCTAATGTCTCCTTTGCTCCCTTGATTTGACAGACAGGCATAGAGTACAGCAAGGGGGGCTGATAAATGGAGATCAAAGTTGCACTTAAAAGAAATTGTATCTTTCCATTTTTTTCTCTGCTGACATGAAGCTGGTTACTGCCCCTATGCAGTAGCATTTTAGTACATAGTTTTAAGCAAATGCATTTATTTTGACATTTTTGATATTTAAAAAAATCAATAAGTGTTTCATTTTTATCAGTTTAGCACATTGAGGTTTGAAACTATATATCCTAGATAAATTTGAGAAAAAGATACACAGTAAAGAGCTGATTTAAATATGTCAAGTAATTAATAAAAAATGCTGCTATAGTTTGAATGTTTCCCACAAAAGGATATGTTGGAAATTTAACCCCTGATATGCTTTGGATGTTTGTTTCCTCCAAATATCATGTTGAAATGTACTCCCTAATGTTGGAGTTTGGCCTGATGGGAGGTATTTGAGTCATGGGGGCAGATCTCTCATTAATATTTTAGTGCCTTCCTCACAGTAATAATGTCTTGCTTTGTGTTCATATGAGATCTGTTTTTTTAAAAGAGTGTGGCACTACCTCTCTCTCTTGATCTCTCATCATGTGACATCACTTGCTCTCCCTTCACCTTGCACAATGATTGTAAACTTCCTGAGGACTCACCAGTAGCAGATGCCAGTGCTATCCTTTTTTTTTTTTTTTTTTTTTTTTTGAGACAGAGTTTTGCTCTTGTCACTCAGACTGGCGTGCAATGGCGCAGTCTTGGCTCACTGCAACCTCTGCCTCCCAGCTCCCAGTTTCTAGTGATTCTCCTGCCTCACCTTCCTGTAGCTGGGATTACAGGCACCCACCACCACATCTGGCTAATTTTTGTATTTTTAGTAGAGAGGGGGTTTCGCCGTGTTGGCCAAGCTGGCCTTGAACTCCTGTCATCAGGTGATCTGCCTACCTCAGCCTCCCAAAATGCTGGGATTACAGGCATGAGCCACTGTTCCCAGCCAAGTGCTATCCTTTTTATACAGCCTGTATAACTCTTAGCCAGATAAACCTCTTTTATTAATTAAATAAATTACTCTCAGCTTTGGGTATGGTCTTATATTAGGTTGGTGCAAAAATCATTGCGGTTTTTGCCATTACTTTTAATGGGAAAACCCGCAATGACTTTTGCACCAAACTAATAGCAATGCAAACACACACAATCCTCAAAACAAAGGTGTTAGGTAATGTATCCTAATGGGAGGCATTTATATCATAAGGGCTCCACCCTCATAAATAAATTAATGCAGATTATAAAAAAGGCGGCCGGGCGCGGTGGCTCAAGCCTGTAATCCCAGCACTTTGGGAGGCCGAGGCGGGTGGATCACGAGGTCAAGAGATCGAGACCATCCTGGTCAACATGGTGAAACCCCGTCTCTACTAAAAATACAAAAATTAGCTGGGCATGGTGGCGCATGCCTGTAGTCCCAGCTACTAGGGAGGCTGAGGCAGGAGAATTGCTTGAACCCAGGAGGCGGAGGTTGCGGTGAGCCGAGATCGTGCCATTGCACTCCAGCCTGGGTAACAAGAGCGAAACTCGGTCTCAAAAAAAAAAAAAAAAAAAAAAAAAAAAAAAAAAAAGGCTGCAGGCTGTGAGTTTAAACCCTCTCTCTTCTCTCACCCTCTCGTCTTTCCACCTTCCGCCTTCTGCCATGGGATGATTCGGCAAAAAGACCCTCACCACATGACAATACCTTGACGTTGTACTCCCCAGACTCCAAAACCATAAGCCTCAAATAAATTTTTGTTCATGATAAATTATCTACTCTCAAGTACTTTGTTATAGCAGCACGAAATGGCCTAAGACAAACACAAAAGCAGTGTGTCTTAAAGATATCATTTATAAAAAGCCACACCTGAACGTAATAAAGGAAGAGACAGTTTATGTAATAAGATAGAAAAGTTTGGCATATGAGGACAGAAGAAAGAGAACAGAATTTGGAGGCAGCTTTACCTATAAGAAGATCCAGATTCTTCAATCATGATACCTTAGGCAAGTCATCAACTCTTCAGACAATAACAAAATGCCTCAGAAAGTTTTTTAAGCAAGCATTTGTGTGGATAAATGGCAATTCCTGTTTTCTCCCTTTTAATTGAGGTGATAACAAAGGAATATTCAGAAAAAGTAATAAATGATAAATATGAGTTGTAAACTTGACTATTGGCATAGAAAATACAGCTAATATTAGTTATTTGCATTGATTTCTACTGTGAGTAAACAAATCTCTATCCCGGTTTAAACTGGTTCAGGTATTAAAGTTATACATTCAAACAAAAGCAGAAGAAAAAAAAAAAAAGAAAAAGAAAACAAAACATCTGTTTATTACACAAGAATTTTCCAAATAGGTTGTCACTGAATTTTGAATTTGAGTTTAATTTGCATTTATCTCATGATTATCTTTTGGAAAGTAGGTTGACATTTCCATAAATTATGAGTAATCATAAATCAGGATTTCTAACACAGACTTTGAGGAGTCCATTAATTGCTACCCTAAAGGACTTTGTAGCCTTTTGTAGAGACTTATCTTTTTCATACAGAAAAAATCATCAATGTGTTTAGCTGCAAGATGTATTTGAAACTGTTCTCACAGGGTTGACAAGAATTGCATGCTGGGTTCTGGACAGAAATACAGTTATAATTAAACATTAATCAGGCTCCAGTTTGGTCCACTTCCTTCTTGCTAAAAGTCTTGCAGCAGTCTTGCAGCACTAGATGCAGACTATTTGCATATCCATTATTCCTGTAGATAGGATTTCTGACATTGGGGTCATAAGGCTTGAATAATTGATTTGCATCCCCATTGTTCCTATAGATAGAAACTCTGACATTAGAATCATAAGGCTTTTGTTTAAAAATTGCTTAAGATGTTTGTTAGGCCTAGAATTCTAGCAATCAGTTTGAAGACCCCCACGGAGAAACTGGATCAGCATGAGAATACAGCTTCTTCATCTCCCTGACCCATGACTTTGCCCTGTACTCTTCCACAAATCAATGACCACACTTTAGCCCATTCTAAAACCCTTGAAAACTCTAGCTCCAAACTTATCAGGGAGATGGATTTGAGGTTTACTCCCATTTTCTCATTCAGTGATTCTGTGATTAAACCTCTTTCTCTGCTTCAACCAGTATCTTAGTGTATTGACTTGCTGTGTGCATGCAGCAAAGAGTCTATTAGAGTTACATATTTAGATCTAGAGTTGGCAACAAAACATTGGTAAATCCAAGTCACATGCCCAAATCCAACTTGGCAGCTTGGATTATCCCGGTAGGTAGGAGCAATAAACAGAAAAAGAAGTTATTCAGAATCAAGCAGAAAATAGGCTTCAGCCCAATAATCTATTCCTGAATATGTTATGATTCGACAAAAGACTTATTACATAGTTCCCAACTTTCTCCATTTCTGTCTTACACAACACATTGGTAATACAAAGCATGGGAAAAAGTCACTACTTATTTGCAAAGATGAATAATTTCAAATGAGTTAAGACACACGTTTCAAAGAATTCACATAAATTCTGTTCATAATGAAATTGAACGGATGTTTAGCTCTAGTGTTTCCTCAGCAACTGTGATATACACTCCACCTTCATGTGTGAAACAGATTATAAGCAAGATTATTTGATTTAGGAAGAACATTCATTTTTTGCAAATAGGCCACTATGATTCTGAAGACTACATATACAATATGAAGTCAAAGCATGTACCTGTAAAAGAAAAAAACTTCAAAACTCCTGCTTGCCATTTATAATTTCTTGTTTGTTAATATAATAAGAAGAACAGAGTTTTTAAGAGTTAAAAATACCATCAAAGATTAAACAGCCTTTTCTGTGTATTGATTCTCATAAGCAGGAAAGTGACAAACGCTATAGTTGCACCTTAGATAGAGGGCAAATAGTTAAGAATTCTAACCCTTGAACCAGAAATCAGAAAACAGATTGTATATTCCTTTATAAACTACCATCATAAGGATATTTAGACTTATTTCCCACTCTGAATTTCCTTCCAACTGTGGATTGGTTGAATGTCTTACTGAGGCAGATATGGCTGTTGTTGATGGGGTGAGGTCTGATTTCTTTGCAATTTGGAGAAGGCTTTGTGCCCATCAGGTTGCTGCCTGTATCACCTTCTTCAAATGAACCTGAAAAAACTCTAACTAGATAAACCCAAGGTGCAATCCAGTAAAAAATAACAGTAGTTGATAAGATCGTTATTTGGTATAGTGGTTGCAGACCATGTGACCCCTGACCTCTCATGCAGAGAACTGGGTTAACATACCTCCCTCCTCCAGAAAGTTGCCCAATGTGTGAGCTCGTGTGGCATACCTCAGCTTCATTACTGAAACCAGAAAAAGTTCTGGAAGGAAGTTCATAAAATGACCACATCACAATTGTTTTTCATTTTTTCCCTTTCTTTTTCTTACCAGTGCAGAATGAGAAATGTGTAGATATAAGGCACATAGGCTTTTTATGGTTTGTGAGAAAATTTGTGAGGAGTTTTGAGTTAACAGGTAGAATTGAACTTTTCTGGGTATTTAGATGCTTGCCCTTGAAAGCAAGTGCAAGCTGTCACATTCTATTTGCTGTCCTCATAAAATTTATTGGGTGTTCAATTAAGGGAAATTACTTTTGAAGCAATTTGTGCAAGTTCATGAATGACTGATGATACAGCCACCTGTTGAGAAATAATTTCCCATTGATCTCTCACATTTCTGCATGGCTTTTGAGTAGAAGCACTGGGAGCTTTTGTTCTGGACTCTCTTTTCAAGGATGTCTGTGTGAAGGAACAGACTTGGGTATTAAAGATAGTTTCTCAATCCTTGAACAGAAGATAAATTTGTTAGCACTCCAAGATTATAAAGATAATGTCTCCCTTGAGGCAAAAATTGGGCATGTTTATCAGCAGCAGTACCCTGTGAAAGATTCAGGTTTTTTAAGCTCAGGGCTCCTCAGCTGTGGCACAGGCCCACCGTAAGTGCAGCAGCATCCACTGGACTTCTCCATATCAACTCTATGGGACTTGAAGGACAAGAACAGATGTAAGTATGAAGCTCATGCTGCCTACTGTGCTGTGAATAATAAAGATATTATTCTCTGATCCAGGGATATTGTATCTCTGCCAATATCCATGAAAATGTGGCGAGCCAATTTGTTAGCTTGCAAGTAGGGTAAAATCTCAGACCCTTGGTAATTATTGACAAATATCTTTCTGTAATTTTTCTTGTAACTGAAATAAGCTGTCTTTTAAAAGCTATTTTAGGGATATGCAATACTAGTGAACGCAGTTGACAAAACAATTCTTATTTCTCCAGATGGAGATGGATCCAGTGATTTGGGGAATCTGGTTGCTTAGTCTATCGGTTATCTGGATGTTTGATTCTTCCTGTCAGCACCTGTTTCACATTGTCCATGATGCAGTCATGAGATTTGATTATAATTTTTGATGAAAATAATAATTTTTTTCTTATTTTCTCCTCCTTGATTTGTCAATCCTTAGTACTAACAATAAGGATTTTAGAATAATTATATCTTATAAATCTAATGCCATGTCCTATTAGCACTATCTGTTTTTATAGCTATAACTCCACATCAACTTAATGTGCTCATGGTCATATACTCATACGAATAATTATATCATTTGAAGTAAGTGATTTCAATTATATAGATATGTCTTCATTTTGCTAGTTTCTTTGTTCCGTGTGTGTGTATGTGTGTGTGTGTGTGTGTGTGTGTGTGTGTGTAAGGAAACTTGAAACATGTAGGTAGAAAACTTACATACCAGACACATTAACATGTGAGACAAGCGGTGGGTTATCCTTCTAACTCTGAGATAAGCTGTTTTTATGACCTTGGCCAAGTCATTTTATCTCTCAGGATCTCTATCAACTCATTTGAATGGGTTGGATAAAATTATTTTGAGAATAACTCTGTAATCTTATAAAACTATATCCCTCTTTGTTGCTAAATACAATCACTGATATATTGAGAAATCTTCAGAAATGCTACTGTAGATCAACTTCTGATATTTAAAATCTCCCTTTAGGCAATGCATACATAATGAAGATGATAACACAAAGCAAAAGATTTTGAAAAGTTGTCATAAACTCAAATATAATATAGCATTTTCCCAGATTCTAATATATAAGTATGTTCTTTTATTGCCACATTACCTCTAATGGGAGATATAAGGTATTATTTCTTCAGTTATGAGTAGAACACTGCTATCTTGTCTATCACTGATTAAAATAGATGATAACATAAAGGTTACATCAGAAGCTTAACAATTGTATAGATAGGTTTAATTTAGTTTTTTCCTTAATAAATGAAAAACTTATTCCAGACTGAGGAAGTGAAGGCAGATCTGTACACTTTTTGCTTCAATGTTTTTCTCTGGCACCAAGATTTTGTGATGCTCCAAACTCTCCCCTCCCATTTGGTTTGTAATGTGACCCCAGCACTGTGTCTCTGAACAGGGCTTCTTCTTTTGGATGCAGTTGCCCCTTTCCTACAGCTCAAAATGTATTCTCTTTCCAAACAGTTCTTAATGTCCTGGTTTATCGATGACCAAAGTGATTGTGAAGCCATCCGTATAGCCCCAAGTCAATTTTTTGCTGTGTTACTCATGTGTAATAGTTGTAAGTGATGTTTCCATCTTCAGCATCCATTCCTACTTCTTCTGGTTGGTGCTTTTCTATTTTCCTTTAAGGGACTATCCTGTTCCATGTAATCATGCTACTTTGCTTTTCTCTGAAATATCTGCCTGCCTGCCTGCATTATTTCCTTCCTTTCTTCTTTTCTTTCCTGCATTCCTTCCTTTTAATATTACAATAAACTAAAAATCTAAAAATCATAGTCAAAATTATACAATAATAAAATTATGTAAAAGGAGCATTAATATGTCAGCGTAAGATTTAATAGGCTCTAATATACTACTATTTAATTATAATAATTTGAATTAATATATTTTGTTTCATTACCACTTTTACATATTTTAATATTGTATTGAAATTTAAAATTTAATCAGACATTTATAGAATCTATAACACAAAATGTAGAATCTGGTTGACAAGGGCTATTATGCGTTCCCTACCTTTCTAATTTATCTCAGGATCACAATGATTCCTTGCTAAAACAATGCCTAGCAATGAAGAGAGAGGTATACTGATAGAGAAAATTGAAATATTTCATTTTTCCAAATAAAACTGTAACTTGGTTTGGCTGATATTTATATATCAGAGACTATTATTTATTTTTATTTTTTATTTATAGGTTTTATAAGAAATACATAAAGGTGAAGACTAGCCTCTGTGATAAATTCAGAGCAAAACCAGAAAATTACTAATTGCTTTTTCCTTCTTTCATAAATAACTGTGCAGTAAGAATATCTTAGCTCAAAATTAATTTTTAAAATCTGAATTCTACTCTCATTTAATGACTTAAATATTATCTTGTAGGAACTATTTACTTCACTTCAATTTTCATATCTACAAAAGACAACAAGAAATAACGGATTGACACCAATATTTGCCAAGAACCTAGAAAAGTCTGAGTTGAGATGTATTCTCTCTTAATTCTCTCAAGAATCCTAATATGATTATATTGTATTACCATTTCACAGACAAGAAAACTAAGGTTGAAATATGTTAATTTGTCCATATTAATATAGCTACTAAAAATTCAGCTAGAGTCCAAACCAAAGATTTTCTGAATATATGATAGATGCTTACTATTCTACTATTGCTCACATGCATAGGCAGAGAATTAGAAAACTTGAAAGATGCCTGAACTATAGATTAAAACTTAATATTGTCACAATTCTTTAAATATATTTCAAACTAGGTAGGACTCTATCTCAAAGACTGTATTGTTTAATAGACATTGGAACATAATGAAAAATTGTTATTTCAGAATTACTAAAGAGATAGAATCTAATTAAATAGAAAACAAGCAAACAATATAAAACAAGTCAGTCTTTTGGAAAGTCTGATACAAATTAATAAACCCTAAGCATATTTAATAATGATAAAGAAAAGCAGGTAAAATTACCTGTGTCATAAATAAAAAAGGACATCACTATAAACCTTGAAGACAGTTAAACATATAAAGGGACATTGTGAATAGCTTTTTAAAAATGCATTTGAAAATTTGACTAAGTTAAAAAAATCATAGAGAAAAACAAATTACCAAAACTTATACAAGAATAAATAGAAACTCCCCAAATCTATACCTTTTAAAAAACTGAATCCATAATTTAAAATCGCCTCACTCATGCCCAGCTACCACAACAATATTATCCAGCCTCAGATGGTTTTACCGATGAATTCTACCAGAGACTTAAGAAAAAAATTAACAATTATACTATACAAAAGAGGGGAAGATTTTCCAATCTTTTATTAGTACATTATAACCTTGCTGCCAAAAATGAAAAAGACATTATAACAAGAAATAATATTGGTCAGTCTGTTATTATTGACTAATACTATTGGCCAATCTGTTATTACTGACTCAACCCATGTATGCCTGAGGTTGCAATTTTTCAATTTTCGCAATCAGATCTTGTCGATGACCTTGAGCAGTAGAATATAAATAACTCCCACATGCTTAGTGTTCCATTGCATAAATAGTTTAATATTATTAAGTAACCTTTATTTTACTTAGTAGTGGCTCCAACTTGTAAGAGTGGTGATGTAGGCAAAGATCCAATTTAAAACATTAAATATTCCAAGTAAAAACTTTTAACCTAAAAACATCTGTGTTGATAAATCTAAAAATTCTTACACCTCTAAGTTTCCCTGAATTATCTGAGCCTAAGGAAGTGGCCCACTTTTAGCTGTTAATGGCTAGCACCACCCCTATTTGAATATGATGTGAAAGTTTCTCCTCCACAGCAACATGCACTCATATTGCACCCCAGGATCTGCTCTTATCTTCTCTCTTGGATACTAAGACTTCTCTAGGTTTAATTTACAAAACAACCCATTCAAATATATGGAACATTTGATAGAGAAGAAAAGAGACCATATTATAAAAAATCTAAAGGACCTAGCTAACATATACTATCAGAAACCTTAAAAGTCAATATAGGACTGAAGATAAAGGATGCTAGATCAAGTTAGAAAATAGAAAGCTTATTGATTTGTTAGTACTCTTATAGAATACAGACTTTATTACCTCGGTAAGAACATTCTATCCTGCGAATGTACTGAAGTGTGGGAAAAGCGATCACTTTTACAATTGACATGGAAATCTCACACATCACACTGCAGACTGTGGAGGAAGTTATTAATATTTTCATAATAGTGAGCGTGCTAGAGTGGATTTGCTGTATAACAATCCTCCATTTTCCATGGTTTTAGTAACCTGTGGTGAAGCCCAGTCCAAAATTATTAAATGGAAAATTTCAGAAATAAACAATTCATAAATATTAAGTTGTGCACTGTTCTGAGAAGCATAATGAAATTTCACATTATTCTGTTTCACGTTGCCTTGGATATGAATCATCCCTTTGTCGAGCAGGATCAAGCTGTTTGTTACTCACTACCTACCTGTTACTCACTTAGTAGAGGTCTCAGTTATCAGACTGACTAGCACAGTATCTCACTACTGTAGTCAAGTAACCTTTATTTAATAATGGCTCCAATGTGTAGGAGTAGTGATGCAGGCAATTCAGATATGCTAAAGGGAAGCCATAAATTACTCCATTAACTAAAAAAGGTAAACTTTTCAAATAAGGAAAGGAAAAAAATATGTATGCAGAGGTTGCTAAGATCTATGGTACAAACGACTCTCCTATCCATGAAATTGTGAAGAAGGAAAAATAAATTTGTACTAGTTATCCTGTATACCTCAAACTGCAAAGGTTGCAGCCACAGTGCAATATAAGTGTTTATTTACGATGGAAAAGACGTTAAAGTTGTAGGTGGAAGACAGAAATAGTGTTTTGATGGACATCAATGTGCTGTGCCAGATTAACTAAATTAAATTAAACTTTATCATAGGTATGTATGAATAGGAAAAAAAAAAACTTAGTATGTATAGGCTTTAGTGCAATCTACAATGTCAGGTACCCAGTTAATGTTTCAGAGTGTATTTCTCACAGAAAAGGGAGGACTACTATACTACGTGATGTTGGAAAAACCTATCAGATATGCATGCTTCAAAGTAGGGCCCACAGGGTGTACCTTATGCAAAATGGTAAGAAATATGCTAGTGTTAGGGGCCACCGGATTACTAAATATTTCAGTGGTTGCTCTCATCTGTAGGTCAGGGATGATGGGAAGAGATACTGTTACAGAATTGGGCTCATGATAGCAATGGAGTTGACAGAAACTTAAAACAATGGACAGGTGGCAGTATGTAACTATAAGTCAGATGGCTGTAATTATTATATTGAGTGGAAAAGACAAAGTGTCAGCCAGGGAAGTCTGACATGGAGAAGGTTATAGAGATGGTTATTGGAACACAACATCTCTAGGAGTCAAATAGATGGAGCTGAGGAGTGCTCTGTTCAATCGATACAGTCAAAAGAAATCAAACATGGATTATTAGGATACTGAAATAAGTGACCCAATATAAGACACCATCTTTATTCAGTTTCCAGAACTGAGTCAGTTTTTAGACACTTAACTCTTGGAGTGAAACAGGTCTGGTCTCCAAGAAAGGCCCTTCAAATCAATGATGAGTATACACAATGATGATTCTCCCAGTGCTCTCCCAATTAGACTTTCCAGCAACTCAAAGCATCAAGATGAACACCTGTTAGATCTAGAACATGTAATGACTGCAGGACAATTTCCCCAGTGGCCTTGGCCTGACTCCCTTTTTCCCCTTTTCTTGTTTGTAGTTCTCAAGAATAACTTGTAGAAGGTGCTGGAAATGCAGCATCCTGAGATAAGAAGGAATTGGCCAGAACAGCACAGGCTCTGTTCCTGTCCCTCCTAGAGCAGGATCGTCTACAATACTTTAGTCCAGCTATTTATGTTTCTCCCAAGGTATAAAATCCAGAGTGCACTGCTTTCCGGGATCCCTCAGCTGTGGTGCAAATGGGGCACAGAGAGATGAGACTCCCTCCACCCTGTGCATCTTTCTTGAGCCTTAGGAGACCAGCTCACCACGAATCCTAGGCTTTGGTTTTCTCTTATTGCCCTCTCTAAGTAATAAGCCTGCTCCACGTAACCTATTCTGTGCTAGTGTTCTGTCTCACAGGACTCATGCAAGTGATAGAAACTGGCACATCCTAAGATGCAGTGGGTAAGCTGTTTGAGTCCTCCCCTAGGATTGATGCTGCTGCACAGTGAACCTGCTTTGTAATGACCAGCTAATTAATAGAATCCTGGCTCAGGTTTGTCTAGCAGTTAATCCATTGGGTATATAGCATGAAATATACAATTAAAATAGATAACATTAGTAGACAACAGAATCCCATGCTGTGTGTGTCTCGGCCAGTAGGGCTAAGAGATATCATAGTGAAAAAGACAAAGTAGAAACTTTTGAAACTGCCTCCAAAGCAGTTAACCAAGCACTCAACCAAGATAGTAAATAAAAACCATCTTCTAAGAGCAGCAGTAGCCAAAGGATAACAGATGGTTGATCTCTATCATATCTTTATTTAATTCATCAGTATAGTTCTTACAGAATCCAAACACATTCAGGATTGGTAGACTACTACACACGCAGATATTTCATAGACCTAATTGCAGCTACTGTGCCATAAATGGTGTTTCTGCTAGAATAGATGAACACAGCCACAAGTACATTCTAAGCCATCATTGGTCTGCCCAATGCATTTCTTTGTTTCTATTAGAAGAGATGACCATGAACGGTTTGCATTTACTAAGGGCAGATAACAATATATGTTTACAGTCTTGTCCCATGTTTATGTTAGCTCTTTTGCCCTCTGATGTAATATATTCTGAATACCCCTGAAATGTCTGGACATTCTGAAAAACGTCAGAATTTCCCAACATGTTGACTGTATCTCTCTAACACTGTCAGTGAAAAGTAGCAAGTATGTTGAGAGTCCTAGTAAGAAGCTTGCATTCTGAAGAAAGGGATCCAGTACATTGGTAAACATAGAAGTAGAAATACCATTTGAACCAGCAATCCCATTCCTGGGTATATACCCAAATGATTATAAATGATTCTATTATAAAGACACATGCACACGTATGTTTGTTGCAGCACTGTTCACAATAGCAAAGACTTGGAACCAACCCAAATGCCCACAAATGATAGACTGGAGAAAGAAAATGTGACACATATATGCCATGGAATACTATGCAGCCATAAAAAAGGATGAGTTTATGTCCTTTGCAGGAACATGAATGAAGGTAGGAACCATCATTCTCAGCAAACTGACACAAGAACAGAAAACCAAACACTGCATGTTCTCATTCATAAGTGAGCATTCGACAATGAGAACACATGGACACAGGGAGGAGAACATCATACACTGGGGCCTGTCAGGGGATGGGGCTAGGGAAGGGATAGCAGGGGGTGGGGGGAAAGGGGAGGGATAGCATTAGGAGAAATACCTAATGTAGATGATGGGGCGATGGATGCAGCAAACCACCATGGCACATGTATACCTATGTAACAAACCTGCATGTTCTGTACATGTACCCCAGAACTTAAAGTATCATTAAAAAACAACAAACTGAGGAGGCTGAGGCAGGAGAATTGCCTGAACCCGGGAGGCGGAGGCTGCGGTAAGCCGAGATCACACCATTGCACTCCAGCCTGGGTAACAAGAGCAAAACTCCATCTAAAAAAAAAAACAACAACAACAACAAACTGAAAAACACATATTAAGGGTCTAATGGTCTGGGATGTGGCACCCTATCTCCTCCAAAGTAAAGAGCATATTATTATATCTCACATATTCATCCACAAACAAAAATGCCTAATTACTAAGAAGACCTTTTAGGTCTTGCACAAAGCATAATCCTTGGCAATACTGTCCCAGCTGACATATTGAGTGACATGAAACGGTCTCGCTTTGAGTGGAACCCAGAGCAGAAAGGAACAGGCTGTAACACAACTGGTTCTGCTTGGTCCACATGATCTAGCAGATCTTAAGTTATTTATTACAAATGCCAGAGCTGACAAAAGACACCATGCGGCATCTGTGGCAAGACCTGAGGGAAGACTCACAATACAAATTCATTGAGTTCTGATCTAAGACTATACCCTATGCAGTAAACTGGGCACATTTCAAAAAAGAGTTTATGACTTGCTTTATGACATTGACATTTTTGGAAAATATGGCACAATTATTTTGTAGAATGTCTCTCACTCTAGGATTTTTGTTTTGTTTCCTCATCATTAGATCATGATAGCCTTTTTCCCACCAGGCAGATTACAATAGGGATGTGTACTCTCTTCAGTGCATTCACATCTAGAAGCACAAAATGTCTATTAGTCTCATTTCTAGTGATGTTATGTTTGACTTCTTGGTTAAGTTTATATCTATCAGGATTCTCCATTATAAAGTTAATGCTTTTATTTTTCTTTTGGGGAAAATTCTTCGAAACTTTGTAAAGATCTTACTGCTCTGTAGACTTTCAACATACTAGTTTTAGCATTCATTGATGATTCTTTACCTGAATTAATTTTTATCATGATTACCCAATAATATTTTTTCTTTCTACATTTAATAATTTGTTTTCTGCTATAAAGTATAACTTTCCATTGTCGCAGATTTCTTCAACACATCTTTACCTGTTTCTAGATTTATCTATTTATCTAAATATCTTTCTATCTGTACCTATATGTACCCTCTTGGTTTCTTGTCCTCTCTTGTTCTTAGAAATATACCCTTGCTGTTGCCAAATCAGATATTTTTTTTCTCCCATAATTCCAAATTAATTTGTTTCTACTATCTAAAACAAATATCCAGGTATCTTCTTCTTTCCTAATTAGGTAGAAAATGAAGACATATACGTTTTCATGGTCTTATTTATTGATAAACTTAGAGTTGAGAATCTTTTGCTAGATGGTATCTCATTTCTTTCTAAAACTTCAATTCTTCTGCACCCTCCTTTTATCCACTGAATATTGTTAGTTGTAGAATCAAAATAGAGGAAATAGTGATGTAAAATCTGGTCATGTGCTTGTGCTCTATATCCTTCTGTTCCCTTCTGCTGAACTTTGGCATGTTTTCTTTCTTCATATATACACAACTATTGAGCCTCAATGAAATGCGTCTATAAATATGTCTGTTTTTTACATTTTTGATAGGAGGAGGATCTATTTTGGGGTCAGAATAAAAATTTGAAACTTAGTACCAACTATTCATTGAGCACTTATTGTCATCTACATTCTCCCTTTTATAATAACAAAAAATGGAAAATTATGCAGTAAAATTCTCAGGCAGAATGCATATAAATCTAGTGAAATGATGAAAAAATGAATGAGATATTATGATATAGTTATGTCAGGCTCTATGATAATTTCAGATCCAAAACATTCAATCAGATCTCTATGAAGATATTTCATGTACAACTCACCTTGATATTTCTCATAACTTTTCCCACATCTATGCCAATAGTTATTTTATTATATTTTCTGAGGGTGCTGCTGGTTTCTGTCCAGGAAACAGATTGATACACAGCCTTGAAAAGTTCCCTTTCACCAGCATCCTGAAATAGTAGAGTAGAAGTGGTTACCATGAGTGTCTCCACAAGAGGTACTGAAGCACCTAAGGACTAGTAAAGCAGGAAGCTATTCCCGGACCCCAGATAAGAAGGGATGATAGAGGAAAGAAATAGTTAGTGAAGCTTTGGTTAGCTCCACTTCGTTAGGGTCTTGAACTGTGATAAAGAAGAAAACCAAAAAGGGTATAGTCACTGTGGGAGACAGCCACTTCCAGAACTTCACAGACGCTGGGAGGAAGCAAAAGGTATAAATACCTTGACTTCCCCATTTCCTGCCTCCTGATGGTGACTCACATTGACTGAACCCAACTGGAAGTGGGAGATCCAGGTATCTTCGATGATACATTTTATAGTGGTCAGCCTCTTGGAGCAAAGAACAGAGAAGAGAAAGGCAAATAACAGATCTGGGAAGAGAGGAAGCAGATAATAACCACCGTATTAATTCCAAAGTTTCAGACAGGAAATAATGCACATGCATCTTCCAGAATAATCTCAACTCTATTGTTTAAAACTTCAGAATTTCAAGCTTAAAAGCCATGAATAAGCTTATCCTATCTTCCCTGAGGTATGCATATCAAGGTCTGGTTTACATGAGGAAAGTCCATTGTTGAAATAAAATTACCTTGAATGAAGACTACATCAGTACATATGACAAAATGTTATCTCTACATAATCACAAAAGAAAAGTAATATCAATTGAAACTCCACCAAAGTAAAGGGAATTGGTTATTTGTAGAGACATTCAGGGTACGTATTCACTACTGAGAGTTTTCAGATATAGACAGGCATTTCATGATATATTTCAAAATATAGATGAGAATTAGATTGCATGAATGGTAAAAAGAGATGAGAAAAGAGCAGATCTGAGACTTGAATTCTGAGGCACTTTAATCTTTAGCTATTAAAAAGAGGTTACTGTTCAGATCAAGGAGACACAAGTAGCAGTAAATGAGGTAGCACAAAAATAGGATTTTGTGGTGTCCTGCATGCCAACTAAAGTTTCAAGAAGGAGGCGATCAGCAATGTCAAATGCTACGAGAGGAAAGATGAGAACTGAGGAATGGCTATTGAATTTGGCAACGGGGACGTAATTGATGACCTTGCATGTAAAGTTCCTGTGAGTGATGGAAATGAAATAATGGTGCAGCTGTCCAAATTCAAGACGATTAGTCTTTCTACACTATGTAGTTTTCTAAAGGTTTGCTGAAGACTGGGCATATAAGAAATTTCTTTGTAAAGTGGTTAGTTTCAAATATTTGGAAAACACTGCATATTGCATCACTCCTAGGAGAGTCAAAGTAAATAAGCAAAGTAAAAGACCTAAGAAATAAAAAAGATACATTTTTTAACTTTATTTCACCTAGAATTTTTTTAAAACTTGTGTCTCACAAAATGCACTCACGTGTGTGTATATAAGTGTGTGTGTGTGCGTGCACATGTGTGTGCATGTGTGTGGTCCACACTCTCTTATGTGAATACTCACTTGCATGTGTGTGTGTGCATGTGTGTGTGACCCACAATCTCTTATGTGAATCATTTTTGTCAAATTTGATTTGGAAACCAAAATATTTCAGATTTCAGAAAGATAATGAGGTGGAAAGCACATATCTTACACAATTATGCCAGCAGCGAATCAAACACAACATTTCTATAGTTTTGTAGAAAAAGTTTCACTCTATGATAAATAAAGATTATAAATAGCCTCACACTCTTTTAAGTTTTAAGTTTAGATGCTAAGAAATTGTTTGCCAAATGTTCTAAGAAAATTTCTGAAGTTTCTGGGTTTCAGAGCTGTGAGCCTGTATTCGTAATCAGTAACAATGGTATTTCCTAGAACAAAGTTTGTGCTATGTTTATATATGACCTTGAGATGAGGCTCAAGAACTAATAGTAATATACTTTGTGTATATATATATATATACACACACACACATATGCATGCATTTGCTTCATATAATCTAATTTCAGCAGATGACATTTGATCCAAGTAGCTTATGAATCCATGTCATAGGAAAATAATATAGGTATATGGTTGATAAAATTTTAAATATTATGTGAATGTAAAGATGATATAAATTGTTATCAAACACAATTTTTTGTGTATTTTAAAATTTAAAGTAAAAATTAATTAAACTAAACATAATGCTATATATACAATTCTGAAAAGGAAAATTAGGAGAATGTATTTTAAAAAGTGGCTACTCTCCCTAAAATCCTCAATAAAATAAAATCAAAAAATTTTAAAAGCTATTGCAGTTTCCCTGGAGATTGTAGCTAATGGAATATTATTATCTTACAAATTGACCAAACTAGAGTTCTACAGAACCCACAGTGAGATTTTAAAAACAACAACAACAACAACAACAACAACAACAACAAAAACAGAGCAAATGTATTGATGTTTGCAGCCTATTGACTTTTATCAAGTGATTCAATCACAAAGAAAAACTAAAGTGTTTCCAGCTTCTATAAGCCATTTTTTACCCAGCAGTGATGAATTTTTCCCACTCTTCAGTGATATTCAACATGGGATCAGTATGTATAATTTACTAACCAAGACCTGACAGGGGAATTCCACTGGAATTTGTGATGGCTTTGAAAAAAGCAGTTAAAATGACGTAGTTTCACTTATTTTACATGTGGCCCCTGAGAATGGTAGTGAGAATGGTAAGGCTGGACTGGGAAAGATGAGGATCTCTAATTTAAACATATAATACATATATGTGTATATAAAAATCAAACAAAACAAATGAGGACCTAAGCATATAGAAAATACTAGTCAGAAAAGTGTATTACTGAGCCAATACAATGTCACCCCTTCATTTTCTCATTTGTTTCACCTTGATTACTACTAAGGTCACACAACCTTCAGATATTTCTACTCTTAATCTTTCTGCTTAAAAGCAATAAGGCAGGAAAAAGAAATACAATGCCTTCAAATCAGGAAGGAAGAAGTTAAATTGTATCTGTTTGTAGATGACCTGATTTTATACAGCCATGTGCCTCATAATGACATTTGGGTCCATGACAAACCACATGTACAACGATGGTCCCATGAGATTAAAATGGAGCTGAAAAATTCCTATTGCCTAAGACATCTTAACCTTCATCATGTAATGCATTATTCACATGTTTGTGGTGATGCTGGCATCAACAAACGTACTGGGCTACCAGTGGTATAAGTCTAGCACATACAATTGTGTAGTGTATGTAATATTTGATAAACATGATAAATGACTATGTCACTCATTTTGTATTTATTATACTACACATTTTAATCATTATTTTACAGCGTACTTAATTCACTTATTAAAAAAATAGTTAACCATAAAACATCCTCAAGTAGGGCCTTCAGGAGGCATTCCAGTAGAAGACAGATTCATGCATGTTATTGACCTTCACAATCTTCCAGTGAGACAAGATGTGGAGGTGGAAGACAGTGATATTGATGATCCTGACCTTGTGTAGGTCTAGGCTAATGTGTGAGTTTGTGTCTTAGTTTTTAAGAAATAAGTTTAAAATGTTAAGAAAAAAGAAGTTGTAATAGAAAAAAGCTTGTAGAATAAGGATTTAAAAAATTTTGTATAACTATACAATTTGTGTATTAAGCTAAGTGTTATTACAAAGGAGTGAAAATGTTTTAAAAAATTAAAGTCTATAATAAGGTAAAAGAGTTACAGTAAGCTAAGATTAGTTGATTATTGAACAAAAAGTAATTATTTGGTAAATTTGTTGCAGTCTAACTGTACGGCGTTTTATAATATCTACAGCAGTGTATGGTAATGTCCTAGGTCTTCAGATTCACTCACCACTCACTCACTTGCTCACCTAGAGGAACTTCCAGCTCCATTCATGATAATTACCCAATATATATGCACCATTGTTTATCTTTTATACTGTATTTTAACTGTATCTTTTCTGTGTTTAGATACACAAATACTTACTATTGTATTACAATTACCTGCAGCATTCAGCAGAGTAACATGCTGTACAGGTTTGCAACCCAGGAATAATAGACTGTACCATATAGCCTAGGTACGTAGTAGCTGTAACATCTAAGTTTGGGAAAGTATAATTTATATTGTTCGCACAATGAAATTACCTAACAATGTATTTTTCAAAACATACCCTGTCTGTAAGTGATGCATGGATGTATACTGAAAACCCTAAAGACTGGTCAGACACAGTGGCTCATGCCTGTAATCCCAGCACTTTGGTAGCCTGAGGGAGGCAGATCACTTGAGTCCAGGAGTTCTAGATCAGCCTGGGAAACATGGCAAAACCGTGTCTCTACAAAAAATACAAAAATTAGCTGGGCATGGTGCCACATACTTTAGATCCAGCTACTCGGGAAGCTGAGGCAGGTGGATTGCTTGAGCCTGGGAGGCAGAGGTTGCAGTGAGCTAAGATCGGACACTACACTCCAGCCTTGGCAACAGAGTGAGACCCTGAAAAACAAAAGAAAGAAAGAGAGAGTGAGAGAGAGCAAGAGAAAGAGAGCGAGAAAGAGAGAGAGCCCTAAAGATTCCACCAAAGAGCTTGTAGAAGCCATAAACAAATTTAGTAAAGTTGAAGGACACATAATCAGCATATGAAAGCATTCGTGCTTCTATATACTGATAATAAATTGTTTAAAAATACTACAAAAACTATCTCATGTATAATAGCATTAAGAAGAACAAAACATTTGTGAAGAAATTCGATGAGGGAGGTAAAAGATCTGTAAAATGAAAATTACAAAACATTAATGACATACATTGAAGAAGACAAAAAATAAGTGGGAAAGTATCCCATGTTCATGTATTGGAAAAATTAGTGTTGTTAAAATATCCATACTAATCCAAAGCAATCTGCAGATTCAATGTAATTTGTATTAAAATTCCAATGGCATTTTGCACAGAAATATAAACAAATATCTGAAAATGTGTTTGGAACCACAAAAGACATATAATATCCAAATAAATATTGAAAAAAGACTAAAGTTGGAGGCACCATAATTTCTGATTTTAAATTATATTACAAAACTATCATAATAAAAACAACATGGTCCTGGCATAAAAACAGACACATAAACTAAATGAACAGGTAGACGGTGGGAAGGCACAGAAGCTGGCCTGAAGAGCAAGGATGCTGGGAACACTGCATGGGACTATCATGCACTGGGACTCATTCCTGGACCCCAACGACTCTTGGTGAATGAATAAGTTAAACTGGCAAGGAACAACTCACTCTCATCACAGGCCTCTGAAATCCTGGCAGAAGGGGACACCTCAACCACTATGGGCACATGAGTTGGCAGAGAGAGTGGCTTAGAGAAGTGGTAGGAGCAGCATGCCAGCTGGTGCAGAGCCCAGAGGGTTTGGTTTCTGTAATGGAGCACAGCCAGGGGTTCACATCCCCTGGGCTTGACTTGCTCCCATGAGACTTTAGTCCTAGAGAAACTGCTGGACCTGAACTCTGCAGGGCGGTCTTACCCATCAGATGGGGCCAGTTTGATCTAAGCAATCTCTAGTCTGCTGGCTTCTCTTGGGGCCCCGGCCTGGCCGTGTTTGTTTGCAGTACAGCCTTAGGTGACTGGCAGACTGTGCCTGACTGGTGAATACCTCCATCAGAATGGCCTTTGTGGCCAAGCACCAGCCTGTCCACTTCCTCCACCAACTGCATTTCCACCAGGACCTTTGACCACTCCCCACATTGCTTTGTTGGCACATGTGTGCACAGGGGAAACTTGCACTTTGTCCCTGCTCCCCTGCCAGTCCCACTCCCCCTCAGCGCCCCACTCCTGAACCAACACTGCTGCCAGAGTAAAACCAGGTATGGAAAACAGTGACTCCTCCACAGCTCTGAATGGCAATATCCACCTGCTTGAATGTGCAGAGGGGGCATATAGCCCTGTGCCTGCCAGTGTCCCACCCTGGTCTAACACACTACCACCTGCTAAATTATGTGCACAGTTAGTAGCTGGAAACCACTAACCCCCAAGCCATGCTGTGTCCACCACTGCTGGAGTCACCTGCACAGCGGCCCACACCTACCAACCAGCTGCAGCCAATGAGCATGCACCCGGCCATGCTACCATTGCCAAAGCTGCTGGCACATGCGAATGAAGATAGATCCTGTGGCCACTTTCCTATGAAATACTTCGGTTGGTACCACATATCAGAGTGCTGGGACCAGAGAGGTCCAGGAGCACCTTGGCCCCACACAGAGCAGTGGATTTCTCACTTCAAGGAGCCAGAAAACAAAATTGGGGCCAAATAGCATTCTCCCAGAGTTAGAACACACAGTCCAGGAGCTGTGAATTTAGCCTTGGTCCCCTGAAATCTTCTAGAAACAAAGTCAGTTGGCTGAACTAACTTTATACCACCATCAAACCCTCATTATCATCAATAGGATAAAAGAAAGAAAAAAAAAAAATCCAAAGGACAGCAACTTCAAAGATTAAAGGGACATCAGCCCACAAAGATGAGAAAGAATCAGTATAAGAACTCTGACAACTTCAAAAGCCCAGAGTGTGTTCTTTCCTCCAGATGATGAAATTAGCTCTCCAGCAAGTGTTCTAAACCAGGTTGAGATAGCTGAAATGACAGAAATATAATTCAGAATATGGATAAGAACAAATATCATCAAGATGCAGGAATACATTAAAACTCAATCCCAAAAGCTAAGAATTATAATAAACAATACAGAAACTGATAGAGAACATAACCAATATAGAAAAAAATCATAACCAACTTGACAGAGGTGAAAACACATAAGAATTGCATAATGAAACTGTAACTATTAATAGCAGAATAGACCAAGCAGATGAATGAATTTCAAAGCTCAAAAACTGGCTCTCCAATAATTCAGTCAGAGGAAAAGAAAAAAACAATAGAGAAGAATGAACAAAACCTCAGAGAAATATGAGATTATATAAAGATACCAAACCTTTGACTTCTTGGTGTAACCGACCAAGATGGGGAGAACGGAGCAACTTGGAGAACATATTATAGGATATTACACATGAGAACTTCTCCAACCTAGCTAGAGAGGCACACATTCAAATCCAGGAAATGCAGTCAACCCCAGTAAGATACTTCATAACAAGATCATCCCCAAGACATATAGTCATCAGATTCTCCAAGGTTGAAATGAAAGAAAAAAAATGTTAAAGGCAGCTAGAGAGAAAACTTAGAGCACCTACAAAGGGAAGCCAATCAGAGTAACTGTGGACCTCTCAGCAGAAACACTAGAAGCCAAAAGAATCTGTGGGCCAATGTTCAACAGTCTTTTTTAAAAAAGGAATTTCAACCAATAATTTCATATTTGGCCAAATTAAGTTTCATAAGCAAGGAGAAATAAGATCCTTTCTAGACAATCAAATGCTGAGGGAATTCATTATCTCCAAGCCTGCCTCACAAGAGCTCCTCAAGGAAGCACTAAATACAGAAAGGAAAGATCATCACCAGCTACTAAAAAGACACACTGACGTACACAGACAAGGGACACTATAAAGCAACTGTACAAACAAATCTGCATAATAATCAGCTAACATCATGACAACAGGATCAAATTCACACATATCAATACTTACCTTGAATGTAAACAGACTGAATGCCCCAATTAAAAGGCATTGAGTGGCAAGCTGCATAAATAAACAAGACCCAATAATATGCCATCTTTGAGAGACCCATCTCACATGCAATGACACACATTAGCTCAAACTAAAGGGACAGAGAAAAATCTACCAAGCAAATTGGAAACAGAAACACAGTGGAGAGGGGGTTGGAATTCTAATTTCAGACAAAACAGATTTTAAACCAACAAACATCAAAAAATACAAAGAAGGGTATTATGAAATGATAAAGGGTTCAATTCAACAAGAAGACCTATCCTGAATACATATGCACTCAATACAGGAGCACCCAGATTAATAAACACATCCTTAAAGATTTTCAAAGAGACTTAGACTCCCATACAATAAACCAGCAGCCAATATCATACTGAATAGGCAAAAATGGAAAGCCTTTCTTAAAAACTGGCACAAAACAAGGGGCCCTTCTCTCATCATTTCTCTTCAGCATAATATTGGAAGTCCTGGTCAGGGCAATTAGTCAGTAAAAAGGTATGAAGTGCAACCAAATAGGAACAAAGGAAATCAAACTATCTCTGTTTATAGACAACATAATTCTGTATCTAGAAAACCCTGTAGTCTTAGTCCACAAACTCCTTTAGCTGGTAAACAACATCAGCAAAGTCTCAGGATACAAAATTAATGCTTTATGCCTGAGGTTACAATTTTTTGAATTTGAAAAATCAGACCTTGGCGATGACCTTGAGCAGTAGGCTATAAATAACCCCCACGTGCTTAGCATTTCAATAATGGAACACTAGACATAAATTTCCAAATGTACAAAAAATTACTGGCATCCTTATATACCAACAGTAGTCAAGCCAAAAGCCAAATCAAAAATACAATCTCATTCACAATTGCTACAAAAATAATAAAATACCTAGGAATACAGCTCCCCAGGGAGATGAAAGATCTTTACAATTAGGACTACAAAACACTGCTCAAAGGAATCAGAGATGAGACAAACCATTTGGATAAACATTCCATGATCCTAAACAGGAAGAATCAATATCATTAAAATAGCCATACTGCCTATAACAATTTACAGATTCAATGTTATTCCTATCAAACTACCAGTGACATTCTTCACAGATCTAGAAAAACAGCTATTTTAAAACCCATATGCAACCAAAAATGAGTGAGAATAGTGAGGGGAATCCTAAATACAAGGAAGAAAGTTAGTCATACATGCTACCTTACATCACACTATACTTCAGGGCTGCAGTAACAAAAACAGCATGGAACTGGAACAAAAACTGACCCATAGACCAATGGAACAGAATAGAGAACCCAGAAATAAGGCTGTACACCTATGACTGTCTGGTCTTCCATAAAGCGGACAAAAACAAGCAATGGGGAAAAAAATCTCTATTCAATAAATGATACCAGGATAAGTGGCTAGCCATATGCAAAAGATTGAAACAGGACTCCTTCCTTACAACATATACAAAAATCATCTTCAGATGGAGTCAAGACTTAAATGTAAAGTGCAAAACTGTAAAAACCCTGGAAGAGAACGTAGTCCTCCATTTTCAGATACTATCTGCAGAATACACTTGGTACCCAGTATCTCCAGAAACAGCCTGCTAATCAATGACACATGATACCAGTATTCACCGCTATATATAAGTGCAAGGCGATCTTTTGCCGAAGTGCTTTGAAAGGGAAGATAAAATTAGAATGTACTTCAAAGATCATTCTTGATGATATTCTGACCTTCAGTCAAGAAAATGTTTAAATCAGTTCCAAACACATGTGGTAATTTAACTTTTATGGGCCAAAGGATAAAGAGATATTTATTTATCTGAGATTTATTCATATATATGTACAATTTTTTTATCAATTCTAAAGATCATAAAAGTATAATTGTGGAGTCTAAATTGACTTACGAGATCATGTATATCAATATAATTATGAAATTTTGTGAAATTGTTCTTGCTACGTTGAAAGCAGAAGAATAGAAAGAATGCTTTTGAGAAAGGGAGAGGCCATGGAAGGGCAATTTGAGGGATAAAATGAAGAGAAATACAAGGAAGATAATATTTGGTATCATATCAGAATGAGAGTCTAACATAGGTTTGGACAGGTGCACTCAAAACGTTCTTTTCCTTTTTTTGTACATACTGTCTTTTGTTTTTATGGTTCTTAGGTGAGAATGCATGTCTTCCCCAGGTGAGTGAACCATGGAAGATTCTAAATATGGTAACTAGTGCTATGTCCAGGTCCAGCTCACCAGTGCTGGTGATACTGCTTCTACCTGCATCACAGAACTTGGTTACATTTTTCTTTTATTTATACACTCAGATGTATGCATCCTTGGCTGATCTCCTGAACTTAGAGAGGCTGAACAGTGTGTTTTATTCTGTTTATATACCCTTTTACAGTAACTCAGCCTTCTCTATGTAAAATAAAATATTCACAGAAATTTCCTTGAGAAATTGATAATTCCTTGGCCTTGAGGCAAGATACACCTATAATGTTGAAATATGAGTTTGGAGCTTACCTTACCAGAAAGAGATGTGAAGGAGCCCAGTATTCTGAGAGGCGGCAGAGCCATCAGGATGTCAGGTGATGCTGTGCCCTTTTCTGCATCCTGTCAGGAAGAGATGCAGAAAGACTGTCTCATTACTGGCAATGTGGACTTTAATCAGGTGGGTAAGTTGCTGTCTGCCACGTTCCTCCACTGTAAAGTTATCATTTTTCACTGGATATTAATAAGTATTTTGTGAGAAAATACTTTTGAGATGAGGCGAGTATTCTGTCTCTGGTCATACTCTACCTACTAATTTTAGCATCTAATGATGGTTGTCTAGTGTTTGAATAAATGAAATTTTCATTTTTCATCATTCCTTTTTCATGTATCAATTGGAATTATTCTGTAAGGAAAAGCTACTCCCCACTCACCTCTTTATTATATATGGTTTGTTTTTTTAAACAAAAAGTTGAGAAAGTACAATGCATAACAAGTAATGAGGACCAATTTGTGAAAATGTTACATCAAATGCTTTGTAATTACTCACTGTCTTTGAGTCTCTATAAATACATCTATGTGTGTAGAAGTGTAGGTGTTGAGGCAGCATATACATATGTCTTAGGCACATAGGCACTTTTGTTCTCAAAGTCATAATTGACAAAAAGTAAATTAGAGCCACAGGTTTGACATATCCAAGGGAAACTATAATTCAGCAGTGCAGACCCCTATTGGGTGACATCATATAACATGAGAAGAGAGACCAAACCAGCGTATCATTCACAACACAGTCTGCATCAGCAAGCAAAATTAAATTGACGAAAAAGGCTGGCCATGGTGGCTCATGCCTGTAATCCCAGCACTTTGCAAGGCTGAGGCGGGCAGATCACCTGATGTCAAGAGTTCGAGACCAGCCTGACCCATATGGAGAAACCCCGTCTCTACTAAAAATGGAAAATTAGCCAGGAGTGGTGGTGCATGCCTATAATCCGAGCTACTCAGGAGGCTGAGGCAGGAGAATAGCTCTAACCTAGGAGGCAGAGGTTGTGGTGAGCCAATGCATTCCAGCCTGGGTAACAAGAGTGAAATTCCATCCCAAAAAAAAAAAAAAAAAAAAAAAAAAGGAAGAGTTTTCTAAAAAAATAAAATTGAATAGAATAATAAAAAACTATGGATTCTTAGAAAATTGTATTTAGAGTTCATTTTTATTTAATATTTACAGTAATGTATCACATGTAATCTAGGCTTTTCTTTCAAAGGTACCATGTCCCAAAAGCATGAATGCGTTTGACAAAATTAGTCTCTATTTGTCTAGAACAGAGTTTCAAATGACCTTCAAATTTCAAATGACCTATCCTCACTTCTTTGAAAAAAGTGGCATTATAGGACTTGGTCTGCACTTACTGTTATTTAGGAAACAAATATACACTTTCCAGACAGAAAGCGTACTCTGAGAGAACTTTTTTATGCTTCTGCTTCACAAGAAAAATTACATGAGAATATTCCCTTGGCCAAGTATATTTTTAAAAATTTTGGTATTGTATAGTTTTTTCAAAGGCAGTAGTCCTTCTCAACATATTTATCCAAGTGCCAACAAAAGAACTAATTGAGTGGGTCTTTTCAGATAAATCTACCATCAAATATGGAAACAAAAAGCAAGTTTGATTAGTTGTTTTTTGTTTGTTTTTGTTTTTGTTTTGAGATGGAGTTTCACTCCAGTGCAATGGCATGATCTCAGCTCACCACAACCTCTGCCTTTCAGGTTCAAGTGATTCTCCTGTCTCAGCCTCCAGAGTAGCTGGGATTACAGGCATGTGTCACGATATCCAGCTACTTTTTATTTTTATTTTTTGCATTTTCAGTTTCTCCATGTTGATCAGGCTGGTCTCGAACTCTCGACCTCAGGTGATCCACCTGCCTTGGCCTCCCAAAGTGCTGGGATTACAGGCGTTAGCCACCATGCTCAACCTGATTAGTTGTTTCAATTCATTCAAAGTGCTTTAAATTTGCTCTAACAGGGAAACACACAGTGGGGGAATATGTTCATTGGCTACTCAAAAGCTCTTTACAATTTCATTTCTCTTGCCTTTCTCTTTTCTCCACTGCAGAGTAGACTGCTAATTAGCAGTGGCTCAGCATTCCTTGCAGCCAGAATGGACAGATGAGCAGCAATTAAGTAAGTAAATTGATGTAAAAGTCCTTCAAAAAAATCAATAAACAAGCTTTGGAAGGAGAAAGCTTTTGGCTCTTTTTTATGCTTGAAATTCAAGTGAAGAATAATGAAGTGGGAAGAGGGAAGGAGCCATGCTTCCCTGAGGACATCCTACTGCACAGGATGCCTCTTCATAGGTTAGGTAATAAAAATGCACTTCTGTGTGTTTAAGTCACAGGTGTTAGTATTTTTTTTTCTGTCTTTTAAGACAATTACATTATTATAGATACATACATCTTATGAATTCCCCTGAAATATGATGATTGATAAATACCTTTCACAGGGAATAATACCCATAGCATTATTCAGGTAATAGAGCAGAAAAACCTATTATTCTTTGCTATAGAGATGTGATACTGTTGCTTTTAATTTCTGTTTTAGTTTCTTCAATTGGAAGAAAAACTAAGTTAATAATTCTAAATGCAAATCATGGAGAATAACAGATTCCTTCATATGTATCCCCCTCGGAGGTAATACGTACTCTTAAGTACCTAAATGACCAGTACTTGTTTTCCCCTTTAGTTATTTCATCTTGAGAATACTTGAATACACAGATGGGAAATAAAGTTCCACGGAGCCAGACGCAACTGTAATCTAAAGGAAATGAAAGATATAAAAAATCCAGAAATCATCTCTCAAATGTTTTCAAAATTGCGCAAAAGTTATACTGTTTATGTGTTTATGTCAGACTTAAAGTGTGAAGTTTAGAAGTTGTGTCTTTACAGTGTACATTGGTATGTGGGTGATTGTCTTATCAAAAGAATAGATAAGCTGAAGTGGCAGTATGATAAAACTTTGAAACACTTCCCTTTCAATATGAAGTAGAAACTCTAACATTCAAGTTTTAATCTGTATTGTATTATCTGTAATGCCTTTTACTGATAACATTTTGAAAGTCAGTATCTGCTTATAAGTCACTCATCATTTGACCAATTCAAACAATTATAAATCAACAATTAAATGCATGCCTGTTTACTACTGAGTTTAGTCAACATTTTTACTTGGAACAAAACAAGTGACAACTATGGCTCACTTAGGCAGGAAAAAGGTTTTTAGAAAGATAGCATGGAATCAGCAGGATGGGTAAAGTAGCAGGCTTAATAATTTGGTAGACACTGGTTGGGCACAGTCAAGATCACATCACAGGAATAGTGACTGAAAAATGCTGAGGTTGATACTGACAATCTGTAACTGGGTACTCACTATTACCACTTCTCTAGTCATCAGGCCACCATACAAGGATTCAGTCAACCTGGGGTAATCTCATCTTTTTTGCTCCCCTGATCCCCCATAGGGAAAATACTTAGATGCTAAATTTAAAGCAAAAATAAAACAAAAAACAAAGCCTCTTACTAACAATTTAATTAGTGATTCAATTAATTTTAAAAGTTTGCCAACATATAGGATTCAAATTCAGATTGCTTAGGCCAGAAGGTACCACATATCACAAATATTTTTGTATATATTTACATATGTATACATTTTATATATATTTACATTTATATGTAAATGTGTGTAAATATACATTTATATATTTATACATTTTATATATACATATATTTACAGTTATACATTTAAATATGAATATTGTGTATATTTATAGAAGCAAAAACAACTTCAGAAAAAGAAAGGATTGCTTTAATAAAAGTACGGGTTAATAACTTTTACTTTAATCAAGTAAATATTTTGGAATCTACAAAACTTTTTAGATATTTTAATAGGAAACTAAAGCATTTTTTATTAAACCAATCAGTTTGGAAAGAAACAGTTCTCAGATGTCTTCATTGTTAAAGATTGTTCTACTGAATTTTGTTTCCATTTTTCAACTAGTTGTGATGACATTACAAATGAATCATATATAAGTGTACCACTTGCAATATGTTTATTATTCAATCTCATATGTTAAAAAATAAATCAACATTACATCAATGTCAATTAGATATTTACACTTCTGAAATGGAAGTAAAAATCAAATGGGATATATTGATTAAGGATAAATTAGTTAATGTTTCTGTGAGTATGTAATGGATTCAGGCAAGTTCATAATTACTAAAGTAAACATAAATTTTATTAAACCCATCAAAATTGCAAATGCTCATATCCTTGGAATCAGTAATTCCACGTTTAAGAATTTATTCTGAAGTTATGCTTGCATACATTCATGTGAAATGACATAAATATAAGATTATTCTTGGCCGGGCGCGGTGGCTCAAGCCTGTAATCCCAGCACTTTGGGAGGCTGAGGCGGGTGGATCACGAGGTCGAGAGATCGAGACCATCCTGGTCAACATGGTGAAACCCCGTCTCTACTAAAAATACAAAAAATTAGCTGGGCATGGTGGCACGTGCCTGTAATCCCAGCTACTCAGGAGGCTGAGGCAGGAGAATTACCTGAACCCAGGAGGCGGAGGTTGCAGTGAGCCGAGATCGGGCCATTGCACTCCAGCCTGGGTAACAATAGAGAAACTCCGTCTCAAAAAAAAAAAAAAAAAAAAAAAAAAAAAAAAAAAAAAAAAAAAAGATTATTCTTGTAGGAAAGTTTGTAATAGCAATCTGGAAACAAATGTTCATGAGTAGGTGACTGGCTGTCTAAATTACTGTTCATTCACAGAAGAAAATACTGAAAAATGAACAAAGTGATCATGTACTGATAGGAAGCAATATTCAAGTCATTTTGAGTTAAAAAAGTAAATTAAATGCAAGAAAAATGGGGTAGTGGATAGATATACTCTATATAATATATATATGTACATATATATGTATGCACATCCACATATATAATAAATATAACTCTGGAAGAAACTGATGACATTTGCTGCCCTTGGTAACTGAAAGTAACACGGGTAGGGACAACACAGGAAAAAAACTTTGACTATAAACCTCTTATTAAAATTTCAAGCAATGTGTAAGATAATATCTATCCTACAAAAGAGAATTAAAATATATAAATTAGTGAAAACCTCAAATTTTCTTTACAAAAGGATTGAATATGCGTAAATATATTCTATTAATCCCACATGAAGAGAAGACACCAGGATGATCAAGAATCCTCCAGGGTGTGTTACATGCTCCAGGACTATCGAGGACCTCATTAAAACCTGGGAATTTGTATTTCCCAAAGCAATCTACAGATTCAGTGCAATTGCCATGTAAACAACATCACCATTGCAGATTGGCCGTCAGGCTTGGCATCTGTATTATTCAGTTCTCATGCTGCTAATAAAGACATAATTCAGACTGGGTAATTTATAAAGAAAAGAGGTTTAATTGACACACAGTTCAGCATGGCTGGGGAGGATTCAGGAAACTTACAATCATGGCAGAAGTGGAAGCAAACACATCCTTCATCACACGACATCAGGAAGGAGAAGCACCAAGCAAAAGAGGGAAAAGCCCTAATAAAAACCATCAGATCTCATGAGAAATCACTCAGGATCACAAGAACAACATCATGGGAGTAACCAGCCCCATGATTCAATTGCCTCTCACTAAGTCCTTCCCAAGACACTTTGGGATTATGGAAACTACAATTTAAGATGAGATTTGGGTGTAGACACAGACAAACCATAACATTCCAGCCCTGATCTCTCCGAAATCTCATGTCCTCACATTTAAAAACACAATCATGCCTTCCAAACAGTCTCCCAAGGTCTTAACTCATTCCAGCATTAACCCAAAAGTCCAAGTTCAAAGTCTCATCTGAGACAAGGAAAGACTCTTCCACCTATGAGTCTGTAAAATCAAAAGCATGTTGGTTACTTCCTAGAAACAATGGGGTACAGAAATTGGGTAAATACACCAATTCCCAATGGGAGAAATTGGCCCAAACAAAGGGGTTACAGGCCCCATGCAAGTTTGAAATCCAGTGGGTCAGTAAAATCTTAAAGTTCCAAAAAGATCTCCTTTCATTTCACAACTCCCATCCACATCATGCTTAGGGAAATGGTGAGCTCCCATGGTCTTGGGGAGCTCCACCACTGCAGCTTTGCAAAGTAAAATCCACCCTCCTGGCTGCTTTCCAAGGCTAGCGTTGAGAGTCTGTGTTTTTTCCGGGCACACAATGCAAGCTGTCAGCGGATCTAATACTCTGGGGTCTGGAGGATAGTGGCCCTCTCTCACCAATACACTAAGCTGTGCCCAAGTGGGGACTCTTTTTGGGAACTCCGAACCCACATTTTCCTTCCACTCTGCCCTAACAGAGGTACCTCATGAGGACACTTCACCTGCAGCAATCTTCTGCCAGGACATCCAGGCATTTCTATACGTCCTGAGAAATCTAGGTGGAGGTTCCCAAACCTCAGTTTTTGACTTTTGTGTACTCACAGGCTCCACACCATGTGGAAGCTGCCAGGGCTTTAGGCTCATACCCTTGAAGCAACATCCAGAGCTGTACTTTGGCCCATTTTAGCCATGGCTGGAGTGGATGGGATGCAGAGCACCAAGTCTCTAGGCTGGACACAGCAAGGGTGGGGGCCTGGGCCCAGCCTCATTTTTTTCCTCCTAGGCCTCAGGGCCTGTGATGGGAGGGGCTGCTGTGAAGGTCTCTGATATACCCTGGAGACATTTTCCCCATTATTTTGGTGATTAACATTTGTAGCTTCCACAATCCCCACATGTTGTGGGAGGGACCCAGTTGAAGGTAATTGAATCATGGAGGTGGGTATTTCCTATGCTATTCTCATGATTGTGATTAAGTCTAATGAGATCTATTGGTTTATAAAGGGGAGTTGCCCTGCACAAGTTCTCTTCCCTTGTCTGCTGCCAGGCAAGATGTGCCTTTCACTTCCCACCATGATTGTGAGGCCTCTCCAGCCTCACAGTTACTCCCATGTAACTGCGAGTCCATTAAACTGCTTTCTTTTGTAAATTTCCCAGTCTTGTGTATGTCTTTATTAGCAGCATGAAAACAGACTAATACAGTAAATTGGTATGAGTACAGTGGGGCACTGCTGAACAGATACCTGAAAATATGGAAGTGATTTTCAAACTGTGTAACAGGCAGAAGGGCTCAGAGGAAAACAGGAAAATGTGAGAAATTTGGAACTCCATAGAGACTTATTGAATTGTTTTGACCAAAATGCTGATAATAATATAGACAATGAAATCCAGTGAGGTGGTCTCAGATGGAAATGAGGAACTTACTGAGAACTGGAGCAAAGGTGACTCTTGTTTTAGCAAAGAGCTCTGGAGATTTGAAGAACTTTGAACTTGAGAGAGATGATTTAGGGTATCTGGCAGAAGAAATTTCTAAGCAGTAAAGCATTTAAGATGTGACTTAGGTGCTGTTAAAGGCATTCCGTTCTATAAGGGAAACAGCATAAAAGTTCAGAAAATTTGCAATCTGAGAATGTGGCAGAAAAGAGAATCCAATTTTCTGAGGAGAAATTCAAGCTGGCTGCAGAAATTTACATAAGTAATGAGGAGCAGAATTTTAATCATCAAGACAATGAGGAAAATGTCTCTAGGGCATGTCAGAGACATTTGCAGCAGTCACTCTCATCACAGGCCTGGAGGCCTAGTAGGAAAAAATGGTTTTATAGGCTGGGCCCAGGGTCCCTCTGCTATGTGCGGTCTAGGGATTTGGTGCCCTGTGTCCCGTCACTCTCGCTATGACTAAAAAAGGCCAAGGTACAGCTCAGGCCATAGCTTCAGAGGATGCAAGCCCCAAGCTTTGGCAACCTCCACAGAAGTCAAGAATTGAGGTTTGGGAACCACCACCTAGATTTCAGAGGATGTGTAGAAACACCTGGATCTCCTGGCAGAAATTTGCTGTAGGGGCAGGGCACCGATGGAGAACCTCTGCTAGGGTAGCGCAGAAGGAAAATATGGGGTGGGTGCCCTCACAGAGAGTTCCCCACTGGGACACTGCCTAGTGGAGCTGTGAGAAGACGGCCATTGTTCTCCAGACCCCAGAATGGTAGATCCACTGACACCTTGCACTGTGCATATGGGAAAGCAGCAGATACTGAATGCCAGCCTGTGAAAGAAGCCAGGGGGGAAGTTGTACCCCACAAAGCCACAGGGGTGGAGCTACCCAAGCCATGGAAACCCACCCTTACATCAGTATGATCCAGATATGAGACAGTGAGTCAAAGGAAATCATTTTGGAACTTTAAGATTTGACTGCCCTACTGGATTTTGGACTTGCATGGGGCCTGTAGCACCTTCATTTTGGCCTATTTCTACAATTTGGAATGGATGTATTTACTCATTGCCCGTACCCACATTGTATTTAGAAAGTAACTAACTTACTTTTGATTTTATAGGCTCATAGGCAGAAGGGACTTGCCTGAGATGAGACTTTGGTCTCTGGACTTTTGAGTTAATGCTGAAATGAGTTAAGACTTTGGGGGACTATTGGAAGGCAAGGTTTTGAAATATGTGAAACTGAGATTTTGGAGGGTCCAAGAGTGGAATAATATGGTTTGGCTGTGTCCCCACCCAAATCACATCTTGAATTGTAGTTCCCACAATTCCCTTGTGTTGTGGGAGGGACCCAGTGGGAGGTAATTTAATCATGGGGGCAGGTCTTTCCTGTGCTATTCTCCCCAGAGTGAATAAGTTTAATGAAATCTAATGATTTTATAAAGGGGAGTTTCCCTACACAAATTCTCTTTTCTTGTGTGCTGCCATGTGAGATGTGCCTTTCACCTTCCACCATGATTTTGAAGCCTTTCTAGCCATGTCGAACTGTTCGTTCATTAAACCTCTTTATTTTATAAATTGGCCACTCACAGGCACGTCTTTATCAGCTGCATGAAAATGGAGTAATATACCATCTGAGACCACCTCAGCCTGGACTCAATTGTCCAAATCACTATCATCATTTTGGTCAAAGCCATTCAGCAAGTCTCTAGGAAGTTCCAAACTTTCCCATATTTTCCTGTTTTTTTTCTGAGCCCTCCAAACTGTTCCAACCTCTGTCTGTTACCCAATTCCAAAGTCACTTCCACATTTTTTGGGTATCTTTACAGTAGCACCCTACTACCTGATACCAATTTACTGTATTAGTCTGTTCTCACACTGCTAATGGAGACATACCTGAGACTGGATAATTTATGAAGAGGTTTAATTGTCTCACAGTTTTTCAGGGCTGTGGAGGCCTCAGGAAACTTACAATCATGGTGGAAGGGGAAGCAAACATAATCCTTCTTCACAAGGTGGTAGAAAGGAGAAGTGGTGCGCAAAAGAGGGAAAAGCTTCTTATAAAACCATCAGATCTCATGAAAACTCATTCTCTATCATGAGAAGAGTAGCCTGGGGGTAACTGCTCCCCTGGTTCAATTACCTGCCACTGGATCCCTCCCATGATACATGGGGATTATAGGAACTACAATTCAAGATGAGATTTGGGTTGGGACACAGCAAAACCATATCAGATATAGTTACCAAAACAGCATGGTACTGACACAAAAATAGGCATGTAGATCAATGGGTCGGCACAGAGAACCCAGAAATAAAGCCAAATATTTACAGCCAACTGAACTTTGACAAAAAATATACAAGCATAAACTGGGGAAAGGACACTCTGCAATAAATGGTGCTGGGAAAACTGACAAGCCAGACGTAGAAGAATAAAACTAGATTCCCTTCTCTCACCTTATACAAAAATCAATTCAAGATGAATCAAAGACTTAAATCTAAAATCTGAAACCAAAGAAATTCTAGAAGATAACATCAGATAAAACTTTTCTGGACATTGGCTTAGGCAAAGAATTTATGATGAGGATGCCAAAAGCAAATAGAACAAAAATAAAAATAAATAAAGTGGACCCAATTAAATTAAAAAGCTTCTGCACAGCACAATAAATAATTAGCAGACTAAACAAACAACCCACAAGTGGGAGAAGACATTCACAAACTCTACATCTGAGAAATCATGAAGAAAATAAAACAAATAGCCGGGCGCGGTGGCTCAAGCCTGTAATCCCAGCACTTTGGGAGGCCGAGGCGGGTGGATCACAAGGTCGAGAGATCGAGACCAACCTGGTCAACATGGTGAAACCCCGTCTCTACTAAAAATACAAAAGATTAGCAGGGCATGGTGGCGCGTGCCTATAATCCCAGCTACTCAGGAGGCTGAGGCAGGAGAATTGCCTGAACCCAGGAGGCGGAGGTTGCGGTGAGCCGAGATCGCGCCATTGCACTCCAGCCTGGGTAACAAGAGCGAAACTCCGTCTCAAAAAAAAAAAAAAGAAAGAAAGAAAAGAAAAGAAAAGAAAAGAAAACAAATAATCTCAGCAAAAAGTGGCCAAGGGGAATGAATAGGCATTTCTCAAAAGAAAATATACAAACAGCCAAAAAATATGAAAAAAAAATGCTTATCATCAGTAATCATCAGGGAAATGCAAATTAAAATCACAATAAGATACCACCTTTCTTCTGGAAGAATGGACATAATTAAAAAATCAAAATACAATAGATCTGATCACCGGGATGTGGTGCAAAGGGAACACTTTTACCCTCTTGGTGGCATAAATTAGTACAACCTCCATGGAAAACAGTATGGAGATTCCTAAAGAACTAAAAGTAGAACCAACATTTGATCCAGGAATCCCAGTACTGGGTATCTACCCCAAGGAAAAGAAGTCATTATAATACATTGAAAGGCATATGCACAGACATTTTTATAGCAGCAAAATTCACAATTGCAAAGGTATGAAACCAACCTAAGTACCCAATGACCAATGAGTGGATAAATAAAATGTGGTATATATATCTACATCATGGAATACTACTTGGTCATATAAAAGAATGAAATTATATCTTTTGCAGCAACTTGAGTAGAGCTGGGGGACAATAATCTAAGTGAAGTAACTCAGGAATGGGAAATCAAATGTCGTATGTTCTTATAATATTAAATGGGAACTAAGCTCTGAGGACACAAAGGCATTAGAGTGATATAATGGGCATTGGGGACTGGGAGGGAAGCCTGGGAGAGGTGGGAGATAAAAAAAAAAACTATTAATTGGGTACAGTGTATACACTACTTGAGTCATGGGTTCACTAAATTCTCAGAAATCACCGCTAAAGAATTTATCCATGGAACCAAAAACCACCTATACCCCAAAAACTATCAAAATAAATTTTAAAAACATAAAAATAAAAATGCCTTTAGTTAAGAAGATGGAAAAATATATGGGCCTTAACAAGTTTTACCCATTAAAAGCGTACATGTTATGTTTGGCTCTAGTTACAGAGTCTGCTCATAAGGGATGGATTTCTCAAGCATTCTTTATTCTGATGCCTTCATTCTCATCCATCCAATTCACAAAATTAAGTTTCTCAATTTAAAAGCTGTTAGATATCTTATTAATATTTAGGCATCTTATCTACCTATTTATTCTAATCTTTTGGTCCTATACATGCACATATACATATATATCCATAATCTTTTATTAATTTGTCTACATCTATGAGCAGCTATTTGTATGTATATAACTATATATCCATATCTATCTAGAGAAACTTGTAGATGGCACTATAAAGTGATGATTATCTTTACCCTTGGGAGAGAAGCCAAGAAACTGGGGATCTGTAGTGGGTAAAAGATTCATTTCATTTTGTTCAAATGCAAATCTATTTACCCTTTTACATAAGGAATGATGCAAGTTTTCTATTGATTTTGCTCTAATTCTTTTCTTCCTTGACCCAGCTCGGTAAAAGTAGCCATTTATGTATAAGGATTAATAATTTTATCTAATGAACTAAGAGTTTCAGAGTATTCTAATAAAGAATCAAAGTTACATCCATAATCACAATTTCCCATGTGTAATGTTAGCAATATCTGAGCCCCTAATACTACTTACAAAGTGATGAAACAACTCAACATTCAAAAAACTGTAGTAAAAATACTGAGTAAATAAAATGTAGACGATTTGAGAGAAAAAAATTCAAAGAAAAAAATTAGAAAATAAGAGAAAAAGTTTTCCATTGACCACCTAGTACTCTTTTACTCTCCTTTCCAGAGGCAACCACTATTAATTTACTACATTTCATATCAGAAAGATTTTTTCCCATTTAAAAAAAGGCATGTGCAATATGCTTACATACATTTAAACAATAGACGAGTACAGGTAAAGTGAAAGTCTCCTTTGACTATCCTCTATTCTGATCTCTTCCAGATTCCTCAGAAAGATATTTAGACTGAAAAAACAACCCTTAATTTTACATGCATATATGTACGAGAAGAGATACAACACTGTTTGCCTTTTTCTATATAAATGGTAGAATTATGCATGCAATTAGTCTGAAATTTACTTCTCCAAATTTTACGAATTCATGTGTACTTGCTGATAAATGTAGAGAGCCCATTAATTCATTTTGTATACTGTAGAGTATTATATTGCATGATACACTAACTCCTATTTAGCCATTTTAATATCCAAAATGTGGTTTCTAAAATTTTTCTATTAACACAACACTATAATAACATTCTTGTGCTTGTTTCCTTGTTTACATGTGGAATATTTCTTTTTGGTAGATACTCAGAAGTGTAATTGCTAAATTCAGGATATGTGTATTAACAATTTGTCTTTCAAGGTGTATGATCCCATTCCTTAGTAAAGTATAATAGTGCCTTTCTCTCTGAAATCTAATATTATCCAACTTTAATTTTTTATCTTATGTGATGGCAATAAATGATATTTTACTCTACATCTTTCTGATTCCAATGAGGCTAAGCTACTCAGGAGGATGAGGCTAAATAATTTTTCCTGTGTTTATCAGTCACTAATGTTTCCTGTATTTGTGAGCTGCTGTTTTGGATACTTCATCCATTGTTCTCTTGATTTGTCTTATTCATGATTACTTATAGGCTTTCTGAAAATGTATTCTAGGTACTAATATTTTATCATTTATTTAAATTAAAAATATCTTCTCCCAGTATGTCTTTTGTTCATCTGAAAGGTTTCGTTGGCCTTGTATTTTTAAGTGATTGTTTATTTGGGCATACATTTTTACATTTGAACTTATTATTTTTCAACGTACGTTATATTATTCTATTGCCTTCTAGCTGCAATTATTGTCAACCTATGCTATCTATAGATTTTTTTTTTTTTTTTTGAGATAGGGTCTCTGTCGCTCAGGCTGGAGTGCAGTGACATGATCGTAACTGCAGCCTCAACCTCCTGTGTTTCAGTCATCTTCCCACCTCAACCTCAAGAGTAGCTGGGACTACAGGAGTGCACCACCACACCTGGCTAATTTTTTATTTTTTGTAGAAATGGTGTTTCACCACATTGCCCAGGCTGGTCTCAAACCCCTGGACTCAAATGATCCTCCCTTCTCAGCTTCCCAAAATGTTGAGATTATAGGCATGAGCCACCAAACCTGGCCTTTTTTACTTTTTTCATTGTGATAACTGTATATAACAAATTTGCCATTTTAATTATTACTTAAGTGTACAATTCAGTGGCAATTATTATATATATAGCATTGTGCAGCCATCACCACTATCTGTTTTCAAAACTTTTTTTTTTTTTTTTTTTTTTTTTTTTTTTTTTTTTTTTTTTTTGAGACGGAGTTTCGCTCTTGTTACCCAGGCTGGGGTGCAATGGCGCGATCTCGGCTCACCGCAACCTCCGCCTCCTGGGTTCAGGCAATTCTCTTGCCTCAGCCTCCTGAGTAGCTGGGATTACAGGCACGTGCCACCATGTCCAGCTAATTTTTTGTATTTTTAGTAGAGACAGGGTTTCACCAAGTTGACCAGGATGGTCTCGATCTCTTGACCTTGTGATCCACCTGCCTCGGCCTCCCAAAGTGCTGGGATTACAGGCTTGAGCCACCGCGCCCGGCCTCAAAACTTTTAATCACTCCAAAAAGAAAGTCTGTATGCACTAAGCAATAGCTCCTCATTTTTTTCCCTACCCCTAGCCCCTGATATCTTCTAATTTACTTTTTGTCTGTATGATTTTGCCTATTCTAGATATTTTATATATGTCTAATCATACATATTTGTCTTTTTTTGTGTCTATCTCATTTCACTTAACATAATGTTTCAAGTTTAATCCATATTTTAGCAATATCAGAACTTATTTTCTTTTTATGGCTGAATAGTTTTTTACTCTAGGTATATATCACATTTTGCTTATCCATTTATCTGTTGCTGGGCACTTTGTTTCTACATTTGGCTATTGTGAATAATGCAGCTATGAACAATGGCATACAAGTATCTGAGTCTCTTTTTAAAAATGTTTGAGATATACACTTAGGAGTAAAATTGTGCGGTCATATGGCAATTCTATGTTTAACTTAGAAGAACAAGCAGACTTTTTCACAGAGGCTACAGTATTTTACATTCTCACAGGCAAAGGAGATTTATTTTCTGGCATAATTTTTGAGTCATTTACATTTGGTAATTATGTACATGTATTACTTAAAAATAAAGAGAGAACATCCATGTGAAATGACCTGGCACATGGTAGATTATTTAAAGAAATTTATGGAGGAACCATGACTGTTGTTCATTAAAACTTCCATTTACCTGAGATGTCTGAAGTATATTTAGAATTTTTCTTTCAAAAGAAAGAAAGAAAAAAAGCTACCACAGATGTGGAATGTGGTATCATACTAAATTTTGAAAATGCTGGTTGGTGGTACGTAGAGGTTCACAAGAGTATTCTTTATTCTCTCTGTGTTTAAATATTTCATAAAAGAATTAAAATTTGAGGATCCTGCTGCGTAGTGACTGAAGGGTCATATGAGGAAGGAGTTTTGGACAGGGTAGTTATATTCTGTTTCTAGATGTGGGTACTGGCTTCACAGGTATATTCATTTTCTAAAACTCAAGTTGTCCACCTATAATCTGTCACACATCTGAATCTCTGTTATATTTCTGTAAAAACTTTGCTTAGAAAAATAAAAGAAAATAGACCAAAAAATGGCTAACAAAGCACAGGAGACACCGAACAAAACAAAGAAATATGAGACTTGGGGAAGCCCACTCTACCAATATTTATCTCATTCAAATAAAAGCCTCTTCCTATGTAAACTTCAAAAGAACTTGTTACATATACTAAAAATACCTGCTATCTCTGAGACTTATACCTATTTCCTAGTTCTCCTTTATCTATTTCACTTCTAGTCAATGGTCCATTGTTCATTTAAAAGAAAAAGCCACATGTGAGTTTTTAAAAAAGGGTTAAATGAACCATCATCACAGGGCTGGAGGTCAACATTCTGATTGTGATATTGTACTATAGTTTTGCAAGATGTTGCCATTGGAAGAAAGTGGGTAAAATTATGTAGACTCTCTGTGTATAACTTCTTACAACTGCATATAAACCTACAATAATCTCAGAGTGTAAAATTTAATTAAAATTAAAAAGGACAGCATGAGACTGTCCCTAGAAAATTGGCACCAAAAAAAAGAACTTAAGTTCAAAATGAGCTAATAAATAAATGTAATAAACTACAAGAGTAAACAAAACAATTTTGGAGAAACATGGGATTTTTGTTTTCTTACAAATGATGTCATGTTGAGCAGTGTTTTGTTTTTGTTTTTCTTTGTTTGTTTGTTTGTTTGTTTTTGAGACGGAGTCTCATTCTGTTGCCCAGGCTGGAGTGCAGTGGCACAATCTCAGCTCACTGCAACTTCCACCTCCCAGGTTGAAGGGATTCTCTGGCCTCAGCCTCCTGAGTAGCTGGTACTACAGGCACATGCTACCATGCCCAGCTAATTTTTGGTATTTTTAGTAGAAACGGGGTTTCACTGTGTTAGCCAGGATGGTCTCAATCTCCTGACCTCATGATCCGCCTGCCTCAGCCTCCCAAAGTGCTGGGATTATAGGCGTGAGAGCAGGGCTTTAATTGTTTTCAGTAGACTAAAGCCTTTCAATAGCTAAAAAAATTATAATGTTTTTAACAAGTTAAGCTTTCTAGAACTAAGAAAAAAGGAAGTAAAAGTATGTAAGAATTTTTTAAAAAGATTAAAGGGTAAGCAACTAATGGAATAATAAACAGAACAATAGTAAGACACCAAATTCTTGGTTAACCAAAGTCTACTGACTGCAGAAAGTCATGCTGCACAAATGACTCCTTGAAGAAACCAACCATATAACCCCAGAATTAACACTACAGGGTTGCTATCCTTCAACTCTCTTTGGTAGCATTATTTCCTTTGACTACTTGTCATCCCTGAAGACAGCATCTGCTGAACAAATATAAAAAGTCCATATGCTATTACCACATTCTTCATTCAGTTAATTATTCAATAATGCACGCATCTTAACAGTTATTTATTGCATGTGTATTAGAAGTCAAGTCAGGGCATTGTACTAAGTAATGGGGATATAAAAATGAAAGAAACACAGAGACCCATCTCTCCTTCCCAAGAGTTGCCAGCCTATCTGGAAAAATAACTGGGAGTCAGTAGATGAATAATAAACACAGCTAACTTGTATTGAATAGTTTCAATATGCTGCTTACTGTGTTAACTGCTTTCTGCATGAACTCAGTTAATCCAGCTAATAGACCATGGATGTACATGATCTGTAGCCTTGTTTTACAGATAAGGAAAATGAGTTTTAGAGAGAGGAATTTGTTAAAGAGCAGATAAACAACTGTGGAATTCCCATCAAAACCGGGCACTCTGTCTCGAGAACCCACATTCCTAGCCCCTGGCCCAGAGGATGAAGGACAAGCCCCCTGAAATCCTAGTGTCTCTTAGATCATTGCTAAGGAGTCACTTGAATTGGGTCTAGAAGAAAGAGGAGAGATTCGTATGGGTGTTTGAGGGTCACAAAAGTGCTGATCGTGTTTTCCTGGCATAGGGAGGAATCAAGCTAGTAGGAATTTACACTACAGTATCAAGAGATAAAAGATGTCACTGCTTTGTGGAGTGAGAGGATTATGTGGAATGGAGAGTGACATTGGCTGGGGAAAATGAAGGAGAAGGGGATGTCTAAGAGCAACATAAGTGACTTCTTAGGAAGAGTTTTGGGCCACTTAATCATCATCCTGTTCTTACCTGTCTTCAGGTGAGGCTTTGTAGAAAGATGAACACTGCTGTCACATGATTCCTGACACTTTTGATTGGCATTTTTTTCTTTCTTCTGGACACTGTGGCTATAATTGGAGCCCAGGTCTCTTCTGCTGGTTATCACTGCTGATGTCCCATGACACCTGAGGTGTCAAAACTCTATTCTGTTGAGAACTTAGGGAGAATTTCTCTTCCCTTCTGTGTTATATACTATGTTGGATGGAAGTAGGGAGCTAACAAGGTGCCACTGCATTCTGCTTTTATTTCATAAAGAGGTGTTTTACTGAAATTAGCTCTTTGATACTTACATTAATTTTCCTCAAGCTTAGGCATAAGGTCATAAAAGGATGTTGTTTAGAGTCATCTGAATATCACCTTACACTGGAATGAGAATTATTTCTCTGCTAATTAAGGCTAAACATGCTTTATTGATTAAGGATTCTTTTAAAAACTATTACCTCTGAGAAATTTCTCAAGACCTTCTTGTAAACAGGACTTTGATGGTTCACATGACTAGTTCTTTAGATTGCCTGGACAGACATAAATCCTGCAGTATGCTAAGCATAGGTTTAAGCCTCCGTTGCCACCTCTGCAATATACACATTGAAGCTGAAACAATATGGACCACACCTACCAGCCTCTTTCCACAGTGCTCCTCCATCAAACATTCTCAATCTCTCAGCAAACTCCAGTCAGCATTGACAGTACAAAGATGAACATGTGGTACTCTTTGAGAGCAAAACCCTACAAAAACAAGAAGAGGCCCAAAACAATTCTAATAAAACATAAAGTTATACTTATGTACTTGTTAGAACATTAGCCTAAAGAAGGAATAATCGACTGTTGAGAGGGGCATGCATTGGATAGGAAAAGTAAATATACCATTTAATCAGAGTCTTGAAGCACAAATCAAGGAAAATTAAGACACAGGGGTGTAGAGTGGCAGTTCTGGATATGGCTAGGCAGGGAGGGGTATATTGTCAGAGACTCAAGAGACAAAAGAAAAGGTCCAAAGATGCAAGGAAGATGCTCAATAGGTATTGAATAGGTGGAGGAATGAATGAATGAGTGACAAAAAAAAAAAAAAAAAAAAAACCCTGTATTTTATAACATTTTCCTGCTTCCAAAATGTTTGCATAATTATTTTATATAATGTTAACAACACTCTTGTTAAAAGGCAGGGCCTTAGGTCATATTTTACAGATGATGAATTTGAGGTCCTAAGAGGTTAAGTGACTTATTTAATGTCACAGGAGTCATACAACTAAAATGCTATCTAGGCCCCATAACTATGTCATTGTCACCTCAGTGGCCACAGAGCATCAGAAATGATGTTCATCAGAAGCAGCAAGCAGAGCAGAACTGGTCCCCTGACATCTTGATCTGTATGTGTTACGCTTTGACTTCCAATTTTGTTCTTAATTTAGATAGGAAATAGCAAAGGCTTTGTTTAGAATGGTGTTTGCTATAAAGATCCCTGACTTTGCACCCAGTTACTTGAAAGGCAAGAGCAATTTGTTTAGCCTGTCTAGTCACATCTGCATTCTGAAACACTGCCATGAAGCCAACAGCTGTAATCTTAAACCAAATGCCAACACTGAAACCTGATACGATGAAACAGATTAGTACCTCTTCATAAACAGATAATGCACAACATTGTTTATTCTAATGGAAGGTGGTAACATTACTGTTTACCATCTGGGTAAGAACAAGACTTTTTGTCCTCTAATAGATGCTTGCTTTTCCATGGAATATTGAAATTGCCACACATTGTTTAAATTAATCATGTAGATAGTGCCAGTGATTACAGTTTACGTGAATGTCAGCTTCAATATCAGTGATACTTGGCAACAAAGCCAACATCTGAGAGTTTGTTTGAAGGAAGAAAGTAGTTCGACTCAGGAAAATAAGGCAGAATGATTTAATGTGCATATCAATATTTACATCAAAGATTAATGTACATTAATAATCTAATTTGCATTTACATGCAATAAGAGATGAATACAAGCTAGAGGAAAATAATTAATCGAAGAGTTATGAGATTGCCTTTCAAAACCTTCATTATCAGTTTTTCCAGAGAAATAAACCTATGATAGAGAAAGCACTGATGAAAATATTACATGACTCTTGTCTTAATATGTTTAGGATATATCATGAAGCCAGAAAATGTGAAAATTAACCTAGAATTCATTGCAGGGAGGACATACCACTCAGGCTATTCAGCAGGATGAAAAAAAATGATCCATATGACAATAAACCAGAAAGAACTAAGTTCATATGGAAAGATTAACGACAGGATTACCTTGAAGAATCTATTTGTATGTTTTGTACAAATTAATATTTACAGCTTCGTAAATTGTTTTACTTGTTCAGAATATATAAATTGCAAATTATACTTTTCTTTTCTTTGTCCTATTACCATAATCGAATCCCATACTAATCTCATGCTCCACTGAATCCATATAATATTAAACTTTCTGTGAAGGAATGCACATCAACAATAAATTTTAAATCTGAAATCTGAAATTCTGAGATCAAGTAATACAAAATTATGCTCTTTTTTGTGAATGAGTGATTTAGGTTATTATTGTATTTAAAAGTTTATCATGTGTTTTTAAGATGTCTATTTCAGAAAACCACAATATAAAACTGAAAAATTAGAAGAAAAATGGAAAATTGGACATCGGAAAACTGATAGTAAACTCAGAAATATGTTGCCAAATTGAAAATCATGACAAAAAGGTTTTACACATTTTTGGCAAGATTGTGCTACTATATCCTTGTAGGATAATTTTTTTCTTAGTGAAAATAAGCTATTCACTACTGCAATCACTAGCTTACTATAGCAGGGTTGATGAAACAGCATGTAGCTACACCATGAAATCATATATGAATGATACCAAATATAGGAATAAGAACTGACAAAGAATTTCCTTCTTTCTTCTTTCCTTTCTTTTCTCTCTTACTGCCCCCGCTATCCTTTACTCCTTCCTTTCTTTATTTCTTCCTTTCCTTCTTTCTTTTTAAATCTCTACTCTGGGGTACAATCTATATTGGTTTACATACCATACATTTGTACAAACAGCTTTGGGCATGTCTGAATTGTTAGCAATCCAATGTCAATTTATTTCAGTGGTGCTTTATCACTTTCTCATTGTCCAGGAATATGCCATAATGAACCACTCTTCTACCAAATTCTAAGCAACGAGAAGTACAAACATAAACAATTATCTCTAATGCAGCCTGTGAGCACTCTAAAGAAGCTGTATACGACATGCTATGAGACTATGAGATTACAAGAAAGGAGATGATTGATTCTATTTGGGCATATGGGGAGGCTTCCTAAAAGGGACAATATCTGATCTTGCATGGAATAGTAAAGAAGAATTTTTCAGACAGGCAAAATGAGGATAGAGGATATTTCATGCAGAAGGGGTGTGTGTTGCGGGGGGAGGAATTTGGTAAATCCAGCCAAAAACAGATTAGATGATTCAGTAAATATTTCATGAAAATATATTTTAAAACAAGTATGTCTACAGTAAGGGTCTAATCCTACTTGATCCCTGCTAGAGTTAAGTGAGACATACAAAAGCTTATGTTGAAAACATGCTCAAAGGATGTCATACTTAGCCTAAAGAGGCAAGGTAGTGTTACTGGCCACTTCATATCTGTCGTTCATTCAAATAGTGCTGTTAATTCCAGGGTGTCCTGGGTTGCCCTCAAGCTGATCAAGGAAAACTTTTAAAATGTTAGTAGTTCACGATGGCAAGATATTGGGGAATAGTATAAAAATTGGTATTAATAAATGTATGTACTTAATTTGTGAGACTTCTTATATATCTAAAATTGCTTGCTTATGGTTATGACATCAAATGGTATGTGCAGGGCACTAGTTGAGGTATTCAATACTTCCTTGCACATTCAGTAATATTGCTAACTCTTAACCATTTATGATGTTTCCTTTTAAAATCAGGAAAAGGATATTCTTTATATTTACATCAGATTTTTTCTTTTTTTCTCACACTATTGAAATCATCATTGTAATATGACTCCCAGGCTGTATGTACTATACGTTTATTTTTTGTATAAAGGAATCTTTCATATTCTGTTGACTGCCTAACATATTATTCTGGAAATACAGACTGGAATTATATTCACAAGACAGGTGTATACATACATTAAATTGTAAAAAAAAAAATGCTTATTTGTATATTTTATTCATACCATTGATGTGAAATTTAAAACTGCAAACTCAGGGGCAAGGTAATCCAAAATCATCTTAATGCAGTGATATTCAACTGCATTAAAGCTGTAGAATTTTACAGCTTAAAGTCATCTTATAAATGATTTACTTCAGTATCCTCATAATCAATATGAGAGACATTGGTCAAATGAGGTAATGACTTACTCTTGATTTCTGTTATTTCACAAATTATGGAATTAGAATATCAGTTTTTGGATTCCCAGCCCTGCGTTCCTTCTCCTATTCTATTGTGGTTACCCATATACTAATGTATTTTCTTTAAATATAACCATAATATTCAAGTTTTAAGGAACCCTTAAAGATTATTTAGTATCCCTCTTCTTTGAGTAAATAGAACTATTGTATTCTGCAAAGAATGAAACCTATTAATTTCTGAAGACAATGACATATGGTAAATGACAGAGTATTATTTAAATGTCATCCCCAAACTATTGTCTTTCCCTTTAAATAAATGAAAGTGAGTTTCATTCTTAAATAGAATATTATTTTATCTTGGCACAAACATTACTTTGATACTATAGCAAATTTCAATAAAAATGGGATGCAATTTGTCAGCAACATATCTATTCTTAAAAAAAAGAAACTTCACCACTATTTCTGGAAGAACAGTGTCATTAAAATATGCTTACAGTTTGTCTCAATTGCTAAGAATTCATTTAATGCAAATGATTCATTATGTGGTGGAAGTGTCCCTGACTCTACCACCCTGTGATTTTTGCTGTGAAAAATCATCCTCTCTATATCTCTCCAAAAAATAAGCAGCCATCACAAAGACACAATGCCATCAGTTCCCTGCAGTTTGTAAGTCAACTCACAAAAAGCACCAGGAACATTTGTATCTATAAAGTCAGACATTAACCAAATGACTCTAAAGTCTACTTGAGTTGGATTTGGTGGATTATGCATAGGTGGTGCTATGTGACTTTGAAAGTATCCACTAAGGCCTGGACTTCATGTGGAACACTGTGTAATGAGCTCATTTCTACTAATGGGCTGTGATCTCTACCACTGCACTGTTTTAGATCACCTTCTCCTATATCTTTGAGGAAGGGCTTTGGAGACAAAGTGTCTGGATTCCATATCCTGCTCTGGGGCAGACTAGGTATGCAGCTCCATTCTAATTCTCAGATTCTTTATTTGTAAAATGGGAATAAAAGAACACCTAGCTCATAAAGTTTTAAGGAAGCTCAAATAAAATAATGCTTTTAAAACATCTGAGCACATTACCCTGGATATATAGGAATATATATATATCTCATATGTATATAATATCCCTGTGGAATTGCAAATGTTTACATACTAAATACAGACAGTACCCAATTTATGAAGTTTTGACCTACAATTTTTCAGATTTATGATGGTGCAAAATTAACACACATCCAGTAAAAACTGCACGTTGTATTTTCAATTTTGATATTTTCTTGGCTAGTGTTATGTGATAAGATACTCTCTTGCAATGCTGGGTAGCAGCAATGAGCCACAGCTCCTAGTCAGATGTACAATCAGGAGGATAAACGACCAATACTCTACACTGTACCATGTCGCCACATGTTTTGTTAACTGTAGGATAACATCAGTGTTCTGAGCCTGTGTAAGGTAGAGTGAGCCAAACTACCATGTTCTGGAATTTAGGTGTATAAAAATACACCTTTCAACTTATGATATTTTCAATTTACAATGGAGATATTGGGACATAACCCCAGTATGAGTCAAAGAGTAACTACATTGGGATGCACTTTGGTTAAAGTAAAACCATAAGGCACATATTTAAACATTATTAAATGAAATAACTTTAGGGGAAATCATTGTTTGATAAACATGCTTTTGTGAAGGCAAGATGCATGGCTCTCCACAATCTCTATTGAAAGAAAATAGAGAAAATTGAGAAGTATTTATAAATCAATTACCATAAAGGTATAAGATATAAAAAGGATTAGCCATGTACTGATTTAACAAATCTATATTCTTTATTCTGCCATTATAAAATTGATTTGGAGGCAAATGTGTTACAAATGGAGGAAACTCTCCTGTAATATTATTTTTATTTGCACAGTATTATTTTTATTTCCTGTGCATATAATCCTTAACCTAAAGACTATAAATACAAGGAACTGGTGCATCTTTTTTAATAGAAAATATTGCCTATTGGAGTATTTATTACAGTAAATTGGATTTACTTACCAAACCATAAAGTACAAAATAGCCCTTGGATGTTTAGCTTAATATCTATGTCTGACCTTGCTAAATGTCTACTGATTCATCTACTATATATGTGACATGGATTTATTTGTTCACAAGAAAGGGTCTTAATTTCAAATTTCTCCTTTCAAGGCTACTTGAAAAAAAACTTAATTTATGACTCTAATATATTTACTTGCAAACAAAACACAGAGATTATTTCTTCTTCAATGATGAGTACAAACCAATGTTGACTGTGACTAGTAAGGTTGGTATTTTTGTTATTTTTATTACTTATTCTCCTTTCCACCATTTGACATGTACTCAAGGACTGACAGCAAAACAAAAGTAGAATCGTTTTGTCTTATTTTAGGGAAAAATAAAATTTAATACACCAGGGTTCCTAACTGAATTCACTGTCCTGCTGGGACCTGGGCTTTTGTCTTAAACTTTGTCCCCACCTTCCTATAACAATTACTTACAAATCCTAAGGTCTCCTCTTGATTTTGGGGCAATGTCTTCTCTTTCTATTTCCCTTACTAGATACTGGTATCCTGAACAGAAACTCAAGCTTATGGCTGGTGCCTAATACCTGCTGAGAGTTCTCCCCGAGTCCCAGGGTTTGTTAGTTTGTCCTAGTCTCTTAAGAAGTTATTCTCCAAGGTTCTCTGGAGACTGGCTTGTCAAAGAAGTGACACCCAAACATTGACTTCTATTTTGTGATGCCTTGAGTATATCTCACACTGAACAAAAGTGCATGTAAAACCTTGCAGTTTGAATCATGAACCTGGTGTTTCTTTTTCCTTTGAGCATAAGGATCATCCTGGCTAATGGCAACAAGACAGAGCCATCTGTTGAGTAACTGGTTAGCCTTGGGAACAAAAAGGTAAAACAAGGGGGCTGTAGGCCCCATGCAAGTTCAAAACCCAGCAGGGACATCATTAGATCTGAAATCTCCAAAATAATCTCCTTTGACTCCATGTCTCACATCTAGGCTGCACTGATGCAAGGGGTGGGCTCCCAAGGCTTTGTGCATTCCCACCCCATGGCTCTGCAGGGTACAGCCTCCATGGCTGCTTTCACAACCAGGCATTGAGTGCCTGTGGCTTTTCTAAGTGCACAGTGCAAGCTGAATCTGCCATTCTGGAGTCTGGAAGATGGTGACCCTCTTCTCAGAGCTCCGCTAGGCAATGCCCCAGTGAAGACTCTCCATGGGGGCTCCAAACCCACATTTCTCTTCCAGACTGCCCTAGCATAGGTTCTCCATGAGGGATCTGCTCCTGCAGCACATTTCTGCTTAGACATTCAGGCATTTTCATACATCCTCTGAAATCTAGGCAGAGGCTCCCAAACCTCAACTATCGCCCTGTGTGCACATGCAGGCTTACCACCATGTGAAAGCCACCAAAGCCTGTTGCTTATACCCTCTAAAGCAGCAGCTTGAGACATATCTGGAGCCCTTTTAACCATGTCTGGACCTTGAGCAGCTGGAACACAAAGACCAGTGTCTGGAGGTTGTACAGAGCAGCAGGCCCTGGGCCTGGTCTGCAAAACCATTCTTCCCTCCTAGGCCTCTGGACCTGTAATGGGAGGCGTTTCCATGAAGGTCTCCGAAATGCCTTCAAGTCATTTTCCCCATTGTCTTGGTTATTAACATTTAACTCCTCTTATGAAAATTTTTGCAACCAGCTTGAATTTCTCTCTGGAAAATGAGTTTTTATTTTCTACCACATGGCTGGGCTGTAAATTTTCCAGAATTTTGTGCTCTATTTCCCTTTTAAATATAAGTTCCAGTTTCAGATAATCTCTTTGAGCATTCATATGAGTGTATACAGTTAGAAGCAACGTAGGTCATGTCTTCAATGCTTTGCTTCTTAGAAATTCTTCCAACAGAAACCCTAAATCGTCTCTCTCAGGTTTGAAGTTCTACAAATCTCTAGAGCAGGGATACAATGCCTCCAGTCTCTTTGCTAAAGCGTAGCAAGAGTCATCTTTACTCCAGTTCCCAGTAAGTTCCTCATCTCCATCTGAGACCACCTCATCCTATATTTCATTGTCCATATCAGCATTTTGGTTACAACCATTCAACGAATCTCTAGGAATTAACTTTCTCTCATCTCCCTGTCTTCTTCTGAGCCCTCCAAACTGTTCCACCCTCTGCTCAGTGCCCAGTTCCAAAGCTGCTTCCACATTTTCAGGTATCTTTATAGCAATGTCCCACATCCCTCCCTGGTACCAATATTCTGTATTAACCCATTCTCCACAGAGCTATAAAGAAACACCTAAAACTGGTTAATTTATAAAGAAAATAGATTTAATCAACTCATTGTTCTGTACAGGCTGTTTGCTGGAGAGAAACTCTGGTTTCTACGACTCACTTTGGTTGAGAAAGAGGGTCAAGAGATAGAGCGACAGGAGAAAGTCAGAGAGACTTTGATTGTGATGCCTTATGATCTCCTTTAAAATATTCAGCATGCCAAAGCACCATACTTTGGAGTATCATTTTCTGAGCCTTAACAGTTCCATGCTAAAATACTGTTTCTGTAAAACGTTGCTTTTTGGAAATGGTAAGCTATTTAGATAAATTTTAGATAAATTCTCTCTCTCTCTCTCTCTCACACACACACACACACACACGCACACGCACACGCATGCACACACACACACAACTGAAAACCTTGAAAATAAAGAAACGTAAACTATATTAAAAGTATCAGAGAGCAAACAAAACTATAGGAAAATTCCAAGTCAAAGTTTTACCCTAAAGTGAAAATCCAGGGAGCTTAGCAGAACAAAGAACAATCAACCTCATTTTGTCTCTCATCCCCAAAAGGCTTTGAGTTTTCTTCAGTTTGGGTGATCAAGATTATCTGATTGAAGGCCGGGCACGGTGGTTCACACCTGTAATCCCAGTACTTTGGGAGGCCGAGGCGGGTGGATCACGTGGTCAAGAGATCGAGACCATCCTGGTCAACGTGGTGAAACCCCATCTCTACTAAAAATACAAAACATTAGCTGGGCATGGTGGCGCGTGCCTGTAATCCCAGCTACTCAGGAGGCTGAGGCAGGAGAACTGCCTGAACCCAGGAGGCGGAGGTTGCGGTGAGCCGAGTTCGCGCCATTGCACTCCAGCCTGGGTATCAAGAGTGAAACTCTGTCTCAAAAAAAAAAAAAAAAGAAAAAAAGAAAAAAAGAAAAAAAAAGATTATCTGATTGAGTAGAAATGAGGGAAAGAGAGAAAGAGATTCAAAACTCAGAACTCAGAGCTTGCCCAGAAAGGAGAGAATCTGGGTCCTAAAAGGGCTAAATCCTTAGTGTTCAGGAAAACAAGAACTTATCTCATCCTCAGGGAATGAAGAAGAAAGCCACGTGGGTGTTGAACAGAGTGGGAGAAAAAGGGAACGGAAAAACATCAAGAAAACATGATCATGAATCAGCCTTACTATTGATACAGGAGCTAGAAAGAAATTATTTAGGCAAATAGTGAGGGTAAGAGAGTCCTCAGTCCCTTTTAACAAAAAGCAGCCCCCAAATCATTTCTTTTCTAACAAAGAGAAGCCTGTAAAATCAAGCTGGAGACATAAATAAGCAAGCTGGAATCTTGCATAGGTAAATTCCAGCAGCTGTGCCAATAGGAAAAGGCTGCCTCGGGGCCAGGCATGTTCAACATGAAGGTTCCCTGTTCCCTTTTGCTTGTCACAAAAAGGCAGGCAACATGGCACTGGCCAAATAGAGACCCTATTTGCATAATAAAAGATTACGGTGAGATAGTCAGCTTCTTTGCACGCTATGCAAACAGCACATCTGGTCCAACCAGTCTCTTGGGCCCTATGTAAATCACACTACCTCCTCAAGTTCGGCTATTAAACCCCCCACCCACCGCCATGCACCTCACCACAAAACCAAAAGACCAACTCAGGAGCCTCTTTCTCTCTGCAGGAGAGAGAACTATTGTCTTTCTTTTGCATTTTAAACCTCTGCTCTTAAACTCACTTCTTGTGTGTCTATGTCCTGGATTTCCCTGGCATGAGACAACAAACTTCAGGTATTTACCCCAGACAACAATATCGCTTTGCTATAAATGTGTTAAGACAAAAAAGCATTATAAGAGATAAAGTCAGCTAATAAAGATTTTATTAGGAAAGTAAATAAACAAATACACACACTAACATATATCTATACAGATATACCTATCATAAGGCATAGATAGATATACTAGCTTATATATATATATATATATATATATATATATACACAGACACACACACACTAGCATGTTTATATATTAGGACACACATATACACCCTACCATATGTACAGAAAAGTAGAGAAAAGATTCAAATAAGCTCAATTATAAATGAAACTGGGGACAATATAACTGACATCACAGAAATACAAAAGATGATTTGAGACTACTATGAATATATCTATTGACACAAACCAGAAAATCTAGAGGAAATGGATAAGTTTCTGGAAATATGCAACCCTCCTAGCTTGAATCAGAAAGAAATATAAATCCTGAACATACTAATAACAAGCAGTGATATTGAATCAGTAATAAAAAAGAAACTACCAACACAAAAAGTCCCGGGTCAGTGGAGTCACAGCTGAATTCGACCTGACAGTCAATGAAGAATTTGGTACCATGCCTACTAAAAGTTTTTCAAAAGATTGACAAACAGGGAATCTTTCCTAATTCATTCTTTGAAGCCACTATTACCCAGATACCAAATCTGAAAAGGACATAAAGCGGTGATAAAAAAGAAATTTGTAAACCAATATCTCTGATGAACATAGATACAAAATTCCTCAACAAAATACTAACACACTGAATCAAACAACACATGAAAAGAGTAATTTACCATTATCAAATGGGTTTTATCCCAGTGATGCTGGGAGAGTTTAATGTACACAAGTCCATAAATGTGAAACATCACAGAAACAGAATTAAAACCATATGATTATCTCAATAGATGCAGAAAAAGCACCTGTTAAGCTTCAGCATCCCTTTATGATAACAATCCTAAACAAACTAGAGATACAAGGAACATGCCTCAAAATTATAAAAACTATATATGACAAATTGACAGCCAGCATCATACTGAATAAGGAGAAGTTAAAAGCATTCCACCAGAGAACTGGAACAAGACAAGAATGCCCACTTTCACCACTTCTATTCAATGTAGTATTGGTACTCCTAGCCAGGGTAATTAGGTAAGAAAAAATAAAAGAAAATCAGATTGGAAGAGGAAGTCAAACTACCTCTGTTCACTGAAGATATGGTTGTCTACCTTAAAAACCCTAAAGACTCCTCCAAAAGACTCCTAGATTTGATAAATGAATTCAGTAAAGTCTCAGGTTAAAAAAATGTACACAAATCAATAGCACTGTTATACACCAACAATGATCAAGCTGAGAATCAAATCACGGACTCAATCCCTTTCACAACAGCTACAAAAAATACCTAGGAATATGCTTCACCAAGTAGGTGAAAGATCTCTACAAGGACAACTATGAAACTCTGTTGAAAAAAACTATAGATGATACAAATGGAAATTCATCCTATGATCATGGATCGGAAGAATCAGTATCTCAGAAAAGATCATACTTCCCAAAGCAATCTGCAGATTCAATGCAATTCATACCAACATACCAACAACGTTTTTCATAGAATTAGAAGAAACAATCCTAAAATTCATATGGAACCAAAAAGAAGTCCCAATCGCCAAAGGAAATCTAAGCCAATAAGACAAATCTGGATGCATTACACTACCAGACTTTAAATTATACTACCACACAATAGTTACCAAAATGTGGAATTGGTATAAAAGTAGACACATAGGACAGAATGGAAAGCCCCAAAATTAAACTAAATATTTACAGTCAACTGACCTTTGGGAAATCATACAAAATCATAAACTGGGGAGAAAACACTGTATTCAGTAAATGATGTTGGTAAAACTGGATAGTCACATGTTGAGGAGTGAAATTAGATTTGTGTCTCACACCATATACAAAAATCAACTCAATATAGACCAAAGACTTAAATCTAAAACCTAAAACCATACAAATTCTAGAAGAAACCCTAGGAAAAACCCTGTGGATATTGGTTTAGGTATAGAATTTATGACTTAAACTCCAAAAACCAAAGCTACAAAATTAAAATAATTAAACTGAAAAGCTTCCATGTGGCAAAAGAAATAAATCAACAGAGCAAACAGACAACCCACAAAATGGGAGAAAATATTTTCAAAGTATGTCTCCAATGAAGGATGAATATTTAGAATATATGAGGAACTCAACAAAATTAGCATGAAACAAAAAACAAAAAATTCCATCAAAAATTAGGTAAATGACATAAGTAAACATTTCTCAAAAGAATATATACAAACACAAATGGCCAACAAGCATATAAAAATGCTGAACATTACTAATCATCAGAGAAATGTAAAGTAAAATCACAGTGAAATATATTATCCCAGTCAGAGTGTCCATTATTAAAAAGTCAAAAAACAACAGATATTGGCAGGGATGTGGTAAAAAGGAAACACTTTCACACTGCTGGTGGAATGTAAATTAGTATAACCTCTATGGAAAACAGTATGGAGATTTCTTAAAGGACTAAAGTATATCTACTATCAGATCCAGTAATCCAGTAATCCCACTTCTGGGTATCTACCCAAAAGAAAAGAAGTCATTATATGGACAAGACACCTGTATGTATATGTTTATCATAGAACATTTCACAATTGCAAAGATATGGAGCCAATGTAAGTTCCCATCAGCCAATGAGTGGATTAAAAAAAATGTGATGTGTGTGTGTGTGTGTGTGTGTGTGTATACATATAGATATGTATATACATATATACGCCATGGTATACAACTCAGCCATAAAAAAAGAATGAAATAATGTCTTTTGTAGCAACTTGGATGGAGCTAGAGGTAATTATTCTAAGTGAAGTAACTCAGGAATAGAACACCTAATACTGTATGGCCTCAATTATAAGTAGGAGCTAATCTATAGCTATATGAAGGCATACAGAGTGGTATAATGGACTTTGGAGACCCAGAAAGGGGTGGGCAGGAGGTAGGGAGGTAATGAAAAACTTCATATTGGATACATGAACACTGATCAGGTGCTCTGTGTACTGAAACCTCAGACTCCACCAATTTTGTAATAATCTACAAGGATTAAGAAATCTTGACCAGTGATATGGAAGGTGAGGCAGGATTAGGAGGTCACTGAAGTCAAAAAGTCTTCGGGGCTAGAGTCACCTTGTTACTGAGACAGTGTAGGGGTTGTTCCTTCCTATTTTTATTTGCAGCCAGAGAGTTAATGCCTAGAGACTGAACTGTGAGTCTCCTATAGGCAGGAAACTATGGCCAGAGATTTGTGTTTTGGAATTAGACCATTTTACTTTCACTTTCTATGCAACAACAACACTATATGTTAAATGACTTTCTCAAAGTCGTTTAAGACTGAGTACTACTATTCTTGTGATTAAGATTTCTTTGCTGAAGTAAAAGAAAGATGATCCCAATGCTGAAAAGATGTAGAGTCTACTGTGGGAAACAAAAATCAATTCCCAATAGAAGGACATTGGAAAACACCTTCTCAATGAAAGGTATTGAAAATGGCACCTTTAATTTAGGTTACAGAATCTATCCTACCAGGATTACAGTAGGTAGAAGTGTTATAATGTTTATCATATACTTCAAATATCCTCCCCTCACACACACACACACACAAAATGTGTGTGTTATTTAAATATTTAATTCAAGCACTAACTAGGATTCAAATATTACACTAAAGGACACAGTCTAGACAAAGTCACCTGGTGCTCAAATAGGAAGTCCAAACTCAAGAGGCAATTCCTGAAGAGCTTCTGTTCAGTCAACAAAGGAGACTTTGTATCTCAGTCAACAAAGAGACTTTGCCAATCAACATATTAAATACCAGACATTTGAATTGTATTGGATAAAAAGGCATATTGACTAGAATAATAATTTTTGTTAATGAACTCTTATAGGTCAAATGAAAAGTAGTTAAGGTTTATGGACTGGCTCAAACTACAGGAGCTATTGCTCACCCAATGCACAGAGATTTTAAGAATCAAATGAGGTTGGTAGACTTTGCACTTTTGGATGAAATCCAAGGCTTTATTAAACTGAAAACTTCCATGCAGCCATGTGTCCCACTACTTGTTTAGGATAATGGTTCTTAAACCTGAGTGCACATTAGAAGCACTTGCTTTTAAAAGCTGCAAATATGTGCAAGTCACAACTCATAACAATTAAAGCAGAATCCTTAGGGGAAGAGTCCAGGAATTAGTGGTTTTTAAAGCTTCCTAGGTGATTTCAATATGCAATCAAGGCTGGAAACCAGTGGTCTGAGAGGATATATAATGCTATTATAAATGCTGGAGATTGCAGCCTTTTCAATGGTTTTTTTTTTTTTTTTTTTTTTTTTTTTTTTTTTTTTTTGAGACGGAGTTTCGCTCTTGTTACCCAGGCTGGTGTGCAATGGCGCCATCTCGGCTCACCGCAACCTCCGCCTCCTGGGTTCAGGCAATTCTCCTGCCTCAGCCTCCCGAGTAGCTGGGATTACAGGCACACGCCACCATGCCCAGCTAATTTTTAGTATTTTTAGTAGAGACGGGGTTTCACCATGTTGACCAGGATGGTCTCGATCTCTTGACCTCGTGATCCACCCGCCTCAGCCTCCCAAAGTGCTGGGATTACAGGCTTGAGCCACCGCGCCCGGCTTGTAATGGTTTTTATCAGCACAGAATGACCCTTTTATATAAAGAGGTAGTTAAAGTACCTAAACAGATAGAAAGCTGAACTTCATGGAGTCCACAGAACAGGTTGCATGAACTATTTTGTGCCTGTTTGATGATCAGTGTTTGAGTAATCTCTGTCTGCATATGTGGCAGTATTAATTCTAAGGCTTGGTTTAATCTGACAGAAAAGTTTATGAGAATACCTTTATCCACCCCCAACTTTAGGACAGCATAGTCTATCAAAAATAAACTAAGGATTGTGCAAGACCAAATTGGACTAAGTCAGATTTAGGGGTGCTGGTGGTATAATCCGTTATCTACCAAACCATGAGCCCTTTGGTGTAAGATAGTCACCATTTTTGGCTGTTATAGTCTGGACAATGTTTTAGATTGAGGTAAATTCAGTAAATTATGTTTTGAAATTCAATCTTTTTAGGGTAGCACTCTCTTAATTTAGGAATTTTCTGTCTTCTCTTTCCTTCTATTTGCCCCAGAGGTGATCTATGTTGATTCAATGATTTACAAATAAACTGGCACTTGGAAAAGAGAGATTGAGAGAATTTATTGTGTATCACAACATTTGAACCAACAAGAGCCCATGCTGACTTTGGCTGAGATATATAAACTTAATTGATCTTATTGGTTAATTTCTATCCACTGCCCCTACGGTTCAAATGTCCATGTCCCACTGCTCTGTGGTGCCTAGTTTATTGCCTATCAATATAGGTCTTCACTTTCCTGTCATTATGAGGACTCCCAAGTCTCCAGCCCATTTAGCCATTTTATGCCCTTCTGAAGGGTATAGGCGACCTTCAAAATTTATAAGTGATACCCATTGAGGGATATTGACTCACAACTTCCTACTCTAAAATTAAGGTGCTAAAGTGTCCTTGAGACCTCTCTAGGAGGCTTTTATTAACCCTTTTTTATGTTTGGGTTTCACTAAGCCTGTCTAATTTCTATCATACCAAAAATCCTGAGGACATAGCCCTTTAATCCACAATTTAACTTCCTTGATTATATCTTCCAATTATTTTGGCTTCTCTAATATATGGGTTCTTTCTCTGGCCAGGGACAGGAAACTGTTCTCACATCATTATACAATTTTTTTAGTTAACTGAATATGGCGTTCATTCTAGGTCTGCTTGCTTCAAGGCAACTTTATTGGAATGCTAGACTTTTACAATTCCTGTGTGTTCTATGAGTTTTTTAAAACTCTACTCAGAAACTCTCTTGACTTCTTTATTGTCAGCTGCGCTATCCCTCCCCTGATTAAAGGAATACCAGTAAGCCAATAAGTACAGTGTCCAATATTGTCAGAAATTATAAGAGAAAGAAATGCTTTGGCTATTATCAAAATACTGCTTACTACCACCCTGTAACAATGACTTGTTTTTGAATGGATGGACTTGGAATAACATTTTATCAAGATATCTGTATTAACTTATGTTTAATATGATTTTTTTTTCTGTGGGAAAACTTGAGTTCTGATGTGTTAAGTTACTTGCCTGAGATCATAGTGCTAATTGATAGCAACTTTGGGTGCAAAAAAGTGAGTGCTTTTTTGTTGCTGGAAGCTCTAGAACTTGGATGAGAGAAATGAAAACTGGCTTCTAGCTAGCTAGCTCAATATGAATAATTCATAAACGCTGCTGTGCTTTATAATCAACCACAAGTTTTTGCAAAATACACATGACTCTCCTACAGTAAGTTTGCAGATTCAGCAGGCCTGGGGTAGGTTTTCTCTCTCTGTATTTAAGAATAATGTTCACACATAATTTATGTTTTAAAAAATAAAGCTCAAGAGTATGGATAATGCACAATCTGTCTCAAATATTACCATCCTTGGACTTCTTTGCATTATTCTTGCCCGGTTTCCCAAAGACCAAATAGAACACTGCTAAGAGAGGCATTAATTTTGATGTCTGTACAGCTCGATGGTGTGGTTTTAACACTTTTATGTGCTTCAGGATCATCCAGGATACTTGTTATAAATGTAATTATTAGGTGCCACTCCTAAGTTGCCTAAACTGTTTTATGGACATTTGAAAATGAATAATTAATATATGATTATATACTAGAATTTGATCTGAACCCTGCTTTTATTTTATCTTGAAAGTGAGCCTTTGGGACACTACCAACTCTTATCTACCTCAAACCTTTTGCCTGCACTTGTTTATTTACCAAAAAGAATTTAATAGATGAACCTAGTTTGACTGGGTCATAGGGCTTGTTAATCTAAGTATTTGCTTCCAGTAGTTGAACCTTTTTTCCTGCAAAACATGTACCCTCTGGCCCTGCTTTTCCAACATAGCCTGGCAGTTAGGAAATGAGTATATTTGTCTGTTGGAGGATTTGACAGGATGCTCTGTAAAAAAAAAAAAAAAAAAAAAATTCCCAAAGTGTTTCTGAGTCTGATACTAAAAACATCTTTTTCCAAACCTACTAAATGAGCTGTGATGTTTGCTCAGTGGAGTATTTGAAATCAGTCAATTCACTGATTGATAAATACCTGCCAAGCACGATCTGCCACTAATTCTCAAAAACATAGATGGCAGAAAGTTTGGTCCTAAAAGATCTGTTGACTAACAGGATTTGTTTATACTTTAATTATTTTACAGATAAGACAAGGAACAGATGCATGATACCAGGTCCAGAAGCAGACTGTACCTAGGTATTGGCATAAACCGCCACTTCTTGGCTCTTTGTGTGAATACCCAAAAATATACAGACAAGAGTCCAAAAGCCAGTGTGGTGAACTCCATTGCTCATATCACCAGACAAAGCAGGTGAGAACCATTAGGAAAAATGCCTCTGTCAGGATAATTATCAGTGCAGCCTCCTTGTCAAGAGACTGACATCCAACAGGAGGAAAATCTGAGAGATGAGAGAGAAAAACATTCAGGGGGCTAAAGCAGGGAAAAACCTAAAAAATGAAACTCCAAAATTAAAGGTGATCCTGGCAAGACACTAACAAAATCTCATTTTAGTCAAAAACAGCCTACTTCCTGATTTCTATTGCTATCTGCTCCACATTCAGAGAGGCCTAAAAATAGTGGAGAAGTCGGAAAACATAAAGGAAGTAATAATACCTGAAGAACACTGAAAAGAAACCAAACAAATTTTGAAAAATATTTTCTTACGGAAGAAAATAGCTTCCACTTTCTGATTGGCTTTATTGACTGACATGCAGGCATCGACACTGTATACTTTACATGTTACCCTAAGTCCACTCTGAAAATATCATGTGCAGGTATGATGTGATATTTATTGTGGTATTTCCAGCTTGAAGCATAATATTTAGCAGTGGCAGGTATTAAATATGTGTCCTTCAATTAATTAACATATCAAAAATATCTCAGTTCAAGTGGAAGGGTAAAATGAAGCAGAAGATAAGAAATAAATTACTTGGATATAATATATAATACACGTATTTCCAAATTCGTGCCCTTTCCTTTCCTTATTGTTTTCTTCCTTCCTCTCTCCTTTATTTTTGTATCTTCCCTTGCAATCCCTTCTTCCTCCCTTCTTCCCTCTATCCCTCCACCTCTTCTTTCCTTATTTTCTTCCTTCTTTCCTCTTTCTCTCTCCCTCTCTCTCTCCCTTCTGTTGAAATTGAAAGGACTAATGCTGAGAGCCTAGGTGACTTTTCAAAGCTTCTACATTAAAGTTATGGTATAATTGGTAAGAGGACCATTCCTTTTGTCACCCAAGCCATTTCTCTTTTTACCACATCGTACATACTAGCTCTAGATTTATGTACAATCAGTGAGAGAAAAACTGTCACCATTAAATGAATGAATGAATGAATCTTCGCATTCCTCTCTATGCTTTACTCTAAAATTACTACATCTAAAGAAATTAATGACACTTCACACTCCACTGTATCTCACGCATAGGAAATGTTGGGCTGTGATGGAAATTAAAAGAAGATAAATTAGTGACAGGAAACAGAATTTGTTAAAAAGTTTGGGTCAAAAAGGGCAATTCACGTGTAATATCAACACAACAAATGTCTTCTAAAATTGACAACTCTGCATTAATTACTATCTTGTACTTTACCACACTTTCAGCTATATCTTTATAACACCAAAATTAAAAAGAAAATATGAAAAATCTGTCAGTTCATATTTATTTGAGTATACAATTCCATATATATGCAAATCAGTTTTCTGGCTAAACCAATCAGTAGTTTTGGTAAAATGTGAATGTATCCACAAAAGTAATTTCACTTTTTTTATTGTCAGGTGAATATTTTGGGAGGCACAAGACTTGAATACCTTAAGAGCACAGCCTCTTTGCATCCTGAAAAATGTTTCTCAGCCACCATCCTATCCACTAATATAAAAACTAATAATACATACTCTTAAAGCATTTCACAAAGATTTTTGAGGTCAAACTCAATGGCACTCAATGCACAGAGGAAGTTTTCCAAGGACCAGTGCAGAATACTTATTCATTTTTTTAAGTTCAGTGAAATGGTGATATTTGCGGAGGAAATAACATGCACTAAGAGTAACTGATCACCTTTATTTTTCCTTATCTCTAGTCTTATTTTTCCACAAAATTAATGAGTCCTCATTCTGCCCAACAATAGTGAATAATCTCATCTAAATTCCTATTCAAATTTTGCTATGCTGTTGATCTTTTCTTTTACATTTATACTTTCAACTTAAATTTACATTCTCATATATGCCTGGCTTAATAGAAACTGTGCTTTAGGGAACCTATTTTAATTTATTTCTATTTTTACCTTGTAGCAATGATTTTTACTTGATGCTATTTAATGTAAATAATTGGAAGTGAATTGGCTGTAGGCAGGGTGGGTCATTTGGAGGCCACTAAATTGCAAATCAGTTATGTCCTTGGTGAATGATAGTTAAGAGAGTCATAAATTATAAACAAGAAACATCACACTGATTTTTTTTAAAATTCTGATCCAGAATTATCTGTTAGTTTTTTGTTGGTATTGCTAAAAATGAAAAATGAGGTGAATATTTTCTAAATAGTGTAACTTTGGATGGACTGTTTAGAACAAAAGATATCTAATTAAAAAGTCTGTCCAGGCCGGGCGTGGTGGCTCACGCCTGTAATCCAAGCACTTTGGAGGCCAAGGCGGGCGGATCACCTGAGGCCGGGAGTTCAAGACCAGCCTGACCAACATGGTGAAACCCCGTCTTAAAAAAAAAAAAAAAGGTCTGTCCAATGTCCCTCAACCTTCTCCCCCATGTTGTAGGAAGTGCTGAAGTTGCAACAACAGAAACAACAAAAGCAACAGTAAGACAGATAATAAAGAAAAGCAGGTAGTTGAGAAGCATTTACTATCATAATCTGCCTTAGAAATTGTACCTTGATTGCATCATTCAAGAACGTAGCAAAGTTGAGTCTGGAGTCTTGAAAAAGACAAAACTCCCCAGTTAATTGTGTACCAAGTTAATCTTGAGCTAGATGTTGGTAAGGGGATGGAGGAAACCAATTTATAAGGTTTCGCTGGGTTGTGTGGGACTCAACATATAGTTTTCCTTGGGGGAGATAATGTGCCATAACTCCCTATGTCTTATTGGGTTTGGGAAATTGTCTCTGGACCATTCATATAGGTTTCCATTGACTAAACATATCTAGGGCTTGTTGATATGCTTTATTCAAGACTTTCTTAATAAATATCCAGAATTACTACACAAGGCAAAATGATTTTTAGAAACCAGGTAAAATCCATTTCTCTTTGAATCGTACACCTATAAGATTTAAATAAATATTAAGTTAAAATGCATTCTTCCCCAAAGTCTAGGAGCTTATAAATTTTTTGTATCTACTCTCTTATTTTTATTTAATTTTTATTACTGTGACTTTTTTGTTTCCTATGATGTTAAGAAATAAAATTCATGTTAGTTCACTAAACTAAATCACTTTCTGCTTGTGTTTTGATCTTCTGTTTGTTTTTGCCTTTTATCTGATCCTAAAGTTTTAAATACTAAAGACTTTGAAACAATTCATTAAAACTTTTGGCCATGGACTTAGATTGCCTTGTTGAAAATCCCATTCATACCATTTACTGGAAAAGTACTCTTGGGCTACTTTATTAATATTTTTCTTTCATATCCCTTATTTGCTAAATTCTGGAAGTGAGATAGCATTTTGAATTCTTATTGCTGGGGCTGTGAGGATATCACTGTATACCATGTGTCAGGCACATAGTAAGTATTAAAAAAAGAGTAGCTACTGAAATGATTATTAAGCATATACAACGTATTCCTCTATCTAAGTGACTTAAACCTTTTCATAAAATGTGTATGGAGATTTAGGAGTGACCCCAGAAAGATAGTGGAATATAAAGCCTCTGATCTCATTTCCCAAGAAAAACACTGATTTTGCAACACTATACAGTCCAGGAAGCTGTATAAAAACTGCAGGAAGCAATTAAAAACTCCAGGTTACCAGGGTAGAGTAAAGCAAAGAACATCCACATTGAAATGAGTGAACATAAACCATTATATGTCACCTGTGATAGCCTTTTCCCCAAGCAAACACGGCTCTGTGTGCACAAAGAAAACACACAGACCTATGTCTGCCAACTCCCCACCCCCCTGCCAATGCCACCACCAGTGTGACTGCTCACATAGTTGTCAACATGGTGGCCCTGTCCCTTGAGCCACATTACCTCAACCACTGTGGTGAATACTTGCACGGAGGCAGACACCTCAGCACCCACTAGCACCCTAGCACAGCTGACAAGTGTGCACCTCTCCACACTGCCACTACTGCTTGTACCTGTTAACAAGGATAAATTTCACTGCTGCTGCACTTCGAAACGATTTGGAGTACAGTCATTAGTAGTCTGGGAGCACCTAGTCCTCCCAGCACTACTGGGGGATTTCTAACCTCAAGGAGCCAGAGAACAAAGTTGGAGCCCAATACAAATCCCCCAGAGGTAGAACACGCAGTCCAAGAGTTGGGAGCTGGGTGTTGGCCCTCTAAATTATTCCAGAAACAAAGCCTGTCAATTGAATTCACCTTCTACCTAAATTAAACCCTCAAGGTCATCAAATATAATTTAAAAGAAAACTCATCCAAAGGTCAGTAGCTTCAAAGATTGAAGGAATAAAAGCCCACAAAGATCAGAAATAACCAGCACAAAAACCCTAACACTCAAAAGGCCACTGCCTTCCTTCCTCTAAATGACCACACCAGCTCTCCAGAAAGGGTTCTAAACCATACTGAGATGGCTCAAATGACAGAAATAGAATTCAGAATATGGATAAGAACAAGATCATTGAGATTCAAGAGTATATTGAAACCCAATCCAAAGAAGCTAAGAATAGCAATGAAAAGTTGCAGGAGCTGACAGACAAAATAACCCATATAGAAAAGAAAGTAACTATCTAATAGTGCTGAAAAACACACTACAAGAATTTCATATAGCAATCATAAGTATTAATTTCAGAATAGACCAAGCTGAGGAAAGAATCTCAGAGCTTCAAGACTGGCTTTCTAAAATAAGACAGTCAGATAAGAATAGAGAAAAAAAAAAGAATGAAAAGGAACAAACAAAACGTCGCAAAAAGGAATTATATAATACATAAATTAATTGAAAGATTTTTCATTTCATGGAATGGAAGACAATATTCTTAAAATGATTATATTGTCCGAAGTCTTCTATAGATTAAATATAACCTCTATATTGCAAAATAAAGAAAAATCCTAAAATTCTTACACTATCTCAAAGGACCTTAAATAGCCAAAACAATATTAAAAAATAAAAACAAAGTTGGGGGTCTCACACTTCCTGATTCAAAACATATTGCAAAGCTACAGTAATCAAAACAGTATGGTACCCACATGAAGACCTGCATATAGATGAATGAAACAGAATAGAGATCGTAGAAATCAACCCTGATATATATGTTCAAATGATCTTTTCACAAGGGTGTCAAGCCTACAAAAGGGAAAAAGAATAGTTTCTTCAATAAATGATGATTTAAAACAGAATATGCATATGCCAAAAGATAAAGTTGGACCTTTATTTTACATAATTCACAAAAATCAACTCAAAAGTAGGTTAAAAATTTAAACGTGAAAATTGTAAAATAAGACCTAAAATAAGATCTTTTAGAATAAAACAGTGGAAATCCTTCATGACACTGGATTTGGCAATGATTTCTTGGTTATGACACCAAGTGCACAGGCAAAAGAAATGCAAAAATAGACAAATGGGACATTAAACTTCAATTTTGCATAGCAAAGGAAACAATCAACACTGTGAAAATGCAACTTACAGAATAGGACAAAATACTTGCAAACTATATATTTGACAAAGGATTAATATCTAGAATATTCAACTCAACAAGAAAAATAAAACCTGACTTTAAAATCATCAAAAGACTTAAATAGGCATTTCTCCAAAGAAGATACACAAATCATCGAGAAGCACATTAAAAGATGTTTAGCATCACTAATTATTAGGAAAATACAAATAAGAACCACAATGAAATATCTACTCATGTCAGTTAGAATAGCCACTATCCAAAAGGAAAAAAAAGAAAAACAAAACAGAAAATAACAAGTATTGACCAAGAAATGGAGAAATTAGAATTTTCGTATACTGTTGTGAATAATGTAAAATGGTGTAGCTGCTATGGAAAATACTGTGAACATTCCTCAAAAAAATTAAAAATGTAAACACCTTAAGATCCAGCAATTTTGATACAGCTATATATTCAAGAGAATTGAAGACAGGATTACGAGGAGATATTTTCACACCCATGTTCATTGCAGCTTTGTTCACAATAGTCAAGAGGTGAAAGCAATTTAGATGTTAATCCAAAGAAAATTGGATAAAGAAAATACAACGGGGCATTATTCAGCCTTAAAAATGAAGGACATCCTATCATATAGGTATCACATGGATAAGCACTGAGGCCATTATGCTAAGTGAAATAAGTCAGTCACAAATAAAATGATTACTGCAAAATGCCATTTACACGAGGTATCTAAAATGGGCAAACTTTTACAAACATAGAGTAGAGTAGTTATTGTCAGGGCTTAAGGGAGGGTAGATAAGGGAAGTTACTGTTCAATGGCTATAAAGTTTCAGTTTTCCAAGATGAAAAAGTTGTACAGATCTGTTTCACTACCATATACGTATAGTCAATTCTCCAGTACTGTACACTTAAAAATGGTAAATATTTTAAATTTTTTATGCCTATTTTACCACAATAAAAAGATTAAATGCTAGTGTAAATGCTAACAATAGTATTTACACTTAGCCTTTTATCTTCTATTCCAATGCCAATATTTCATCACTATTTCTCACTCTCTCTTCTTAACTTACAATTATAACAGTGTCCTTTGATAGACAGCAGGAACAGTGGCATGTTCTTGGCCAAGCTATCTTTCTCTGTGGTGGTCTCCATTGTCTTCCACAAGCCAGCTTCTTCACGTGTTCTTCACCCTGGCCCTGGCAGCTCTTTTCCTCACAGCTTTGCCATCAGAGAGGTTCAGCCTAAGTCAGGTCCCAGAGAAAAATTTTGACTCCATGGCCCAGAGTCCATTCTGTCTTTGTGTCTAAAAAGGTAAAACCACTTGTGATTGTCAGTGTCCATTGGAATCCATCAGTTACAGTAAATGTGCAAAGCACTGAGCTGTGGCTTATGCTATGAATGTCAATAATAAGTATTTTGTTGGATCACAATAAATTTGGTAGACAGTCTCTCCCAGATCTTGCGGCCACACCTGTGTTAGTTGATCAAGATAAAAATGTGTGGATGGATTCACATATTATATGGCATTTCTCCAAATTATTTTTTACCCAGATATTATTTCATTTGAAAGGGAAAGTTTAAAACAGCCTTGTTTTCTGTAAATACCTAGTTTTCTGTCCAGAATTGGTTTCTTTTTTTCTTTTTTTTTTTTTTTTGAGAGAAGACTCACCTGTAAATTTGGTTTAAAATTGCTGCATGGATCCTGCAATTTTCCGCCCCTCTTTTTTTTTTTTTTTAATTCCAAAACATGGCTATACTTTGCTTATAGTATTTTCCATCTAGGCATCCATCAGGTAAATTGTGTTAACTTATTCTCCACAGGAAGGAGAAAGTCATCTCTCTCATGGTACCTGGGGAGACTTTCTTCCATTTTATGTAATGTTTTATATAACATCCATTTAAGTTCCTTTTTACATAATAGGTCTCTCTCTTAGTATATAATGTCAGTTTGGGGTTAAAGTAACATGGAGATTTACAGGTCTATGTTCATAAGAAACATTAGTCATTAACTCTAAAGTCATTTTTGAAAAAACACTAAAAAATACAGGGATAAATCTTGATGTTGGAGGAAAAAAACAAGAATCTCATTTTGATTTATTTGAAAGCAGGAGGACATCCCAAAATGCGGAGCAGTACAGTATGCTGAGGTATTTGCATAGTGGATGCAGCACAGTGCCCACCCCTTTCTCATTGCTCTTACCTGTTCCCACAAATTACGCCAGTTCCATCAGCACTCTGAGTGAAGCAAGGTAAAATCTGGCCCCTTACTACACTGAAAGTCTGAGACACTAAAGATATGCTCCACCCCTCTTTTTCTTTCCTGGGGAAGAAGCCTGAAGTTCTGTGTCTTCTCTCAGTCTCATGAACTCTGCTGGTTGCAGCAATCCACCAGCTCAATTTTCTTTGTTCTTAACTGCTTCTAAGCAGCCAAATTATGCCAATTCTGTGTGTGCTCTATGTGAAGCAAGCTATAAACTGACCCCTCTGACAGTGAACTAAAAGGCTGAGATGTTGTACCCATGACAACCTCTCTCTTTTCCTTCAAGGGAAAATTTGTGGGCTGAGGCAATGTCTCTCAGTGCTGAACTGTGCAGGGTTGTGTGAGGGACTGGCTCAGGTAAAAGGAAATTGTTCTTTCTACCAATGTTTGTTCTCAGTTGTGGCTTTTAGTTATGTGCTCAACTAGAGTACTAAAACTTGTTAAACAGATTACTGAGTTCTCACAAAAGTATGTTGCCCCATATATAATTGTGGGGCATTCTGCTCCTTTATCTTGCTCATCTCTGTGGATTTTATATATGTCTTCCCACTATGGTTTCACTAGTTTATGTCTGTTATTTTCTCTAAATTCTAATGAAATCCAATACGTTACAAAATATTGACACTGCTGTGATTAACATCATTTATCTATGATACATTTTTTTTTTTTAAATCAGGCATTTTTTTCAGGCCTCCTTGTACTTTCATCCTGGGTAGTACAAGCACTCTTATATATTACAAACAATAAGTGAATAAAAGAACCTCTTGGTATGCTATGCTAATTCACCCAGATAAGTATTAGAAAACTACACTTTCAATTGCCCTTTTCTGTCACCTCACCATACACTCGCTCACCAAGACAAGATAATTATATACTGGAGGTTATGTGTTAATCCTTTCTGCTCATCTGGACGTTAGCATGTCTTGCTTCCTGTTTCACTCAGTTCTCTCAAATGACTGCTTCTCAAAAGAATTTCTGTGTACAAATTACAGAAATAGTTCCCTTTCTGTTGCTCTCTACCTTCATGTTCACTTTATTTATTTGTTCATTTGTTTATTACCTTCTCCAAATATTCTGTAAGCTCCAAAGTGTGAATACCTTCCTGCCGTATTTCCAATCATATTTAGTAACATTGCCTGAAACAGACTCTGTCTCTAGGAAGCGCTCATCAATATTTGTTGAACAAATGCTCTCATTTGCAATATGGGTTAAAAATAAATCTAAAAATAAAAAAATGCATTTGAGGAAAACTAGCCTACCCCATTATTGAGTGTGATGAGTGGGAAACTGGAGTGAGCCTTTTTAATTTAAAGATCCAAAAAGTCTAGGGCTCTCTATTAGTGTTCCAAAAACTGGGTTGATTAAACAACAAAATTTATTTTTTCACAGTCTAGGATGCTAGAATCTGAGGCCAAGGTTCTGGCAAGATTTGTTCCTTCTGAAGATTGTGAGGAAGTTTCTAATCCATGCTCCTCTTCTCTCTTCTGGTAATTGATTGGCAATATTTGGAGTTCTGTGGCATGTAAAAGTATCACCTTGATCTCTGCCTTTATCGTCACATGATTTTTTTCTCTCTATGGAAGTCTATCTCCAAACTTTTATGCTTATAAAGATAGTAGTCATATTGGATTACAGTACATCCTGAATTCCCTCCACAATTTGTACTTTCAGTGATTACTTCTGGTTACTGTTTTGCTGTTGTTAAGGCACATCAGGTTACATCAGGAGACACAACCACAGCTTCCTGCTCTCACATTCTTCTTCCTGGTCCTTCACTTTTACCTGTACCATAACCAGTTGACTCAGGACAGTGTCAGTTCAGTACGCCTTCCCTCGATGAGCTCCCAGCTTATTTACAGCAACTGCATCCCCTTCTCCACTTACAAGTACTTTTATTTTCCATTTAATAAATTGAAAACTAGATTTTCCTCTGAAAAAAAGTATATTCGAGACCTTGGTTTTACAAGTTTGAAAGTTCTTAGGATAACTTTTCATTTAGGAAAAAATGGCTTCTTAAAGCAGCAACATGTTGTGCACTATACATATATTGAGGGATATTATTCTATTTGATTTCTGTTTTCATTCCTTCTGTAATAATATTTTATTTTGGTAAAGTTTATCTGCTCTTTGGGAGGACAAGGCACACAATTATGACCAAAGCATTTGTTGATGCTTCATTTATGCCTCCTCAGATCAGTGTCCCACGAATTAGGGTCTAATTAGTCAACAAGTCTTCACTCACCTGATGGCCAATTTGGATGCACAATCCTGAACTGCCCAAATAATAAGAATAGTCTTAATGACTTTTTCCCTCATTGATGGCTCTTTTCCTTTAAGCCTGTGTCCCAATCATTTTTATTATTGGCTTTTCTTAGAATCAACATACTACATTAAGAAAGGTTTCTTCCCTTGTCATTGATGCTTACTTCTTGTAGGAGTTTATAGAAACCTACACACTACCATCTGACAGGATGTAAGACTCTTTTTAGGGAGTCCTTTGTGAGTTTCGAGATTTAAAAATAAAGATTAGGACTTGCCATAGTAGTTAAAACTTCTGTAAAGGAGCAGATTGCCTATTTTTAACCACATTATGGGGTCATTGAAAAGGTTTTACATTAGTTGTGATGTAAAATGAAATACGCCTTTATTTTGCTTTTTTTGTTCTTGTTAAATAAAATAAGAAATGACTCACAAGATATTCATAGCCATTGCATTTCCCTAAGAAAGGGGTGTCTGTTGCCAAATATTTTTATGGTGGTAGAAATAAGCAAAGCAGTTTATAAAGAAAAGCATGTGAATTCTTCTATTAATATGTTACTGTTATCATTCCTATTACTCTTGCACATTATTATCACATTTGATATAAATTTTTAGATTCTCTGAGAAAGAAGCAGCCTTTATCATGTGTTTTCATTTTATTAAAGACACTTAGAAATGGGTTTCTCACATAGTGGAGCTTTTATATATACATATAGCATGTGCATACATGTATATATGTTAAATATAACAATATGTGTATAAAACATGCATTCAAATAACTTACTGCATTATACATAATTAGCATTTTCATATTTGGTGGAATTATTACTCTGAGCAGGTTTTATTATTTTTGCAAGAGCATTGAAACAACAACAAAAAAATCATTTAGGACCATCAAGAGACTCAGGCTAGACTTTAAAACCTTAATGATGCTACGAATTCCTAAGCCGTAGGCTACCCAAATACATGATTTAAATGTCCTGTATTAAAATGCTGTGAAAAATACTTTGTGAGAGCAAAAAAAGATAATTCTGACTTGCAGAGGAATAATTATTCTCAGGACAGTAGGTTGAAATAAGTACAAACAAGGTTATCTGATACAACTGACAATTCTCCATGGAGCAAGGCACAAACCTCTCCTATTACATATTTTGATGCCCTAAAGAAACCTCATTTTCCCATGAAAACAATTTGTTTTAATACTTAAAGGTGAAGGAGCAAACCTCAGAAGGCTCCCCCATGAATTTTGCAGGCAGCCCTCTTCAACTCAGTTGTTTGTTGGACTTGCCAATTCAAATAAATGTGTGAGAAATAAAATCAGTTATCCAGCAAGAGGCTAAAATTGTGGCTGTATCTTGACACAACATCAAGCATGATTGTGTTTTAATTCTTTGGAAAGATTTCCAGAGGGAAGGATAAAACTATAAAACTTGTTTAGACATAAGATTTGGCTTCAAAACATGTTTCAGAAGGCTTGAGTTGGAACAAATCCCATGAGTCTCTGTGCTATGTCCTATGGAGAAACTGATTTGACATGCTGCCTTTGAATTTATACATTTTCAGTTGCCGTTGTAGATTGATCACACTCAGCTGTATTTACCTCATTTCTAGCTTATTCTTAAATCAACAACACATATAGTAGAAATCTACTTCTTATTGAACATCTTCCATTGACCTCCTGGTGATACCAATACGCCGGACACTGTATCAGACACAATTAAGGCACTAGGGCTCATTTTCAATGCTTTCTGAAATGCGTACTCCTCATCACCATTTTCCTCCCTCCGTCTCATTTTGAGGAGCTTTAGCTATGCCGATATGGTCTACTTGAGAACTAAAACTGCATTCCATAGTGTACGTTCTGGCCACTTCAGTAGCAAAAGTGAATTATCTTTGTCTTGTTTTTGCTGCTTCAGTAAAGGATCTGGAGAGTAGTGTAAGGAAACCAGGAAGAACAAGAAATCATATTTTTTTGACTCTCGACATTTTGAAAACATGGATTATTAAACATAAAACAGTAATCACATTGATCTACTTATATGAGAGAAAGAGTGCAACAGAGGTAATTAATTTTCATTCTCATCTCTTTCCTTTTGGACTTCTGTTTTTGTTACCTTCCACATCATACACTTTATTCCTCCATGTCATCATAAACTTTACAACCAAGCTATCTAAACATACATCCCAGTAGGATTTTGAAACTTTGTCATGGTGATTTAATCTCAACCTACCCTGTAGAATATATGTTTTCATGCCTCTAAAATGTGCTCGTTCATTTTTAGGTGTTTCAAGAAATAAATTATATTGCTGCATAATGCACCATAATGATTTCATGCCTCATTGTGCTTTTTAGACTGATTGAACTTGTCTCCTATAAGAAAGGTTTTGAAAGTTAATGGCTTCAGACTCCAATTCCGATGAGCTCATATTATTTAGCAAATCAACATGCCGTGGCTTGAAAAACTGACAAAAAATTTGAGTTGATTGCTGAAAAAAAATAGCATTTAATTTATTTAAATTTTGTTCATCATTAAGAAATTTTTTTTAAATTTTAAGACAGTTTTTAAGGGGGATAGTAAAAATAAAATTTCCTTAGAGATTTAAAAATGATATTGGCATATCTCATAATTTATCTGACTCATGTTTTCTAATATGTAATGTAATTATAGTATCTAACCTTTAATTACTCCTCAGTAAACATGAAAACATAACTATAAAATAACTTTCAAAAAATGGGAGTGAATATTTCCTCTGACAAGTGGAAAACAGATGAATTCCTGGAAAAATACAACCTCCTAATATTGAACCAAGTAGAAAATGAAAACTTGAACAGACCAATAATAAATTCTGAAATTGAGTCAGTAATAAAAAAAACTACCAGCCAAAAAAGAGAAAAAAAAAAAAAAAAAAAAAAAAAAAAAAAAAAAAAGCCCTGGGCCAGATTAGATGTACAAAGAACTGATACCAATTATATTGAAACTATTGCCAAAAAACTGTATGAGGAGAGGCTTCCCCCTAACTCATTCTATCAAGGCAGCATCCATTTGTTAACAAAATTTGGCAAGGACATGACCATAAAAGAAAACTGAAAGCCTGAATACATTACAGGTCCTAGCTTCCTATCCCCACTTTTAAGCCACTTCTCCATTATACAATAGAAACATTAGCTCCTTTGAAGAGCTTTTCATCAGTCTAAAATAGTGTCATCTGCACAACTACCATATGTCTGTGTTTTTCATATATATGAGTATTTGTACATACATACACCAACATCTGTGTGCACAGAATACAATTTTAGAAATTTTTATGTTTACAATTGACAAATGCTGATAAGAAAATATATGTACTAAAGAAGTATTTTTACAAGCGCAGGTAGTCAGTGATGCTCTTTTGTATATATTAATACATATATATATATATATATATATATACATAATTTCAAAACACACATTTTTGTATTGAATATGTTTTCTCAAGAGAAAAAACTTAGGTTAATGTCAGCATTGCTAACATGTTTTTCCCTAAAAAACCACCCAACATTTCTATAATTTTAAGTAAAATTGTACTCCTCCTCCCAAGACACTCCCAGCCTCAATGTCTAGTCTTCCCTTTGTTCCTTGTTTTTTGTGGATTTGTAAACACCCATAAGGCATGTGGTTCAAAACACTTGGAACACAAGTTACTGGAAAGCTTCAGGATCCCTTTTCACTTTTGTTCATGATAGACCTCAATCTCTTCTCCCTCTGAAGATAATTTCACACATACGGAAACATTTTATTTAAAAAACTAGAAAAAAAAATCAGGGATAAAATGAAGGATTTTTTTATTGTTTTCAACTGAGGTGCTAAACTTTATAGTAAATTATGATTTATCTTAATCACATTCAAATTAACTTGTTGCACAGATTTGTGAAATTGCAAATTCATTTTATATTTTTCTTTTCTAATTTTTATATATTTAGGTGGCAAAATGCAAGTTTATCAGATGTATATATTGCATAGTGGTGAATATATATATACGTCACATAGTCATGAATTTTAGGATTTTTGTGTGACTATGACAGAAAAAGTGAATACTATACCCAGTGGGTAATTTTTAACTTTTTTATTCTACTCTCTATGTTCATATGTACCTACATTTTAGTCCCACTTATAAGTGAGAATATATGGTACTCATGTTTATGAGTTATTTCACTTAGGATAATGGCCTGCAGCTGCATCCATATCCATGTTGCTGCATAAGACATGATTTCTCCTTTCTATGGGTGAGTAGTATTCCATATATATATATATATATATATATATATATATATATCACATTTTCTTTGTCTAGTTCTCTGTTGATGGACACTTAGGTTGATTCCATATCTTTACTAGTATGAATAATGCTATGATAAACATACAAATGCAGGTATCTTTGTAATATAATGATTTATTGGGGGGGGGATAGATACACAGAAGTAGGGTTGCTGAATCACTGGTAGTTCCACTTTTAGTTCTTTGAGAAATTTTCACACTGTTTTCCAGAGCAGTTATACTAACTTATATCCCCATCAGTGTAAATGGTGGGTATAACTATCCCATTTTCTCTGCATCCTTGCTAACATCTAATCTTTTTATAGTTTTTAATAGCTATTCTGATGGGTATAAGATCTCATTGTGGTTTGAGTTGCATTCTTCTGATAATTAGAGACATTGACCTTTTTTTTTCATATGTTTGTTGGCCACTTGTATATTTCCTTTTGAAAATGTCTGCTCATGTCCTTTGCCCACTTTTTAATGGAGTTAATTTTTTTTTTCTTGTGGAGAGGTATGAGTTCCTTGTAGATTCAGGATATTAGCCTTTTGTCAGATGCATAGATTTCCTATACTTTCTCCTATTCTGTAGGTTATCTGTTTACTCTGTGGATTGTTTCCTTTGTAGTACAGAAGCTCTTTAGTTAAATTAAGTCCCATTTTACCTATTTTTGGTTTTGTTGTAAATTTGTTTTTGAGGACTTCATCACAAATTCTTTCCATAGGCCAATGTCCAAAAGAGTCCTTCCTAGGTTTTCTTCTAGAATTTTTATAATTGAGGTCTTTTATCTACCTTGAGTTGATTTTTCTATATGGCGAGAGGTAGGAGTCTTTCTTTCTTTTGCATATGGCTATTGAATTTTCCCCGCACCATTTATTATGTGGGTGCTCATTTTTCCAGTCTATATTTTCATTGACTATATTTCAATGATCTGTTGTTGTAGGTATGTGGCTTCGTTTCTGGGTTCTCTATTCTGTTTCATTGTGTCTATTTTTATACCAGTGTCATGCTGCTTTTGCTACCATAGTCTTGAGGTATAATTTGAAGTCAGGTAATGTGATGCCTGGTGAACACAGACGAAATAATCCTCAAGAATACAGTAGCAAATAGAATCCAATAGCACATCAGAAAGATAGTACACTATGATCCAGTGGGATTTATCCCGGGAATGGAAGAATAATTCAACATATGCAAATTAGTACATGTGATACATCACATAAACAGAATTCAGGACAAAATCCACAGGATCATCTCAATAGACAGAGAAAAAGCATTCAGTTAAATTCTGCATCCCTTCGTGATAAAAATCCTCAACAAACTAGACATAGAAGGAACACACCTCAACATAATAAAGGTCCTTTATGACAAATCAACAACAACACCATATTTAGTGAAGAAAAGATGAAAACGTTCCTTCAAAGAACTGGAGAAATACAAGGATATTCACTTTGACCACTCTTATTCAACATAGTACTGGAAGCCTTCACCAGAGCAATCAGGTGATAGAACAAAAAAAGTATCTGAATTGGAAAATAACAATTCACAGTATTCCTGTTTGCTGATGATATGATCTCATATCTAGAAAACCTTAAAAGCTTCACCAAAAAACTTTTAGATTTGATAAATTAATTCAGTAAAGTTTTACAATACAAAATTAATGTACAGAAACAAGTAGCCTTTCTGTACATCAATAACAATCTAGCTGACGACCAAATCAAAAAGGCAATCCCATTTACAGTAGCTACAAATAATGAATATATACATGTGTTTGTGTTTTGTGTTTGTGTGTGTGTGTGTGTGTGTGTGTGGGTGTGTGTGGGTGTGTATCTAGAGACAGGATATCCCTCTATCCCAGGCTGGAGTGCAGTGGCATGACCATAACTCACTGCAACCTCAAACTCCTTGGCTCAGTGATCCTCTAGCCTCAGCCTGCAGAGTAACTGGGATTTTAGGTGCATGCCACCATGCCAGCTAATATATACATATACATATATATATATATATATGTATATATATTTGTAGAGATGGGGCCTTGCTATGTTTCCCAGCCTAGTCTCAAACTTCTTGCCTTAAGTGATCATACTGTCTCAGCCTCACAAAGCACTGTGATTACAGCAATGAGCCACTGCACCTGACCTCCCTTTTTTAAGTTGAGGGGTATATGTGCAGGATGTGCAGGTTTGTTACATAGGTAAATGTGTATCATGGGGGTTTGTTGTTTAGATTATTTCATCACCCAGGTATTAAACCCAGTATCTATTAGTTATTTTTCCCGATCCTCTTCTTTCTCCCACCTTCCGTGCTCTGAGAGGCCTCAGTATATGCTGTTCTCTGCTATATGTCCATGTTTTCTCATTATTTAGCTCCCACTTATAAGTGAGAACATGCAGTTTTTGGTTTTCTATTTCTGAATTAGTTTATTAACGATAATGACCTTCAGACTTATCCATGTCAATACAAAAGACCATGATCTAATTCTTTTTTATGGCTGCATAGTATGCCATGGTTTTATATGTACTAAATATTTTCTTTATCCAGTCTACCATTGATGGGCTTTGAGGCTGATTAAGTGCCTTTGCTATTGTAAAGAGTGCTGCAATGAGCATCCATGCATGTGTCTTTATAATAAAATGATTTATATACTTAATATATATTATATATATTTACATAATAAATATAATAAATATATGTGTGTGTGTGTGTGTGTATATATATATATATATATATATATATATATATATATATAAAACAATCTCCTTACTTGAAATACCCAAATATATATATATTCTAAGTAATGGGACTGCTGGGTCAAACGGTATTTCTGTCTTTAGGTATTTGAGGAATTGCCACACTGTCTTCCACAATGATTGAACTAACTTACACTCCCACCAACAGTATATAAACATTCCTCACTTTCCACAACCTCACCAGAATGTGCTATTTTTTGACTTTTTAATCACAGCCATTCTGACTGGTGTGACATGGTATCTCACTGTGGCTTTGATTTGCATTTCCCTAACGATCAGTGATGTTGAGCTTATATTCATTTGCTTGTTGACCACATGTATGTCTTCTTTTGAGAAGTGTCTGTTCATGTCTTTCATTGACATTTTCAAAGAACTCCTATTAAAATACCAGTCATTTTCCACAAAAAAAGCTAAAATTCATATGAAAACTCAAGACTCTCATACTTCCTAATTTCAAAACATAAAACAATACAAAACAGTAGTTCTTAAGATAGCACATGACTGGCATAAAAGTAGATGTGTAAATTAATGAAATAGAGCAAAGAGCCCATCGATAAACCTTTAAATGATGTTTCAACAGTGTGCCAGGATTACAGGGTAGGGAAAGGACAGTCTCATCAACACATTGTATTGAGAAAACAATATTCACAAGAAAAAAATAAAGTTGGACCCTTATATCACATACAAAAATAATTTAAAATGCATTCAATATCTAAATGTTAGAATTAAAGCTATAAATTTGTAGAATTGGATGTGGTAAAATCTTCAGGACATTAACTTTGGGAATGATTTATTGGATATGACACCAAAAGCATAGGCAAAGTATTTTTTTAAATAGCCAAATAAGAGTGCAACAAACTTAAAAAGTTCTGCACAGCAAAGGAAACAATGGACAGAGTGGAAAGACAACTTACACAGGGGAATAAGACACTTGCAAATTACAAATGTGATAAAAGGTTAACAACCAGAATACATAAGGAAGTCCTATATGTCAATAACAACAAAATGACCTGATTATTTTTAGAGAAGCAAAGGATCTAAATCGTCATTTCTCCGAAGAACATGTACAAATGGCAATAAGCATATGAAAAGATGCTCGACATCACTCATCATCAGGGAAATGCAAATAAAAAACACAATAAGATATAACCACTTCCTTCCTCAGAAAGGAGGTGTTTATTTGTTTATCAAAATAACAAAATATATCAAGTTTTGGTGAAAATGTAGAGAAATTGGAACCATCGTGCCCTTGTGGTGGGAATTATAGAAAATGTTACAGTAGTTCTTTGAAAAATAGAATTAGTATATGATTCAGCAATTCTGCTTTGGAGCATTTATCCAAAAGAATGTAAAGCAGGATCACAAAGAGATACACACTCATTTTTATCACTGCATTTTTCACAATAGCAATGAGTCATAAGCAAGCAAAATGTCTTGTCAACAGATAAATGGATAAATACAAGGTGGTATATACATAAAATAAGGTATTACGTAGCATTTAAAGAGAAGGAAATCCTGTCACAGGCTACAACATGGATGAACCTCTAGAACATTATGGCAAGAGAAATAAGCCAGTCATAAAAGGTTAAATCTGTATTATTCTACTTATATGAAGTATCTGTAGTAGTAAGAAGCATAGAAACAGAAAATTGAAAGGTGATTACCAAGGGTTGAGTAGAGAAACAAGAGAGAATTAGTGTTTAGTGTCTATAGAGTTTCACTTTCTCAAAATAAAAATGTTGTAGAGATTTATTGCACAACAATGTTAATGTGTTTAAAATTACTGACGTGTACACTTTAAAATGGGTAAGATGTTAAATTTAATGTTATGGGCTTTTTTTTTTTTGCCACAATAATAAAAGAAAGTACCAGTAATTTCTTAACAGAATAAATGTAAATGCCCAGTCAACATATGAATATAAGTTCAATCTCAGTTATAAAGCACTGGAGAATGATACAATTAGGTTTTTAAATTAACAAAAGCACCTATATATAATTATTAGATATATTTGCTTTTAAAATTATCAAATATTTTTTCTTCATTTTCTTGAGAGATGATAGAGACAGATGAAATTTCTTAACTGCTCATCATTGGTGCAAACTTGCTTAAAGGTATAACAACATGTAAAAAAATATTCAAAAATATATATGCCTCTGATTCTGAAATTTAAAATCTCGAATTTATTCTAAGTAGATAATAATAAATTGCATAAAACTTTAGTTACAAAGTTGTTCATTCTAGTAACATTTAGTAAAGCAAAACATTCATAAACTAAATATTTAACAATATGTGGTTGGCTAAATAAGAATGAATAAGAATAAACTTTCTTAATACAATCCCTAATTTTGGAGTAGAAAAATATCAAATGGTATCAAATATGATACCAAATCAGATGCTTTGTGTGTGTGTGTGTGTGTGTGTGTGTGTGTGTGTATAATGATGGTGCAATATAGAAAATGACTACAGAGACCAAGAATTGAAACACAGTATAAGGGCTCAGCAGGAAATTATTTTCTTTCCTTAAATAACTATAAGCTGAGATAGATATATGTCAAGTGGTCTGTGAGTGAAGAAAAAAAGAAGGTGAATAGTGAGAAAAGGCAGCATACATTTTCCTCCTCCTTTTTCCTGAGGATAACGTGTTCATTTCATCAACAATGTTTGCCAGCTGTGATATGCAGGACATTTGTGTATTATCTCATTTAATCCTAACAATTATAGACTTATGTTTATTATAATTTGCATTTTATAGTTGTGGAAAGTAAGGCAATGGAGTTCACACAGGTAATAAGGACAGAGCTGGAACACTAGCTTTCAGAGCGTTTACAGAGATTGACCAGGGCAGAGGACATGAGATACTTGTGTATCTAAATAAGTTCTGGGAATGATGATTTTGAGTCTAGACCATGCAGGTGAGACTGGCCCATGAAATTCAGGTGATGCATTGGCTTTTAGACAAAGAGAAGCCCTATGTCCTCAGCACTAGCAGTGCATAGAAGAAGAGGGCTTTTAAGGGATTGGCATTGATAAGTCAATGTCACAGGAGAGTTTTAAATTTCATATATCATTATTGTCATCCTATTGTATTATTTTCTGACAATTCAAATATTAAAATATACCTCTAAGTGTGCTAACCAGGAGTGGTGGTATCTGTAGGCAAGGCAGAGAGCAGCATTCAGAAAAAGAAGGGAATCTATAAAGAGCCAAAAATATTCCTAGAAGTTCTGTAAGCATCGGATTTTGCATACTTTACTTCGTTTAATCCTCAAAAATCTGAGAAATCACCACTAAAGAACTTATCCATGTAATCAAAACCACTTGGACCCTCAAAAATTATTAAAATAAAATTTTTAAAAATATCCAAAAAAGAGAAAAATATTAAAAGAAACCTTATGAAATAAGGATTATCAACATCATTGAGAGCTGAAGAGGGTTATTTTCTCTCATAAATGTTAAGTAATTTTCCCAATGCCAAAGTGCTAGTAGATGGCAAAGTCAGGCTCTCTGGAAAAACGAACATCACAATTAACAGCAGAATCCAAATGTCTATCAATCATAGAATAGATAAACAAAATATGGTAAATTCATATGACATAATTATTTTCCAATAAAAAGGAATGAATTGCTAAACATGATTGAACCATGAAAACATCATGGTCGGTAAAGGAGCCAGTCACAAAAGATCACATACTATATGATTCCATTTATATAAAGTGTTGACAAATCTATAGACACAGAAAGTAGATCCGTGGTGGCCAAATACTGAGGAAAGTGAGGAATGGAAAGTGCCTGCTAATGATTAGGGAGTTTCTCATTGGTATGGTGAAAATGTTTTAGGATTCGATATTGAAGATGATTGCTTGACCTTGTAGACATATTTTAATATACTAAAATCTGTTGCATTGTACACTTTAAATAAATTTTATTGTACGTAAATTATACCTGAGTAGTGAAAAATGAATTACAATGAGGTTGTCTAGGGTTTGATTATAAATTATTTTCACCTGTTCCAAGTTACCTGTAATATGTTTAATTAACTTTTAAAAGGAAAAAGAGAATAGAAAAAAATAAGACATAAGTCTAAGTATACCTATCAAATAGAAAACATCGAGTAGATCTAAATAGAACCAGGAGTACTGGCCACAGACATTTTATGACAAGTTACCAAATTGGTTCCCAGCTAAAGCTCTAGAGAAGGGACTATCACCCCATAGGAAACGAATTTGTGAGCAGCTGCTCTTCATTGTTAGGACAATCTTGAGGTCCTGACCTCTCTGAGATGCAGTGCTAAGTAAAATCTACCAAATCCGTACTGGAAAAATATATTTAATCCCTCCCCCTGTAACAGTATCATAGCCAACAGGCCACTTCTCCCTGAGAGTCATTTGCCCCACTCCTTTGATTAAATGGAAGACAATCGGATGAGGAAGGTAGGACCTGCTTTTGATTTAGTGAGCTGGGCAATGGTGAAGTCGTAGATTCTTGAACATTATTTTGACCTAGCACTGAGAAGCTGTACGTCCTTGGATAAGTTATCTGACCCCTCAGAACCTCTATTTCTTCACCTGCTAACATGGGGAAGGTTCCTGTGGCAGTTCTTGTTGTCTTGAGAACTCAGGAACACATTAGCATGCTTAGTACTTAGCACTATGCCAAGGCCCTGAAAAAGTGCTTCATAAATATGGCTCGTACCATTATGGATTGACATGGTTTGACTGTGTCCCCATACAAATCTCATATTGAATTGTCACTCCCTTGATTCCTATGTGTTATGGGAGGAACCCGGTGGGAGATAATTGAATTACGAGGGTGGGGAGGGCAGTTTCTCCCATACTGTTCTCATGGGTGTGAATAAGTCTCAAGGGATCTGATGATTTTATAAAGGTTAACACCTTTTGATTGGTTCTCATTCTCTCTTGCCTACGCCATGTAAGACATGCCTTTTGCCTTCTACCATGATTGTGAGGCTTCCTCAAGCCATATGGAACTGTGACTCCATTAACTCTTTTACTTTATAAATTACCCAGTCTTGAGTATGTCTTTATCAGCAGAATGAAGACCGACTAATATGTAGACTTTTATCATTTCTTCCATTGCTTTGACAAACATGTACTGGTTGTCAACTCTGTGCCAGGCATGATTCTAAGCATTGGGAATGCAGTAAAGAACAAAACAGATAAAAATATGGACCTTACCCGTTGGTGGGGGAGAAACATAATTAAGATTAAAAATCATATTGTATATGTAATATATTAGATAGTGATAACTTGCTGAAGGAATAAAAAGAGGAAGATTAGTATGAAGTGTCAGTAGAAGATAAGAGCTGACAAGATATGTTGATGGAATAGCTTAATCAGGAGATATTTAAGAGACAAAGCTCTATGCTAGATTGAATCTGCTACAGGGCTAGAAATAATGGCCTGCCAAATAAGTGGCAAGCACTTCAGAAATACTGAATAGTCTCAGAGTTGTAAGATACTTTAAAGTCTATTATTTATGCCATGTGGTTAGTCCTTGGCTTTTCTTCGTAACCACTATCTGGGTTTAATCAAATTACAGTCCAGTAAGTGCAAGACAACTAATTCACTACTTCTTGGAGCCATTTGTTTTATTCATATACATTTTTGGCCTGTGGAAATCTATGTTTCATTATTTAATTTAGAGTTATTATGGATACATAATATTTGTACGTATTTGTGGACTACATGTGATGTTTTCATACAGGCATACAATGTATAATTCATTCTTATACAATTCTTGTCATGGATATAACCTCTTTCCCTGTAGCATTAAAAAAATTTTAAAAATGACTGGACTAGGACCATTTCACCTTTCCAACTACCAAGGACTTTTTGTATTTTTATTCTGCCATCAAGCATAGTCTATATCACACCAATTATTGTGATCTATAACACAGAAGTGAGAAACTTTCAAGTGTTCAGGTGCCTGTAATCCCAGCTACTCAGGAGGCTGAGGTGAAAGAATCAGTTGAAACTGGGAGACAGAGATTGCAGTAAGCTTAGATGGTACCACTGCACCACTCTTGCCTGGGGGAGAGAGAGTAAGACTCCGTCTCAAAAAAAAAAAAAAAAAAGAGGGTAGTGATGAATACAGAAGACAGTGGCCCGTGAAAATGTCCCTATGGCATTTCTACCTTGGCCATGCAACTCATTATGTTTTGATAAATGAACCAATTACAAAATCATCTAAGTATACAATCATTTCGCTATAGATTTCTTATTCTTTTTCCTAGGAAGATATTGGGACATTCTAATTTTTCTTGAAATCTAGATCTCTTGTACATTCTTCATTGTGTTCGTCTAATTATTTTTTTAAGAAACAAATAAATTTGACTTTTCATAACCTATGCTTTATGAACCTATGCAGGATCTTCATAATTTTCATTTTAAAAGTGCAATATTAAAAATATTATTAATAATCCATAATAATTGCTGCCTTTCTAATGATATCACTCTAATGGCACTATAGATTGTATAATTTATTCTCTTTTGAAACTGGAAAATGTAAGATGTATACATACATATCCAACTTACTGGCAAATTTTCATAGCTTTCTGATTTTTTAATAAGTTTTTGATAACCTCATTATATATTATTACTCTACAAGGTAAATTTTTTAATAAATTTGATTTTGAAAATAATTTCCACATTTTCAAATCTGTATATACTTTTAAAATCTGACAGCTTGGACTAGAACACTGGGAGAGGAAAAGGGAGGCTATCTGCCCAGATTTTACTTCACATCAAAGAGATTATATTTGAAAGGAATATAATCAAGCTATAAAAACTGTCCTCTCCACTAGGAACTGTTCTCCTTGAAACACTTCACCAACTTACAGCCCAGAATTCGCCTTTAACAAATATGTTTGTTATTTAATTTTCTTTTTAAAAATGATTCCACTGGATGGGGAATACTAAATAGCATCCACTGAGGGCCTCTTTCTTTCTGTGATCTATTATGACATCAGCCCACCTCTGCTTATCTTACTTACTGCAAATAGAATTTAGTATGGATTTTTTGTCATTCACCTTTTTTTTTTAAGCCTCCATTTATTATTGATTTAATTGACCTGATACTATTCTTATGGATCACTCTTCTATTTGCCCTCTTTGTCATCTTTTCTACATATACTTTTGGGGTTAAGGGTCTTCTTTGCACAACAATAATGTATCTTTTCAAAAAGTAAAGCATACAACATCCTAAGTGATATAATTAGGGAACTTTTTCTCTCCTCTCAAAGTTAATTCATAATGCATATTGGCAACTTAAATTTCTTTAAAACGGATGAAGCTTTCCTTTTGTAATTTTAGAATAGCCTCAGAAACACATATACTCTTTAGAAAAACAACATTTTGAGATTCAATATCCATTAAGTACTAATGGCTGAAGAAGTTCTTTATGGAAATCAGGCTATGCTATGAAGAAAAAGAAGAAAATGCTCAACAGAGTCTAAAATTGTAGGACACCCAGAAAATTGTGTCCTGTGTAGTTAAACATATCTGTTTCTGGTACAATATTCCTTTCTGGAAGCCAGCCACATCACAAACCCTGAGGCACGACAATTTGATCTACACAGCCTCAACAGCCACACCAGCTCCAGGCATGTCTCCATCCTGGATGTCTCAGCACTAACCTTCCCTTGTACCCTTTTTTTTTTTTTTGGTGGGGAGGGGGGAGAATCTAAATATTATCATAAATTAAGATTCTTGAATTTATATCATTTAAATCAGGGAATCTCCCATTTAGCATCTAACCAATAATTCACCTCAGATCTGTTTTTTTTTTGGAAGATGGAAGGGTTGCAGAAGATAAATAATAAGAATAGTGCTTCAATTTTACCTGGTTTCAGGGGATTCTCAGGCTGCCTTCATACACCATACTTGGTTCGAAGTATAGAAGCTGAGCTCTCTTTTTCATCACTACAACTTCTCAGTTAAATGAGTTAAGATTTATCTTCCTGGTAATAGTATATTCGTGATAGGTTTCAATAGGAGTATGAGAGTAACAGTAGCAAGGAATCTGGCTAAGGGCATGAACGTGAATCACTTTTATTTGGGAGTCTTTGGGTGAAGTGATGGCTGATGTGAAAGGGAGCCCTTCACAGATGTTCCTTTAGTGCCAGGGCCCAGGCAATACAAGGTGCCTTGAAAGTGAGGGCTGGGTAATGGGTGGCAATGACTCAACTCCAACAACATTTCTGTGCAATTAAATAGTACCCCCAAATTTTGGCCATTTGCTGCACTGTCATTCACTTCTAACTGAACAGGCTGCTCAAGGGTCTTCCAGCTCCTCTGAGACTCTACTGATTCCTATGTTTTTATTACATTTCTTCCATTACACCCATATCTGTTTATCTGTAGGCCTTTCTACAAGCCTAAATGCAGATTCTATTAACATTTCCAAATTCTAATCTCTCAAATATAACCTTCGATTCTCTAAGATAACCAGCTTTTAAAATGCAGAGACTAATATTTGAATTTATTTATTCTTCATTTTGGAATGACCAAATAAATGCCCCGTCTTTGATTATATTCTATCACCAATGTCATCATAAATATTAAAATAAATATTCACATTTCTCAAGCATCTCAATAAGTGTGGTGAAACTGTTTCAATTTAAGAAAACAAATTTTCTTTTCAGAAAGGGTCAAACATGAGCTTACTTCATGCAAAATGTCACTCCATTGCTGTTAGAAACAGACTATGTAACACTCTGTGGCAGAATGGCTTTTTTATTTTTTTTAGATCACTGATTCTCAACCTGTATGCTTATAAGAATCACCTGGGGAGGCTTAAAAACACTGATGCCTAAGTCTCACCCCAGGTTTCTATCTAAGCTGCACTCTAGAGCTTTTAAAACCTCACTTCAGTTCAATTGATTCATTGACGTTGGGTGAGTCCAAGATTTTTGAGTATTAAAATGCTCTAATGTAAAGCCAACATACAAACCATTGGTCTAGTCCCTTTTTACTCAATTTCCTTAAACAATGTAGAAAAAGCACTGTTAATATCATAACCTTTGTAGCCTGTATTTTAAGACAAAGTCTATCCTATAGTATAGCTGATTTAATTTGATAACTTCAAACAACAAATTTTCATGCCTCTTTGAATTTTTTAAAACAAGTATTCATAGAAATGCTTCAGGGCATCAGATTTGTCTTAAGAAAAAATAATAATTTCTCCCCTTCTACAGAACATAAAAAAGTCAAAAGACAGCTGAGCTAATTCATCCAGATAATTCTCTAGAATAAATTAATTTATGCCCAGGCAGCAGAAAAATTGCTATAGAATGGACTCATTTACATCCAATATAATAATGCCACTGCTAGCTATTTATGAAACAACTATTTTAAAAATTAACTTCCGTATGTTCAAAGAAACTAAGTGGGAAATAATTGTTAGCATTGCAATTTCCATCTCCATAGGACAATCCTAATGCTACACTTCAAAATTGTTTTTCCAACAGTCTCCTATGCATATTCAGTAGCAGGATTGTTTTTTACTTTTTTCCTTGTAGTCATAGATCTTAAAATTATATCTTTGTCTCAGATACATCACTCCTTCAACATTTCGTCACCTGGCAACATTTGTATCTACTGGAAACTTTTTAGAATTTCAAATTCTCCACACTGTCTCAGAACTACTAAATTAGAAACCTTGAATCTGGGGTCCAGTAAGCTATGTTTTCCCTCGGAGGCAATGCCACACATCTACAACCATCTGATCTTTGACAAACCTGATAAAAACAAGCAATGGGGAAAAGATGTCCTGTTTAATAAGTGGTGTTGGGAAAACTGGCTAGCCATGTGAAGAAAGCAGAAACTGGACCCCTTCCTGACACCTTACACTAAAATTAACTCCAGATGGATTAAAGGCTTAAACATAAGACCTAACACCATAAAAAGCCTAGAAGAAAACCTAGGCAAAACCATTCAGGACATAGGCATAGGCAAGGACTTCCATGACTGAAACCCCAAAAGCACTGGCAATAAAAGCCAAAATAGACAAATGGGATCTAATTAAACTCCAGAGCTTCTGGACAGCAAAAGAAACAATAATTAGAGTGAACTGGCAACCAACAGAATGGGAAAAAATGTTTGCAATCTATCCATCTGACAAAGATCTAATATGCAGAATCTACAAAGAGCTAAAACAGATTTATAAGAAAACAAACAAACCCATGCAAAAGTGGGCTAAGGATATGAACAGACACTCTTCAAAAGAAGACACATATGAGGCCAACAAACATGAAAAAAATGATCATCACTTGCCGTTAGAGAAATGCAAATCAAAACCACATTGAGATACCATCTCACGCCAGTTAGAATGGTGATCATCAAAAAATCTGGAGACGACAGATGCTGGAGAGGATGTGGAGAAATAGGAACACTTTTACACTGTTGGTGGGAGTGTAAATTAGTTCAACCATTGTGGAAGACAGAGTGGCGATTCCTCAAGCATCTAGAAATAGAAATTCCATTTGACCCAGCAATCCCATTACTGGGTATATACCCAAAGGATTATAAATCATTCTAATAAGACACATGAATACACATTGCGGCACTGTTTACAATAGCAAAGACCTGGAATAACTCAAATGCCCATTGACAATAGACTGAACAGAGAAAATGTGGCACATATATACCATGGAATACTATGCAGCCATAAAAAATGATGAGTTCATGTCCTTTGTAGGGACATGGATGAATCTGGAAACCAACATTCTCAGCAAACTGACACAAGAACAGAAAATCAAACACTGCATGTTCTTACTCATAGGTGGGTGTTGAACAATGAGAACACATGGACACAGGGAGGGGAGCATCACACACTGGGGTCTGTTGGGGGGCAGCTAGGGGAGGGACAACATGGGGTGGGGAAGTTGGGGAGGGATAATTTGGGGAGAAATGCCAGATATAGGTGACAGGAGGAAGGAGGCAGCAAACCACTTTGCCATGTATGTACCTATGCAACAATCCTGCATGATCTACATATGTACCCCAGAACCTAAAGTACAATTAAAAAAAAAAAGATAAATAGCTGGGGCCTAATTAAACTAAAGAGCTTCTGAATAACAAAAGGACAGAACAGTCACCAGAGTAAACAGACAAGTCATGAAGTGGGAGAAAATCTTCACAATCTACATATCTGACCATGGACTAATATCCAGAATCTAAAACAAACTCAGTAAGAAAAAAAACAAAAAATCTCATCAAGAAGAGGGATAAGGACATGAATAGACAATCTCAAAAGAAGATATACAAATGTCCAACAAACATTAAAAAAAAAAGTTCAGCATCACTAATGATCAGGGAAATGCAAATCAAAACCACAACGCCATACTACCTTACTCCTGCAAGAATGGTCAAAATCGAAAAACAGTGGATGTTGGCATGGATGTGGTGAACATGGAATGCTTCTACAAAGCTGGTGGGAATGTAAACTAGTACAGCCACTATGGAAAACAGTGTGGAGATTCCTTAAAGAACTAAAAGTAGAACTACCATTTGATCCAGCAATCCCACTACTGGATATCTACCCAGAGGAAAATAAGCCATTATTTGAACACATACAAATTTATAGTTTATTTGAACACATGCATGTTTATAGCAGCACAATTCACAATTGCAAAATCATGGAACCAAACCAAATGTCCATCAATAAAGAAAATGTGATATATATATATATATATATATATATATATATATATACACACACATATATATATATATACATATATATATATACACACATACATACATACATACATATATATGATGGAATACTATGCAGCCATAAAAGCAATGATTTAACAACATTTTTAGTGACCTGGATGAGATTGGAGACTATTATTTAAGCAGAATAACTCAGGAATAGAAAACCAAATATCGTATGTTCTCACTGATATGTGGGAGCTAAGCTATAAGGACACAAAGGCATAAGAATGATAGAAAGGACTTTGGGGACGTGGGGGAAGAGTGGGAGGGGGCAAGGGATAAAAGACTACAAATACGGTGTAGTGTACACTGCTCGGGTGATGGGTGCACCAAAATCTCACAAATCACCACTAAAGAAATCCCAGGAAAGCGAGTAAAATCCTATTCATGTAACCCAATACCACCTGTACCTCAATAATTTATGGGAAAAAATATATATTTATTTAAAACCAAATATTTTTAAATTTGTGGTTTGAATATTTGAGAAACAAATTTTAGAATAAAAATACAAGAAAAATGTTAGGAAAAATGAATGTCATGATGCATGTAAAGTCTCACAACTGGTAGCTATCAGACTAAAATTACCCCAAAGACAGTATTCTTCATTTTCAAAGGCTCGATGTGTGAACATTGTCTGGCTCTGTAGATGTTCAATACACCTTATCAATTAATAAATTTAAAGATTAAAAATAAAAATAAAAAATAAGCTCATAATTCAGATATGTACTAAAGTTTCATAACCACTGATATATGCTATAGGCATTCGTATTTATGCTCTGACCCAGAGAACTTTTTAGCTTGATTAGGCCCTAAGTAATAATTTCTAGATTAGTCTGTCTATTGCTGTCCCTAAACCATGACCAATACAAATTGATAAAGAAAATCCTTTTAGAGAGCTCAGCCAGGACCACAAGACCTGCAAAATACCTTTAATACACTTTGACTTCTGTTATAGTCTTTACTTTGTCAGTAAATAACCAAGGTCACACTTAAGCTTTTGTTTTGTGTTGGTCTTGATACGAATATCTGCATGCAATTCTAAAAATCAATTAAAAATTACCAAGGCAAGAAAGAAGACAGCTTCTTCACAGCCTGCTCTTTTCTGGAAGGTTATATGTGTCCTCTTTCTGTCAACAACACTCCACATTTATTATTGCAAATTCATTACCCTTTCTTGCCCCTAGAAATATCTCAAGGGAAGCTTAATTCTTAAATCTGGTGAGCAATTGCCCTCCTTCATGCTGCTCACATTTCTCTTTTCCTCACCTTCTGTTTCATGCATCTTACATAACCTCATTTCTCTGTGTGATTTTTCTTATAATTGACCTCCTGTTCATCTTCATGACAAGAAATTTCCCTCATCTTCTCAGGATTCTTTCATACAGACAACCTAAGACATACATGCACAAAATTACTAAACATCTTTATCTTAGTACTAGTAACCTTGCAGCAAACCTTAACTTCTAATGTTTAATTGAGGTGGCTGGGTATGAAATCCCAGGAAAGTAAGGGTGAGAGAGAGAAGGAACCGGGGGAAAAAACACAAGAAAGAAAGTCAAGTCAATGTAAGAAAATAGTATTATCAAGCTTATCATAAGCAAAGGTAGCTCCTTAATTAATCACATTGGTCATTCCCTGAGAGGATATATAGAGCTATTGTATCTCAGAAAAATATGTGTGAATGGGATTTATCTAACAGAACCTTCTTGTTTATGGCATCACACTGGTCCTAGCTTGACACACAAAACATCTCCCCAAAACTCTTGGTTGTGTTACTTAGCTTCTCTAGGCAACCACTAGGAGAGTAAGATCCCTCATCCATAATGCAGGACATTATCTACACAAAGAAGGAGTGAGGTTTGCAATTGCTTCTGTGGGTTGTAGGACTTGGGTGTTGAGCTGTGATGACTACTGCTCTCAGACCACGTGGAAGCCCAGTATTACCCTCAAAGGCAGAGAGAGCTGGTAGTGTTAGGAGATGTGTCCATTAAAATGATTGAAAAGGCTCACACCTGTAATCCCAGAACTTTGGGAGGCTGAGGTGGGTGGATCACCTGAGGCCAGGAGTTCAAGACCAGCCTGGCCCACAGGGTGAAACCCTATCTTCACTAAAAATACAAACATTAGCTGGGCATGGTGGTACGGGCCTGTAGTCCCAGTTACTCAGGAGGCTGAGACAGGAGAATCACTCACTTGAACCCTGAAAGAGGAGGTTGCAGTGAGCCAAGATTGTGCCACTGCACTCCAGCCTGGCGACAGAGTGAGACTCCATCTTAAAAAAAAAAAAAAAAAATGATTGATAAGGCTCTTCATTAAGAAGGTGGGCAAATCTTTAGGTGGTTACGGAGCGGCATATAGGTACAAAAGAATGTAGGGGAGTATATAAACTGGGTTAACCAATTGTACTCTCCCACTCTACGTGCACTCTGAAACTGAAGGTGGCGATTCAATCTTTGCCAGTTGAAATCTCCTAACGTTCTAAATATTTTTGTAACTGCGGCTTTTACTGGTCTTGAGGTTGTGATATCCATTCTTTCTTTTATTTTACCAGAACTTCTGATTTCCATCATCATGAACAAACATTTAGTTTCATATGGGTTTTTTTAATGGTAGGTTGAACTAGAACTTCATTCCCTAGGAGTCTAATGTTTATTTAGCCTTGCCTCTGTTAACCTAGTGTTACAAGAATTGCCCACTTATACTAATCGCTTGGGTAGGAAGCACCAATATATGGCTCAGTGGAATCTCGGGCTGAAAGATGCATTCTCCTCTGCCCCCATTGTATCATAACATCCTTGCTTTTCATAATAATCAAATTATATTCAATCCCCCAGTCTAGTAACACTTTGTTTACTTTCTCACTGCTGTAAGGAGTCCAAAATTCCTAAGTGATGGTTGCACCTTCCAATTCAGTTCCATAACATGCAACTATCAGGTTAATATCCCTCTGAGACCTAAGACATTTAATCTGCCACAGCTAAAGATTCCATAAGTGGGTCAGTAAAACTGAAGGTGAAATGGACATATCCTACACTAAGTGCACTCTAGATGTTAAATACAAAGGACCATATGTCACTTGTTGATTTAGTGCATATACTGCACTTGAAGACTCTTACTATCCATGTATTTGATGACTCATAATGCTTCTATCCATATATTTGATGGCTCATTTATTTACTTCAAGTTTAGCTCATTTTGAGAGAGGGTTCTTTAATATGTCTAGTTTGTGCTATAGGTTGCATTGCCAGTTGAGTCAAATGATTTAGATCTGATAATGCTGGAGATGTCTGGTATGTGAATACTTCTGTGTGGAGTCTCTGTCAAAGTCCAATAGGAAAGTTGCAGAACAGACTCCTAGAGCTCTGAAAGTAAGCTGTGGTCTACACAATGAAGAGCTATTCTTCTTTCCTTAAAAATAAAAATAAAAATAAAACAGCTCCTCACATGCTACCAAACCCTAATAAATACTAAGCAACCTGATGCCAGGTGCCCAAAAGACAAGAGATACTTACAATAAGCCAAGTGCTATCAAGTCCACTGAGTTATAAATTTGAATTGAATTTTAAAAGGGGAAAAAGGGGAAGAGGCTTACAAGCTGGATCCAGAATAAATCGTGTAAAAGATTGTTACGTAATGGATGCTTATGTTCCTGCAAAATTCCTATGTTGAAGCCCTCACTTTAATGTGATATTTGGAGGTGAAGCCTTTGGGAGATAATCAGGGTTAGATAAGGTCATAAGGGTGGAACCCTTGTGGAAACACTAGAGAGCTTTCTCTCTCTCCCCAAGTGAACAAAAACGAGGTCTTATGAGCAAAAGCCAGGAGAAGAGGCATCAGAATGAAACCTACCTTGTAGGCACATTTTTATTAGATTAACTATCCATTATAATGGTGGGAAATAAATCTATATTGTTTAAGTCTATGGTATTTTGTTATAGCATCCTAAGGTGACTAATACAGATTCCATTATAACTCCATGGACTTATTAGCCCTTGGTTTATTGTGAGTATCTCTGATCCCTTAGCTACCTGGCATCAGGTTGCTCAGTATTTATAAGGGCTCAGTAGCCATGTGAGGAGCCATTTTATTTTTACTTATTTTTTAAAAAATAAGAATAGCTCTTCATTGTGTAGAACACATCTTATTCTCAGAGCTCCAGGGGTCTGTTCTGCAACTCTCCTATTGAGCTTTGCCAGAGATGGCACACAGAGTTATTCACACACCATATATCTCTAGCATTATCAGATCTAAGTCATTTGACTCAAGTGGGAGTGCAATCTATAACACAAAACAAACACAAAAACTTAACAGGTACATGAAGCCTAGAATAATAAAAATAAAAGGAATCTTTACAAATTTATCAGTTCACTTATTAGTTATTTTGCAGAGTTCTTAAAGGTTTGCAGAAATTAATAGGAAGAGGGAATTTTTGATGGCCAAAGCTAAGTAATAACTGAATGGCTCTAGCTTAAGGTCATCTACTAGTGATCTTTACATTAAAGCACCTGGCTGCATTTAAAGGTAGAAAATGTAAATCATAGTCTAGAAAGCTCCAGTTCATAAAACTTGCTACATGGATAAGGACAATATTGACGATTCAATTTAACACATCACCCAATACCTCAAGATTGTTGTCAAGAAAGGTTTTAATGATGTCACAATGCATACAGCTTATATGAAATTGAATGTTATTTAACTTAAACAAGATTTTTGTGGAAGAATTGGTAGTTCTTTTGTTTCCAATGAGTATGAGGAGAAAAACAAAAAAGGAAGGAAGGAAGGAAAATAAATCTGTTCCAGTTAGAAATCTGTCATTAAATGAAAAATTATAAAGGTCTTAGTCTACAGTGCTTCATAAATATTAACTCATTGAAGTTCTTAACAGACTTATAAGGTTTTACTATCATTCCCTTTTTACAGTTGAGAAACTCTATGACCTTGAACAATTTATTGAATATTTTTATGTGTCAGTTTTCTTATATGAAGTTGATAACTGCCTATAGTTGTGAAATGAAATATCCTTATTCTTAGGAAATCCAAGCAGGAAGTGAACAGTGGGAGATATTTTATTTTCATAGGCAATACTTAGTGACACAATTAAAAAGTCTTAAAATTACACAAATAAGGAAAAATTATCACCAGAGTTTAGCCTTCCACGAGATTCGCAAATGATACAGGAAGATTAGTGCTCCTGTCATGGCATAATAATTAACTGTTCTTCATGCATAAAACAATGCTAAAACTAAATTCATGTTTTGAGCAACTATCAGTAAACCTATTGTAAAAATGTGTGTGGTTCAAAAAAATAAGTCTTCAAACTACACAGAAAATGAATTTACAGATACTGCAACATATTCACAGCAACGAGAACAAAGCATTTAATCTGAGTTGAAATTGTTAATATCACCACAGAGATCTATTTCTTAGAAAAAAAAGAATCTAAAACCTATTTTCTCCAAAGTTCTAACTCTGATGGAAAAGCAGCTTACAGAGACAATAACAATAATGTTGAGAAAGTATCTCATCTGAGAGACTCGGTGGGAAGGAAAACCATTCTTCTGGCTGTTGGCAGATTGTGTTAAGCAGTGGACCATAATACGGAGCAATAACCTTCTACTGTGCATTAAGTGCACAGCTCAGAAATTGCCATGAACTGAAAATTCCCAGTGAGATCAAGAGATGTCAGTGGGAAACTTAACAAGTAGCACATTTTCTAAATAGACATGTGCCTGTCCTACAGTGTAGAAATGTCAGTGCATTTAGCAAAAGATAATACTTGACCTCCGTCTCCATTCCATGTGATATTTGCCACAGGAAGACCCAATTGACATGCTGAATGGCCTTGCAGAAGGACCTAGGCTTTCAAAGATTCCTGTCATGGCACTCTGGATTGTCCCAGGTGAGAAATGGAAATTTTGTGCTCTCAACTACCTATGGTCTGGGACCCTTAACTGATGCTGTTAGTGCCATGCCCCCTCCCCTTAACATTCACCTCAGCACAATAAAGGTAGCTTATTGCAAGCACTTGCTACTCTGCCTGAAGGCTTTGTTTGAAGCTAGCTCAGTCTCTGCAGTGGACGGGACAAAGTGCCCAAGAGAGTGAGTATCTCAATGATAGGTAGGTCATAGGTCCCTAACAGGGTTCAGCTCCAATTGCTTGAAGTAGAAATTACCTTATAATGTACCATTTATGGCTTCCTCCCTTCCTTGTCTTACTTCCCGATCCCCTAATGAGTTCACAGGGAATAACGTCAAAAGAAAATACTTGACTCAAGATTCTGCCTTTTGGGGACCCCCACAGCACATACTGTCATTGTATTTTTTAAGCCTCAAGGGATAGAAGGAACATCTCTCTATGCCATCTGGCCTAAAGGTAATTATATATAACTTTTCCTGGTGCATTTTCTTAGTAAACATGAATTATGTCCTTTAAGGAAAAAAGATCTCACAAGATGAGCATTCACCTTAAAAGACATTTGAAAGGAAGAGATTTTGCCTGCTTTGGACTGCTAGCAGAAAGGACGCCACATCTTATTACATGCAAAGTATGTTTACATAGGTGAGCTCACATATTTTAAGAAATATTTTATTCAATTTCTTGACCCTTGAATCTGTACTCTTTGAGTCATCGCTTCACCTAATTCATCAGCAAAATCAAAAAAGACAGGATTTTTGCCAGCTAACATTTTTAAAACCTTGAGACAACCTTTGAATGGTTTCCCTTGAATAGTTGGGAGTTGCATAGTCAAAAAAAGGGGATGAGTCAAGAAAAAAGGAAGAAATATAGATTTGTGTTACAGAAATAGGGAAGCAACCTTTCCAATGTTTTGTTTACTTAGGCATTAACTCATACCTCTTTCCACCATTCATCATTGCCCCTGATGAACCACAAGTCTTCTATATTAGGGTTGATGTTTTGAGGGGAAATTTTCATGGGAAATTCTGTCACAGTTTTTTATCAACCTGAGAAATATATTCAGCTTCTCTTGGTATCCAGGCAATCCTAAACAAAATTCTGAAACAGAAAAATAAATACTGTATGTGCTGGAGTCTATGATATTCCTATCCACTGTCTTTCAAAACTCATGGCCTTCTCATTCAAGTACAGTCTTTCTTTTGTACTGTGCTCTTATTTAGTCCTACTCTTAAGAAATATCTTGACTTCAATTATTTATAAATGTGTTACATTAGGTCTTGTAAGAGTGTTTCAGTTCTTCTTAATTATGAAATAGAAACTTTTACTTCTCATTAATGATATTTTGGACCAAAGCGTGGAAGTAATGGTTGTGGGGGTGGGTAATTTTCTACTTAGAAAGTATCAACTCACAATGATCTCTTTATCAACTCTCACTAGAGTTTTCCATAGCCATTTCTCTATAGAATTTATATATTTAATGGAATTTTAGTAATAACATTCCTTCTGTAATTTTGGATTGAAGTATCACCATTATTTAACTATGTGGCAAACAGTACATACTTATTGAATCACCAGAAATGAAAAGTACAGCAAGGATTTTAATTTCTTTAACATTTACCATCTGATTCTTCGTAGCCTTTTTAAAACTAATTTGACTTAGGAGTTCATACGTTCATTTTTTTTAACAGTAAAAAGCATCAGAAGTGTTAAGTCTTCCAGGTCTTTTAGGGGAAAGAGCCAAATGGGGTCAGTAGGTCTGCAGGAAAATTAGGAAAACCTAGCAAAAGATATCCACCCCACGCCATTATATTGAAAACCTAGAGAACTACATTGGCCTCATTTCTATTTTATGAGGCCTGATGCTAACTTATTTTGAACACAGTTTAAAGGAAAATTTTTGAAGGCTGAAGTATAATGGAGCAATGGAAAAGATTTGTTCTCTGCATTGCCATTCTATAGCATGTATGATTGTTTCTTGATATGTTTTCTTATGTATTATATTATAAGAAAACAGTATACTTTTTAATTGATTGTTTCCCTATTTTATGCTTTTTTTAAAGTCTTAATTAAAATGATAATTACAATATATTTTTTATTAAGTAACCATAAATGACACAAACAGAGGAAACACATCCCATGCTCACGTATGGGACATATCAATAATGTGAAAATGACGATACTTCCCAAAGCAATCTAGAGATTCAATGCAATTCTCATCAAAATACCAAAATCATTTTTCACAGAACTAGAAAAAAACAATTCTAAAATTAACATGGAACCAAAATAGAACCCAAATAACCAAAGCAATCCTAAGCAGAAAGGAAAAATTGCAAAAAGAACAAATCTGGAAGCATCACATTACCAGACTTCAAATTATACTACAAGGATATAGTTACAAAACAACATGGCAATGATATAAAAATAGACATTTAGACCAATGGAACAGAATTGAGAACCCAGAAATAAACCCAAATACTTACAGCCAACTGGTCTTTGGTAAACCATACAAAAACACAAACTGGGGAAAGGACACTGTATTCAATAAATTGTGCTGTTAAAACTGACAAGCCACACTTAGAAGAGCAAAACTGGACGCCTATCTCTCACTTTACACAAAAATCAACACAAGATGGATCAATGATCTAAATCTAAGACCTGAAACCATAAAAACTCTAAAAGATAACCTTGGAAAAACTCTTCTGGACATTGGCCTAGCCAAAGAATTCATGAATAAAACCTCAAAACCAAATGTAACAAAAATAAAACTACGTAAATGGGACCTGAATAAGTGAAAAGGCTTCTGCATGACAAAAGAAATAATCATCAGAATAAACAGACAACCTACAGAATGGGAGAAAATATTTGCAAACTACACATCTAACAAAGGACTAGAATTTACAAGAAACTCAAAGAAATCAGCAAGAAGAAAAAGAGTTCCATCAAAAAGTGATTGTAAATGACATAAATGAACATTTCTCAAAGAAGATATACAATTACAAATAGCCAACAAAGAATTTACAAGAAACTCAAAGAAATCAGCAAGAAAAAAAAAAGAGTCCCATCAAAAAGTGATTGTAAATGACATAAATGAACATTTCTCAAAGAAGATATACAATTACAAATGGCCAACAAACATATGAAAAAATACTCAACATCAGTAATCATCAGAGGAAGGGAAATTTAAACCACAATGAAATACCACCTTACTCCTGCCAGGGTGGCCATAATTAAAAGTCTAAAAACAATAGTTGATGATGTGGATGCGGTGAAAAGCAAACCTTTTACACTGCAGATAGGAATATAAATTAGTACAGCCTCTCTGGCCAACAGTATGGAGATTACTTAAAAAACTATAAGTAGATCTACCATTCAACCCAGCAATCCCACTACTTAGTAGGTACCCAAAGGACAAGAAGCCATTATATAAAAAAATACACATGCACACTCATGTTTATAGCAGCACAATTTGCAATCGCAAAGATACGGAACCAACCTAAGTACCCATTGACCAACGAGTAGATAAAGAAAATGTGAGATATAGTATTCTATGGTGTGTGTGTGTGTGTGTGTATATATATATATATATATACACATATATACATATTACATTTTATATATAATGTATATATATTATATATATGGAGCTAAAGTAACTCAGGAATGAAAAACAAAATATGTTCTCATTTATAAGTGGAAGCTAAGCTATGAGAACCCAAAGACATAACAAGTGACATAAGGGACTTTGGAGACTTGGTGGAGGAAGTTGGAGGGGGGTGAGGGATAAAAGACTATACCTTGGGTACAGTGCACTGCTTGAGTACTAAAATCTTAGAATTCACTAGTATAGAATCCATACATGCACCAAAACCACTTGTACCCCGAAAGCTATTGAAAATTTTAAAAAATGATTAATAAAGAAAAAAGAGGATTTGCCCTCAAGGAATTTAAAATCAAGTAGAGACATATTTTTATTATTTATTATTTACTATTATTTTATAATCAGGGTGATCAGATCACGGTAACTGGTGTATCTATTATCTCAAACATACATTATTTCATTGTGTTGAGAATGTTCAGTATCCTCCTTCTAGCTATTTGAAACTATGTAATACATTATTGTTTAAACTATTATTGTCGTCCTTTAGTGCTACAGAACCTCACAACTTATCCCTTCATCTAGTTGTAATTTTGTTTTTTAAGGGATACATTATACTTTTTAAATAATGCTAGTCATAGTCCTATTATATTAATGTACCCAGCTGCTTTGCATTTAAAAATAAGGCATGGTGTCATCAGTTAGTTCAAGATTTCCATTATTCTCATTGAATGGAAAAAAAAAAAAAAAACTAAAATTCTCTCTAAAAAAAAGTAATCCATAATGATGCCTTTGAACACAGCAGGCTGACTACATGATAGAATTGCTAAATATAAGAAACACAGGTGGCAAATGACAAATAATCAAATCACAAAAAGTCATGACTAAAAGACAAACCATAGATAAAGTACTTTCCAATGTCTTCTCCTTTTTTTTACCTGATTTTTTTTTTCACTTTTATTTCAGGTTCAAGGGTATATATGCAGGTGAAGTAGTATTTGGTTTTCTGTTCCTATGTTAGTTTGCTTAGGATAATGGCCTCCAGCTCTATCATGTTGCTGTGGAGGATATAATCTCATTCTTTTTTAATAGCTGTATAGCATTCCATGGTATATATGTACCACGTTTTCGTTATCCAATCTACCATTGATGGGGATATAGGTTGATTCCTTGTCTTTGCTGTTATGAATAATACTGCAATAAACAAATGTATACAAATGTCTTTATGGTAAAAACAAATTATATTTCTTTGTGTATATACTTAATGATGGAATTTCAGAGACAAATTTTAACTCTGTATTAAGTTCATTGAGAAACTGCCAAAATGCTTTCCACAATGGCTGAGCTAATTTGATTTCCACCAGGAGAGTATAATTGTTGGCTTTTCTCCACAACATCAGCAACATTTGTTATTCTTTTAATTTTTAGTAATAGCCATTCTGACAAGTGTGACATAGTATATCATTGTGGTTTTGATTCACATTTCTCTAAGAGTGGTGATGTTGAGCATTTCATCATAAGCATCTTGGTCACATGTATGTCTTTGTTTGAAAAATATCTGTTAATGTCCTTTGCCCACATTTTAATGGGGTTGTTTGTTTTTTGCTTGCAAATTTGTTTATGTTCTTTATAGATTCTGGATATTGGATATTTGTTTGATAGTAGTTTGCAAATATTTTCTCCCTTTCTGTAAGTTATCTGTTTACTCTATTGATAGTTTCTTTAATTAGTTCCCATTTGTCCATTTTTTGTTTTCCTTGAAATTGCTTTTGCCATCTTCATCATAAAATCTTTGCGTGGTCTTATGTCTAGAATGGTATTTCGTGGATTATCTTACAGGGCTTTTATAGCTTTAGGTTTTATATACTTATAAAAGACTTAATAGTCTTTAGTCCATGTTTTCTGTTAATGTCCCCTTTGTCATTTCTGATTCTATTTATTTCAATCTTCTCCTTTTTTTTTTTTTTATTAGTCTAACCATTGGGACATTTAGACTGTTACACTAAAGCTTAGTATTTATATGTATGGATTTGATCCTGTCATCATGTTGTTAGCTGGTTATTTTGCAGACCTGTTTGTGTGGTTGCTTTAGAGTGTCACTGGTCTATATATTTAAGTGGCTGATAAAAATCTTTCCTTTGCATATTTATGACTCCCTTCAGGACCTCTTGTAAGGCAGGTCTGGTGGTTACAAATTCCCTTACCATTTGCTTGTCAGAAAAGGCTCTTATTTCTCCTTTGCTTATGAAGCATAGTTTGGCCACATATGAAATTCTTGGTTGAAAATTCTTCTCTTTAAGAATACTGAGGCCAGGCATGGTGGCTCATACCTATAATCCCCGGCACCTTGGGAGGCCAAGGTGATTGGATCACCTGAGGTCAGGAGTTGAGACCAGTCTGACCAACATGGTAAACCCCATCTCTACTAAAAATACAAAAATTAGCCAAGTGTGGTGGCATAGACCTGTAATTCCAGCTACTCGGGAGGCTGACACAGGAAAATCTCTTAAGCCCAGGAGGCAGAGGTTGCAGTGAGCTGAGATTATGCCACTGCACTCCAGCCTGGGCAAAAAAGGAATACTGAATTCCTTTTTTGGAATTCAGTATTCCTCCAAAAAAGGCCCATAATCTCTTCTGGCTTGTATGGTCTCTGCTGAAGGGTCTGCTACTAGCCTGATGGGGTTCTCTTTGAAGGCAAAAAGCTCCTTTTTTCTAGCTGCCTTTAACTTTTTTTCTTTTGTTTTACAGTGGAGAATCTGATGACTGTGTCTCAGGGATTGTTTTCTTGTGTAGTATTTCGGAGGAAATCTCTTCAAGTCCTAAATTTAAATGTTGGCCTCTCTATCTAGGTTAGGAAAATTTTTATGGATAATATCCTGAATTATGTTTTCCAAGTTGCTTGCTTTCTCTCAGTTTATTTCAGGAACACCAATGAGTCATAGATTTGGTCTCCTTACTAATCGTATACTTGTTTATTCTTCTTTGTTTTTTAATTTATTTTTGTCTGACTGATTTATTTTGGAAAGCCAGCCTTCAAGCATTGAAATTCTTTCGTCAGCTTAGTCAGTTCTGCAATTCTGCTATTATTACATGCAATTTGATTCTGAAATTCTTGAAGTGAGTCTTTTAGCTTCGTCAGATCAGTTTGGTACTTTATTAAAATGGCCATTTTGTCTTTCATCTCCAATATCATTTTATTTTATGTTTTAGAATCCTTGGATTGGGTTTCAACTTTCTCCTAAAGCTCCATGATCTTCATTCCTGTCCATACTCTGAATTTTATTTCTGTCATTTTAGTCATTTCACACTGGGTAAGAACCATTGCTAGGGACATAATCTGGTGGTTTGGAAGTACGAAGACCCTCTGTGTTTTTGAGTTACCAGAGTTCTTGCACTAGTTCTTTCTCATCTCTGTGGGCTGATGTTCCATCCATTTTTGAAGTTGCTGTCCTTTGGATGAGCTTTTTTAAAGTCCTCTTTGATATTCTTGGGAGTTTGATTGGCTTCCTTTCTGGGAAATTGTATTGAGCCAAAACTAAGCTTAGGTCTCCTGAGCTGTGTGCTCTGACTCTTGGTGGGCGCGGGGGTGGGGGGCGCGGGGGCAGTGTCATGCCCTGGGATTTGTTCTTTTGCCTCTATAGCTTAGAAACCTGCAGTTCCAGAGAGGCTGAGCTGTTCCCAGACTGCTGGTCACAACACTCCAGTAGGTGGTGCCAGTCAAAGACCTTCATCTGGTGGTGGCAATGGGATCCAGGCTCATTCGCACATGCCAATAGCAGTAACACAGCGGGCCGCATGCTCTCAGCAGAGACAGGGTGCTGGTGGGCAGAATGGCACCAGTCTTCATTTGGGCCTTCATAGCAGTCATCTTGACTTTATCACTGAGTGATGTGTGGCCCAGAGATAGGTGAAGTAATCCTGATTATCATCAAAAAGTTGCTTGACAATATATTAGCACTGGGGAATATTCAGTTTTAACACCATAAAACAACATGTGTGGTCTTAAAATTCTCTGTGGAGTTATTTTATAATGGGCACTTTCCTGCTCCCAGATTCACAAAAAACTCAAATATCTTACCCAGCACCCAGATCACACACTTTTTTGAAAATCCAGCAATACACACACAAAATGGAGAAGCAAACTGCTAGTTGTGTTTGAGGCCTGTTACCTGCCTTTCTCTCATTTAACTTATTTGAACACTTGTTTAGGGAAGCCAGACCTTTTTGATTGCTCTATTCTGAAAACAACAACAACAATAAAACCAGCTAGGCTGGAGAGGCAACTGCCTCTACAAATAGTCATCACTCTGACTGGGGGCTTTCTAGAGCGTATTGTAGTTGCAACACTCTGTGCTGGTGAGCATGACAGTGTTGTGCTTAGTTGTAGCAAATAAAGCAAAATAATGATAGAAAAACTTAAAACGGTTGCTAAGACATTTCCCCGACCACTACAAGAAGACAGGGTGTGCCATGAAAATTTAGCTGATGGACCTTATAAAACATTTCATTAGAGGCCAAGTCGGTAGCTAATAGAACTCCGTTCCTCCAACACAGTGTGGCGCCTTAAGGGACCAGCAGCACAGGTGATGACACCAAGACATGAGGAGGAGCAAGAGAAGAGGCAGATATCATTTGCAAAGGCTCCTACTAGAAAGGCCCTAGTTTTGGAAGTAATGATACCTCACTGACTTTCTTTGTGTACTCTGCAAGGGATGCCATGAGGAATGGCACTTCAAGGTGACATAATCCACAGAATATACACTGCCCACAGCACTAAACTGCTGTAAAGAACCAACATTTCTAATTACTATAGAAGGGAAATGCCAGAGCCTTTTCTTTTTGTGAGCATTATTAGTGCGAGCCAGAAAAATTACTGACAGCCAGTCAGAACACTGTTCTTTGCTCTCTGGGCACTTCTTAATTATGAATAATAATTCCATTAATTATGCACTTGAAACAGGTAAATTATCCAGAAGAACATCATAATCAGTTGTATAAAAGAGCCTTCCAGGAAGCCCCTGTGCAGATTCGTTTTTTTAATTCTTCATTTGCAGCTCTCCCAGGGAGCTTCAGGAAGTCAGGATTACGGGACTTGGCTCCTAACACTGAAAGGCACCTATCAGTGAAAGCTTTGCAAATGAAGCCACATCCTATAAAAGAACTGGTTCTTATTCACCTTTTTAGGTTTCCTTTCAGCCTTCTGACGTGCCACACTTACCCTTTGGGTTATCACCAGGGCATGCTACAGACTGACAGTGAGCATTTCCTCTCTTTTCCAAAGCTTGCAAAAGACAGGTACTTCCTTTGCAAGTGTAAAGGGTTTCTGACATTCATGTTTCATTCTAGCTACCAAGACATCTTGTTCTGCTTAGATGTCCTGATTCTGCAGGCAAGACTCTCATAATGATAAGGTTACCCTCAACTGACTGACAAGTGAAAGTAGCTATTAAATGTACACATATGGGCTTCCTAGCCCTCATATTTATTTTTTCCTCCCTCCCTCCCTTTCTTCCTTCCTTCCTCCCTCCCTCCTTCCTTCCCTCCTTTCCTTCCCTCGTTTCCTTCCCTCTTTTCCTTCCTTCTAGCTTTTCTTGACACACGAATGCGTAACGCAATGTATAACACATCTAGCTGTTTTTGCTGTGTTGTGCTGGAAAGCAGGTTATCTTTCTGGGGACGTCACTGGTGAGGCAAAACCCAGAACATGGTAATTCAATCCATATTTTTAAATTAATGTAACATTTCTTCTCAATTTTATTTGTATTATCTTTTACCAATAGGAATTGTCTTCCTTCTTTCATTAAAAAAAAAAAAAAATAGACAAACTGATTGATGTCAAAACCAGAGCCAGATCCATCAGCAAAAGCAAGTGATACAAAGGCTCTATATATTTACATAAAGTGAGGTGGAAAAGATAAACTTCTGGATAATTAGCCATTCTATTAATTTACTATAATCCTCTTTGGCAGCAGGTGCTATGCTAGGCTTTGAATTCTGTGTTGGGGGGAGGTGAGACGACAAAGAAAATATGTAAATAGTTGGGCAAGTTGGCTCACACCTGTAATCCCAGCACTTTGGAAGTCTGAGGTGGACAGATCACTTGAGGCCAGGAGTTTAAGACAAGCCTGGCCAACATAGGAAAACCCCCTCTCTACTAAAAGTACAAAAATTAGCCAAGCATAGAGGCACATGCTTGTAATCCCAGCTGCTTGGGAGGCTGAGGCATGTGAATCACTTGATGCCATGAGGCAGAGACTGCCGTGCACCAATACCATGCCACTGCACTTCAGCCAGGCTGAGAGTGAGACTCTGTCTCAAAAAATAAAAATAATAATAATAAAATATATAAATAAGAATAAAAGTATTCTTTGTCAGGGAATCCACACTTTATCAAAATGAAACTGAAATGCGACACAGAATCTGGCCAAATTCCACAATGATTCCTACGCCATGTGTACTAAATTGGTTCTTCTGAGCAGTTGAGCATCCTGGGTGTCCAGATGTTTGGCTATATAGGAGTGGTTGTTGAGTATATAATGAAGCACCACAAAAAAGCATCACACTGGTACAATTTAAAGAAAAGCTATGAATACAAAATTGAATACACAATCAGTTATGGAAGCCTGGGATCTGTGCAGTTTAGATCTCATTTCAAAACAAAACTCACTCTTCAGCTTCAAGGGGTGCAATTGGCCGACAGCTTCCAGCTGCGTGACCTTCGAGATCTATTACAGTTTTCCAGCTGATGCCATGCTCTTCCTGGACAGTCTTTGGTTGATGACTGTGCAACATGGGGTTACTAAGGCCTGGCACTTCTACCCAAAGCATGGGTACACTAACAAGCAATCTAGCTCTTCCAGCTCCTTTCTGGGTAGGCTGAATCTTTGTCAGATCCATATTTTGAACTAAGCCCTCTCTGCCCAATCCCGGTCCCTCCTCTATTGTATTTTTCTCAGGCATCATCCCACAATGAACTTCTTGTACTGGCAAAAATTATTTGATTGGCCAAGCTTTAGTGAGCTTCTGAAACTTCGGCTGAGCCCATCTGATTATTTCCCTGTAACATTCAATTTTAAGGGTGATTCCTGCTAAGTCAAGAACCCCTATTGTTGTTGATCCCTGGTATCTGATCAAGTTCGTCTTTCTCCACCGTCCCCCAAGTGATGTCTTACTACTCTGGCCTGTCTTCTTCAACAAGGATCCTGTTAGATCAGTTTAGCTAGAATATCTTTTACTCCTGGTGTCTATTGAGTTAAGAAAATCGGTTTTTGAGTAGAGGAAGATAAACTTTTTAAGATTAGAGTCAGAAAACTGGCATGGGAAGAAATAAGAACCAGCCACCCAACGGCCTCCAGTGTGAATGGCACAGTGCAATTAGAGTTTGGCTTTCACTTTCAGGGAAAATCCACTACTCAGAAATGCAGTGTAGACAAAAATTGGGTCATTAAATATCCTCCTTTTACTGAAAGGGTTCCAGAAGAATTTTTTTTTTTTTTTCAGACTGTAACCCTGATTCTTCAGCTTCTAACCAGACTCAGCTGAAACTGTTTAAGAAAGGAAATAATAAACATTTTCAGCTATTTTAAATAGCTTAGCTCAGAGACAACAAAAGTCCAGATATATACTCATCTATACTTAGGAATACACATGTTTACTCAAATTCTATTTATCTTAAGCAAGCATTGGAAGTATACTTACTTCTTCATTCTCAGAACACTAATCCAAGAGTGCCACAAATCTCTTTATTTACATTGTTTTTCAACTCTACACTCCAAAATCATAAGTAGCTAAAATAGTCTTATCTAAAGAATAGGAGATTTTCACTCCTAAATTCAGAGTTTGTACTGATATAATCATAGTAACTTTCATCCTTTTCTTAGACACTAACACACAGAAATAAAGAATTTCTCTCTACCCCTTTTGACTGCATAGCTATTGACTCTGATAGACTTATTTCTTAAAATAATTGGCGTAAAATATCTCCCATTCTGTGCCCTAAGGAAGGTATATAGATAATTTAGCTGTTAACAAAAATGAGGATATTTGCTTTTATCATCCTCATTATCACAACCATCATCACCCATTATCCATATAAAATAGCACGTATAGCATATAACACATTTAAAGAGCAATGAAGGAACAATACAATTGTTAGGCAATATGATGTCTTTGTATAGTTAGAGGAAGCTCTGCTTCAGTTTGTGAATCAAATTCATCTCTTCCAATGTGCCTCATTCTGAGACACAGGCTGAAGGGGCCCTAGCTACCTAGGACATATTCTTATTATGGCAGATATCTAAATTGCCTCCAAAGGGTGAGTGTAAACACAATGCCTCTTGACCTAAGTTTGAAACTGGCACACTGTCACTTCAACCCACTTTGCATGGCCAAAGCAACTCACATCATCAACTCCAGAATTAATGGGATGGAAATAAATAGATACACTCCTGTCAAGAAGATGGGGGTGAGAGATAAATACTTGCTGAACAATAATGTAATTTATGGCAGTCATACTTTTGATAGTTTTACTTATTTAAAAATATTAGACACCTGTCTGATAATTCCAATATTGTTTGTGAACTTGATATCATAGTTTAATGTTTTTATCAACATTTATTTATGATACCTTATTTTTCTGTATATGTGTATATTATTGTAATATCATATATTACAGAGCTTTAAGTGGAGCAATTTTTGGAATTTAAAGTACAATCTTTCAGATAGAATTTTCTTTACTTCTGCCAAGTAATTAATGATGTGTTCAGCTATAGAGGTTATATGAATTCAAACTCCCACAGGTTTTGAAGAAAGAGTGAATTTGTCAGGAAAGACATAGCAGTCAAATTGGCAAAGGGGCCAAATATTCTCCTGAGAAAAGATATGTATAGTGTCTCACTTCTTTCCCTCTCAGGGTTCTGCACTCTTAAAAAATCTTTTATAAATGAACTGGTTCAGAGAACAGTAGGAAGGAATTTGGAGTGATAATTAAGGCTTAAATCAGGCCTTAAACTAATAGGATATATCATTCCAGGAAGGTTAACTGCCTAATGACCAACCGCCAAATCTTAGTTGCTTAATATGACACAAATCTAGTACTGGCTCATTAAATTGTTCCATGCGTGTTTGGTGGATGGTCTTACATGGAGAGATCTAGAACCCAGATTCTTCCTTCTTATAACACTGCTAACATATAGAGCCTCAAGTTCTCCTGCTGGCTTTTCATCTTCTAGCTACCAGAAAAAAAAAAAAAAAAAAACAGTGGAGAATTCAAGACCACAGGACCCTGACTGATATAGTTCTCCCCACTATCACTTGCAATTCTCAGATTAAATGTACCTAGAATGCAACATCCTAAAATAAGGAGAAATGGGAAGAATCCAGGCTTTTTCCTCATTCCTGCTGAAACAGGACTACCTGCAATACTTGATCTCAGGAAGCCAAGTTATCTTTGGGCTATAAAACCCAGAGTGGAGTGCTTTTTGGGGTCCCTCAGCTGTGGCACAAAGTGGAATATGCACAGAATAACTTCATTTGCCCTGGGAAGCTTTCCTGTGCCTTGGGGGGCTGGCTCACTGTGGATCCTATGCTCTTGTTTATTCTTCCTGCCTATTTGTGTATAATAAATTTGCTTTCTCTCACTCATGCAAGTGTTGTGTCTCATTGGACTCATACTCTGACAGCTGGATTTGTGCAAAACCTCTGCTAGCTGAGTTTGTGCAAAACTTCCTGCCAGATCTAGGAACCTGTGCAGAAATTGATGAGGCATTTAAAGCCCTTCCCTGGCATTGGTAGCCTGTCTATAGTGTTCCCCTCTCAAGGACTGGTACTGGTGCACAGTATTCTGTATCACAAAGCATCATTCAAGAGATATATTTATGGGTTAGATCTGGAAGTAGTTTGTATCACTTCTATCTCTGTGTCCTCATCGGCTACAGGAAGTGTCAGGAAAGGTGTCTGTGAAGAAAAGGAGGCACACACAGTGGCTCACTCCTGTGATCCCAGCAATCTGGGTGGTGGAGACAGAATTATCGCTGGAGCCCTCCAGTTTGGGACCAGACTGGGCAGCATGGCAAGACCTCGTCTCTATAAATAATAAACAAATTAGCCAGGCATGGTGGCATATGTCGGTTGTAGCAGTTACTTGGGAAGCTGAGATGGGAAAATCACTTGAGCCCAGGCAGTCAACATTACAATGACCTGTGACTACGCCACTGCACTCCAGGCTTGGTATCAGAGTGAGACTCGGTCTCAAGAAGAAGAAAAAAGAAAAAAGAAATGGAAATTGGTTTGCCAAATAGAAAACCAGTTTCTGTGACACAAGGAGGGCTAAGAAAAGCAGGTTGAACCTGAAAACGTCCTGTGGCTAAATAACTCAAACACCATGATATGGTTTGGTGATTATTGGCTATACAAACAAACCCCACCCAGCTTATAAGGGTTTAACTTGTATTTTGACTGCATGATGATGAAAAGTAATACACATTCAATACTTTGGATTTTGATGTTTTCTTGGATTAACAACATGTGGTATTATACCCACTTACTAGGTTGAGCAGCAGCAACAAGCTGTGGCACCCAGCCAGCCACACAACCAAAAACTGACATTCTACAGTATACTGTGTTGCCAGACGATTTTGTCCAACTATAGGCTGATGTAAGTACTCTGAGCATGTTTAGGTCAGGCTAAGCTAAGCTATGATAAATATGATATATGGTAAGTTAGGTATATTAAATTTTCAACTTACCGTATTTTCTACTTGGGATGAGTTTGTTGAGAAGTAACACATGGTAAGTAAAGGAGCATGTGTATATTAATAGTAAAATGATGGATTAGAATGTTGGGAGGCTATGATGGTGTGCTGTAGCCACAGCTGACTATAACAGTGAGAGAAATTAGATCATTTTATCTCCACATTCTCCCATTCCCTTCCCACCTCTTAACTCCAAAATCATCACCACAACAATAGGAACCAAAAAAAGCAAAAACAAAAACAGAAAACCTGAGCAGCTACAACTCAACCAGGAGAGGTACTACTGTATTACAGGAATGATATTTCGCTATTGAAACCACTTGGGTTTTAACAATGACAGCAAAAGGTTGAAATAGCATTAGTCAAAACTGGTACTGTGGGTTCTGCTTACCTGAATGACCTTGGCAGGGCAATGGAGATTTGAGAACTGTCTCCTAGATTTCTTGTGACAGACATTGGTCTCTGGCCTCACAATATGCTACCTGGAACCTGCTTCCAATGGTGGATACAGAATTACTCAACTGCTAGTCATGATTCAACTCTAGACTGAAGTAATTTCCATAGAATACAATATTCCAGTAAGTATTCTCCCATCCAAATACCAGGAGTAGGATGATCCTGGTGATGTGCCTGCGAGGGGAGAGCTGGATAGTCTTGCAGTGCTAATAGGGGAACTTATAGAAATGCTGAATTGATTATTAAAACTATTGTTACCATATTTGCACCCCTACTGTGTGAAGTAGGCTCTTTTCTGTTATAGTTGGAATTAGGAAACTTACGCCGCTGCCTGTTACGGAGAGAACAAAATTTATTATCAAAAAGCATAACCCAAATTATAGTGCCAGGGTAATGTAGTTGTACACTTCTGCAGTTTGCATGTCGGCTTGGCAGGACTGGGATTTCAACATAACTTATGAGTCCTCTGAAGTAGCACATCGACATCTGCAGGGACTCACTTTCCTTCACTCAGAAAGAAATTGACCTTGAACACTACCATCAGCTGCCAAAGTAATAATCCCATTTCCTGTCAAAACAAGCCATCTATTTGCTCCAAAAATATCTGTTGAATAAAAGCAAAAAATGCAAAATAAATACCGCGAATCAAGAATGCTTGAGTTTACAAATTGCATGGTTTGTACGCTGTGTGTTGGAGGTATTATTTCAGGTCAGTCATTCTTGTTTTGATTGTTCCACTAGGCTGCCAGGGCAAAATAGTAGAACAGTGATGAGCCAGTGGTCTTCTGGGGAAAATATAGCCAAAATGACTTTTCATTTGTTTATCTTGCTTTCCCTTATCCATGATTTTTCTACTCGTATTTTTTTCACAGCTTCCTAGGATATTCTATCTGTTCTTAGTGTGCCTAAGGAAGAACCTGACCTAAAGTGGGGTTTTCAACTCTGATGCTATTGTTCTAGGTTGCACATTCTGCAGACTGCATCAGGTTGTAAATCTTTTTTTTTTTTTTTTTTTTTGAGACAGAGTTTCGCTCTTGTTACCCAGGCTGGAGTACAATGGCGCGATCTCGGCTCACCGCAACCTCTGCCTCCTGGGCTCAGGCAATTCTCCTGCCTAAGCCTCCTGAGTAGGTGGGATTACAGGCACGCGCCACCAGGCCCAGCTAGTTTTTTTCGTATTTTTAGTAGAGACGGGGTTTTACCATGTTGACCAGGATGGTCTCGATCTCTCGACCTCGTGATCCACCCACCTCGGCCTCCCAAAGTGCTGGGATTACAAGCTTGAGCCACCGCGCCCGGCGTAAATCTTTTGATTTTTGAGCATGAAGATCTCTATCCCCATAGTACTAAACCATGCTGCTCACGAAACCACAGATGCTCAAGAGCTGACACAGTGACACTGTTTTATTATGATGCGTTGTTCCTTGACTCTGAGCTCTGAGGATTGTTGACATTAGCAGACATTATATGTTGGGTAGTACTAGGAATTGGGATATAGATATTGAGCTCTAGACATCCTGTATTGCACTTTGGAAGTATTCTAGGGCAAAAAAAGGAACTAGGTGAATACATAGCAAAGCAAGGGAGAATCACATCTTACATTTTCAGAATGAGATATCAGTTGGTGCTATATTTAAATGCAGGATTTTGAAGATACATAAGAAGCAGCCTACCGTGTTTGTACTCAGGAAGCAGTCATGAAGTAAACCAAGTGAATGGGGTCCATCACTGAATTCTTAAGAAGGGGCAGGACGGTCCTTGCATTTATCCACTCAAGGAACTAGCCTGAGAATAGGTAAGTAAAAGCCCTACAGGTCGAATTCCCCTTTTTACCTTGAGTTTATATGAATCCTTACATGTTAGGTGAGTATCTTAAAGACAGGAGATGTTTGATTTGTGATTTTTGTGTAATCCATTCTGACAATCTATATCTTCTAAGCGGAGTATTAGGGGCATTTATGTTGAATGTTAATATTGAGATATAAAGTACTGTCCCATTTATCATGTTAATTGTTTCATAGATACTTTTTTTCATTGTGTTATTGTTTTGTAGTCCTTTGAACTTTATGCTTTTAAGAGGTTCTATTTTGGTGCACATTGAGCTTTTATTTCAAGATTTAGAACTTTAGCATTTCTTGTAGGGTTTGTCTGGTTATAACAAATTCCCTCAGCATTTGTTTGTTGGAAAATGACTTTTTTTCTCCCTCATTTATGAAATGTAGTTTTTGGCCGGGCACAGTGGCTCATGCCTGTAATCCCAGCACTTTGGGAGGCCAAGGCAGGTAGATCACTTGAGGTCAGGAGTTTGAGACCAGCCTGACCAACACAGTGAAACCCATCTCTACTAAAATTACAAAAATCAGCTGGGCATGGTGGCATGCACCTGTGGTCCCAGCTACTCAGGAGGCTGAGGCATGAGAATCACTTAAACCTAGAAGGTAGAGGCTGCAGCGAGACAAGATTGCGCCACTGCAAAAGAAACTTAATTTTTCTGGTTATAGAATTCTTGGCTAAGGGTTATTCTGTTTATGGAGGCTAAAGATAAGACCCCATTCCCTTATGACATGTAAGGTTTTTTGCTAAGAAGTGTACTGTTACTCTGGTAGGTTTTCTCGTATAGGTTGCCTGATGCTTTCATCGTACTGCTCTTAGAATTATTTTCTTTGTGTGATGACTTTTTTTCTTTGTGCGAATTATTTTCTTTGTGTGATGACTTTAGATAGCCTGATGACTGTATGCCTTGGTGATGACCTTTTTTCAGTGAATCTCCTTGTAGTTCTTTGAGCTTTTTTATTTGGATATCTAAATCTCTAGCAAGGCCAAGGAAATCGTTCTCAATTATTTCCTCAAATAAATTTTCTGAGCTTTCTGCTTTCTATTCTTTCTCAGTAACACCAAGTATTCTTAGATTTGGCCATTTTACATACTCCTAATAGTTCTTGGAGACTTAGTTCATTTCTTTGGATTCTTTCTTCTTTATATCTGATTGGGTTAATTCAAAAGCCTTGTCTTCAAGCTCTGAAATTCTATATTCTACTTGTTAAAGTCTATTCTTTAAAATTTCAACTGCATATTGTAATTCCTTAAATGTGTCTTTCATTTCCAGAAGTTCTGATTGGCTTTTAAGATGTTCATCTTTTTAGAAAATTTTTCATTCATATCCCATATTTCTTTTTTAATTTTTCATGTTGCTTTTTGTCTTTCCCTGGTATCTCATTGAGTCGCTTAAAAATCAACCTTTTGAATACTTTATCTGGTATTTCAAAGATTTCTTATTGGTGTGGATCTATTGCTGGAGAGCTAGTGTGATCTCTTGAGGGTGTTATAGAAATCTTTTTTTGTCCTATTACCAGAATTTTTTTTCTAGTTTCTCATTTGGGTATTTTTTCTAATTATTCTTGAAATTATTTTCGATTTAACTGTGTTTTCTTTTATTTCTTTCTTCCTCCTTAGGGATGTGACTTTAATGTTTATAATTCACTACAGCCAAATTCAGTTCTTTGTTTTCAGGATGAAGACTCTGTATGGCTCTAGAGAGTCTTTTTATGATGACTTTCTCAGGTGCTGATTGCAGTAGTAATGTGCTTGATGTCAGCAAATTCACTGTCATCCATAGGGTTGGAATGACAGAAGTCTCTTAAAATTTATCTCATTCCCCTGTGGTGTACGCTATTTTTTTAAGTTTATTTTTCCCCAGTATTTTATCTACTGGGTTGAATAGTTCAGGCTTTAGGCCAATAGGGAAGGTGTCCACAGTTAAAAATTGGCTGACATTAAAGCACGTATGTAAATATCATACCCAATGGCAGGTGGAAGTCCCAGCCTTGACAGAGGTGGCTGGATGAGCTCTTATTAAAAGCATTGCGGTCTTATCAGAGAGAAGAACTGGAGCCACCTCAGCTCCTCAGCCAGGCCAGCTGGAAAGCTATCCACCTCCTAGATATACTCATGACCCAGTGTTACATGTATTCAGATCAGACTGGCTCCTCTTTTAATCTCCAGAAATGGTTATATTCTAAGTATAGAGGAATCAAGACTCTACTCCTCATGCAAGCCTGCACCTGCAGGGTGCTCCTTCTGTGGGGATGCAGTCACCCTGAAGTGTACCAGAGAGGCTGTTTATATGCCAAGCTCCCATGGGAAAAGCCCCAACTTTGTCTGCAGTGGTGGATGAGAGGGAAAATAAGTTCTCTGCTCCAAGACCCTTCACAAGCACTACAGTTGCCTGACTATTGGGATAGAGCTACAGACTTTCCCTACCAAGCCCAGCAGTGCAACTGTACTGCTGCTGAAAGACATGTTCCACCAGTAGAAATATCCGAAACTTAAGGCTTACCATCCAGGTTCTTTGGTACCACGGAGTGTTCCCTTGAGGTGGTTTACTCCCCTTTCCTCTAGGAGTAGAAGTCCCTAATAGCCAGACTTCTGAGAATGCTGCTGCTCATTTGGGTCTAGCTACCCAGTGTGGCTGCCACATCCAAGCTTGGTATTGTGGAATATCTGCAAGAGATTCAGAGATGTGACCTAGCCCCATGTCTCCCAGAAGTGAGTACCAGCACCAGCTCTGATGGGGCTGGTAAGGGAGTGTTGAAGACTCTGTGAAATTCCTTGGTAATAGATAATGTTAGTGTGTTGGATTTCTCAAATGTCAGTTATCGTAGTAATAAACAGGTCATGTGGACAGACTCAGGACCCCCTTATTAGCCAGGGTGATGTACACAATGTTGATAAGCTGAGATTACATGCAAGTTTTCTTCTTTCTGGGTGCAGTGTTATTATACATGGAGATATTCTGATGGCTGTATTTGTTGGCCTCCAGCCAGGAGGTGGCATTTGCAAAAGTTCACCAGCTGCAGTAGTAGTGTGTGAATTAGCGCTTGCCTTATGTTACCCAGGAACAGTACTCTGGTTTCTCAGGCAATGGGCAGGGCCGTAGAGCTCCCAAAGGTTTCTGTTCTTTATGTTAAAATACCAGGGTGGATTGTAGGGCAAAGCCAGGTGGGTGCTGTGTCTGACAGGTCTGTGCTCTTGACTCTCTGCATGCAGGGCAAGCAATAGCCCTTGTGGAAGTTGGGGGTGGTTCTCTGACCACTGGGATAATATTCCAGAAAGGAATATATCTGCCTCTGCTACACAGAAGAGTTTGTGCAGGGAGTGGGGAGTAACAGGCTACAGCAAGCCCTACCCTGCCCTCATACGCTTGGCAAGACAGATCTCACACGCACAGTTTTTCACTAGCATCAGCAAGCTAAGTTTCAGGCTATCTATGCTCAGAACTCCAAACTGTCTCAGGCCATAAGCCTTATCCACGAAAACAGGAACTTGGCTTTCAAGATCTGTCCCTCCCAGTTCAACCATACAACTGGGATGTCCAGCTCAGCTCCCAGTGCTTGTGGATGTAGTGCACTTCCCACTCACCCCCAAATCTGGCCAAGGGAGTTCTTTCGCACTTGAGGTTTTATCACAAAATTCAGTTGGGAGCTTCTTTCAACCTGAAACCACTGCCTGAGTTAGTTTGCAGACTTCTGCAATATCCCCTGTGAGGCAGAACAAGGGAGGGCTTCCGTCCATCTGCAGTGGAGACTGGGAATGCACACCAGGCTCTTCCTGCTGCTGTTCCTACATTTATATTCCTAACTGCTCCCTAAATCAGTTCCAGCACTGCATAGGATTAAGGCCTTCCCCTGTGGCCTGTATTTCCAGTTTCCCTGGTTGGGGTGTATATCCTGGAGGCAGTCTTCCCACCTCACACACTTTCTTCTGACTCATGCTGTAGACTGCAGCCTGCCAGTTCTATCAAAGAATGTGTGGATTTTATTTTTCCTCTTAAGTTCCTGCATTGCTTCTTGGAAAAAAATTCACAGGGTGAATATCTACACAGAATTTTACCTTTCCAAGTGGGAGAAGCATGCTAACCCAGTCTCCGATCTGCCAGCTTGGAAAAAAGAAGTTTACATATTTTAAGATTAATTTTCTATGACCCCTATTAGTTTCTGTTGCTTAAAAGATTGGCGAGATGTAGAAATGTCCTGTAAATCTGATTCATGTGTTTTAATGCATGTTTAGTAAGACCTCTAGGTGTCAAAGCTGACTGACCTAGGTTTACATCTCAGTTCCTCTACACACTGTTTATAGGGTTGGGGGAAGGTATTTAATGTCACTAAGCCCCTATTGGTAAAATGAAGACAATAATATAGCTTATCTTATAGAACTGTTATGATGATTAATTATATCTGATAAAGGTGTCTGGTAAATAATAAATGCTAAATAAAAATTAGCAATAATGAGAAGGAGAATCATAATAGTGATGATGATGATGATGATGATGATGATGATAATTACTGTGATGGGGAAGCTGATGGCAAATCATGAAGTGCCTGGTAGTTCAGACTGAAATATTTTATGTAGATGTCATGTGCAGTCAGATATTAGAGATAGAAATCTTTAAACTTACTCTAGCATTTCAAATCCAGTAGAAGCAAACAATGAGAATCGGAATGATATCATCACGACTTGGCCAGAGTGCCATGGATGTTGTCACTTCACCAGGGCTATTAGATAATTTAGATGGCTCTTAAGCAACAGGAGGACCTGGTGCTTTTATTATCGACCAATTGTAACCAGATTTCACTCCCTGTAATTTCCACTGAATTTCATCACACAGAGCTACTTAAAATGTATAATTCATAGCAGAAAAGAACAACAGAATTTGTAATTCACAGACGGGGTATGTAACTGCAGCCGTCTTATATTATTCACATAAGTAATTTAATGAAACATAAGACATTAATGTCTTTCATTTATGTCAGAGAAGCAGCTCGGTTCTAGATGTACTGAAGGAGAAATTCTGGATCCCAGATGTATGTCAACATACAAAACCCCAAGCCAAGAAGTCAAGCTGCACGCTTGGTTTCTCAAGTTGCCCACTTGGCCTTCTTCCAAGTTATACATTTTTTCCTCTCTTTCCTTTCCTTTTCCCTTTCCTTATTGTTCTAAAGCTTTTTTTTATAAACTTCCACTCCTGCTCTAAAACTTGCCTCGGTCTCTTCTGCCTTGTGCCCCCACTTCAATTCTTTCTTCGGAGGAGGCAAGAATTTAGGTTTCTTCAGATCTATCACAACAGATCCTCACTTATATTTCATACTATGTAACACCCTAGCATTCCATAGTAAAGTGGGGGTGGCTGGTACATGAAGTAGGGGAGATGGGGATTGCTGTAGCTTATGTGGAATCCATCCACAAAACGACATGCCTAGGTATTATCCTATCCAGCTGAGACTAGGTACTAATCAAGAGCACCTCAGAAGAGGTTACAGAAGACAGTTTTTACTGAAAAATTACCTCTCTCTCTCTCTCTCTCTCTCTCTCTCTCACACACACACACACACACACACACACACACACACACACACACAAACACGTCACGGTAATCATCTAAATTAATTCCAGTTCACACACACATAAAGAGACAGAAAGGTTCCCACGATCAGAAAATGATTTCAGACTCCTAAAATCTAACATGGACCTGATAATAAAAAGGCATTTAGATGTTTAAAATCTCAATAGCAATGGCATTCTTGGAGTAAAATGTCAATGATTCACCATGACTTGTAATTCTATATATAGCACTTAGGCTTTATTATTATTATTACAATTTTTGTATGGATTCTTATTTCTGAAGCAAGACTCAAGGGCTTTTAACATCACCCATATCGCCCCCACACACTTTCTCTCTCCCTGTTTGTTCTTTAGCCAGATCTGTAACTGAATAAACTTTCACTGTTTAACTTTTATCAAGCAAGGCAACAAACTAAAACATGACTCCCAGAGCCTGCCTAAAAAAAGAAAATGACAAATTGGTGGGATAAAAGACTTTTGAAGGGAAAAATAAAACATGGCTTTGCCCTGGTAAGTTATGTATTTTTTCACAATTATTCTGACTTATGCAAAGCCACACTTGACATGTTTGTCTGGAACTGGGAAAAGAATGAGGAAAGACTGTCTGCAAAGACATTTGTGTAGTAACTGACACTTGTCTCTTTGCTTTCGACATTTGTTATAAAACCAAGATATAAGGGCTTCACAATGGAAATAAACGAAGTCCAGTTGTTTTAGTTCCACCAGACTGTATAATCAACATGACCTCATTCTCGTGGTATTTGGTGATGTCCATACCCATACTACTAAATATTCTCCTTGGCTAGCAGTTGTCATGGTAATCATCTAAATTTCTTCCAAGCATACATGACACATGATATGCAAAGTCTCTTCCACTATATGTGCAGGTGTTTGGACGAACCTAGGCTTTTAGTCAAGCCATGCTAAAGACAAAAAATGTTCTCCTCTCCCAAATTTGTTATGATTGAGTCACTGAGATTGTAACAGTTGGTGAAAATGTAGTTTTTCTCACTTATTAAAAAGAGTAAGTTTTGAGATGTCATTTTAGATTGCTCCTTTGGCTGATGGTATGATACCTTTCTGTTATTTAATTCTCACTTCTGATAAAATGTAAACTATGGTTTTGATTTTTACTATTTTATTCTCTCCACTACAAAACATGAAGACAATGAGTGAGACAGCCTTTAAACAATTGCCCCTAATGTGGGTACAGAAGCACGACTGAAATTCTATAGTTTTATCTTTTTAGGTCTGATAATGTTGCTTAGCTCAAACTTTTCTGAGCTCTTTTTATTTTTTCATTTATCCTCTTTCGATCAATAATCTTCCCATGGAAGCATTAATGATTATCTTTGCCGAGGCAACAGTGATAGACAGCCTTCAAAAGCCTATTCCTGAATAGTCCTGTTCTGTGTCAGGGGGTAGGAGGGAGATATGTCTCACTCAAGAATTTTAAGAGCACCAAAAGCTGAATTGGGATGGCCATCACAGAGGGATGGGGTGGCAAAAATAATACTTTTGTGAAGTTAATGGTGTATAGAGCTACTGGTGGTTGTTGAATCATCTCTAGTCCTTGGAATACCACAAGTTTACTTTTCTTGGAAGAAGTAAAACAATGAGAGAAAAAAAAAGAATGTGTATGCCAAAACAAATTTTAAAAAGTTACCTGTTCCATTGGGGAGTCAACTAAAAACATAAGGAAGAAAATTAAATCCATATTCTTTTTTAGATACTTGTAGCCAGAAAATAATTCAGAATTCAGTTCAAATTGTAGGAAAATAACTTAAAAACTATTTCAAGACTAGAATCTGATCACAAGAATTCTATAGTTTTCTTCTGAAGCATATTTTCACTCTTTAATTCTCCATTTCTACCAAAGATAAATCGTATTAAGACAAATTTATTTGAAAATAAGTTTTAGTATTATACTTGGCTTGATTATTTGCATAAAGTGAAACAAAAATAGTGATTGGCCATATAGTCTTTTAAGTTGGCTTTGATAAAACTTTTTCATAAGAAATCTCAAATTAGACTTTGTATATACATCTCAAGTATAGAAAGCCAAGCCAAGGTTTTCTCATTGGACCGTTCCAATATCTGTACAAATTGGGTGAATCCGTCTCTTCTGAACGTCCCCAAAGTACTTGAGTTTCATGGGCCTGTCAGAAAGTGACATTCTTTACTTAGGCAAATTTAGGAACTTTGTAAGAGAACCAAATAAACAAGGTACGAGGCCAGGCTTTTTGTTTTGTTTTTTTTCCCCCCACATCTATTGGTTTTATCAAATCAACCTCAATTCCTCAAAGCAGTTTGGTTACATTTGAAACTATGACATTTTAGTCAAAGCCCTGATAAAATAATCAGTGTATCCAATATGTCCTATCACAAAAGGTAACTAAATTGCCATAAAATTGCAAAAAATAAAATAAAAAATAGTTCTGAATTCTGGATTAACCACACATAGAGAAAGAAAAATGTTTGAATTTTTTTCACTAAAGTATACTTCACCCAATTGCTATTAGCTATATAGATAGCTCAAAGGAAAAAGTTTTCTTGACCTTAGAAAACTTAATATTTTAAAAAATCAACAGTGTTTCAAAATAAAAGTCATACAAATCCTTTCAGTTTTCTATCAGTTCACTAACATGTAATTGATTATTGTTCATATTGATGTTGGGTTAGCAATCTTTATGGACAAATCATTTTTGTACTAAAGCTCTGAAAGACTGTACTTAGTCTAAGTATATGATTTGTAAAGCTATGAGAAACCTGCATTGAATTGTACTTGTCAGGGTCCTTTTCCATGAATTTTCTTGAAGAAAAAGCAAATTTTGGACTCCAGCTGACTGTAAACTGTGTTCTGAGAAGAATCATAGTAATATAAAAATATTCTGTGGATAGCAAAAGATTTAGAGTAGCCATGGCTAAAGACACAATTAAATGAAAATTTTCTTATTTCTGTGGCATACAACAATTTCACATACTTATCATAATTATGACTGATAACATACACCACACATGTAAGAATTTTGGAATACCACATCAATTTGAAACACATATTAATAACACATTTATACAACTATAATTCAAAGAATATCAAACATCATTTCTTATTTGACAATGTTTCGCATATAATTTTAACATACCAAGTAAGCCTAATATATTTTTCCTGAATTTCCAGGGGTTCCTTTTGGAAAAGACTTAATTTTAGAATTTGAAATTTGATTGGGAAACGTCAAATTTTTTTTTTTTTTTTTTTTTTTGAGACGGAGTTTCGCTCTTGTTACCCAGGCTGGAGTGAAATGGCGCGATCTCGGCTCACCGCAACCTCCGCCTCCTGGGTTCAGGCAATTCTCCTGCCTCAGCCTCCTGAGTAGCTGGGATTACAGGCACGTGCCACCATGCCCAGCTAATGTTTTGTATTTTTAGTAGAGACGGGGTTTCACCATGTTGACCAGGATGGTCTCGATCTCTCGACCTCGTGATCCACCCGCCTCAGCCTCCCAAAGTGCTGGGATTACAGGCTTGAGCCACTGTGCCCGGCCAGGGAAACGTCAAATATTAACATTTAGAATACTTCATATCAAAATAGGAGCATAAATTACTACAAAATAATGATCATTCATTAGCCAAAGTAATTATTCTTAGATATCATTAAGCAAAAACCATTACTTATTGATAGAGGGGAGACTCAGTTCTCAAACAAACCAGAAACCTAGTAAAGACAGCATAAGGCAACTCTCTCCTCTTTTTTATTTTGCAGTTCATTCAAAGGATAAAGAAATTATTTTTTTAATCTCTTTCTAATACTATATGAAAATCTTGTTCAAAACAGAAAACCAAAGTTTACCTTTTTACCGGTGTTTTATTAATATTAAATCTATTTTTTGTCCGAAAAAATAATCTGCTTAATTGAAAACCCTGGAGGAGACTAATACATTCCCCCAGATGAGGAGGCTAAAGAGACCAGACCCCCATAGCCACTTCTGATATACTTCACAAGGCAGCAGGCAAAGATAATTCCCAGACATCGACAAAAGCTATTCCAAGGGCCGCTACAGCCACTACCAGCACATTTTTTCCTTAGCCAGCCCCCAATCTTCTCCACACAGCCTTCCTTACAGATCTCCTTCTCAGTGAAATTAATCCCATATTCCCTAGTGACATCGTTGATGCTGCAGGAGTCATGGACTCAGTTCCCGAACATAGAAGGGATGTTCTCCCAATCTGTGTAGTTAGCACTTAAAATCTTCCTGCATCCTATCCAGGATTGGAGCCATATGGTTGTTTTTTGGGTAATTCTGCATCTGCTGCTGGAAGTTGTTATTAAACTCTGACATCATCTTATCTCTAAACACACAGCCAAGCAATGGCTGCAGCCACCTCTATCAGCATGGTAAGAGACAGGAAGATGGCAAACGTGATCATAAGATAATAATTCTCCTTGCAGGGTCCACAGCAGCCCACAAAGGCCACCAGGAAGAGGAAGACACCCACTGCGATGATGACCACAGGCAACAGAAAGCCAGAGGAGCCCCCTGGATTATGGTCTGACTGAAGACAAGCTGTGCCAGACACCCACGGCAATCAGTCCCAATGCATAGGCACAAAAGGCCAGCAGGAGGACATAAAGCAAGAACTTCACACATTTCATTCCTCCTTCCATCGCCATGGCTGCTGGGCCTCTCTCCTCTGGCTCTAACTCTGTGCAAGCCCCTGCACCATCAGACTCTGCAGACAGCTGTGGACTGCCTGGGGTTGGGTGGGGCCAGAATAAACACTTCCAGAAAGTCCCTGGCCTCACATCCTAGGTGTCTCTCAACATTATAGAGCATTCTAGAGTGGGAGTTTCTGGCCCACCTCTATTGGCACAACTTCTCCATTTTCTAGGGATCCTGGTCGGAGCTAAATCTAATTTTAATAAAACCTAATAAACAGATTCATTAAATCCATACCAAGATTTTCACAAATCTTTTATGCCCTTTTACAGTTTTTTAAATTCTCTTTCATATAAACTTCTCTGTAGTCTTTCAATTTATCTATCTCATTGTATCCTTTTTTTTTTATCCATTAAACTTAAAAACTTCCAAATAACTTATACATTACTTTTCCTCTGCAAAAAACACATTCTCATATTCCCTTTTCTTGTACATTCTGTGTATAGATTTATTTCCCTTCCTTTTTTTTTTTTTTTTTTTTTTTTTTTTAAGACAGTACAGCTCCATTGCCCAGGCTGGAGTACAGTGGCGCTACCTCACATCACTACCACCTCTGCCTTCCAGGTTCAAGCGATTCTTCTGCCTCAGCCTCCCAAGTAGCTGGGACTACAGGCATGCACCACCACACCTGACTAATTTTTGTACTTTTAGTAGAGATGGGGGTTTCTCCTTATTGGCCAGGCTGGTCTCGAACTCTTGACCTCGTGATCCACCCACTTAAGTCTCCCAAAGTGCTGGGATTACAGATGTGAGCCACCGCACCCAGCCTCATTTTCCTTCTTATATCTAGTTTTAATTATCATATACCACTCAGAATTTTAACCTGTAGTAACCCCAGTAAGTAATTTTTAACTATCAGTTACATATTAACAATTTATGAATACACATTTTATCATATTTAGAAACATAGTTGTCTTAATGGAACAATTTTTTAATGTGTAATAGAACATATCTATTAAAAGGGTTAAATATATTTGTTTCTCTAAAATAAGAAGCCAGAAATATATAAGCTTCAACTCGTAATTAGTCATTAATGTCTTAGTATTATATCTTATCTGTAGATGATTTAGGCATTCAATGAACATTTACAATTTAACTTAACTTAGCAAACTCCGTAATGGAAAAATTATCAAAAGGATTTGAATATCCTTTTTAAGTAAACAAGTTACTGGAAAGGGATCCCGATCCAGACACCGAGAGAGAGTTCTTGGACCTCATGCAAGAAAGAATTTGGGGTGAGTCCATACAGTAAAGTGAAAGCAAGTTTATTAAGAAAGTAAATGACAGAATGGCTACTCCATAGGCAGAGCAGCAGCACGGGCTACTCAACTGATTAATTACACTTATAGTTACTTCTTGATGATATGCTTAACAGGGGGTGGAATTATTCATGGGTTTTCTAGGAAAAGGGTGGGTAATTTCTAGAACTGAGGGTTCTTCCCATTTTTAGACCATATAGGGTAATGTTCTGACATTGCCATGGCATTTAGAAACTGTCATGATGCTGGTGGGAGTGTGTTTTACCATCCTAATGCATTATAATTAGCGTATATGAGCAGTGCGGATGACCAGAGTTCACTTTCCTGGCCATCTTGGTTTTGGTGGGTTTTTGCCAGCTTCTTTACTGCAAACTCTTTTATCAACAAGGTCTCTATGACCTGCATCTTGTGCTGACCTCCTGTCTCATCCAGTAAACAAGAATGCCTAAACTTCTGGGAATGCAGCCCAGTAGGTCTCAGTGAAGAGGGAGACCCAGGCATCTCAGATCAACTTCCCTTTTCCTAAGACTGTAAACTTCCCCTTTTCATTCCTAAGACTGTAAACTGAAGCCCTTTTCATATGTAATTCCTAAGACTGTAAACTGAAACCCTTTTCATATGTAATTCCTATGACTGTAAACTGAGACCCTTTTCATATGGTAAGCTATGAACCTAAGATTCTTCCATGAATAACATCTAAAGTATAAGCCTATATAAAGAAGGAACCTTCTTTTGTTAGGGGAGCTTGGATATTAGCAAATATGCCACCTGGCTCCTGGCCGAATAGACTCCTTCCTCCAATATTCGGTGTCTGAGAGATCTGTTTCCCGCAGTCGCTCCTGCAACATCAGGCTTATTTTATCCAGCCTTATTCAAGACAGAGTCACTCTGGTTCAAATCCCCTGACAAATGCTTTATGAAGCAAAATTATAATTATTTATTCCATTTATGTTTATTTAGTTTATTCTTAAAAATTATGATTAGGAAATTTCAGGAGACATTAGACAATTCTAGCAATCATTTCAAGTTACATTTTCTACTATCCATTTTTTTGTTACTCTATATTAAGGCAAATATCATAAAAGCATAAACCTTAAAATTAAACACATGCCTTTGTGTTGATAACTCAGAAGAGAGTTACTTTTATTAAACTGATAATATTAAATTAGTCATATTGGTCAAAGATATACCTAAGTCATGTGAACTAAAAGACATTTTAGTTATTTTCTGTTATTCTGATAAAATATTTAATTTCAGATATTTATTTTTAAGTCAGTCAATTAAAGCGCTTTTATATATTTTAGTAGTGAAATATCACATACACATGAAACATATAGATATACATATGGACAGACAGATACAAGCAGGCCTAATAGCTTTATAAAATTCTTCATTTTTCAATTTTCAAATACATTTTTCCCACTTTTAGACTATTGATCCCTTGATTAGCTGTTCAAGTGCCATAAAAAATTATTAGCTAGACAATCTCACATTTGCACTTTCAAAGACGTGACTCAGGTGAAAATTAATATCTCAAAAGCACAGTACTTACACATAAACACTATTATTTGCTGAGGCAAAGAAGGGCATAAGTAAACACCTAATTAAGACAAGTTTGCTAGGATAATTATCTTGAACAATGGTAAGGTATTTTAAATTGTCTTAAAAATTTAAGGCAATATCTTTCCCATTATAAAATTTTCTAGTAGTTTTGATGCAAAGAAGGAGATGCCCTCACTAATGAGAATTTTTTTATAAATTAGTTTTTGTTGTTGTTTTTAATCTTTTTGTAGAGACAAGGTCTCACTATCTAGGCTGATGTTCACTCCTGGGCTTAAGTGAACCTCCCACCATGACCTCCCAAGGTGTTGGGATTATAGGTGTGAGCCATTGTGCCTGGCCTTGAACATAAGCTTTTAATAAAGCTAATTTATGACAATAGAGTTCTAAACTCTTTTCAAATCTCTCATTTCATCCAGAACAAATATGAAGCAGTTCTCCCATTCAATTTATCTGGTTCCAAAGTAGCTTTTTCCAGTTACTCACATTAGTACATTATTTTAGGCATTTCAAAGGGCTCCCATTTTGGTCATTGCTGCATATGACCATCCTGGGTTAGCTGAGTCCCCTTTCCTAGATATTTAAAAGAAAATACCCAATAACTGTTGTACATAAAACCAACTGATATTTAATTAGTTGATGACAAATATAAAACCAAGCCTAAATTTTAAACAGTAGAAAGCAGCTGCAATTTTTAAAGCATGCTATTTAAAACAAGACCACTGTTGTCAAACTGCCAATCTCTTCATCCAAACCTTCTGTTGTAAGACAGGTGAAAAAAGCAAAATTTCTATGGAGAGCTCTTTGCCTGACCTTAACCCCAACCTCTAGTCCTGAGGCAAAAGCAGAAAAACTTTGACATGAACCACCTGCTGTGAGATAGAGGCAGAAAAAAGGCAGTTTTTGTTTTGTTTTGTTTTTAACTGTATTCCAAATCTGCCCACAGGGAAAACATTTTAAAAAATCTCTATCCTAGAAAGAAGTGGTTTGAAAGAACAGCCCTATAAGGCCGGTTGCCACACGCACCTCTGCACTTGGCACCAGGCTCTGCACTTGGCACCTAGCTCTGCTGCACGGCTCCCCTGGAAGGTTCCGGCTAATGCAACCCTGGCCGGCTCTCGCACCAGAAAACCCACCCAACAACCCACCAACCAATAGTGGCCTGCCCCGTCTCAATCCTGCTCCCCTGGACCCAATCAGAGCACCCAGCTGTTGACAGTTCCTCCTATCCATAACTCCCCCCACCCCCCACCCTAGGAAGTCAGTGGGACTTCTCTGGCCCCCTTTCCCCAGACCAGAGAACCTCACCTGGGAGCTGAATAAATTGGCATTTAGTTTTCTTATACTGGCCTTAGTTTCCTCATTTTAAACTCAGCAATAAGCCTTACAAGCCCAAATAAAGTCTAGACTTTCCATCAAAGTGTGAGATAAAGTCTATATTTCAGTAGAACTTACCCACAACACTGAATGGGACTTCTGAAGACAGAGAAGGCAATGGCTTCAGGCTGCCATCAAGCATCTGTTTCAGACAGAAATACTGGATGATCTAGGAGAGCAACTTTGAAACATGTAGACTGTACCAGATACATCAACCTAAAGGGAAAAAATTGAGGCAAAAATTAATACTAATATAAGTAGAGAGTTGATTTCAGCCAAGTTTGAGAACTGCAAACTAGAAGCATAGATTCAAGTTGCCCTGAATATATGTCCTGATTGGCAATAATCACAAGTGGGCTTTTAAAGGAAAAGGCAGTTCTTATGTTGTTTACCAAGAATTTATATTAAAATAGCATGAGTATTGATTGGCTATACAATGTTCTTTCTGTCACAGGAACATGTAGATAATGGGTGAGTCAGGAACCAAATGTCTTTAAACAATTTCACCCATCCCAGTCATGAGTGCACCTGGCATGACTGAAGTCCCATAGTCATGTCTTTTGGGGCCTGATAAATTTTGTCTATCTCATATAGCTCAGACTTCTCTGAGCCATTTTTCTTTTTTTAACGTAAATTATACTTTAATAAAGTTTGTTTTGTAAAATAAAATAATTGGAGAGGTGAATGACCCTTTTGGTACGTAACATTTATTGTCACTTTCAAAAGTAAGTAAGTTGAAAAAATAGAGACATATTAGTTTGCTATGGCTGCTATAAAAAGTACCACAGAGTGACCTAAACAACAGAAATTTATTGTCACAAAGTTCTAGAGACTGGAAACCTAAGATTCAAAGTGTCAGTAGAGCATTTCCTCTGAAGGTGCTACAGAAGTAATTGTTTCAGGCCTCGCTCAAAGCTTCTGGTAGTCCCTTGGCTTGTGACAGCATAACTCTAATCTTACATTCTCTCAGTGTGAATGTATATCTGTCTCTTCACGTGATATTCTTTTCATAAAGAATCCAGTCATATTGGGTTATTGGCCCACTCTACCCTAGGATGACTTCATCTTAACTAGTTACATCCCCAAAGCCCTATTTCCAAATAAAGTCACAACTTGAGGTACTAGGATTAGGATTTTAACATATAATTTATTTGCAGGGATGCAATTCGTCTTACGTTTAAAATTATGGTGTTTTTATCAATCAGAATTGTATTCAGCTTTACCAATCATATTTCCAATTGTAGTTAAGGATGTTGTAAAATACTATGTTATATTGAGTATAATCAGATTAATGTGTAAATATATATATATATAAATATACATGTGTATTATATGATACATTTACATAATTTTTGTAAGCACAGTTCTGTACATAAAATAGGCACCACAATGTTAATATTTCTTATCTTGTAGTGACATAATTATAAATTATTTGAATGAGAAGTAAATTATATGTATATGTTTTCATCATCCATACAACTTCACATGAAGTAACAATAGATAATTATGTTAGAGACATTTGGAAGCTCTTCTATTATGCAGAAATAGTCTGTAACTCTTTTATGATGTAGAAATTGTCTGTATTATTAGGAAAGGAAGTTTCTTTAAATGTTTCTAGGTATTAGGAGTATAATAGAAACAATTTATTTCAGACAGAGAACATCAGCTGAAGAAAGTTTGCATGATTTTTTTCACTAAATCTAAAAATTCAGATTCTAAAAATGAGTCATTAAATTCTCCTAAAAATCAATTTAGCTTAGCTGTCTTTTATTCATAATATTATTTCCACACACACCAAAATGTAGCCAAGTTTGATAGGAAAATTGTAACACAGACAAAAAGGTTTTTAAAAAAAACATTTTCTGAGCAAAACAATAGCAATTATTTGATCCTATGTATTTTAGATATTTTACATTTATACTTTGAGATACGATAAGGAACTAAGACAAGGAAAATTTTGAGATACAAGTGTATGTAATACAAAAAACACCCCCTTTTAATATTGAAAATCTTTAAGTGTACTTTTAGTAGACAATGGGCTTGTAGGCTGCCCTCATGACCATAGCAAAACTGAGAAGAGAAAAGATTAAGAGAGATAATAATCCCTGAAAGTTGAATATTCCTTTTTGTACTTTTGGGGCTGGGAGACGACAGATATGAACACTACATTCATCAAACAGTGAACATACACTGTCATCCTCTACACAAACACCAGTATTAAATATACCATGAATAACAAAACCTTCATAATTGTTAATAGTTTTGTTTCACTTAAAATTATATCCACACTTGATCTGGAAAAAAATATGTCTTACAATATGTAATATATATATGCAATATTTTCCACACAGAGATATGTTTTAACATAATTTATATATTGCATGCATGTGTGTCTATACAGACTTGATTGATTGATCAGAGACCAAAAGAATATTTGGTAATCCCTAGGATTTACTAAGTAAAAGGCTGGCTTAATCCATTTGGGCTGCTATAACAAAATGTCATGAACTGGGTGGTCTACACACAGCAGTGTTTATTTCTGACATTTCTAGAGTCTGGGGAAGTACAAGATCAAGGTTCTGGCAAGTTTGGTGTCTTGTGAGAGTTCACTTTCTGGTTCATAGACAAAGCCTTCTCTGTAACCTCACATGATGCAAGTGGTGAGAGGTCTCTGTTGAATCTCCTTTACGAGGGCACTAATTCCACTCATGAGAACTCTGTGCCTGTGACCTAATTACCTGTAGAGTCCTCACCTCTTGATATAATCATCTCAAGGGTTAGGATTTCAACATGTAAATTTTGGGGTACATAAACGTTCAGAGCATAATAAAGGTTGAGACTGTTTCTTGCATAATTTATATGGTTACAAGTTACATTTCAATGTCATTTCCAAGTTAGTTATGGCCCTATCATATAGCCTTGATGATATATATGTTGTCCTAGGCATCATCAGACATTCAACCATTTTATTGAGATCATCTTCCAACTTTATTTTTACTCGGCCCAGTCATAGGTGTGCAGAGTTGTATCATTCATCACACTCTTCAGCTTAAAATGCATTGACAACCTTCGCCTGTGAAAGATATCTCTATTGTGTATTTAATTTTTACCTTTTTCCATTTGTGTTTTTATTCTCCTCTATCCTGTTGCCACCTTCTCTAATGCAGTTGACATATTTCCTTATGTGTGTGAAATCTTATCAAATTTTTGGTGTTCTTTTTTTCCGTGTTTTTGACTGTGTGTGTGTGAACTTATAAATTTAACTTGTGGCCTGAGGAATTTAAAGTTTCTGTGCATACCTCCAGATGGAGGTGAAACTAAGGAACTAGATATGCAGATTTGAAATTCAAAAGATAGACCTTGGGTACAAATAATATTGAGGATTTGTTACCTACACAGTTGTTGTGTTTGATCCCTCGGCAGGTCAAATGAACAACCAAGGAAGATTTAATAAGGGGATTTTATTACTTACAACAAGTGAGGACACCAGTGATAGCTCCCCAATTTAGTGCCTCACAAACAAACAAAGGTGAAAACAGGGCTTTTATTGGGCAGATTAGCTGAGCCATTGTATGAAGAGATGGATCACAGTTATCAATCATGCTTCTGCAGACATTACAGGTTTTTAGTAGGGTAATGACAAAAGTTTGTCAAAGTTCATCTCCAACTCAGGTATCTCTGGATCAAACCAGTTTTTATTTTAAGTTGGATATCTATCCCCACCCAAATCTTATTACAAATAATAATCTCCAATGTTGGAGGTGGGGGTCTTGTGTGAAGTGACTGGATTATAGGGGTGGATTTCTCATAAAGCATTTAGCAACATTCTCTTGGTTCTACTCTCATGATAGTGGATGAGTTTGCATAAGATCTGGTTGCTTAAGAATGTGACACCTCATCCCTCTCTTGCTCATGCTCTGGCCATGTTACATGCCTACTCCCTTTTCACTTTCCATAATGATTATTTCATAAGTGTCCACAGGACTCCCCAGAAGCCAAGCAGGTGCCAGTATTATGCTTCCTGTACTGCCTGTGGAATGATGAGCCAATTAAACCTCTTACTAAAATAAACGGTCCAGTCTCAGCTATTTCTTTAAAGCAATGTGAGAATGGGTTAATAACGGAAAATTGGTACCAGGAATGAGATATTGCTATAAAGATATCTGGAAATGTGGAAGCAGCTTTGGAACTGGGCAACGAGCAGAGGTTGGAAGAGTTTGGAGGGCTCAGAAGAAGACAGGAAGATGAGGAAACGTTTGGAATTTCCTAGAGACTGATTAAATGGTTGTGACCAAAATGCGGATAGTGATATAAACAGTGAAGTCCCAGCTGATGAGGTATCAAATGGAAATGAGGAATTTACTGGAAACTGAAGCAAACATCATACAAGTTGTGGCTTAGCAAAGAGCTTGTCTGGATGGCATCCATACCCTAGGGATGTATGGAATATTTAACTTGAGAATGATGACCTAGGAGAAGCTTGTCCAACTCACAGCCTGCAGACTGCATGAGACCCAGGATGGCTTTGAGTAGAGCCCAATAAAAATTTGTAAACTTTCTTAAAACATGAGATATTCTTTTCTTTTTTTTTTTTGAGACGGAGTTTCACTCTTGTTACCCAGGCTGGAGTGCAATGGCGTGGTCTCGGCTCACCGCAACCTCCGCCTACTGGGTTCAGGCAATTCTCCTGCCTCAGCCTCCTTTTTTTTTTTTTTTTTTTTTTTTAGCTCATTAGCTATCATTTGTGTTAGTATATTTTATGGGTGACTGAAGACTATGATTCTGCTTCCACTGTGGCTCAGGGAAGCCAAAAGATTGGACACTCCTGACCTAGGATATCTGGCAGAAGAAATTTCTTAGTAAAATATCCAAGACATAGTATGGCTGCTTCTAACAACCTAACTCAGGTGCAGGAGAAAAGAAATAAGTTAAAACTTATATTTAAAGAGGCAGCAGGGTGCAAAAGTTTGGAAAATTTTTACACACTAGCTTAGCCATGTGGTAGGAAAAAAAAGCCCATTTGCAGAAGAATTCAAGTGGGCTGTTGAGCAACCAATTGCTAGAGAAATTTGCATAACTAAAATGGAGGAAAGTGCTGATAGCCAACACAATATGGAAAAGGCCTGGAAGGCATTTCAGAGATAAAGAGGCAGCCCCTCCCATCACAGGCCCTGAGGCCTAGGAGAACACCATAGGTTTGTTTGCCCAGGGCCCTGCAGCACTGCATAGCCTTGGGACATGACTCCAAGCTCTAGCCAGGTCTCAAAGGGACCCAGGTACAGCTTAGGCATTAGTTCCAAAAGATGTAAGCCATAAGCCTCAGTGGCTTCCATGTATTGTTAAGCCTGTGAGTACATAAAGTACAAGAATGGATGAGGCTTGGAAGCTTCTGTCTAGATTTCACAGGATGTATGGAAGAGCCTAGGTGTTTAGGCAGAAGCCTGTTGCTGGTGCAGAGCCCTCACAGGGAAACGTTACTAGGGCAGTGCTGAAACCCCTATTGCAAAAAAGAGCCCAGATAGCCAAGACAATCCTAAGCAATAAGAAGAAAGCTGGAGGCATCACACTACCTGACTTCAAACTATACTACAAGGCTATGGTAATGAAAACAGCATGGTACTGGTACCAAAACAGAGATATAGACCAATGGAACAGAACAGAGGCCTCAGAAGCAACACCACACATCTACAATCATCTGATCTTTGACAAAACTGACAAAAACAAGCAATGGGGAAAGGATTCCCTATTTAGTAAATGATGTTGGGAAAAGTGGCTAGCCACATGCAAAAAACTAAAACTGGACCCCTTCCTTAGACCTCATACAAAAAATAATAATAAACAAACACTGCATGTTCTCACTCACAAATGGGAGTTGAACAATGAGAATACATGGACACAGGGAGGGGAACATCACACACCAGGGCCTGTCAGGAGGTGGGGGTTAGGGGAGGGATAGCATTAGGAGAAATATCTAATATAAATGGCAGGTTGATGGGTGCAGCAAACCACCATGGCATGTGTATACCTATGTAACAAACCTGCACATTCTGTACATGTATCTCAGAATTTAAAATATAATAAAATTTTTTAAAGCCTATGTGAAAAATAATTACTCTTGTTGCACTTCATGCAAATAATCAGGCCAAGTACAATAAGCCAACAGTTCATTTTGTAACAAATCAGTTCTATCATGATTCCTTTTTAATAAAAGTGGGGACTGGAGAGATAAAAATTATGCTTCAAAAAATATATATAGTACATGTGTTGTTAGCTGTTGTTGAGTTTTTCCGCAGTGTGGACTAAATCCTAGATTCTTTGTAGGCTACAAGTCCCCAAACTAATGCTTTCAAATGTTAAATCTTAAATTTTAAAACTGAGAATTGCACTCCTTACCCTAGTACTCAATATTTACCTTAAAATACACTGTTCCCTTAAATGCAGTACTAAAACTAAGTATGACAATACTAACACCTTTGCCATGTAAGCTTTGGAACACCAGCCAGGCCTAGTTGAATACATTCAGACAATTGCAAAGCAGTTCCACTCTTCTCACCTTTGGGTCACCACCTACCCGCACTGTGCCCCTGATCAGCAGGAATAAGTTAGAAGTTAGACTGGTATTCACCCTTTTCCGTCTTTATTAGCCAACACCTTAAGATTAAGGTGTTATAAAACCCAAAGGGAAAGACTGAAAACTCCATTGCAAAATTGTAACTGAGACAGTAAAAGAGATCTGACCTAACCAACTGCATCTTGCTTCTAGCTTCCAAGCTGTCCGTTATTATTCGTGGGCTTAGGCTGAACTAACTTTGGGAGGAATTTAGTTTATAGTTTAAAACAAAGATGACAATAGCCCTTTCCCGAAACATACATCATTATTGCTTGGGGACTAGACTGCCTTTGTAATACTAACAAATTTGCCACAAGAGTAGAAATTATGCCTTAGGAGTTATGCAGCCGGAGGCTACACGATTCTGACCTTCCCTACACTGCTCCTAAAATCAGTCTTTGAGATATTTTGTAGACTCTGCAATTGATGGATCATCTGGTACCACAAAGATTGATAAACTGGCTCATCTGATCTTGTGGCCCCCACCCAGGAACTGACTCAGCACAGGACAGCTTCAACTCCCCATGATTTCATGTCCAACCCAAACAATTAGCACTCCTGACTAAACGGCCCTTCTCACCTACCACATTATCTTTAAAAACTCTGATGCATGAATAATTATTGCTCATATCAGTGAGCAATATGAGCAATAATTAAACTCCAGTCTCCCTTACAGCCAGCTCTTCATGAATTACTCTTTCTCTCTTGCAATACCCGTCTTGATAAATCGGCTCTGTCTAGGCAGCGGGCAAGGTGAACCCATTGGACAGTTACAATACAGAAGGGAAATGTAGGTTTAGAGCCGCCACAGTTCTACTATGCAGAGTCTGGGGCACTGCATAGTAGAACTATGTAAAGAGGACTGTCATCCTCCAGACTCCAGAATACTAGATCCACTGACAACTTGTGCTTGTAACCTGGAAAAGCCATAGTCAAACAATGCCAGCCTGTGAGAGCAGCTATGGAAGATGAACATGGAAAAGCCACAGGAATGCAACTACCCAAGGCTTTGGGAGCCCACCCTTCACATCAGTGTACCCTGGATGTAGGATATGGCATCAAAGAAGATTATTTTGGTGCTTTAAGATTTAATGACTGCTCTGCTGGTTTTGAACTTGCCAAGGGCCTATAGTTTGTTTGTTTGTTTGTTTGTTTGTTTTTTGGCTGATTTCCTCCTTTTGAAATGGGAATGTTTACCCAGTGCCTATAACCCCACTATATCTTGGAAGTAACTAACTTGTTTTGTTTTTTTTTTAATTATTATTATTTATTTATTTTAGAGGCTTGTAGGTAGAAAGGACTTGCCTCATCTAAAGCAAGACTTTGGATTTTGGACTTCTGAATTAACACTGCAATGTGTAAAGACGTTGGAGGACTATTGGTAAGGCAGAATGGTATTTTGAAATGTGAGAAGGACATGAGATTTTAGAGGGATCAGGGCCTAATGATATAGTTTAGATGTAGGTCACTGCCCAAATCTCATGTTGAATAGTAATCCTCAATGTTAGAGGAGGGACCTAGTGGGAAGTGATTGGGTCCTCAGAACACATTTCCCATAAATGGCTTAGTACCATCCTTTTGGTGCTATCCTGACAATAATGAGTAAGATAACATAAGATCTGGTAATTTAAAAGTGTGTCACCCACCTTGTCGTTCTTTCTTGTTCCTGCTATGCTCATCTAATGCACCTGTTCCCCTTTCCCTTCTGACATAATTGGAAGTTTCCTGAGGCCTCTCAGATGCTGAGAAGATGCCAGCATCAAGCTTCCTGTACATCCTGCAGAACCATGAGCCAATTAAACCTCTTTTGCTTATAAATTATCCAGTCTCAGGTATTTCATGATAGCAATGCAAAAATGGACAAATATATCGGGGTTGAATTTCTTCCTGGAACTTTTCTGAAACAGAAATTCAAGGTGCAAAAGTTACCACTGGGTACATTTTTACTTTGTACTCCAAAATCTAGAGACTGGTTACAATTTCATCACCTTTTAAATCAAAGTAGGAGATGAAGGGGTAAGGTAGAGTAAGAAAAGATATGCATGCATGAAACTTATTATGAAAAATGCATTACAAATATTCTGTGCTTAGTTACATATGTAAAATATATCTTAGATCTCAATTGCTTTATGTAAGTACACGGCAGCAGAAACTTTGCTATGTTAAAGTGTATAATAGAAAAAATATGTTTCTAAAATCTATTAATACTATTTATTATTTTATATCTCTTGTAAATAACAGTACCTTGTGAGGACAGTATTTTTCTAGTGAAAATGTTATAATGGGGAAATCAAGGGATAAGACTACCCTTCCTTTTCTTTAATATTGTTTTAGAGGACAGATTTCATAAAATCTACTTAATATGTCCAAACAAAAATGATTGACTATTATTGTCAAATGGCAAAGACAGGGCTAGAAAATCTAGGTTCAGGCCATTGGCACTGTGTGTCTTAATTTCCTCCACTAATATCTGGCCGTAAGGGGAAAACAGAGTTTATATTTGTATGCCATGCATTTATAGAATGGAAAACAGTAGTATTTTCCATCTTGTGTAGGCTCTCTGGCTAAAAGCACAAAATATCAAAGAGTGATACACAAAGCTATATGATTAAAGGACATTAGTAGCTTGCAGGAATTTTTCATCCGTGCACTACTGATGAGCTTTACAAGAGCCCTATGGAGAACATTTCATCAAAGCTGACATCTTGGAGAGTGTAACTTCAAACAGATGAGAGTAATGCTGGGCTCATATGTTGGTTACTATGTTTTCTGACATTAACTATAACATTAAACACATTAGGTGAGCAGTTTAAAGCTGTACAGAACCTGACAAAACAAACAGCAACACTGTTAACTATGAATTGAGAGTTCAATAGAGTTCTTGGGCCAGAACCCTATTATATTTTCTGGTGTGAGAGCTTAGGCAATAGATATTACATTTAACACTACTGACAAGAGTGAGACACCTTCATTGCCCATGGCCTCATTTTGCTGTGACACAAGGTTTCTAGGCATAAGAGGTACACTTCCCAGAAACAGGGAGGACTCCTGGAGTTCATAGTCCAGGTCAGGTCTTAACACAGAAACTCATGCTGAAAAGAAAAGCACAAAAAGCTACAGTTTTTATGGACAGCTCATTGCTTATATCTGTTTCGGCAAAATTCTGAATACATGTGAAAACATTTTGAATGATTTATAATGTTATTTTTAGACTTTTATCCTTAAGAAGAATGGGAAGTTTAATTAAATGAGTTGATCCATCAGAGTAACTTTCAACTTATCATAGGTTTGGTTTTGTTTTTTTCTTTACTGAACTTGTCTTCTGTGTTCATGTCACGTAATGGTGCTTTAATATTTTTGGAAACATTGCCTTTAGGAATTAGCATATATTTTAACACACTTTGATAGAGTCAGAGAATAAAATGAACTGAAGGAGATGGAAATATATGAGGCAAATAGGAGTACAAAGGAGGCAGGCTAACTCTTTTGTGGAAAGACAATAAAACTTTTCATAGAGAATCTGAAGTTTGAGCTGATTCTAGAATTCCTAGGTCATTAGAAAGACAATAATAAAGAACATTTCTAGCAAATGAAATGGTCCTTTGAAATCATTGCAGTGTATAAAGGTGTTTGAACATACTAAAAGTATTCTGGTACTTGTAGAGAAAAAGATATTGCAAGACCAATGGGGTACTTACAGCAATATAATTTGGGCCAAATTAGAATATATCTTGAGTCCAAAATAAAGGCATTCATTTTTGTTAATTATCATTTTTATAAACAAAACTCATCTATTGCATTAGGCTGAGTAACAACAAAAACCTGAATGTACATGAAAGAGAACAACATATATTGAGCAAGTATCATGTGCCAATCTCAAGACTGAGTACTTTTAATATATAGTCATATTTAACTTATGTAACAGAATGTGTCATGAATTAAATCCCTATTCAGACTCCTACAGGTCAATTTCAATTTCCATGCAAAAGTTTGAGAAGAAATAATATGGCAACAGGAAGCCATACCTATAGGCCATTGCTGCTGATATTTGAGTTGTTTAAGAGCCAACATAAGGTGAATATACCAGAGTTTATGCCCCTAAGGTGTTTTGCACTGGGTAAGTCAACCTCTCCAGAAAGGTTTCCACTAAAATACATTAATCATTGTGCCAGGTGATGTCTGGTAGAGTTTCCTGGAAAATAATGTAAACAACATTTAAAAATTTATAAGGACTCTCAAGGGATCCAGAATAGCCAAAACAGTCTTGAAAAATAAAAAAGTTGAAGGACAAACATTTTCTGATATGAAAACACACTACAAAGCAACAGTAATCAAGATGGTGTGGTACTGGCATAAAGACAAATGTATATAAACCACTGAAACAGAACAGAGAGCCCAGAAAAAATCTTGCATATTTGTCCAAGTAATTGTTGACAAGAATGCCAAAATTATACAATGGGGAAAAGAGTCCCCAACAAGCAAAGGAAAATCTGGATATCCACAAGCAAAAAAAAAAAAAAAAAAAATGAAGTTACACCCTTACTTTACACTATATACAAAAATTAACTAAAATAAACAAAAAAAACACAAAATGATAAAAACAAGAGGCATAAAGTTACAGCATAGAATCTTTATTTTCTTTTGCTTATTTGTTTCTTTGTTTGGGCAAAGTGTTAAGTTGTTATCAGGTGAAAATAATGGGTTATAAAATAGTATTTGCAATCCACATGGTAACCTAAAATGAAAAAATCATGCAATGGATACACAAAAAATAAAAAGCAAGAAAATAAGTCATATCACCATAGGAAATAATCTTCACTAAAGGATGATAAGAAGGAAAGAAAGAAGACCACAAAACAACTGGAAAACAAATAAGAAAATGGCAGCAGTGTAAGTACTTACTTAACAAAAATAACACTGAATTTAAATAGACTAAACTCTCCATTCAAAAGACATACAATGACTGAATGGATGAAAAAGAAACAAGACCCACTGATCTGTTTCCTACAGGAAACACACTTCAGTTGTAAATATACACACAGACTGAAAATAAAGGGATTAAAAAAAGATCTTACGTGCCAATTAAAAACAAAAATAGTAGGAGTTCCTATACTTATGTCATACAAAATAGATTTCAAGACACAAACTATAAGAAAAGATAAAACAAGGTCATTAAATAATGATAGAGAGATCAGTTCAGCAAGAGGATATGACAATTATATGTGTATATTTGCTATATCCTCTCTCTCTATATATATATATGTGTGTGTTTGTGTGTGTATATATACACATGTATATATGTGTATCAATATATACATATATGTATATATGTGTGTGTGTGTGTGGATATATATATATATATATATACCCATACCCAACACTGGAGCACCCAGATAAATATATAAAGCAAGTATTATTAGCACTAAAGAGAGATATAGACTGCAAAACAATCATAGCTGGAGACTTCAACACACCACCTCCAGCATTGAATAGATCTTTTGTATGGAAAATTAAGAAAGAAACATGAGATTTAATTTGCAGTATAGAGCAAAATGGATCTAATAGATATTTACAGAACATTTTATGCAACAACTGTAGAATACACATTTTTCTCCTCAGCATATGAATTATTCCCAAGGATAGACCATATGTTAGGTCACAAAACAAATCTTAAAACATTAAGAAAAGTAAGATAATATCTAGCATCTTCTCTAAGCACAATGGGATAAAATTAGAAAATAATAACAAGAGGAAATTTGGAACTATAAAAATACATGGAAAGTAAACAATATGCTTCTGAATGTGCAGTGGGTTAATAAAGAAATTAAGAAGTATATTGAAAAAATTCTTGAAATAAATTGATAATGGAAACACAACATACCAAACCTATGAGATACAGCAAAATCAGTACTAATAGAGAAGTTTATAGCTGTGAGTACATCAAAAAGAGAAAAAATAAATAAACAATCTATGCATCTTAAAGACCTAGAAAAGCAGGAGCAAATCAAGTCCAAAAATAGTAGAAGAAAAACATACTAAAGATCAGAGCATAAATTAATAAAATTGGAATGAAGAAAACAGTACAAAAGATTATTCAAACAAAAGGTTTTGTTTGTTTTTTTTTTTTTTACAAAAAAAAAAAAAAAAAGGTTAAACAAAATTGATATACCATTAGCCAGATTAGGAAAAAAGATATTAAAATAAATAAAATCAGATGTGAAGAAGGAGACATTACAACTGATACTGGAGAAATTCAACGGCTCATTAATGGTGATATGGGTAACTCTTTGCCAATTGATTGAAAAACCTGGAAGAAATGAACAAATGTTGAGACACACACAACTTACTAACATTTAACCAGAAAGAAATCCAAAATGTGAGCAGAACAGTAACAAGTAATAAGATTAGAGCTGTAATAAAAAATCTTCCAGTCAAGAAAAATCCAGGAACTGATGCCTTCACTGCTGGATTCTATGCAACATTTAAAGAAGTCATACCAATTTTACTTAAACTTTTCAGAAAAATAGAGAAGGGAATGCTTCCAAACTGATTCTAAAAGGCCAGTATTACCTTGACACCAAAACCAAAGTACCATCAAAAAAGAAAACTACAGGTCAAAATCTCTAACGAATATTGATGCAAAAATACTGAAGAAAATTGCCAAAAGATTTCTGTTCTTAGGTTTCCCATTTTCCAGAACGTTGGTTAGGAAAAACAGATTTACGCTTCTTTTCTCTTTGCTTGTTGGCATTACTTGGATATGTAAAGTTGGTTTTTAAAAAACGGGTTTTACTGACTAAATTTTGCCCTCCCCAATTTTACGAATTGAAGGCATAACCTCCAATGTGACTATATTTGGAGGTAGGGTCCTTAAGGAGGTGACTGAGGTTAAATGAGGTCATAAGGATGAAGCCCAAATCTTATATGACCAATGTTTTTATAATAAGAGGAACAGATACAAGAGTTTGCTCTCTCTCTCTCTCTCTCTGTGCATGTATACAGACATACAGAGAAATTGTCATGAGAAGACGTTACCGGTAGTAAGTCTGCACAGGTCTGCAGCACTCTTGATTCTCGTCTCCTCCGAAGAAAGAATTTGACTGAGGGGCACAGGCAGAGTAAGAGACTGAGGCAAGGTTTAGAGCAGGAGGGAAAGTTCATTAAAAAGCTAATTTAGAGCAGGAGCGAAAGGAAGTAAAATATGGTTGGAAGAGCGCCAAGTTGGCAACTTGAGAGATGAAGTGCGCGGTTTGACCTTTTGATCTGGGGTTTTATACCTTGGCATGCTTCCAGCGTCTTGCCTTACTTCTCAGATTTCTCCCCTGGTGTGGGCTGTCCCAACGTGCAGTGGCCTGCCAGCGCTTGAGAGGGGACCGCATGCGTAGTGTGTTTACCAAAATTGTGCACGTGCTCACTTGAGACGATCTTCTCTTAACAGCCCTAATGTATCTAGAAGGTCGTATACCAATTAAAGCCTACCATTTTGCCTCTTAATGTGCATGCTTGAACCCACTCGCCCAAATCCTGTGATCTGATCTGGAGGCTGCTGATCACCAGTTTCAGGTTTTCTCTATCTATTGGGAGACTGCCTTTCCCTGGTACCAGCTGGGACCAATTACTATTTTAGAGAAACAGTGTAACAGCCACCTGACCATCACCTGATGGTCCCTGGACATTCCTGATGGGGGTGGCAGGAATCCCTCTCCTGCCCTGCTTATGCCTGACTAGCTGCCTACTGTAACACAGTACAAAGGTAGCTATGTGCAAACCAAGGAGAGAAGCCTTAGGAGAAATCAACCCTACTAGCACCTTGATCATGTACTTCCAATCTCCAGTTCTTTGAGAAAAGAAATTTATCTTGTTTAAGCTACCTAGTAGATGGTATTTTGTTGTGATACCCTAAGCAAACTAATATACCAGGGAACTCATTGCCACGTTGTTCTTCAAGTCACAAGGTCCCTAGGTAGCCAAACTTCTTTCCACATTTCAGTCTTTTTATAATTTTGTGCGGTATTATATCCAGAGTTTTAGTTGTAAGAGGGAGAACCTGGAAGGACGGCGGGAGGTGGGGGGGTGGGGGTTCTTCTGTCTTGGTTGGAACTGAAAGTCTCTTAACATGTTGTTTGAGTGGGAACAATTAAGGGTCACCAGGAAGAGTAGGGAGTAACTTTATTATGTAAAACCTTTTAAAATTGTATGAATCAAATAAAGCAGGCTGATCATAGATACACGTCAGGATTAGATACTTACCTTTACTGTGGCTCCTCCCCCACCCCCGTGCTTTTTCAATCAGTATCTATACACTCAGCTGAATGTGAGTAAAGTAAGCATCCCATTCGGTCCACCCTTCATTACTCTTATCTCTTTTAATTTATTCTCTTAATAATAATGTCCACCTAGAGACCCTGACAAGCTGAAAGACCTGAAATCGTTTCATCTGATGCATCCAGGGAGATTCAACTTCCTTTAAGAAACAGATAAACACCTGTCTATACCTTTGCTATAAATCTCTGTAGATACAGCATGGCAAGCCTCATGCTTGCTCCATGTGCAGAATTATTGCAACTTATTGCTGTCATTTCTTCAAGGATTAGTAAATAACAACAACGTTTTGGGTTTTAAAAATTCAAGTATCTCTGTTCTCTACAAGACACTTTAAATCTGCACTAATAGACTATTTTGGATGGAAGGGGCTTCCTGTGGCTTTTTATTAAGGATGAACCCCTTTTCCTTCGCCCTACATATTACATTATCTGAACGCAGAAGGCCCAGAAGCATTACAACTTCCTGGTCTCCCATTTAATTGCCCTTTAATAGTGACTGAAAGGAGTAAGCCTTATCAGAAGTGTTATCAGAATCTATAGGGTTACGTAGGATGGCAATAAAGGAGGTTCTTGCTTACTTTCTGATAGTTTTATCACATCTGATACAAAAATGAGCTCCCAGTTTCTTATGTTTCTGAATGAGGCCTTTGCTCACACTCTTCCAGGTCCAACATGCCTGATTTTCCTCATTATTTTGCCAATATTTATACGTGTTTAGCCACAGAAATGTCCTGCCAATTGATGGTGGGGATTTATAGAAAGGCTTCTTAGTCTCTTTCCCTCACTTCATATTCTCTGTTCTGTCTAAATGTAATTCAGAGTGGCCAAAATTTCACGACACTGTAAACTTTTTAACATCTTGTGTTGAATCAGAGGAGTGTGGCAGACTTACACAAACTCCTGACAAGTATTAGTGCTTAAAAGTACTTTGCAAATACTTTTTAGGTTCATAATAAGTTGTTATTTATATGTAGTTATAGTTAAGAACCTAAGTGTTAGTTTCTCAAATGAGTTAGTTATATAAAATATTAGTCTCTATTCTGCATCAAACAAAAACACACAATTACAACGACACAAGTAAATCACCCCAAGTCATCTATGCTTAATAGTAAAATCCAAACATCAGTGACTATTGTAACAAGAAACCTGAAACACTTTCTATTTGTAAAGGAAAATTTACCTTTCAAATGGTATTTGGAGATGAAAATTCATACTCTTCCAGCCATACATAAAGAGCCTATTAATTAAAGACACAACTAGTTTGTTAGTCCTTTGTATAGTTAATGAAGCTCCCAATTCATGTAATTTACCAAATTCTAGATAGCGGTTTCTCAGAGATCATACCTAATACCTAGGTAATAATTTGTGTGTTTCTGGGTCATCTTAGAAGGCTAAGATAGAAAAAGCCCAGGAGGTTATCTGATCCAGACCTCATCTGGAGATGAGAAAACTGATATTCAGAGAAAGTATGTGGCTTGTCCAAGACTGCAAAACCAATTGATCCTGAATTAAAATTCAGATATCTTAACTTCCAGAAAAATATTTCTGTTTCATCAGTGGTTTGCATTTTTTAGTGCTGCATCCAAATCACCTGGAAGGCATGTTAAAAAAATAAATTGCTGAGCTGGATGCAGTGGCTCACACTTGTAATTCTACCAATTTGGGAGGCTGAGGGGGGGTGCCTCACCTGAGGTTAGGAGTTCAAGATCAGCCTGACCAACACAGAGAAACCTTGTCTCTACTAAAAATACAAAATTAGCTGGGCGTGGCGGTACATACCTGTTATTCCAGCTACTCGGTAGGCTGAGGCAGGAGGCAGAGGTTGCGGTGATCTGAGATTGCACCATTGCACTCCAGCCTGGGCAACAAGAGTGAAACTCTGTCTAAAATAAATAAAATAAATAAATAAATAAATAAATAAAATTGCTGAATCCCACCCTCAAAGTTTCAGATCCAGTTGATTTGGAATGGCATCCAATAATTTGCATTTTATACCACATCCCATATAGCTGCTGATGCCACTAGTCTCAGGGACCCCTCTTTGCGAAATACTGCATTGCAATGTTTTCCTCTTATGACTTATAGTATTTTAATTTAAAGGACTTCTTTTTGAATTTTACATTTTGGAAAATTTTGAAAACACACAAAAGTGGACAGAAGTATGCAAGGAATCCTCACAAAAACTTATAAAGCACCAACAACCATCCAACAATGGCCCATCTAAAAACTTCTAAATTTACCACCTTATTTTTATTTTTTGCACTTTCTTTGGGAGGACAAGAACTCTCATAAGTTGCAAAAGTTTGTATAAACAACATTTTGTATTATTACAATAGTGTGTTTCAATTTGCTGTTATTTAATGTACACTATCTTTAAAACTCAATGAAAACGTGGAGACAGTGGAGACCGGCTTTCGCATTACAGTGAGGGAATTGGAGAGTTAGATCGTTATTAAGTTACTTAGTCAAGACTCAAACTGAATCTGACTCCAAAGTTTGTCTTGTCAGGTATTATTATTCAAATGCTTCAATGAACATCAAATGTGTGTGATTTTAAGGCAAAAGTAAGTTAGGAGATCCATTTATTTCTATGCCTGTAGTCAGTAATGGTGACACAGCTATAACACATGTAGACAAGTGTTAAATGATTGATAGCCTAGGAATATTCAGATCGGTGGACTGGAGACGGCTGCATTTGCAGCCAAACTCCCAATGTGACTAGTTGTTATAAGAATTTAAGACACCAACATCTGACTCCAATATTTATGCCAGAGTATGAGGTTGTTCTTTCTTCTGTTTAAGACCTGAGTCTCGCTGGAATTCTGCCTCTGACCTTCAGAAAAATGTATAATCTTTGTCACTTATGAGCCTCCAACAAATTGTGAGGCTTAATGAACTACCAAGAGCTTTTTGGATGAGTATTTATTTATAGTAGCATGTGTCTCTAAATAGTTTTATATTATACACATTTATATTCACATACATCATGAGTAATTTGTGTGCAATTGTGATTCAGTATGCAGACCAAATTATAAAACACCCATGTGTGGCAAATAAAATGCCACTGATCACATCTTGTAAAATCTTAATATAACTTTCTAATCCTTGTACTATTCTAACAGTTACCATTTTTGAGATGCAACCAATTTAGTCAATGCTATCACGTGTGATATGGTTTGGCTCTGTCCCCACCTAAATGTCATCTGCAATTGTAATCCCCATGTGTTCAGGGTGGGACCTGGTGGGAAGTGATGGGATCATAGGTACAGTTTCCTCCATGCTGTTTTCATAATAGTGAACGCAGAAGAATCACTTCAACCCAGGAGGCAGAGGTTGCAGTGAGCTGCGATCACGCCACTGCACTCCAGCTTGGGCAACACAGTGAAACTCTGCCTCAGAAAAAAACAAATAAACAACACACATAGACACACATAAACAGCTGTCTGTGAATCATGTTGAAAACTGATTTACTGGCCGGGCATGGTGGCTCATGCCTGTAATCCCAGCACTTTGAGAGGCTGAGGTGGGCAGATCACCTGAGGTTGGGAGTTTGACACCAGCCTGACCAACACGGAGAAACTCCGTCTCTACTAAAAACACAAAAATTAGCCGGATGTGGTGGCATATGCCTGTAATCCTAGCTACTAGTGAGGCTGAGAGAGGAGAATCAATTGAACCCAGGAGGTGGAGGTTGTGGTGAGCCGAGATCGCGCTATTGCACTCCAGCCTGGGCAACAAGAGTGAAACTCCATCACAACAAAAAAAATAAAAAGAAAAAGAAAAAACTGATTTACCAAAGAATGGAATTGATAGCTGAATAGCTCTGAGCTCCTTTTGACTTTTGAAATAAATGGATGACAAAGATACTGGTGGAAATGAAAGCAACCACGCTATTTTTTTTTCTCTGAATTAGTTTTAAAAAAGATGGATTTCCTCTTCTGAAAATATGGAGTAGATCAACTTTTTTCGATTCCTCCCACTTAGTATAACTAAAATAACTTCTAAGTTATTTAAGTGTATCGCTGAAATATGGAGAAAAGAGAATAAAGTAGATAAGAAGTTCTGAACTCAGAGAACAACATGGCGGTGGGTTTTCAACAAAAGCCTTCCCTCTTTAGAGAAAAGACTAAGAAAAGTTCAGTATAGCAGGTAGAACACTTAGATAATGACTGCTATATTCCAGCTAAACACTGCAAAAACTTAGGAAGCCCTCCCCTTCACTTTCACCAATAAAGACCAAATGGAGGCTGAGACTTCGACATTCCCCCTCACACTTGTCAGACTGTAATGAAGTGCCACAACCCCTCACTGAGGTGTTGACAGAGAAGGACAAGTAGGGAGCAGGGATTTCACATTCATTCCTGCTTGGTGGTAATAAGGCTCTGCCCTACTCACAGTGACAGAGAAGGCAATATGGAGGGCATATTAGTCTACATCCTCTCCCTCCTCCCACACTCCACCCTCCAATAGGCCCCAGTGTGTGTTGTTCCCCACTATGTGTGTGTCCATGTGTTCTCATCAGTTAGCTCCCACCTATAAGTGAGAACATTCAGTATTTGGTTTTCTGTTTCTGCATTCATTTGTTAAAGTTAATGGTCTTCAACTCCATCCATGTTCCTGCAAAGGTCATGGTCTCATTCACTTTTATGTTTGCATAGTATTCCTTGGTGTATATGGATCACATTTCTTTATCCAGTCTACCATTGATGGGCATTTAGGTTGATTTCACGGCTTTGCTATTGTGAATGGTGCTGCAGTGAACCATTCGGGGTAACTGGGTAAAGGGTATATAAGATGTTACTTCTTTATTTTTACAACTGCATGTAAATTTAAAATTTTAATTTAAGAAAGAATTTAAGAAAGAATATTAGAAACAAGTTTTTAAGTATAGTTATACTTAAATATAGTAGTTACTTCAAATTTCTGCTTAGCGGCTTTCTTTTACACACATGTGAGTTAATGCCTTAAAAAGTTAATTCTACTAGGAAGCAGTTCTCAGCAACAACAACTGTGACCAGAAAAATAAGAACGTGTAATTCTAAACCTCTCTTGGATGAAGACACTATAAATCTTTGTTAAAAGTTATTTCTGTAGAATCTGTGGTGATATCTCCTTTATCGTTTTTTATTGCATCTATAGACAAACGGGTCTAATCAAACTTAAGAGTTTCTGCAGAGCAAAAGAAACAATCATTAGAGTGAACCGGCAACCAATAGAATGGGAAAATATGCTTTCAATCTACCCATCTGACAAAGGTCTAATATCCAGACTCTACAAAGAACTAAAGCAGATTTACAAGAAAAAAACAAACCCATTCAAAAATGGGCAAAGAATATGAACAGAACAGACACTTTTCAAAAGAAGACATGTATGAGGCCAACAAACGTATGAAAAAAGTGCTCATCATGACTGGTCATTAGAGAAATGCAAATCAAAACCACATTAAGATATTGCCTCATGCCAGTTAGGATGGCGATCATCAAAATATCTGGAGACAACAGATGCTGGAGAAGATGTGGAGAAATAGGAACATTTTTACACTGTTGATGGGAGTGTAAATTAGTTCAACCATTGTGGAAGACAGTGTGGTGATTCCTCAAGGATCTAGAAATAGAAATTCCATTTGACCCAGCAATCCCATTATTGGGTATATATCCAAAGGATTATAAACTGTTCTATTATAAAGACACATGCAGACATATGTTCATTGCAGCACTGTTTACAATAGCAAAGACCTGGAACCAATCCACACGCATTTCAATTTCTAACTCCCCTTATGGTGCTTCCTTTGGTCAACTTCCAAGTAAATGATAATACCTCAAATTCCCGTCTAAGGTTTTATGACCTTCATTCAGGGCTGGCATGATGGAGGGTAACAGAAGAGGTGTACAATTGATAAAGATAAGAGAGATAAGCAAAAGCCATGAGAAAGCAGTGTCTACAGTGGGCTGAGTCAGGGTACAGAAAGTAAATATGGCATGGAGTAAAATCATTAAGAGACAAGCCAAATAAAATTCATCACTTTGGCATCTTAGCAGATCAAAACATAAAGGGAGAGGGACCCTCCTGGATATCAGGTTACATAGGATTCCCCACCTATGCTCAATGACTTCAAGCATGCTAAGGATATTTCTCAGCTGAGGTCTAGTAGAGTGAATTAATCGATACATGCATTCTTAGTTCACTTGAATAAAAATGCTAATCTGTCTATGCAGACTTTATAATATAGCAAACTGGTAAAACCATATAATATGGTATAATTTGGTAAAATATACAGTCTATACCTCAATTTAGATTAAGGTGGTACTTCTTTTTATTGCAATTTAGGTTTTGGGGTACATGTGAAGAACATGCAAGATTGTTACATAGGTACACACATGGTAGTGTGATTTGCTGCCTTCCTCCCCATCACCTATATCCGGCATTTCTCCCCATGCTATTTGGTACTTCTTAAAAGATGAAATGATTGTTTCCTTGTAGGTATAATTTGTAAAAATAAGACCTTCAGCTTAAAGCTCAATAAAACATTTTTGGGCTTAAAAACAGAGTACTTCAGATCTTCACTCAAGTACATGTTAACGTACAAGCAAAGATATAAAGACTCAACAATCTGATATTCAGTGTAAATTTGTTCACTCTTGCAGAAAAGGGCATAAAAATTACTTAACCAACACTAAAATGTAGACTCCGAGACTCGTTTCAGTGATAACTAATGAGGAGGAACCACTCCAATATCCTTAACTAGTTGATTGAATTGCAGTTTTAGATAACTCTTTAAATGCTAAGCACCTCTTGAAACAGAGCAGAAAGAATTTTAGTAATTGATTATCATCTATATGTTTAAATTACTGGATACTCCATAGCCATTTTTACCACAGAGTGGTTGGATTTCCTCCATGAATTACACTGACAAATACTAATGGAATGTGTAGTTAAAAATGAACCCAGAGACACCACATAAAAATGGCATGCTCTTTCTTCTTCTTTTTTTTTTTTTTTTTTTTTTTTTTTTTGAGATGGAGTTTCGCTCTTGTTACCCAGGCTGGAGTGCAATGGCGCGATCTCGGCTCACCGCAACCTCCGCCTCCTGGGCTCAGGGAATTCTCCTGCCTCAGCCTCCTGAGTAGCTGGGATTACAGGCACGTGCCACCATGCCCGACTAATTTTTTGCACTTTTAGTAGAGACGGGGTTTCACCATGTTGACCAGGATGGTCTCGATCTCTCGACCTCGTGATCCACCCGCCTCGGCCTCCCAAAGTGCTGGGATTACAGGCTTGAGCCACCGCGCCCGGCGCGTGCTCTTTCTTCTTTAATGTAATCCCTTCTGCTCTACAAATTTGGCAAAGATGGATACAGTTTGCTTTTTTTTTTTTTTGAGATAGAGTCTCACTTTGTCACCAGGCGCCAGGCTGGAGTGCAGTGGCACAATCTTGGCTCACTGCAACCTCCGCCTCCTGGGTTCAAGCAATTCTCCTGCCTCAGCCTCCCGAGTAGCTGGGACTACAGGCACACACCAAAATGCCCAGCTACTTTTTGTATTTTTAGTAGAGACGGGGTTTCACCACGTTGGCCAGGATGGTCTCGATCTCTTGACCTCGTGATCCACCCGCCTCGGCCTCCCAAAGTGCTGGGATTACAGGTTTGAGCCACCGCGCCCAGTCTTAAAGATGGATACAGTATAAAATTAAAAATCAAAGAGACTTGACAAGATAATAGAGCAGAGACAAAATAGAAGGCTGAAGTAGTTAATGGAGCTGAAGTATCATATTCCAAAGCAGGCAATAGAAGCTACAACTTCATCTCCTACGGGGTGGGGACTACAGATCTGTGTAAAATGGAGAAATAAAATTGGCCTTACTACTTAAATCCAGGAGCTATGATTAATAAAAGTAGGGTGAAAATATACTGAAACTTAATGCCTGAGACTACAGTTTTTCTGAAGCTTCCAGGCAATGTAAACTTGAGGATACTGGCACAGCCTCAGCACAAGGCAGCCTGAGGCTCACTAACCAGTCTTGTAAATCCCTTGTATCCCTACCAGGGAGGAGGCACAAACCTTGATTTTAAAGCAGCCTCACAGCTTCTTGTCAGAAAGGAGGGAGCCAAGAGAATTAAAGAACAACAAAACAATGCAAAGCAAAAAATATGTTCCCCTCAAATAAACCTGTGAACCACAATTCTAAAATGCGTGAAGAAATCTAAAGCTAAGAAACACAACCAACATTTTAAGTGTCCTTGCCATGAAAAATAAGTATGTGAGAAAATTTATGCTAATTAGCTCAATGTAGCCATTTTATGATGTATACATATTTCAAAACAACATGTACAAGATAAATATATAAAAATATTGTCAATTAAAAAATAAGTTAACATTTTTTCTACTTTAAGTTCTGGGGTACATGTGCAGAACGTGCAGGTTTGTTAAATAGGTAATGCAAGTGTCATGGTGGTTTGCTGCATCCATCACCCCATCATCTACATCTGATATGCTTCACACTGAGTGCATCGTACTTAGGATGCTGAAGATTGTTTTATATGCTGTTTATAAGAACAGATCTAGATGAGATTAGAATTGTCAACAACTTTTGTCCTAGGCAGTATGGCTGGGCCAAATAAAATAATTTTTACAATTCTAAGCCGGTTACCAATAAAATATCATGGCTTTACTGTGGTCAATTAAAGGGAGGAAAAATAAATCTAATTAAAATATGAGAAATAATAACATCAAACTAGAAAGTAATTAATAGACAGGATAAACAGTGCCATGGAAGATAGCACTGAACACTTCACTTACTGCACAGCAAAGCAATGAAAGATGAAAAACATGTGTTCAAGCACTTAAGATTCTCACAAGATTTATTGAGACAATTTGCACTAAAACTTCAGGCATTAATCTCCTGGGATCTCTGTTCCCGAATATAGAGAAGTAGACAACGGCAGGGAATAAATATTTACTATGATATTAGCTAATTTTCAGATGTTGAAGAGAAATGCAAGTATTCAATGAACAGTGCATTTGACTAACAATCAGAATAAAAATAATAAACAACATAATTAGGTCAATTTCTGAATATATAGTAGGAACTTTTAGGAAATCAATAATAAATAAAAAATCTTAAAAGCTAAAAAGATTGGTTACCTAAAAGTTAGTAATTTGGCATTCTAGATTTCTCATCATCAACAAGAAAAGCTGCAGAAAGTAGGGTAAAAACTGGAAAGTATTGAGATGAAAAATATTTATGAACTCAGAATTCTATATTCCAGCAAAAGTGTAATTTAAAAGGAAGGGCAAAATTAAGACATTTTTGGAAACAACACCAACAAAAAATAAAGCATTTGTTACAAACAAACCCTTATAATACTTACTTTGGCTAAAAGAAAGATGCAATATGAATGCCATTTTTAAATTTCCTGCAAGTAAGGTTCAATATTGTATTTACTGGGAAGTTGGTTAGAACTCAAAACTTTCCTTAAGTACTTTACAATATCCCCTGCCTTAGTCCATTTTGTGTTGCTATAACATAATACCACACACTGAATACTTTATATAAAGAAAACTGGAGCTTTGTTTCTTATAGCTCTGGAGGCTAGGAAGTCCCAGATTGAGAAGTCAGATCTGGTGAAAGCCTTCTTGCTGTATCATCCCGTGGTGGAAGGTGGAAGGGTCAGAGAGAGAGGAAAGGGGCTGAACTCATCTTTTTTTTCAGTAACATATTCCCTCAATAACTAATCCAGTCCTGCCATAATGACATTAACCCATTGATGAGAGCAGAGCCCTCAGGGCCTAATCACTTCTTAAAGGTCTCATCTCTCAACACTGTTGCATTGGGAATTAATTTTATCACACATTATTAGGGACATGATCAAACCATAGAATTCTGCCTCTTGCCACCAAAAATTTATATGCTTTTCCCAATGCAAAATACATTCATCCTATCCCAATAGTCCTTAAAGCCCTGACTTGTTCAAGCATCAATTCAAAACACCAAAGACCAATGTCTCATTGAAGTAAGATATGGATGAGACTCAAAGCATGACTCATCCTAAGACTAACACCCCTCTAGCAGTAAGTCTGTAAAACTAACAAGTGACATGCTTTTAAAATGCAATGGTGGGACAGGCATGGGAGAGACATTCCCATTCCAAAAGTAAGAAATAGGCAAGAAGAAAGAAGTAACTGGTCTAGTCCAAAACAGAAAAAAACGACACGAAGTCTTAAAGCTGGAGAATAATCTACTTTGACTCCATGTTCCACATCTTTGGCATAATGGAGCTGGGATTGGGTCTCCAGTGTCTCAGGCAGCCCTGCCCCTATGACTTTGCTGGGATCAGTTCACACAGCAGCTCTCACAAGTTGGAGTTTCCTACCTGCACCTTTCCAAGGCTTGAGTTGGATACTGGTGGCCCTACAGTTCTGGGATCTCTGGGTGGCCTTTCACCCTCAGCTCCACTAGGTACTGCTATAGTGCAGGCTCTCTGTTGCTACTCTGATTCCATATTGGCACTCGGCATTGCCCTATTAGGGGTTCTCTGTGGTGGCTCCACCCCAGCAACAAGTCTCTGCCTTGATGTCAAGAGTGTCTGCTATGTTATTTAAATCTTGGTGCAAGTCACACAGCCTTACAGCTCATGCACTCCACATGTCTTTGGAGTCACCACCATGTGCATATCACCAAGGCTTACCCTTTGTGCCCTCTGGAGCAGCATCATAAGCCACACATGGGACAACTTAAACCAAAAGTAGAGAAGTCAATGAACATTGCACTGGAATGCAGAGAGCAGACACTTGAGGTGTTGCAGGTCATCGATTGCTGAGGTGGTGTTTGTGCCTCCCTGGAAACTTTGTCCTCAAGGTCCTAGCTTGTCTCAAGGATCTCTGAAAAACCTTGAGGGTCATCCTCCAATTATCATTGTGAATAACACCTGGATCTTTTTAATCCCTATTAATCTCTTTAGAAAATGGTCTCTTGGCCACACTTAGTTTGCTTTCCTAAAGACACCTTTTCACTCTTTACATGGTAAGGCTGTGAATTTTCCAAATTTGTCCATTCTTCTTCCCCTTTAGCAGTAAACTTAATTTTTTAACAATTTCTCTCTATTTGCGTCTTATGCTATTAGGTTAAAAGGAGTCATGCAGTCTTTCTGTATTTTGCTTAGAATTCCTTCTGCCACCAGATATTATACTTCCTTGCTCTTAAATGCTGCCTTCTATAAAGTCCCTGGCCAGGGACAAATTCAGCCAAGTTATTTGCAACATTATAACAAGAATGGCCATAAATCAAATTTCCAATACTTGTTTCTCCTTTCCAACTGAGAATTCGTCAGAATGGCTTTTACTATCCACACCTCTACCAAGATTCTGATCATGACACATTATGTAATCTCTAAGACATTTCAGACTTCCTCTACAGTTCTCTTCTGAGCCCATGCCATAGTCATCCTTCATGCTCTCTTGACAACAATCTTGGATTTTTTCTATCCTGGTCCTCTAAATTCTTCCAGCTTTGTCTTAGTACATTCGTGTTGTAATAAAGAAATACCTAAGGCTGAGTAATCTATAAAGAACTGTTTTTGGCTCATGGTTCCGCTGACTGTACAAAAATCATGGCATCAGCATATGCTTCTGGTGAGGGTTTTAAGCACTTCCACTCATGGTGAAAGGTAAAGTACAGCCAGCATGTGCAGATCACATGGCAAGAGAGGAAGCCAGAGAGATAGGGAGGCCAGGTGTCAGCTTCTTTTTAACAAGAAGTTCTCATGAGAACTAACAGAGTGAATTCACTCATTACCACAAGGACTGCATGAAGCCATTCATGAACGATCTGCCCCATGACCTAAACACCACCCATTAGTCATCCATCCCCAATACTGAGATCAGATTTCAACATTTGGAGAGTTAAATATCCAAAGCATAGCATTCTGCCCCTAGTACCATAAATTCCATCTCTTTCTCACATGTAAAATACAATCATTTCATCTCAATGATCTCCAATGGTCCCCAAAAGTCCTAACGGGCCCCAGGATCAATTTAAAATTCCAAAGTCCAAAGGCCTAAGACTCAAGGAAAGTTTCTTAGAGCTATCAGCCTGTAAAATCAAAATTAAATTGTTTCCTTCCAAGATATCATTCTAAAAGGGAAAAATAGGCCAAAGGAAACTGGAAACAGGCCCCACATAAGTTGAAACCCAGCAAGACAGGCATTAAATCTTAAAGCTCTAAAATAATCATCATTAACGCCATATCACACATCTTGGGCACACAGGTATAAGGAGTGGGCTCCCAAGGCCAGGAGCAGCCCCTCCTTTTGCTGGGTGCAGCCCATGTCACTGCTAACATCAGTAGGAGTCAAATGCCTATGGCTTTTCCAGGCTGGGGTTGCATGCTAATTGGTGGCTCTATAATTCTGGGGTCTGAAGGGGTGAAGACCTACTTCCAAGGGTCCACTAAGCACTGCCTTAGGAGAGGCTTTCTGTAAAGCTTTGTTCCTGTGTCAGGCTTCTGCCTGAGCACCGAAGCTACCTGATACATTCTCTGAAATCTAGGCAGAAGTTGCCAAGCACATTCAATCCATGGCTCCTTTTAACCTTTTATTCCCAGCGGGTAATTACTCCACAGCGTCCAGTCTTTTCTCCAGGACCTATGCCTTGCTGTGGTTAGCTCAGTGGGGATAGCAACCTTGACTGGAGTACTCCCACCTCAGGAGGAAGATCCTTCCATATGTCTTTCTAACTAGTTTCTTCTCAGTGTATACCACCTCTTCTCCTTTCCTATGCTTGTTGCTATTCAAAAGTGTTCGTTTTTTAGGTTTGTTTTTATTCCTTGCTTCCCTTACTCAATATTTTTTCTTAATGTGTGAATCTTGGAATCATCTGAAGCATGTGTTAAAACATACATTCTTGGATCTAGTTTCAAAAATACTGAATCAGAATGAGGAAATGTGAATGTTATAAATCTACATTTTGTAATCAACTTCGATAATTGAAATGCATACTAAAGTTTGAGAACTACTGTGTTTTTAAATAAACTTTGCCTAAGCATTGCCTTGTACAGATTTGTTTTTGGCAAATAATTAACCGATGAGTCATAAATTTTACATCAAAATCAAATTCCTAAGTTCCATATAAATATATCTGTCTGCTAACTGGTCATTTCAATACAAATGCCATATATTCACCTACAAATAGTATATTTAAATTTGAGTTCATCTTCTTAAATTTTTATTTCATGCAGTCCCTGAACTAAGAACGTGAGTCACCTTAAGGTCAACTGTTCTCACCTACATTTGTTCCCACCTTTTTTGTCACTCCCTAAACCATTTTTCTGAGCTTCAGCTACTTTTTCCTAGTTTTGAGATTGGCCCTGTTTGTCACAAAGGTATGCTTTTTCACATGTTCCTCCTCGCAATCCAAGTTGTTTCCTCTTGTTACTCTTCTTCTGTACTTGGAAGACTCCAACTTGAAGCCTTTTGTCTCTCTTCTGCCAGGTTTCTACCTTTGTGCTTCCATGTCAAGCTCTCAATCACAGCATTTTCCTCATGTATGGAAACTACCAGCTTACACCTGCTTTTTTACTATTCAAGAAGCACTTGCAAGAAAGTTTTGATCTGGATTCATTCATCATTTTATCTTAGGAGGGAGTACAGAAACTAGCTCTGAGTGGTACTCAACATCCATTTCCTAACAAAAGGCATAAACCCATGAGTAAATCGATAACTATTTGACCCAGGTTCAGAGATTATACAATCATCTTTCAAATTTGCATATGTATTTTGTGTAAGTACAGCATCAGATTCATGTGGAACCTCCAGATTCCCTCCAAAAAACTCTTATCTTTCATTCTTTTTTTTTTTTTTTTTTTTTTTTTTTTGAGACAGAGTCTCGCTCTGTCACCCAGGCTGGAGTGTGGTGGTGCAATCTCGGCTCACTACAACCTCCACCTCTTGGGTTCAAGGGATTCTCCTGCCTCAGCCTCCTGAGTAGCTGGGATTATAGGCACCTGCCAACACACACAGCTGATTTTCTTTTTGTATTTCCAGTAGAGACCAGGTTTCACCATGTTGGCCAGGCTGGTCTTGAACTCCTAATCTCAGATGATCCACCCGCCTCAGCCTCCCAAAGTGCTGGGATCACAGGCTTGAGCCACTATGCCCGGCCTATCTTCATTTTTCAGTGAATTCACATACTAAAGGACAATTCGTGATCTTCAAATAAGAAACTCCAAGTAAAACATCTTAGAATTTTTGTTTCTCCAGACTGCATTTTTAATATGAAGCTACGAACATTATCATAACACAGCATGATATTTGCTCTCTTAAGAATTAGGGAAGAATTTTGAGGCTATGAGGACATTGTTAAATCTCTTTATAATTATTCTATGTTTCCCATGTAACTGCTTTAATCTCTGAATCAGTGTGATGCCATTTTAGAGCCATTGATATTCACTAGTGTTGGACTAAGCAATATTTGAAAGTATACAATGCAAGTTTACTCTCACTGAATCCTTTCCCAATGCCTTTGTATTATTAGAGTAAAATTCAATAAAGTAAAACTGGTCTTTCTTGCAAAATTTTAAAAGGTCTTACCGATTTTGCCCTAAAAGTTACCATAAGAGCTATAACTATGTAAAGATGGACATTCTGAAAAAAAAGCTTTCATAAGAAATTGAAAATAAAAAAGACTACCAAAGGAAAAGTTTAATCTCCTGATCTAATTTCAAACCTTATAATGTTAAAATAGTCCACAAATGGATGGAGCAGGAGAGGGGAGAGTTTGACACTATGACTTTGCCCCTATGTCTTCTTGATACCTTAAATAGAAAGAATAAATATCACCTAGAACAGCATGTACTTCAAATCTCTTCTTGTGAAGAAAGTAATCCAGGAGTATCTTCTAAGTCCAATGGAAGTTGCCATCTTTTTGGAATTGTGGTATTAATCATTCATTCCTTTACTGCCAGAATTATTTCCTTGAACTTGGACAAATTGTCCCACATCAATCATTCCAATGGACTGATTTGGAATTCAAGAATAACTTGTGCATGTCACCTTTATAATAAAGCAAAGAAGGAAAAAAAAATAGTGTTATGAACATGTAGCAACAGTGTAGGGATGGTTTATTCATCCTCTCAAAACTCTTATACATGTAATAAAGTCACTTTTAGAATATATATCACCACCAATTAACTTACCCAAGTTTCCTGTGCTCTCTTCAATGCAACATGACTGAAAATACATCATCTACTGTCTGTATAATAGTCATTTATGGGTGTACGTATAGAAGGGTTCATTAGTGTCAGATAAAATGGAACTACCACCAGGGTTCATAAGAGCAAGCACCTAGCTCCTTTTTAGTTATGCAAATTTCTCTAGCAAATGGTTCCTTCATGGCCTGCTTAAATTCTTCTCCTGAAAAAGCCTTTTCTCTGTTTGTCACAGGGCTAGCTTGCAAATTTTTCAAACTTTTATGCTCTGCTTCCTATTTAAACATAAATTCCAACTTTAAGTCATTTATGTGCTCCCACATTGAGACAGGATGTTAGCAACAGCCAGGCCATATCCAGAATGCTTTGCTGCTTAGAAATTACGATCACAAGATATCCTAAATCATCACTCCGAAGTTCAAATATTCAAAGATTTCTAGGGCATGAACAGAATGCAGCCAAGTTCTTTGCTAAGGCATAATATGCGTGACCTTTGCTCCAGTTCCCAATTAGTTCCTCATTTCCATCTGAGAACTTCTCAGCCTGGCCTTCACTGTCCATATCACTATCAGCATTTTGGTTATAACCATTTAATCAGTCTCTAGGAAGTTCCAAACTTTTACTTACCTTTCTATCTTCTTCTGAGGCCTCCAAACGTTTCCAGCCTCTGCCCATTACCAGTTCCAAAGCTGCTTCCACATTTTCAGCTATCTTTATAACGAAGTCCCATTCCTCTATACCAATTTTCTGTATTAAGCCATTGCTACATTGCTATAAAAAAAAATACCTGAGATTGAGTAATTTACAAAGTAAATGGTTTAAGTGGCTCAATGTTCTGCAGGCTTTACAGGAAGCATGGTGTTGGTATGTGCTCAGCCTCTAGGAAGACCTCAGGAAGCTAACAATCATAACAGAAGGCACAGGGGGAGCAGCCATGTCACATGGCAAAAGCAGGAGCATACAAAAGTGAAAAGGTGTCATACACTTTGAAATAACTAGATGTCATGAGAAGTCACCCATTATCATGAAGACAACTCCAAGCCATGAGGGATCTGCCCCCGTGACCCAAACACCTCTCACCAGGCCCCACCTCCAACAATGAGGATTACAGTTCAACATGACATTTGGATTAGGACAAATATTCAAACTGTATCATTCCTGTTCATCCTTTTATTAGGTAGTTTCCCTGACTATCAAAGAGGTTCTTAAGAAATCCAAAAATAATTTTATGATGGAGAAGTAAATACAGGTATGAATGATATTTGTTGGCTTAATAAATGATTTGATTCATCAATAATTCCTAACTAGGTCTCTAATAATTATGTAATTTTTGTGTATGATACAAAGTTAGGATGCCTCCCTCTTCTGAATGTGTCATCTCTCCTCCTGAAGGAACATGTAGGTGCTGGGAGTAACCCACAGTATGATATTAAAGAACAATGAAAACTGGAAGACAGTATCAGGAGAACTGAAAGTCAAAAGCCAAGTGGAATATCATGGATCAAAAGAGGCTATTCAAAGTTTAGAAAGGAAGGTGCCTGTCAACAACAACAGTATCAGAGAATATGGACAAGATTGGCTATTTGAACTCCATGTACATGTGAGTGTGAAAGTGCTTGGAGGCTGAATGGAAGAGGCATTGCTGAGAGAATTGTTATAACCACTGAGGCAGAACTATGAGCTCATTTCATCCTGAGATTATAGCTTAACTGGGAAAGTCAAAGAAACAAAATAAGTAGGACATTTTCTCAAGCCTATTTTAGCTGTTTATGAATCCTAATTTTGATAAACATATTTAAATTTGTGGTAATTCTCTAGAAGCTGCTTTTACTGTTTTCCAAAGTGTGGTAGGTAGAAAGAACATTGAACTAGTAATAGAGAGACAGGTTCCAGGACTTGCCCTGCTACTAATTTAGAGTTTTTGATGAATATGCTAAATTAACCTCAACAAAATATACATTATGAAAGCTGTGTAAAAGGAACAGCACTAGGTAATGTGATGGATACAAAAATGATTAAGATAAAATACCTCTCTTCTCAGAGCTCAGAAATCAAGTGTGGGAAATATTTATCCTCAAGTGATAATAAGGTCTGTAGTGTGCTAAGAACTAAAAGCAAAAAGCAGAGAGAGAAAGAAATAAGAAAAAATTAACTTAGATGTAAGGCATTAGATATCTAAAAATGGTGTGTTGGAAAAATAATTTGAGTAGAGTTTTGAAAGCTGAAAGGTATTTTGCTAGTCAGGCGTAAGAAAGTAGTGCACTTTAGAGAAACAAAACTGCACAAGCAAATATATGGGGCAACAGTTTCAGTGAGACCTGAGTTCTGTTTTTAGTTTTGAGACAGAGGAGGGAGAAACATTGTGGAGATAATACAGTAAATTGATGGGGGGTAAATCGCTAAATGCTTTCAATTTCTAGGTGGAGAAGATGATCTACTCTGTAAGCAATAAGCAACCGATGACAAGCTTGAGAATATGACAGATATAATAATAATAACAACAACAACCAGTAACAACCCATTAATGTATTGCAGAGTCACAGGCTACAGAAATCAAGACATGCTTTTTCTGAACAAGGCAGGTGCAGTCAGCCTAGAAATGGAGGATGGTTAAACAAAACTTTATACAGGATCAATCAATAGGATTTGGCAAAAAAGTAATTAGAGGAGAGAAATGAAAATTTTATGGACCGCTTATTACATCTATGACTTTAAAACTATTTGTGGAGGACATGATTCCATTATGTATCTCAAGAATCAAGATGGATTACAGGAGAGGCTCCTGTGTGTGTCTCTAAAATGAACTCTGTGAGTTACTGGGTTTGTGTACAATTTTCTTTGGTAGAAGTTTTCTCTAAATATAAGAAACAAATACAATTTGCAAATTTCTGTGATAAATTAAATGTTTAGACCATGACGATATTCAAGGATACTTGCAATTCAAATATTCTAAGTATCATTTTTCCTGTCATGCTATGTAGCGAGTAACTGAAAATAAGTCTCCAAGGTGTCCCAAAGGCCCTGTGGAATCCTTAAGTCATTCAATGATGCCTAGAATTTCCTGGTTGTCTTATTTGATCGGATACTGCAGCAATCAAACTTGTAGCATTGAATAAACAGAAGTTACATGACATTAAATTTGGGAAATTTTAGATAAGTCCTTAATTTTAACAATGTTTTCCACTGGAAAAATATAATAATATTAACAAATGTATTGAGCATCTGTACCGAGTGCATCTAAAAAAGAAATAGAATGATTCTGAGTACTTTAGGTTTTCTTTGGGAAATTTGGAAAAAGTACAAGTAGACAATGTTTCAAACATCTTAAAATAGTTTTAAGTGACAATTATGGTCCCTTTTACCACCAACATTTATGACTCTCCCAATTTTTTATTTTGTTTATAAGTTTCCTACTTTAAGAGGTTATAGTGGCTCATATTTATCAAGTTTTAACTGTTTTCTGTTTTTCTGTTGATTCAGTTACTGCTAAGTCTTATGCTCCAATTTAGACTCCTTTTAGATATGGGAACATAATGTAATGGAGAGTGAGGGCTACTACAAATCAACTAAAATCATAGATCCAAAGCCCATTCTGCCCATTGGTTTTGTAGGAAGGAGGGTTGTCTATATTGTGTTTGAATGTCAAGGGTCAGGTTCAGGAATGTCAGGTTGGTGTCTTTCATAACAGACCTTGAGAAAACGTTTTAGTGCAGGTAGTTTATTTGAAATATGACTGCAGGAGACACAGGAAAGGAAGAAAACTAATCTAGGATGTGCTATTGAGGTTACCACAGCAGGCAACAGAAGTTCAATCCTGCTAGGGACCTAGGGAGAGCAAAGAAAATACCTCAGAGCAGTTCCACCAAAGGGGCAAGGATGCAGAAATATTATCAATCTTCATTTGTCTGTTATTGATTAATTATTGATCAAAGTCTGCTCCCAGGGGCACAAAATCCTGGCATTTCCAGCTGGACTCTGCCCTTTCAGGTCAAGCAGGGTGCTATGGCCAGAGAAAGTCCAGAGGCAGAGAGTCACAGGTGTTTGCAGAAGAAAGCCTTTGGTCTACGTGGAAATGGTGGCCACCATGGGGAAATGGGAAGAGGGCTTCTTGATCCCTTGTGACTCCAAAACATATTTGAGCAAAGTTTATTCTCTCATAGGTCTTAGATTTTGTTCACTATTCAAATTTATCTACCTGAGTTGCCCTCACTCTACTTTCCTCTGGACAAATAGTAATTTGCACCTAAATTTCAAATTAAATACACTTCTTTGTAAGAGGGTAATATCCAGGATAAAATTAAACATGATAATTTAGCACCACCATTTTAAGTATTCTTCAAATATTTACAACATGACATTTTTAATAACATATCTCTCAGTATCTCATCTTTACTTCCTTCTCTGACTGAGAAAAGTCCAATCCAAATGTACTCCATTCTGGGCACTTTCAATAATTGGAACATTTCAGTTAGGAAAGCAACCATGATTTTCAGAAGACCCCATATAAATATTTTAAATTATTTAAATACTATCCATTACCATAGACACCAAAATATAAAAGCAATTAGATCTCTAAGTATGTTCATGGCAAAGGTGATTTTCCTTTCTTAAGGGATTTGAGAGGTTTTAGGAAGGCTATGTGGAAAATATGTTCAGAGACTGACCCACCTATCCACCAACACCACCTGCAATGCAGTACAGCATAAGAAAGGACAGACAAATGATCTATTACTCCATATTCAAAGAAATATCCTTAGGGTAGCAGAGACTGAGAAAGGGTTTTGAAAATTCACTGTTTTAGTTCTTGTCCGTTCCAAAGATGGCAAATCCATTGAACATGGACTTCCACTCCTCTCTTTCTCCATTGCTACAGATAATACAATTTAATCCCAAAGGTAAGTCTCCAAACGTTTTCTGTAAAGGGACAGGGAATAAATAGTTCAAGCTCTGTAGCCATGTGGTTTCTGTCTACTCAACTTTGCTGTTGTAGTGCAAAGCAATTACAGACAATATATAAGGCAGTGATTGTGCTGTATTCTAGTAAATCCTTATTTATAGGCAGTGAAATTTGAATGTTATATTACGTTCTTATATCACACAGTATTCTTCTATCTATTTTTTCAACCATTTAACAATGTAAAAATTGTTCTTACCTATATAAAAATAGGGGACAGTCTACAGTCGTCCTATGGGCCATGGTATGCCAACCTCTGTCCTAGTACAGTCGCTTCATTTTGGAAACAAGAAAATAGGGTAAGCGATCCGCTTAAGAATACATGAATGTTTTGTGGCAGAGTCAGTCAGTTTGTATCAAAATATCTTAAAGCTGGTCCATACTGGCTTACCTTTAATGAAAAGTACCAAACAACATACTCCCTTTTACTTTGATGAATACATTATTGAAAAAGATCAGACACACAGAAAAATGAACTTCCTCCTGGATCATTTTGATATATTATATTATTTAAATGCTGCAAAATAAAAGCAGATGAACTACATACATATATATACATGGAATTTTTAATTACTTTCTAAATAGCACATAATATTCCAAATAGAAGATATAAGACATAACCATATATTTTTAAAAGCAGATATAAGAAATGGTCAATCTTTCTGCCTTGAGCACTAATTTAATCATTATTTTGAAGACTCACAAGCAATATATACAGGGGAAACTGAGCTTTAATAGCAACACTAGTAATTGAAATATATACACAATGAGATACCGTTCAGCCTTGAAAAAGAAGGAAATCCTGCCATTTGTGACAACATGCATGAGCCTGGAAGATATGACATTAAGTAAAACAAGCCAGACACAGAAAAACGAATACTGTATGATCTCATTTATATCTGAAATCTAAAAATAATGAACTCATACAAGAGTAGAATGCTGATTACCAGGGGCTGGGTGGGGTAAGTCAGGATGATTGGGAGATGTTGGTTAAAGTATACAAAATTTCAGTTAGATAGGAAGAATAAGTTCAAGAGATCTGCTGTCCAACATGATGGCAATAGTTAATAACAATGTATTCTATACCCGTAAGTGGCTAAGAAAGTATATTTTAAGTGTTCTTACAACAAAAATTAAGTGTGTAAGGTAATACGTGTATTAATTAGCTCAGGCTAACCATGCTACAATGTATGCCTATTTCAAAATATGTTGTATACCATAAATATATACAATTTTTAATTGTCAATTAAAACATAAAGACCAACAAGCAATATCTACATGATAAATTTAGCTTTATTAGCAATACTGTTATTAGAAATACTGTTGTCATTTAAATTGTATTTCATTTTACCACAAATATACACCTGCATGTTAAAAGTGAACCAATTCCAATATCTGCAACCAAAGTCCACTTTCAAGAAACACTCATAACTCAGAAATGAAGGTTATATTCAGAGAATAGACTGCATTTTAAAGGACAATGAAATATAGAAGGCCTATTAAATTAAACCATTATTCCTCAGAAATATTCCAAAAGATGAAATAATAGTCATCAAAATTCTACATGAGACAAAGAAATATTTTGGAAAGAAATTTTATTTATACTTCCTCATTGTAGAACCACCCTTGGTGGAGGAAGACATACTTTTTCTTATGATCTTAGCATTTTCATGGATAAAGTTACGCAGCTGAACTGCCATGTTGTCAAATGTCTTGTTAGTAGCATCAATTTTGGCTTTTGCATTGATTGGTGGCATGGTAGTTGGAGGTAATCCATTGATCTTATACATCCGGAACATTTCGTCTGTCTGGAGACAAAGAAAGAGAGAAATTTTATTTGAAATATCCAGGGACTTCAAAACATATAGAGAAAAGTTCATTATCATTAACATCTTCTGTTCTCCATGTAGAGTATGGGAAAAGTACAAAACTGAAACCACTTATAGTGACAATTAATGTGGAAAATAAAGAAAGTAATTCACTTTATGCACTAAGAATTATTTACCAAAAAAATCTCTCAGTGATTCTCCCTGTAGGTAAACTAGGTATGTATCTGATAATAAGGGAAAGCTATCCATTTGGTTTGCATAAGACTGTTGTCCAGTATGAACCTCAACTAATGGAAACCGTACCTTCCAAGATAAACACATTCATGAGAATTTAAGTGCAGCCATAGAAATGACTGGTAAAATATATTTAGCTGCTTGTAGGTTATGAAAGTACATATTATGTATAACCATTTTATTTATTTTTATTTTTTATTTTTTAGACAGGATCTCACTCTGTCACCCAAGCTGGAGTGCAGTGGCACTACCTTAGCTCACTGCAACCTCCACCACCTGGGTTCAATCAATTCTCGTGCCTCAGCCACCCAAGTAGCTGAGATTACAGGTATGTGCTAACACACCTGGCTAATTTTTGAATATTTGTTAGTTTTTAAGTTCTGGAGTACATGTGCAGATCTTGCAGGATTGTTACACAGGTATGCACATGCCATGGTGGTTTGCTGCCTCCATCCCCCAATTACCTACATTAGATATTTCTCCTAATGTTATCACTCCCCAATCTCTCCACCCCTTGCTATCTCTCCCCTAGCCCCCCACTCCCCAACAGACGCCAGTGTGTGATGTTCCCCTCTCTGTGTCCATGTGTCCTCATTGTTCAACACCCACTTATGAGTGAGAACATGTGGTAATTAGTTTTCTGTTCTCATGTCAGTTTGCTGAGAATGATGGTTTCCAAATTCATCCATGTCCCTGCAAAGGACATGAACTCATCCTTTTTATGGCTGTATAGTATTTCATGGTATATACATGCCACATTTTCTTTTTCCAGTCTATCATTGATGGGCATTTGGGTTGGTTCAAAGTCTTTGCTATTGTAATCAGTGCCACAATAAACATACGTGTGCATGTGTCTTTATAACAGAATGATTTATAATCCTTTGGGTATATACCCAGTAATGGGATTTCTGGGTCAAATTGTATTTCCATTTCTAGATCCTTGAGGAGTCACCACACTGTATTCCACAAAGGTGGAACAAATTTACACTCCCACTAACAGTGTAAAAGTGTTCCTATTTTTCCATATCCTCTCTAGCATCTGTCGTCTCCAGATTTTTTAATGACTGCCATTGTAACTGGTTTGAGACGGTATCTCAATGTGGTTTTGATTTGCATTTCTCTAATAACCAGTGATGATGAGCATTTTTTCACGTTTGTTGGCTGTGTAAATGTCTTCTTTTAAAAAGTGTCTGTTCATATGCTTCACCTACTTTTGATGGGGTTATTTTTTTCTTGTATAATTGTTTTAGTTTTTTGTAGATTCTGGATATTAGCCCTTTGTCAGATGGGTAGCTTGCAAAAATTTTTTTCCATTCTGTTGGTTGCCAGTTCACACTAATGATTGTTTCTTTTGCTGTTCATAAGCTCTTAAGTTTAATTAGATCCCATTTTTCTATTTTGGCTTTTGTGACCATTGCTTCTGGTATTTTAGTCATGAAGTCCTCACCTATGCCTATGTCCTGAATGGCATTGCCTAGGTTTTCTTCTAGGGTTTTGACAGTGTTAGGTCTTATGGATGGATCTTTAATCCATCTGGACTTAATTTTTATATAAGGTGGGGTCCAGTTTCTGCTTTCTGCATATGGCTAGCCAGTTTTCCCAACACCATTTATTAAACAGGGAATCCTTTCCCCTTTGCTTATATTGGTCAGGTTTGTCAAAGATCAGATAGTTATAGGTGTTTGTCATTTCTTCTGAGGCCTCAGTTCTGTTCCATTGGTCTATATCTCTGTTTTGGTACCAGTATCATGCTGTTTTGCTTAGTATAGCCTTATAGTATAGTTTGAAGTCAGGTAGCATGATGCCTCCAGCTTTGTTCTTTTTGCTTAGGATTGTCTTGGATATGCAGGCTCTTTTTTGGTTGCATATGCAGTTTAAGTTTTTTTTTTTTTCCAGCTCTGTAAAGAAGGTCAATGGTAGCTTGACGGGGATAGCATGGAATCTACAAATTACTTTGGGCAGTATGGCCATTTTCATGATATTGATTCTTCCTAACCGTGAATGTTTTTCCATCTGTTTGTGTCCTCTCTTATTTTGTTGAGCAGTGGTTTGTAGTTCTCCTTGACGAGGTACTTCACGTCCTTTGTTAGTTGTATTCCTAGGTATTTTGTTCTCTCTGTGGCAATTGTGAATGGGAGTTTGCTCGTGATTTGTCTTTTTTTTTTTTTTTTGAGAACGGATTTTTTTATTTCAATAACTTATTGCTCAAACAGATGCCTTCTGCAAAAAGCCACCAATGCTGACCACTAACAAAAGGCCAACTATATGAAAATGCTTAAAGGAAACAGAGAAAATAGAGAATGACATTCTTTTGAGAGGGAAATGTGTTCACTTCCACAAAAAGCCACAACAAAACTAGTCACGTGACGGTCACGCAGGAAGAGAAACACCTGGGAGAGTCTGAACTTGCAGAGTGAACGTGTCACATCACAAGCTGTGACTGGCAGTACACCCTTTCTACAATACCCTGCAGGTGGCTTTTAAGAAAAAATTAAACAAATGACTCCATCAATGTGTTGACTTTTTCCAGACTCAGTGCTCCTGAAGTTCAGGTGGCCCCTCCCTCATCCTCCGTCTTGCTTTCCATGTGGCTTCAGTTACCCTTGGTCATCCTCAGTCTTCAGCTGTTTGGCCTTCTCTTTTCAGCATCTAGACAGCTCCTACATACTTCTTCAGCTGGACTTTGAGCACTTCATTTTCTCTGAGACCTGGTAATTCATAATGAACGGAAATTTCTCTTCTCGGAATTCTTTCAGCTGGGAAGTCGAAGATCAAGGAGCTGGCGTCTGGTGAGGACCTTCTGATATGTATCAGAAGGCAGGAACTCGATTTGTCTCTCTTTAAGTCTGTTATTGGTGTATAGGAATGCTTGTGATTTTTTGAAAAACATCATGTTTTTCAATTTGAAATAAATGTTATCTTCTATTCCTTTTTTATGTTAGACTTCAACATCTTGACAATACTCTGCATTAATTAAAGGCTCCAAAATCCCTATCTCGAATAACCTAAAGTTAATGAAGTCCTTGAATAGGTATGCTACAGAAAGTGATACATAACTATACAAATCACTTTATAGTCATTATTTGTTTCTTCCAGAGTTCCTTAATATGGAAGGAAAAGTTTTTTTTTTTTTTTAACTTTCCTCTAGTGTTCATAATTTTTTTGTTATATAACATACTTAAAATTCTGCTCTTGAACGAAAGAAGAGTAAACCTAGAGAGAGCAGTTGAGATAAGTTGACTTTTTAACACAGCAAAATTCTTATTCTTTACCTGTAACCATTTAATAAAACCGTTTTTCCTAGTTTATTTAGTGTCTCTAGTGGCATCAAACATCCTTGACTATTGCCTTTATAGAACTCACCTGTATTACTAATGTTGCTTTATATTTCCTACAGTACATTTTAGGTTTAAATCCTACAGTGATTGAAGTTCCGTCTGTGTTAAAAGGGAGAAGTTCTCCAACCTCTGGTCTTACAAAAAACTCCCGATCACTGTCAGGTAGGAAGTATGCAGTGAATGGCTCAGGATATCTGGAACAAAGGTACAAAATTCAACTTATTAAACTTGATCATTATCTAATTCTCTTTGTGAGAACTTGAGTAGAATTTAAATCATGCTACAATAGACCTAGGTAAATATGAATGCTGAATGCTTACCAAATAATAGTGAGGAGGCATTTTTAAAAAATTAGTTATTCTTCTCAGGGTGACAAAATGAAAATTCTAAAGGTTTCTAAAATCACATCTTATATTTTTAATGCACAAAGAAACCAGGTACAGTGGCTCATACCTACAATCCCAGAATTTTGGGAGGCCGAGGCAGATGGATCACTTGAGGTCAGGAGTTGAAGACCAGCCTGGCCAACATGACAAAACCCCGTCTCTACTAAAAGTACAAAAATTAGTTGGGCATGGTGGTGTGTGCTTATAATCCAAGCTACTCAGGAGACGGAAGCAAGAGAATCACTTGAACCCAGGAAGTGGAGGTTGCAATGAGCCCAGGTCATACCATTGCACTCCAGCCCAGGTGACAGAGTAAGATTGCTCAGTGGCTCACACTTGTAATCCCAGCACTTTGGGAGGCCAAGGCAGATGGATCACCTGAGGTCAGGAGTTCAATACCAGCCTGGCCAACATGGTGAAACCCCATTTCTACTAAAAATACAAAAAAATTAGCAAGTCATGGTCGTATGTGCCTGTAATCCTAGTTACTCAGGAGGCTGAGAGAGGAGAATTGCTTGAACCCAGGAGGCAGATGTTGCAGTAAGCCGAGACTGCACCATTGCACTCTAGCCAAGGCAACAAGAACAAAACTCTGTCTCAAAATAATAATAATACACAAACTAAAAAACGTTGAATATATACGACAACATGCTCTGTGTGCCCATGCAGAAAGAATTTGTGCAAGAAAACTCTGGTCAGAGTTTTCAATACTGTGTTGAATACAAGTGATGAGATAATGCGATCTCATTCACAATTGTACAAAAAGAATAAAACACTTAGGACTACAGCTAACCAGAGAGGTAAAATATTTCCATAATGAGAATTACAAAACAGTGCTCAAATAAATCAGATAGGACACAAACAAATGAAAAAAGACTCCATGCTCACGGACAGGAAGAATCAATATTGTTAAAATGGCCATACTACCCGAAGCAATTTATAGATTCAATGCTATTCCTATCAAACTACCCATGACATTCTTCACAGAATTAGAAAAACACCTGAATAGCCAAGGGAATCTTAAGTAAAAGTAGCAAAGCTAGAGGCATGACATTGCCAGAATTCAAACTATGCAACAAGGCTACAGCAACCAAAGCAGCATGGTACTAGTAAAAAAGCAGACACATAGACCAATGGAACAGAATAGAGAGCCCAGAAATAATGCCATCTTTGAAAAAGTTGACAAAAACAAGCAATGGGGAAAGGATTATACATTCAATAAATGATGCTGGGATAACTGGCTGGCCATATGCAGAAGATTGAAGTGGGACCATTACCTTATACCACATACAAAAGTCAACTCAAGATGCATTAAAGACTTAAATTTAAAACCCCAAATCATAAAATATCTGGAAGAAAACCCAGGCAATACCATTCTAAGAACAAGCAAAGATTTCATGATGAATATAACAAAAGGAATTGCAATTAGAACAATTTTTTTACAAAAGGGATCTAATTAAACTAAAGAGCTCCTGCACAGCAAATGACACTATCAGCAGACTAAACAACCTACAGAATAGAATATTGGTAAATCATGCATCTGACAAAGGTCTAATATCTAGTCTCTATAAGAAACTTAAATTTACAAGAAGAAAACAACCCCATTAAAAAGTGGGCAAAGGACATGAATAGACACTTTTCTTTTTTTTTTTTTTTTTTTTTTTTTTTGAGATGGAGTTTCGCTCTTGTTACCCAGGCTGGAGTGCAATGGCGCGATCTCGGCTCACCGCAACCTCCGCCTCCTGGGTTCAGACAATTCTCCTGCCTCAGCCTCCTGAGTAGCTGGGATTACAGGCACGCACCACCATGCCCAGCTATTATTTTTTTTGTATTTTTAGTAGAGACGGGGTTTCACCATGTTGACCAGGATGGTCTCGATCTCTTGACCTTGTGATCCACCCGTCTCGGCCTCCCAAAGTGCTGGGATTACAGGCTTGAGCCACCGCGCCCGGCCGACACTTTTCAATAGAAGATATACATGTGGCCAAAGAGCATATGAAAAAATGTTTAACATCACAAATAATGTAATAAATGCAAATCAAAACCACGATGAGATGCCATCTCACATCAATTAGAATGGCCATTATTAAAAGGTCAAAGAAAAATAATATGCTGATGAGGTTGCAGAGAAAATGGAACACACATACACTGTTGGTGGAAGTGTAATGCTGTATGTCTATAGAAACAAACCAACACTACCCCAGGCATTTTCAAATGCCACCTAAGGGGGGCGATATTGCCCTGGTTACTTCCAAACCTGTTTTTTTGTTGTTCTTTGTTGGCACTGCCTCAACTATGTGACTCTAACTTGTGAAGTTCTATATACATCTACACAAAGATTTTTGATAAATAGCCCCAACAGTCCCCTTTTAATGGAGGTCAAGATGGCTTCCAAAAGGTTTTTCTTCACCCAGTGGTTTGCAAGGTTTCTATTTCTTGGTTTACATTTTTTTCTATGGACTCCTATGTTCAAGCAAGCTACAAAGAAGCACAAATTTAAAAATCAGATGAAAATAGAGCTTCTCTGTTTCAATACTAAGGATTTGTGTGTACAGTGTTGGTGAGGAGGGTGACTACGAATGGGGATAGTGAAGTATGATTTAAAAATAATCTTAATTGAAAAGCATAAGACTCTGATACAAGTACAGACTCTACTGGGGACAGATTTTTATATAAATTATATATAAAAATATAGATTATATAAATATGCAGAATTTATATAAAAAGCTATATAAAATATATTTATATTTTATACATCTATATATAAATATATGAATATAATATATTCATATTATAGCATATTCATAATTTATATAATCTATTCATAATTTATATATAAAGATTTTTATATAAGTTATATTTTCCTTTATATGGCATTCCTTAAATTATACTTTCCCATAAGATGTAAGATACTTATTCTGCCTGCAGCTGCCAAAGCTAATGATGAGTATAACACTCTAAGAGAAAAGGAATGTTTAGTAGCTTTCTCAGGGATGTTGATATGGAAAATATATCTAGGCAAATCTGCCATATTTGTTAGCCTGCCACAGTTCAGAATGGCCTGAATCTAAAATTCACAGGATGACAAGCTAAGGTAGGAATATAAAGAAGGGCATCTCTGGGATAGGATCAGAGATATTGAAGGGGGGAGTTGAGCCATCTTCCCTAAATGTGCACCCTGCCCTTTAAGCATCAACAAGTCTAGAACTTACTTCATTCTTCACTGTGGTTGTGTAAACATTTGTGTGTGTGTGTGTGTGTGTGTGTGTGTGTGTGTGTGTGTGTGTTTAGGTAAATTGTGACAGTGATATCTAGTTTATAGTAACATATATATTAAATTAATTCTATATATGCTAAACATTTAGTAGGCATGTGACAATCATTTACTATTATTATTATTATTGTATTGTTCTGAGGTAGTTCAGACAAGGAAATTAGAAACAGCACTGAATGATCATGAATAATCACTTAAGTGAGCTCATACTGTCCTAAATTTGACACAGCTCTGATCTTTACTGGAAACAAACTTTTTTTAGTTCTTTTTCTTGATAACGATATTATTAAGCATGGTAGATAACTTGTGTCTTGGGAAATATCCCCTTTCATATGTTTGTGACAAGAATGTGGCAGCCATTCTCTAAGCTAGAAATAATTGTATTCAGAAAATTAAAATAACTGCTCACATAAATACTGATTAATGCTAGAAAGTTGATGCTAATGCATAGAGGAGATATGTAAGATTTCCAAAGGGGAAAATTTCTGTTAATTTTTACATATTTTTAGAAATTATAAAAACACTTTTTCATCTCTATCTGGAGCATTTAAAAGCTGTTTATTTCAGTCAGTGGAACATCCTTGAGAAAACTGCTTACAAAACAATTTCATCAAGTTTTTTTAAGTGCCATTATTTATTTTATTTATTTATTTATTTATTTTTAGACAAAGTCTTGCTCTGTTGCCCAGGCCGCTAAAGTGCAGTGATGCGATTTTGGCTTGCCACAACCTCCACCTCGGGATTTAAGCAATTCTCCTGCCTCAGCCTCCCGAGTAGTGCGTGCCACTGCACTAGGCTAAATTTTTTTTTTTTTTTTTTAGTAGAGATGGGGTTTCACCATATTGGCCAGGCTGGTCTTGAACTTCTGACTTCAGGTAATTTGCCCATCTCGGTCTCCCAAAGTGCTATGATTACAGAAGTGAGCCACTGTGCCCAGCTGCCATCATTTTTTTTTAAAGACAGTAGCTTTATTGTTATTGCTAGAAATAAATGGAGACCCAGCTGTGGTGTAAAAGTGTTAATGAATTAGAGAGGGTTTAAACAATGTGGACAGCATGATTCACTAAAGCTTTCTTAAATTATATGTATTCAGGAGTGTGGTTTTATATATATACACACATATATGTATACACACACACACACACAGCCCTACAATTAGTATTCTTGATGAAAATGCTCATCTACAGATTTTCACTTTATAACAAGACAATTTCTATGTAGATGATCCCAAATGATTATTTCAAAATATGATTAGCTTATATTACTAGGAAACCATTTGTTTCTAATTTCTATACTCTATCAGAACTGAATTGGACTTAGTGATAGTGGCTAAGAGATGGTGTATTTCTCATTTCCTAAGATTTACATTGTAGTTTTTTGTGTAATTCATAATGCTCATTTACATGAAAATAATTTGTTATCACAAAGGGCAGACATTAGTAAAAACTAGGATATTCAGAAAAATAAGAAAATTATATTTCTCAAAAGTTTTACTTCTTGCTAATCACTTATACATACATAAAATAAGAATAGCTAAACAATTTGATACTTTGAACTGTTATGTTTTTATAATAATTCTTCAGAATACTTTGTATTATTATGTTTAAAATTATCCTTTGATACACTAACACTTTACATATTTAATTTAAGAAACAGAGTCGCTACCACCATAGGGTTTGCCATGCATCTTTGTCCTTCTTTCCTTTCTCTGTATTCCCAGCACACATAAAAAAATGTATAATCACTAGGACAGGGGGTCATTCCTTTTTAGAACTTATTTTACTCCTGATTCCCTAAAGAAAAAGGAAATATTACTGGGTTCATAAGGAAGCGGTCAAATCCTGACATCTTTAAAAAGTGTGCAAAGGATCTGAACAGACATTTGTCAAAAGAAGACTTACAAATGATCGATGGGTATATTAAAAATGCTCAACATCATTAATCATCAGAGAAATGCAAGTCAAAACCACAATGAGCTATCATCTCACTCTAGTTAAAATAGCTATTAGGAAAAAGAGAAAAAATAAATGCTGGTAAGGATGCAGAGAAAAGGGATCTCATATACTGTTTGTGGGAATGTAAATTAATACAACTATTATGAAAAATGCTGTGGAGATTTCTCAGATAAACTAAAACTATAACCACTTTATGATCTAGTAACCCTACTACTGGTTATTTATCCAATGGAAAGAAAACAAGTATATCAAATGGAGACCTGTACACCCCTATTTACTACAGAACTTTTCACAATAACCGCGATAGGAAATCAACTTAAGTGTCCATCAATAGATTCATGGAAAAAGAAAATGAGGCATATTTACACAATGGAATACAATTCAGCCATAAAAATCATGAAGTCCTTTCATTTGCAGCAACATGGATGAAAATAGAGGTCATTATGTTAATGAAATAAGCCAGGCACAGAAAGACAAATATCATATGTTCTCACTTATAGGTGAGAGCTAAAAATGTTCACCCCATGGAGATAGATAGTACAATGATAGTTACCAGATGTGGTGATGGGTGAGGAGGTGGGGTAAAGAGAGGTTAGTTAATGAGTACAAACATAAAGTTAGATAGAAATAATAAGTTCTAGTGTTAGCTAGAATAGTAGACTGACTACAGTTAACTATCATTTCTCATTTCAAAATAGCTAGAACAGAAGATTTCAAATGTTCCCAACACAAAGAAATGATAAACGTTTGAGGTGATGGGTATCCTAAACACCAAGATTTTATCAATACACATTGTCTGCAAGTATCATAATACCATATATACCCAATAAAGGTGTAAAATTGTTAGGAGTCCATCAATTAATAAATAACATGTATAGCAAAAACAGTCTTGGAAAAAAGATACATTACAACTATATACAGGGATATCAACACCTCTCTCTCATCAATTATTAGAACTACTGAACAGAATATTAGGGAAAAAAAGCAAAAAATAAAAATAAAAATAAAAAACCTTAAATAAAACCATCAACAAACATGCTCTAACAGATATTTGTAGAACACTCCATCTACCTCTATTCTGTTGATTTATATTTTTATCCATAGGCCCCCTGCCCAAACAAATTACTTAGAAACTCAAATGATTAAATTTTTACAGAGTATGTTTTCTGGTCATGATGAAATCTAATTAAAAATCAATAAGAGAAAGACAACAAAAATCCTCAAACACTTGTAAATTAAGTGTCTCTCTTCTAAACAATCCCTGTGTCAAAAAAGAAATATCAAAGGAACTAAAAACACTAAACAAATATGAAAAAAAGCAACATACTAAATTTGTGTAATAACAGCTAAAGCAGTATCCAGAAGGAAATTTATAATACTAAATACAATAGAAAAAAAGAAAGGCCTCAAATCAACAATCTGAGTTTCCACTTCAGGAAACTAGAAAATTAAGATAAATCCACAATAAGTAATAGAAAAAAAAAAACAAAAATGGGAGCAAAAATCAATTTAAAACAGAAAAATCGAGAAAACCAATGAAACTAAAAGCTGGTTCTTTAACAAAACTCAGTGAAACTGACCCACTTCTAACATGACTGGTAGTGGTTAAAAGAAGAAGTTACAAATGATCAATTTCAGAAATAAAAGAAGAGATACCACATAGACTCTGCAAGTCTCAACAGATACTTAAGGAAGTATACTGAACAACTTTACACACACACATTTGACAATTTAGAACAAATGAAACAATTACTTGAAAAGCACAGACTACCAAAACTATCCAGTATGAAATAAATTACCTTACTTGACATATAACTTAGAGTAATTCAATTTATAATTTAAAAAAGCTTCTGAAAAAGAAATCTTCAGTCTCAGATGATTTCAGCGGATAATTCTATGAAACATTCAAAAGATAATTATAACCAATTCTAAACATTATCTTTCAAAAAATGGAAGAGGAGGGAACATTTCTAACTCATTTTTGAGAACTGCATTACTCAGATGGGAAAAGCAGACAAAAAGAATGCCATAATAATAATTAAAATTTAAAATTTAAAATTAAAAATCAAACTACAGCCCAATACCTCTATGTAGTTAGACACAAAAATAATGACCAATTAAACCAAATTCAATGCAATAATGTATACAAAAATACATAACAATACCAAGTGGATTTTATTACAGGAATGTAAATCTGGTTCAATATTTTTAAATTCAATCAATGTAACCCAGCATTTCAATAAGCTACATAAGAAAAATGGCATTATATTATCAATTGGTGCAGAAGAATCATTTGACATAAACACACATTCTTGGTAGGACCTTCAAAAAAATTAGAAATAGGGGAATTAGGAATTGTTTCCCCAAATATATGTTGAAGTCCTAACTCCAGTACCTATGAATATGACCTTATTTTAATATAGAGTCATATCAGATGCAATCAAGCCAGGATGAGGTCATTATGAGTTTTTAATGCAATGTAACTGGTTTTATAAGAAGAGGAGAACATATACAGACAGGGACACACAGAGAGAACGGCATGTGATGATGAAAGCAGGGATTGGAGTGATATATGTACAAGCCAATTAGCCCTAAGGATAGCTGGCAACACAAGAAGCTAAGAGGAACTCATAGATCAGATTCTTCCCTAGAGCCTAGAGAGAAAGCATGGCTCTGCTGACACCTTATTTTCAAAATTTCTAGTCTCCAAAACTGTGAGAAGATAAATTTCTGTTGTTTTAAGCCACCTAGTTTTTGGTAGTTTGTTACAGCAGCCCTAGGAAACTAACACAAAGATGAACAATTTCCTCCATTTATTGAAAAGTACCTTAAAATATTATACAGCTAACATCATATGTAATGGTGAAAGGCTGAATGCTTTCTACCTAAGTTTGGAAGAAAAGGCAATGATGTCGACTCTCATCAGTCTTCTTCGACATAGTACTGGAAGTCCTAGCCAGTGCAATGAGGCATAAAAGGGGGGAAAAAAAGTCATACAGGTTTATAGTGAAGAAATATAACTATCCCTTTGTGTGGAAGACATGATTGTCTATATAGAAAATGCCAAGGAATCCAAAAGCCATGCTTATAGAATAAATAACTGTTCAGAAAATTCAGAAGATACAAAATAAGCACACAGATATCAATAGCACTTCTATATGCTAGCAACAAACATGGAGCCTGAAATTGAAAACACTATAACATTTATAATCACTCTAAAAGTACAACATCTAGATGAAAATGTATCAAAACTTGTACAGAGTCTATAATCTGAAAATTATAAAACACCAATGAAAGAAATCAAAGAAGATCTAAGAAAACTGAGAGATCTACCATATGTGGTATGGATTAGTAAAATATATAGTAGTGTATGTAACACAACAAAAATATCAAATGTTAGCAATTTGATCTATAAGCTTAATAAATTTCTTTCACAATAAGATAAGAATTTTGTAGACATAGATAAGCTTATTTTTATAATATGTATACAGAGGTAATGGAACTAGAAGAGCTGAAATAATTTTAAAAGGAAATCATAAAGTGAGAGGAATCACTCTACCTGACTGTGGTGTTATTAGCAAAGGATAAAGAGAACAGAATAGAAAACCCCAAACTAGACTGATACAAATATATCCACCTTGATTTTGGACAAAGTTTCAAAATCAATTCAATGGAGGAAAGATAGTCTTTTAAACAAACGCTGTTGGACGTCCTTAAGGAAAATGATGAACCCCCAACCTAAACCCCACGCCATATGCAACAGTTAACTTAAAATATATAATGGCTTTAAATTTGAAACATAAAACTCTAAAATTTTTAAAAGAAAACATGAAAGAAAATCTTTGGGATTTTGTAAGAGATGGGTCAGAGTGGTGGGAGAAACCATAGAGAAAGGAGTTCTGAAAGGCCTTCTGAAAGGTTGTAAGGTTCTGCAAAGCTTGGTGGGGGAGCGGGTACAGAGAATAGCTGAAGGCAGCTGTTCTCTTACCCTGAGGCAGAGAGCGAGAAGTAGGTACAAGGGAGTGTAGGAGAATTTATCTTAAACAGGCTTAAACATTTAAAAGTTCTTGGGCATTGTGTCGAACAATTTATATACACTGCATTATTTGTTCTCATGGCAACATTATGGGTTAGATTTTCTCTCCACACTAAAAATGAGGAAATGGAAGCTCAGAGAAGCAAAAACATAGCTGAAAGTCCCACAGGCATTTATGGTTGAGCAAAAAATTATTTCTCATTCTGTTTGACTATGAAACCAACTCTTTTTTCACAAGAATATCATTTTTTCAAACTGTAAGAGAAATTTCAGATCATACAGTTTAATATCTACTCGATGTTACAATTTCTTCTACATTACAGGTACTTCTCTGATTTAACACTGAATACTCTCTAGCAAAGTGGAACATTCTGATCCCCAAAACTATCACTAAATTTAACTGTCTTTACCTCCTTAAAGCCTCTCCAACCTGTCTACTTTCCCTCTAAACTTGCCCTGCAAAAAGTTCAAGCAACCTTCAGACAACAGCATTAGCCAACTAACTAATCTACCTCCATTCACTCTTGCCCTTTTTGCATTTGTTTTCTATACATTTCAGCTAAATGTTCTTTTTCAAATATATCACTCTGCTGATTTAATGGTTTTTTTATACTTCTTTGGATAAACAGCAAACATCTTGCCATAGCCTATAAGAACAGTAACTGTTAGGTGCTGGTTTGCTCAGGTCTATTCCAGTTTACCTTGTTGCCAAACCTAATTATTAACTATCCTCTTTAATTCTCAAGATGGTTCCAGTTTGGACAGTGAATTTTGTGATTATCTTATCTATAAAGACTTGTATAACCTGGCTTCAAATACAAGTGATTATACATTTAACTGTTCATCACTCATTTTCACCATAAAGCTGGACAACTGCTACAAAAAACCATTTCAGCCCTCGAGAAATAGATGAAATATATACAAGGCTAATAGGTGCTTATTCATGAAAACTACTGAACTTCAGATAAGGATAGTGTAAGAAATCACATGCAAAATACATATATTATGTAATTTCATTTATTTGAAATATCAGAAAGTGCAAGACTATAGAGACAAAGCAAATCAGTAGTTGACTGATACTGGTAAAGTGTACGAGAGTTGACTACAAAAGGGTTTGAGGGAAATGTGGGGGGAAATGGAAAAGTTCTACATCTAGAATGTGGTAATGATTGCAAATTCTATAATTAAAAATTATTAAAATGTACATTTACAATGAATGAATTTTATGTTATATATGCTATACCTTAAAAAGCTGTAAAAGTATATTTTACATGTGAGATAGGTAAAAGTATTGTAATACTGCCTATGTTAGCACAAATATGACAAAGACCACTATGATAGAAAGTAAATAAAACATAACATGGAATCAATGTGGGTTTACCCAATCATTTCTGCTTAGTTAAACCATTTGATGTACTAATACAATTGACACATTTGCAGAAAAACACTGAAACATCCTTTGAAAACAAAGGAAAATATTGTTAGTATCCTGTATTTCAATTTTTAATTATCTACTTTTATTTTCCTTTCTGGTCTTCACTTTGTATACCCTATTTTCCAATTTTTAAACAAAAATTTATGTAGTATATAAAGCTTTGATTCAAAGAAGCAATGTTGCACTGGCTTAACCAGCAAAAGATGAACTATAGAATTTCCTATCTTAAATTTCATTCCAAAGTTCAGCATATTCACTAAAACAGCTACACACTTTTGTTTAATATATTACCTTGTCTGACTTGTCAGCCTCAAGTCAAAAATAGATTCCTTAAATAAACCAACTCCTTCAATGTCAATGACAGCATCCACCTCAGGTTCAGTAGCGATCACGCTTATGGGAAATTTCCAGATCCCTTCTGTTATGCACTCTATTTTCAGTGTTATTTCAGTCCTTGAATATAAAAGGAGATTTTTAAGGATACCACATGAAGACAAGTAAAGAGAATAAATATAGTAAGGTAATATCAAGGTAAAAATGTAAGCAAACTTTATGTTTCAGTGAAAATACTAGGGCATTTAATTCTTAAAAATAATGTAAATGACTTTTAATTACACTTTAGAAATTATTTTTAGGTCATAGATTATCATTCTCCCTTTGAAATAATTATCTTTTAGGACATTTTATCTACCCTCTAGTTATTTTCTAAGAACCAATAAGGTATGCAGAATGAATTCTGCAAATTTTCTGTAGCCAGCATAGAATATCATAGTGCATAAGAAGGTAAGAGTGGATTTGGCAAAATGAACCCATGTTTTATACTAATAGATATTCCATTTGGGGATTCTTTTCAAAAATGAAACATTGTGAGAAAGTAATTTCAACTCTTGCTTCACAAAGAAAAAATATATTTTCTGTGAAAACATACAAAGCCCATATAATTGACTTAAATGGCAGTTTTAAAAAAATTAAATTGCAATTGGTAAAGACCACATACACCTTGCAGAATAAGATAAAATTGAGTGGCAATTAAGGAAGAAAGTTAGCAGAGATCGATTTTAGACTTCCAAAGCAGTTGACTATGACAAAGAGTGGAGAAAAAGGGCAGTAGCCAGAGTTGACGAATGGTTATCTGTTTGCTTATTTAGGGTAGAAATGACACACATGTAACAGTGTGGTTTCAATATCGTAAGTGAGGATTAGAAAAGGAATCTCAAACCTCTTACTTAAAAGTGACAGAAAGAACAGTTCTGGGAACTCTTATTTTTCTTAGGTAGGACTACAAAATTACTCAACCATTTTGTGAGCAACTGGAAAATATCTTACCAAATTTGTGCAAAGCAGTATGGCAATTTCTCAACAGAACTACCACTGGACACAGTAATCCCATTACTAGATATAAACCAAAAGGAATATAAAATCATTCTATCATAAAGACACATGTACTTGTGTGTTCATTCCAACACTATTCACAATAACAAAGACATGGAATAACTTAAATTCCCATCAAACAAAGACTGAATAAAGAAAATGTGGTGCGTCTACACCACGAAATACCATGCATCCATTAAAAAAAAAAAAAAGAGATTATGGCTATGTGCGGTGGCTCACGCCTGTAATCCCAGCACTTTGGGAGATGGAAGTGGGTGGATCAGGAGGTCAGGAGTTTAAGACCAGCCTGGCCAAGATGGTGAAACCCTGTTTCTACTAAAAATAAAAATAATGAGCCGGGTGTAGTGGCAGGTGCCTATAATCCCAGCTACTTGGGAGGCTGAGGCAGGAGAATCGCTGGAATCTGGGTGGCAGAGACTGTAGTGAGCTGAGATTGCCCCACTGCACTTCAGCCTGGGCGACAGAGTGAGGCTCTGTCTCAAATAATAATAATAATAATAATAATAATAATAATAAAGAAAAAGATTATGGCTTTTTCAGACACATGGATACAGCTGGAGGCCATTATCCTTAGGAAACTAACATAGGAGAAAACCAGGAAATCAAATACCACGTGTTCTCACTTTAAGTGGGAGCTAAATGATGAGAACACATGGACAAAAAGAAGGGAACAATAGACACTGGGGCCCACCTGAGAGTGGAGGTTGGAAGGAGGAAGAGGAGCAGAATGAATAACTATTGGGTACTAGTCTTCATACACGGGGAAAGAAATAATCTTTACAGCAAACCCCCATTGACACGAATTTACTTATATAACAAACCTGCATATGTACCCCTGAACCTAAAATAAAAGTTTTTTTTAAAAAAGAAAAGAATGCTTCATTTAATAAATTAGTAGTTTCACTATTGGTACTTTCCTCTGGAGAAATGCCTCTAAGATTTCAAGGGGTCATGTATACAAAGATACTCATTATTGCATTATACTATCAAAAAAATTGGGAGTAAAATTTTAAAATGTTCTTTCAATAGGGTGCTGCTAAAATGAAGTGTGTGGCATAGAAACAATGGAATACTATGCGGTATAATTTACTTAATGATGACTAACACACAGTCTTAAACTTAACACATCCAAGTATACATTTCAAAACTATATCTCTTTCACATTCTCCTGTCTTTGTAAATGAAACTATATTACTCTCTTACCACTATTTCAAGACCATTATTTCAAGAACTGGTTTCTCCACTTCTCCTGTTAGCATCTTACAAGATTTCCAGGATTTAGAGCCATTGTTTTCTTTTCTTTCTTTTTTCTTTCTTTTTTTTTTTCTTTTATTTAACTCTGTGTCTTCCAGTAAACCATTCCAAATTAATTTGGAACAAGGAATGGCAGAAGTAAATAAATATGCATATATATGCACAAAATACGATTGTTAAGTTACATCGGGTATCACTTACACTTACAAAATTTGATGAATCAGGTGTATACGTTATCCTAAACTAGTTCACCAAGTACTTCTTCTTCAATAGTTTTCTATGGTTTCTAACATAAAAGACCAACTCATATTATCATGGACCTATGTGAACAAATCCCAGCAACATTCTCCAAACTTATTTCTTCCTTTGCTCACTCCAGAAAAAGATTGGCCTCCTTACTAGTCATTGTTTGTGCTAAACACTTCCTGTCTTATGTGCATTTATTATTTTCTCTGGCTCAAATGCTCTTTCCAACTTTTTTCATCTGTAAGGTCTTTGCTTAGACATCATTTCATGGAAGACTACCTATTCACTTTATCTGATGTGCATCCTTTATAGTTCTCTATTTCCCCTATTTATTTCTTAGGACAATCTAAAATTTGCTTGCTTGCTTATTCATTTATTTCTGTTATCTATCACTCTCACTAGATGATATACTCCTAAAGTGCAGAGATTTTGTCTCTTTTGTAGATGTTAAATGATTTTTGATAAATTAATATACAGATTCAAATGAATAATACTGAATAATTCCATGCTACAAGCCACTTCTTTGAGTTAATGAGAAGCTGCTGACTCAAAATGTGGGACCCACTAGGGCAAGACCATGCAATTTCAGGGATGACACAGTGAACCATTTTATAATCAATACATAGATCCATAAAAATGCATATGTGTGATATTTCTTATTTCAAGTTGCCAACAAACTCCGAAATAGAACTTTGTTTCTCATTCTGTTCAGTTCTTGAGCAGGTAAAAAGTTCTAGGAAAATGTCAAGCTAAGGTAATTCGTATTTCTGAAGATACTATAAGACAAATGATAGCTATTATTTCTTTATTTAGAAAAATGTTTAGACATGTTAAATTAGGATCATCAGACTGATTCATTACAATATTAACCACTGTTCTCATATGTTTTTGTATTGGACCCTTAATTTTTATTGGAAAAAGGCCCATAGGAATAGTTTTCCTGCATTTCTTTTGTAAAATTATAATTTAGCAAATTGATAATTATTTTTATTATGCATAACACCATATTCTGTGAAAAGATGAATGTCAAAATTACCTAGTATTCACTGTGGGAAACATGATATATTTTCTTTTTACCAAAACATAAAAAATGTTCTTTTTAAACTTGCCCACAAAAAAAGAGAATTGAATACTAATTTATTAATCTAGGTAAAGCATAGTATAATTATTTTTCTATTATTTTTCATAGCTTAATATTATTGGTGTAATCTTGATTTTTCTCATTTAATTGTTTCTCTTGCATTGACATTCTGGTCGATGATGAACTGTATGTACAATGGTTGTTCCATATGATTATCATACAGTATGTTTACTGTACCTTTTCTGTGTTTAGGTACACAAATATTTACCATTGTGTTACAGTTGTCTTCATTATTCCGTATAGTAACATCTTGTGTATGTTTGTAGCCTAGAAGCAGTAGGCTATGCCATATAGCCCAGGTGTGTAGTAGGCTACAAAATCTAGGTTTGTGTAAATACACTCTATGATGTGTGCACAATGATGGAATCACCTAAGGATGTGTTTCTCAGAACATATCTTTGTCGTCAAGTGATACATGATTGTACATATAAAAGAAGGAATCATAGTAAATGAATATATGTATATATGCACAAAATAGCATTGCTATACCGTATCAGAACATCACACTGTGAAATTTATCTCACAGAAATTTATCAATCATCAAAAAATGTTACCCTAAATTAGTTTCCCAAATATTCACCAAGATGTTCTAAATCCACAAAATCTGTAATGAGTATAAATTCACATTGGCTCTGCCCATATTCACAAATAATAACATTGTTCCTTTTCTAGTGTTGCTGTAATTTCCACATCATTGAATTAATACAATATGAAGCAAAATGTGAAAAAAAATTAATATATAAAACTATGAAAAATAAAAGAAAATACAAAAAATAGAAAATGTCAATGTTTATGGTACACTTTCTTCTTGTAGCTTGATTTCATTACGGCTTCCCTAAGATGACCCCGTATCTTTTAGTTATCAGACTACATATTTATAGCCACTTTACATGTATGACTACATCAGATACAAGGCTGAACTTTAGAAATTGACCTAGCAATCCTACTACTGGGTATATACCCAAAGAAAAATAGATCATTATACCAAAAATCCACATGTACTCGTATGTTCATTGTCACATTATATTCACAATAGCAAAACCATGGAATTAACCTGTGTGGCCATCAATGGTAGACTGATACACAACGGCATAACATGCAGCCATCAAAAAAATGAAACCATGTCCTTTGCCTGCATCCATGTCCTCTTTCCATGGTCGGGGCTGGAAGCCATAACTCTAAGCAAATTAAGGCAGGTATAGAAAACCAGACACTGCATGTTCTCACTAATAAAAAAGAACTAAACATTCAGCACCTGTGGCCATAAACATGGGAACAACAGACACTGCAAACTACTACTTGGGAAGGGGATAGGTTAAAAAGCTATCTATTAGGTACTATGGTCCCTGCCTGAGTGCAATATACCCATGTAAAAATCCTACAGATGTACTACCTGTATCTAAAATAAAAGTTGAGAGGAAACGAAAAAGAAATCATTAAAAACACAAATAATATTTTCAACTGTTTTTTCATTGCCAGGCTGTACTGTGTGCATATCATGGAGCTCATCAGTATGTCTGCATTCAGAAACAAATACAGACCTATTTCAGAGTGAAATATCACATAGTTTTTGCAGATGCTGTGTAGCAAGTGTCCAAAAAGCAAACATAATGACACTGGATGAAGTTTCCCAAAGGCCACCCTTACCACAGATTCACTTATACCTTACTAAGGAATATGTAATGTTATATATTGAGTAGCAAAATGTAATGAAAGCAGTCGCAATGTAAAATATAGCTTAGGCATTTGCATCATTTGAACTGCTTCTGATAAGCAACATCAAGAAATATCATGTTGCTATTGCACAACACTAAGTCAGCTTTTTTAAAAAGATTTTACAAAATAGACTATTCTCTTTCATTAATGTCATACACTAATGACCTTAGGGAGATCATAATTCTTGAGGGATATCTTAGATTTCCAACTATTTAGACTACATTTTTCTCATGAGAATATTTTTTGTAGCTAGATGTAATCTAGCTCAAAATATTTTTCTCAATAATATGAAACAAATACTGTAATTCAAATATTGAAAAATAAAAAATCAACATTAATACATTTAAAAGACTAATAATATTGTTTAAATAAAAAAGAGGAAAGTAGGCTTACCTTAATGGCATATTTGGTGAGAATATCAGATTGAAGATCAATATTATACTTTCAGTCATAATATCATAAGATTTTTTAATCAAATATAAAGCTATACAGGGTTCCAACTTATACTTCATAACTTCAGATTCATATTCAATTTCATACTGAAATTGACGTATTCTAGGAATGGCTAGGAAAATCAAGATTAAAATATATTTCAATTTAAATTAACTAGGCATAGATTTAATATCAATTGCCTGTCAAGACTAATAATTTAGAGGAAGGGAGGAGGTATAGATTATTTATTTTTGTGTCTATAAAGTCTAGTGCATTATCAGGAATATAATGATAGTATATTTTTGTTAAAAAGTCAATAAATAAATGAATGCATATAAAAATAAACATAGAAGACAATTCTCACCACTTTTAAATCTTTATAATTCAGGTCTATAAAACAAGAAACACCACATGGAAATTAATAATCGTTAACTATGAAATGAAAATAATGACATTTGCTCCATATAAGTATATTAAAAACCAATAGCCTTACAAAAAAAGTGGTTTAAATTCTGCTTTGAATTAAGTTTAAATAATATAGAAACAATATTTCAAACTATTAAAGCAGGATTTTCAATTTCTGGTATATTTGGATTACCAAAAACTGTCCCTCATGTTTTAGCAATGGAGTATACAGAGACAATATGATGAACAAATATTTTCTTTTTTTTTTTTTTTTTTTTTGAGATGCAATTTTTCCCTTGTTGCCCAGGCTGGAGCGCAATGGCACAATCTCGGTTCACCTCAACCTCTACCTCCTGGGTTCAAGCGATTCTCCTGCCTCAGCCTCCCAAGTAGCTGGAATTACAGGCATGCACTACCACATCTGGCTAATTTTGTATTTTTAGTAGAGATGGAGTTTCTTCATGTTGGTCACACTGGTCTCGAACTCCCAACCTCAGGTGATCTGCCCACCTCGGCCTCCCAAAATGCTGGGATTATAGCCATGAGCCACTGTGCCCAGCCCAACACATATTTTCTTAATGAGTAGGTTACCAAAGGAAAGTAGTAGTAGTGTTTTGTTTACTGCACATGAAAAATATCTTAAACCCAAAACTAGCATGTAAATGAGAGGTACAAACATGTATTAAACTTACTCTCCAGTTACATGTAAGAAGCCCAACTCACAAATCAAGAAATTTGTTGCATATGGAACTTCAAAGAGAGGTCAGAGAATCCTGAATTGACAGGGGTACAGCTATGCTCATCCCAAATTCAACCCTCTCAGCCCAATGATGAGACATCTCCTTAGCCCAGGAGTTCTTAAACAGGGGAAGGGAAGAGTAAAGGGAGCAGCAAACTCTATCATGTACCCTTGCAGTAGGACTGCCCTCATGGACCCTGGTTCCAAGCCTTGTCCTTGTAGACATAGGTGCCAGATGTGTCCCCAGTCATGGCCGCAGATCTGCCTACAGTTCGAGGCACCAGGCCTACACCAAGACACCTTATAATTAAATGGTCGAAAGTCAAAGGTAGACTACTCTGGGCCACTCTGCTTATGGGATGTCCCTTTTCTGACTATGGAGTAGCCAAAAAGGGTCGAAGAAAAAAATAGAACTTTGAAAACAGAAGGAGAAAACTGATTCATCACATAGAAAGGAATTATTATTGCACTATCAGTGGATTTCTCAACAGAAACATTGCAGGACGGTAAACAGTGAGATGACACATTCAAAGAGCTAAAAGAAAACAAAAGGGCAACCAAGAATACTACACTTGACAAAACTGTACTTTAAAATGAAGAGATAAAAACTCTCAGATGAGTAAAAGCTGAAGAAGTTTGTCACTAGTAGACCTGACTTACGAAAAGTACTAATAAAGAGTTTTTCAAGCTGAAATGAAAGGGCGTTCAGAAGCAACATAAAAATTTATAAAAGTATACATCTCACTGGCAAAGGTAAATATATATATATACAAATGCAGAATAATGTGATAATAGTGGTGCACAAATAACTTTTAATCTTAGTATAAATATTAAAAGTATTTAGAATAACTATAGCCACAAAAAATAGTTAATGAATATACAATAAAAATGAGTTTTAATATCAATAATATAAAGTATGTTTAGTGGGAGTAAAAGTGTTTTTGTATGTGATTGAAGTTAAGTTCTTATCAGCGCAAAATAGACTTCTTATATTACGATATCAAATAATTTCCATGCCTGCCTTCTCAATGCACCTCTATTGTCAGTTGTCTCTCCTTCTGTAAATACTTTCATGAACTGCTGATGAAGACCTGTAGATTTTACCTCTGGGAAACTTTCTAGCTATGGCTAAATTAATGAATAAAGGGCAAATAATTTTGTTTCCACAGACAACACTTAAACATACATTAAAAACATGTTTTTCTTATCATTATTTATATTTTCATTTCTTTATTCATTCAGCAAATATTAATTAAAGGCTTTCATTAAAATGAAACATCCAATTCTTGTCCTCATGGAGTCTAAGATCAAGAGGAAGAAACTGACAGTAACTGCTAATGCCACAACTAGTTTTTAAATTATTACTCTGATAACTGGTACCACTGAGAAGTAGAGGATCCCGTGAGACCATAGGTCGTGGGAACACCACTGCTAAGGATTCCAGAGGAAGAGACCAACACACCAAACTGAAGGATGAGTAAAGGTTAGCTGGATGTAGAGATGGAGAAACCTCCTTTACTCATCAAAGCAGCCTGCAGGAATTATTCAGATTGCAGGAATTGTTTATGGTGAAAACATGGGCCCATCTGAGAAAAAACATATGAGAGCAGAGCATAGGGGGTGTGAAAAGCTTATCAAGAAATGAAGCAGGCAAAATAGAAAAGAGTGAGACAATGCAGGGTATGGTGAAGATGTGGGACTTCTAAGAATAACAGGAGACAATTAGTGATTAGCATCCAATTTCAAACTCTAAAGAACTGAAGCGGTCTGACTTAAGACTTTACAACTTAAGATAGCAGGCTTGTCTACGGCACAAAATTGCTGAAGAAGCACCATTAGCATCACTGTCTGGGAAGTGTGCAGGACATAATCTGTGCATAGGAATGTGGTGCCTCTCAGAGCAGAGCCCTAGAGCACTCAAAAAGTTAGGTCAGAGAAAGAAAACAAAACAACTGGACAAAGAAAATGTGGCACATATATACTATGAAATACTACGCAGCCACAAAGAACCACGAGTCCGTGGCCTTTGTAGGGACATGGATGAATCCGGAAATCATCATTCTCAGCAAACTGACACAAGAACAGAAAACCAAACACTGTGTGTTCTCACTCACAGGTGAGTGTTGAACAATGAGAACACGTGGGCACCGGGAGGGGAACATCACATACTAGGGTAGGTCGGGGAGTGGGGGGCTAGGGGAGGGACGGTAGGTGGCAGGGAGGCTGGGGAGGGAAAACACTGGGAGAAATGCCTGATGTAGGCGACGGGGGAAAGGAAAATGCAAACCACCAGGGCATGCGTATACCTCTGCAACAAGCCTGTGGGATGCACCCCAGAGCCTAAAGTACAATAAAAAAAGAAGGGGTAACCACTGAGATAATAAATTAATAAGGTTAGTCATGAAAGCCAAGAGTAGAAAGTACTTCAGCTTGGTCAACTGGTAAATGCTGGTGACATGTGGAACATAAATATGACTGCTGTATTAGACACACTGGATAAGGCTGGCAGTCTTTCCAAGGGTAATCCTATTAGGGTAAGCAGGACAAAAGGCTGGATGGAGTAAGTTGATCAGAAAAAAACAAGTGAAGAGAAGCAGAGCAAAGAATCAAGGACAGGAGGTCAATATGAGGTCACAGGAGAACCAATGACGGGTTTCTCAGGAGCGGTTTGGGATTAAAGGCCAAACCTGTCATTGGAGTTTACAAACAACAGGCAAATACGACACAGGCAGATGACTGGGCTGGGATGAAATGAGACACACATGACACATAAATCAAAACATCACACACACAAAAAGACAACAGATTAATCAAAGGAAAACAGCCTTGAACTATAGAACAATAGGGAAATAAAATTAAGGGGAATGACATTTATGTGCGGTTATCACCAAAATTACTTTCAGATAGAAAGCCTCGAGAGTCACTGAACTCATCCACAGAGAATTATAAAGAATGCACGGACCAGGAGTTACTTAGGAAGAAGAAATATACTTATAGGAGAAATTTGCCCACAGAGAATAATTTGTAATCTTATAGAAATGACATTGCAAAACACAGTCTAAAAATCCAAAAATAATAATATTTCAATAGGATAATACCAATTGATTTAAATACAGGTGCATAGATTTATCATGTTGAATAAATATTTTTGAACACCTTGACAACAAAGTATGTGTCCTGTTAATTTTAACGTCTCTGGAGCTGAGTGTAATATCTGGCAGAAAAGATGCTAACTGGATTGTTGCTGAAAGATAAAGATATGAAAGCAATTAATCCCAGTTAACTTAAAGATACGTGTGATGAGTAAGGATGAAGAGAGAACAGGGGTCCTCATATTTTCATTTAATGAAGCTTGATAGTTTAAAGTGACTCAGAGATATTCTATGAAGAAGATAATGGAAATTCTTGTCTCCTACTTAGCAGGTTTACATAAAGAGGCCTATTCACTCACAAGAATGGAAAAAGTATAGGAGTAAAATATCTCAGCTTCAATCTGCCTCCTTCATCATGACTGGCCACGGTGGAAAAGCAACATATCTGATCAGTGAATCTGAGTGAAGGAATGGAACATGAGCAAGTGAGCATGCCCTTCTCTTTCTTCCCCAATGTCTTAATTCCAGGATTCACACTTTCTTCTACTCCCTCACGTGTAAGTTGCTCCTGCAAGGAGTTCACAACTGGCTAGCCATGAATGCACTCAATTTTGGTGGAAGATATTAATAAGCCCAAATTTATCCAAAGTTTCAAGTCATTTTCCAATTCATTTGTATAATTAATAAAGCTAACACTTTGATCTCCATATGCTTTATTTTTATATCTGCATCTCAGTTTTAAACTCAGGTGAGAAAAGACAAGTGTGTGATTAATTATCACTCTGAAATTTTATCAGAGTCCATGCCACCCAGTATAATGCTTTAACTTCCACTTAAATTTATCATTTTAAGTGATATTATGTAGTTTTGTCTTTCTGTGACGGACTTATTTAATTTAGGTCCATCCATAATATTGCATATTATAGAATGTCCTCCTTTTTAAGGCTGAATATTATTTCAGGATAGTATATGCCACATTTTTAAAATCCGTTCATCTGTGGGCATAAATATAGGTTGCTTCTGTATCCTGGCTATTGTTAATAATGTTACAATGAACACTGGAATACAGACCTCTCTTGGAACTCCCCCTTTTTAATTTTTTAAAAATAAATGCCTAGAAAAAGGATTGCTAGATAATGCATGATAATTCTGTTTTTAAATTTTAGAAGAGACTCCATACTATTAGACTGTTTTTCATAGTTGATGAACCATTTTGCATTTCTATGAACAATGTGCAAAAGTTCAAATTTCTTATTGTGGTTTTGATTTGTATTTCCCTAATTAGTGATACTGAACTTTTTTCCACATAGTTGTTCACCATTCATATGCATTTTCTGGAAATATGTCTATTCAAGTCTTTTGCTTACTTTAAAAATTGGGTTATTAGGATTTTATTTTAAAAAAAGAATTGAGTTGTAAGAGCTCCTGATATATTTTAGAGATTAACCACTTATCAGATATACGGGTTGCAAATATTTTCTCCTATTCCATGTTATCTTTTTACCCTATTGATTGCTTCCTTTGTTATAAGGAAGCTTTTCAGTTTAATGTAGTCCTACTTTTTTTTTTTTTTTTTTTTTTGGTGCTGTGCTTTTGGTGTTATATCCATGAAATAATTGCCAAGACCAATGTGTCATGAGAAGTCCCTTTGCCAAACACAGGGTCTCTGGCAAGAGGGTATCCTAAATCTCTCTAAAGGCTTTGGTAAGTCTGGTTTCTCCTGAAATGCAAGAAACTTTCAATTAGTTTCTGTTGTCTTACGAAGGGAATTATTGCTGAACTGGTGTGCTTGTGGGTCTATGGAGGGTCCAGAACACTCTACTTTCCGTTAATGCTGGTATCAGTTTCATATATTTATTTCAAGACATCACATATTTGAAGAATTAGATAACCTATTTTAAATTATTTTGAATTTTTAAACTAAGATAGTAAATTCTTATATATAAATCTGGAATATACAGTGAATATATGGAGCATTATTATTATTATACAAACTTTATTGGGATATTATATCTAATTTATGTTCATTTTCTGTTTCTTTAAATAAGAAAATAATTTACTCAAGGTTTTGTTTCTAAATTTAAAGCTGCATTTTATGGCATTACCATATTCCTTAAATCAGAAGGAAACAGTAAAAGAAAAAAAATTAATGTTGAGGGGAAGTAGAAATTACAGTTACTGCAGTTTTTTCTTCTCTCACTATTGATGGAATCACAATCTACATCTTATAAATCTGGTGATAACTATAACTGTTACTTTTGAGCTACGTGAAAACACACATAACAACTGAATATTCCTTAAGCATTATGTGAATGTTATAAATGAAAAGTAAATGGACATGGATCATCATGTAACTGCACAATCAGCAACCTGCAATTCATGAAAACTAAGTGCTTCTTTTCATTTTTTCAATCAAAGGTAGTTTTCTTACCATTCATATCGTCACCAAAACTAAATGATTGTCTTTTTGGAATTACTAAAAATTCTTTCAATTCTGGAGTAGGAGTATGTCCGAAAAAACCGGGAGTCAGTATGATCTCCACTCTCTCTTCTACCCGTTTTCTGGTCTGACATTCTATGACAACTACAGGAGAGAAATATTTCCAGTTAATTTGATATGTAGGTGATATGATCATTCTTGAGATAGAAGAAAATGAACTATGTCATAAAAATAAAACTTCCTTTGGTATAGTTTGACTTTTCATTGTATCTGGCCACATACACACACACACACACATTCATATGACTATTAAACACTATGTAAAAATAGCACAGGAAAATAGATCTGTAAGATATACACTAGATTATAAAACATTATATTAGGAAGTAAAAATTTGATTCAGGAACTGATGTAGTTATATGAATAGCTAAAGGGGCAATTGTAAATGCATGACGTTTTTCCCCCTTGGAAATATATGTTCACTGTGATAATACTAAACTCTACTTTTATAACAATACTACAGGAAATGTCTTCAAATAATTTTTAAAAATAAGTTCTGTAACACTTATTTTGCAATAATATTTTCAAAGATTTCCTTTTAGATTTATGTTTTTACATGTACCCTAAAATTCATATTTAAATTATATATTTAAAATTATTTTTGATTCACTTTTAAGTTTATAAATGTCACCTTTTAAACACATAAAAATATTATAATGATTTATTTAAAATTCAACTTAAATGTGATTACATATTAATTTAATATAGAGCATTAAATATGCATATATCTATATATTTTATATATGCATTAAATTACAATTTTTTAATATCAAGTGATGAAAAATTTGTCAGCACTGTTGTGAGAAGTCAAAATAGTCTTTCTATTTACAACCACCAATTATATAAAGGAGGAATATCAATGTATTATTTTGACATTAGGTCTATAACCATGTGTACTGGAGTCCACATAAATAAGAATATTCTTTCTCCCAAACATATAAAATGCTATACTATTATCAAGTCAAATACACACTGAATACAGGGGAAAAAGGAGAATCATTATATAAAAAAATTTGTGAAATGTATAATGCTATGATTCTGTGGCATCAATAATAATATATTTACACAAACTACAAAATTAGATGATGTCCTCAGATGTATGTGTCTTCACAATACTTACATTTGTAATATAAAACACTATAATAAATTTAAATTTTATTCTAAAATTTATAAATTTATATTAAACATTCTGGACTTAGAATGAGTATGTGAAATGCACAGTAAGAATACCATGACAGATAAAAATTAAACAGGTTAAAATGGCTGGGAAAAACTGTACAAGCTTTTCTGGTTATAACTATCCTCAATATCAAAGCATTAAATCAGAAATTAATGTTATCAAAGTTATAATCAACATCATGTCACTGGTCGTGTCCTAGAGGTCCTTAGGATATTAGTGCTCTGGCAATTTATGAATCACTTAATCACAACAAATTCTCATTTCATTGTCTTTAGAGTGTGACAGGTAGCAGAGCGTTTTTCAAATGATCTGCCCCAATAAGGAGTAGTAGATAAGAATGCACAAAGAGAAAATGTGGCTCAAAGAACAAAAAAGTAACCTGGGTTTGAATAACCTAAGTGATAGATACATAAAAAAGAAAAGAAATAATAAACTTTAACAGTAATATAAGTGAACAGGGAAAGCAGTAGGTTATATCTGATGTTATTAAATAAAGAACAAAAAATAAACTACACAGGAAGTAAATTATATGTATTTATAAAATTATACCCACTTGCCTTTCGAGGGCACATGTAGATAAAAATAATCACCAGTATAGATTTTAGATTTTGGGGAAAATGATTTAATAACTAATATTCTTTCAGAACACTCATGTTACTATAGGTTGTGCTAATCTAACACAAACTATTTACAGAACTCAGGTTTAATTTAAAAATCAAGCAATTACCAAGAAAAGTAACTCAAAGAAAAATGTTCTAGAGCATGTTTAACTGTCTTTGAAGAAAAATTTGCAAGAAATTTATGTTTTTGTATTCTCATAAGCATGGTTTTTGACTAAAAATTTGGCCTTAAACCTTTAATCTGGAGAAAATGAAACTGTCTGCAGTTGACATGAGCAACACTATTATTAGCATTCCAACAGAGTACTGTCTAGGGTTTATTATATCACTTAGATCAGATGACTGTATATTATAAATTTTAAGCAGTTCAGCTTTATGGAAAATATACAATCAACTATCTTCTGGAAGGAAATAAAAGAAATTTTTTGACGTGTCTGTGAAATATTCTGAAGAACATTTATGTGTTGATTTTTTAAAGTCAAAAATAAAAATGCCTCATGTAAAATAAATGGCATTTGTGGTCAAAGATATTACTATATTTGTGGATTTTTACTCTGGTTCAAATTAAACTACATAAGGCAATATGTAGTCTTTACCTTCCTTTATAACCAGTGTATGTGGGGAAACGCTTTACTTACAAGAAAAACTTAGTAGTGTCTCTTCTTTCTAAGTGGTGATGTAATTACATCAGTGGAAATCTAACTCTTCTTCATTTACAAAGATTGGTATCGGAGAGAGAAAGAAACAGAAAATTTCAAGACTTATTTTAACTCATCTGTTGTCGCTAAAAGGGAGATCCAAAATAAATATCCTTTTGCTTTGCAGAGCAATTCAGTGCATCTTAGTGATGCAGAATACCATCGAGAGCCTGGTGAGAGGTTTGAATACTAAATATCATTGGTTATCTAAGAGAAATTTTGTTTCTTAGGTTGATCCTGGGAAGAAAATGGGAAAATCAAGGAACGCAATAGAAGTGAGAAGAGTACTGAGGAAATAAAACACACAGAAACTTTAGAGAAGCCTAGGGTATGTGGAGGAAAAAAAATAAGGTCAATGAGAAAAAGAAAGGCATTTAAGGGCAGAGATATTATATTGTGTTTATTGTGGCAAAGTAAACCTTCCTGAAAACTTCAGTACATTGCGACTGGTTGGGGGATCCCATAAATTTTTTATTCTTCAGACAATAATAAAAGGATCCCATCTCCACAGCATAGTTCTTAGATGAAACCAAGAGTTACACAGAAGCTGAAATAAAATGACTCAAAGTGACTTGAGAGCAAGTCACCAAGAATCTTACAAATCGAGTGCAGAGCTCTGTGGGATAAAGGAGTCTGAAGTTAATTTCATTTTAATTTTATCTGATATCTGCATTTCACCGATAGGAAGGCAACAAAAAATAGTGTGGTTTTGTGGAAAACTCACTGGACACATTAGGAGCACAGGGTTAAGTCTTAGAATTCCCACTTTAGATATTCCCACATGACAACCTACTTTCTCTGGAATTCAAACAAAGAAGATATGGGAATAGAGTATATCTAAAGTCTCTAAGAATTCTAGCATTCTCTGATCCTAATATAGACCTACCTTCAGGAGATTTAGGAGGTGGTGCTTGTGGGAATCCAACAATAGGGTATATCCAATGTATCGCTTGTACTTCTTCACTTTCTATTCCCATAAGACTAATTAGAAATTAAAATATTAAGAGTGAACAAGAAGAGAAACTCCATATTAACAAAAAGCTTATTATTTATTAACCCTGTGGTATTTTAGTAAAGGTTGTGAATTTAGACTTTGGTAGAGAGACATTGATGAAATAAAGAACATTTTCTGCAAATGCTAATTTTATAAACATTTCAAACAAACCCTGGGAGATCATCACAAAGCAAACTGTAATGAAACATGAAATATCAGTTAAAATTGAAGAGCTTTCTTCCCTTCTTTAATGAGAGGATCCATTCTATATTGGATAGGCAAAGCACAAAACGAAAACTGCCATGAAATACAGTACTTCGGAATTTTGTGAGGTATTTACATTTGGAGGATACTACCTAAAAGAAAGGGGACATTTGTCCAAATATTTTAGGTGCGTCATACACCATTAGGAAGACAGCAATATTAGAAAATGTTTATAGTCTGGGAGTGGTGGCTTATGCCTGTAATCCTAGCACTTTGGAAGGCCAAGACAGGTGGATCACTTGAGGTCAGGAGTTCAAGATCAACCTGGCCAACATGGTGAAAACTTATCTCTACTACAAATACAAAAATTAGCTGGATGTGGTGGCACATGCCTTAATCATGGCTACTCGGGAGACTGACATGTCAATTGCTTGAACCTGAGAGGCAAAGGTTGCCGTGAGTCAAGATCATACCATTGCACTCCAGCCTGGACAACAGAGTGACTCCATCTCAGAAAATTAATTAATTAAAAAATGTTTATGATCATGTTTGAAGTTGGGATTTTTTCCTTAAAATGAAATGCTAGACATTGCAGGCAAGACAGGTTGAGCAAGGGACTTATGCAAAAGAGTAAGTTCCCATCCTTAGAAGGCCTTGAAGCTTGTTTAACGCATCACTATAACTGCCTTTATTTAAATGTTACCTTTTAAACTCCGGACTCAACTCATGAAAATTGTCAATAGTCCAATATTTTCCATTTGCTCTCATCATTTGTATAATTACCATTGTTCTGTGTAATTTCATAATTCTGGGTATAAATAACAATGGGATATCTACATATCCCTTAGGAGGCAATTCAATTCCTGTAAAACACACAATGAATAATTTTTAATGTTGTAAATATTAACAGACTATTATTTTAACAGGAGAAAGTAATCACCTAATTCAATTACTGATTATCAATTTTTAAAAACTGCTTCTGTACAAAAAAATACGTTATGCTAAATTATAAGTTCACTTCACTATTTCACCTTAGATATCATCAACCCTATTAAAGATACGTTTTCCTGAAGTAAGAAGTTTCTCCTGAAGATGCCTGAAGAACTGAGGAAATGTTGAAACTGATGGCAGAGGTTTCCCAGAGTGATAAAAGAACCACAAAACCCATGAGTCTTTTCACACCTTGCCACATTTTACAGAGGATACAGTACAGTAATTTTTGATCCTTTATTTTCTCGCATGTTTTTCTAGACTATAATAGGTGCAAGTCTCTGCTTAGAGCCCCCACATTGCTGTCACTAAAAGCTGTTAATTTATGTAGCTCATCCATGAGGAATGTCAAAGCTTATTTGTGAAAGAAAGGGGCATCTGCTCCTAGTTGTGAAAATCAGAAGACAGAAAAACTGACAGCGTTTCCTTGTGGTCTGATAGATTAGAATTTTTCAACTTTTACTATGCTTAAGAAGCACCTGAGAAACTTGATAGACATGCAACCTGCAGAGCCCCATCCCTAGAGATTCTGATTTATTTAGGCTGAGCTAGGGCACCTTATGAGACCATACTTAAAAAATAAAAAAAGTTACCTCTTGGATAAGTTTCCAGAGGTTTGAAGAGTATGAAGCTTCAGGACATTTGCAACCATGAGAGTTTCCAAGCCTATCAAGCCTATGAATGTCTACCTTTCTTTAGGTACTAACACTGCTTTACAAGACAATAGAGGATTACTGACCACACTCATTTTTTATTGTTCTAAGATTGATGAAAATCAAAGTAATTTTTTCTCAACAGTATTTTATTAAACTATTAAAAAGATCACAAAGGGAAATTAAAAAGGGCCCCTTTGCAAAACCTTCCAACTCAAAATTCTTGTAAATTTTCAAATTTTATTCCTTGAGAAAATTAAAACATTCTAAGGCCGAGTAACATTGTTAATAGTCAATAATAATCAATAATTAATATAATTAATAGTTAACATTTATTGAGTATTGACTATATTCAGGCTCCATGCTAAGTATTTTTATACAACATCTTATTTAATTCTCAGAAAACTACCATGAATTAAATGTGTTTATGTTTCCTATTTTAGAAATAAAAAAATTGACAAAATGTAGTTAAATAACTTGTCCAAAGTCCCATTGAAAGATCGTGTTGTTTACTAAGATATCTAAACCAGGGCTCCCCAGCCCCCAGGTGGCAGACCAGTAAGAGTCTGTGGCCTGTTAGGAACTGGGTCGCATAGCAGGAGGTGAGCAGCATTACCACCTGAGCTCTGCCTCCTGTTAGATAACTGGCAGCATTAAATTCTCATAGGAGAGCAAGCCCTATTGTGAACTGCACATGTGAGGCATCTAGGTTGCGTGCTGCTTATGAGAAACTAACTAATGCCTGATGATCTGAGGTGGAACAGTCTCATCCCGAAAACCTTCTCCCGCCCTGTCCCACATCTGTGGAAAAATTGTTTTTCATGAAACCGGCCCCTGGTGCCACAGAAGTTGGGAACTGCTGTTCTAAACAAAGTCAATTACCTTCAACTTTGTTTTATGAATTTTTTTTTTTTTTTTTTTTTTTTGAGACGGAGTTTCGCTCTTGTTACCCAGGCTGGAGTGCAATGGCGCGATCTCGGCTCACCGCAACCTCCGCCTCCTGGGTTCAGGCAATTCTCCTGCCTCAGCCTCCTGAGTAGCTGGAATTACAGGCACGTGCCACCATGCCCAGCTAATTTTTTTGTATTTTTTAGTAGAGACGGGGTTTCACCATGTTGACCAAGATGGTCTCGATCTCTCGACCTCGTGATCTACCCGCCTCGGCCTCCCAAAGTGCTGGGATTACAGGCGTGAGCCACCGCACCCGGCCGCTTGTTTTATGATTTCTATATTTTCAGGCATCATTGTATGAAATAGATAATGTTAATTAATATAAAGAGACTTTCCTAAAAAATTTTATACATTATGGAGGTCATTACATTTTATATACACAGAGATATTTGCAAGAATTTATAAAATACATTTGAACTCAACGTACTCTTTTTTGACTAATATTTTTATTGTAGTTCTCAATTATTCTTAGCACACAAAAAATAGATTTTCTATGTGACTTTAAATCTATAAACCTCCCTTCAGGGTAAGGAAGGAGCAATCTAGATGACAATATATTTCACAGGTCATAAGTGCAAATGTTATTAAGAATACTGTTTATGGAGATTTCATTATGTTTAGTTTCAGGGAAACTACAGACGAATTCATTTTAAAGTATGTTTAGATAAAAACAGCAAAGGTTAACTCAAATAAACCATGCATGCATCCTCAAGGAAATAAAATTTAGAAATTATAACTTGCCCTAAGGTTATATTATTACTAAAAAAAGATTATATTACCACTAAAATAAACCTAGGCTTTTAGATAGTGAAGATAGTGTAAGAAGTCAAGACAGATAACAAAAGAGTATCTCATTACTTACACCATGATTTTTTTTAATGTTCAAACTGAAAGTATAGAAAGACAATGCCATGACAAACATGGCTATTTTATTTAAAATCTAATACCCTATTTGCAGTTGTAACTTTTTTACCAAGCCTGCAAGTAGAACTGTAGTTAATTATTGAATTCATCATAGGTTTCTTTAGCTATTATTACACCTTTGGATGGATAAGAACCACTATAATGCTGTTAACTTCCAAGAAATCACTGAAAATTAACACTGAAAAGAACTTTGAGAATGTATCAAGTTCACTTTTCATCTCACAAATTTTTATTTTTTGTGGTTTTCCCATTGCCCTTCACATTACTTAGACTATGGACAGGAAAGTTGTTCTTCCTTCTAAAAAAAAAAAATCTATCATTGATGGGCATTGGGGTTGGTTCCAAGTCTTTCCTATTGCAAATAGTTCTGCAATAAACATATATGTGCATGTGTCTTTATAGTAGAATTATTTATAATCCTTTGGGTATATATCCAGTAATGGGATTGCTGGGTCAAATGGTATTTCTGGAATCATCATACTGTCTTTCACAATAGTTGAACTAACTTACACTCCCACCAACAGTGTACAAGAATTTCTATTTCTCCACATCCTCGCCAGCATCTGTTGTTTCCTGACTTTTTAAATGAACATCATTCTAACTGGTGTAAGATCTTATTGTGGTTTTGATTTGCATTTCTCTAATGACTAGGGATGATAAGCTTTTTTTTTCATATGTTTTTTGGCCGCATAAACGTCTTCATTTGAGAAGTGCCTCTTCATATCCTTCACTCACATTTTGATGGAGTTGTTTTTTTCTTGTAAATTTACTTAAGTTCCATGTAGATTCTGATATTAGACTCTGTTAGATGGAAAAGAAAATGTGGCACATATACACCATGGAATACTATGCAGCCATAAAAAAAGAATGAGTTCATGCCCTTTGCAGGGCCATGGATGAAGCTGGAAACCATCATCCTTGGCAAACTAACACAGGAACAGCAAACCAAACACCACATGTTCTCACTCATAAGTGGGAGTTGAACAATGAGAACACATGGACACAGGGAGGTGGGCATCACACCCCGGGGCCTGTGGGGTGGGGGAGGGGGGAAATGGGGAGGGAGAGCGTTAGGATACATATCTAATGCATGTGTGGCTTAAAACCTAGATGAGAGGTTGATTGGTGCAGCAAACCCCCACGGTACATGTAAACCTACGTAACAAACCTGCATGTTCAGCACATGTATCCCAGAACTTAAATTTTAAAAAGACGCCATGAATTATATATCAACAACAACAAAATCCACCCATGTTTTCTTCTAATACTTGTATGCTTTCATTTTTAAAGTTAAATAATGTTTGATTCATTTGTAATTTACACTTACATATGAAGTGAAGAATTTATCTCATGTTATTGATTTTTTAATATGGAACTAATTATCAAGAAACGCACTTATATAAAAGAGTACTGATTTGAAATGCTGGCTTCATAGCATTTCTATATATAGTTGGGTTATTTCAGGATTTCCTAGAGGTTTGCTTTGGTCTTTCTGTCACTTCATGTGTAATTACACATTGTATCAATTATAGATGCTCTATTTTCTAGTAAGATTAACTGCCTTCATTTCCAGTTCATTTTTAAAAATAATTTTTAAAACATGCAATGAAGAGTTGGCTACAGGGAGATTTGGATGGGGGGAACAAATGATATTTTTAATGCCATCACCCTACATTTGTACATCAGTTTAGGGATATTCAAAATTGTTTTTCATCCAAGACCTATCCAACAGCAAAAGTATACTGTTTATTTTATTTTTCTTAGTTGAGTACCAATCTCATTATATAAAGTGTATCTAGGTTCTTGGAATAGGTTTTCAGCTAGTCCTAATTTTCAGTGTTACTAGAACAGTTGTTTGGATCTTCTGACTGGGAAATCTAGCTAGTATAATGATTATATTTATTAGATTAAGTAATCTAATAAAACATATTAGAAACTCAAAATGTTTCTTATTTTTTTCCATTCCCATACAGTAATTATATAATTTAACTACAGTTAGATTTATTATTTTCTGTTAAAGTTATCATTCTTGAGGTTCAACTCTACTAAGCATTTGGGGAAAATATGTATATTTTATTTTACATAATTTATTTTCACACACATATATATATTTAAGGGAGTTATGCATTATTTTTAGAATTTTAGAAGCCCTAATAATAAATCATGTTTAGTAGCTCAGGAATACTAAAAATAATGACATTATTATCATTATTATTTGTGCTTTGCTTTTAAAATCTACAATAACCCAATTGCAATTAGCATTCAAATTTTATTTGGTGTATATTTAAAACTACTATTTGATTGTTCTTTTGATTAAAGGTGTTAGAAATTTTTACCCTTTGATCTCCTAATTGAAATATGCAAGTTGTATAGTGTTTTAATAGCTCTGAGATTTTCTGTCTTTCAAGAAAATTTTCTCAAGATGGTAAAGTGAACATAACCTTAACTTTAGTAACAAAATTATTTCATCCTGGGCAATTCATTTTCATCACTTTTGTTGTATTATATTTCTGCTCCACTGTGCACAATGTCTAATAATTCCTGTGACATTAGAAATGGCCCATGTCAGATAATCCCAGAGACACTAAGAAGCACCGGCTGGGCGTGGTGGCTCATCCCTATAATTCCAGCTCTTTGGGATGCCCAGGCGGGCATATCATGAGGTCAGGAAATCAAGACCATCCTGGCTAACATGGTGAAACCCCGTCTCTACTAAAAATACCAAAAAAAAATTAGCCAGGCATGGAGGCGAATGCCTGTAGTCCCAGCTACTCAGGAGACTGAGGCAGGAGAATTGCTTAAACCCAGGAGGTGGAGGTTGCCACGAGCTGAGATAGTGCCACTGCACTCCAGCCTGGCGACAGGGCGAGACGGACAGGACAGGACAGACAAGACGGGACAAAAGAAAAGAAAAGAAATATATGAACAACATAAATAGTACTATTATTTTTGTTATATTGCTTTATTTTAAATAAGAATTCAAGTTTTTTTATTTGTAATTAAGAATAATTGTTTTCACTTTTGAAACATCAAGTGGCCAAGAAGATGAATTTTCATTAACCATTTTCAAACATAAAATCGATGTATTTTTCCATTTGAATACTTCATACTTCTAATAGTTAAATTTTTTTTGATAAAAATAGAAAACAACATAATTACTCTGTTGGTGGTTTGAAGACGAGTCCCTGGGTTCTTCTGATATATTAGGGGCTGAATTGTGCCCCCCACCATAAAAATTCATATGTTGAAACCTTATCCCCACTACCTTCTTTTTTTCTTTTCTTTTTTTTTTTTTTTCATTCTTTTATTCCCAGTACCTCTTAATGTGACTGTATTTGGAAGTTGGCCCTTTAAAGAGTTGATTGAGTGAAAATTAAGTTATTAGTGTGGGCTCTAATCCATTATTACTGGTGACTTTATAAGAAGATCAAATTTGAACACAGAGAGACACCAGGGGCAAATGTACTGATAAAAGATCACATGAAGACACAGCTTGCCCAGGAAAGAGGCCTCAGAAGAAATTGAACCTGCTGACACCTTGACATTGGACTTGTAGCCTCTAGAACTGTGGGAAAATACATTTCATTTAAGTCACTCAGTCTGCAGCATTTTGTTATGGCCGCCCTAGCAAACTAATACATGAAATTATCTTTTATGTATTATCTCAGAGACTGTGGCATAGATATCGTAAGTTTACTTACAGAGATTCTAACTCCAGGCAATCAAAACATAGGGCACATAGAAAAACATCATGCTGACTGCCATTTGGTTGCTATGATGATGGAAAAGCTAGGGATGAACCATTCTCCCTTTCCTACCTATACTCCCTTGACTGAACGGGAGTATCTACTGGATAGTGAGAAAGGCATTTAAGGGATTACATTTTTCTCCTGAAGAATTAGAGACTGTCGCTGTTATACGCTGTTAATCTTTCATAGAGCTAGCTAAAGTTTGAGATTTAAAAGAAGGTTGTCCAAAGAAGACAATGTCAAAGGAAATAGCATAGAAAAAGTAAGCATAAGTAGAGGGTGACATTACCCATACAGGCAACTGGGGAAGAAACACATATCCATGCTCCTTAGAAAATTGTTCAATTTGAGATTTGACATAATGCCTTTTAAGTAGGTTTTGGGGTTATTCAGTGCAGATATGATTGCTAAAGTAAACTTCACAACATGGGCTAGGTGCCTATAAAGTTTTATGTTTTCTTTTTAAGAATACATTAGCACAAATAGCAAAATTATACTTAAATCAAATATTGCTTTTACTCTGAACACTTGATTACTGATCAAAATGAGTGAATAATCCATTATCAGAGACTGTTTATAACAGGCACAATGAAGGAGAAAGTTTCCTGACATTGAGCACTGTCAAGCACATGATGCATAACCACTGACCTGTATAATATGTTTCTGGCTATTCATGTGTGCTTAAAATAGAATATCTTAATGTTCCTTCCATCCCTAAAACTCTATGATAACATTTTTCTTAATATGTTGAAAAGATAACTCAGATTTAAAAAATTGTTAAGAAACTGTATTTTTTCTTGGAAAGTGGCTGGTTTTAACTTTAATTAAATTAACCACAGACAATTTTAAGATAAAATAACATTTCTTCTGTTACTACTATAACTAATATACCTATTGATCAATTATGATGTCTTCCTCTTCCTCTGCACTGTACTAAGAGAAGTTTAATTCTGTGCTCTATTACTCTCTATCACTCACTATTTCTGGGAAACTAGGAAAGTTATTTATATTTCTTTCTTTTTTTTTTCTTCAGGTTATTTATATATTTCTAAGTGAAATTCTCTGCACATAAAAAAGGAAGCTAATATAATATACACAATAAGCTTTTGCTATGGCAAAGGTACAACCTAGGCCTATATAGATAATTCCATCTTGTGCAATATGCTTTTTATTCTACACTATTTTATTCTTCTATTTATTTAGAAAATTCTTACATGTTGTGCATTATAATAAGCACTGGGGATAAAATATTAAAGAAAACAAATCTCCTGTTTTCTTGAGTCAGAGATTCCAGAATGTGTTGGCAAGTGAGAGTAGACATTAATAAATAAAACATATAGTACGTATGGTGTTATGTGAAACAGTTAAAGGTTAGACAGTGAAATCGATATTAACAGGATGTTCAGGAAGGTTGCTGTAATAAGGTATCACTTGAGCAGGGCACCTAAAGAAGTTTGAGAAGCCTCAAAGAAATCTGTAGGGGGAATATTGAGATAGCTGGTGGATATATGAATCTGGATTTAAAGGAGAGGTCGAGGCTGGGGCTATGAATTTAGAAGTTGATATTTCATGTGTGAGTAAATGTGATCCCATCAGAAATGAACGTAGATAGAAATAAAAAGAGAAGATAGCCTCTAGGAAGTCAGGGGGACAGGAACAACAAAGCAGAATGAGCAGGGCTCACTAAAGAAACAAGAAGAATAAAGGGAGAATTGATTGCTCGAGATCAACTGTTTCCAAAGCAGGGAGAGGTCAAGCGTGTCAAATAGTGCTCATGGATTGAGCAAGATGACGACTGCATATGATGGATAATTATATTTGGCAATGTTAGGTTACTAGTTAATTAAAAGAGCAATATCACAGAGTAAAAGAGGCTGATGGTGAATAAAACTGGATTAGCTTGGGTGAGATAATGGTGTAAGAAGTTAGGGCAGTAAATAGAGTCAGGCTTTGAAATAGTTTTGGTATTGAGGAGGATCAGAGAAATGGGATGACAGCTGGCAGGAACAGGATATAAAGAGCTGTATAACTTTAAAATTGAGAGCTACTCTAGCATGCGTATAATAAGAATAATCCATTAAATGTATTATGAATGACAGAGTAGAAAATTAGACAGCTTCACATGATTGAGTAGGTATGGGATTCAGTAAACTGGTGGAGAACTGGCCAATAAGAGCACAGAATACTTTTCTGATGTAATGTGAGGGAAGGCAAGGTACATGGATGCAAATAAAATTAAGCTGATCTATTAATATGTGATGACGGAAACAGACAATTTGCCTTTACGTTTTTAATAAAATAGGAAGAATATCAGTGAGAAAATGGGTGGAAGTATTGCATGTCACTAGTAGTCTTCAGGTTTCAACTCACTGTAGGCAACTTTACTATAGTAAACTTTATTAAAGAAAAATGATGTCCCTTCAAAAGTTTATCACTCACACACATTTTACCTATTTCTCTATCTCCCTTTCTCTCTACCATCTCTATATATCCACCTACTAATCTACCTCTTTTAAATGCCTGGTGTTGTATAATTCCTAAGCAGGTATTAGTCCTCTTTTTGTTATAATATTTACCTGTATTTCTGAATTGAAGAAAACAGAATAAAATGACAGAAAAGAGAAATGACACTATGCCTTGTGTTCCATTTAATAAACCCAGACACTTACAAGCGATTTTAACAGTTTCACTTTCTGCTCTCTTCATAAAAATATTCTGGTGGTATAAATAGGTCTAAATTTCAGGTTATAGTGATGATTTTTAAAGGGCAAACTCCCAGTCAGCCTCACATAATGAGAGTTACAGCCTTGTGTTTTTCAATAAAATCAGCAGCTTCACTGACTAGCTAGGAAACCCAAATGCTTTATGCTATAAATCATAATTACAAATCCATATAATTGAAACCTGAGCTAAGTTGGGTGGAAAATGACATAATAGGGAGGAAGGTTTATTTTAAAATGTAAAACTATGCTTAGCTGCCAATGTAATTTCATAAACTTCCATGACAATTATCTGGAGATCTGGGCATGCTTTATAGAAAGCAGCAGTAACATCATTATATGTCACTAAACACTGGGTTCTTGAAGACCTTTTCCAATTTACAAACAGTAGTCTTTTATTTCAAAAACATATTATTTTTCAAATAATATTTTTCTTATTTTTGACAAACTAAATTATACATGTCAACTAAAATCAACATGACACAAGTCACAAAAATTATATTTCATAAGGAAAGACAATATAAATGTTTGCTTTCTAAATGCTAATGCTAGAACTCTGAGAATTGAGCTCTGGTTATTAGCCACCATATAAGTATAAATAAATATTTCATCGTTTAAAAATTAGATACATTATAATTTTTATTGTTATGGATCTTTCAAATTTGGTCTTGAGTTCTTTCTATTGATAGTGGACATTAGCTAAAATAGTCACAGTCTAAGAGAGCCCTGTCGAGTGATAAGTTAGATTCAGGTGTGTGTGTTGTCAAGTGAGACACAATGAGGAAGTAAAACCAAATGCATGAAACAGAAGAAATTTATTATTCACAGGTGCCAGAGAAGTAAGCCATGAAGCCAGAGGACCAATGAGAATTTCCTTGGTGGTGGTGAGCTCAACCAGCTGGTGGAGAGTGTGTGTGTGTGTGTGTGTGTGTGTGTGTGTGTGTGTGCACGTGCACATGCGTGTGACAGAGAGAGAAAGAATGTGTTTGATTTGAGTTTTGGGGCAGTGGAGATGAGAAACAAGTGGATTATAACAGCAAAAAAACACAAAAGACAAGGAGAGGGGAAGTCTTAACTAGGTTTCAAATAACTTATGTCAAGCCCAAAAATGTATGTCAAAGCAGCAACTGTATTAAACAAATTTATGATACGGTATTACAAATGCCAAGTATAGTTTATGTCTTTATCCTTGAGACTGTTTGCTCATATTATATCTTTTTCTATTACAAAAATAGTTGAGATAATTATAGATTCACATACAGTGGTAAGAAATGAAAGATTCCATGTACTCTTTACCCAATTGCCTCCAATGATGTCATTTGGTAACATCATAGTGAAGAAAAATCACAACACTTATATTAATACAGTCAAGATATAGGAAAGTTCCATCACCACAGGAATCTCTCAGGTTGGCTTTTTGGAGCTACCACCAACTCCTGCCCCATTCCATCCCTCAATTACTACAACCACTAATCCGTTTTCCATTTATATAATTTTGTCACATCAAGAATGCTATATAAATGAAACCAAACTATATGTAACCTTTTGCAGTTGGCTTTTTTCACTCAGTATAATTCTCTGGACATTCAATCAAGTTGCTGTATTCAATCAGTGCTTCATTCCTTTCTATTACTGAGTGTACTCTATGGTATGGATAAACCAGAGTTTGTTTAACCATTCACTCATTGAGAGTAATCTGAGTTGTTTACAGATTTCAGCTATTATGAATAAAATCTGCTAAGAATATTCATTCGCATGTTCTGGGGTAATATATATTTTTAATTTTCTGGGGAAAATTCCCTATTGTTCAATGGTTGGATAGTGTATTTAGTTGCACTTGTAATTTTATGAAAAGATGTTTCCAGACTGGCTGTGCCCTTTTATATTCTGACCAGCAATGTATGAGTGATTCAGTTTCTCTACATCCTTGCCAACATTTGTTGTTGACATTGTTCTTTATTTTAGCTATTCTGATAGGCTTGCAGTGAAATCTCACTGCCGTTTTATTTTGCATTGTCCTAAAGATTAATGATGTTGAATACCTTTCCAAATGTGTTTATTAACCATCAGTATAATCTCTTTGGTGAAATGTCCCTTCATCTGTTTTTGCCCATTTTCTAGTTGGATTTTATTTTTACTATCAAGCTTTTGTCTTTCTTAGATATTCGGGAAATGAATTATTTGTCAGATATGTGATTTGGAGCTATTTGCTCCCAATTTATAGCTCTCCATTTCATCATCTTCTCATTGGCTATAATAGGAATATTTTTTTTTTTGGTTTTGAGGATGTCTGGTTCATTACTTTTTCCCCTTATGGAGCTTGCTACTGGAGAAATCTGAGAAATATCTGTTTTGCACTATTTTAATTTTTGTGTAAGATGTGAGTACCTTGGCAGGAATTGCCTTGCAGGAAATTTATACATCAATTTAGATAGAGCTGACCTTCTTACTATATTGAGTCTTCCAGTCAATGAAAATGGCATATGTCCTTATTTATTTATAAATAGCTTAATTTTTCATCCTACATGCGTTTTGTTAGATTTTTATCTTAGTTTTTCAATATTTTGGAAGATTATCAATAGTATTGAGTTTTAAATTTCAGTTTCTACATTTTGTTGCCAGTATATATAAAAACAATTAATTTTTTGTGTTGTTCTTCTATATTGTGATTTGGTGAATTAACTTACTTATACGTGCTTTTGTTTTTGGTAGGTCTCTTGAAGTTTTCTAGTAGACAAACCTGGTCAGAAAATAGGGACAGTTTATTTCTTCCTTTACATTTTGGATATATTTTGTTTCTTTTGCTTGCCTCATGGTAGTAGGACTTTCACTAGTATGTTAAATAAGAGTGGTGAGAGTGGGTATTCTTATGTTGCTCCCTATTTTAGGGGGAAAGTGTACAATGTTCGTCATTTAACGTGATGTTAGCTATAGGTTTACTATGCAAGCACTTTATCAGGTTGAGGAATTTATCTTCTAGGTTGCAAAGAGTATTTGTTTTAAACAAATAATGGATATCAGTTTGCTTCTAACTCTATTCTGTATTGATTGACATAATCATGTAATTTTTCTGCCTTCATCTTTTAACAGATAAGATTACATTAATGGAATTTTAAATATTAAACCAGCCTTTACTTCTCGAATAAACTGTTTGATTGTGTTGTATACTTTTTGCTATATACTGAGGATTCAATTTCATGATATTTTACGACTAATTTCATGAATAACATTGGAATGCAGTTTTACTCTCTTGTTAAATGTTTTTGGATTTTGTATCAGAGTAATGCTGGCATCATAGAATGAGTCAGGAAGTTTTCCTTCATCTTCTTTTTTTCTGGAAGAGTTTGAGAATGACTGGTGTTAACTGTTCTTTAAATGTTTGGGATAACTTACCATTGGAGCTATCTGGGACTCAAGATTTCTTTTGGGAAGCTTTTAAACTATGGTTTCAATTTCTTAAATAATAGTATATGACTATTCAGATTGTCTATTTCATCTTTGGTAAATTTTGGTAGTTTTTAATTTATTAAATATGGATAAATTTCATATAGTTGTTGAAATTGTGTGTATAAAGTTGTTCACAGTACTGCTTTATTTTTAAAATGTCTGACCTTATCTGTAGTGATACTGTTATGGGTTTTGTGAATACCTTTTGGGATTCCAATTTATGTATAGAGTTTTTTAGTATATCATTTCATATAATTTTCTTAGTGCTTTTAAATAGGAATTTAATATCCATAGGCAACTTATCACTCTCTCCTGATATCAATGTTTTACTACTTTAAGCAAAGCGTGCAAAGTTTATGTTTTAAAATGTACTTGAGATTTGTTTTAATCAGATATAAGAAGACACACAGATATAGCAATGACTACCATAAAAGACTATTTTATATTCACCAATCCCTAAAATCACAAAGCACAGTATGTTATACATGGCCACATAGGGAAGCACCAGTGTTGTTCAGGAATCTGTGAGGGGGAAAACACTGGGCAAGAACCTATTTTTTGTTTTTTTTTTATGGAAAGAAAAAAGGGTGAGGTAAGCAGACAAAGCAATTGCAGGATTGATTATTTTGAATAATTTCATTGGGCTCTGGCTTGTAGGGGCTATCTTGTGTTGACTGGTCCCTGGCCTTGGGATGATTAAAGTACAGGAATATTGGTGTGGCACGTAAGAAACTGATAGAAGAGGTATGTGGGAGTGTAGGTTCTGGATTGGTTACTTGGCACTTATAGATGCTCTTATAGATGAGTCCTTTGCCATCTCTAAAAATTAACTAACTTTGAGAAGGGCAGTTCCTCCCCAGTCAGCAAAACCTCAAATATCAAAGCATAAAGAATACAGAAAATAAGAAATATAGTCATTATACCTCAATTCCATTTAGATAACCTTATACTTCCTACATTTCATCATATAAATGTCTTAAGACATTCCTTTTACTGTCTCTCTACAAATATACATGTGTATATATATGTGTGTGTGTGTGTATATATATATATATATGTAACATGTCACAAGGTGGTGTAATTTTTGCTTCAATCATCAAATATGATTTAAGAGACTGAAGAGAAGTAGGGCAGTCTGTTATATTAATTATTGTTTTTATCCATATGATATTCTTTTTAAAACTTTTTTTTAAAAACCTACTCCTTATCTTTGTAGACAACATTCTTTAGGTATTTTTAAGGGCTGGTTTGCTTAAAATAAATTCACTTTCCCTTTATAGGAGAACATCTACATTTTCTCTTTATGTATAAAGAATATATTTTCTGGATATGGAATTCACAGTTTATAGTCACTTCCTTTCAGTATTTGAATAATGTATACCACTTCCTTCTGACCTCCATGGTTTTGGATGAGCAATGCACTGTCATTTGAATTGGTGTTTCCCTACAAGTAATGAACTGTTATCTCTCTGGTTACTTTCAAGGTTGTTTTCTGTGTGTGTGTCTTTAGTTTTCCGAAGTTTAATGATGATTTGTCTTGCCTTGGATTTCTTTTGCTTTACACTGACTGGAGTTTACTCAGTCTCTTGAATCTCGGCTTAGGTGCTTCACCAAATTCAGCAAATTTTCAGACATTATTTATTTGAATAATTTTCCTTCCCACTCTCTCCGCTCCCTCTGGAGCTCTGATGATATACATTTGAGCTCTTTTGTTATTTTCCTACAGGTCCCTTGTACTCTGTTCATTTTTGTAAAAGTCTATGTTCTCTTTGTTGTTATGACCATATAAATTATATTGATCTCTCCTCACTTTCACTGATTCTATACTCAATCATCTCCATTCTACTCTTGAGCCCATCTGGCAAGATATATATTTAACTTATATTTAATCGGTTCCACAACTTTTGTTCGGTTCTTCATTCAACATTTTTCTGAGATTCTCTACTTTTTCATGTTTCATTAGAATTCAAAATTGTTTCTTGAAGCAAAATTTGGACAGACTCATACTGCCCCACTGAAGATGGGGAGGGAAAGTTTTGCTTCCTGCTGGGCCTCACTGACACCAAGAGACGAGACTGGAGGAAGTAGAACACCAACTAGCTCACTTCTTGCCACTTCATTCCACCTCCTTCATACCAAGTGGGGTTGGAGGCTCTATTTCCACTGGACGTTGTTCACATATGGGGAGAAAGAAAACAATGCCAGCTACCCTGCTTCAAATCCCTTCATCCTTTCTTGTTGATGCACCTCTACCAAAACCATCCTGGCAGGAGAATCACAGCACTGTGTGCTTCTGCTGGGGGAACGGCAGAGCACTTCCTTACTTGGTCCCATCAACACCACAGAAAATGCAAGGGGAAGGGAATCACAGTGTGCTGCTTCTAAGGCACGAAAGTGCTTAGGGGTGGGGCAGAATACCAATGACCTGCTTGTCCTCAGTGTAAACTATTGGAGTGTGTGACGTGGTTTTACCATTGATGCTTTGATGGAGTAGGGTAGGTATTGTTAAAAAGGTTTTCTGCTGTTGGACACCTTTTTCCAGGTCCTTTGGATAGGGGAAAAAGATTTTAAGGGGAGTTTTTTTGTCTTTACTTATTGGTAGTTCTGGATTGGAGCCTTCTGCATTACCTTCTCTAAGATATACGAGATGTGATAAGAAAAGTCAGGGAACTCACTATTTTGTCATTTTTTTTGAGATGGAGTTTCACTCTTGTTGCCCAGGCTGGAGTGCAATGGTGCAATCTCAGCTCACTGAAACCTCTGCCTCCAGGGCTCAAGCAATTCTGCTGCTTCAGCCTCCCAAGTAGCTGGGATTACAGGTGCCCACCACCACACCCAGCTAATTTTTTGCATTTTTAGTAGAGATGGGGTTTCATTATCTTGGCCAGACTGGTCTCGAACTCCTGACCTGAGGTGATTCACATGCCTCGGCCTTCTTTAGATTCTGAGCTCTACCTGCCATTTACTTTCTTTTTTTCTACCTTTCTACCTTCCTATGCTTGTTCGTTGTATTATGTCCAGGGTTTTTAGTTGTAAGTGGGAGAACTTGGAAGGAATTGGGATATGCTATCTTGGCTAAACCAGAGGTCTGATGAACGAAAATACTTTAAAAATATTTTGTCATGGCTGGGTGCAGTGGCTCACGCCTGTAATTCCAGCACATTGGGAGGCTGAGGCAGGTGGATCACGAGGTCAAGAGATCAAGATCATCCTGGTCACCACGGTGAAACCCTGTCTCTACTAAAAATACAAAAAAATTAGCCAGGCGTGGTGGGACGCACCTGTGGTCCCAGCTACTCAGGAGGCTGAGGCAGAAGAATCGCTTGAACCCAGGAGGTGGAGGTAGCAGTGAGCCGAGATTGGACCACTGCACTCCAGCCTGGTGAGAGAGCAAGACTCCATCTCAAAAAAAAAAAAAAAAATATATATATATATAGTCACATATGAATTTTTTCCATTGCAATATTTATAAGCAATTCACAATACATCTTTCTATATATATTATGATTTTCTTAGCTCTAGTCTTTTGAGTGACTGAAAGTGCTGCTGAAATTAAAATGTAAAAATCAATTAATATAAGTAAATTATTGCAGATACTTAATGCCACTATCAATAACAAAATATATTTATGAGTGGCCATCAGGATGCAGGAAACCTTCAGCATCAGTACAGTAGAGTCGTGATCTGACTTGATTTTCCATTGACCGTTTCTGTTCATAGAACACACTATGGTAATTACCTGAGAGAGCAGTGAGAACGGTTAGGATGTTATTGTGAATAGCTAGACGCATTTATTTCCTGTGACTGTTGTAACAAATTACCACAAACTGGGTGACTTAATACAACAGGAATTTGTCATCTTACTGATCTGGAGGCCAGAAGTCTGACATCAGTATCACTGGGCCAAAACCAAGATGTTGGCAGAGCTGTTGTCTGGATTTTCTGAAGGAGAACATGTTTCTTGCCTCTTTTAACTCCTGGTGGCTGCCAAGATTTCTTGGCTGCATGTGTCCAATCTCTGCCTCACCATCACATGATCTTCTGCTATGTGTGTCTCAGAACTCCCTCTGCTCTCATGTGATTGAATGTAGGGCCCACATGGATAATCCAGTATAATCTCTTCATCTCAAAAATGCTTGACTTAATCACATCTGAAAAGTCTTTAGAATATTAGCTAGCATTCACAGGTTCTAGAAATTAGAATTTGGGAAAATTAAGCTCCATGTTGCTGTAGGTCCAAGTTTCACTTTTCCTTGCCGTCTGTCACATGGAGGGTCATTCTTAGCACGTAGGTCGACATTATTTATCTCTTAGTTCCCTCAACTTTCAAAGCTACAAATGGTGTGTTGAATCATTCTCATACTTCAAATCTCTTTGAATTCTTTTTTTGCCTTCCTCTTCTGCCACTAGCAAGAGAGAAAGTTCTCTACTTTCACAGTTTCATGTGATTAGATTAGGCCCACCTGGATAATCTCCCTTTTTAAGGTCACATGGCGAGAGAGGAAGTGCTATAACACTGCTGTAGTTTGGATATGCTTTGCTTGTCCCAGCAAAATTTTATGTTGAAACTTGATCCCCAGTATTGGTGGTGGGGCCTAATGGGAAGTGTTTGGGTCATAGAAGAAGATCCCTCATGAATAGATTAATGCCCTCCTTTAGAGGGTGTAGTGAGTTTTCATTCTATTGGTTCCCAAGAGAGCTGGTTGTTAAAAAGAGCCTGGTACCTCTCCCCACTCATTCTTGCTTCCTCTCTCACCATGTGATCTGCACACCCTGGCTCCCCTTCACTTTCATCCATGAGTGGAAGCAGCCTGAGGCTCTCACCAGAAGCAGACGTTGGTGTCATGCTTCTTGTACAGCCTACAGGACCATGAGCCAAATGAACCACTTTTCTTTATAAACTGCCCAGTCTCTGGTATTTCTTTATAGAAACACAAAACAGATTAATACAATAAATAACAAAAGCATAGGAGTGATACTTCATAACATTCACAGGTTCCAGGAGACATGACCTGGAATCTTGAGGCTGTATTAGTTTCCTGTGACTGCTAATAATAAATTACCACACAACGGGTGGCTTAAGGAAAAATAAATTTATTCTCTCAGAGTTCTGGAGGCCAGAAGTTGGAAATCAAGTTTCTGCTAGGGCTGTGTTCCTTCTAAAGGCTCTAGAGGAGTATCTGTTCCTTGTCTCTTCAGACTTTTGGTGGTTGTTGGTATTCATTGGCCTGTAACTGTATCTTTCATTAGTCTGTCTTCACCTTGCCTTCTGCTTTCTGTCTGTCCAAACATTCTGCCTTGCTTTTACAAGGATACATGTGATTCTACTTAGGGCCCTCCTAGATAATCCAGCATAAACTTCTCCTATCAGAACAATTAATTTAATTATCCCTTTTGTTATATAAGGTGATTTTTGCCATATAAGGTAATACTCACAGTTTCTTGGAATTAGAAAGTCGATATATTTTAGAGGCAGGAGTATTTGTCTAGTTTCTCAAACTAGGTGACAGACAAGATGATAATTTAAAGTAGTTTCAAAGAGGTAGATGTCGTGTTAAGAAGAGGAATATTCTGTAGGCATTTTTTGAAAATGTTGGTAGGGCTTGTTGCCAGGTTGTTTGGGGGATGTGAGAGAAAGGGGAGAGCAAGGATGACACCATGATGTCTCATGTTAGGATCTTGGCAGAGTTGCAATTAGTGAGACCAAGTAAAACTGAAGGACAAAGTATTTTGGATAGGGAGAGCTATTTTGTTTTAGGACATGTTAAATTTAAAGAGTTAAAATGGCAACTAAAACCATGAGTCTGGATGAGATCACCTATGGTATGAGCACAGACAGAGATCCATAAAATTCATCATAGATTTCCATAAGAGAACAAAACATCATGTTCTGTAATATTCCAACATTTAGAGTATTTGAGATCAAAAGGCACACGCAAAAGAAAGTAACACTTTGCAGGATGTGAGGTAGGAAAGCTGCGAGGAGAGTGTGATGCCCTAGAAGGCAAGTGAAAAACTATTTCAGGCTGGAAAGGCTGAGGTGATGTAAGATTAGGAGAATGAGTTTATATTTAAATTTGGCAACACAGAGATCATTTAAACCTTGATAAATGTTGCTTTGATACAGTGTCAAGAAATACCCTGATTGAACTGCTTCAAGGAAAAAAAAAAAAAAAACCCGGGAGGTTTGGAATTAGAGTACAGTACTCAACTCTTGAGGTGTCATCAATTTTTTAGGAGCTTTAATATAAAGGAGAGACATAAAATCAGGTGATATCTTGTAGAAGATGATGTGAGGATAAGCATTAATTTTTAATACTAGTGAAATTGCATAACTTTATATAAACATTAGAATAATTTAAAGAGAAAAACATTTCTAAAGCTCCTGATAAAAAGGGTATCTGGAGTCATCACAGAGGGAATATAGTGGACAGTTAAATATGGGCCTAAAGAAAAGGGTGACAGGAGTTTATTCACTGTAACAGGAGGGAAGGCAGACCATATGGTGACAAGTACAGTCATCTGTTTCATTGAGATAGTGGAAGCCTTTGGAATTTCTCATTTGATTTCCTGTAGCCTGTATTTCTCTCAGTCAATTAGTACTCTAGGTCATTAGTTAAGATTGAGAATGTACGAGGAGATTTTGAAGGTGTGAGGAAGGAGTTGGGTGTATGAAATTGTCAAGAATGAGAGGGCTCAGGAAATGTAGTATGATTGCAAGAATTCCTTAGGAAACAGTTTATATTTAGTGGTCATGCATTTAATGTGATCCCTTTCAGCACATTTGCATATTTTTCTTCAGCTACATTTATCTAAACAGAGACAGGCATAGATGAGCTCGCCATTCATAATTACAAGTATTAGATAAGGGGAGGGGGAAGGGATACTGAGGAAGCGAGGAAGATGAGACTATATGCAAGAGAGTTATTGTAACTATGGACCATGAAATTGATTTGGTGAAGTGAAGGCATGAGAAAGGGCAAGTTATGAGCGTGTTCCAGAATTTCAGTACTAGAGGGAATGAATTGAAAAGAGAGGAGGTGGGAGTAAGAGAATGAGACACCTGAAATGAAGATTATGGAGGGATTGAAGTTATTGGGAATGACAGTACAGAGTATGAACACAGGCACAGGAAGGAAAACAGCTAGGACAGTGTGATATCCTAGAAGGCAAGTGAAAAACTGTTTCAGGCTGGAGAAATTGAGATAAGGTAAGATTAGGAGAATGAGTTTATAGTGAAATTTGGCAACGCAGAGATCTTTTAAACCTCGATAAGTGTTTCTTTGATACAGTGTCAATAAATAGCCTGATTAAACTGGCTCAAGGAAAAAAAAAAGCAGGTGGGGGAAAGGGATACAGAGGAAACAATGAAGATGAGACTATAGGCAAGAGAGTTATTGTAACTATGGACTTTTCTTACTGTAACTAAGGACCGATTGTAACTATGTAACTATGCAGTTATTGTAACTATGGAGAGTTATTGTAACATAATTTTCCTTTTATCAGATAACTTAGGCATGACTAGGTTGGGTAAAGAGCAGGTAATTGAGGGAAAGTACAACAGTTATAGAAGAGAACAACTATGTATATATGCAAGTCAACAAATATTTTAAGAAATATAGTGTTGGAGCTGAAGACATTTTCTTTCATGGCTGAAAATTCAAAACTAGAGATTTTAAGGAGAGAGGGAGAATGTGTTTACTCTGTTTATAGGTTTTTGTATGTTTGTTGGTCTGTTTGTTTCTGTGCAGAAACCTTTAGTTTAATCAGGTCCCACTTGTTAATTTTTTGTTTTGTTGCAATTGCTTTTGGTGATTTAGCTAAAAATTCTTTACCAAGGCCAATATAGAGAACACATTCTCTAGATTTCCTAGTAGGATTTTTATAGATTGAGGTATTACATTTATATCTTTAATCTATCCTGAGTTAATTTTTGTATATGGTGAAAGGAAGGGGTCTAGTTTCATACTTTTGTATACGGGTAGCCAGTTATCCTAATACCATTTATAGAAGAGGGTATCCTTTTCCAAGTGTGTGTTATTGTAGGCCTTCTTGAATCAGATGATTATAGGTGTATGGCTTTATTTCTGGGTACTATAGTCTGTTCCACTGGTCTATGTGTCTGCTTTTGTACCAGTACCATGCTGTTATGGTTACTGTAGCATTGTAGAATCCTCTGAAGTCCAGTAGCATGATGCCTCTGACCTTGCTCTTTTTGCTTAAGAATGCTTTGGCTATTTGGGCTCTTTTTTGGTTCCATATGAATTTAAAAATAGATTTTTTGAGTTCTGTGAAACAATGACGTTGATAGTTAGGTAGAAATAATGCAGATATCTAGATTGCTTTGGACAGTATGTCCATTTTAAAGATATTGACTCCCCCATTGCATGAGCATGGAATGCTTTTCCTTTTATTTGTGTCATCTCTGATTTCTTTCTGCAGTATCTTGCAGTTCTTGTGGAGATCATTCACCTCTTTCGTTGGCTGAATTCCTGAGTATTTCTATTTTTTGTGGCCACTGTAAATGTGATTTTTCTTGAGTGTATGTTATCTTTTCTCTTGCCTTTTATATATCTCATCATTTTTCGGTTGAGAGTAAAACAATTAGGTTTAGCGTGGTGTGGGGACCAGTTTGCAAAAGGGAATTGTTCTCAATGTCTGCTCCATCCTTAGCCCTAGAATTCCCATTGCACAGTACCTGATATTGGGTCTGCCTTTTGTAACATATTTAGTGTTGTTTGTGACTTAAAGCTTTTTCTAGCAGTAAAGTTGGTGGGGCAGTGTTCTCTGCTGTCCTGATTAAGTTTCACTCTTAGGCAGGCACCGTGTCACCTTGTCTCAGGGATATGGCCTTCTCAGTTTTATCGTTCTTACCCTAGTTGTAGTTTTTACATGTACTCCTTCCTCTCCTCAGGAGTAGAGCATTTTTCTCTCTGACCCTCCTATATCAAAAATGGGTTTTTACCAATGCCCTAAGTATTTCCATTTTTGCTGCTTTTCTTCTCTCCCCATAGGAGAGGTCAGGCTTTTTTTTTTTTTTTTTTTTTTTTTTTTTCATAGAGACTATAAAACAGAAGTGTGCAAGATTTTCATGCCTTTCTCAGAGAAGCTGTATTCCCCCTCTTCCAAGTTTGCATCACAAAATGTACTTTTTCAGAAGCCCCTCTAGTCTTTTCTGTGACACCCAGTGGGATTTAGGGGAAAAACGTTTCCAAGAGGGTGCCAGTCTCTATATCTCCAGCCCTCAGGAACTTTCTAATCTCATCAGTCTACATTCAGTGACCCAATTATCCAATATCCCTGGCTCTACTTACAAGGATGTCATTGTAGTTTTATGTACAGACAAAAACTTTCATCTAGTATCTCTCTGCAGGCGCCAGTCTTTACTTAGATTTTGGGCTAGCTGATTTCCCTATGATTTCAACTTTGTGAGATTTTTTTTTTCTCATCATGAACTTTTAGTTTATTCGTCTTTTTCTTGGACAAATATTTCTCAGGGAGATGTTGAAAATGTTTTGTAATGGGTAGTATAAAAAAGTTTTCCAAATTAATGACAGATATAAAAATAGAATATTTAAAATGTGCAAAAAGTATGAAAATACTGTCTACAAAAGCCAAATACGAACAGCAATGTTAGAACTGTGAGTTCTGTTTCCTGAAATCTGAAATCTAAAGGACTTTCTGTATTAGCCAATGTAATCACTTTATGTTGACAATGGATGAATTCATTCTCAAAAAAGAAAAGTGAAGTTACCTAACATTTATTTATCTGTAAACTTACCTACCTTTAAATAAAGCTAAAATATAACATTGAAAATGTTTAAAGTTATATAAAAATAAACCATTCAAAATTATACCTATGTAGTTTTAATCGCATGTAAAAACTTATTTAGAAAAACTAAGGCTTGGAATTTTAAAGAAAAAAATTAATAAATGTAAGTGGAATACAGCAATATAGTTAAATATATCTTCCCTAGGTGTTTTTCTGCCAGGAATCTTTATCTAAACAGAAGTAGGATTCCCTAATATTATGATTAGCTTCAATGACAACAACTTAAAATTGGGACTCTAAAGTCTTTAAGAGTAAAATACAATTTAATGAGTACTTACAGAAATTATTAACATTGTATAAAATGTTTTAAATAGTGAGCTATTCCTTTTAGTACTGCATAGCAGAGTATCAGGAAAAGGAATGAAATGATATAAGAGTCATTATATAATTAAACTTTTATATTAATCTTTCTCATGAAAAGTGATGAAGGGTTTTGCATTCCTGAGCAGAGAAAACGGTTATCATTATTTCAAGTAAAGCCTTTATGTTATCTAGGGATCAATAAGAGAAGCTGCAATAGTGAGCTAGTGTATTTATTATCAGTAATAAAATGTTGACTACAAATAATCGTAAAGGTAACTTGTATTATATGACAATAAGCCATTATTATTATTATTATTTTTTGCTCCAGTGTCATGGAAAAGAATAAGATATATTGTCATTACTATTGCTGTTTTTTAAAGAGAGATCTAAAATAGTTTTGAGCATGATTAATCCATTAGAACATATGAAAAAATGGCCGGACGCGGTGGCTCAAGCCTGTAATCCCAGCACTTTGGGAGGCCGAGGCGGGTGGATCATGAGGTCAAGAGATCGAGACCATCCTGGTCAATATAATGAAACCCCGTCTCTAATAAAAATACAAAAAAAAAAAAAAAAAAATTAGCTGGGCATGGTGGCACGTGCCTGTAATCCCAGCTACTCAGGAGGCTGACGCAGGAGAATTGCCTGAACCCAGGAGGCGGAGGTTGTGGTGAGCCGAGATCGCGCCATTGCACTCCAGCCTGGGTAACAAGAGCAAAACTCCATCTCAAAAAAAAAAAAAAGAACATATGAAAAAATATAAAAATATAAAATATAAACATTTCTGAAGACAGATGAACAAATATATACGACACACTGAAATAAATTGAATGTCACAGAAATGTCATTTCTTCATGTATTTATAATGTTATAAATTTAAAATAAGCCTGATAAATATTTCATTGAGTTTTCTATGGAAGTAGCCAAGTTTATTATACGATCCATATGGATAAAAAATTAGGAAACAATAGGCAGCAAAACCTTGAAAACAAAAGGTAACATAAAAGAGCAATCCTCAAAACATATTAAAGAATATTTTAAAAACACTCTAATGACAACAGTGTAGTTTTGCCTATTAAAAACAGATCAGTGGAATAATAGAGATAATCCAGAAAGAGGCCAAGTCCATATGGCAATGTAATCTATGATAATATGGGCATATTAATTCAGTAGTTATGAGATGGACTTCTTAATAAATCCTGAAGAAACAGAGAACCATTTGGATAGACGAGAGAAAAATTCCATGTTTATGGATTGTTCTTAATGATGCAATGTTTCTAAGATGACAACTGCTCCCAAGTCAATCTATAATTTCAATGCAATTTGTATTAGTCCATTTTCATACTGTTATAAGAAATTCCCAAGACTGGCATTGCCAGGCTTAAAATGTTCCAAAGTTTTATGCTCTGCTTCCCTTTTAAATATAAATTCCAATTCCAAACCATCTCTTTGTGAATTCCCAAAACTGAACACTTTTAAGAGCACCCAGGTCATACATTGAACACTTTGCTGCTTAGAAATTTCTTCTTCCAGATACACTAAATAATCTCTCTCAAGTTCAAAGTTCCACAAATCTCTAGGGCAGGGGCAAAATGTCACCAGGCTCTTTGCTAAAGCATAGCAAGAGTCACCTTTATTCCAGTTCTCCACAAACTCCACTTCTCCATCTGAGACCACCTAAGCCTCGACTGTATTGTCCATATCACTATCAGCATTTTGGTCAAAGCCATTCAACAAGTTTCTAGGGAGTTCCATACTTTCCCACATTCTCCTGTCTTCTGAGCCCTCCAAACTATTCAAACCTCTACCTGTTACCCAATTTGAAAGTCACTTCCACATTTTAGGGTATCTTTATAGCACAATTCAAATCAAAATCCTATTACACGTGTGTGTGTGTGTGTGTGTGTGTGTGTGTGTGTGTGTGTGTTTGGAAATTGGCTAGCTGATTCTAAAATTCTTATGCAAGTGCAAAGGATCTAGAATAACTATAAAAATCTTAAACAAGAGAAAAGTTTGAAGTATTTATGTTAACAAATATCAAGACTTACTATACAACTATAGAAGTAGACAGTATGGCATTAGTGCAAGGATAGATTAATAGAATATTTGAACTAAATGAAGTCTAGAAACAGGCTCATATATATAGTATCACCTGATTTGGGAGAAAAATAGCACAAAAAATCAATGAAAAAAGCCGGGCGCGGTGGCTCAAGCCTATAATCCCAGCACTTTGGGAGGCTGAGGTGGGTGGATCAGGAGGTCAAGAGATCGAGACCGCCCTGGCCAACATGGTGAAACCCCGTCTCTACTAAAAATACAAAAAATTAGCTGGGCATGGTGGCACATGCCTGTAATCCCAGCTACTCAGGAGGCTGAGGCAGGAGAATTGCCTGAATCCAGGAGGCGGAGGTTGAGGTGAACCGAGATCGGGCCATTGCACTCCAGCCTGGGTAACAAGAGTGAAACTCCGTCTCAAAAAAAAAAAAAAATCAATGAAAAAAGTATGGCTTTATCCATAACTGCTGCCAGTAAAATTTGGCATACACGGTGTCTAAATGGAACTTTTAGTTCTATGTCTCACCATATTTGAAAGTATCAAGTATGTATCATGAAATGTAAGCAATAAAGCTTCTAGGTAAAAGAGAAAAATATATCTTCATGACTTTATGTCCCAGATTACTGAGATTATTGCCAGTGTATAGTACCTAAATTTCAGCTGAAGAGAGTCACCTGTCCAAGGTAAAACTTTCCTGAGGGTAGACTCCATTCAATGATGAATGGATGTGGAAGTTGAGGGAGAGATGTGCAAAATCCTGTCCTCTTTATCCCAAATTGGGGCAACTCTGAAGAGCTATCCTAGCTTCAGTGCTAGCCATTGGCTGAACTGACAACTTTGTCCCTACTTTCTCCCCCTAATCAATCTTGCTTCATTCTCTTCCTTCAGTGGTGTTGATCCTCAAAGCACTTCCTACTAAACGTCATACACCCACCTTCCTTTTCAGATTCTACTTCCCAGGAAAACTATTCTGTAACAGTGTTGTTTAAGATACTTTCGAGTGAAACTTGGATCTGTATGTTTACATTTTTTAAGTTATTTATTGGTGTTTTGTAGGAATACTGTGTAGAGGGTAAGAGTTCAAGCCCCACATTCAAACCTGAGTTAATAGAATTTATCTTATAGTGTTCTGAGGACTAAATCAAATAATATTTGTAACGTACTTAAAATAGCTCCTGGCACATTGTCTATTGCTATTGTTCATGGCAAGTGACATCATTTTCCGTTAGAATGCCAGTAAGTAAATTTTTATATAGGTGATATAAAGGTATGCCAAAAATTGTGAAGGTAATATACGAATAACTGAAATATGGAAAGTATTTTCTAAGAGAAATGTTGAAGAAGTGTAAAATATATGAAGGGTTAGGAATGTCAAAAGGAATAAGGCTGGATAATTTTTATGTCTATTTAAATCTAGATACAGATGTAACTGTAGATATAGATATCAACTGTTTCATAAGAAATTATTTTCTAGAAAACTGGGATTCACCAAAATACCAAAATTATTTAATCAATTAATAATTTTAGTTTATAAAATTAAAACCATTTGTTTAGGAATTGTTTTATCTAGGAAAAAATAGATTTTATAAGAAAAATAACTATTTGTTTCTTTTCCAGGAATGTATTTGCCGGCATGTAACAGCAGGTGCTAGATCTTGTTTCTTATAAAACTGAGGAAAAGTAGGAGTCCATTTTGGGGTTGACCTATTTTCATCTATACAAGTATGCACAATAACATATATTTTTACATAGTTTTAGTATTTAGAAATGTCTTCACATACACGAGTGTGTATGTTTATCAAAAAGTCTTATTAGGTAAAATTTATTTTTTATAATGTCCAAAATTGGGTTCATACAGGATAGAAACTAGCCCAAGATAATACAGCTTATCCATGTTAGAGTAGAAAGAAGAACACAGATTATTTGACTATAAACCTAATGCTCAATCCCCATACCTTGGCTACCTTTCTAAGGTTCTAGGTCTAATTTTACATCTATGCATAGATTTGTAAAGTTTTTTTTCTACAATATGTAACACTAGAAATATAATAATGCTAACCCTCCACCTTTTTTAAATGTTAGTCAGAGGACCCAGTAACATGTTACAGCTAATATTTTTTCACAAGTTTAATCCTGTTTCAGTAACATTTGATTCTTTCCTATTAAAAGAGAAAAAAAGAATACTGCAAGTCCTAGAACTTTATTAGCTTTGTAGAAGGATGTCCTTTGAAATCACAATTCACCTACACTCCTGTCCTGTTTTTGGTTATTTGACCTGATTAAATCTGTAAGCAAGGTAACATTTCAAAGTGAAAACCTGGCAAGTTAAGAAACTTCACTGACAGAAAGACCATTTTCTTCCTCCTGTCTAGTTCTTGTCACCAGTTTTGAATGATAATGAAAGGAACAGAGAACTTTCTAAAAACAAAATGAAGTACTTAGCTATCTATAGTATGAAATTCATTCCAAGGAAATAATTTCTAGAAATATATATTTCCTTAAAGGAGGAAAAGGGCTGTGAACCCTTTCTCCAATGGGAAAAATATAGTGTCAATGGCTAGAGCTCCAATCTAGGTCAACATCTAACTACATCTAGATCTTATTTTATTAAACAGCTTTGTAATCCCAAGGAACTGTAAAATTTCTGAAAGAAGGTAATATGCGAAATATTTATAGAAATTATTTTTATCCATGTCCTTTTGAAATACAGAGACTAAATTTTTTGTAAAGTCAGCTTGACTGGGATGATGAATAGAGTGGCTGCTACTGTGGGATGAAGCAGTAGCATTCATACTTGAGGAACATACGTTAGTTATAACAGCTGTCACTCAGTTTCCTTTACTGAATAGAATTGAATAGAATGCATTGTCACATCATATGGCAAATTGGAGGGTGCAAGTTTAGAAATTCCCTGCTGAATCAGTTCATGAGAAAATAACATTTACAAAAGTGTATTTCTTGGCCAAATACATGTTTGAAATACATATCACTTCCTCTATCTAAAAATACATTCAGCACTGGAGAGAGAGGAAATAGAAGGCCTAGGAAACCCTGTCATAAAGAAACTTTGCTTAGCCAAGTATTTTCCAAATTCATTTAAGCATAGAACATAGGGTTTTTTACTTGTTTTTAATTGTTTTTGTAGCTACTAGTAGGTGTTTATAACTTAGCTGTTTCTGTTTCTTTGTGTTCTTGGTTTTTATTTATTTATTTATTTTTTAATTGTATGCTGGGCTCTGGCGTACATGTGCACATCCTGCATCCAGCAGGATTATTGCACAGGGACATATGTGCCATGGTCTTTGCTGCCTCCATCCGCACCCCCACTCTGTGCCTACATCAGTCATTTCTCCCCAACCTCCCTGCCCCACCCTGTCCCGCTGTCCCAGCCCTCCCCGCCACCCCAACACCTACCCCAGTGAGTGTTGTTCCCTTCCCTGTGCCCAACTGTTCTCATTGTTTGTTGCCCGCCTATGAGTGAAAACATGTGGTATTTGGTTTTCCCTTCTTGTGTTAGTTTGCTGAGAATGATGGTTTCTAGATTCATCCACACTTAGGTAAAAACTGGTCAAGGATAAGGTCATCTTTTTAGTCCTCAAATAGTCACCAGGAAAATGTTCTATGTTAACATAGGAACACTGAGTTTTAAAGGTATAAATGCTTTTTCTGTTACATGATGGTATCCCTAGAGGTGATTTTTATAATACCAATAGTGCCCCAATGTCTAAAAATGCCAACAGTGACATAAGAAGCCAAGCTCCCATTTATGTTGTAGTCTTAAGATTTATGTTCCTCAAATCAGCAGAAGAACTCCTACAACTAGTATTGTAACATGTAAAAATATCAGGGCAAACAAAAAGTTCCTATAAAATAAGCAAACCCCTTTGGAGATACTATTACATAGAACAGCAGGAAGCACATCATGAACTGTCAAATACACTACATAGGCAGCGTATGCATGGTTTATCTTAGAAAGCAAGTTGCAAACTAGAGAATCCAATAAGAAATTAGGCCGGGCGCAGTGGCTCACGCCTGTATCCCAGCACTTTGGGAGGCCAAGGCTGGAGGATCACGAGGTCAAGAGATCATGACCATCCTGGTCAACGTGGTGAAACCCTGTCTCTACTAAAAATACAAAAAATTAGCTGGGCATGGTGGCCTTTGCCTGATATCCCAGCTACTCAGGAGGCTGAGGCAGGAGAATTGCCTGAACCCAGGAGGCGGAGGTTGTGGTGGGCCGAGATCGTGCCATTGCATTCCAGCCTGGGTAACAAGAGTGAAACTCTGTCTCAAAAAAAAAAAAAAAAAAAAAAAAAAACCACAATAGGAAATTCACCAAGAAACTGGTTTAAATATTGGAAAAAATATTTTGTGACAATAACAAACATAGAGATTATAATTAATAAAGTGCATTTAATTTCTTTTTTTTAACTAAAAATCTTAAAATTGGAACACAAATGTTGATCTCTATGTTGCATAAAAATTGCATTATATATAACCACTAATTGTGGTATTGGAAATAAAAGTAGTTAGTAGAAGATTTATATTTTTGTTTTGTAAATTAGATTTTATTGACAGTTATAAATACTGTGTTTCAAAATAATGAGAGAATAAATGTCCCTGAAAAAAGAAGTTTAAATACTATAAAGATGTAGTCATCTCCAAATTTGTCTATAGGTTAATGTAATTGCCCTCAAATACTTATTGGGATTCAGGGGGGACTTGATAAAAGTTTATAAGTTTTACTAGAATAAAAAATAAATAAGAGAAAATAAATCATTTAAAATATACCAGAAAGAAATAAAATAAGAAAACAGAATCATGGGGTTTAAAATGTATGGCACTGGCATCAGATCTGAAATACAGATCCAGGGAAAAGTGTATATATGATCTGAATATCAGATAAGTCACATTTCAAACTTAAACAGCAACAAAATAATTATTACTATTTAACCAAAAAAACATGGAAAAGTGGCTAATTAACTGAGGGGTAATCAAATTAGGTTTTCATTACATAGCAAAAAAGCACTATATAGATGAATTGAAGGAGTAAAATTGGCCTACCTACCTTAACCATTTTCTCATTAAAAACAAAGGAGAAGAAAAAGATAATGTAGGTGAATTTTCAATGTATTTCACAATGTGGAATGACACTGAAAGTGTAGAATCAGTGGAAGAAATGTTAGAAAGAGAAAACGGCTCACCTATTTAATGGATCAGTTAATTAAGTATAAGCAGACATATAAATAGTTGTCTCAAATATAACAAAGTTATTACTTGACATGAAGGCAGTTTTCAATTTTTTGCTTTTATAAAAAATGAGTATCAAGCATATTTATTCATACATTAACTATACATTGATTATATCTTTGTTTTAATTTTTAATTTTTGTGGATATCTGGTAGGTATATATATTCATGAGGTATATGGGATATTTTGATACAGTCATAGAATGTATAACAATCACTTCAGGGTAAATGGGATATCCATCACCTCAAGTATTTATGCTTTGTGTTACAAACAGTCCAATCATACCCTTTTAGTTATTTTTACATGTACAATTAAATTACTTTTTACTATAGTCACTTTGTTGTATTATGAAATACTAGAACTTATTCATTCTTTCTATTTTTTGGTACCTATTAACTCTCCCTTTTTCCCCTCATGGCCCCACCCCTACCCACTACTCTTCCCAGTCTCTGGTAACCATCATTCTACTCTCTATCTCGATGAGTTCAACTGTTTTTATTGTTAGGTCCCACAAATAAGTGAGAACATGAGAAGTCTTTCTTTCTGTGTATTCACTTAACATAACTCCAGTTTCATCCATGTTGTTGCAAATGACAGTATCTCTCTCTTTCTCTCTCTTTTATGGCTGAATATTACTACATTGTGTATATGTACCATATTTTCTTTATCCATTTGCCTGTTGATGGACACTTATGTTACTTCTGAATCTGGTCTACTGTGAATAGTGCTGCAATAAACATGGGAGTACAGATATCTCTTCAATACACTGATTTCCTTTCTTAGGGTATATACCTAGCAATGGGATTGCTAGATCATATGGTAGCTCTAGTTTTAGTTTCCTGAGGAACCTCCAAACTGATCTCCATAGTAGTTGTACTACCTTACATTTTAACCAACAGAATTGGCATTACTAGGTCAAAGGAATGACAGTTGCAAAGTTTCTATTTATACATTATACACGGTACTCTCCAAAAGCCATGTAGTAGATAATTTGTATTCCCATAAACACTGTTTGATTATTCCAATTCCACTATAGAAACATTAGCAGTTAGTTTCATTAAAAGACAAAAGCAAACTTAAAAAGGGAAAAAATCTAGATGGTCATTTAAATAAAAATCGATGTCTGCTTATTAATGATATTAAACATATTTTAAACCATTTTTTGGCCATTTGTACTTTCTCTTTTGTGAACTGTTGTTGTTCATACTCCTTTTAATGCATTGCAAAGTTGGAACATAAAAAGGTTCAGGTCTGCCATTAAGCAATTAGTTTGCTTCTGTATAAGTTAATCTTTCTGAATTGCACTCTCCATAATTCAATGAGAATAATAATAACACCTGTCCCTTGGAGTTGTATCAAATGAATTGAATTAATGACATTTAGGAAGTTTTCATAAATGGCTACAGAAAATGTAAACAAAATTAATTAACCTATTCTTCTTGAAATGTTAGTAGTGGTTATTGGTTTCAGTTAGTATTTTTGTATTAATTATGTTGAGGTAATTCATACTTTACCACCAAATGTTTTGTAATTTTAAAACATTATTATTGTTAATGAAATTCATAATTTTTTAGCTTTAGATTTTTAAGAAACTTCATTAGTTCTTAGAATTTTTCCTATTCATTAATGGTCAGGTGGGGTGGTTAATATATAGAAGAAATAGATATAGGCTGGGTGCGGTGGCTCACATCTGTAAACCCAGCACTTTGGGAGGCTGAGGCGGTTGGATCACCTGAGGTCAGGAGTTTGAGACCAGCCTGACCAATATGGTGAAACTCTGTCTATACTAAAAATACAATACAAAAATTAGCCAGGCCTGGTGGTGTGCCCCTGTAGTCCCAGCTACTCTGGAGGCTGAGACAGAGAATTCCTCGAACCCAGGAGGTGGAGGTTGCAGTGAGCTGAGATCTGGCCACGGCATTCCAGCCTGGGACAGAGTAAGACTGTCTCAAAAAAAAAAACAAATCAAAATAAAATAGCAACAACACAAATAGATACATACCCTATAATAAATTTGTAGTAAAACAGTAGTTAAAACTACTGATACTACTTTTTATTAGTATTCAAACTATTGATACCCTTTTCATTAGTATCAGTACACTACTTTTTATTAGTATCAGTAGTTTTAACACACTATTTATAATTTTCTAAAATATTTCTTGACTCATATAATCACGTGTTAAGTGGGATGCTATTCAACCATGAAAAATTTCAAAGTTAAAATATTTGGCAAATCTTACTTATGTGCTGAAGAATGAAAAATAATGTAAATGCAATGAATATAGATAAAGGTTTACCATCCATGTTTTTCAATCAGCTTATTTTTTTTTTTCAATCAGCTTATTAAAATTCATTCCAAAAATTTAAAATTATGTTTTCAATTTGTGTTAAATATTTACTAAGGCAATAAACATATACTTCATTATCTCAGAAATGCAACAACAAACAGAATGATAGAATGTAATGTAGAAATCCTGTACCTTGTGTTTGACGCAAAGAACTAAAGCGGAAGGCAGAATTCTCATAAATGAAGTTATCCCAGCAAGGATCAATGACAAGATGCCTGGGATGTTCCAAACCTAATTAAAAAATAAAGAGATATTACACTTCAATGTCATATTCAAGAAGAAAAACAGCAGTGTAGATGGAAATAGAATAAAAATTATTCTCTAATAGGAAACTTATGAGATGAATATCTGTCAATGTATATTTTAAAATGAGATGTAAATGGCAATTTTTGAAGAACATATTTAATATAAATGGTTTTCTATATAATGTTTAAAAATAAACTCATAAATTCTTGGAAGTTTTAGGTGGGCACAATGGCATGTGGCTATAATTCCAGCTACTGGGGAGTCTGAGGCAGGAAGATTGCTTGAGGCCAAGAGTTCAAGACCAATTTGGGCAACGTAGCAAGACCACATCTCTATATTTTAAAAAGTTTGAAATTTTAATTTGAACTACTCAACAAGCAGATATTAAGATTCTATTTGAGCCTGCCATTTAAAAATAGATTGCACTGCTGAATACAGTTGGCCTTCTGTACCTATGTGTTCCACATCCATGGATTTGACCAAAGGCAGATTGAAAATCTTCAAAAACATAATGGATGGTTTCATCCACATTGAATATGTATAGACTTTTTTCTGGTCTTTATTCCCTAAATCATATACTATGACAACTATTTACATATTATTAGGTATTCTAAGTAATCTAGAGATGATTTAAAGTATCTGAGAGGATATGTGTAGGTTACTTGCAAACACTTTGCCATTTTGTATCAGGGACATGGAAATTTGTGGATTGTGATATTCTTGGGGGTTCCAAAATCTATCCTCTATGGATACAGAAGGATGGCCTATATATAAATATGCACAAATAAATAACATTTATGCAGTGTTAACAAAAAGTTTAAACCAATAAATATAAAAATGTTTATTAATTCTCTATTAAAAAGCTAAGCTCTACTTACATCAAAAATATCAGTTTATAGGCTATGTGGTTATATTTCAAATGTAAATATACATACATTAAAGGAAACACAGAAAAATATTTACTAACAGTGATATACAATAAAAGTGAAACATGTTTTGAGATCATTGTATATAGATCAGTGTTTCTAAAAGTGTAGTCTTCCGATAACCTGCATTGGAATAGCTTGTGATGGCAGGGCCTCACTCCAGCCCTTATGAATCAAAATAAATGAATGCGGACCTGGAAATATGAATTTTTATAAGCTCCCAAATATTGTTTACTGAATTTGGAGTGTTACTAATAAAGAATCTAATCAAACGAGTTCTAAATGTTAGGGTATCTTAACAGCATCTAAAAATAAAGTAATTGTAAGCAAGTAGAGTCTCAGATTACTCACCTCAAAAATGGTTATAATTATTCTACATTTACTTTTTATTAGTACAATAATATTAACTATTTGTTATAAGCAAAGTAAACTAAGACAGATAATTCAATTAAACTAAGTTATAAAAACTTAATATATTTGATACCCGAATTCCCTGCCAAAAAGTCTCAAATTTCCCAATACTATTTGTTTATTAATTCAACTATTAAAAAGGTTGTATGTCTGAATTTGGGAGAGAATTTTAGGTTCTGGGAGTTTTTCTTACAGCAATTTTTCTCTCTTCTTAAGTATAAAACCATGCTCACCCTGATCGGCAATTTGCAATGATTACACATACATTACATAAATATTTGCTCAACTCTGGATATGCTTTAGAGAAGACTCAGAGGACCTCCAGGGAATTTCATAAGTAATTCTACCATGTGACATGAAATGCACCAGTATTTCTTCTCCACATCATGTAAGTGTGATTAACTTATAATTATGCTACATTGTGTACTTTATTATTTTACTGCTGGTGAACACCATGGTAATAATTAACCCAAAGTCAACAAAAACTCATCAATGTACTTTGTTTTCATTACCAGTTCTCATATGAAAGTTGATATCTGTAAAAGTAACATTATGTTAATGAGTATGCACATTTTTATTCAGCGCTATTTTGTTTTGTTCCAATAAACTACTGATGTATAAAACAGAATTCAATTTTATTTAAATATTTGAATCAGATCACTAATATTGCATTTAAATTTGGATTAATTAGAAGTGAATAATTTCCAGACTATAGCAATTTTGATAGAAAAGTAATCAAAACAGCCACTCTGTATTCATTAATTACAATTCATTCATTTATGCAAATTTTAAGTATATAATCCATGCTGAAATTACATCTATAGAGTGGAATACAAAATCAAAAACAATGAATGTATTTATGTGGTTGTATGTTTGCAGATATATATATATATACACACACACACACACACACACACACACACACACACACTTATGTTTTCTCCACATGGGAGATAGTTTTGCAAGGCACATACAACAGTTTCCAGCATGAAATAGATGCTCAATGACTGAATATTAAATGACTACTAGCAAAGGTTTAGAACATCTAATGAAGATGTGCCCTTAAATGGGTAATATGTGTAAATCAGGCCCTAATTTCTAATGTTTTCATCTCAGATGCTTGCTTTCATTCATGGCTACCCTTTCCTTCTCCACCTTTATTCCCATCTGATGAGGGTGGAAACTTGAAAGATGGGGTCTTGGGTAGGGGACATAATTGCTGATGAGAAAATACTGTAAGAATTGTGTCCGTGGACACCAGTCACTGAGTAAGGGTACATGTGCTAGCCAAACAAGGGCATGACAGGAAGCCAAAGCATGTATGTATCAGGAAGCCAGAGGCTGATGGCAGAGTGAAAAAGAGGAGAGACAGCTGAGAAAATGTGAAATAAGTGGCATTAGGGGCACTTCCTAGGTACTTTGGATGGAATGGAGGGAGGCCTATTCCCCTAAGATTCAAGGGGAGGTGTCGAAGAGGGGCAAGTGCCATACTTTAGCTCATATAACTGGCTTTAAAACAACCATCTGTGAGCAGATAAAAAAATTTTAGTGGTCCTCGAGAAGGCAGTCAGACATAATGAGTTCAAGATGCTGTTCCACCACTTGCTGTAAGTGAGGAATTTTGGGATATTTTTTCAGCCTGAGGTTCCTCACTGGAAAGGCAGGAATACTGACCTCCAGGATTTTCAGGGGAGTTTGGGTACAGTCACGTTGATAAAGCTCAAGTGTGGTAACATAAAGTGTCTTAATAAATTCTAGCTTCCCAGATTAGTTGAAAGCTATTCGGTAGCATCCTGCTCCTCTTGGGATTCATTAATTGTTTGCTTTAGAGAATCTATACTATCCTCAGGTTGTTTAGGTACCTCCTCTCTCATCACCCTATCTTATTAACCTTTTGAAATTGGCATGGCTTCAAATATATGTGGATGTCTGAAACATTAACTTCTCTACACCTTGCCTTACATAATATTCAACTGAAAGATCTTTCAAACATTCACCCTGAGGGCTGGATGCGGTGGCCCATAAGCCCAGCAACTTGGTAGGCCAAGGCAAGGAGATCACTAGAGGTCAGGAGTTCCAGACCAGCCTAGGCAACATGGTAAAACCTCGTCCCTACATAAAATACAAAAAATTAGTTGGACGTGGTGGTGCACGCCTGTGGTCCCAGCTACTGGGAAGGGCAGAGTGGGAGAATCATCCGAGCCTGGGAGCTGGAGGCTGTAGTGAGCTGAGACCATGCCACTGCACTCTAGCATAGGTGACCAAGTGAGACCCTGTCTCAAAACAAAACAAAAAATTCCCCCCGTTCTTGTTAGAGGTTGCATATCTCCTTGCGTGATATCTCCTCCTATTCCTAAGTTGGGTATATCACAAAAATACAAAATACCAAAAAAAAAAAGATGAATTAGAATAATTTTTTAGAAAATTGAAGCAAGATTAGGGACATCATCTTCAGTCAAGGATGAGACACAGTACAGTCAATGTCAATTACTTGGAAGAAGCCAAAATGTTTTCTTAGTAATTCATATATTGAGGGAAAATGTAGTAACATAATCAGGTCCACATTACGAAAACCAGACAAAGAGGGGACCAATATTCCTGATACTAACAACTGATTCATAAAAACATTTCATTTAAAAACAACTGCAGTGTGATAAGAAAGCCCTTGATAACATCTTCACCAATACATCATGATGCCTCCCTTAGAATATTTCTATGCAATCTGGTGTTACGGGTAAATGACATTACAACACAGTTAAATTCACTGAACACAATTCTTAATGTGGTTGGGGGAGGGTGTAGTTGACTTTAAGTGCTGGGTTTCTGGCTCCTTCTATTTAATCTGTTAAGCAGATTTCAGACCACTCACAGAAACAGATTGCAAGCATTTCCTGTGATCCTTTACTAACATTATCTCCCCACTTGAGTTTACACTTAGTGAGAAATTGTTCTGCCTGCTTACTGAGAAGCCATGTACAAAGGTACACAGAAACCTGGCTTTGCAGAGTTGGCTTTTTAATCTTACTTCCTTTACTTAATAGCTCCATGATCATGAACAAGTTGTTAAGCCTTTCTATTCATCAATTTTATCCTCTTTAAAGAGAGATATAATGCCTATTTCAGAGGGTTCCTGTCTTAGTTGGGGTTTCCTCAGAAGCTGTTATTTGGGACGTGACCTCAGGAAATGCCAGTAGGGAAGTGCAAAAGTGAGACAAAGATTAGAAGAACTGCAATAAATGGTGTATTACAAAGGAAGTTACTACTGTGGATACATGAGGCTCAAGGCAACTAGGGAACTCTGAGAACCAGTGCAGAACACACATCTCAAAAGTATACTGCTCAGGGGGATGGGAACTGTAATATTTATCCACCACTTCCTGTGATCCTTAGGTTGAAGAAAAATAACTCACTAGGGCAGCCAATGAAAATAGCCAAAAGAGTTACAGGTGTTGGTAGCTGGACAATGGCCCAGATAAAGACTAGTTGAATATTTGTTGTCCTGAGATAACTAAAAGAATTACATAAATGAAGTGCTCAGTATAGTCTTTATAACTGGCAACTATTATGTATCCCCAGATTCAATCACAACTGTGTATCACCTGTTAAATTACAAGGGCACTATATACCTTAACTGAAACTTCAGTTAAAGGTCAGGTTCACACTCTAGTGTGCCAATTGTGGAGTATAACAAGTATTTATGCTCAAGTAAAGGGCAAGCCATTCCACTAAGTAATTCCCTGTGAATGGTGCCAACATTCTCCTTAGGAAATAATGGTACGTTTGTTGTAATGCATAGACCATTGTGTGCCCAAGGCCCTCAATTTCTTCACCAAATAGCACCGCCACAATAATATTTAGCATCAGACTATTTTAGATGGATATAACAAGACCCTCATCTTGGGTATTAAAAACATCAGGAATATACCTAAGCCTTTAGAAACATTTTCAGGCAACATAGTATGGTTATCTGAAGAAAAATTAGTCTGGACATATGAAACATTAAACATGTTTGCTAAAGAAACAGATTTTCAGACTTTTGGAAAAATTCTAGGTATATACTGGGAGCTTTTCTGCTACCTGGGGTCATGGACTTTTCCACTGTTACTGGTTTGAATCTTCTGAGCTTTGCTTCTCAATTCCAAATTGTCCCCCAACCCCATCCATATCCAACATCCATAAACAATTCTAGATTTAGCTTTCAAAATGCAGGTTATAAAGTCAGGTAATCTTTTGAAAACTGTCATTATGTAGAGGATAAAAGTTGGATTCCTTATAATAGTATTTAAGACTTTTGCAATATCCTAACATATCTCCTCTCTCTCTTCCCTCTCTCTCTGAAGGTAGGTAGATAGATAGATGATAGACAGACAGACAGACAGACAGATAGATAGGTAGACAGATAGTGTTAAAAAGTTTAGCCTAAAACTGGCTCCTTACATATTTTAAGTTCAGCCAAAAGGTTTCTATGTACATAGAGAACTATAAGCTATATGGAACTGTAAACAGACTGTAAGCCTACTCAAGTCATTCACTGAGGTGGCCAACTGTTCAAACTGTGTTCAAATATGGCAAACTCAGAGCTGTAACCAGTTTGGCTGTTTTTGTACCTCCCTTTTTTTTTCTTTATGTCACTTTTTTTTAATGTCCATAAATCTTACATCACGGGGCTACACTGGTTTCTGAGCCCACTCTGGCTTAGGAGGCTGCCTGATTCGTGAATTGTTGTTTGCTCAATTAAACTCTGTTAAACTTAATTTGGCCGAAATTATTCTTCTATCAATACATAGATAGATAGAGCTAGCGATATATAAAATATATAGAGATCTTCTCAAATTGACTACTTTTTCCAAGAAGGCAGCACTTTTAGAATGTCAAACTCACTATTGAACTTCTGGAGTACCCAATTATGTCTTTTCTCCTGGTAATATCTTGGCTATTTCTATTTTTATTACTTCTCCCAGAAATAATGGCTTTCAATATTCCAAAGATCTTTGGTATTTAATTTCAACTGTGTTATCTCTAAGTTTTAGAAATTTGGGTATTTTATTAATGATGCAGTCATTCAGAAGGCAAGCATCAAAAGTCTGCTCTGTCTTATTTGCTCAAGTTACTAATAGATCATGTCTATAAAGATCTCACAAATATTGTGGGATGAACAAATATTAGCTACAATAAGTGTGGCAAATATTTATATCAAGCTATGCACAAATTGCCATGCCATCCATTAGGGGAAGAAATCATTCCAGGGTTTGCAGCTAATGAGAAGAGAGACAGAGACAGAGACACACAGAGAGAGAGAGAGAGAGAGAGAGAGAGAGAGAGAGAGAGAGAGAGAGAGGAGGAGGAGAGGGGGAGGAGGAGGGGAAGGGGGAGAGAGAAAAATGAGGAATGCAGGATTTCAAATGCTCTGAGATTCTTCACATCAGCAAGGAACCATTTGGTGAGATCAGTCTTGGTATAAGCTTGCCTAAGAATTTTTTTAAAAATTCTGTAGAATTGCTGTGAAAATTTACATCTTCTTTTAAAAGACAAAATGAGATTGCCTACTTCTATCATGAAATAATATAAAGACATTTACAAATATTCAAATGAGAAGGTATTTGATATGGCTTAGCTTTGTGTCCCCACGACCCAAATTTCATCTTAAATTGTAATCCCCAGGTGTTAAGGGGGGAATCTTATGGAAAGTGATTAGATTATGGGGCAGTTTATCTCGTGCTGTTCTCATGTGAGTGAATCTTCATGAGATTGATGGTTTTATAAGTGTTTGACATTTCCTCCCACACACATTTGATTTCTCTCCCCTGCCACCATGTAAGATATGCTGGGTTTTTTTTTTTTTTCCACCATGATTATAACTTTCCTGAGGCCTCCCCAGCCATAAAGAACTGTGAGTCAATTAAACCTCTTTCCTTTATAAATTACCCAGTCTTGGGTATTTCTTTATAGTAGTGCAAAAATGAACTAATACAGTATTAATTTCTATTTTTTAATTAGTTTATTTTACATATATGTTAAATATTTTATTTCTTTCATCAGTCATGTTTTTCTGGAGACTATGTTTTTCTTTAGGTCAAATTGTGAGGCTTAGTCACCAAGGACTATAGGCAGAAGTAGATATGTAGATAATGCATAAAAATGATACCAAAAAAGGGAGAAGAATAAGAATAAAACAGAAAGGGAGATGCCATCACCAACAAAGGGGAAACGAGTTCTTTTTCACATAGGATAGAGAGACAGAGAAAGAGAAATAAGATATTAGAGGTCTGTGAATTTTCCTTTGTCTCATACCTCCTCAGGTTTAAGGAAGATGGGAGAGAAACAAAGCCTGAACATTTGCCCAAGAGAGAGTGAGTTTACTTAAAAGAGACTGTTTATAACTGCAAAAGGCTGATAAACTTTTAATTGTCCAGCTTACTATGTTTTCTTGTTATATAGCAGAAAGAAATTTACAGCAATGTTAGAAAATTAAAAAGTCACACATTATTTGAAAGTTTATTTTTAATGATAAAATCTTAACCCAAATTTGTTTTTTATTCTATGTTCAGTTATAAAGTCATTTGGCTGTACCTATATTGAAAAATCCATTCCCTGGAAAGACCCATTGATATGCCTAGTGTGCTCGCATTCTAGAAATTCTGACCCCTACAATTGGTATACACTTCATAAAGACATATTTTTTTGGTGTATATCTAGATTTATGATTTAAATCCCAAACACAGCAACTTTTATATTTAAATTTTGTCAGCTCCACGTTCCTTTTTCTCCAACAGTTATTTCAAACCACCACTCCACTCTTCAAATTTTCTATTATATCACTTTTCCTCAGCAGATGAAAATGTAAATATGTGAACTGCTCCTAACTCCAAAGCACTTCCACTACCTATCAGTTCATCAACATCCATATTTATTTTATTTTATCCCCACCCAAGCAAGAAATGCCCCTCCTATTCAGCTCTTTCTTTACCTCTGTTCTGATCCCAACTCTCCTAGACCCTTAGCCTATCAGTTAAACCTTATCTCATTTATATCATATCTTTAACTCCTGCTCAACCCTGGCTGCTCCCTTCTGCTTATACATATGCTCAATCTTTTCCATCTTAAAATGCTGATTTCCTTGAGCTTGCAATCAACATTTATTAAACACCCCATGCCTCTCCTCATTGCAGCCAAAATTCTTATAAGGGGATTTTACACGAGATGACATTACTTTCTTAGTATTTAAAATTATTTCATTCCAAGAAGATGAAGAAATAATGGGAAAGCACCAAAGTGCAACAAGTAAATGATATGTTCAGCTTCAACATTAATCAAAAATAGTAAATTTGCATAATGTTCTTTCAATCAGATTGATGGAGATTAAAGACAATGTTATTACTCAGGGCTTACACAGTTCTTAAAAATAGGTAATGTCTATATTATATTTCCAATGGCAGCATGAATTACAAAAGCATAAACATTCTAGAGAGTAAGTTGGTCATTTATATAAAAAACCATAACACACATATAACTTTAACCAAATCATTGCACTAATAATAGTTGTAGTAGAAGTAGCAATCATAGTTGAAAAGATAAATTGGTCATGCTCAATATTAGATTGAAAATCTGTTTCAAAAAACTCATGCTGAGTTAATTTTTAATTCAGACTCACACTATTTGTTTGTTTAATATAAAGTGACCAAACTCTTTAAATAATCTAATTAAAAGCATGTATCCTTAATATGAAATAAAAAAAGGGCAAGGTTGGTTGAAGCCAAAATTTATTCCAAATATGTTGTCTCTTTATTAAGAAAATGCAAAAAGGAAACAAAGTCACAATATCAGAATTTCTATAAAGCTTTGAGGAGTAAGTATTGGCATATTTGAGTAATATAAGAATCTTACAAATCTAATTTACATATCTGGGTTTATGGATAAAATTGGAAGAACTTGATTTATACAGATACCTAATCCTGATTCTGCACCATTATGAGCTGTGATTTCAACCAAAATACTGCATCTCTCAGATCTTGTTTTCTCTTTTATACTTTCCTTTAGCTAACAGATTATTTATACGTTCTAAAATGTTTTGATTCTATGCCAAAATAAGTCTGATAAATACCTATAAAATAACATGTAAAATATTTAAAACAACAACTTACTTGTCAGTGTGATATCAATAAGGACTTTTTCCATTGTGGGATTTTTGAAAGCTATAACCATAGATGACTGAAGACCAATGCGTGTGATTATTCTTTTCGTGCATAGAGGCTTGGGAAATAGTCCTACTCCAGATAAGTGGAATTTCCATTCTGTAAACTGTTTGAAGATAAATATTCATAACATATGTGTCCTAATTGCAGTTATTTTATTTGCAATACTTAACAGGCATACACAAATTTGGCCAGATAAGTTTTGTTGTTAAAAAGCATTGTTTTATTTTTCCTTCTTTCCCAAATTCCTTTTGATTTTATGAAAAATAATTCTATATATTTTCATTTTGAAGCAGAAGAGGGCAAAAGAGCAATATTCAAATATCAAACCTATTTCAATGAATATAAAGTAATTTATAGCAACATAAAAGAGAAACTTTAATGAAAAACTTTGCACTCCGTTCAAGTTGGTTTGGTTCTGTTTCCTTTTGTTTTGTTTTCTGTCTAACAAACTTGGTATCAAACACTGCATGCAGTTTCCAAACTCTCTGGGTGAACTTTAAATGAAATTCAGATAGCAACCACATTAAGGCAAAGAAGATGAGGCACACATTGAAGCTACATCAAAAGGAAGTATATACAATTGCATGCTATATTATTTATCCCCTTCATCGAGTAGAGCGCATTATCTGTTACCACATGATATGGATAAATGAATCAAAAATTATATGAAGGAGATTGAATGTGGCTATTATTTTTACCTACCTTTCATAAGCATGTAAAGCTCTGTTTGGAAATCCCTTTGTATTTTAGGATAAAAGTCTCTTCAGAGTATAGTAGACTGTGACTCAGTTCTAGGGTCTCTTAAACTTCTTCAATAAACACTTTGCTAATGTTGCAGATGAATAAAGGATCACAAACAATGTCCTACTTTATAATTTTTCTAACTATATTAAGTGTTTCCAAGCTTAAATTCCAATAAGAAGAGGGAAACGTGCTTTAAGATTATTTCAAATTAGGAGAAGTAGTGAAAGAAAATCTATAAAATTCTGCCTCCTTAGTAGGGAGAATTAAAAGTAAATTTCATCTGGATATTATCTTCAAAAGACTATATTACTATTAGTCACAGATTTGACTAGCATAATATAAATTCACTGTATTTTTCAATAATAACATCCTAACTTGTTTTGGCAAAATTGACTGACTAAAGTCAAGCGTCAGAGTTCAATTTAATTAAAAAGCGGTTTAAATAATTTTATTAATAATTTTATTTACTATTTGGATATTTTATAAAAGAAATATCAAATGGCAGAGCTTGTGTTACTTTAAACCATTGGGAATGAGCCACGTGACAAAAAGAAGGTTATGCTTTCATGTTTTCTCAAGTGGCCTAGAGTACTCGAGTTTCTACGTTAAACCACATCCCACGATTATTGAACACTGATATGCAACACTTTTCCAAGCATTGATTAAATTATTTACTTGGGTTCAGAGTAGCAAATTAAAAAGTAACCCAGTAAACATATGCAATCACCAATTAAGTAATAAATTCAGCTGATATTTATCTCTAACTTCTTCTAAAGGAGAGACAGTAAAACTTTTAAAGATACAATTTTGATATTTCTGAAAGAGAAAACAAGTGGATATAAAGGATAGCAAATCTGGCATACACAGTGAGCTACAGAGAATTAAAACTTGCTAAGAATAATCAGAGCTTTCCATAGGCACAGGCTACAAAATCACAGACTCATGCTGGATTGTAAAACCACTCTGATTTGATAAATTCTTCCTTAATTTTTGCTATTCTGACCTTTAGATGAAACAAATCATACAATCAAATATGAATGAAATAAACAAGGCACCTATTTGCAAATAAAAGGAAACATCTGAAAACTAACAAAGAAAATCTCAGAACATAATCTTTGAAACCAAAGAGAAATTATAATTACCACATTTGCTGCTTACTACTGCTCATTTTGTTACGTAGTAACACAATCTAGTTTAGAGACTGGTTGCATAAAATATACATTCACGGTATCTGCAGTTGTGTTGTACTAACCAAATTAATCACAGGATTCAAAATCTGCACAAACAATCGGAACTTAACCCAAACCCTAACCATAACTGAATGGTTACATTTTTATACAATGCAGAGCTTTTCACATGAATTGAAACCAGAAACAAATGAAGCACATAATGAACCATAGCCATTTCCCTCAATCCAGCGAAGTGGTACAATCAGAAATAGTTAAAATTTACCTTAAAAGCACAGCCGTTAGCTTGCTTCAGATTAATCAGCTAATCAGCTGTGTGTGTCAGTTTAGATAGATTTAATCCGTTAAATCAAGAGAGGATGGAAACCTACACGGCTATTTCCCTAATGGTAAAAAGTCATTCAAACCTCAGAAAAATAAACTCTAAAGTTTATTTTTAAAAATACCTTCTTTACATGCCTGCTCATACATAATGCATATCACATTTTCAAAAGCTCATTCATTCAATTAATACTTTATGATGAACTAGTTTTTCTCACAAAAGATGTCAACTGAGTGAATTAAATAAAAGAAGATGGCCTAAATGATTTAATGATAAATAGGGCAAGAAAACCCACAAAGGTTACAGCAATATATTGAAAAGGTTGAGGAGCTCCTAGACCTGGAAGCTGAAAGAATGAATTATTGATTGAAGTCTAATCATAGATGAATCTTTATAGATTTGCTACAAGTTGGAAGGAGCTATTCAGAGTGACTGCAATTAACCATCAGTGTTCAACTGACTCATAAAAAGTTTGAATTATTTTGATGTTTGAGCCTTATTGTGTTTGATAAAGAATTTAACATTCAACTTCGAGGCTAGGATTTTTTAAAGCTATTAAGATGCAGAACTGATTATCTCCCTGCTAACTTCTAAGACTATCCTTGAATAGATATGCTTTCCACCAGAAATGCAAGCAAATAAATTCTTCCTAATAATTATGATGAAGGGATTCTAATCCTGCTATGTAGCAATCACTTAAAAGAACAACATTGTTAAAATTACTTGTCTAAAAGAAAATAATCTCCATTATGTTTTTCCTTCTGTATGATAAGGATTAATGTTTGCTCCTTTAATATTTTTGAGAAAAAAGCATATTTCTATAGTTTATGTCTCAGGTCATATATTAGTTAGTCATTACAGTATTTAGACAATTTCACAGCCTCAAAACAAATTTTCTAAAAATGAATTACAAAATTTTTTTAGAAACAAGGATACTTTAGTTACCCATAGGCCCTGTGCTGTCATGGAGACCCCTGTATCATATTTGATTCCACTGTCCCTCAGATATCAGGGTTTTGTAAGCTCCTTGATGTCTTCTAAGATATAAAGTACATTCCTCCATTTGCATCCCTCCCATCAACATTAGAAGAAGTAAAAATAATATAAATGTACATTTTTACATGAAATTTTTATTGGCAGTAAGAGAGTTACAATCAGTTGGCTAAGTAGCTGTAAGAAGTAGCCATGAAGATGAGTTGAGACCAGATCATCCTGGATTCAGGTCACACCTCAACCTTTTAGTAGCTGCCTGATTTTAATTTCTCTGTGTCTCAGATTCCTGAGGCATAAAATAGGATTGATAACAGTACTTCCATTATAGGAGTATGGTGAGAATGAATTGGGATAATTCTTAGAATGACATGAAAGACATTTAGAGATTGTCAGGAAGTGATCAACTACTGTTTTGAAAAGTTAATATTTAGGAACACTGTTCAGATAAAATGCAGTGAAAAAAATAATATTTACAAACTGCACTCTATATTTTATAGAGTTTATGGAAAGTTGAGTAGTAAAACTCAAGTCAGAAAATTAACATAAAAGCCAGTGATTTGACATGTACATTAAAATATCTGTATTTTAAATCTGGGTATATATTTCTCTTCATTCCACTGACCTATGTATTTAAAAATACCTTCTTTAGATGTCTGCATGTACATAATACATATTGTATTTTCCAAAGATCATTTAATTAATGACCTATAATTAACTTGTTTTACTTGCAAAATATGATATTGAATGAATGATGAATTATATTTATTTATATATTGATTTAAAATTTAATTAACTTGGCTGGTTCCAAGAATACTCTACCATACCTGAGTACAGTGGAAGGTGATGCAAGCCTGATGATGAGCTCTTCCAAGTGCAGAAGGGTAAAAGTGAACCGGTAACTCCCTGGTTGAGTGAGGACTTATGATAAGCTGTGTAAATGGAAAAAGCAAAGAAGGAACAAAAATTAATACCCATTTGCTTTGTTATCTTTGTGTACTAGGTATATGCAGGGTTGGTGCTTGTGTGATTAACATGTTGCCTTGCAACAAATTATCTGTTCTCAGTATGCCTGCTCCTTGAATATTGTTCAAAGGTCCCATGTTAAACAGTGTTTAGGGGTGCTCACATCATATTCTTTCCCAAGATAAAAAAAAGAAGTCAGGGTTAATTTTTAAAGCAGAGTTTGAATCCCCAATAAAAGACATAAACATTTTATGTAAGAACCCATAGCATATTGCCCATCCCAAGGTACATGTCAAACCACCGATAACTTAAATTTTGCCTTGGTAGAATCAAAAGAAATGAACTGTTTCTAAGCAAAGGTAAAAGACATGCTTCTTTAATGTGCAAGGAAGTTTCCTCTTCCTCCTGTCTTGTATACATTGAAGGTGTGACCCTCTAGGATAACTTGAGTTTGTACAGTATTAGTTTGAGTTACTTCTTTAGAGACTGTGAAAGAAGCCAGTGACTCTATCACGATATAATAAGGGCTTGAGTATATTATATACTCGAAATGCTACACTGGAAATAATTTAAGATAAACACTTACAAAATGATAGCAAGAGTGGCACATAGAAGTCTATTATTTTAAACTAATATATTTTGCCAGATAAACTTTGAAAAGGGAAAATTACAATTTAGCAGTATCTTTCAATCCTAGAATACAGCAGTTGATGCCCAATAAACTCTGATAATGACTATGAAATGCAAATGCAAACTTAGTTTTATATTTAGAACAGAGTTACCTGTTTATTACACAATTGTGGTATATCTACATATAATATTTTTACCTCAGGCTGGTGTTCTCTCTGACATCTTGAATGTTTCAGGATTGTCAGTTAATACACATTTTAGGATTATTAATTAATTTCCATGTGAGACTTAGCAAAAATAAGTAAAATTGCAGTTAGAAAATTTGGAAAATAGTTTATTCTCTCCATAGATATAAAGATATAGATATTTTTCAATATCTATATCTTTCATGTATTATCATTACAATTAATGTGTGCTCCTAATTGTTTTATAAAATGTGATAGTATTTTTCTCATATATAACTTTTTGAGTTGTTTTCTAATATTAGAGTTAATTGCATATTCGGTGCTCAATGTTTGATAAATGAGTAGAATAATTAATAGATTAGTAAGCCATGGTTGGAAATACTAAAAGAAAGTTCGTATTCTTGATTATGTCATATAAGTTTGGATGTGCAATATATTATATTTATTTTCCCTTGGATCACAGATTAGACTCTAAAAGTAGCAATATAAAGGATACAAAAACACACTTTCTAATGAGGAATTTCAGTAATATGTAAATTATATCCTGAATATCATACTTTATATAATTTATGGAAAAATATGGTATTGAGTGATATGTGTACATTTTAACACATTCTTTCTAAGATGAAAGCATATATACCAATTTTAGCAATATAGTAATCAGTGATTTCTAATTTGACACACTATGATGTAAAGAACTACTTTTATATCATTACATAAGTTGGCAACCAGTAACTAACAAGAGACAGATGTTAAGATATAAATAAAGAAACCAAAATGTAGATTTGTTAAACAATCATTAAACAACACATAGTAAGAGCCTTTATTTAAATACTATGTCTACAAGCAGATTTCATGATTTACTTGGAAGTACCTTGATAAAAATAGTCTATTGTAACTATCATTTTGATGTTTACCTGAAAGTATGGCACTCACTTCCAATAAATGGTGTTCTATGCTTTAGAAACAGAGATAGTCATGCTAAACCTCAGGATCTTATTTTGTAACTTGCAGGAAGAAGAAAAGTGATTTAGTATCATTGATAGGACCTAGCCTCTGCCAGGATCTAAGAATGAGAAATTGAGCAGAGAAAGAAGCAGAGAGGGGTAGAGCTGTCAGCATTGTCTGAAAGTGTGTGTGTCAGAGGTGAAGGAATGGGGGATGGGCAACAACTCAGGAAAGGCTAGAAAACAAATGGTCTCTTGGAACCCTGGAAATATATAATGACAGTAGACTTAAAAATTATAATACTGGAAACTATTAAAACATGATTATTAAAATGGTAAGAAAGAAAACACAACCCATTTATTATAATGGAGTAATCATGAGCATGACTCCAGCATATAAAAATCAAAAATTTTTTATTTACATGATATTTTGTTGTTAAATTAAAATTCAAGGGAAGAAGTATGTAAAAAAATGCTTCTTTAAAAAAAAATTATTTTTGGAGACAGAGTTTTGTTCTGTCGTCCATGCCGAAGGACAGTGACGCAATCTCAGCTCACTGCAACCTCTGTATCCTGGGTTCAAGTGATTCTTATGCCTCAGCCTTCCAAGTAGCTGGGATTATAGGTGCATGACACCATCCATGGTGAATTTTTGTATTTTGAGTAGAGATGGGGTTTCACCAGGTTGGTCAGGCTGGTTTCGAATTCCTGACCTCACATGATCCACCTGCCTTGGCCTCTGAGATTATAGGTGGGAGCCACTGTACCTGGCCTATAAAATTCAATTCTTAAAATTTAGAAATTTAAATCCTTGTTAATAATAAATTAATAATTAATAATTCAAGTGATAGCACTCCACCAGTGTCCCAAGATCAAAATTGGAAAATGCTCCAGCAGCAGTAAATTTCATGACTCTCTGAATTTACTTACTTGTGATTTTGCGTCAAGATCCAGGACAAAATTTTCGGGATTACTGTTTGTTGCTTGTAATTCTAAGGTTTCGTGTGTAGCATTAGCTAAGGGAATGATCTGAGTGACAGACCTGGGAGAAAAAAACAAAGCTAGTAAAGTTGCTGGTATTCATAAACTTATTTAGTGTTAATTCCATAAACTTGATGACCCTTAGGATTAAAATATGTCACCCTATAAGGTATGTTGAAGTCTTAATTCCTAGTACTTCAGAATGTGATATTATCTGGAAATAGAGTCACTGCGTATATAATTAGTTAAAATAATGTATTACTTGAGTAAGATGGGCCCTTAATCCAGTATGACTAGTGTCTTTGTAAATAGAACTATGTGAAGACACACAGAAGATGACCATATGACAGTGGAAGTAGAGATTAGCAGGCGTCCCCAAACTACGGCCCGCAGGCTGCATGCGGCCCCCTGAGGCCATTTATCTGGCCCCCGCCGCACTTCAAGAAGGGGTACCTCTTTCATTGGTGGTCAGTGAGAGGAGCACAGTATGTGACGGCCCTCCAACGGTCTGAGGGACAGTGAACTGGCCCCCTGTATAAAAAGTTTGGGGACGCCTGGATTAGAGTGATGTATCTACAAGCCACAGAAAGCCAAAGGTTTCTAGCAAGCACAAGAAGCTAAAAGATACCAGGCACAGTAGCTCATGCGTTTAATCCCAGGGCTTTGGGAAGCTGAGTCTGAAGGGTCAATTGAAGCCAGGAGTTCAAGACAAGCCTGAGCAACACAGCAAGACCCTGTCTCTGTAAAATATTTAAAAAATAGTCAGGTATGGTGGCTTGGCTGTAGTCCTAGGTACTCGGAAGGCTGAGGCAGGAAGACCACTCTAGCCCAAAACTTTGAGGCGGCAGTGAGCTATGATTGCACTATTGCATTCCAGCCTCAGTGACAGAGCAAGACTCTGTTTCTAAAACATAAAAAAATAAAAGAAGTAGAAGCTAAAAGAGGCAAGGAACTCTCCCTTACAGGATTCAGAAGGAGCATGGCATGCTGAACCCTTGAGTTTAAATTTCTAGCCTTCAGAATTGTGAGGCAGGACATTTTTGTGGTCTTAAGCCCTCCAGTTTATGGTGCTAGTTATGGCAACCCTAAGAAGCTAATATAATGACTTCTTTTAGTTTCAAAATCAAAATAATTATGAACTACTGAAATTTTACTAAATTAAATAATCCTTGGTTCTCTATTTTTGAGACCTAATATTATCCCATATTGGATATTAGAATATATTCTAGTTTTAGGAATAACGTTTACTTATTGTTTTATAACTGCTAAATCCAGACAAAAAAAGCTAACATCGTCTAGTCACAATAACAGTGTAATAAATGCACAAAGTTTTCATTCATAACATTAACAAGATCCAGATTGATGATGAGTAAATGCCTAAAATATGTGATTATGCTCCAAGCAAATAATAAATGAATGTTCATAATTCTCAAACAACTATCAATTCTAATGGTTTTTAATGTACAGCATCAAACTTGTCATCTTCATTCTTTCTGTAATGTTAAAGTATAACACGATAACATAATATTATCTAGGGAAGTTTTTCATATCTCCTTACTGTTTCTTGCTTACAATAGAGTAATTAAGATTAAAATATTTAGGTATCAAATCTGTAATAAAAAATGGAATCATCACCATACATATATTATTTTTCACAATGTCATGGCCCTGTGACAGAGGAAAATTGAGTATTATGTGCTGAGCAGAATTCAGTTCATAAATTCAAATTGTATAATTCAAATAAAGCACCATTTTCTTTTTATATAAAGTATATGCATATAATGATTCCCCTTAAGAAGAACATTATATGTCAGTTTTATGATTCTAGACTACAAATTTAACAAGTCTCTGTAAATCATGAGGTTGTTCTTTCATCAGGAAGATATGAAGAAATTCAATGAAAATAACGAAAATTTCATTAATTATAATGAATAAAGTACACTAAAAATCATGATAGATTTCGCATCACTTTGGGGTAAGCATCTGCTTCCTATATGGCCAATTTTGCAAGTTTTCTAATATGCAATGCCTTAGAAAAAATAGGAATAAAATATTTTCATACTAGATATCTATGCTACTATAAGACAAAAAATTTCAAATATCATTTTTTTGGCTCAAGAGCTATTCCTGGAAGAACTCAACACTCTTTTGATGTGCTAAGGGAGAGAAATTAGTTAAAAGGCACTAATTTTCTCACTAGGGTGTAAACTTCTTAAAAGTAGGTATTATGTCTTGTTTACCCCTATTTCCCAGCACCAAATTTGGTGCCAGATATGTAGTAGGAACTCAACTACCTAAATAGGAATGGTCATATCTCAACGGACAAAAAAATAGGAATGGTCACATCTCAAGAGCATTAACCCGCTGACCAAATATTCACAGTTGTTCATTGTTTATCTCTGCTTTGCCTTGAGGAAACTTTCACCAGGTTTCTCTCCTTCCCACCAGCCCCTGAACTCTGCTTGTTCCTAAGCCTAAACAAGCATGCAGACACACAAAGTAACATGACCCCTTCTTAGCTTATCCTAGGAGCCAGCTGGCCACAGTAAAACCCTTTTCCCGTTAGACACCACTGGCCATTTTCCCTTGCTAGTCCAGCTTTCCCTCCAAAGATTCTGTTTATATCTGCTTGTCTCTCCTTTATTTTATAAAAGACAAACTTTTTTCTGTTTGATTTTGTAGACCCCTGTAGGCTTCTAAAATGGGAGACTTTCCCTATTGCAATGGTCCCTTTTTAACCCTTTCAGTAATCCTTTTGAATAAAACTCTTTGCTTGCTAAGTCCTGATTTGTTCTTCTTTGACAAGTTTTCAACAGGATAGTTTACATATCAAACCTTCCCTAGGAAAAAAAAATAATGACTAAAGATATATTCATTTTTTATTTTAGAAACTAACAATATTGTAATAGATTAATTATTTTTCTTACAAGCAATAACTTTATTAAGTAGAACTTACTTGCCAAGGTCGCACTCTACTTCTGACATTGTGATTGGTTTTGGTAATGTAATGGTTAGTTTCAGTAAATACCAGAACTCATCAGCCATTTCAGGCTGAAAAATAATGCTGGTGGAGAGAAATACACAAAATTTTGTCAGCAGTTTTAGTTTGTATAATAAATTTGGCAGAAGAAGTATACCCTAAACTAGTATAAATAGTTGGTTTTAAATACAACATTTGACAATTACTTTGTAACACATACTACTTTTTTAATACATATATTTGTAATTCTTCATTTTTTGTTGAGAAAATTACTTCATTATTTAAGAAAAGCAGTGGTGTTGTCATTAATGTATGTTTAATAAATGCCTGTTGAATCAATAAAAATGTTTAAACATGAGTATTTTAAATGTCTTGCAGAAGCTGTACCAGTAAAAGCCTTGCTTATTAACTGTGATTAAGTCAAATTTAGTTCTAGTTGAATGCATGGGCATTTTCATGTGAATGCTATCAAGTGACATATAGCTCTAGAGAACTCCTTTATAATCAGCACATGCTCAACTCCCAGGGAAGCAGAGCTTGCGGCAGTCTAAAAAAGTTTAATTGGGATGGTATCTCAGCGCTATCATCTTTAATTTGTGCAGCCTTGAAAAAATCACTTAAATTTTTGAGCTTAAATTTTCTCATTTATAAAATAGGGAGAATCAATCTTACCTCTTACAGCTGCTGTGAGAATTTTATGTTTATATACGTAAAATACATGCCCCAATGATGATAATAGAGTAGGCAGTCAGTAAGTATTAGCCAAAATGATGTTTTTTAATGTATGCTCATAAAGAAAATTCAAGATTCTGTTTGTGTTCACAAACCCTGTGCAGTCATATTGGGGCAAAAAGACCACATCATATTTCTAATGATAATTTTTTTTCAAAATAGTGTCTTTTATAATATGTTATATTCTTATTTTCATGCTTCACAGAATAATAATTTTTATCCTTTAAAATTTCACAGATGTATTCATTTATTCACCCACTCACTTAAATAACAATTACTAGTTTCTGCTGTAGGATACTGTACTTGAAGCACCAATAAGAGTGATTCTGAAGGACATTACATTAAATAAAACAAGCCAGGCACAGAAAGACAAATTTCACTTATATATAGAATTTTAAAAATTTGAACTCAGAAGCAGAGAGTATAATGACTATTGTTATCAGGCACTGGAAGGTGGAGACTTTGGGGAGAGACTGGTCAAAGGAGGCAAAATTTCAGTTAGCAGGAATAAGTTCAAGATATTTATTGTAAGACATTAAGACTATAATTAATTATTTTAATTTCTCCATGTCCTCCAAGTGAATGATTTGTACTTAATTAAGAAGTAAAAATATATAAATGAATTTTCATCAAGAAAATTGAACCTTTAATCCCTAGTCCTCATGCAATTGTTTTCTTTTAGTTCAGTTTTTGCATCCATAAAGATTTACTTAGTAAAACCTGACGTAAAAGAGGGGGAAAAAGGAGAAATGTAGAAATTATTTAATTTGATATTCTGATAAATAGTGTTTTTGCAATGAAGCAAGCAAAAGCTAACTCTAACTAAATTAGTACATTCTTTCAGGGATCAGAATTAAACAAAGTTAAAACTCTGCACCAGTGCAATTTTAATGATTATAATATGAGAAACATAAAATTGAAAGGTTAATTTCCAAGGATCAACAATGAAATATAATACCACACTCAAACCATACCTTTCTTCACTATCGCCTGTTCTTGCTGGAGAGTACCATAAAATATAGTTGGTGCACTGTAGTGGGCTGAGGAATATTTCACTGTCACCATCAAGGGCAGGACTCATTAACTGTACATCTAAGCGAATAATGTGATTTTTGGGATTGGAGATTGGTATCTCAATGCAAGTCGTATTCTAGAATTATAAAAAATATATGTAATCAACTTTTAGTGCCAGCATGGAGTCATTAGTCCATGAAAGGAAATGCAAAGGAAGTTATTACGTAATATAAGGCTATTGTTGTTTTTTTTTTCCTTAATACACTATTGAATATATCTCACTAGCTTTGAATTTCATGTTTTCCTTCATTAGCCTTGATAAATGTTACCTTTATCTTTTTTAACAGCAAATACTACACAGAGATTCATGTAACTCAATGGATAAAACCTATTTGTAAAATTACATTTAAATTATATTTTTCACTGGTATCATTATTTCTGTGAGGTCCATTTTTCAGTGTTTACTCTAGGAATGGTACTCAAACTTTATCACACATAAGAAATGCCGGCAGAGACTGCTAAAAGACATATTTTTATCCACCTCTCCACCACAGGCTTTCTCCATCCCAGAGATTCAGTAGTTCTGGGATGGGGTCTGAAATTTGTATTTCTGAAAAGTTTCCACATGCTGCTGCTGTTGCTGCTGCTGCTGATCCAAGGGAAACATTTAAGTGGCAACGTACATTAGCATCAAGTTGTAGGGACAATCTAAACTAAAAAGTCAAATTATATTGTTGATATATCTTTCTGTTTAGATTTCTTCCTTCTATTCTTGTTTGTCCTGTCCTTCTCCCAATGTACATCATCTTAGCCCTGGAAGGTACTCTTTAAGTTCTAAGATTTTTCCTGATCCTCACACTTGACCCATCCTGGCTATTGATTTATAATGCATCCCATTTCAGCCATGATCTCCACTACATCAAAAGCTATAATTTTTTTTGAAGCTAATGCAGTAAAGATAATTAGTAGACAGGACACATTTCAATTTTAACAAATTCCAGTTGCCTAAATGTTTTAATCTAAACAAATGGAGAACGTTGGACATTCCAGTAATAAATCAACACTTGGTAATAAACGTAGTTTAGAACATGGAGCTGTTATGAAATTTATCCAATCACATTACAGGGGTCACAAAAACTTCTTACTAAGCTTTTGGGAACATATCTTCAAGGTAGATACTACAGCTTTGTCTATGGTTGTTTTAGAGGAACTGGCTTAGAATATTTGCCTGATCACCTCTAATAAATAAAGAAGTGGATGGATGCTACATTTCAGAGGAATGCAAACAGCATTTAGTGTGGTGAACAACATCTGGCGAGGAAAGATGGAAACCAAGCACACACACAAACTAACAATTAGATTAGGGCAGATATTACTTATTAGAAATCAGTGTTAACTATAAATGCAATGAAAAATAGTCCTCTCCAATGGTTTCCAGAGACATTAGGATTATGAATTTTTAAAATAAATGGGCATTTAAACTTCTACAGCAAAATATTCCATGCTCATAATTGTAAAGAAGGAAAAATAAAATTGTAAAATGTAAAATACTGAACAGTGACTAATCTCCCGGGTAACCTGGCATATTTTATGAAGTTGATATAAGACTTGGCCTCCAGAGAAGTTTCCAATGGTCAAAAATAACAACTAGAAAAAAGAATGTGCCAAGGTAACAAACACTAGCAGCCCAATATTAGCCTAGAAACTTTGCTCAGGGCTTAAGACAGAAAACTGAAATGACACATTTGGTGTAAACATCTGTCCCGGTCTACTACTCAGATATTATTCAGAAAAGATCAGTGTTTGTTCAACAGAATGCTATAGCCTGTCATAGAAGTAAAAATACTATAATTTAAACCACTGGGTTTCAGAATGTTTTAACAACAACTCAAAATAATTTGTTTCATATCACAACATGGTTTGCATACACATATCACAAAAGTTTCACAAAACAATCCCTGCATTTACCACATATGATATTTTCTGATACTTTCTATTATCTTTTATTTTATTTTGTTTCCTGAAAAAAATAATGCTAGTTTACACCCACTCAAGTGTTGACACATACACATTAGACATTTAGATTCTGGTCTAAAGAAGAATAAAATATTGGAATATAGAACTACCTGAGGTCTTATTACATATATAAGTCTTGAAAATAAAATGAAACAAGATCACATTAAACCTATTATTTTCTCTGTAAACTATAACCTATCTAACAGGACCATGCTCTCATGATACAAAAGTGCTAGATCTTAACAGTAGGAAATAAAGATGGTGTCTATGGAGTACTTAAACCACAGCTCCTCTTTGGCATTCTTGCAACATCCATGGCAAATACTGCTAACTGACCACTTCACTCCTATTCAGTAGGTCTGGACACATCCTCAAAATCCTTCAAAGAGCAGCCTTCCAGAAAGCAATTACTGAAAGCTTAGAGCTACCAGTACTGCAGTCTCTTGAAAATCTCTGGAATCTAATTATTTAGGGTCTTAAAAACAGCAAGACTCAATAGAAATAAAGATGTCACTATAGTCAAAAGCTTTAAGTATCTAATTAACTGTACTATATTTCTAGTATGATAGAAACCATCTCAAATGTAACTATAATATAACGAAAATGATTTCAAAGGTTCATTATTGTTTGGATATTATTTTCTTCTAGGTTTAAACAGAAAAAAATCTTAAATGACATATTTAATATAATGAGTAATTTGTATTTTAAATACCCACTTGCCAAAATATTTTCAAAAAATTTAGGCAAGATTGCTTTTCTAAACATCAATATTTCTAAATATCAATATTTCTTGAGGTTGTAAAATTAGATTTTTAAAGTATTTGATATGTTCAGTAAGTTAAAGAGAAGAAACGTTTGTAATCTATCATTTTATAAGATAATCAAAATTCATGTTTATTCTTGAAACAACACTCTTAGGTTATGTACACAATTAGAGAAATGCATAACCATTTTGAGAAAATAACATACAAAATAAAGTATAAAATTATATTTAAAATAAGATTAATTGTTTTGACTGAGTTATGCTGCCACCTCCCATTCCATTTTATTTTATAAAGAACTCTTACTAAATGAGAAATACACAGTCCATTGAATTTCTGTGAATATGCTATCTATAAAAACATTTGAAATACTTGGTGGGTATCTGTTTTGCAAATGGCATATTCCTCCACTTTGATGAGTAGGCTTTTAAAGTTAATTTGTGTTTAGAATTAAACATAAATCAGTTTTGACTGATTTTGTTTGAAATTCAAGTAAAACAGTAATGACTGAACATTACATGATGACTTCTAAAGGTTTCTTTCATCTTCACATGGGCTCTTTTAGGTTTAACAATAAAAAGCATTCTTTCATACAGTATCTAATCCTTTTTCTTGCTTATACTTAGGAATAGTGTAGCAAAAATAATGGCTGTTTAAAGAAATTGCTTCCATTTCTCAGACTCCTTGGTAAGAGCACTAAATTATGCATATTTAATCCCATGAAATACAAGTAAAAATTTTAAAACAGAAAAGACATTCACAAGCTGCTGAAATTTAAAATAATTTTAAAAATTTAACCACGCATGTAGAAGTGGAATATGGTTTTCAAATATATAAAAATAGTTGCAGCAACTGGACCCCTTCCTGACGTCTCACACTAAAATTAACTCCAGATGGATTAAAGACTTAAACATAAGACCTAACACCATAAAAATTCCAGAAGGAAACCTAGGCCAAACCATTCAGGACATAGGCATAGGCAAGTACTTCTTGATTAAAACACCAAAAACATTGACAACAAAAGCCAAAATAGACAACTGGGATCTAATTAAATTCCAGAGCTTCTGTACAGCAAAGAAAACAATAATTAGAGTAAACCAGCAACCAACAGAATGGGAAAAAAATTTTGCAATCTACTCATCTGACAAAGGGCTAATATCCAGAATCCACAAAGAACTAAAACAGATATACAAGAAAAAAAACAAACAAACCCATTCAAAAGTGGGTGAAGGAAATAAACAGATACTTTTCAAAAGAAGACATATATGAGGCCAACAAACATATGAAAAAATGCTCATCATCACTGGTCATTAGAGAAATGCAAATCAAAACCATATTGAGATACCATCTCATGCCAGTTAGAATGGCAATCATTAAAAAATCAGGAGACAACAGATGCTGGAGAGGATGTAGAGAAACAGGAACACTTTTACGCTGTTGGGGGGAGTGTAAATTAGTTCAACCATTGTGGAAAACAGTGTGGCACTTCCTCAAGGACTTAGAAATAGAAATTCCCTATGACCCAGCAATCCCATTACTGGGTATATATCCAAAGGACTATAAATCATTCTATTATAAAGATACATGCACACCTATGTTCATTACAGCACTGTTTACAACAGCAAAGACCTGGAACCAACCCAAATTCCCATTGATGATAGACTGAACAGGGAAAATGTGGTACATATACACCATGTAATACTATGCAGCCATAAAAAATGATGAGTTCATGTCTTTTGCAGGGACGTGGATGAACCTGGAAACCATCATTCTCAACAAACTGAAACAAGAACAGAAAATCAAACACTGTATGTTCTCACTCATAGGCAGGTGTTGAACAATGAGAACACACGGACAAAGGGAAGGGAGTATCACACGCTGGCGTCTGTTGTGGGGGATTGGGGATGGACAGTGGGGGTAGGGAGGTTAGGGAGGGATAACATGGGGAGAAATGCCAGATGTAGGTGACAGGGGGATGGAGGCAGCAAACCACATTGCCATGTATGTACCTATGCAACAATCCTGCATGTTCTTCACACGTACCCCAGAACCTAAAGTGCAATAAAATATATATATATATTGCAAAAACTTTAAAACTTATAGGAAATCAGTACAAACTGAATTAGGATTACATTATAATATACATTGGGAGGGGCAAATGCTTTATGACAAATGAGTAAGAGCCATTATTCAAAAGTATATTACTTATGAAAATAATATATTCCTGAAAGGATATATGCAAATTTCAATTTCATAAATGAAAACATATTTGAAATTTCTCAGAGGCAACCAGTGGTTTTTCATTTTTGTTTTGTTTTGTTTTTTGTTTTTGCTTTTTGCTCAATCTTCTTACATATGCACATTAAGAACCCTGATGGTGTGTGTTTCTCAGCCTATGTGACAGTCTTCACCGTTTAAGTTGGAAAGCTATAAAAATCTCAATTTCTATCATTATTTTCTTGAAGAACTAATAGCTCTTGCTGAAAAATGGCACTTTATACACCATTTAGTGAGAAGATCAAACAATTGGTCATCTATCATTTATTTAAAAATTGTATTTATTTCTGTTTGTTTTGCATGTTTTGTCATGTCTATTCCTATTTTAAGCATATAGTTAATAAGAAAGCCAATTTCTCATTTTCTGAGGGGCTACATCATATACTTTTTTTTCAAAGCCTATTTAATTTTTTTCCCTATGTCCTGATAAAGGGATACATTTTAATGTATATTAAAAAATAACCTTTAAGAAAGGTTTTATACCGCAGTGATAACCAGTTTACAGAAGTAAGATACTTTCATTGAGTGAAATAATCCTGCTGTCATATTAAATAATTTCCCACTTAGGAGATAATACTTTTGCAAACTATGCTTGAGCACATTTCAAAATTTTAATCATTCATCATCTATACCTAAATGGAGATTTACCCTGAAATCAGGTGGGCAAATAATCAATTTGTAACTTAAAGTATTTTAAATCTATTTTTTTTAAACTTTCTATTTATTGGACCCAAAGTTCAAGATTCTAAGTAATCAATTCTATAAAGAAATCTATCCACATATTTAAAAATAAAAATAACTTTTATTATCAATTTAAATATTTGAATATTAACAAATGAGGAAGTTAAATTTAATTAAAACATTATTAATAGCAATATTGTGCACATATTTTATGTAAAACAAGACTCTTAATATTTAACTTTATTAAATAATTTTGGACACAAATTTAGTAACATTTTAGTATTTCACATTAGACAAATTATTCCAAGTATTAATGGAAACCCCAAATGTATGCCAATTGCTTCAAATATGTTTCCAAGTGAAAGGTCTGCTGTAGAAACCAGGAAGAAACAATGCTGAAAGAGTCTAGTAGCATAATCCTGTTTTTATCATCTATTTGTGAACAAGCATGTAGGCTAAAGTTAAGTTTGCTCTAGTAACTCTTGAAACAGAGAGATAGTATGCTAATACATGCAGTCACTATAAGATAACACATAATTAAAGATGTTTTCTGAAAGCATTTAAAGTCCACAGTACTAGATTTTAAAATAAAATTGCTATGATTAATTTACATTAATACCATCATCTGATATGGATGGTTTTAGGGATAGTAAATAATTTACTGTACAACAAAAGGTCTAACTGCTTACAAAATGACAGTCTATGAACATGTAATGGGCACTTACCAAAGCTCTACATTCCATTTCCATAATGGCTATGGGTGGTCCTGGAGTGCCGTGGATCTCAAGATCATAGTAGATTCTTAAATTGCTAAATTTATCATCTGAAAAACAGAACAAAACACAATTATTTAATACAGACTTCAGAATACCATACTTAACATACAAATTTGAGAATCATGAACAGACATCATTTTCAACCCTTTTTTTAAAATGGATTTATTTGTCAAGACAGCTGAAGAAAGGGTGAGAAGCTGTTTTTATCATGGTTAGAGAGGAATGAGAGAAGTTCCATCCTCGCGTGGCCAAGAGAGTATCCTATACAAGCTCCTGGTCCTATACCTTTGCCAGTAACTCATTAAGTTCTTCCCTAAAATGAATTTCAGAATGTTTTAAGTTAATGATTAACGTTTCAAAAAGAAATAATATTTTTTCTTATTGACAAACTATTCATGTATTTATACATAGAAATATCTAAATAAGTCATTACAATTCACAATGTTACATTTCCAGGACCATAAGGATCTAGTAAAAGGAGAAAGTCAGAAAAATCAGATTGTATGTTTCTGAATATGTGGAAAACGACCCTAAGAATTTAGCCCAAGGAAAGTCTGAAAGGGGCATAGACTGTCTTGAGATAATTATTTTTATATCTTGCTTTCCTGAAATTTTAAAAAGCAGAGAATTCTGCCCCTGATAATATCCAAAACCATACTCCCTCACCGTAAAACTGGAACCCTTATCAACCACAAAGGCCCTTCATAAAAAGGTGTTTTACGTCCACCAAATTCAGGGGTTTTTTGTTTGTTCATTTTTTCCTCTCTGTTCAGCTTCCCACTTTGATATTCTTTTGTTTTCCAGTGTTGAACTAGGTCATGGTTTAAGATTGTCCTCCAATTTCAGTAAATTGTATACATATTCATATCAGTATTGTCATATTTAAAAGATTTCAAAAATTGTTATGCTAGATTAACTTATTTAGATAAATCAATAACTTCTTTGGGCCTCAGGTTCCTCATCTATGAAATAAGGAGCCCAAACTAGTGGCAGTCTCAGTGTTTTTCTCTACTAAAAATGTTTTTCATGAGTATATGTTTTGCATTGCATTGTACTGTATTGTATGATACCATATGATATTGAAAAGCATAGTATTGTGTTGTATTGTAGGTCACTGTATGGCATTTCACAGCTTTGTATTGGATTGTATTGCATGACATTGTATTTTTACTGTACTGCACTGTTCTGTACCATATTGTATTGTACTACTTTGCATCCTGTTTCAACATTTTGTTACCTAACACTTTAGGTATCAAAAATACTTACAAAATTGGTAGATCTGAGAACAATTTATATATTTAAAGTAAACAGCTAGTAAGAAGGCGAAAGAGAAAAAATAGTTACAATGAGTAAGACCCAGTTGAGTTTTTACTCCAAATAACTATGAGGAGTTCTTGAGGGCAAATTTATTTTCACATTTTGAACTGACTCCTGTACTTGTTTATTTTTCAGACATCAGTTCATTCCCTTAAAAGCAGAAATGTGCCGAAAATAAGGTTACCAAATTTATACTTATGTGAGATTATTAAGGAAGCTTCTGCTCACATTTGCTCCTTCAATTTTATAAAAGCTCTTTAAGTGCTTTTATGACACTTAAATGTGACTTCTCCCAAAATAAATCAAAGTTCTTAAAATGAAAAGTGTTTTCCCTTCTAGGTAGCTTATGCATATTTTATCTGGGTCTTTCCAGTGTTTTAACCCACACTGAACTCACAGAGAAGATAATTCTGGAAACAGTAGCTATGACTGAGGAGACTGCTTTATGACTATTGGTTAGTGCAAAGATCAGTAGAATGACTGAGGTTATAAGACCAGCGTTCAATCTCAATGTGACCACCATTAGCTTGTGATTTTTGGCAAAGAATCTCAAGAGTCTGCCAATTTGTGGAATGGGGACTTCATTAGTCATGGCTTTCCAGAGGGATGGAACTAGCAGGATGTGTAGAGGAGAGAGAGAAAGAGAGAGATTTTAAGGAATTGGCTCACGCGACTGTAGCGTCTTGGTAAATCCAAAATCTGAAGGATATTGGGGTAGGTCACATTTTATTTTACTAAGTTTTTCAACTAATTAGATGAAGCTCAACCACATTATGGAGGATAATCTGCTTTATTCATAGTCCATTGATTCAAATGTTAATCTCATCCAAAAAACACCTCAGAAACATTAAAAATGAGGTTGACCAAATATCTGGGCCCTGTGGCCCAGCTAAGTTCACATGCGAAATTAACCATAACAGGGACAGTAACACTTTTCATTTATAATTACTGTGACTATCACACGTGCCAGTGTTGTAATTTAACTGATTTAGTTCCTACAGTGCTAAACATGTACAAAGAGTATGAATTTATTGATTAGAATGGGATTGGTGAATGTTTTATTGATGAAAACAACAACAAAATAATAATGATTATTTGTTTTTTAACTCTGAACCTTACACAAATTAAAATATTTTTCTAATTATAAAATCAACACCATTCACTATAGTGATTTTTGAAATTCCTAAATAGTATGAAGATGAAAGTCCTTCATAATTTCATGACCAAATGACAGCTACTTAATATATTTGTAGAACATTACAGGCATAAAATATCAAGAAAGACACAGATATACAGACATATGTACATAAATATATTGGACTATATACAATATCACAATTGATACATTCATATATACATATAAATATACAGATTTATATTATTCAGAAAACATACACTATTAAAATTTTAGTTTCAAGTATTCAATAGAAACATCCTTACATATCATATTTTTTGTATATCTTTGATTATTCTAACAAATTCCTTAGACTGAATCATTGAATTGAAAGACATAAAAAATTCTTAAAAGTTTAAACATTCTCTAAATGTTCTCTTCAAAAAGTGTTTATCAATTTAAATTTCTGTTGTAATGCATGAGATTGCCTCTTTTTATCTGATTCTCATTAAAAATGAGTGTTACCGTTATTTTTCATATTTCCCTATTCAGAAGGTTAAAACATTATGATTGAGGTGTTTTCATTTCTTTGATGAGAGAAAGGCTAGAATATTTCACTAACTGAAAATAAATATACTTCAGAGCAGTCCTTAAAAATGGATCCATGTTATTAATTCTGTCAGAGAGTAAGGGTATGAAAGGAGCTGTTTGAAGAATTAGGGATACCTTTAATATTGTCAGATATACTTCTCCTAGCTTTTAATCTATCTTTCAACCTGCTATAATATGTAGGTTAGTATGTTTATTAGATATCAGTGTTTTTTAGCCTATTAACATAAAATGATACTATTGTGATTTTTTTCAAAGTCTTCTAAACACTTTAATCCTCATGAAGGTCTTCCTTCACGGTTCTTCTGCCCTATATATTAATGAGGATTTAAATTTTAGCATAACACATCTACAGTAATTATCTATTCCTTTGCCTCACCTGCATGATTTCACTGAAAGAGACCCTAAACCATTATGACTCACATTAACATCGTTTTTCTCCTAGTCTCAGGTACATAGATTCAATTGGCAACTGGATATTGGTATGTAAATGTCTTGATGTCACATCAACATCAGGAAGTACAAAACTTTGCTAAGCGTTAAAATCTCCCAAACTTTTTTCTTTCCTTCTGAATTTCTGTCTTACTTTTTTCTATTGACCAAAATACAAACAAACTATTAATATTTTATGGAATCAATACCCTTTCTCTTTATCTTCTAAAAGGACAGTCATCCAATGCTAGTCTCTAAAATATTTCTCATCTTTAGTGGTATTTCTGTATTTCTATCACCACCATAAAAGACCTGGCTGTCTTCACTTTAAACTCAGTTTGCTGTTGCAGTAGTCAAACTGACCCAACTTCTCTTCTCTTTCCAATTCATTTTGAATATTGCCTAAATACCACTCTTTAATCCATGGATTCTGTGATGCTTAATTTCATGTGTCAACTTTGCTGGGCTATAGTGCCCTGCTGTATGAACAAACACCAGTCTAGATGTTCTAGTGAAGCTATATTAGAAATGTGATTGACATTTATGTTAGTATAATTTGAGTAAAGCAGATTATCCTCCACAGAGTAGGCCTCCTCCAATGAGCTGAAGGGCTTAGGTGCAACCACTGATGTTCCTGCAAAGACAGCAATTACTCCTCAAGACTGCAACGTAGAAATGGTGCCTGAGTTTCCAGCCAGCCTGTCCTATCCTAGGAATTTGGACTCAAGGCTGCAACACTGACATTGAATTTTTAGTCTGCTGGCTTGCCTTACAGATTTCTGATTTACCAGCTCCTGCAATGGTGTCAATTCCTTAAAATCTTTCTCTCTCTCAATACACACACACACACACACACCCATCATTTCTGTTTCTGTGAAGAATGCTATCTAATACAACTTTATTCAATAAACATTTATTATTTTGTATAAGATTTAAAATGTCTCCCCAAGTTTGCCCCTGTTGAACCATGTTTCTTTACGAAGGCCTTATGTCCCTGCTACTCACCCATAAAAGAAAAACTCATTCACCCATTTCCAGGAAACCTGCCCCAAGTATTCCAACTCCCTGTCACCTTATTTTCCTTGGAACTTGTACTAAAAAGACATGATGTTTAACAACATTCAAATAAAGCTTTATAATACAGGGGAAAAAACAACACTGTTTAGTTTCTTTGGCATATGAAGAAGATTGCTAGCATCTCTTAGAGTAAGCAACACACATTACATTCATAAAACAATATGCTCATTGACATTTTATTAGAAATTTTCTAAAAAAAAAATAAATTAAAAAAAAAAATTAAAAGGGTCGGGCACGGTGGCTCAAGCCTGTAATCCCAGCACTTTGGGAGGCCGAGGCAGGTGGATCACAAGGTCAAGAGATCGAGACCATCCTGGTCAACATGGTGAAACTCCGTCTCTACTAAAAATACAAAAAATTAGCTGGGCATGGTGGCGCGTGCCTGTAATCCCAGCTAGTCAGGAGGCGGAGGCAGGAGAATTGCCTGAACCCAGGAGGCGGAGGTTGCGGTGAGCCGAGACCGCACCATTGCACTCCAGCCTGGGTAACAAGAGCGAAACACCGTCTCAAAAAAAAAAGAAGAAAGAAATTTTCTGTATGCTTTTGTCTAATGACAGAAAAATATGTAAATTATGAAAGAGTGTGCACCCTTCTAGCTGAAGTATTTTGACTATTGACATTAACAGCAGTGGAACTCCAGAATGTATGCTACACAGAGTTAATACTGAAATAATAAAATTCTGACAGGCATATACAACACAAATTTGGATATATATTAGGCATGTAACCTATTTCATGCAAAAGTGAATGATGCTTTGGATTTATCCAAATTGATAATGAAACTCTGTCATAATAAATTTACCTGGGTCTCCAGACTCAGAAGTGCTAGATTTTTCTGTTATTGAATCAGAAAAGGAGGGTGTTTCATCTGGATCTGCATCGTCATCACAATCATCACATTTTCTTCTTATAAAAGAAAATGTAATTGTACCTACAACACATAAATACAAGATGCCAGATTCATTAGGAATTAGTTTTATAAAACAAAAGGTAAGCTTCAGATATTAAAGTTACTCTAGTTTAAAACATATAAACATAAAGCAAAAATTAATTCTAGATATCAGTATTAGAATTAAACCTGATACAGAATATTTTAAGGAAAAGCTCAAGGGAAGGATTTAAGGAAATGTCAAAATCTCCATTAAAATGGTAATTTTTCAACAGCTTTTCTGAGATAATTTTAAAAAGTGGAAAATAATATAAATACATCAACTGTGAGAATACTTATTGGCCTTGGACAACTGTTCTTATTTTCTTCCTAAGTCATTTTAATGCTCTATTTATTACCCCATTAAAAATAATATTTATTTTATTTTATATAACATCCCACTATCCCAAGCATGAACTTTCTTGAAAATATTTAATATATAAAACGTTAAACAGTTCGTTACAAAAGTTATTAGTGAGGCCAGCGTGGTGGCTGATGCCTGTAATCCCAGCACTTTGGGAAGTTAAGGCAGGCAGATTGCTTGAGGTCAGAAATTCGAGACCAGCCCAGCCAACATGGTGAAACCCCATCTCTACTAAAAATAAAAAAAGTAGCCAGGAGTGGTAGCGCACATCCGTAATCCCAGCTACTTGGGAGGCTCAGGCAGGAGAATCACCTGAACCTGGCTGGCAGAGGTTGCAATGAGCTGAGATCACAACATTGAACTCCAGCCTGGGTGTCAGAGCAAGGCTCCATCTCAAAAACAAAACAAAACAAAAAAACCAACACTTATTAGTGTCAAAAACAGTTATTCTCTGCCTGGAATTTCTGTTATACTAAAATTGACCTATACAAGTTGATATTAATTTTTAAATTAAAGTTTATATTCTTAGGGAATTGATTCAGAAATTAGTCCTGATCTCTAAATACCAGCTTGAAAATTTTGCACATAAGACTATGTGTTTCTAGCCATGCATCATAATCAAATAGCTTACAGCAATGCCTACTACTGTGTAGTTGAAATATGGTAGTATCCATACTATATTAATTGTACAGACAAGTAGACTCATTAATTGTAAAGACAAGTAGAACTTAAACATCAATATTTTCTCAGTTTTCACGTGAGAGTAGTGAACACTTCCTGATTTTTTTTTAAATAAATTCTATTTTGTTTTGGAGTGTGGTCTCCTTAGAGAGCTTGAAGTAAAATCATCTTGAAATAAGATATACTAATGTGTGCATGTTAAACCCACTTGAAATGAAACACATATGTAAAGCAATTAGCCAAAAGCACAGAGCCATTACTCAACAAATGACATCTTTATTTAATGTTCTTATTATTCCTGGTTAGAGATGGTCCTAAAGAGTAAGATACTATTGGTCATACCACTCTTGAAGAAGACAGATATCTAAAAGAAAAAAATGGCTACTTTGGAAAACAAATCATATTTTAACTTGTTTTTGGGGGGAGGTGAGAAATACAGGTGCTTCATGTGTTGACGAGCAATACAGATGTTTCATGTGTTTCATATTTTTACAGGCAGTTAGATAGGTGATCAAAAGTCCTGAAAGTTGTAACTTTAGATGTGTCCTATCCAATATGATAGCGATTAGTCACATGTGACTACTGAGCAATTAAAATATTGGTAATCCTAATTAAGATGTGCTGTGTGAAATATACACTATATTCCACAGACTGTGTAAAAAAGAATGCAAAATGTACTACTAATTTTATATTAATTATGTTTTAAAATTATACATTTGGATATACAGAACTATTTTTAAATTCATTTCATGTTTCTTTTTTCATATCATTTCATATTAATCACGCTTTGAAATTATACATTTGGATATACAAAACTATTTGTAAATTCATTTCTTTTTTATATGATTACAATATTTAAAATTACATAAATGGTTATGTTTTATTTGTATTGTATAGTGTTGTTATAGACAAACCATTTTCAGCACCTGCATGTTGTACCCACACAAATATTTTTATTATAGTTAATCCACTGGCCTGAAACAATCTCAGTAATTCATTGTGTGAAGATAATTAAACATACATTTCCCAAGCGGACTCTCTTTCAATGTTGAAACCTCAGTTTTCAACTCAACTGTGATTCATGTAATTATTTTACAATAGAATAGAATAGAGCTACAACTGTCCAATCAAACCTTCTGCAATGATAGGTATTTTATATATTTGTGTTACCCAGTATGGGAGTCACTAGCTTCATATAGCTAATGTAATATTATTCGGTTTCAATTGATTGAAATTGAAATAGTCACTTGCTTCTAGTATATTGGCAGCATAGACATTAAACCAAAAACACATTCCATGTAGTGAAGAAAGTATTCTTTCATACAATTTTTGTTTCAGTTCTATTTCTAGCTGCGCATATAATAGAGAATATGTATATGTTTGTGTTTCTTGAGTCACAATGTAAAATCAGTATTTTTTTATTCTAGATCTTAAAGAAAAATGTTTGAAATCCACTTCTTTTTAAAAATGCATTGTCCTCAGGTACATATATGTCCTTACTGTCCAATGCAGTGACAGAAAGCCACAGCAACAGGCCATAAATTCCTCCAGGCACAGATCATGTCTTTTATGGGCTTTGAATACTTCTAAGACAGCATTTACTCATCATCAATAGAACATTTGCTGGGGTTTTTTTCCCCCCACTTTAAAAGACAAAGGATAGAGACTTGACAAGACAATGTGACATCCTATATTCACCATCAGCTTCATTTTTCCATTACTGGATCATTTTTATGTTAACATGGAATATAACTGCTATTTCTATTTTTTAATTGTACTTTAGGTTCTGGGATACGTGTGCAGATCAGGCAGGATTGTTGCATAGGTATACACATGGCAATGTGGTTTGCTGCCTCCATGCCCCTGTCACCTACATCTGGCATTTCTCCCCATGTTATCCCTCCCTAACCTCTCCACCCCCTACCCCACTATCCATCCCTTGGCCCCACCCAACAGACCCCAGTGTGTGATGCTCCCCTCCCTGTGTCCATGTGTTCTCATCGTTCAACACCTGCCTACAAGTGAGAATATGTGGTGTTTGATTTTCTGTTCTTGTGTCAGTTTGCTGAGAATGATTGTTTCCAGATTCATCCATGTCCCTACAAAGGACATGAACTCCTCATCGTTTTTTATGGCTGCATAGTATATCATGCTGTATATGTGCCACATTCCTTGTCCAGTCTATTGTCGATGGGCATTTGGGTTGGTTCCAGGTCTTTGCTATTGTAAACAGTGCCATAATGAACATATGTGTGCGTGTGTCTTTATAATGGAATGATTTATAATCCTTTGGGTATATACCCAGTAATGGGATTGCTGGGTCAAATGGAATTTCAATTTCTAAGTCCTTGAGGAAGCGCCACACTGTCTTCCACAATGGTTGAACTAATTTACACTCCCACCAGCAGTGTGAAAGTGTTCGTATTTCTCCACATCCTCTCCAGCATCTGTTGTCTCCAGATTTTTTAATGATCACCATTCTAACTGGTATGAGGTGGTATCTCAACGTGGTTTTGATTTGCATTTTTCTCTAATAATCAGTGATGATGAGCATTTTTTCATATGTTTGTTGGCCTCATATATGACTTCTTTTGAAAAGTGTCTGTTCATATCCTTCTCCCACTTTTGGATGAGTTTTTTTTTTTTTTTCTTGTAAATTTGTTTTAGTTCTTTGTAGATTCTGGATATTAGCCCTTTGTCAGATGGGTAGATTGCAAAAATGTTTTCCCATTATGTTGGTTGCTGATTCACTCTAATGATTGTTTCTTTTGCTGTACAGAAGCTCTGGAGTTTAATTAGGCCCCATTATTAAACTAAATGTGAGTAATTTACTGTACATATCCACGATTTTAAATAATTTCTCTACAGTAGCAAAGCAAACTAAATCAGATTAAGAATATACTATAAGAGATTATATCCAAAGAAGCCACAGAAGAGTTCTCACTACAGTCCTCTTGTTGTCCCACAGTCATGGAACTCTGGGAAGTATTCTTTCTCTGTATTGCTGCCTATAGACGATTTCTCCTCGAACTCCCTCAACATTCTAGACTTCTTTGTAAAGCATGACATTAGATTATACTGCCTGCTATTATCCTTGGGTAGTCATGTACTAGATTCAAGATCAACATTCTATATTTAATTTAATGATTTTAAACATGGTGTATTATTGTTTCTTCTCAATTACTTCTGGACATTAATCTGGTTGTTCAACTTTCACATAAATCTGAGAAACAATTCTTTCTAACAGGTATGTAGATACATATTTGTATATTTATTTTTTATGTTTATGTACACACACACACATACTAATATTATTCTAGGCTTAGTTCTAAAATCTGGATGGAATGTGCAACATAAATTAATGAAATGACTCAAAACATACCTGACACTGTCCTAAGAAAATCTGTAAATAACACAAGATTGTCATACTACTTAAATTTTTAGGAAGCATTAAAGGTAGAGAGAAAAAGTTGTAGTTTAATATTTAAAGCTAAAATAACACATACTAAAATTTACTAAAAATATAAGAATATAACCAGGCACGGTGGCTCAAGCCTGTAATCCCAGCACTTTGGGAGGCCGAGGCGGGTGGATCACAAGGACGAGAGATTGAGACCATCCTGGTCAACATGGTGAAACCCCGTCTCTACTAAAAATACAAAAAATTAGCTGGGCATGGTGGCGCGTGCCTGTAATCCCAGCTACTCAGGAGGCTGAGGCAGGAGAATTGCGTGAACCCAGGAGGCGGAGGTTGTGGTGAGCCGAGATCGTGCCATTGCACTCCAGCCTGGGTAACAAGAGCGAAACTCTGTCTCAAAAAAAAAAAAAAAAGAATATAGATTCAAATTATCTATACATCCCTCCAAAAATAAAAAACAAATTCTTTCATATGGGTAATTCTTAGCACCTTTGGTAACATTCACATTAGATAAAAATGTTGAGTATGTACCTATGCGACAATCCTGCATGATCTACACATGTACCCCAGAATCTAAAGTACAATATTTAAAAAATGCTGAGTGACAGCCTTGATCTCAACCACTGGCAGTGAGAGTAAAAACAGGTTTTTGGAGAGTTATTTTGCAACATCCACAAACTTGAAAGTGCATATCCCCTTTCACGTATCACTTTTTTTTTTTAACCTTTAAATAACTTGTGTATTAAATATTATCCCCACAGGTAAACTAGCACAGTCAGTGAAAAGTTATATACAAAGATGCTGCTGAAATATTATTCATAAATGCAGAACAACAGAGATTTGATTTCCCTCTTTGCATGCATGACTAGTGACACGAATTAAGATATATATGTTTTATGCTATGAATTTTATCAAAATAATGATTATAAGAGATTATGAATTGCACACCAAAAAAATTGGATACCTTTAGATTAAATAGAAAACATCTTAGAAACACACAATCTACTAAAACTGTGTCTTGAAGAAATAGAAGATCTGTACAGATACAAAACTGTGAGGATATTAAATCAGTAATAAAAACTTTCCAAAAACGTAAAGCCCAGGACCAGATGTATTTACTGTTGAATTCTACCAAACGTTTAAAGAGGGATTAACATCAGTCTTTATCAAACACCTCCAAAACTTTGAAGAGGAAAAAATGCTTACTAACTCATTCTAGAAGGCTAGCATTGCCCTGATACCAAAACCAGACAAAGACACTAGAAGGAAAGAAAACTAGAAAACTAAAGTCCAGTACCTCTTATGAACATTCATGCAGAAATCCTCAACAAAACACAGGCATACTGAATTCAGCAACATATTAAAAGGATTATACACCATGATCAAATGAAATTCCTTTCCAGAATAAATGAATGAACGGTCATTCAACATACAAAAATAAATCAATTTAACATACCACAGTAATAGAATATAGGAACACACACACACACACACACACACACACACACACGGATCTCACTTCATGCATAGAAAACTTTTGACAAAATTCAGGGCAGGTGTGGTAGTTCATGCCTATAGTCCCAGCATTTTGGGAGGACAAGGTGGGTGGAGAGCTTAAACCCAGGAGTTCAAGACCAGTCTGAGCAACATGGTGAAATCCCTGTTCCTATAAAAAGTAAAAAAAAAAACTAGCCTAGGGTGGGGCCACCTATAGTCCCAGCTACTCATGAGAATCACTTGAGCCTGGGAGGTGGCGGTTAGAGTGAGTCGCCATGGTGCCACTGCAATCCAGCCTGAGGACAGTGAGTCCCTGTGGAAGGAAGGAAGGGAGGGAGGGAGGGAGGGAACAAACAGGGAAGGAAGGAAGGAAGGACTTGACAGAATTCAATAAACTAGGAATAGAAGGAAACATCCAAAACATGATAATGGCCATGTACAGTAAACTCATACATAACATCATATGCAAGGAGTAAGACAGAAAGCTCTTCCTATAAGATCAGAAACAGGACAAGGATGCCTGCTTTTTTTTCCACCTCTATCCAATATAGTACTGGGTGTTCTAGGCAAAGGAGTTACGAAAGAAAAGTAATAGAGACAGCCAAATTAGAAAGAAAAACATATTTTTTTCTTTTTATATGACATACTATATACAGAAAACCTTAAGGATTCAACATAAAAATTTGTTAGAGCATTTAGCAAATGTTCATGAACAAAATTAACATGCAAAATCAGTCACATTTTTATATACTAGCAATGAACAATTTGAGTAGGAAATTAAGAAAACAATTCAGTCAGATAAAGACAATATTTGGATAAACCTACATATGTCACACAATATGCTTGGCTTAAATAATAAGGAAATCTAATCGGTATTTCAAATACTATCAAATATAGATGCCCCACAATTTCCAATGAGGCTTATGTCCCTGTAAACTGATCGTAAACTGAAAATATCTTAAGTTAACAATGCACTTCGAACTTATCATATTTTATAAATACACAATGGGTTTATACAGCTAAAACCCCATCATAAGTCAAGGATTGTCCTAAATGTGCATTGCTTTTGCACCATCATAAAGTTGAAAAATCATAAGTGGAAACATTATGACTCCGGGACCATCTGTACTCTCACAAATTAAAAGTACATATTTTCCATTCTCACTCATTTCAGTCCATTATAGACTCAGCGTATTTTTCGTTCCCCTAACTCACTCATTTAATGTTTATTATGTTTTATTATCCCTTAACAAATAGAAATTGGGCATTCATTTGTAAAACAATTTAAAAGCCCTATGTGAGTATTATAAGACTGTGTATTACAGAACAGAATGAGAAATGGTTAACTATCTCAAAAAATAAAAATTGGCGCAGAATCGCACGTTCTCACTCATAAGCGGCTGTTGAGCAATGAGAATACATGGACATAGGTAGGGGAACAACACACACCGGGGCCTGCTGTGGGGTGAGAGAACTAGGGGAGGGATGGCAGGGGGTGGGGAATAGGGGAGGAATAACATTAGGAGAAATACCTAATATAGATGATGGGGGGGATGGATGCAGCAAACCACCATGGCATGTGTATACCTATGTAACAATCCTGCACGATCTGCACATGTACCCCAGAACGCAAAGTATAACCAAAAAATTAAAAATAAATAAGTAATGAAAAAAAATGGTGAAGAGAACTACAGAAGCACTTAGGCATCTACTCAGTAGTTCATGTTTTAAATGAAGGAATATTTTTAAATAACATATCTTAGAAGTATGCCATTAATGTGCCCAGACTTTTTTCTAGTGAAAAACCCTTTTTTGGACAATGTCAATTTAATTTTGTTTCTAAACAATTACTTCTTTTCATTTTACTTGTATTTTTTATTGTTAATTGGCTACTGTGGAAGAGACAAATTCTTGTCATGTATTATACTGAGGAACATTATACTTAGCAACCTGATCATCAGCAGTAAATCTTCAAATGAAATGGAAAAAATAATGAGTATGAGAATAATATGTTTTCCGAAACATGATAACTTTTTTCACAACATATGTGCATGCCATTTTTTTGTTCTCTATATGCCACTCTTCAGGGTAAGGTCTATTGCTCCAAAAGAAAACAAAAAAAAAATATAAAACTTGGTTTGTTGGTAGTAGAGTTGGTCAAAGTAACAGGAAAATTCTTAGACAGCTTTAGTAAAACTATAAATATAACAGAAATAATATTAGTATCTAAAAGCAACTCCCCACATGAAGATAACAGCATCATTGAATTAATGGAGATTTTCAGTTTTTCTCAATAGACTATAAGGGAAAATAATCTATTAGAAATAGCAACTAAATCCATTATGTTTTTAAAACCACAAGTTTTACTTTTGAAAAGTAGACTTATTTCTTCGCTAAACACTAAGTGGCTGATTTTTCAAAATGAATTTTTCACAGTCAGTAAAACAAACATTTTCTAGTATACACATCTGGTTTAATCAAGGTTTTTTTCCCTCTAATTTTATGTTATCATACAAAAGCCTCAAGTTTTAATTATGAAAAACATAATTTTATATTAATGAGTTTTCCTTTGAATATATATATATATATTTTTTAAATTTACTTTAGGTTCTGGGGTACATGTGCAGGTCATGCAGGGTTGTTGCATAGGTGCATACTACATCCTGCATTTCTCCCCACAATATCCCTCCCCACCCTTCCCACCCCCTGCTGTCCCCTGCTACCCCCGCCTCAACTGAATGCTCATTGTGTGCTAGGTATATGCTAAATGCTTCCTGTTCATCATCTTAGTTAACCCCTGCAAGAAGTATATGAATTAATTACTCATTGCGCTCATTTTAAAGCTGGCCTTAGGGAAGGTTGTCTAACTGCCTAGATCACACAGTTAATAAGTGGCAAAGGCATATATATTTCCCTGGCATATAATATGAGAAATTATAAATTAAATTGTATTTAAATATCACAAAACGTACGACAGAATAAAAAGAATTTTGATTGAAAAAATATATAAATCACTCACATATGAGGGAACTTCAAAAAGTTTATGGAAAATTGGAATTAAAAGAATAAAAATTATATAATCTTTATTTCTCATCATAAGCTCTATAAAGTTCAAGGCACTTTTGTAAGTGTTCGTATCAGCCATTTAGTCCCTAAAAAATCTGAGAGTCCTTAGAATTTAACCATATCAACGGTCTTTCTTACATTATTAACTGAATAAAAATGATACCCTTTAAAGATTTTTTTAAGATGAAGGGGAAAACAAGTCAGAAGTCAGAAATACCGAAATCTAGACTGTATGGTAGATGCCTAATGATTTCCCATTGAAAGTCTTACAAAATTGCCCTTGTCTGATGAGAGGAATGTGCAGGAGCATTGTCATGCTGCAGATGAACTTTCTAGATAAGCTTACCTGGGCATTTTTTTGCTAAAGCTCTGGATAACTTACTTAAAACTCACTCTTAATAAGCAAATGTTATTGTTCTTTGGACTTCCAGAAAATCAACAAGCTAAATACCTTGAGTATCCCAAAAAACTGTTGCCATGACCTTTGTTCTCATCCTTTGCTTTAACTGGACCTCTTCCACCCCTTGCTTTAATTAACTTTGTATTCAAGATTTTGCCAGTAAAGCCATGTTTTACCTGTTACAATGGAAACTGGCTTTCATAGGGTCTCTTTTCAAATGATGGCTGATATGGGTGCAACAGTTTTGGCACCCATCGAGTACAAAGTTTGCTCAACTTTTCATTCACGATTCTATAAGCTAAACAAATTAAGGTATCTATAGTGTTGCCTTGTTTTTGCCAGTAACTGTAGGTCCTATTCAATTAGGGTTCAAACAAGATGAATTTTTACTCTCAAATTGATATGCCTGCCACGATGAACTTCACTTTCAACATAAGCTTGTACATTCTTTTTTTTTTTTTTTTTTGAGACGGAGTTTCGCTCTTGTTAACCCAGGGTGGAGTGCAATGGCACGATCTCGGCTCACCGCAACCTCCGCCTCCTGGGTTCTGGCAATTCTCCTGCCTCAGCCTCCTGAGTAGCTGGGATTACAGGCACACGCCACCATGCTCAGCTAATTTTTTGTATTTTTAGTAGAGACGGGGTTTCACCATGTTGACCAGGCTGGTCTCGATCTCTTGACCTCGTGATCCACCCGCCTCGGCCTCCCAAAGAGCTGTGATTACAGGCTTGAGCCACCGCGCCCGGCCAGCTTGTACATTCTTAAAACGAGTTACCCATTTGTAAACTGCTGATTTATTTGGGGCATTGTTCCCTTAAACTTTCCGTAAAGGATTAATGATTTCATCATTTTTTCCACTGAAGCTTCACTGTAAATTTGGTGTTTACCATTACTTCAATATTAGCAGAATTCATATTGCTTTCATAGGGTCTCTTTTCAAACGATGTCTTATCCTACTTAGAGTCTCAAACTAGGTCCTGTTTAGACATGTTATATCAAGTTAATATGTGTTTATTTTGGTGCAAAAAGCATTTTGAAACCATGCATTGATTTTTTTTATACTATACATTTTCATAAATGTTTTGGAGTCCACTTCTCCTTACATAACATTTAATTTGACCTAAACAGATAGAGCTCAGATACTGCACATTAATCACCTAAACTCTCATCCCTCAGGAAATTGTCAAAAGCCAGTTTCCATAGTAATGGGAAAGTCTGGCAAAGTATTTTCTGTCTTTGCAATTGGTCCCCTTATACCCATCTTGCATTATCCCTTGACTCCACCCTTCATTGCCTCCAAATGCTAAGGAGATGTACTGTTAAGGAAAATCTCTGCATGGCTCGGATTTCATCAATTTGTGAACCATGAAAGCAAATTAGTTCACTCAAGAAGTTTTGGTATAAGTATCTTCTCTGTGAACATTGTATTACATACAATCAAATAAATTTGAATAATATTTTGTTTCTCTAATATCATACTACTCTACAAAATCTGTGAAATAACTGAAGCAAGACTATAATGGCCTAAAAAATCTTGCACTAGTTTTTCCCTTCCTTCTGTCCCTTTCTTTTTTCCACCCTTCATTTTAAGCTTACTTTTAACCAACTTTTTTTTTTTTTAATTTCCCCTTCATTAGGGGACCAAAAGAGCAACGTGGGAAAACAAAATTACATAGCTGATGGAAAACAGGATGGGGCAAAATATTAAAGCAGTGATGGTTCAGATAGTTATTAAAACCACTTGCTTCTTTCTGATTCGCCTAAGAAAAACGTAATTAATTACATTTAATCAAAATAAAAGAATCAGTCCTTATCTATGCAATAACAAAAGAGAAATCACTTTTCCCAAGAGTGCAAAGAGTGGTCAGAGTCATAGGTTTATCAGTATTTCCAAATCTTTTTGAAAGACTGATATGTTTTAAAAATATTCAAGAGCCAATTCTTCGAAAGTTTCAGAATTTCTGAAAAGTCATCTAAATTAGTAAATTCAATAGGTTATGTTTAAATCTTGAAATTTCGAAAAGCATCATTAAAGGGTATTTTAAATTTGAAAAGTTTCTATTAAAAAAACAATAAAATGAAATACTTTACAATTAACCCTTGTATCTGTGATTCTTATGTAACTTCTGTATCTGAGATTCCTATGTCTTACATGAGAAAAACCAACAACCTGCCAAATCACATTTTCATTTGACTGTATACATCTTTCCACAACACATACAAATTCTTTTGATTGGCCAAGCAGGACAGACAGACAGACAGAAACACACACACACACACACACACACACACACACACACACACACACACAGAAAGAGAGAAGTTTAATTTTCTTAATAAAAATGCTATCTTAGTGGCTCAAAATTCAAAGATAAAGACTTTCTCTAGAATGTAATGGGTGGATTCATCAGCGACTTGAACTGTCTTCCTAAGGAAACCCAAATTTATATTCAATAGAGTATCTACAGCCTTCACTTCCAAGGAGAACTATTTATCTAATATATAATCAAAAATTACAAGTGAGTGTTGGGGCAATTAAACATAGATTTCATGGCAAACAATTAAGTTGCAGGAATGTCTTTTCTTTGTTGTGACAGAGTATAGGCAGTTTCAAATTCACTTTTCTTCAAGCATATAAATCCACCTTGTTTTCATATTTTATTGTACTCTGATTATTACAATATTAAGTAATTTAAAAATATATCAGAAGCAATTTTATTTTTGAAATGCATTGTTTGTTCTAGTCAGTGTTGACTGGACACCTGCAGTTGTTTGCCAGGTGTTGGTCTGGAGGCCAAGGCTGGGCTAGCAATCAGAGGACAGATCATCTTATATAAAGGCAGAAAATGCTGTATGTGACATCACTTGTAGATCTATTGACAC